>NC_139458.1:157200000-158400000 GCF_057233095.1 Heloderma suspectum | reverse complement strand
GGACTGGTTTTCCATCCCTGTGTTCTCCCTTACCCCTTTCCCAGCAGAAGCATATGTGTGTCTCCTCAGAAGTAACACCCATTGTGTTCAGTGAGGCTCAGGGCTCACTGGGAGGCTTGTCTTACAAATGTGCAGAAGGGGAAGTAACTACTTTGCACCTTCCTTATAGACCCTGGAGTTGGGGGGGGGGGCAGGGAGCCTGTCTTATTGGTGGTTGAGCAGCCCCTGCCACTCAGATGATTTTCACTCCACCCCCCCCCCCCAGGAAGTGAGTAATGTGAAGCCACTTAGAATGGTACAATGTTAGAATGGTACAATGTACACCCTCGAGCCCTGCCCAAACCAAAAGCGGCTCCTACAAAAATCTGAGAGAGCCACTCTTCCTTTCTCCTTCTGTTGTTGTGGAAAGAGGGCCTTGAACTCCTTTTTTCATTAGAGTCACTTGCCATGGGACCTTAGTTATCATTGTTCTGAGTTTATTAATACTGGCTTTCCTAAAATTCAGGCTACGCATTTGGCTACACTCAGCTTTTGCTTCCTTTAGCACCAAGAACTCAAGTATAACATGGTCACTTCCCCCCAGAGTCCTTGTAACTGCTACTTTATCCACCAAGTCATTTCTGCTGGTTAGGATCAAGTCAAGGATAGCCAATCCTCTTGTTCCTTCCTCCACTTTCTGTAGGAGGAAGGTATCAGCAACATGTCAAGAATTTCTTGGAGGGGCCATGGTTTGCAGAATTTGTCTCCCAACAAATATCGGGGAAATTGAAGAACACTATTACTACTACATCATGCTTCCTTGAAACATTGGCAATTTGGTTTTCAAAAGTTTCATCCTCACCTTCTCCTTGATTGGGTGGCCAGTAGTAGACTCTGACACCATGTTCCTTGTATTCTTTGCTCTATTTATTTTAACCCAGATGCTCTCGATGGGGCTACCAGGCTCATCCTCCTGTATTTCTGTGCAGAGATATGTATTTCTAACATATCTCAAGCCAGCACCGCCGTGCTGGTGGAGGATGATGGAAGTTGTAGTTCAACACAGCAGGAGGATGTCAGACTGGGGAAGGCTGCTATAGGCACTATTATGTGTTAGCCTTGCAGTGTAAGAGACTTTAAAGTGCATTTAAAGAGAATGCATGTAAGAGAATTTAAAATTCTCATCCTCAGTTAACTGGATACATCTAGCATCAACATCAAGGCCAGTGAATGTCCTTGGGATTGTTGTTCCTTTGAGTAGCTCAGTATCCAGAGCAACTATAATGTCTGTTGCGAATATAGATTAGTTTAACAACAGATTCTGGGTTCTTTAATGTGTAGAATACATCTAATATTGTTCATGCATTATTCACTGTAAATAAAACAGCCACAGTCCTTGAGCTTGGGTGTTATGGATGCATATGATGAAGTAAGTAGACAGAACATCTATTGATATGTTTATTTTGTTGTTACTGAGATTCATAGGAGTTTTGTGATAGTACGGAGAGGAGGTTGCATCCCATTGAATAGAGAAAAAGAAGTAACTGAGAGGTATTTGCATCCAAAATGTGTTTTCCCATCTTCGGTGATTCTGTACATGGTGTCATGCACATATGGGTCACCTTGATTTCAAGGGAATTTGCATGCACAGAGGTTTTCATAGGATTGTATCCATGGCCTCTTAATTTATTTCAAAAGCTGTATTTACAACTCAAGGTGAAGAAAATTTGATTAAATTATAGAATACCTAATTGCTGTGTTGTTTGTTCCATTGGCCACCCTGGGCTTCATTGGTGGAGAAGCAGGGTAAACACTGCATCAGTGTATAAATATATACATGCATACATAATCTAAGTACATGCATAGTTCAAGGCAGATGACTCAATGTGTGTGTCAAACTAAGAATGTATCCAATAAATTAATTCAATATAAGTTTTAGACTATGCCATCTGTACACCACATTTGTGCCACAGGGGCATAAAGAGAAGCATATGAATAGCTACCTCAGAAATGTGAAATTGTTTAGTTGGAGTCTAAGCATTTTGTGGAAATGCTATAAGACTTTGTGATTCTGGCTTTGGAAACCTAAGATTAACCTTACTTTTAATTATATATACTATATTAGTGCATGTTCCAACTGAAGTTATACATACACTTAACCCACTTGCATTGTAATCAATAGGACTTCATTTAAGACTGGTCCATCATTTGCTTTATTTGCATGTATGACACTGGATTTTATTGTGTTAGTTGTAGTTTTTGCTCCCTGATTCTTTTACGTATGTATAGGCTTTCAATTATTTTGTTTTTGTTACTGTCTACGTTTATGCTATGTTTGTTATTTGAACAATTTTCTGTGGAAAAAATATTTACAAATAAAAACATTAAAGTGCTTAACTTTGGCTGGCTGCTTTTCAGTTATAACTGTTTTGGTTTTCTTGGTTTTCTTGGGTTGCTTTAACGATATCTTCCTGCCCCCCACCATCCTGAACCTATGGGGAACTTAAATAAATAAGCAAGCCCTGGCAGAATAAGCTAGAAACATTTTGATGAATTAAAAAGCAACATAGAAAGACTTAGCTGGACATGAGTTTCAGCATTCCAGTCATAAGCACTTGGACATCAAGGTTAATAAAGGAAATGTTGACCGAGCCACAGCTACGGTTGTGTGCTAATACCAATTAAAATGCCTTGTTTGCCTATCGCCTATTTAAATGTTCACATTCCTTAACCAAGAGGAAGAATGGCTTTGTTAATAGCTTCTCTGTCTTTTCCATGGAGCATTGAAAAATGATTTCAAAGAGAAAAAGCTATCAGCAAGATACTGGTGTCCAATTGAAATTTAATCGTTGTTTGAGTCAGCTGCTCAGGAAATATGATTTCAAATGAATCAAAAAGATCAGTTAAAATATTCATGTTTTTTTTTTAAAGGAGTTGCAGGAGTTTCTCCCTTTCCCCCTACCCTAAACCTATTCAACAGCACTTTCATTTCAAGATTTTTTAACTGTCTGAATAGATTAAGCATAGCTTTTTGTATTATTAAATTTTTTGTGCACAATTTTGAGGGGAGAAAGAATCAGCTGGCAAAGTACAAAAGTTCAAATGTATACAGATTGCTCCTAACAATCTGCAATTTCAGAAAGGTGGGATTGAATGTCGTGGCTGAAATAAACTTTTTTTTATATTAATAATAAGATGAAAATGTCTTAGGTGATAGTTAACATTTGCCTCTGGCTGGGAATTGCCAGTAATGCTATATGGAAAATGCATCATTTCTGGAAATTCAAAGAAAACAGTCTGTGGGGGGCACCCTTATACACAGACACACTCCCCCCCCCCTCTGGTGAATATTGATTAGCCTGTTGCAAAAACATTGTTACCAATGTTTATTGCATATCATTCCTGTGCTGGATGGTAAATATGCCAGCCAGCCCTGAGTTGTTCAACCTGACTGGTTGAAAATGCCACCTGCTCATCTTACAGGTCCTTTACCCTTCTTCAGTACTAAATATGAGTTGTGCAAGTTTACAAAACTGTGAGCCAAGCCTGGTGTAATCATATTAACTACATGAGAAGGTAAAGTGATACATTTTGCCTCAGTAACAAAGAAACCCACATTTGTCCTTTCCCCCAT
The DNA here is from genome assembly GCF_057233095.1 of Heloderma suspectum. Taxonomy (NCBI): domain Eukaryota; kingdom Metazoa; phylum Chordata; class Lepidosauria; order Squamata; family Helodermatidae; genus Heloderma; species Heloderma suspectum. Next base: position 158,396,387 of record NC_139458.1, on the reverse strand, counting down.
CATTACAATTAGCAGTCAGCAGATCTTTTACCGTTAACATCTTATAGAATGAAGCATAATTCAGTTTTTAGTCATTTAGGGCGCAGTCCTATGCAGGTTTAGACAGACAAAAGTCCTACAACTCCCAGCATGCTCCAGCATGCGCCCTTATTCAGCCTCAAGATAGATAGCCCCATTCAGGCATTCATCCAGAAAGATTGAGTGTACAAAGTGTGCAGTGGGCAAGAGGTGCTTCTGTCATTCTGATCCCCAGCATCTCCGCAAACTCCGGCTCCACCCCCTCCAGTTACAACCTTCACACATTCAGTGTGCCATTCTGAAGGGAGATCCTAAGTGTGTTGAGCTGATCCTTTTACTTGAAGGATCCTCACAAACTGAAAGAAGCTCTGTCAGACAAGAATGTCTGACGCGTCACCATTAGATATGCCGTTTGTGCCCTGTGAGGCTTCAAAACTTTATTTTGTTTGAGTTTAGTTTGACAGGTGTTTAGATGTATAAATCATGCTCATAAATTATGTCTCCAACAGCTTTGGTGTCTGACAACAAACAGAGAATAAGGATGTCACCATTTATCTAGAAGAGCAATGAAAAATGACACAAATGAAGACCTTGCTTGTCCTTGGAGGATATTGAGAAAAAGAAAGTGGAAGATAACTGCCCTGCATGAAGCAGGGAGGGGGATCTCTGCCCTTTTTTGACCACAGAGATAGTGCGATACATCTCACTGAGGTTTCCATTCAAATCATTTCCACATGATCACAGTGTACAAGCTGCCTTATGTTCCATCTTTTAAAGATGTACTTGAACTTTCTGTTAATTTATATCCATTAAGTGGGATTGGTCGCTCACAGCTCACTACTATTGCCGTTTAAGTCCTTTAGATGTTGAGTGCAAGCAGGAGGAAAATGTGCAAAGCCTCATCATTTCAGCAAGGTGCTCCAGCCTTTTCTTGCTTTCTTTCATTTCACATTATTCAATGTTTCTATTTGGTATGCAACTTCAGAAAACAACAGCAGAGGCATTTTTCCAAGTCCAAATGCAATTAGGATTTTCTTTCTTTTTTAGATAATAGCAACGTAGGGGGTGTGTGTGTGTGTGTGTGTGTGTGTGTGTGTAGGAACAAGCTGGGGAGAGAATTATTTATTATTTAGCCATGCCATTTTTTAAGCTAGTTTCTAGCAAAAGAGCTGATCTGATCAGTTAGTTGAAAATGAAATTTATCTTAATGGACGCACTAGCTGGGTTTTTTCCCATTTGTTATTAGAGACTCCTAATGGTAGAACAAAAAACTACACTTTCTGTATTAAGAGTGCCTTATCATTATGTTTCTTGCACACGAAAAAAAAAATCCTTTGAATCCATTGTTTTTTAGAGAAACAGCAACAATCTTGGTTTTGTTCATTTCTTTTTCTTTTTTCTTTTTACTAAAACAGTGTGTTCAAATATGTATGAGAGCAGGTCTTACATCAGCATTTATTGCAGTCCACAACCAACCTAATGGTGTTCTGCCCTAGCAGGAGCTGAGCACAACACCTTAGAGCAGGGGCGGGCAATTTGTGGCCCTCCAGACATTTTGGCCTATAACTCCCATCATCCCTCACCATTGGCTATGCTGGCTGGGGCTGATGGGAGTTATAGGCCAAAACATCTGGAAGGCCACAAGTGCCCTACCCCTGCCTTAGAGGGCACAGCTCCAGTATGTTATCACCCCACCCCCAAAAAAGCCCTGATTCCCTTCTCCCCCAGTTCTAGCGCAGCATGGAAGGAACTGACTTCATAAGTGATAGCTAACTGTGGCTTTTTGGCTGGATTGTGGGACTCAGGAGGCATGTTTTGGACACAATGCCAGCCAAGCTTTGCTCTCAGACATCTAGCTTGTCCCTATGGGTTCCCTGCTCTGCCTGGGACAGGACTTGGTCTCCAACTTATTCTTTCTGGGAGAAGCTTTTAAACTCTGCGGCAGCTTGTGCTGGAACTACAGTATAACTGCCAGGAGCTCTATGCCTTTTCTGTCTCAGCTGCCTTTACCTCTGGCTGTGTGAATTGTGCTGCATGGTCATCAGAACTCTGTTCACAGCATGGTGCCCTTCAAACAGGCCAGATCTTTCCTCTGAACATAAACTGGCATCAAAAGAATAGCGCTCAAGAATGAGCCAATCCTGCCAGTTCTAGCCTACCATCCTATTTGGTATAGTGAATCATACTCCAAATGTGCTTCCTTATGTAGCCAGAACAGAACAATTGATGCACAAGAGGAAGTTATCAGAAGGCTTTGGAGAACTCCAGAGTTTACAGAAGTAGAAATAACATAAAACAAAACAAAAATCTTGTGGGGGAGGAACCCCAAAACAGGCCATTGAAGACCAAGTATGCTCAGCGGCTGCAGAGAACTGTCCAGCGTGACCAACAAAATACAGAACTGATATTCCTGTATTTTTGAATAAATCAAAACCAAAAGTCATTGTGAAGGGATCAATGCATACCGATACATAGAAAATAAGGAATGGTCCACCTTCTGCAGCAGCCTAACCAGGAGCTAAATTCTTGTTGCTGCAGCATCATTTGCTTTATTTTGTTTCTCACAAATGCTCTCTGAGTGCAAAATCATTCAAATGAAAATGAAAGACAGTCTGGTGTTGCTCATTCATTAATTTTCTCAGCAGTGGGTGCCCTGCTGGCATTTGAAATTAGCGTTGAGGAAAAGTTCAAGAGATTTAGCTTAGTTTGAAATCGTGTTTACCACCATGATTTTAGAGAAATGTTTCAGATAGATTAAATTGCATTAGGAAAGCTAATTGCAGAGCAAAAGAGGGGAATATTAAATGCTAAGCAGCAGAACTCATTTCAAAGCTACAGCATTTTACCAGCTGGATAAGCCTACAGACAGCATGAAAGATTACACTAGAGCTAATAAAGTGCCATGAAGGTACCTGGATATCACTGTACAGTACTTGAATCCCAAAAGCTGAAGCCCACTGAAGTGTTAAATGACAAATGGAAAAGAAGGTATTTTGTGCTGGTGTTCATTACCCAGCTCCAAACCCTTCTCACCTTCTCTACAGAGAGAGCTCGTGTTTCAATAAATATTCTCCTATTTGGGACTTTCTAATCTTTCAGGTTGCTGACAGAATGTTCAAGTCCTTCAAAATGTGAAGAGGTCTGAAGGCGAGGCTAACATATTTCATCAGTGTGTCCTTGTCTGCTGGTCATTTTCAAGTCACCAGTGTAATCGTTTATATCAGCAGCAGCACCAATACACTTAATTTGAAGCATCCATTGGTGGAGTGGCTACCGATTGGTGGAGAACTGTTTTTAGGAATCTTGGCAAAAACTGGGCTGTCTCGCAGAGTCCATATTAAAGAGAGTTCCATATCAGCACTTCTTCGATGCTGAAGTGGGATGAAACTGAACTGAACCTAAGACAGGGTGGCAAAGTAACTGTCAGGATGGAAACTGAGCCAATAGAGCCCCAAAGCAGTTCTGATTCTGAGGAAGAACAGCAATCCGTGGCAGAGGAGCTCACTCATCTCTCACAAGCACAGCAGCTGGCAGAGATTCCTCCTGCCAGCATTCCTGAGAGATAGTGACCCTGGCAGTGAGAGAGCGCTCGAGGGGGGCTTGGTGGACGCTCGGCGCAGACACAGGGAGTGGCGACAGATGGAGAGCACCAAAAAGAGGCGTTCCGCTCATTTGGCGCGCAAACAATGGTCGCGTCCCAAGGACCCAAGGGAAAGAGGGAGGACCTCTCCATAGCCCATAAGTTCAGAATCCTCCTGTGGTTCCCCTTCAAACAGGGACCAACTGCCTTATCTGGAGCTTAGGCTACTCTGCTATCTTTCCCCAGTGCTGTTCCTTGCTTAGTCGCTAGTGATTAGTATCTGAAAGAGCCATAAAGGAATAAAGTCTCGGAAAGAATCCTCATCCTCTGTGTCCTGAGTTGGCTATTGGAGGGGACCCAAGAGGCAGCTAGGGCGCTCCTGACAGTAACAAAGCCTTTCAACCATTTAGAATTGAGGGAAAAAATGACAAAAATGTTGAGAAACCGCCAATTGATTGGTAGTTGGGGGAAAGGGGGTGGGGCCAGGGAAAGGGGCATGGCCTTCTGTGGAACATTGGAGGGCCAAATTTGGAACCTGAAGGGGCAGATTTGGGCCCCAGGCCTAAGATTCTTTATCCCTGCCCTAAGAGCTTACCTTTCATTCTCTTTATGGTTTGGCTGGAAAAGAGGAATGCTAAGGGTAGCCACCCACCAATAGGCAAAAGCCTTTTTATTTAAACAGGAGTTTGGCCTACTGAGCTGATGTGTGTGTGTGTGTTTGGGGCAGGGTCTTCTCTTCTGCTCTGTGTTTTAACCTGTATTTCCAATGTAATTATGTTTTGAACCAGTTGACATTTTTTTATGTTTCTATTTGATTTTATGGTGGACTAGGTATCGTTTATTCTGGATTTTATAATTGTTAACTGCCTTTGCACTTTTTAATGGAAAAGCAGGGTATAAATGTAATAAACAGACTATCTGCCTTAACTTCTGTTTCTTCTCTGCAAATGGGAGCAATGAGAGTGTGATTTCTAGCAGAGAAGCATAATGGAGAAAGGATATGCTTAACCTTTTTCCCCACCTCCTGATTCTGATCCACACAACTTCTTTCCTCAGTGCCACTTTTTCATTTTGTTTTCATTTATTTCATTTCTATACTGCTCAATAGCCAAAGCTCTCTGGGTGGTTCACAAAAATTCCCGCCCCATATTTGTGTTGGAAACAGAGGCCCTGTTTGGACATAACAGCAGCAAGTTGGGGGTTGATTAATCCCTGATTTGCTGTGGGTTGTGCCTGACACGTGTCACTACCATTTTGAATATGCAACCTCCAACTGGCCCAATCAGAGGTTGCTCTGTGACATCCCAACCCAGACACTATGGGTTAATTGTGGGTTAAACAAACCAAAACTAACCTGACAATTAACTGTAGGTTAACTTTGGGTTGTTTAACCCATGATTAACCCATACTGTCTGGGTTTGGATGTCATGGACCAGCCTCCCCTTGGGCTAATTGGAGGTTACATATTTAAAGAGGCAGTGGCACACATGTGGCACATGACCTGGCAAATTTTGGGTTAATTAACCCATGATTTGCCACTGTTACATGCAAACCAGGTCTGTATCTGGAACTCTGATTAGGGGAAAGGAGGCTGGGGGGGGGGTGGAGGGAAAAACAGTGGGTGAGGAAGGATTAATCCTCCTCCTGACCTCTACTTCTTCACTGGAGATTGTGCCCACTGGCTTCAGTTTCTAAAGGAGAACACTGGCTGAGCTTTGAGGATGGTCTTATAGGCCCCTTCCAACACTACTATTCTATGATTCTATGACAGTCAGCCCCTAGCTTAATTCAAACAAGAAAGAACTTTCACAGCCTCTGCAGAACCTCATCTTCACCAGTAGCTCTCTTTCCTAATGGAGAACACTGGGTTTTGGAAGAGGGAGTGATAATACAGGCAGGATAAAAATTAATGATACTTATACTAAAATATTTAGTAGTATTTCTGCTTATGTGCAAGGCAGAAATGTTTTGGTGGTGTTAATGCTAGAAGACATCTCAGAGAGAGAGAGAGAGAGAGAGAGAATGATTAGGAAATCCTAGTAATATTGGATGGATGGATGGATGGATGGATGGATGCAATCTTTGTGAATTCCCATATGAACTGGCCCAATTCACAGTTCCTGGACTAATATGTAGATACAAGTAATTTATTTATCCATTGGCTTTTGCACATCATGAATGTTCCAAACCAACTCTCAGCTCAAAAAATGCATCAAAGCATTTTAAAATACATATGAGAGAAAATACATTGCAACATAGTATTTAAATATACCGAGGGAGCTTTGGCTATTGGGTGGTATAAAGTTGTAATTAATTAATTAATTAATGCATGCAAATATTGTGCAGCTTAAAAAAAAAAGATTGCTGATTAATGAGGAAATGGGCTTGAACGGACTTATGAGTGGGCACATACGAAAGTGACATGGACCAGAAGTAGACTAATTAATTCACCCTTCCCTAGGCAATCCGAGGGAAAATAACGGACATGGACAAGACATGGGTATATACCTATCAGCAGCTCTCATGCCAGCCTCCCAATCTGTTTTCTTAACTCAGGTTGGCTTTGGGCATTGCAAAGAAGCCCTAACAGTTGATATGGTGGAAAAAAACACTTATCACGGACTACCCCCACTCTGCTGTGCTGTGGTTGTGCTGTACCTCATCTGCACTCTATCGTGGTGCAAATCCCCATGTAACAAACAAACAAATCACAACTACCTTCCACCAGATTCTGCAATCTCAGGTAGTGTTATTATAGCCCCCAGCATCTGTCCCTGTGTCAGGGTCAAGTGCTTTTAAAAAGCAACAGCTACCACATACAAGCATTTCAATTTTTGAAAAAAATCTGGTGTTAAGTGTGTGGATGGTGTACGCACATGGCATTTGCTAGCAGCAAATATTTCTGCTAACAATATTAACAATGCAACAGCAGTACAGGAAAGCCCAACTCTGTCTGGAAGGACTGCAGAAAATTAAAGCAAACCTGGTGAGTGAAAGTAATAAAAACAACATTTCACCACACAAATAATTCATGGCCTACCACCACACAGAAGGGGGAAAATATTCTGAAAGGAAGCTGTTGCATTATTCTTGTGTTCAAAGGTTTACTGGACACATTGTTAGGAATAAATTCACCTGTAATCTTTCTTTCTTTTTTTTAACAAGAACATAATAATTGGTAGTGCTTAAGAAATTCTCAGAAGCTGAGCAGTAAATACAAAGAATATATAATTCACTTTATTCCAATGAAAGCAAAAATACACAGCAAGGGGGAATCCAAGAATTGTCAAAACACAATTCTAAACCTCAGAACACAATGTCTCAGGATATTAAAATCAAGCAGACAAGTTATAAAATTTGCACTGAAGTCAAAATGCAAAGAAACCATTCAGACATTGCATATATAATTAGTGGGGCCACCTACTAGGTGCCATTCTGAATGCACGTCAATGGAATATATACCCACAGGAATAGAAACTTTAACAAAAGACAGATATAGACCTTTTCAAGCTGAAATGGTCTCTTCACAATATATCAACTATGCAACTCTTATGTTCTGTTGTGCTTGTAACGGCGAAGCCTCACCACAGACAGCACCTGTGTCAGGGAGGGAGGGAGAGAGGTGTACCACAGAGAGAAAAAGGTAGGGGAAAGAGACATTTGGGAAAAGGGGAAAACAAGAATGAGCTGGGGCAGGGAAGCATTGTTAGAGGGGTGACTAGAAAGAGAAAGACTATACAACTGGGACAGGGAAGTTAATAAAAGAGAGAGGGCAGGTTCACACAATCAAGGTGGCTTATTTTCCCTCCCTGCACATGTAGGTCACAGGCTGCCTAGTTAGCATAAATCCCCGTCAGTGAGTACAGGTTGTAATGACATCTGAACTGGTGCTGTGCCAAAATTCCCCCCCCCATGTTTTTCAACCATTCTCATTCAATTAGAAAGAAAAGAAATTGCTTTCGAAAAGAAATTCAAAGGAGAAGAAAATTTTGGAGAAATTCTCATGGGCTGGATTTGGGGTTCTTGTGCTTACCTCACTTATGAAGTGGCCAAGGAACATGCGTGTATGTCCTGTCTTTCATTGTACAATCATCTGTCTGGCAGTCTGTAGCCTCCTCATCTTCCTGTGCTGCAGTTGATTTTATATGTGGCCATCTTCCCTCTCTTTCCCCACAATGCCCCGGAACAACGCAAGGTATGGACATTGTGGGGGATGTAAAATGAGGGCTACCACAGTTTATGCTGTTGCCACTTGCAATGGCAATGCAACCCCACCCCCCAAGCCCTTAGTAAAGGAGAAAGCAGTTGTGCTAGAAGAACCCCTGCCAATGAGGAGCCCTACCTATGAGAAACTGTTTGAGAATTTCTCCTCTTCCTGGAGACATTTGGTGAAATTGTCCCCTCCCCAATTTTTCTGCCCACAAAGAGGGTGGAGAATTTTGAGAGGCCATTTGTGCACAGCTCTAGTCTGAACCCAGCAAGGGTGGGTGGCTGAGGTGGTTGTTCTAGGGTTGCTGGGTGGCTTGTAAACCAGTCCAACCACCCACCCTTACTGGGTTCAGACATCACAACAACCCACAACCAGTGAGGGAAATAATGCTAATTAGGCAGCTCACAACTGGCGCATGCAGGGAGGAAAAATAAGCCACTGTGGCTTATTTTCCTTCCATGATCATGCAAACCCGGCCAGAGCTTCCCGTGGTTCACTAGCTGGGTAGGTAAGTAGCAGGGAGGAGGGTGTGCATGCTGGAATTGAGCAGCCAAAGATTGGCTGTTGCCCTTTATTATTTCCCAGCTAAAGAGAACATCATAATGGGGGCTAGACATGAAATCCTAATCTTTTTCAAATTCATTTGTTATAGCATATTATGGCTGTAGGGTGGCCACTTTCGCATCACCAAAAGGATAGAAATGCATCACCAAAAAGGAGGAGACCAATTTGCATAACATGCACATGCCCTAGTTTATATGCACAGATGCACATTTAGAAATAGTTACTCTGATTTAAATGGAAGTACAGTACAGTACATCTCTGCGAAGAGAAAACTCCCTGGAAAAGACCCTGATGCTGGGGAAGATTGAAGGCAAAAGGAGAAGGGGACGGCAGAGGATGAGATGGCTAGATAGCATCACCGATGCAATGAATATGAATTTGAGCACACTCTGGGAGAGAGCAGAGGACAGGAAGGCCTGGCGTGCTGTGGTCCAGGGGGTCACGAAGAGTCGGACATGACTGAACGACTGAACAACAACAACAACAGTACATCTCACAACAGTGACCAAGTGGCCTGTGTGCACAGGTGCCAGTTGTTGATAAGCAACTTCAGGAGCCTGTCATCTTTAAGCAGGACTTGAGCTGGACAAGCCTTTGAACAGAGGCACCTTCAAAGGGAGGACTGACCTCTATAAAGTAGGACACGTGGCTCCCCTAATTATGGATGGGGTGTGTAGTGAAGCCAAAGCTATGTGTCTGAACACCCCATCAGTCCTGTTTAACACATTTTTTAAAGAAGGCAGACCTTAAGGAAGTATTTCTGGGGGGTGCAAAGAGAGCCAGCAAATATAATTCTGAAAGGGTGCAGTAATGAGAGCCAAAGGTTGCTTGGCTCACTGAAGACTAACCGTTCTATTGTGGCATGAGCTTGAGTAGGCAAGGATGTATCCATAGGGATACATTCTTGAAGAAGTGGCATGCTAATATGTTGCAGTATAGACCGTGGTATGTTATACTGATAAGGTCTTTTGCAAAAATAGTATGCATCCTTCCTTTGAAAGCTGAAAATGCTGTGAATAATAATTAGGGGCTGAAAAGGCCATTTGGCATTGGAAAACAATTTAATAGGTTACATAGGTTACCTGTGATGATAAGGTGAATATGCAATCTTATTATCACTATCACCTTGAAAATTCCACTCGTGTTGCCCTGGTGAAGTGGTTGATGTCCATGATTTGCCAGGCTACAAGGTGGTTTCCCCATGGCTGAATGAATTCCTTACTTCTAGCAGAGTCTGGACCTATTTGCTGCATGCATGGCTGAGCACATTCCTAAAATATATATCCTGACTTGCACTTTGCTTCAGGGCTTAAGATAGAGAAAGAAAGAAAAAAGAAATATTGCCATTCGAGTCTGTCTGGAAATAATAGTTTGTGATCTGGAAGCTCTTCTCCCTAATTTCTAATGTGTGGGAACTCTCTGTAGTCACTCACTGGTGAGGAAAATGCACTCTGGACTTCCTCAAGGGCACTTCCTTTCATCCTTGCTGAATATATTCCAAGCTGGAGTGCTGGCATTTGAAACAGATACCAGGAATGAGCCCCAATGAGACTTACAACAGCTTATCCAGCTTGTAATGAAGTGTCTGTCTAAAGGAATAGTCGAAACCTTGTTGGCAGGTAAGGAACAAGTAAGTAAGGATGAAATAGCATCAATTCCTTGTGCTTTCTACAGTAGACAGGTAGCTGCCCAGTGCATTGGTGATTATTCCTCTAAACTAGAGGTTCTCAAACTGTGGTCCATGGACCACAGAAGGGCACAAGCTCCATTCTGGCAGTTTGCAGAAAAGTTGACAACTACCATACTTCCATATACAGGAGCAGGATGAATGCTGAATCCGACCCGAGGCTTAAGCTGGCAGACATTACATCCAACTTCACAGAACTTTGCTCACAAAAAACAGGCACATCCATTGCAATGGAAAGACAAGGCTATGATTATTAAAATGTGAGTTATGGATGTGTTTTGATTTGCAGAACCAGAAAAGCACTTTATTAAGTGATCTTCAAAGTCCCCCAGCAAATTTCAAGTAGTATGTGTGGTATGTTATAATCCAGCCCAGGTGTTATCCTGCTTCTACCCAGGTGTGCTACAACCCTCCACTTCCCTTGCTACTTGTGTGACACCATGAATGGAAGTTCACCATCTACAGCAGGAGTAGGCAACATGGTGCCCCCATACACCTTTGTTGGTGCCCCTCTCCCACTTTGTTTTTTCATTAAAACATTTTCTTACTGGCAGCTGGGATTGCTGTAAAATAGGTTTATGTTGGTGCTAAAAACTGTGGGTTCAAAGGAGTGGTTGATGTGTTGAGGCTCAGCCCCTACCTCTGCCTTGTACTCAGCCTTTGGGGCAGGTTACTTGTCCTTTGCCACACTTCCCATGGCATCCATTTTGTGATGGTGCCCAAGACACCATGGCCCAAAGGGTTGCCTTCCCCTGATCTACAGTCTGCAGTTAGCAGGAGGGCACACCACCACTCTTTTTTCTTCTTTTAAAAATGCTTTGGATTTACTCCTTGGTTATAAAGGCAAATCCAAGGTTCTACAGACATCATTTCAAGAGACAGCAGTCCCTCTATAATCCCGTTATCACTTTAGACCTTTGGCTGTGTTGAGCTGGTATTGGCTGCTGTTTTTCCTGGTTGTTTTACTGTCACTTCATGGTTGCTGTTGTTCTTTGCGATTTTAAACTGTGTTTACGCACAGCCCTTGACAATGCCGAAGACTTGCTTATGAGAACTACGGCAGAAGTGTTTAACTATGTTTTTAGCAAGGGTTTTCATGTTGTTTTATAGGCTCCTTGGCAGTCATAAGCATTAAAAGGTTTTTTTCTGGCAAAAGGGCAACTAGGCCATAACATGGCATATACTGAGTTTGAAAGGAGAACATGACAGTAAAGCTGCAACGTGATGGCAAGAGGTCAGCAATAGCACACAAGCTGCACTTTTCTCTGTGTGTGTTTTTTTAAAGTCTTAAACACTTGCCTATACTGATAAACAAATAGGAATCATGATCCCAAGATGATTTGTATCTATTTGACTCTGTGCAACATTCTGGCCCCAACCCAACGGTACATGTTTGCAACAGCCAGGGATGTGTATGCGATCATCAGTGAGAGCTCCAATGTCTGTGGTGGAGCAGGGGATGGAACTGAATTCTACTCCCCACCTCCTGATAATTATATGACTGGCTGTTGGATCAGGCCAGCAACCCCACACAGCAACCATCTGTGGCCACTACCTAGGGATACACATTTATCTAGGCTTGTGATGACATTAAAATACAGGACAGAAGATGGACTGCTAAAACTATGGACATAAGAAGGGCCCTTCTGGGTCTGATGAAAGGCCAGTTTAGTCCAGCATTCTGTTTCTACAGTGGCCCACCAGATGCATCTAGGAAGCCCAAAAGCAGGACATGAGTGCAAATGCTCTCTTCTACTGCTGCCTCTGATCTGGAGGTAGCTAGTAACCATTGTAGCCTTAATCTCTATGACTTTGTCTAATCTCCTTTTAAAGCCATCTAAGCTGGTGGTTGTCACTACAGTACATCTTGTGATAGCAGATTCCATAGTGTAATCATGCATTGAAGAAGTATGCCCTTTTGTCTCCCTGCATCTCCCACCATCCACCATCTAGTATAATGATCTGGCTGTAGTTATGCACTTTTGAGTCCCCTGAGATTCAGTGAGAGAGTTATCTACAATCTTGGCCTCTCTGATTGAAATCAGTGGGATTTGACTATGGCTGGACCATGTCCTGAAATTGTACATGCAGATGTCATTGCTTAGATGCAGAAAATTCAAAGAAAATTGAAGTGACTCTTGTTAACAGCAGCCTTTAAAAAAACAGTCCCATCTCAGCCTGAAGTTTTGTTATATAGTATTGGGGTTTTTTTAAAGCACCTTGTCAACTTCTTTTCCTATGCCATTCAATTCCATGACACTCTCTCTGGCTTGTCAGCAGCATGCCTTGTTTTATTTATTGCTTAATTATTATGAAATAGTAATAACAAAAAATGACAAATGACAATATAGATTTTCACTCATAATGTACCAGTGTTCCATTTTGCTAAAGTGCTGTAAAAGATCTATTCCTATTACCTATAAATGTGCTGACTGAAATAGCTGAAAAGACCAAGAGCCAGGCAGTAAATTTTAAAAAATATGTATGTGCAGATGCAACATCTTAGCTTCTCTTTAACTGGTTGCTTTCTGTATGTAAGCTACAAAACGTTTACATCAAGATAAGTTGTTAATTGCATTTTTTTGCACAACATGTGATGGTGTGTGTGTGTGGGGAAATTAGTATTACACAATTTACAATCTACCTTTCCATAAATGCTTTGAGTGCCACAAATGGAAAGCAGCATTCAGGACAAAATATGAAGGATTCTTTCTTTAATCATATTGATTGATGTCATATATGGCTGGACCCAGAACTTCAGTCTCTATGAAACTGTGTTTGCCATTGCCATTAACATTGCCAATAACAGGGGTGTGGTGGTTTGAAACAGATGAATATCCAGGCTTAGAGGAAACTTTTGGAAAGAGAAATGTCCACCAGTGTCTTCTAGGGATGCTGGAGAAATCTGCAATGGAATCAGATGAGTTTGGATATCTATGAATCCAACCCATGGATTCTGCAAGGCTTTTCTGGGCTGAACATTTTCTGCATGGATTGTCCATGACATAGGAGCTTAAGCAGAGCCCTGCTGGATCAGACCAAGGGTCCATCTAGTCCAGCATTCTGATCACACAGTGACCAACTAGCTGTTGACCAGGAAACCACAGCAGGACATGAGCGCAACAGCACCCTCCCACCCATGTTCCCCAGCAACTGGTGTACATAGGCTCACTGCCTCCGGTACTGGATGCTTCCAGAGAACCTTGTAACATGGAAACTATAACCTGGAAACTGTTGCTAAACTTCGACTTTGGGACTTTGTCTGGTTCCCTGCAAGGAAACCAACCTGCCTGGACATCCTGTCATATGAGCTGATGAAATGCTTCCTTCCTTGGATTTGTCCTCCAACTTGAACTGCCTGTTCAAAACTTGAATTGTCAAAACCTGCCATGGAACATATTGCTGGTCTTTTCATAAACTGTAGATCATTGATTGCCATGAACCAACTTCCTTCTTCTTCAATTGCCCATAATGCCTTCTGGTCTGAACTGGTAGTGACTTTTGAGACTGTTGTTTGCCATACAGTAGAGATTTCTAATGCAGACTCTGTTGTTGGATCTGATCTCTGCCCATGTGTGAGTATTCTAGCCTTGTCTGATTTTAGGCCTGTGTTTTAGAACCTGTGTCTTGGCAGACCAGGTTCTGCCAAGAAGGAACCCTCAGAAGAAACGTATCTGCTGGGTAGGGCTCCTTTAGCAATGCTTGGATCTCTAATTGGCTTGTTTGTTTGTTTGTTTGTTTGTTTGTCTGTTTGTCTGTTTCTGTACTGCCCAATAGCCAAAGCTCTCTGGGTGGTTCACAAAAATTAAAACCACAGAGTGCAACATAAAAAAATATAAAATATAGGAGTTTAAAACCTCAGTATAGCAATACAACCAGAATGCAACCTAGCAGCAATGCAGAGATTTAAAATACAGATTTAAAACACCAGAGCTAAAAGATTAAGAAGCTAAAATGCTAAAATGCTGGGAGAATAAAAAGGTCTTTACGTTCACTGGAAGGAGAACAGCGTAGGCGCCAGGCAAACCTCTCTAGGGAGCTCATTCCCTCCTCCTGGTAGCCACCCGCCTCACTCCTCACTCCCAGACAAGGATAGGGATGTTAGAGAATTCCACCACGGATCCCAGGGGGGCCGAATTCCAGTAAATTTGCCCCCCCCGAATCTGTGGCGGAACGGAGCCTCCCGCCCCACCACCCCGCGAAAGCCCCGCAAAAGCCCTGCGAAACGGAGCCTACCTGGCTGCGGCTCTGGCTCCGGCCACTGCTGGGCTGCTGCGGCCACAAATGGCAGCTGTCGTAGCGGCTGCCATTTGCATCCCTACACCAGCCCGTGATAGGCTATGTATATATTTACGTAGCCTATCACGGCTAAAGCAGGGACGCAAATGGCGTCCCCTACGCCATCTGCATTCCCGCTTTAGCCGTGATAGGCTACGTAAATATTTACGTAGCCTATCACGGGCTTGCGTAGGGACACAAATGACATCCCCTACACAGGACGCCATTTGCGTCCGCAGCAGCCCAGCAGCGGCTGGAGGCCCCGCTGCGGGTTGGCCTGGCCAGCAGCTCCGCCCTGGCCATGGAGCGGAGCCAACCAGGCAGGATTCTGGGGGGGAGGAATGGATCACCTCTCCCTCCCATCGAGGATTCCAGGGGGAGGAACGGATAGCCTGCCCCCACCTGCAGAACCCGGCGGAACCAGGTAAGCGGGGTTTCGTACACCCCTAGACAAGGACCCCTAGGGATGATCTTAGGGTCTGGGCAGGCACATATGGGAGGAGGCAATCCTTCAGATAACCTGGCCCCAAGCCGTTTAGGGCTTTGAACATTAATACCAGCACTTTGAATCACGCCTGGAAATGAATTGGCAGCCAGTGCAGCTGGAAAAGTACTGACATAATATGAGCTTGTTGGCCAGTCCCTGTTAGCGATCTTGCTGCCCTAGTTTGGACCAGCTGAAGTTTCTGGACCTTTTTCAAAGGCAGCCCCATGTATAACGCATTGCAGTAATCCAGACAAGAAGTTATCAGAGCATGGATAACTGTAGCTAGGCTATCTCTGTCCAGAGATAAGGGTATAGTTTGTATATCTGCCTAAGCTCATAAAAGGTGCTCCATGCCACTGAGTTCACCTGTGGCTCAGGTGACAGTTCTGGATCCAAGAGCACCCCCAAACTATGAACCTGATCCTTTAGGGGGAGTGCAACCCCCTCCAGAACAGGTTGAACATCACCTAGCTGGGCAGACGAACCACCCACTAACAGTATCTCCATCTTGACTGGATTATTGGCCCTCATCCAGTCCATTACCGTGCCCAGGCACTGACTCAGAAAAGTCACTTCCTCAAATGGGTTTGATGAAAAAGAGGGGTAGAGCTCGGTGTCATCTGCATATTGATGGCACCTCAGGCCACACCTCTGGATAACCTCCCCCAGCAGTTTTATGTAGATGTTGAACAGCATGGGGAATAAAATAGAGCCCTGTGGAACACCATTATATAACTGCCATGGCACAGAGCAATAATCCCCCAGCACCACCTTCTGGAATCGGCCATCCAAGTAGGAGCTGAACCACTGTAGTGCAGTGCCTCCAACTCCCAACCAAGGCAACCTATCCAGAAGGATACCATGGTCGATGGTATCAAAAGCCACTGAGAGGTCCAGGAGAATCAACAGGGTTGCACTCCCCCATCCCTCTCACGGCAAAGGTCATCCCACAAGGTGACCAAGGCAGTTTCTATTTCAAAACCAGGCCTGAATAGGGATGTACGAAAGTCACTTACCGTTTCACGGATCTGCTTCGCGGCGGGGAGGAGGCGCTCCGTCCCTCCCCCCAGAATCCTCGATGGGGGGGAGGCACTCCATCCCTCCCCCTGGAGTCCTGCCTGGCCAACTCCGCTCCATGGGGATTCCGCAGAGCCGCCAGCTGGCTCTGCCTGCAGAGTCTGCCCATCTGCTATGCCATTTGCATGCCTCCCTTTGGCTGTGATAGGCTATGTAAAGATTTACGTAGCCTATCACGGCCAAAGGGAAGGACGCAAATGGCATCCCCCTATGCCATTTGTGTGCCTCCCTTTTTGCCGTGATAGGCTACCTAAATCTTTATGTAGCCTATCACAGCCAAAGGGAGGCACGCAAATGGCATCCTCCCTACATAAAGATAGGCTACGTAAAAATTTATGTAGCCTATCACGGCAAAAAGGGAAGGACGCAAATGGCGACCACTATGCTGGATGCCATTTTGCATCCACACAGGGCAGCAGATGGACCCGGAGGTGCCAGCCTGCCAGGTAGGATCTGGCTGGGTCGGACTTCGCAGGGTGGCGGGGTGGGGTGGTCCATTCCGCCACGGACTCCAGGGGGGCCAGATTCTAAGAATCCGGCCTCATTGCTGTCCATGGAGGAATTCTCCACCATCCCTACATCAGTATGCCCAGTTTTTGCCAGCATGCATGATGCAACAGCATCCTAGGGCAGGTGAGTGTGTTGTACTGGTAAAAGTGGACAGAATTATGGATGTTGGAGAAATCCACAATGGGCCCAAATGAGTTTGGATTTTTATAAATCTGACCCATGGGTTCCGCAGCAGACCAGCTTTTCCCCTGTCAGATAGATTCCATGAACTTGCAGACTGGTTTTTTAAGCTTTGGGAATTTTGCACAAATTTTGTCGCAGAAAAATACACCATTTAAAAAAAACTGCCAAAAATGTGAATTTCCCCATAGGCTAAAGCATGAAGATGTGCATTAGCGGGAATTTCGTATTTGGGGGGAAAATGTGCATTTTTTGTACATGCGAATTTGCACAAATTCAGAGACTTAAAAAAACCTCATTCTGTCAATGGCTGGATGACAAAATAAAAGGCACCTGACAATCCATGAAACACAGACAGAACGGATTGTAAACAATCCCTAGACAGAATCATGTAAGTGAGATACCATGTCCTATGCTGTGTAATGACATTATGTCATAGGATGCTCTGGATGGCATTATAAGCGTGCCAGCCTGACTAAAAACTACTCCACTCCCACAAATGGTTTCTGTAGTTTGCATTTAAAGTTTGATTATTAGTAATTTCCAATACAGTAACAGCCGGAGTAGCATGTGCATGCATGCACGGATGTGCGCGCGCGCGCGCGCACACACACACACACACACACACATTTCAACTGTTACTCTATTATTCCCTTCTTATTTTAAAACTCAATTGCCCCAGTGAAGTTGCACACTAATAAAACAGTGGCTAAAACAGAGAGGTACAGTGGTTCTGCTTGGGATGGACCCCATAGCCCACCACCACCACCCAGAGAGCAGTAAGAGATGATGGCAGTGGGGCAGCAGAAGCAAACTCCGTTTTATTCCTGCAGCCCACAATGGTGCTTTGATTTAAGTGAGTTTAAAATACAAGACTGCCCGTGCTCAGAGTATTTCTTTGAATCAGGCAAACAGTTTTCTTGTAGTTGTTGTTCTAACATATGTAGGAATGTAGAAGCCATTGTAAAGCATGGAATGGCAGAAAAATGTTAGCTGTGTGCTTCACAACTGAAACAATACACAAGGCCATCTAAAGGGCCCTCGATAAGACAGTTAGGTCTACGGTCTACAGTCTAAAAATACCTAGCTGCACCACCACAGAGCAATTGTGTACTGGGTTCATTTCTATCTCTGCAGTTTAATAGCGTTCACATCTTTGTTTTTCTTCTTCTCAGAATTTTGCTTGGCAGATGCCAGATGCTACTATGTTCAAAGACTTTTGACTTTATTTAAAAGACTTAACTAGGCGCACTGGTAAAATGTGTGTCCTACTAGTGTGTGTAGGAGTGTGTGTCATTATCTAAAAGGTGATCGTGTGTTTGTTTATTTATTACATTTATATCCCTCCATTTTTTCCTCCTTAAGGAACCCAAGGTGGCATACATAATCCTTCTCCTCCTCCATTTTAGCCCCACAACAACAACCCTGTGAGGTAGGTTGGGCTGAGAGTCTGTGACTGGCCCAGAGTCACCCAGTGGGCTTCCATGGCCGAGTGGGGACTAGAACCTGGATCTCCCGACTCCCAGTCCAACACTCTTGCCACCACACCACACTGGCTCTCACACCACACTGGCTCTCAACACACTGGTGTTGAAGGGCAGTGACCATACTGCACAGAATTGGAATGAGCCAGTCTTGGAAAGATGGCTTCTAGGGAGATGTCTGCCTTGGCTGCTTTGGTAATGAATGGATTTACTTGGCCTTAGGACTCTCTGCTTCTACTACCTTGATTTCATCTGTCTGACCTTCATTCATTGTGCTGTCTACAATCTCTTTGAAAGCTGCTTTCTTGACCTTGTGGAACTTCCCCAAACCACATGCTGTTTCATGTCGCTTTATCTACAGATATATCTTCAGTCGAGAGTTCTTCAAGCTCAGTGGCTGTGTGGTTGCCTGAATCTGTAGGTCCTTTAGTTTTGATGTATCTTTGACATCTGCCCTGTGATATCTGTTGCTTTTTTGTCAAAACATGCCTCATAATTTTTGGCTGCTTCCTGTTCCTACGATCCTTCTCTGATACATACTAACCTCCCTCAAGTCTCTAACCTTCCATTAGCACTCTAATCCTTTGCCTAGTCCTTGTTCATCTTGTTCCACACCTCCTCCTTTATTCTGAATTCCTTTTGCCATTCTGTGATATGTCCTCAGATTTCTGGCCTTGATCTTCCCAACTTTGTGGTTTAAACCTTAACATTACTATTTCATAGGAATATAAGAAGAGCTCTGCTGGATCAGACCAAAGGCCCATCTCGTCCAGCATTCTGTTCTCACAGTGGCCAACCAGATGCCCATGGAAAATCCACAAGCAGGAAATTAGTACAACAACACCCTCCTTCTTATGTTCCCTAGCAACTGGCGTACATAAGCCTACCGCCTCCAGTACTGGGGGTAATATACAGCCAATATGATTAGTAGCCATTCATAGCCTTATGCTCTATGAAATGATCTAATCCTCTTTTAAAGTCATCCAAGCTGATGGCCATCACTACATCTTGTAGTAGTGAATTCCATAGTTTAATTATTTGTTGTGTGCAGAACAGAAGTACTTGCTTTTGTCTGTCCTGAATCTCCCACCAATCAGCTTCATAGGATGAGCCCGGGTTCCAGATTTTTTTTTAAAGTCTTCTAATCTATTTTCTACACACTATACATATTTTATACACTTCTATCATCTTTAACATTGCTGGCCTTTTGTCTAAGCTAAACTGTCCCAAACATTGTAAAGTTTTCTCATAGGGGAGTTGCTCTAGCCCCTGATCACTTAGGTTGCAATTTTCTGCACCTTTTCCAGTTCTACAATATTCTTTTTGAGGTGTGGTCACAGGGTGCCCACTTATACATTGCCAAAACTGTGGAATTGCACCACCAAAAAAGAGGACAAAAGAGAATACCAATTTGAATAATATTTGCATATGCAAATATAAAAATGATTACTATAATAGAACTGACCCATACACTATGCTCTGCATCTAAGGTCCTCCTCCAGGTGCTTCCTCTGAGGGAAGCTTCAAACACAGCAACGAGGCAGAGGGCTTCTTGGTAGTGGCCCCCATTTGTGGAACTAGCTCCCCAGTGAGGTCTGCCTGGCACCAACATTATTATCTTTCAGTGCCAGGTTAAGACCTATCTCTTTTCCCAGGCATTTGGCAGCACATGATAAGCTTTAATTGGTCCTGGATGTGTCTTTAGTTATGACTGACAGCTCAAAGTTGTTTTTAGTTATATGTTGTTTGTCTACATTGTCTGTGTGCTTTTATAAATGGCTTTTAAATGTTGTATATTGCATTTTAAAGTTTTAACTTCTGTAAACTGCCAAGAGAGCTTCAGCTATGGGGTGGTATAGAAATGTAATTAATAATAATATTATTGTTAATAATAATAATATTAATAATAATATATAATTTAAATAGAAATACAGTACATCTCACGATAATGGAGAAGATGGACCAGGTGACTTGTGTGCCACCTTACCTTGCTGTCTTCAGGTGGTAAGTGTGGATGGGTAGCTCCAAGGCCCTGCCCTTTCCCCCTTAGGGTTCTTTGACTTTAAAACAAAGTTGGACTCAGCAGCCCCAAAATAGAGGGCACCTTTAAATAGAGGTCAGTCCTCTGTCAAGGAGGTGACCTGGCCAGAAGAACTCTACACAGTATTCCAAGTGTGGTCACACTAAGGATGGCGGAGAAATCCACCACAGACTCCATGGGGCCCCGGAGTCCGTGGTGGAATGGACTACTCCCCCCCCCGCCACCCCCAAAATTCTCCCCGGACAGGCCCTACCTGCTGCCATCATGTCCGGGTCCATCTGCTGCCATCCGTCCACTGCCCCAGACTGCAGACGCAAATGGCATCCATCAGCATAGCCAACACCATTTGCATCCCTGCTCTTTGCCATGGTAGGCTACGTAAATATTTACGTAGCCTACCACTGAAAAGAGCAGGCCAGGGACACAAATGGCATTGGCTATGCCGGACACCATTTGTGTCTGCAGCCCAGCAGGGGATGGAAGTTCGGCTGCAGACAGGCCCGGCTGGCAGCTCCGCAGACTCGCTGCAGAGCAGAGCTGGACAGGGAGGATTCCGGGGGGAGGGACAGATCGCCTCCCCCCACCCCACGGACGGAACGGGATGAGTATTTTGTACACCCCTAGGTTGCACCATAGATTTGTATAAGGGAATTATGATATTGGCAGTTTTATTTTCGATTGCTTTCCTAATTATTCCTAACATGGAATTTGACTTTTTCACAGCAGCTGCAGACTGGGTCGACATTTTCATTTGGAAGTAAAGCTGATAGCAAAAAGAATATTATATCAAGGTCTCCAGTTAAACTCTCATCAAACACAACCAATGTTCTCTTAATACTGTCTGTGTAGAGAAGCAAACAGAAACAAAATGAAATAATCGCAGCACCATGGGCCTTGTCTTAATAACTCTTCATGCCGCTTAACTTTAACATCAGCATCTCTCTCTAGAAATGTATGATCACCTGCATTTCTGCTCTGTGACCTGCTCTATGCTGACAAATGTTGTAGGAAACTGCAGAGGCTTATGAAAACATTAATCTAAAATTGGTGAAAGAGATTTTAGGTTAAAACATACACTAAATAGATCACTATGGCTTTAGGCTAGAGCTAATTTAAAACTAGGGCTTGAACTCTAGTGCAGGTAGGCCATCAGTTACTTACCATACCATACCCGACTTACTTGTTGTACAACAGTTCCATTTTCTAGAACTTCTGGCCTCAGCTACTTGAAAGTGTTTTCTCAGTGTGAACCAGGAAATGATGAGATGGGTCACTCTGATTTTTAATATCTCTTTGTCTCTCCCTCCCTGTCTCCTTCCTTTTCTCCATGGGATTTTATAGATCAGAGTAGGATGCTCAATGGCTGTGTTTACACACAATTCTGCCTCCTCCTCCACACCTCCCCCAGCCTCTGAGGAGAAAGAGCTGCAGCTGCCCCCTGCTGGGTGTCGGAGAGCACACACATGCACGCACACACACTTGTCCCTTTGCACGTCTTGCCTTCTCCCAGTCTTTTTCTTCCTGTTTTGTGTCCCTCCGTGGCCAGCTGATCAGCAGCACTTTGAAGCTGTTAGGGCTGCTGCAGCCACACCTCGTCCTTGCCAGTGGATATTTTCTGAGTCCCTACTTGGACTGGGGATGGCCAGTGGCTGAATTCTGGTGTCCACTGATGTCATCGCATTAGCACGACATCACCCGACACTGCCTAGGAAGAAGGGGACTTCCTCCCCTGAGCCTCTATGCCTCCTCTGTAGGCTTGCCATTCGATTGCTGCTTCCAGATGGCAAAAGGAAGATTAGGAGTTGGAGGTGGGCTCTGTAATGTGCCATCCTGAAGTCATGGGTCATCTGCAAGTGCCCAATGGTGCTGACTGCTTCCACCAATCCTGTTGGGTGCTATGGAATATGGTGGAAGCCCCCTACACCAAGGGCAGGCAACCTTTGGGGCCCATGGCTACACTGGGAAATCAGAGAACCTGTCCTGAGCACAACCATAAAATGGCTACCATGGGTGGGCATAGTTAGTCACAAAGGACAAGTGCCTGTCCAGAGACATTCATAAGATGGCAGCACCTAGAGGCTCCCACTTTGCTTTGAAGTAATCTCAGTTTTCAATAATAAAATAGAAAAAAAAATATGTTTAAAATAAAAATTGGGAGTAGGCTGTCTTGAAAGGTGTCTGCAGGCACATGGATGCCCATGGGTACCAGGTTGCTACCCCTGCCCAACACTGATGGAGCATCACCACATACAATGGTAGATGGTGTTCCTAACATGCAGCTGGAGCCATGGGAGACATTGCATCTACTACCCTGCTGTCTGCTGAGCAACTGTCCAAGGCACAGGAATCCCTGGTGATTGGTTGGCAACTCCATAATGTGCCTTTTCCTTTTAGGATCACCTCCAGCTTTTCCATAAAGGCTATAGGGAGGTTCCCCCAACCCCCCCCCCCCTGCCACACACACACACACATTGAAAGAATGCAGGAGGAGGAGGTTGCAGGGCAGAACAGGTTAGCCCTGCATCCTGCTGCCTACTCCTCCAGAAGAAACATTCCCCACTGTCAGCGCATTGAGCCAGTGTGGGAAAGGGCTATAGATACATGTATCCATGTAGAGCTCCTCCATGGGTTTTTTGGGGGACAACGACACGCTGATTGGACCAGAGTCCCTCCTCATGTGGAAGAGCTCTACATATGTACATCAGTACATGCTAGAGGCCCTTCCTGCATCGACTGAATGTATGGCTGGCAGAGAAGCATTTCTGCCAAGGGTATTGGCAGTGGGAGTTTCAGCACCATAGCAGGACTAGTCCATATGGTCTTACAATCCCTCTCTTGTCTTCTTTCAGTGTGTGTTTGTATGTGTGTGTGTGGGGGGGGGGGGTTGAATCTCCTTTATGACTTTGCTGCATGTGTTGTTTCTTCGTTGCTAGGGAGTAGTGGATAGGGGTTTCTTTTGCCTTCCCCTAGTATGATCTGGCTTCCCCTAGCCTCAGCATCACTAATGTTGGCCTGCACAATTTGTGACACACACGCCTCAGCCAAATGCAGCCAAACAATGATACATTGGCCCTTTACAGGCTTGATAAACTTTTTGTTTCTGCTGCCTGCCTTGGACTGCAAAAATAAGAGTTTGTTTTTTAACCCCTTGGTAGGCCACCAAGCCTCGTGTGGCGCAGAGTGGTAGGCAGTAGTAATGCAACCGAAACTCTCCCCACGACCTGAGTTCGATCCCAGTGGAAGCTGGTTTTCAGGTAGCTGGCTCAGGCTGACTCAGCCCTCCATCCTTCCGAGGTCGGTAAAATGAGTACCCAGCTTGCTGGGGGAAAGGTAGTTAGGACTGGGGAAGGCAATGGCAAACCACCCCGCTATACAGTCTGCCAGGAAAATGCTGAGGAAAAACGGCATCCCTCTAGGGGTCAGTAATGACTCGGTGCTTGCACAAGAGGAACCTTTCCTTTTTCAGGCCACCATACATGGCTGATGGACTACATTTGGCTTGCACAGACCTGCACCAGTGTAGCTGTGTTTCTTGCATTTCCTATCATGCACGAACAGGCTGTAGTGGCTGCATTCACACATAATGCTTAGCCATAGTTTATGTTAACCATGGTTCGTTGCTTTAGCTATGAATGGTCTTGCAAACAAGCAAACAAACTGTAGCTTGCTTTCCCTATTTTTGGTTTGTTTCTCTCCCACCCATGTTATTGGCCTTCAGAATAATTTCATTTTCTGGCCACTCTTGCTGGGTGCCTCTGTTTCAGGATGGACAGCGGTGCAAACAAAGCAGGGATAAGCCGTGGCTCTGGGCTCAAGCATCACAACAAGAAGTTATGATTTAAACAAGCCAGACTTCATAAACCAACAACAAACCATGGTTTGTAACTAGTAACAAGTCAGATTTCAACAAGCCACACATGGCTTATGTGCAAACCAGGCCAATGTGTCAGAATGCTTGACATTTTGATGGGTAGTTACACTGACAACTAAGAAATGTATAGAAAAGGCAGAACATATCTATTTCAGAATACTAACCGAGGTGTGATGATGTTAAACTTTCTCATATGTAATCTTCCATATGTCGAATAACAATGGATTCGATCCAGACTTAGTCATACTTCAAGTAGGCCCTTAAGTTAAGTCCCATTGGTTCCAATGGGCCTACTCAAAGTATGACTATGTCTGGCTACAACCCAATGTTTGCAAATTTTCTTCAGCTGAAAAAGGAAGAGATGTGACTCTGCTCTTAAAAAGAACACAAAGTATATTTCCCTTTTATCAGTATATTAATCTCAGGTAGCTTGCATGAGAGAATACAAGAAAATCTGAACAGATGGCAGTTTGCAGGCTGATACCCCTAAATGGTAGCACAAGAACATGCCACAGGGAGAGAGTGAAAATGCTTCCACATGTCTGTAGGCTGAAAAGAAATTGAGCTCAATATGTTGTGTGGAACAGAAGCTTACTAAATAAATCACAACAGAAATGTCTGCCGCTCTGCTACATTTAAAACCATAAAAGCAGCTAGGTCTTCCATGAACAAACAAGGCGGCACAAGTCCACCTAGTCAGTCCAGATCTTCAAGTTTTGTTAGTAAGAGGGCTGTCACAGATACAGGTCCTAGCAAGATATGTTAGTGCAGGAGGTTAGACATTCAAGACAACTTGCCTGGGGACAAGGATACTTAGGATAAAAGATATTAATGAGTTGCCCAATGGAATGTGGTGAATAATAGGGAGAGAAAAGCCCTATTCAGGCATTCTTTATCAGAGTACAATCAACACATGAGGAGAGGAAGCAATCTAGCTCCACTCCCTTCTTGCATGTTCCATCACCCTCTACTCATGGAGGATGACTTTCTGAAGAGGAGAGCCTCCTGTGCCAGATGACTGGAGGAGGGCTAACGTTGTCCCTATCTTCAAAAAGCGTAAAAAGGAGGAACCTGGGAATTACAGACCAGTCAGTCTGACATCAATCCCTGGGAAAATTCTGGAGCAGATCATAAAGCAATCCATCTGGAAGCACCTTGACAACAATGCCGTGATTACTCGAAGCCAACATGGATTTGTCAAAAATAAGTCCTGCCAGATGACTCTGATCTCATTTTTTGATCAAGTAACCTCCCTTGTAGACCGTGGGAATGCTGTAGACACCATATACCTCGACTTCAGCAAAGCTTTCGACAATGTGCCCCATGATATCCTGATGAGCAAACTAGCTCAAAGTGGGCTAGATGAAAGAACGATCCGGTGGATCCACAGTTGGCTACAGAATCGGACTCAAAGAGTGCTTATCAATGGGACCTTCTCAAACTGGAGAGAGGTAACAAGTGGGGTACTGCAGGGCTCAGTCCTGGGCCCAGTGGTCTTCAACATTTTTATAAATGACTTGGAGGAGGAGGTGCAAGGAATGCTGATCAAATTTGCAGATGACACAAAATTGGGCGGGATAGCTAATACTTTGGAAGACAGAAACAGAATTCAAAGTGATCTGGATAGACTGGAGCGCTGGGCAGAAAACAACAGAATGACATTTAATAGGGACAAATGCCAAGTTCTGCACCTAAGAAAAAAGAAACCAAATGCACAGTTACAAGATGGGGGATACGTGGCTCAACCACACTACAAGCGAGAAAGATCTTGGAATTGTTGTCGATCACAAGCTGAATATGAGCCAACAATGTGATGAGGCTGCAAAAAAGGCAAATGCTCTTTTGGGCTGCATTCATAGAAGCATAGCTTCCAAATCCCGGGAAGTACTAGTTCCCATCTACTCAGCATTGGCTAGGCCTCATCTGGAGTACTGTGTCCAGTTCTGGGCACCACACTTTAAGAAGGATGCAGACAAACTGGAGAGGGTTCAGAGGAGGGCAACAAAGATGATCAGGGGACTGGAAACAAAGCCCTATGAAGAGAGACTCAAAGAACTGGCCATGTTTAGCCTTGAGAAGAGAAGACTGAGGGGAGATATGATAGCACTCTTCAAGTACTTGAAAGGTTGTCACAGAGATTAAGGCCAGGATCTCTTCTTGATCATCCCAGAGTGCAGGACACAGAATAATGGGCTCAAATTAGAGGAAGCCAGATTCTGGCTGAACATCAGGAAAAACTTCCTGACTGTAAGAGCAATACGACAATGGAACCAATTACCTGGGGAGGTGGTGGGCTCTCCCACACTGGAGGCCTTCAAGATGAGGCTGGACAGCCATTTGTCAGGGATGCTCTGACTTGGATTCCTGCATTGAGCAGGGGGTTGGACCCGATGGCCTTGTAGGCCCCTTCCAACCCTACTATTCTATGATTCTATGATTCTATCTGTGGAGGCTCTCCACATGATTGAGAACCCTGGAATACCTGAATAGGGCTATAGTCATGAATGATTTCAAGAGGGGTGAGCAGAAGGTAGATCAAGATCTACTGGTAGACCTCTGGGTGATTTGCAGTGAATCAGTAACAACAACAAGGGAGGTTGTTGTTTCTAAATCAGGCTGCTGAAATTAAGAAACCTTGGGGAGAAACCAGGATCAGATCTTTGGGTAAAAAGACTGTGAGCTCAATTCTGGTACTGAAAACAGATTCCTGGGCTTAGCTCATGCTCAGAAGCCTCCCCTTCCCATGCACAAGTTTACCATCTTCATGGGAGCTAGTGAGTCCAAGTCAAAACTGATTATACATGTGGGACCTCCAACAAAATGTTGCAGTGTGAAGTATTCCCTGTTCAGGATTCTAGCAACACCATTCTATCCCCACCAGTTTTTTGTGGCCCCCCTCTCTCAAAAGTATCTAATGCCCACTGAGCACTCTCAGTCCTCATTGGGCTGTTGGGTTTTTTGTAAAGACTTTTTTGTACTTCTACAGGCCTCAGAGTTCCTCCAGCTCTGCTGTTCCCGTCCTTGTGTATGTCTACGTGTGTGTGTGAGAGTGTGTGCACGCGAGCGTGTGCATGCGTGAGTGCGTGTGCAATGCCATTTTTGCAACATATAAGGACTGGCCCTTGAAGAACTGAGATTGCTATTAGTATATATGATGAGACCATTGAATTTAACTGTAGAATGAATGCTTCTGTTTACAACCAAGAAGGCCACAAGCTCAAGTAATATAATCTGAAATACCATCAAAGCCAAGGAGACTTATCCAGAATGTGCTTGATCTGGAGTAGAAAAGATTAGTTCAAATTAGTTTCTTTGGGCTAAAAGGTTGTGAGGCTTATGACGTGATTAAACAAGGTAGCACAACTATCTATCTATCTATCTATCTATCTATGGTCTCAATATTTCTGATTAGGGATGTACAGACTATAAAATCTGCTCCATCTGAGTTTTGCAGATTTTAAAATCTGCTCCATCTGATAAAAATCTGCTCCATCTGAGTTTTGCAGGTGCCTTTTTGTTCTATCATCTGCCCACAAACAGATGTGAATATTTTTTTCATCATGCAGAAAAAAATGCAAATAATTACGTAGGTATTTGCTAAGTATTTATATAACTTACCTTAGTACATAACATTTAGCATTTGTCCCCCCTTCCATTCAATTTTTCCTCAGCAGAAACTTATGTATTTTCCTACAAAATTATATGTGTAAATTTCTGGAAAGTAAAATAATCATCCGGAAGTCCACAGACTCCGCGCAGCCTGAGGGGGTCGCTCTGCAGCTAATTCCACAGGTCAGATTCTTAGAAATCCAAGCTCATTTTAGTCCATCTCGAATTTCTCCAGCATCCCTATTTCTGATCATAGAATCATAGAATAGTAGGGTTGGAAGGGGCCTACAAGGCCATCGAGTCCAACCCCCTGCTCAATGCAGGAATCCAAGTCAGAGCATCCCTGACAAATGGCTGTCCAGCCTCGTCTTGAAGGCCTCCAGTGTGGGAGAGCCCACCACCTCCCCAGGTAATTGGTTCCATTGTCGTATTGCTCTGACACTCAGGAAGTTTTTCCTGATGTTCAGCCGGAATCTGGCTTCCTGTCACTTGAGCCCATTATTCCGTGTCCTGCACTCTGGGATGATCAAGAAGAGATCCTGGCCTTCTTCTCTGTGACAACCTTTCAAATACTTGAAGAGTGCTATCGTATCTCCCCTCAGTCTTCTCTTCTCAAGGCTAAACATGCCCAGTTCTTTGAGTCTCTCTTCATAGGGCTTTGTTTCCAGTCCCCTGATCATCTTTGTTGCCTTCCTCTGAACCCTCTCCAGTTTGTCTGCATCCTTCTTAAAGTGTGGTGCCCAGAACTGGACACAGTACTCCAGATGAGGCCTAACCAGTGCTGAGTAGAAGGGGAACTAGTACTTCCCGGGATTTGGAAGCTATGCTTCTATGAATGCAGCCCAAAAGAGCATTTGCCTTTTTTGCAGCCTCATCACATTGTTGGCTCACATTCAGCTTGTGATCGACAACAATTCCAAGATCCTTCTCGCTTGTAGTGTGGTTGAGCCACGTATCCCCCATCTTGTAACTGTGCATTTGGTTTCTTTTTCCTAGGTGCACAACTTGGCATTTGTCCCTATTAAATGTCATTCTGTTGTTTTCTGCCCAGCGCTCCAGTCTATCCAGATCACTTTGAATTTTGTTTCTGTCTTCCAAAGTATTAGCTATTCCTTCAAATTTTGTGTCATCTGCAAATTTGATCAGCATTCCCTGCACCTCCTCCTCCAAGTCATTAATAAAAATGTTGAAGAGCATCTATTTAGGTTGCGACTCTAAACCTGCTTACCTAGGAATAATCCCCATTAAACTCAATGGGACTTACTTCTGAGTGGGCATTATGCTGCTAATGTGGTGGGAGAAAATGGCTTGCTCTCCCTCCCTCCTTTTCACCACATGAGAGAGAAATAAAACATCTATCAGGAAAAAACAAGCATGCTATGCTACTATATCAGCATACATTCAGAATGACTGGGTTTGCCAAGTGAATGTTGCACTTTTCTTAAAACCTGTGTTTGAAGCTTTTAAACTTCCTGGAAATCCTGCAAGCATGATAAAGAGCAGCACTTTGCAGTTTTGGCTTATTTCCTAAACAGTCATAGAAATGGTGAAGATTATGGCTTCAATTGCTGAACATACCTCTCCCCTCCCAACTCCAACGCCCAACACATTCTGGCCAGCAGTTATAAATGAAAATAGATTTTACATTTAAAAGATTCCATTAAGTGCTTCAAAGAAGCTATATTTCTGATTAATTTTAGTTTTCTCTGGTATTGATATGGATATTATACATCAGACATGAAAAGTATTCTGGAACTCTCAAAAAAGCATTTGACATTGATTTTTACGCCTGCTGCATTTATACAGTTTTCTGGTACAAAGGTCTTCCTAGAAGTTTTAACTTGCCAGAGAAGTTAATTTCTGCTTTCCATTCTCTATCAATCATTCACAAGTGGGAAAACAGTCTAGTCCAAATACTTATCTCATTTATTCTTACAAAAAGAATTCATTTAAAGCTCTTTTCATTTTACATAGAAAGAAAATATGAATAAAAATAGGGAGAGCTAATTGCTCACCAAATAAATTTTATGGTGATGTACAATGGAAATGAATCTTATTTGCATACCATTGCTACACTAGTTCTCCCCAAACCATGGCTTATTATAAAAAGTAGTTTGAAAGCGGGGAATAAAGAAAGTGAAGTGCTTTATCCTGCCATCTCATTTCTCAGGTTGAAATGGAGGTTTCTTTCTGTACATCTGTGGTTGCTTCCTTCCACACTAGCCCTTTGTCCCTCACACTGCAATGAAGACACAAGGCAAGGGTGTTGGGCAGAAGGGTTGCCACTGTATTGGGCATAAGACAAGATCTGAAACAGAAACCACACCATGGATACATGGGCAGCCTTTTAACTTGGAGCTTCAGGTTATCTATGCTTATCCCCCCTGGCTGTAAACTAAAATTCCAGCCCCAACTGCTCCAGCCCATCCCTGCTGGTTAGTGTCCAATGGCCTAGACCATGGGATGTGGCTTTGGGGGCTCTGGGGGGCAATTTCAATCCCCCCCAGGCAGCATAACCCCTTTGCCTGCTACTGAATTTTGGCACCAGCAGCGGCAAAGTAATCAGTGGTTTGCTGCTGCATTTTGGTAGCAAGCCACAATGGTGGCCTTAAAACTTTAGCTTTAAGCCAAGGCTTTAAAGCTAAATCTGGGCTTTTTAGGCCACCATTGCGGTTTGCTGCCAAAATTTGAGGCCCATGACCTTTCACCCTCCTGGTGCTTCAGGGTGCTTGCCAGAGTAGCTCATTAAGCTGTCTAAGTGTCTGCACTACCCACCAAGTTGTGAGTAATGATGCCACTGAATTTTGTACTTGGCTCATTGCCTGATATTCATCTGTTCATAATGCCCACCTCTGTAGCAACACATCAGTGTCTTACAAATTCGCTATTAAGTTCAGAACTGAGTGCAAACTTCGTGGCATGCCAAGTCAGCAGCTAAACAATGCCATTTCTCTACATGGATGAGCTGATTGGTTTAACCCCATTCTAAGGGAATATGAGGATGCCTCTTTAACTCTTTAGTTAAATAACTTTTTCCCTTGGTTTGTAAAAGTGTGGGTGCTGGTGGGTGGCACTGGAGTCTGTCTGCAAGAAGGAGCCTGGAAAGAGGATCCAAGGAGGAGGAGTTTCCATGGTGAAGCCTGGTGCAGAGCTTTGATAGATGATGTTTGTTGCTTACCCAAACATGAACTAAACTATCAGGAACAAAATATGTTCCTGATGGGAGGCAAGGGCAATGATTATAAACTCATGGAGGACGCAGCAACAGTTAAGGCAAGCTCCCCTCCCCCCACCACCTGTTTCTTTTCCAATAAACCAAAGAGTTAGACTTGATTATCAGTCAGGCCATATGAAAACAACCAATCAGGAAGGGGCAAATAGCATGGTGACACATGACATCATGACACATTATGTAGTGATGCTGGAGAAATTCAAGGCAGACTAAAATGAGCTTGGATTTCTAAGAATCTGACCTGCGGAGTAACCCCCTCAGGCCATGCGGACTCTGTGGACTTTCGGATGTTGTTTTTGTTTTTGTTTTTTACCTTCCCATATTTTTCGCATATTTATTCATAGGAAAATAAGCAAGTTTCTGCTGAGGAAAAGTTGAATGGAATGGGGGACAATATACTAAATGTTACGTGCAAAGGCAAATCATGTAAATTGTGATGGAACTTCTTATGTAATTCTTTGCGTATTTTTCTGCCTGACAAAAATAATAATAATTTGCATCTGTCTGTGAGCAGATGATGGAACAAAAGGTGCCTGACAATCCACGAAACACAGATGGAGTGGATTTTACATAATGCGATTCCAAATTACAGCTTCCCACAAGCACTTTGATATTGTGCATATGCATAAACTCGTATACCTGGAAGGAGTTCTCATATTAAAGGAGAACTCTCGTCCAAGCTCACATGGATGAATTCATTACTTTCTGAGTAAATAACAAATTCACTCAGCGTAAGTTCACCCATCACTAGTTGTGAGGTGCAATATTAAATGAATTCACCAAATTGTGTGTGTGGGAGGGGGGGGAGAAACAAGGCTGACAGCACAGGGTAGACAAAAAAGATGCATTCACAGCCAATGGGAGCACATCAAGAAATTCCTACTTGGTCCCCAAACAGGTAACCAGCTATTCTCACATTGCTGTCAAGGGAGGGAGGTACCAAAGTAGAAGAGGCCACACGAAGGGCCGGGCAGACTTCTAAAGACCCCACCCCCATGCAAAGCTGTGTCCCATCACCAGTGCACTGGGACACTGCATCATATGTCACCTTTCCTTCCAAGGGAGGGGGGGCAACTCTACCCTTGGTCAAGCAGCAGAGGAGAGGCCTTTTTCATCATTGTTCACTCACTTTTTATGGATAATCTAAATGATGTTCTTGGCGAATGGTTGCATTTCGATGTTCACCTTGCTGTTTTCCCTAGTTCTTGTTGTTTAATCACAGTGTGTTTTTTTTTATGTAATTCACCGTGTGGTCAGTGCCACTGTGCACAGGCAAAGTATCATAATAAAATCTCCCTGTTCATTGGTTCTGCCTATTTTATTGCTTCCTATTCAGTGTGGATGGAATATTAGTGATGAATTGCACCCTACTTGTCCCTTACTAGTCAGCTTTTGATCCTGCTGGTGATTGGGGGTTTCAATTAAGCCAGCCTTGCTTTTGGAGTGCCCTCCCCAAAGAAGCACACCAGGCACCCACACTAATGGGGAAAAGAAGCTGACTAATAAGGGGCAACTAAGGGACCATAATCTCACTAATCTCCCAGCCATGCTGAACAGGAAGCAAACATACAGGCATACCTAGGAAAAAGGAGGCTTTCCATTAATATCAGGAAGTACATTTGCTGAATGGGAGCTACTTGTGAGCCAGTGTAGTGTAGTGGTTACAGTGTTGGACTGGAACTGGGGAGACCCGGGCTCAAGACCCAACTTGGCAATGAAGCTTGCTGGGTGAGTTTGGGCCAGGCACTGACTCTCAGCCTAGCCTACCTCACAGGGTTGTTGTGAGGATAAAATGGAGAGGAGGAGGGTCATGTACAACACCTTGGGCTCTTTGGTGGGAAAGACAGGATATAAATATAACAAATAAGTAAATAAAGTAATAATTGTGAGTAAGCTTTATAGAAGGATCTTGGTCATGGAGAAGGACATTGCCAGAGAATAGTGCTATATTAAGTGCAGTGTGAAACCTCTGTTTCAGTCCTACTTCCAGCTAATTATGGAAATATCATGATGATGATTAAGGCAATGCACAAAAAAAAAAAGTCATGTGTAGAATAATTTAAGAAGTTGAATGGCACAATCAGTCTCCATGAAGGCGCAGCCTCGAGACTGCAGGGAAGGTTTACATATGGCTCAATAGAGTCCTGGCCCTCCTTCTCCATCTTTGCACCTGGACATTGGGCCATTACGGGGAATTGGAGCTGGTACTTGCCTACTGTATCCCCATTCAGTCCTCTCTTTGAACTGGGCACAAGTTACAGAAGTTTCAAACCTAAACCTACCTATG
Source organism: Heloderma suspectum (assembly GCF_057233095.1). Classification (NCBI taxonomy): domain Eukaryota; kingdom Metazoa; phylum Chordata; class Lepidosauria; order Squamata; family Helodermatidae; genus Heloderma; species Heloderma suspectum. Next base: position 158,363,272 of record NC_139458.1, on the reverse strand, counting down.
GAAGTGAGAAACGTGGCTTTATCAAGGCCTGTGCTTATCCTTTTTCATGTGGGCAGATGCCTATATAAAGACTGATCATACAAGTCTTCAACTAGCGTATGAGAAAGTGTTTTGATTGAACTGGCTACAAAAAGTTAAATCTGTCTTCACTATCATCAGTCAACTCTTAAGCCAATGGATGAAAAAAAGAAAGAAATTCCCTATACATTGCTTTGCCTAAATTTCAAATCACTCCAAGTATTAAACTAGGTGTGACTTGCAATGTGTCTTGCATTTAACCCTTTCTTCCCCCACTGAGGTCCTAAGGACATCTCTCTTTGGCAAATTCTGATACCAAGTGACCTGATCTACACCACCCAGCTGAATTTGCTGATAATAATATAGTTGGTTTTCCTATATATTCTGCACTTTTGTGATGGAGTTCTTGCATCAAATCATATCAAAATGTGTTTTAAAATGCATACGTTGAGAGAAAGTGCTTGAGATAAAATAGCTTCAAAATGTATATTTTGTGAGAGAATGCATTGAAATTCAGTATGAATTTTCCTGCAGATTTTTTCAAAGTCACAGACTACTGCAGAAATGGGCCAGGACAGACCTATAATTAACACATTGGCTTGATTTGTACCTCACCTTGCTACCAAGAAAAATGGCACTTGAGGCAGCATAAGCAGCACAAACTGGAAATAGATCGATCTGTCCTTCACTACTAGCACAGAAAGAAGACCAAGATCATGTAAGGGAGTATCACTAAAAGGAAGTAATCGATAGCAGGACTCTTTGTATGCCAAAGATAAGTTACAGTGTGCAGCTGCAGAATTTGATTTCCCAAGTATCCAGCTTTCAGTTGTTTTCTTTAAAAATGATCAGGTTTCTAGCCCTGATGATTATGTAGGTATGCTTGAAAGAAGACAATGGATTCAAATATGGCCTGTGTTGCTACGTATTATGTTTCGATCAAGAGCAACTGACTGGATTGCCCAGTTATAACAAGATTACATCTACTAGTGACTTTTCTTGTTTCTCAAACTCCTGTGACTGCTGAGCAGCGGCCCAACACTTCTGTATTCATTATAGGCACTTACTGGGGATTTTCCCAGGCACCTAGGGACATATTCACAAGGATGACACTGACAAAGAACAATATTTGCACAAAGGAAATGGCAGATCCAATGGAGTTGTAAGGAACTTGTTTTGATAGAAAGAGCTTTCATATTACAGCAGTCCTTTATCTTTATATCTCTTCTTGATTTTTTAAAGTATTTTTGCAGATCCACACCTCAAATTAATCAACTGTGACCTGGTTCACATAACATGGCAGTCCACTATGGCATCACCTACCCATGAGGACTGCTGTATTGTGCCATGCCAGGTGCCTGCAAGCGTCCAGCTTGTTGTGGCTTGTTGTGTTGCGTGAACCCAGGCAGCAGGGGTTGTTTGAGGTTTCGACAACCCTCAAATAATCCATGGCTTGTTTTAGGGTTATTTGAGACCCTCAAACAAACCCAGCCACCTGGGTTCACACAACACAGCAAGCCACGGCAAGCCAGGCACCCAGCATGATGCAATAGCCCCTGCGGTGTGAACCCAGGCAGCAGAGGTCGTTTGACGGTTAGACAACCCTCAAATAATCCATGGCTTGTTTTAGGGTTATTTGAGACCCTCAAACAAACCCAGCCACCTGGGTTCACACAACACAGCAAGCCATGGCAAGCCAGGCACCCAGCGTGATGCAATAGCCCCTGCGGGTAAATGAATCCATGATGGGCTGTCATGACATGGAAATAAGTCCCATACCTAGGCATTAGCTGCTTCTTGTCTCCCTTACTGATAGTCAAGAATTCCATTTCCTTGTGTTATTCTGGCACAGGCCTTTCCCCGGCCTATTAAATAGTTCATTTGTTCCAAATTGCATTGTTAATTATCATGCCTGTGTTCACACATCAGTATCTTGTCTCCTATTCATTGCTCATGGCATGTTTTTATCCACCTTTCTTGCACTGAAAGATACATGCCTTCATCTCTGAAACTATAGGAAACTGCTCTCCGCCCTGTTGGAAGTCAGCCTTTTGTCCTGAATCCCACATGTTTATGTGATTTTGTCGCAGTTATTCAGTGGTAAGAGAAAGGAAGCCTGGCCTGATCAGAGTCGCTCACTAATAATTCATTTGCTGCAGGGCTGAATTCTAGCACTGAGGCATCGAGGGGAGAAAAAATCCTGGCGTCTGCTTCTCTTTCCTTTTTAACACTCCCCTGCAAGTCTCCACTTGTTGTCTTGTCTGGTGGTAGGAGGGGGTTTGCTTCCTCTTTCAGAATCCCATAACAAGCAGGGGCACGGGGAGAAATAAAGTCATGGGTTCTCTCATTAGGAGGACAATGTATGAATCAGGTCTCAGGATGCCAATTTCTGTGTCACCTCAAAATGTGGCACCAGCATGGTCTATACTCTGAACAGACCATTCTTGTCTGCAACAGCTTTTCTGAGCACATTCATTTGGAATCAGATGGACGGTTTGGTTTCATGGATATAATTACTCTTAAGGTCTGTATTGTATGAAGACACCATATGCTATGCTTTCAACTCAGACTGTTGCTCGGATATCCAGAAAGTTTGTGGGTCATCTATAAAAATAGGACTGAGAAGAACTGGGGAAAAGCTCTCCAAAATGGATATAATGGTTGTACACAAGCTCTCCTTAGCCAAGTGATGTGGCAAGGTTTGGGAATTAATAACGCCACAAAAGCAGGAAACGTAAAATATAAGTCTGCTGCTACTTTGTGCTAGTATAAGGTGCTAGTAATGTGCTGAACTCAGTTTTAGTACAGGAAACAGTACAATTCTGCCAGATGGGTAGGATATTAGCAGGGGGGTTATCATTTCAGCCACAGCTGCTTTACACAAGCCTGTCCCTCAAACCTATTGTTGTTGTTGTTGTTGTTGTTATATTTATTTATACCCCGCCTTTTTTCCAGTACTGGGACACAAGGTGGCTTACAAAAATTAAAACATATACAATTAAAACATATGAAAATATACAAAAGTTAAAATATAAATCAAACAACAATACAATTAAAATTATATTAAAACATTAAAACAGCATTTTAAAACAGCATTTTAGCAGCTTACCCCCAGGTTCCAACTATGTCCCAAAGGCCTGCTGGAAACAGAATGTTTTAGCCTGCCTCTGGAAACACATCAAGGAGGAAGCCATCCTAGCCTCCGTGGGAAGGGTGTTCCACAGGTGTGGGGCAGCCACTGAGAAGGCCTTCTCCCGGATTCCCACCAAACGTGCCAGTGACAGTGGTGGGACTGAGAGAAGAGCCTCCCCAGAAGATCTCAGGACATGGGCAGGTTCATAAGGGAGGATATGGCCTTTCAGACAACCTGGACCAGAGCTGTATAAGGCTTCATAGGTCATAGCCAGCACTTTGAATTGTGCCCGGAAACAGATTGGAAGCCAGTGAAGCTGATTTAACAAGGGAGTTGTATGCTTCCTGTAAGCAGCCCCAGTCAACAGTCTGGCAGCAGCTCTTTGAACCAACTGCAGTTTCTGAACACTCTTCATAGGCGGCCCCACGTAGAGTGCATTGCAGTAATCCAAATCGGATGTAACTAAGGCATGTGTCACCATGGCCAGATCAGACATCTCCAGGAATGGGCGTAGTTGGCGCACTAGTTTGAACTGTGCAAAAGCACTCCTGGCCACCGCTGAAACGTGAGCATCCAGGCTTAGGGCTGAATCCAGGAGCACCCCCAAACTGCAAACCTGAGTCTTCAGGGGGAGTGTAACCCCATCCAACACAGGCTGAATCCCTATTCCCTGATCTGCCTTTCGACTGACAAGGAGCACCTCTGTCTTGTCTGGATTAAGTTTCAATTTGTTCTCCCTCATCCAGTCCATTACTGATGCCAAACACTGGTTAAGAACAGAAACAGCTTCCTTGGAATCTGGTGGAAAGGAGTAGTAAAGCTGGGTGTCATCAGCATATTGGTGGCACTGAACTCCAAAACTCCGAACAACCTCTCCCAGCGGTTTCATGTAGATATTAAATAGCATGGGGGACAGAAAAGAACCCTGAGGGACCCCACAAGCTAATGGCCACGGAGTCAAACAGGCATCCCCCAACACTACCTTCTGAGTTCGCTCCGCTAGGAAGGAATGGAGCCACTGTAAAACAACACCCCCAAGTCCCATCCCAGTGAGGTGTCCCAGAAGAATACCATGGTCAATGGTATCGACTGCCGCTGAGAGGTCCAGCAGAACTAACAGGGACACACTCCCCTGTCCAGTTCCCGGCGTAGGTCGTCCACCAAGGCAACCGAAGCCATCTCTGTCCCATACCCAGGCCTGAGACCAGATTGAAATGGATCAAGATAATCTGTTTCATCCAAGAACCCCTGCAGCTGGGAGGTCACCACACGCTCTAATACCTTGCGTTAGAGACTGGATGATAGTTATCTAGTATGGTGGGATTCAGGGAAGGCTTCTTCAACAGAGGTCCCACAACCGCCTCTTTTAAGCATAATGGAACAATACCTTGTTCCAAAGAGGCATTAACCACTCCCGTTATCCACTCAGCCAGTCCTCCTCTGGCCTCTTTAATATGCCAGGAGGGGCAAGGATCCAGCAGAGCATCTTCTGTAAAATATAAATTCAATCATAAAAAAAAACGTCGGTTTAAAAGACTAGAGGATAAGGCTATCTCACATTCATCCAAACTCCACACAGCCAGGAAATGGAAAGCATTTTCAACAGGTATCAAAGCACTATCAAGGATGGAGCCTGTTGCAGTGCAAGGGGGAGAGAATTCCAAGGGTGCAGTGCCACAACAGAAAAGGACCTTCCCCTGGTTGCTGTCAGACGTACCTGTGCAGGTGATGGGACAAATAGGAGGCCCTGCTCTATAGATCTCATTGAACAGGTATGTTGATATGCAAGAAGGTGCTCCCTTAGGCAGTCTGATCCTGAGTCGTTTAGGGCCTTGTTTAGGGCCTTTTCTGACAATAACATCACCTTGAACCTGGCCTAACTGCAGTTAGGGATGCTGGAGAAATCTGCTGCAGACCCAAATGAGGCCAAATTCCCAGGAATCCAACCTCCAAAGTCCACAGCAGACCAGCCACCCCTTACCTGCATGTCCTCAGATTTTGTGTGGGGAGGCTCTCCATCTGTCTAAAAGGTGTGATAGGCTAATGGTGGCTGCCATTAGCCAATTGTGGGGAAATTACAGCCATAATTGGTGTAAACAGCCACAATTTAGGTAGAAGTAAGTGTTTTATGGCCGCAAATGGCATACAGTATGCCAATTACAGCCATAATTGTCCCACGATTGGCTAACAGCAGCCACTGTTAGCCTATCGCAGCTTTTAGGAGGTCAGAGAACCACCCCACGAACTCCAGCAGATGTGCCAGGGCTCCGGGGTAATCTGTGCAGCCCCAAGCAGCCCAGATTCCCCACCCACCGGATGGTGAGGCGTTCACCCATTCCTAGCTGCAGTCTCCAGACCAGCCCCGAAGGAAGCCCCACATAAAACACACTGCAGTAATGCCGTCTTGAGTTTATCAGTGTCTTTCTCCATACAGCAGTTATTCCCCTCCCTCCCCTCAACATTCCAAGTACTGCCTTATGAAATCACATAGAGATTCACTATACCAATTAAAATTATTTTAAAGATAAGTAAATTGAATTCTTTAAAAAAGAAATTCAATTCCACCAACTACAATAGAAAGGGAATAGGAAAACTTATGGTTTTCATATATAGCCTCCAGCTTTTTGGCAAATGATGGGCACAAACAGTTGCCAATGCATGTTTTCAGTGCCAGCACTGCATGACCGAGTATTTATTTTATTTTTTTCTGTTAACTGCCCTTTCTCCCTCAATTTTTAACCAATCTTCCTGAAATTTCCAGTTCATGTAAAATAGACATTTTTGTCTGGCACATGGGATTTTCAGGAAGATTGGGTGAAGCCGTTTTGATTTTATTAAGGTTAGAATAACCCTCCCCCCTGATTTTCATTTAACATTGCGGAACCTTTTTTGACTTATCACCTCTTCTATTGGAGGCACAACTGTGCCTCCAATAATTCACATATTTAGCAACATAAACCACAGGTTCTGAAGAAGAAAAAAACTGATCTTGCAAGGAAGTGTTCTCATATTTGATGCTTTTGGGGGCACATATGCACAGGACTTTCTTCAAAGACCAGACGTGTTCATTTAGTGAATCCAGTCACTGAACTTAATGCAGGCATGAGCAGGCCTGTACAACTTGCCACCAACCACATTACACATAGATCATCAGCTGTGTATGGTGGCTCCATTAAGGGCTTGGTAAATCTTCCTTAGTTGCTTGGTACCTGCAACTGCAAAAACAGATGGGTTATTGAGATCCTGGTGGGCTACTATATATGGTTGTGATCTGCTTGGCAAGTCACAATGTAGGGAATAAGTACATCCATTTTTGGATGCCTGCAAACTGTAAAAGCTGCTCTTGAACAAAAAACCTTGCACCTATTCATCTGAAATGCATCAGTCTTGATTCCCTCAGAAGGGGCTACTACGCCTGCAACTTTCATCCAATTCTGTCAAGAAACAAAACAGTTATTGGCAGTTTGCTTTTTTTAAACAGCAAAATTTAAAAGGTGTCTAACACAAAACTCCCTGCACCTATGTGTCTGAGCTTTGGCAAGTTTTACCCCTCACCATGGGCTATTATGTCTGCAAATGTTGTCCAATTCTGTTGAACAGTGCAAAAAAAAGGGGGGGTCACTGTCCTTTGTTGATTTCTAATGAAAATCAATAGGAGACAAAAACTTTGAATTTCCAAATCAAGATTTGGATTCAGCCCCCAGGTCAAATCAGGCAGCCTCTGAATCAGTTCAGGGCAATTGGGCTGTTTTCTGAATCGGGACCTGAGCCAAATCTTGTGGCTGGTGCCCACCCCTAGGATAAAAAAGAAGGCATGACTCCAGTGAGGATAGAAATAGGGGCTTTTCCTAAGTGCTCAAAGTGCTTTCCTTAGGTGGTCTCGGCACTTGCAACAACTCCAGTAGACCAACATCACTTCCTCCGTATTATAGACCATATTATAGATGGAAGACAGATGCTGACAGAGTTTGCTAGTTTAAGACCACCCAGCAAATTCATAGTGAGATGGGACTTTAATGACTGAATTGCAACTTTTTGCTTCTTCGGATAACCATTAACTAATACCAGCTGCCTCCAGCATCTACCATAGAACCAGTTGGTGTTGTTAGAGACAGTGTACTGGAGTAGATGGACTTTGAATTGATCCACCAAGACTTCCTACATTCAGTTTTCTGGTTCAGTTCTCAACTGCCAACAATAAGAAAGAACACTGCGCAGATGTGCATTCAAGGCTCAAGAGAACGTATAAACCTTGCTTGCCATTCTTGTAGAGCCTCAATGGCTGATTCTTTCTATTTTGATTTTCAAGTCCTTCTGTAAACAAATATTTAAAAATGACAGCTCTACACCCTAAAGGCAAAGAGGTGTCTAAATGTAAGGTAACTAAGTCTGAGTAAACAAAGCGAACCTTTCACCTTTATGTAATTGCATCTCGTTGGCAATTCATTATGGATCTAAAAGGGTTTGATTGCTATTGAAACTTCTTTTAACAACATGTTTTCAGAATTATCTAAGCCTAATTGTGCCCTTTTAGGTTTAATTGGGCCTCGTGGGAAACATTTAGTCACACAAATTAAATATGAATCATCAGTATCTAAAGGTTAATTATTAAACTTTAATGGGTTTCAAATTCCTACTAAAAGGCTGAAAATGTCTTTTAAAAGGAATGTAAAACTTTGGGACATGAATAAAATCCACTGACACACACCTGGTAAAATCCTACTGCATACCAGTCTGATGCTGAGCCATTAATTAAGACTTTTTGAAGACAAAATTACACATGATGCTCAAGACAGAACTTCCACCTGTGTTTAATTTTCTTTGCTTTCCCTGTAACATTGAGGTGTCCTTGAAACACAGCCAAGCCTGCATGAGAGTCAGTATCCCATGATGTGATCCCATGTCACTGGGACCTGCATGTGAATGACACAGACATGTAGGTATCCAGTTGTGGAGAGATCTGTCCTATGGACAGATCGAGACAAGAAGGCACAGGTCTGACAAGCAGACACTGGGACAAAGGAAGAAGGCAAGCAGAAGGACAGGTAGGGTTCTGTCCCAGAGCAGGACTATAGGAAAAAAAGGCAGTTGGAGACAGGGCATTCAGGACCCTGAACAGACCTCAAAGAGTGGACAACATGTTCCAGTAACAGCTCAGAGCCAAACTATATGTGACACTAATTGTTTCACTTGCAATCTCATTGGAAAGCTTTCTTTATTTAGTTAGAGGTTTGTGTGGTGATATTTCAAGACCGCAGTATACAGGGAGGGGATATTTAACCCTTTTTTCCATGCTGCAATCATGACAGAAAAAATCCCCCCACACACACATGGCGCAGTTAGATGTAGGACAAAAGCTCCCATTGGCACTGTTGGGTAAAGTAAATGTTATGAGAACAAGGCAGCCTGTGTTGAGTGCCACGTGTAGCAGCGCCCCTGTGTGTCTTTAAAAAAACCTGATCGCATATTTACCCTATGGGAGTTTCTTTTAATCAAGGCTTCCCAAACTTTCTTAAGGAAATGTCACGTGGTTACTAGATCAAAAACCTCTCTGAAATCTAGATGTGTAGTGCCAACTGCTTTCCTCTGCCTTTTAAACAGCTGTCTTATTCACCAAGAAGAAAACATAGCATATGTTCTTAACAAAACAACAGAGAATAATTATCATCATCCTTGGTTTCCATGTTTGGGAATTCTATATTCCCAAGATGAAGACAAATAATTCCTTAGGACACTTATCTGGAAGTAATCTTCATTGAATTCCATGAGACTTACTTCCAAGAATTTTATTTATTTATTACATTTCTATACTATCCAATAGCCAAAGTTCTCAGGGTTGTGTACAAAAATTATAACCCTAAAATACAGCATAATAAAACATAATATAAAACCTTTAAAAGTTTTTAGAGAGTAGATATGCACAGGATTGCACTCTAGGTCTTTCTTGTTCCTATAGTACTTAAGGCAGACTTTGGAACTCAGTGGTTACCCCTCATGTCAGTTCTGAGACTCATATTTTTTTTAATCTCTCAGGAGCAGACTGCATAATTACATAATAAATAAGTACATGGATAAATACATGGTGAATGTTTCAATGTTCAGACATTTTGTATGTGAAGAAGAAGATCATGTAAACATTTGGATAGTGAGAGCAATTGTTGGAGAGCTGAAATTAGGTATGTATAGATTTTGTTAAAGCTGTTCCATCTATGTTTCATGAATTTTCAGGTGTCTATCATTCCATCATCCTCTCATTGATGGAATTAGATTTTTTTTAGGGATGTACAAGAATTTTGTTCCTGTTTGCAAATGTGCATCCATGCTGTTGCACACTGGCACAAGTGCGCATTTGCACAAACTTGCATTACTGCAATTTCACACTTATGCAAATGCACATTTGTGCAAATCCCCCCAAATGTTAAGGAAGATGGTACGCAGAACCTGCACATCTCAGAAAAACATGGTCCACTGCAGAATCCATAGGATGGATTCATAGAAATCTGAAATAATTTGAATCATTTGGATTTCTCTGATATCCCTAGCTGCAGTATACATGGACTACAAACTTGGAACACGGGCAGTATTCAAGATACAAAATCCAGGAATTAAAAGATCCCTGGAACTCATCCAAAATAGGATCTGCAGAGAAATTTTGCAAATAAATAATCAAAGGGAGTTCATCAAAGTTCTACCAATGCCACTATGCAAGCAATGTCATGACTTTTAACTCCCACTGATTTCAGTAGCATAGTTAAGCATGCACTTAATTAAATCAGCGGTTAGATTGTGCCTGTAGCCTTGCTGGTATGTATTAATTTTTGTTTCTCCATTTTGTTCACTGACAAGGTTTTATATCCAAAAAGCTCATATAACCTGAGATAGTATGTCTTATAAAGCCAGTCCCCCTCCAACAGTCTATTTACATATAAAACGATAATGAAATAATTGCCCTTCTCTTGTCACTGAAAGAATGGTGTTTTGAACTTCTTGCTCCTGCCTTTTGGTTAACATAATTTTCTACTCAATACCAACATAAGTTAATTCAGCAGGTTGGAAAAATAAATATCCTGATCGCTGAAAACATTTCTAGACAAATGATGCAGTTTAACTTTATTATTATTATCATTATCATAATCATTAATCTTAAGCCAGGCTTCAGCGATAGCCAATATATTTTATATTGTAAGCCCAATGGAATTATAGGCATCAGTGTTTTACAATGTTCAGCTAAAGTCAATCATCTGGGCTAGATTTGATTTTTGAGGTTTTTCCCCAAAATGTATTAGAAATACATGAATAGCCAGGAAGTTGGACATAAGGTGTGTGTGTTGTTGATTTTTTAAAAAGTGTGTAAATAATAAAATATTAAATCTGGCAATATGAGAACAGCTTCCACTCATTTCCATAGCACTATTTAATTAGCTCAATATTGATGATGAGCGTCCTCTCTATCTCCAATTCAGAACAGCTAATTTTAAACCAGGTTAATTTGTAGAATGTCTGCTGGATGCCCCCAAGAGGATCCATTCTGAATCAGAGATGCTTGTAGGCCTAGGGATGTCAACAGGTGCCTACCTCCACTCAGTTCTCCCTCCTGGCATGAATACAGCCATCACCAACATCAGAAGCTTCATGCTATTGACTACATGAAGCAGGGGCAATGGAGAAGGTCCCATCCATCCAAAAAAGAGGTGGGGGGCCTAAGGAAAACTGGGTCACTGCCACATGTGCATAGCATATCCAGAATTCTTGGGGAATATATACTTCTTTTTATTATTTCTTTGTAAATCATTTCAGGACTCGTTTTGATTGTGTGAAGCTATATGCAAATGAAATAAACTAAATAAAACCAGCTAACTGACTTCCCATGATAGCCAACCACTTAGACATGCTGAGATGCACAACAGCATCCAAAGCTTTCTTAGAGCCAGTGCCCTTCCCAGCAGGATGGATGGGTCCATCTCGATCACCCCCTCTGGTAAGTAACCCAAAGGGAGAAAGAGAGAGGGAAAGAAAGGTGAGCCTGTATCTTGCACTCACCCACTCACTCAGAAACAAACTATTTTGATGGCCATATTTTCTGATGACAGTATTTGGTGGGCATCTTGCCAGTATGCCCTGACTGACTATATGTTTGGAGTGCTATTAACATTTTATTGACCCAGGAGAGCTGGTCCACACAACACTCACAGCATGGTTAGATGAGAAGTAACTACACAAAGAGTGAAGCAGTCATCTGAATACTTGTGCAAGTATCTGGATAGTCATCTGAATACTTGTGCAAGTACCTGGATAGTAAATCACCATCCCACCACTTAAACCAGCATTTTGGACCATGACCCAGCCATGACTGCTTTGTTATGAGTTCAGTGGACAGCAGGTCATGATGCATGAGTCATCTGTCAATGGTCCTGCACATCCTCCATTCGTTCCAGGAGCGCTTGATGGACTTCACCCTGGTTTTTCCTCTAATTTCCTTTGTTATTTGCTGGTCCTCAAAAATGCCCTCGCAGGATCTTTGAGAGGTTAGGCCGGCAGACCTGAATTGTTTATGAAATTATATGTCATCCTTCAAGGAGAGAATTGTCTTTCTAAACTGCTTTACACCCCATAATTTATGACATAGATCTCACAGCATCAGTCACTAGTGGAGCTAACCAGCTTTCCTCTCTTCTTCCAACCACTGATTAAGTGTTTATTAGGAGTAATCCTTGGCTAATATGGTTTCCATATGCAACTTACAGCCATCAGAAAGCCTATGACGATGAAATGCCTTATAGCTAATAGCACATCTCAGTCAAGTTTCATCTTAAGGAACTTGGCCTCTTTCACTTAATGCTAACAGCATCAATGAAATGTTTTCTCAAATGAAGCGTATTTTCATTTGTGTATTACACATTCACACACACTTCTAAATGTTAAAAGTACTTCAGACTGTAGCTGCAGAAGCACACTGATTTCTTTCTTTTTTTATTAGGGCTGTGCCCGTAGCCTTGCTGGTATGTGCACCGCTTTGGCCCGAAGCCGGAGCTTGATCAGGCAGGAAGGGTGCACGCTTTTCTTTCAGGGCTGGGCACTGTCATCCATCACTCTACAACCTCAAGTCTTCATAATCCATGCTGCCATTGAAGACTGTTTGGAAGCAGATGGTGTAGAGTGAGTTTCTAGTGAGTTTCTAGAGCAGGGCCTGTGGGCCTGTGGGCCTAATCCAGCCCGCAGAGGCTAGGGCGCCCTCTGCGGGATGTACTTTCTGCATTTAATTTCCTTTTGATCCCACTGTTTACAATCCTTCCCCCTCCTCCTCCTCCTCCACCACCACCACCATATTTACTGCATAGATACCTGAAACTCTCCATAATACTCCATGGGTCTGAAGAAGTGGACTATAGTTCACAAAAGCCTAGGCCAGAATAAATTCATTAGTCTTTAAGGTGCCACAAGACACTTTGTTGTTTTTGCTGCAATAGACTTAACACTGCTAACCGCTGGAAAATATATATATATATATATATATATATATATATATATATAGTAAAACAAGGCAGCAGAACACCACTAGAATTGTTTAAAAAAGAGAGAACAACTAAAAACATTTTAATGTCTTGATTAATAAGTGAGCAGCCCTGGGAAGAGCATTCCATAATTAGGGTCCCACCACTGAATAGGCTTTTTATCTGGATGTCTAATCCCTGACTGCCTAATCCCTGACTGCAAGGGCACCTGGGCTGTCTAATCCCTGACTGCAAGGGCACCTGGATAAGAGCCTCTGATGCAGATTTTAATGAATATATATCATATACCTCTTTCATGTACTGGGATGGTTACGTCATATGTAGGTTCTTGTAGTCAATTACAACTATATGTGCTCACCAACTAATACTTAGCTGACTTCTCTGCTCCACGGGTGCAGGATGGACAAGAAAAGATCCTCAATTGCAGCTGAAAGTACCACTTTGGATCCAGCATTTTGGATCCACAAATGAAGGAATGAGTGTGTCATACTATACAAGACAGCAGTTAGAGGCTTGGATCCAGCATCTTTGTTCCACCAGTGGAAGGATACTGCTGGCAGAATGGGACTTCTGTGCCTCTTCTTCCCACCTACAGCCCTCCCACATGCACCCTTGAAATCTCCTCTGGAGGGCACATAGGGAGCTGCAAGAGGGAGGACAGGACACAGAAGTCCCATTATACCAACAGTATCCTTCCAGTAGTGGAACAAAAGGTGCTGGATCCAAGCCTCTAACTGCTGTCTTGTATAGTATGACACACCCATTCCTTCATTTGTGGGGCATATAAAAGTAACTCTGTTGTTAGAAGCACATTTTGATGCTGTGCAATGGTAGCTTCTCTAAAGCATGGAGAAATGACTCCATTCTCTAAAGCATCCTTCCCAAACCTGGAGGGTGAAGGCCCTCCAGTTGCTTTGGACTACAACTCCCATCATCTACAACCATTGGCTATTCTGGCTGGAGCTGATGGTAGCTTCATAGAGCTTCATAGAATCGTAGGGTTGGAAGGGGCCTACAAGACCATCAAGTCCAACCCCCTGCTCAATGCAGGAAGCCTGATTCCCAGGTGGTCGCTCATCCAAGTACTAAACAGGGCTGACCTTGCTTAGCTTCCAAGATCAGACAAGATCAGGCGTATCCTACACTGTCCAAATATTTGGACAACAGGTTGGGGAAGGCTGTTTTAAAAGGTAGGAAGACTCTCTGTAAGGAGCTCAGGATGGCACACGTGGGTTACCCTAAGAAGTAACAGTTGTATAGAGGTCAATGGGCATGCAGAAATGTTCAGTGTTCTATCCCATAGACTACACTGGCTCTTTTTTCCCAACTGGAAGACCAAAGAAGTACAATAATCTCTCAGTGAGCTCATCTCTAGAAAGATCCCTTGTTATGAGATGTTGGAGAACCGAGATGTTCAGTTGCCAAAATGACCAACAGTTTGGTTAAAATAGCATCTTAAATACAAAACACTTTAAATATATTTCAATATGAGCTTTTCTATGAGGCATTTATTGTGCACTCATGATTCCTTATTCACAGTTGTTTATGGATTCTTTAGATGATGACATAATTCTCCACTTTCACTTCGGGTTTTAAGGGCATTTTCCTGTGTGTGTTTTTAGAGCAGGGGAAATGGGGCATTATTTCCAAAAGTGAAAGAAAAGGTATTTCCCTACTTGTGTATTTGCATTATTCTTCTATAGCACAGCACCACCTAGAGGTTATGTAACAGAAAATCAGGAAAGGAAAAGCTCTTTGTGAATTACTCAGAGCTCAATTCTGCAATGAAATGAAAGTACATGCAGCATTTAACAGCTTTCTGTAGAAAAGCTCTGTATAATCAGTTGACTGCATTAGTACAGTGGCAGCAGGTGCATCATTTATCTGTCGAAGGTTTTAATGCTCTGGACTCATCACATGCATTCTACAGTACAAGGGAGAGGAATTTACAGCACGACACCTGGTGCTTTTGCTTGGAAGTTACAACCCACTCTGTAGAATAGGATTTACTTTCATTGCAATCTTGTCATCTCTTACCTGGGGATAAATCCCTATTTGGGCATTCTAACTGAACTGAATAGGACCTACTTCTGAGCATAGATGTATAGAATTGTGCTGTTCGACCATTCAAATTAGTTACACACTAGAAAGAAACCAAGCCTTCTTTCGAGAAAATCAAGAAGGGTTAAAATGAGTGACAGAAAGAAGCGCACCCTCTTTCCATAGTCAATGTTTATTTTTATTTTTTTTTCTGGAAGGGAACATTACCAGAGTAGCAGGAAAGCTTGAGCTGATAGTTTATCATTTATATTTTGGTGTTCGTCTGGTCAGAAAAGAAAAATTTACCACCCCCACCACTGCAAAGAAAAGCACCCTCTCTCTTTTTCTTTTTCTTTTTTTAAGGAGAAAAGAAACTCAATTTTAAAATGTTTATCCTAGGTTTTCAACATATTCACCATACAGTAAGCCCTGCTGATTTGGCTCAGTAATTAAACTTATTGATGTCCTGAATTGATTTGGCAAATGGATTTTTTTTTCAATTTGACCTTCTCAGCCTGCTTTTTCATGTGTGAATCATACAAATTGTTTAGTTCATGCATTATTCCCCCAAGGAACTTATGCAATACCTACTGGATAAATCTCTGTACAATATATTCTATGCCCAGAATTGAATCATGGTAGAACACATAAGAAATATAAACCAAACTCTTACAAACCAATGAGATATTAAATGAATTTATCAAGAAAAACAACAGCAGTCTCAGTCCAGGTGATCAGGCCAAGAACATGATAGGCTATGATGTGCACACAGAGCTCTGGATGAAAATGGGCATCTTGTTCATTTGGTGCTGGGATCGTTCACTGAACACACTTACTCCACTGAACTCAGTGGGACTTAGTTCTGAGCAGACATGTATGGGATTGCTCTGTCCCACAAACCATACAGTGCACCAGAACAGCCAAACATGAGTCCTCTCTAGTCCACCTGGTACAAGTGTCATGTAGTCTGCATGGAGGAAGCACACTACACCTCTTTTCAGCAATATGACTTCCTCTGCTTCCATTTATAAGTCACTAAGGGCACAATCCTACCTAGATAGGTGGCCGCCTCCAACCTCAGAGGCAACCGCCTATCCAAAGCAAGGCAGGAGAGGCACGGGAGGATTGTTCCCTCCGCGCCTCTCCTGCCTTGCTATTTTTCACTAGACAGCCATTTTCAGCTGTCTAGCAGCAGGGGGAGGGGTGACTGGGAGAGGAAGCTGCCATATGACACATTGGATGTGTTGTACGCGCAGCTCCGCTCTCCCTGCCCCGGAACATCCCCAGCCCCGCCCCTTTTCAGTCGCTCTGCGCTCCTCTTGCAAGTGCGGAGAATGGGGCTTCTCCGCACTGCCTCCGAGGCAGTGCAGATGATGGGGGCGGGCGGTTTTCCGGGAACTGACTTTGGAGTTCCAAGGTCAGTTCCCAGAAATGAACATATTCTATGGCCCCCTAGACAGTGTCTAGCGGGCCATAGGATTGCTCTCTAAATAAACCATGGGCAAAGGGAAAGTCCTGTGCTACTGTACTTATTCTTGACTGCAATGTATCTTTTTATTTAAAGGCAAAAAAACAACATTCACTATTAACAGCTCTATCTTTCTATCTACCAGGAGGAGGAAGAAGAAGAAGAAGAAGAAGAAGAAGAAGAAGAAGAAGAAGAAGAAGAAGAAGAAGAAATGACTTTCCATAAAATGAAATCAGACTCCCCAACTTACGGCAAGATACATTCTGAGAGAAAACAAACAACTTGTTTGAATAATCAGATGCACCAAAAAGACAAGATAGCATGCTCAGAAACCTAAGAGACATTTGTTTATGGTGAACTTTCCAAAATACAAGGACAGTTGATATTAGTTGATAAGTCTTAGTGCTGCAATATTCCAAGTGATTTCAACCGGCCTGGCTTCATTTAAACATTAAGGGGAAGAACTGTTTAAATATTCTACATCGTAGTTCTCCATTCTCCCTTTCTTTCTTTACCCTCTTCTTTGCTGAAAGAAAAACACTTTATTAAAGCAGCATTCAGATGCCATCCATTACATTTCAAACCATTCCCAGCTTGTCTGGCAGTGGCACCAGCCTCTTCCTTCTCCTCCATGATGACCCCCCTTGGGCTAAGTCATCAGTGGCAGGCTTAAGTGAGCCTTCAGAGGGATCAAGTCCTTGCTGTGGTCTGTCGAGGAAGCCCCGCCCCAGACAGGGCAACCAGGGCTCCAGGTGGCTTTCCTCCCCAGCCCAGGCCTGCCAGTTGGAGGTCTGGCATCACTGCTGCTGCCGCAGCGCAAGGCCTCCCTCTGCTTCCCTGCACCAATGTCAACGCAATGAGGGGTTCCAGCTAAGTTGGGAGCTGTGACTTGTCTTGTCTTGTCCTTTTTAAAGAAAACCCATATGTTCTAGTAAGTTTTACAAGGCAATGATTTTATGCAGGTCTTCCTACTTCTTAGGTCCTGGATGAGAAATTAATGCGAAGGTACTGAAAAAGTTCCCAACCTTTGGGAATTTTATGCCACAGTAATTATTTTTTGAATAGCTCCACTTGTAGTTAGATTTCTGGGCCCCTTTGGACTAGCAACTGAAAAGTCCCTGTCTGGCTTGCAGGTGTCAAGTAAATCTAAACACCTGATGAGGCTTGAAAATTCTTTTGGACTCCTTGATCCATCCAAAGAACTGTGGTGTACATCCAAATGGGCTTTGGAAGAATGATTTTCAAAGAGGAGCCCCTTCCCATGCCCAAGGTGCATGGCAAGCCTTTTGTGACACTGATGGAGAAAAAATTAAGCAACTTGTGATACAGTATGTTTAAAATAAAATTTTAAAAGTCAAAAGATCTATTCGGCATGTACATTTGAATGCACGAATAGTATCTCTTTTGATTCTGGCTTGTCTGGAAGCATCCTAAAGATGAATTAACTTGACTTATTTTTCTTCATTTATCCTATCATATAGCAGAAGTTGTGTGGAACTGGATCTGGTGAATAGTCCAATACATTTTCAGCTTTCCTAGACTATATAGCTTTTACACAGACAGCCAGACAGCCAAATCCATGTTACACACCTGAGAAGATTGGAAAGATTGTTGGTCTTGATTGTTGATTAAATAAATTTATTCCATGGGGGAAAAGGCAAAGTAACTTAGCGAATCTGTGCAGGTGGTTACAACTGTGTAGACAGAAGGATCTTGAAGGCTTTGGGAGGTGCTGCTAACAAAAAACACATACAGACTTCCCTCCTCCCCTGATCAACATCAATTGACTCCTTTTTTTGAAGAATAGGCTGAATGTTTTGTGCTTCTGAACATTTTTCCCTTCTTCCTTCTAATCCTTCAAATGTAACCCTTCAGGTTTGATCCTTTCAAGCTTTAACCAAGTTCCACAGTCATCCAGACTTCCCACATTAATCACCTAACATGCTAAACAATAGTCAGTGAAGTATGACCGTAATTGTTTGCAAGAAAAGACAGAACTCCAGCAGCTGCAAGAGATAAATTTAATGATACCAGTTGTATTAATCCCAAAGTGTTTCAAACAAAGAGCTCTTCATCAGGAGACTGTCTTTGCTGATGTCTAATAAAGCAGTCATGGATCAATTGATGATGGGAGGAAGTGCACAGTTCTTCCTGAGCCAGGAAATTAAAGATCTGACTCACTGCAGCTTTCCAAGTGGGTATAGAATACGTAGGCAGAATGGGTCTAAAGAGTGTTTGGGTCACTTGAAGCCATATGGAAGGTTAGAAAGATGATGGTGTCTGATGGCTTTAGTAGAGTATGTGATAGTTCTTCAGGAAAGGGGATGTTATAAGGGTGGGAGCAAGAGAGAGAAAGGTTGAAAGTATGATGCACGTGTATACTTGAAAATATTAATGTGAGTGTGTGCACAGTGTTTTGACTTTGAAATGCATCTCCATTCTGCCGAATATGCTTCTGTCATGGATAAGCAATGCTTGGTTTTTTGAACAGAAGGGAAAACAGGCAAAATAGTGCACCCGCACTCCTTTTTGCTCTTCCCTTCCTGTTGGTTTTTCCTCTACACCAGCTGGAAGTCTTGATTTCTCAGGCTGTCTCCACCCAACCAGGCTTAAAACTTTGAGTCTTAGGTATTAACTTTAGGTTGGGGAGGGTGGCTATTAGATGTGGGGTAGGTAGCCCCCCCCCCCAAGAAACTACAAAGTTTAAAATTTTAGTGAAGAAAAATGATAGTAAGAAAAGTTTTAACATCTGAATGGATACATGCACCACAAAAAACATAAGGGTACTAGAGTAATAAAACAATGAAGGGTAAACACATCCAACTACCCTAATTAGACTGTGTCCTTATTTTCTCTGGGTCTCTTATCCAAGCAATATCTTACTGTCATTGGTCCAAGTCTCTCAATCAGTTCTCAGTTTCCAACAGCTTTGATTTTCTTTCCTAGAGGACTCTGGCCTTCATTCCTTCTTTTCCCCTGTCCCTTTTTTTCTCTTCTCCTATGCTGCTATGCCTTTTGCTTTTATTTTCTAAAATTAGTTTTTTCTCTCCAACTCCAACCAATCAGGAGGGTAGTTTCTTGTTCATTTTTGCCAACTAAGTTGCTGTTTCCTGAGTTAAAACTTTCCCTTTGTCTTCCTCTGACCTTCTGTTGAACTTTATAATCTCCTCCTTCCTGAATACAACTTTCTGACTTCTATATTCTAGCATTTTGACATCTAAACTATTAATGTTTAGGGTGAAACTGTTTAGTGTGTGCACACACACACACAATTTCAAACCATAATATGATACAACCAAACTAAATACAAAAATGGAGGACAGTTCTGTTCCTTCACAGTGTCAAAATATGACATGCCTGTTCCTGAGATACCCTGCTGAATTCAAATGTCTCAGTGTGATAGTACTGGAACTCATTTGCATACCTTTCTTAGCGGTTTACTAGATTCAGAGGTAAAGATAATGAAAACTACTGGCCTCATTCATGTGAAAATATCTGATATTGAAGTATATTTCACGGATTAATCAGCTGCAGGATATGGATTCTTCCATGTTCCTATTGTGCACATTAATATAAACCATAGCTGAGTATGGCATGGTTTATTAAGGACTTTATTTTTAATCAAGATGTTGTTCTGTTGGCATGTGTGAGTATAGGATTTATACACAGAAACAGAAGCTAATGAAAAAAGCAATATGCTTCCCTACATTGTCCCACACTATAAAACATCCCAGGGGAACCTGGCTTGTAAACATTACTCTGCACCATGAATTAAATACCCAGCACACTGCTAACACTTTGCATTTCAGATGTGAGTAGCAATGTTCTTGGCAGATGCATCACTTTCACAGAGAAAACAAATTACTAGGACTACTACAGTTCAAAATATCTATAAAATCTTTGTCTAAACAACTAGGAGATTATATAAGTCTGTGTTCCCTGCCTCTTTCCCTGGTGCTAGCCCTAGATGTATACCCTTGTGCCCAAAGGTGAAAGGTCTAAATAACATTAATATTGATTTCTATTCTTTGGGCTGTTGTTGTTGTTTTTAAGCTGAGTAGCAAGCTGCATAAATAATATTCAACTACAAAGCTAAATACTGAAACAGTACTACCAAGCAGACGGTCATTGCTAAGTAGATCTTGTAACCAACACTAAAGAGCTGTTTGATTATATTCCAAACCCTAGGATCATTTGCACACTGACTTTACTTTAAAGAACCAAAATTAGTTTCTTTGAAAATAAGTGTTATTGGCAGTTCAGTTGCCTAACTAACATATAAGATATAACTTGCTATGTACTTCATCAAGCTGAAAAGTTTACTTCACAGGTTCTGAGTTCAGTGGTAATCATCATGAAGAACAAACATAGGGGGATACTTTATATTGAGTCAGACCTTTGGTCCATCTAGCTCAGTATTATGTACTATCATTAATAGTAGTAATATTGTGCACCAGAAAAGTGAGGTATAATTTAAAACAATACAATAGAAACACAACAGAATAAAAGCAGACGCAAACCATTCCTTAAAACAAGTCAACTGATATTAAAATTTATCAAAGGCCTGCCAAAACAGTCTGATTTTACCATCCATCTAAAACTCAGTATGGATAAAACCAGCTTGACCTCCTTTGTGTGCATGTATGTGTGTGTTGTGAACAGATATGTCCCCATAGCATCCATTTTGTGATGGCGCTCACAACACTTTCCTAATTATATCCAGCTCTATTTCTCTGTGACATCTGAGTCAAGTGTAGCTGTGCAGGTCCTAGATCAATGCCTGGAAACAGTGGTGGACTGGTTGAGGGCCAGTTAGCTGAGGCTGAACCCTGACAAGATGGAGAAACGGTGGATGGGCAGTTCCCATGTCTGGGAATTAGGAAGACTACTTCTTCTGGAGACGGTTGTGCTGCCATTGAAGGATCAACTTTGTGTCTGGGGATATTTCTTGGACTATCGTTGCCACTGGAGGCTCAGGTGGACTCAGTGACTTGGGCTGCCTTTTACCAGCTCCAGTTGATGCACCAGCTGTAGCCATTCCTGGATAAGGATAGTCTGGCCACAGTGATCCATGCACTGGTAAACCCAAGGAAGCTTTATGTGGGGCTTCCTTTGGGACTGATCTGGAGGCTGCAGCAAGGGACAGGAGAACCCTCGACATTCAGGGTGGGGAATCTGGGCTGCTTGGGGCTGCATGGATTTCCTCAGAGCCCTGGCACTTCCACCAGAGTTCATGGAGTGGCTCTCTGAGCTCCTGAAAGCTGTGATAGGCTAATGGTGGCTGACGTTAGCCAATCGTGGGACAATTATGGCTATAATTGGCATTTTTTATGCCATTTATGGCTGTAAAGCACTTACTTCTACATAAATTGTAGCTGTATACACCAATTACAGCTGTAATTTTCCCACGATTGGCTAATGGCAGCCACCATTAGCCTATCACACCTTTGGCTTTTAGGCAGATGGAGAGCATCCCCACACAAAATCCAAGGACATGGAGGTAAGGGGTGGCTGGTCTGCTGCGGACTCCGGAGGTTGGATTCCTGGGAGTTCGGCCTCATTTGGGTCTGCAGGAGATTTCTCCAGCATCCCTAGCTGCAGCTACTGAAGAATTTGGCAGTTAGGTTGCTGAATAGAGCTACCTACTGCAAGCATGTTACATATTTGCTCAGAGAACTGCACAGGCTGTCAACTGCTTACCAGGCCAGGTTCAAGGTGATGTTATTGACAGAAAAGGCCCTAAACAACTCAGGATCAGGCTGCCTAAGGGAGCACCTTCTCACATATCAACATACCCATTCAATGAGATCTACAGAGCAGGGCCTCCTGTTTGTCCCATCACCTGCACAGGTACATCTGACAGCAACAAGGGGAAGGTCCTTTTCTGTTGTGGCACCACACCTTTGGAATTCTCTCCCCACTGCAATGCAACAGGGTCCATCCTTGATAGTGTTTCGGTACCTGTTGAAAATGCATCTGGTTACCCAGACATTTCCTTAGTAGCTCAGTAGATTTTTTTTTCGCTTTTATCTTTGTATTTTATTTTAATTGTGGTTTTAGTGCATTTTTGCACTGCCCTGTGATTTGATAATGAAGGGCAGTATATAAATGTTCTGAATGCATGCATGCATGCATATTTGAAATGAACCCACCAGCCCCAAAGGGTTAGAAACCTGTGACCTACATGCTTGGAAACATTAACAAGATCGTACTGCGAAGCATTCGCCATCTATATTCTATCTAAGAGGGTAGGTATGATGTCAGGAGAATCAAAGGGGGGAAATTAGGTGGGATGCCCTGGGCAAATGTACATGTGCAACCAACCACTGCTTTAACAGAGCTCATCTGCGTATAGCTGTTCAGGCATACCCAGTTGTTCTACTGGAACTAGGCATCTGTCATTCGCCTATTGTGTCTAAAAAGGAGCACACTCCGGGAGAGAGCATAGGGATATACGAAAATTCCGCCACGGATCTCGGGGAGGCCGAATGCCAGCACATTTGGCCCCCTGAAATCGGTGGCAGAACAGCCTGCCCCCCCCCCCCGGGACGAGGCTTACCTTGGGCAGATCTTCCTGGCGGCGGTGGCTCCGGTGGCGGCTCTGGCGGCGGCTGTGGTGGCTGCGGCAGCCGGTCTTCCGACCGGCTGCCACCGCTGCCATTTCCAGTTTAAAAAAAAAAAAAGTGATAGGCTACGTAAAGATTTACATAGCCTATCACGGCTAGGTTTTTTAAAATGTTTACGTAGCCTATCATGTCTGACTTTAAAAAAAAAACACGCGTACGCAAATGGCGGCGGCCATGGCCACCGCCATTTGCGTTCCTTATTTTGGCACGTCTTAGTCTACGTAACATTTACATAGACTAAGACGGGGAAAATAAGGGGAACGCAAATAGCGTAGCGGATGTAGACTAAAATGTTTACGTAGACTAAGACGTGCCAAAATAAGGAATGCAAATGGCGGCGGCCGTGGCCACCGCCATTTGCGTACGCGCGTTGTTGTGGGGTTTTTTTTAAGTCAGCCGTGATAGGCTACGTAAACATTTACGTAGCCTATCACGGCTGACTGCAGGGACGCAAACGGTGGTGGCTATGGCCGCCGCCATTTGCGTCCCTGCTAGCCAGCGTCCGGATGTCCAGCTGCTGGCGGAGCCGGCGAGCGGCTCCGCAGAATCCCTGCAGAGCACAGCCGGCCAGCCAGGATTCCGGGGGGGGGGGGAGGAACGGAGCGCCTCCACCCCCGGTGAGGATTCCGGGGGGAGGGACGGAACGCCTCCCCCCCAACCATAAACATAATCCGCGAAAGGTAAGTGCCTTTCGTACATCCCTAAGCGGAGGACAGGAAGGCCTGTCGTGCTATGGTCCATGGGGTCACGAAGAGTTGGACACGACTTAATGACTGAACAACAGCAGCATTTCTTTATAGTGTTTTTAAAACCTCTTGAAAAAATAAATCAGGCCAGAAAATTAAACCAATCAGGCATTAATCAGAGATATAAATAAAAGTGCAGGTGATTAACTGAAACCAGCTTTGATGGGTTCACAGTTCCATTCACAGCTAACAGAGCAATCCTACCATTCTTCATGAGGAAAAATCTGTGGTGCAGTGCAGCCTGCACCAAATCCAAAGCCCTACTAAGCTTGCACCAACAGGGTAGAAGGCAGGGAGTTTCCTTCTCCTCCTTTATGCCGTTTATAGCCAATTTTGCTTGTTTAACTTTTTTCCTCCCAGAAGGTGTGCTGGCTCTAAGGCTGGAATAGAGTTTTTTTTCCATTCCAGGGGCATATTGGGGAAACCTCTTTCAATCTGCTCTGGAACGCTTCCTTTTTCCTTCTTCACTTTTGGAGTTCTGATGGTGGGGAGCACAGGATGGTGGGGAGCACTGTGCAGCGGCTGCTTCCAAGCACAGACCTCCTTCAGCCGTAGACCTCCCTCTCTGAAGCTGGAGAAAATCAACAAAACTTGAGGGCCCCTGGGACACCCTCTCAGACACCATAGGATCGCACCCTTAATAAAGCATCATCATCATTCCTATTATTATTATTATCGACAATGTGCTAATATAAAAATAGCAGGCTGTACACAAGAGATAAAACTAGAGTTGGGGGAAACTATTAGATCAGGGGTCCCTCATCTTTTATGGTCGGTGGGAATATTTGGAATTTTGAGAGACTGTCATGGGTATTCTCACAACATGGCTGCCATGGGTGGGCGATTCACAAAATGGATGTCAGGCACAACATACTGTGGCAGATCAAGCAAATTGTTCATATTTGCATGATCTTACCCCTGCTGCTCGATTAGGAAATTCTGTAATCAAATGCCTCCAAGAGAATTCTGGAATTAATAGGGATGTCGGAGAAATCCTCCATGGACCCCAATGCTATGCCATTTGCGTCCCTGATCTTTGACGTGATAGGCTACATAAATCTTCACGTAGCCTATTGCGTGAAAAAACGGGGATGCAAATGCCGTATTTGCATCCCTGTTCCTTTGTGCGATAGGCTACGTAAAGATTTACGTAGCCTATCACATCAAAGACCAGGGACACAAATGGCGTCTGCTATGCTGGACGCCATTTGCATCTGCAGTATGTCAGTCCAGCCAGCAATACAGCAATGGCAGCCGTATCTCTGAGGCTTCAGAGCCAGCTGGTGGCTCCACGGAATCGCCGCGGAGTGGAGCAGGCCGGCAAGGATTCCAGGGGGAGGGATGGATCACCTCCCCCCCCCCCGCAGACCCCCCCACCAGAACGGCAGGTAAGTAATTCGTATATCCCTAGGAATTAAAAATGGGATTCTACTTCCAGTGCCTAATTCTACCCAGTATGGTCTTCCTACCCAAGAGTAATTAAAACGTCTTATCTCTGGGGTTTGCCAGATGAGACAATTGTACCAGGCCATTAGAAACAGATCATTAGTACCTTTTTACTGTTTAGAAAGGACTTCAGATAAGAAGGTGTCAGTGTTAAATTTAGGGTTACGACTTTCACTTAGTAGAAGTTATTAGGTCAGATGGGCCATCAGATAAGTGAACAAAAGGCCTGACTGTAGACCATAGATATATAAGAAAAACAAGCTCACAAGACAGGATGATGTCGAGTAAATATGTTTATGTCAAAAACATACCTGTAACATGTCAAAGAAAGCTAAAATGTTTAGATAAGTATGTTGGTATGCACACTAATCTCTGTAAGAAACTCAAAATTCAATAATCTTATTTAGATATATGAGGATTTAGAGTAGAATCTGAACTGCAGACCGGAAGATCGGCAGGACAGCAGTTTGAGACCCGAGTGCTGCATGACGGAGTGAGCTCCCATCTTCAGTCCCAGCTTCTGTCAACCTAGCAGTTCGAAAGCAAGAAATTGCAAATAGATAAATAGGTACTGCCTTGGCGGGAAAGGTAACAGCGTTCTGTGCACCTCGGTGTTCAGTCATGCTGGCCACATGACCACGGAAGCGTCTTCGGACAGCGCTGGCTCTTCGGCTTAGAAATGGAGATGACCACCACACCCTAGAGTCGGACACGACTGGTTGGGGACACCTTTACCTTTTTTTTTTTAGTTATCTTTACAATTCTTGGATAAGAAATATAAACTGTAGTAAAAATATTTTGAACATATTTTATAGCACCCAGAAAGTATATAAACGAGACTCAGAACATGCAATACTGGAAACTATCCTTTAGGAACAGCTTTCTTTAATGTGTTGCCAGTAGAATCAACCTGGTAAGCTTTATATTGATTATCACTGAAAACTGGCAAATGTACCTGACTCTGCTTAGAAGCTTTGTTTAAGAATGTTAGATGTTTCATGTGTTTGACTTTATGCATGCATAAGCGCTTGTATTTAGTGCAGTTATGCTAATCCTTTGTAGTAAAAGACAAAAAGACAAATCTTGTCTGAGAGAGTATTTCTTAAGAACTAGAATTCTGTATTACCCATATCAGACTGAAGTACTGAACTGTCTCTAGGTGGTCTCTAATTGTAAGAGAAATCTGACTGTGTACACAGTAGACAAGTGATCAGTGGTTGCCAACATACTGACAATATAGTGTGAGAGAATCTCTGAACCAGGGCATATGCCACAATACCCATTTCTGAGAAGGCAAACTGCTGAGGCTACAAAAAAAAAAAAAAAACCCTACCCAAGAACAAGTACAAGGCAGAGCTCCAAAGCTCAAAACCACTCTTCCGCACCCAGTTTTCAACATGAATGAATGAGGCTCAGAGATAAGTAATTTGACCAAGAGTGCCACAAAGGTCCAGTGGCATTCTGGGCAATACCGATGGTGGTAGAGGCCAGCACCTCATTTTGCAGCGTATCAGCCTCCCACCTAAAAAAATTGTTTTTAATGTAAAAATATATATATATAAAATAAAAATCAGGAGGGGCATGGAGCTTGGTGGGCACGATGTTGGAGACCCCAGTAGTAGATTATCTTTAGCAGGAGTTGCTGATAAGTAGTCCTTAGCTTAGAAAAGAAACATTGTAATTTGAGTTTGTTAATAATTACCTGTCTTAAGTAAATGCTCAAGGCAGTATAATTTATGCACAACTCTACATCACTATTAGAGTTGCCAATGACATATTAACAGCAGGAGAAATAAATAGATGAGAGACCTCTATAGCTAGTTTTAGATACCCAGTCTCATCATTAGCATTTGTTCACTTAATTTATCTAGAAGGTACATTTAGCTCCTTGTTCACAGAAACTAACCTCACAGGGTAAAAATTAAGCACCCATTTTAAGGGACAGAAAAGTAATTGTATCAGACATCATCTGGGCTCAGGGCATGGGAAGGGCCCAAACATGGAGACAGGAGTTGGCTGGCTCTTATGAAAGCTGCCAACTCTATGGGGCAGTGGTGGGCTTCTAGGATCCAGTGGGGAGAGCATTTCTTGGGCCTATTACCTGGTGATGATACCCAGCTTTTAAGAACAACATGAGAAAAAAAAAAAAGGGGCCATCCCAGGACATTTTGCTGCCTAAGGCAAAGGACAAAATGGTGCCCTCTCCCATTCCACATACAAAAGCTGACTGCACTGGCAGTTGAATCTTTCTTTGACAGTGGCAATGGGACAGCATCCTCCACCACACCTCAGGGCAGAAAGCTAGCTTAGGGGCCACAGGGCAGGCTGCATGATTCATAGTTCTCTTCAACACCTTGCTGCTGCCTACTAGCAGCTGCCGCCTGAGGCAGCTGCCTCACTCTGCCAGCACTCTAATGGTAGGGCCAGCACTGACTGGGACAAGGGACAGGCAAGGACTGTGTACACCAGACCAATAAGAAGCCTTATACTTCCATCAGTGAAATATAGTGCTAGAGGGCACTATAGAGGGCAAGGACAAGAAAAACAAAATAAGCCATATTGTCAGCCCCCTCCTCCTCATAACAAAAAGTCTTGTGGCAATTAAAAGATTAACACATTTATTTTGGCATAAGCTTTCATGGAGAGTCCGCTTCATCAGATGCATAAAGTATTATCCTAGGTTAGTGTGTGTGTGTGTGTGTGTACACACACACATATATAGACACACATACATACATACACACACACGAGTGTAGAGGAGACAATGTACACAGTGAGGCCAGAGGGAAATGCAATACAAAAGAAGAAGAACACTGCAACAATTACATTAAAACTTAAATATATAAAAAAATAAGTCCAGTGACTATTCTCAAAGCAACATTGATGATGACAAAGACATCCTGGCATTTGGTAACCTAACACATGCTCTAGTTTAGGTCACATTCTGCCATAAGGAGCAGGTTGGGGAATATGCTGGGATCTGCAGTGGCTGCATTCTATGAGCTCTGGCTGATATTCCAGCTATGTTCATTCTCAGACAATAAGCATCTGCCTTCTGGCTTCCATGTCCCGCTAACCTCTCATTTGGATTACTGCAATGCTCTCTACAGGAAACTGTTCCTGAAAATCATCCAGAAACATCAGGTCCTATAGAATGCAGTTGGTTTTGGTCAAGTAGTATATTTTCTCATCTTTAAAAGAACTTCACTGATTCTTAGTTTCTGGACTCAAGGCAAGGTGCTGGTAGTGCTGACCTTTAAAGCCCTAAGCGGGCCGGCTTGAGTCTTGCCTACTTACTTCCATATGAGTCTCCCTGAACCAATAGATCTTCTGGGGATGCTCTCTTCCCAGTGCCACCAGCATCTGCGCCGAAGTATTGCAAATGAATTTTTGGGGCTGGATCCAGATTTGCCTTGGATCAACTGCACTGGTGGAAGTGGACTTCCCTGCCCCCTCCTGCCCAAAGCAGCCCCTCCAGACCCCTGCAAATGCTACACCGAGAATCAGGAGACCCTTCTGAATAGGGTGAGCGAGCGGAGGGTGAATCCAAAAAACCAGGCAGAGGTCACTTCCTCTCACAGAAGGCAGAACCTGGATCCAACCCCTAGAACAGAGGAAGCTGCCTTATACCAAATCAGATCATTGGTCCATCTAGCCCAATATTGTTGACGTGGACTGGCAGTGGGTCTCCAAGGTTTCAGATGAAGTCTTTCCAAGCCCTGCTGAGAGATGCCAGAGATTGAACTTCAGAGCTTCTGCAAGCAAAGCGGTGGCTTTTCCAACAAGCTACAACCCTTCCCCTTACAGGCACGCACAGGAGCCAACCCATTTGCATTGTGATATTTTAGCACATCCACATATCTCAGGGGTACATCTGAGCTATAAATTTAAACTGGTTCAAGCAATCATGACTCCTCTCAAAGAACTCTGGGACTTGGAGATGTGTGAGGGTGCCAAGATTTCTCTGCTATGGACTGATAGCCACTTCACAGAGTTGCAGTCACCAAGCTCCTTCCGTGGGCCATGACCTTTAAATAGGCTTGAAGTGGATTTAAATGAGTGTGAAATGTCCATTGACTACTTGCCTTTTAATAGGCTTGTAATGAAACCTGCTTGAGTCAACAGAAATACTTCAGGGGGATTAAATCTGGTCTTGTATTCTAAATAAAATCACTGAGTATAAAATAGAAATATAATGATGCTATTATGTATGCTTATATCAAGTATGATACCTTGGGATCACTGCCTTTAACTATTCCCATCTTAACATCCAATTAGCATACCTTAAAGGCTTTCATTATAAACCAAGACAAAGTTAGAATAATTGTCTTTGTACCCATTACCAAGGGTATGTTTATATTCCTATGCCTTTTTAGGGGGGTGGAAATTATCTAGAAATAGCACTGCACAAGAGACTTTATGTGATTCATTAATGCTGTGCACAGGTTTCTTTTCAAATTTATTAAGGAAATATAAGCTTAACCATATGGAATTAATTTTCTTAAAGAGAGGTAGGTACAAGTGAGAGATTAATAATGATAATTTCAAAAGTATGGCTTTTATCATCCTGTTGGACTTAAGGGATGGCAGTAGAACAGCCTTATACAAAATGAATCCCACATAAGGAATAGGAGGATGTTTCCAGAACCTACTTACTCTATCATCCTATGATTTCTTACTTCACAATCAGAACTAAAAATGTGTCCCATTCCACTCAGATTCTAAGCCAGGACCTCTGAGGTTTGTGGTATTCCATGTGCCCTCCATCTTCTTCCTTTCCTTTCACTTTCAGTTGATGTGCTCCAACTACATTTTCATGCATTCTTGACACAAATGAACTTGGGCTATGGATCCAACCCTTATAAATCTCCCAGGCCTGAGAAGCAAAAGTCTTGTATTTTCCCCAGTCAAAACTACCTCAGTCTTTTCTTGACTTCTCCCTGGTTAAGGCCTGCACAGTTTGTGACCTGACCCATCAACCCAAAATACATTCCATATGGGTCTTGTAAGCACCTGCCAGGGCTGACTAGCTGTGTTTGGCTTCGTGGGTCACGCAAGTTGTACAGGCAATTCCTAGACTGACACCATGGCAAGGCACCAGCTAGGTGGTGGGACATTCACTAGAGCAGCCTTCCTCAACCTGGTGCCTCCTCAGTGTTGGAGTTCAATTGCCATCAGCCCCAGACAGCAGGGTGAATGGTCAGGAATTCTGGGAGTTGCAGTCCAAAACCTCTGGAAGGCACCAGGTTGGGGAAGGCTGCATTAGAAGCTCACAGGCTGTGTGGGCACTCCTCCTTAGCCATATTGGCTGTTCTTTTAAAAGATCTAGCCAGTATCATTTAAGCAAGATCATTTCAGATACAATAATGCAAACCAGAAACAGAGTACTGGACAAACCACCAAACAGGATTGCAAATCAGGAAAAAAAACAATAACCAAAAGGTAGTACATAAAGCACTCTGTTACAGTGTCAGTAGGACTCAGGATGCCTGGGTTAATATCCCCACCCAGACATGAAGCTCCTTCGATGACCTTGGACCAGTTGCTGCCTCTCAGCCTAACTTACTTTACAGGGTTGTTGTGATGATAAGAGGGAGTGGGGCAAAGCCTGCCCAGGAAGGGAAAGATATATATTTTAGGCCAACCTTACTCAACCTGGTGCCCTCCAGATGTTTTGGACTTCTGCTCCCATCAGCCTCAGCCAGCATGGCGAATGGCTGGAATACTGGGAGTTGTAGTCCTGGGAAGGGCCCCAGGTTGGGGAAGGCAGTTATAGACTCTCTAGAACATTACTCTGGGAATACAACCAATGCATTAAAAGGTAAGTAACCTGTATCCAGTTGTCTGCCCTTGCTTGTTCCCCCTCCTGAGCAAGAGAGGCCAAGGAGCAAAGGGATAACTTCTTCTTTGTTTGGAGCTTAGCAAAAACAAAAAAACAAAAACTGAAATGGACAAGATAGCTAGGAAGCAATGCAGGGTAGTAATTTATTTGCCGAAACCTCTGTGTAAGCTTCCTAAATCCTTACGCATATGCTATACACAAAACTGCTGTGCTCCGTAAAATAAAGCAAGGTTACAGTTTCAAGGTTTTATTAATAAGGAAAACTTGTCATCCAGAGTTTGCCCTCATAGTACCAAGCATATGGAAATTATATCTTTTTGTCACCATAAAGGAGGAAATGTTGAAAAGAAAATGAGAATATTTCAGTACTTCTCAAAAGTTACAGATAACTTTGTGCTTAAAGCTCTGTGTGTGATGAATTAAACTGAATATGCAAATAGAACTTCAGATGTCTAAATACCAATTTGGACATTTAGTGCATGGGGCATTGTTTTGTTTTTTGCTTGAATCCAGATTACTGCAATATCTTATAACTTGGGTCATTACAATGTTCTGGTATGTCAAGCAAATCCCAGGCTGAAAAAATATCGCTTTTCTTTTTCTACTACTGTCACGAAGTAAAGTTTATAGAGAGAGTACATGACAGAAATGGTGATACATTTCAGACAACTATTTTGTCCCCTGAATGTACGAAATGGGTTGCAAGTCTGCATTTGTTGAAGCCAATAATTATTTAACACATTTTTTCCTCATTTTTCGATTTTCCATTCTACTAGAGAACTATCTTTCACCTCTTGAATATGGGTTTCTTGTGACTTTGGCATACATTTTGCCCAAGGGTCTTATAGTGCCTATATTAGAGAAGCCTAAGCAAAGTTCCTATTCCTTTCTAAGGAGATAAATGTCATCCCTTATAATCAGTGCAGACACCTTGGGGACGTAGGGTAAGATTCAGAGTTGCACAGAGCAGAACTTTGCAAAATGGATTATTCCCATGGGTAGAAGAGTTGGGAGGTGATTTTCACCAAGCCCTCTTTCCCTTGCAGCCCCCCCACACACCTCCATAAATCTGCTCTGGAAGGTTGGAGGATCCTCCAGAACAGTATGTGAGGGGAGGCTGGAGGAACTGGTGAAACTCACCACCCTGCCCTATTCCTCCTACAGGGAGCCTTTGCCAGATCCTGCTTCCCTACATCAACTATGATGGCCACTTACACATTGCCAAAAAAGAGGACAAAAAAGGACACCAAGTTGTCGAATACAAATAATAACTATAATTTAAATAGAAATACAATACATGCCACCATTGTGGGGAAGACTGTGACCAGGTAACCTATGTGTTTATTCATTCTGCTTTCCAGGCAGGTGCTAACTCTGGAGGCCCCTGCTCCAACTTCAAGGCCCCTGTTCTCCCTCCTTATGGTTCTTTGAGTTGGACTGGACTGGAGTTGGACTGGAGAGCCCATCACTTAGAGGACACCTTCAAATAGAGGACTTTCCTCTGCCAGCTCTCCAAAATAGAGGACTGTCCTCTATAAAGCAGGATCCCTGGACACACTAGGTGACACCAGCAGGAGAAACCCTTCCATTTGTGGATGGGCATCTCTGGATCCAGCCCAGTTATAACCTAACAGTACCTTTTGAGAGCACCAACCATAGACCTTAAGCTAAAGCCAGGAATAATTATGGTAACCTTGTGTGTCAAAAAACATTATTCACCCCATCCCCAAGTTCCCTCCAAAAATGTTTGAAGTACTAAATAAACAGGCCAGTCCAGTTTGAGATCCCCCCAAGATGAATGCAGCTCACCAGCCACGTCTTGAGGCCTGCCATGTGCTTGACAACCTTCCTGTTTTTTTACAGTAGCAGGCAGGCAGCAAAAACAGAAGGTTCTTCCAACTCCTGTTGGGCCCCCATAAATGGCTAGTGAGTTGCATTCCTTCCAGGACCTTGTTCTTCTTTATCAGGACTGCACAATAGGTGATCCATTAAGCCAGTCTTCCCCAACCTGGTGCCCTCCAGATGTTTTTGACTTCAACTACCATCAGCTCCAGCCAATATGGCAAATGGACAGGAATGCTTGGTGCTGTAGTTCAAAACATATGCAGGACACCAGGTTGGAGAAGGTTGCACTAAGCCAAATGCAGCTGACCAGTATGGTGGACCCTAGAGGGTAAGAGGAATATCTTTGCTTTGCTGCCTAGTCTTGGATTGCCCCCACCTTCCCAAAGTCTGGCTATAAAAGGTGGCTAGAGACTTGCATTGATCACTGCATTGTTATGCAAGCCCCTTCATGGATCACTGCCTTGTTGTGGCGAAGGGGCTTGCGTAACTCAGTGAAGCTATAAGCTATGCCATGCAGGGCCACCCAAGATGGACAGGTCATGGTGGAGAGTTCTGACAAAATGTGGTCCAATGGAGAAGGAAATGGCAACCCACTCCAGGATTCTTGCCAAGAAAACCCCATGGAATGTATCAAATGGCTAAAAGATATGACGCCGGAAGATGAGCTCCTCAGGTCGGAAGGTGTCCAATATACTACTGGGGAAGAGCAGAGGGAATTTCCAAGTAGTGCCAGAAAGAGTGAAGCGGCTGGCCAAAGCTGAAAGGACACTCAGCTGTGGATGTGTCTGGTGGTGAAAAGAAAGTCTGATACTGTAAAGAACAATATTGTTTAGGAACCTGGAATGTCAGATCAATGAACCAAGGTAAGCTGGAGGTGGTCAGACATGAGATGGCAAGACTGAACATCGACATCTTGGGAATCAGCAAACTAAAATGGACAGGCATGGGTGAATTTAATTCAGGTGATCATCATCTACTACTGTGGGCAAGAATCCCTTAGACGAAATGAAGTAGCACTCATAGTCAACAAAAGGGTGGGAAAAGCAGTACTGGGGTACAATCTCAAAAATGATAGAATGATCTCAGTACGAATCCAAGGCAAATCATTCAACATCACAGTAATTCAAGTCTATGCCTCAACCACTGAGGCCGAAGAAGCTGAGGTTGATCGGTTCTATGAAGACCTACAACACCTTCTAGAACTAACACCAAAAAAAGATGTCCTTTTCATCATAGGGGATTGGAATGCTAAAGTAGGAAGTCAAGAAATCACCGGGATAACAGGCAAGCATGGCCTTGGTGTACAAAATGAAGCAGGACAAAGGCTAAGAGTTTTGCTAAGAGAACACGCTGATCATAGCAAACACTCTTTTCCAATAGCACAAGAGGCGACTCTACACATGGACATCACCAGGTGGTCAATATCGAAATCAGATTGCTTATGTACTTTGCAGACAAAGATGGAGAAGCTTTATACAGTCAGTAAAAACAAGACCTGGAGCTGACTGTGGCTCAGATCATGAGCTGCTTCTTGCAAAATTTCGGCTTAAATTGAAGAATGTAGGGAAAACCACTAAGCCATTCAAGTATGACCTAAATCATATCCCTTATGAATATACAGTGGAGGTGTTGAATAGATTTAAGGGATTAGACCTGATAGACAGAGTGTCTGAGGAACTATGGACGGAGGTCCGTAACACTGTTCAGGAGGCAGCAACTAAATCCATCCCAAAGAAAAAGAAATGCAAGAAAGCCAAGTGGCTGTCTGATGAGGCTTTACAAGTAGCTGAGGAAAGAATGGAAGCAAAAAGCAAGGGAGAAAGGGGAAGATATATCCAACTGAATGCAGAGTTCCAGAGAATAGCAAGGAGAGACAAGAAGGCCTTCTTAAATGAACAGTGCAAAGAAATCAAGGAAAACAATAGAATGGGAAAGACTAGAGATATTTTCAAGAAAATCGGAGCTATCAAGGGAATGTTTTGTGCAAAGATGGGCATGATAAAGGACAAAGAAGGCAGGGACCTAACAGAAGCAGATGAGATTAAGAAGAGGTGGAAAGAATACACAGAAGAACTATACAGGAAAAATCTGAATGCCCCTGATAGCCATGATAGTGTGGCCACTGAACTTGAGCCAGACATCCTAGAGAGTGAAGTCAAGTGGGCCTTAGGAAGCATTACTAACAACAAAGCTAGTGGAGATGACAGTATTCCAGCTGAGCTTTTTAAAATCCTAAAAGATGATGCTGTTAAAGTGCTGCACTCAATATGCCAACAAATTTGGAACACTCAACAGTGGCCACAAGACTGGAAACGGTCAGTTTACATTCCAATTCCAAAGAAGGGCAATGCCAAAGAGTGTTCAAACTACCATACAACTGTGCTCATTTCACATGCCAGCAAGGTGATGCTCAAAATCCTACAAGCTAGGCTTCAGCAGTATGTGAACCGAGAACTACCAGAAGTACAAGCGGGGTTTCAAAGAGGCAGAGGAACTAGAGATCAAATTGCCAACTTTCGCTGGATCATGGAGAAAGCAAGAGAATTCCAGAAAAACATCTATTTCTGCTTCATTGACTATGCTAAAGCCTTTGATTGTGTGGATCACAACAAACTGTGGCAAATTCTTAAAGAGATGGGAGTACCAGACTTCCTTACCTGTCTCCTGAGAAACCTGTACGAGGGTCAAGAAGCAACAGTAAGAAACCAGACATGGAACAACCAACTGGTTTAAAATTTGGAAAGGAGTATGACAAGGCTGCATATTGTCGCCCTGCTTATTTAACTTATATGCAGAGTATATCATGAGAAACGCCGGGTTGGATGAATCACAGGTCGGAATTAAGATTGCCAGGAGAATTATCAACAACCTCCGATATGCAGACGATACCACCCTAATGGCAGAAAGCGAAGAGGATCTAAAAAGCCTCTTGTTGAGGGTGAAAGTGGAGAGTGCAAAAGCTGGTTTGAAACTCAACATTAAAAAAAAACTAAGATCATGGCATCTAGCCCCATCACTTCCTGGCATATAGAAGGGGAAGAAATGGAAGCTGTGACAGATTTTATTTTCTTGGGCTCCAAGATCCCCGCAGACGGTGACTGTAGCCATGAAATTAAAAGACGTTTACTCCTTGGGAGGAAAGCTATGGCAAGCCTAGACAGCGTAGTAAGAAGCAGAGATATCACCTTGCCGACAAAGGTCCGTATAATCAAAGCTACGGTTTTCCCAGTAGTAATGTATGGCTGCACTCCGGGAGAGAGCGCAGAACAAGAACTTTGGTCCATGGGGTCATGAAGAGTCGGACACAACTGAACGACTGAACAACGATGTATGGCTGTGAGAGGGGACTGTAAGGAAGGCTGAGCACTGAAGAATTGATGCTTTTGAACTGTGGTGCTGGAGAAGACTCTTACGAGTCCCCTGGACTGCAAGGAGGTCAAATCAGTCCATCCTAAAGGAAATCAACCGTGAGTGCTCACTGGAAGAACAGATACTGAAGCTCAAATATTTTGGCCACTTAATGTGAAGAGAAAAGTCACTGGAAAAGACCCTGATGCTGGGAAAGATTGAAGGCAAAAGGAGAAGGGGACAGCAGAGGATGAGATGGCTAGATAGCATCATGCATCACCAATGCAATGAATATGAACTTGAGCACGCTCCGGGAGAGAGAAGACAGGAAGGCCTGGCGTGCTATGGTCCATGGAGTCACGAAGAGTCGGACACGACTTAACAACTGAACAACAACAACAACAGTGACTTGCATTCAGCTTGGTGGGTCACGGGTTTTGGAGGGCTCATTTAGTAGATGGCAGTTGAGTGGGTTCTGTAGCTTAGAAGCCCTCAGGAACTCTAAGCTACAAGGTCATACACATCAGTAGCAGAAGTTTCTAACCGAAGATTCTCACTGTGCCATTCTGTGCTGTCGTTGTTGTTTTTTAGTAACCTGTGTTGTGACATTCTCGATCAGGGACACAATAAATGAGAAACAGAAATCCATCTCTCCCAATGAAATTGGAATGGAATTGCATCTTGTATAGTTTGATCCTCGAAAGTTATCATTCCCTGCACAAATGATTGCATAAGAGATATATGCTTGAGCTGCTAATTCTTTTATTTGAAGTCATCTCCTTGAATGGATAAAAACCAAACATGCTGAGGGAGCCAGGTGTCTAGCCACTGCAGATGTCACTGCAAAATAGATACGATCATGGTCGCTTTGGGGATGACCCAGTGGGAAATGAATGAGGCTTGATAAAGGTGGCTGGTGGTTATGTTCCATAATGAAAACTGCATTTAAACTCAGGTGAAATTTCTATGCAAATCGAATCCATTCTGCAGGATTCAAATGGAGACATTTCAAACCTGTTTAGGAGAAATTCAGAATGCATCATTATTTCTGCCATTCATTTTCATACAGTGCTGAAAATTGTTAGAGTTTATAATAGCATATTATCATGTAAAATGGGACACAATTGCCCTGCACATTATCATTATGAGGGAAACCATATCTTGCAGCCTAGTTGCTTAAGGTGTTTCAGCACAATGATAACATTGTACCATGGCATCCCTGCCTTAGTTTTCAGGTTTGGGATGCATTGTTTGGTAACCTCAGAATTTGATGAAAAATATTTCTGAGTCCTAAGACAAAAAGAAATCCACTCCCATTTGAGTTATTGCATCAAGAGTGTGATATTAAAACCACAAGTTGTGAAATTATTAAGCTACAGCACTGCAGCAGACAAGAGGCAGGGTGGGGGGATTATCATGAAATTTTATTTCATTTTATTTCAAAATGAAGTTAACAAAATAACGGTATCAAAAACAACATACATAATAATAAATCAAGATCACTAAACAAACAAAGGAATTCACTAATTATATTTCTTCGACTATAACAAGCCAATATGCTTATGGAATATTTATGGTTAAACAGCCCAAGTTGAAGCTCAACATCTAATGAAAGAATAAAAATATAATTTATACAGCATATAAAAGGAGCATGTGTGATTGTGTGCTATTTTGTGTGTATGTGTGTACTAGTCAGAAAAAATATAGGCAACTGTACTTTGTTGATCAAGGGTTTGAAGGGCTTCAACATAGGAAATAAATGGAAACCATGATTCTACATAATACCTTTCTTAAAGTTAGGATTCTTGCTTGCTGCACTTGCTGAGTATGCTTATATATAGTGGGGAGATCATAACATCTCCTTTCCTCCTTTTCTCACTCACCATGAACCTACTCATACACTTTTATTGGCAACACAAGAAGATCCTTACTGGTTCACACCAAAGACCATCATCTTGATTCCAACAAGAGCTAGCTAGATGCCCCTGGAAGGACCACCTATCCTTACCCTTCCTTGATTGTTTCCAACCTTGAGAAAAAGGAATAGTCCAGACTGAAAGCTTAAAGCAAAGTATGGGGGTAGCTGTGCCACCTGACTACAAGGAGAGCCAAATCAGAGACTGAAATGGTGTTCTCTTGGTTGGGGCACAAAGCTTTCAATCTAGTTATCTGGACTTGGAACCACTTTTCATTCAAGAGTTGGGTTGGATAATTTTTGACTGATCACATCTATTTGATCAATTCCATTACCTATTCAGTTAAGTATGTATATTTCTTAGAGCTGTGCACAAATGCCCTCTCAAAATCCTCTGCCCTATTTGTCTGAAGACAAACTTCACCAAATTTCTCCAGGGGGAGGAGAAATTCTCCAACAGTTTCTCACAGGTAAAGTCCACCACTGGGGATAGTTGTAGCACAGCTTCTTTCTTTTTTTATATAAGAGTTGTTGGTTTTTGTGTGCTGAAACAGCATCAACTGTATTGGCAGGCTAGCCATTTTGCATCCACCACAATACAGGTGTGAGGGGAGCAGCATTGTGTCCAGCTCCAGGACAGAGATGGAGCTAGTGCAGTGCCAAAAGCTGTCCTCCAATTTCCTGAAAGTTTTCTTCCCCCATGACTTCCATTGTTCTGCCTCATTCTAAGGGTGTTCTATAATTTATATTTTGGGGGGGGAGGTTAGCTTATCTAATCACTGCAAGGTGGCTGAGCATGCTGTGTCTGTTTTCTTCCTATTATACATCTCTCCGTTGCTCTGAAGCCTCCCAGGCTGCCTGCGCATCCTGATCTGAAAAGGCCCATTAGGAGGAATTACCTCATGATGTCTTCCCCTGTGCTTTCAATGACATATGGGAAGCCAAGGAGGCTGCAGGCTGCTGGAGAGACTATTGTCCAATAAAAAAAGACGCTTGTACACATTCCTCAGCCACCAGTAAGATAAGCCCAAGAAACCCAAACCCAACCCATGATAATTTCTCTGAAATTTTCTTCACAATTTAATTTCTTTTTGAAAGCAATTTATTTTCTATCAAATTGAATGAGAATGGTCGAAAATTATGTGGGAGAAACTTTTGGCACAGCACTAATATTTCGTATTTGTTGGCCTAACACCTCAATCCTTAAGGTACATGCAGCTGTGATGGCACATACAATGGATTGCCCGGGCAAAATCAGAGTGGGATCCTGTTCTGTGTCAATGCAAAAAGTTCATTCTGCTTACGTCTGTTCAGTATTCCTATTGTAACAGATTCTTTCCTCTTATCGGGCCTATAGATTTCCTCTGTATTGCCAAAGTGCCTTTAGGAGGATAAAGAGAAGTATTTCTTCACACAGCACATAGTTAAAACTATGGAATTCACTACCACAAAATGGCTGACAACTTGGAAGGCTTTAAAAGGCAGTTAGACAATTGTATGGAGAAACAGGCTATCAATGGCTACTAGTCAGGTTGGCTATATATTATCTCCTGTGTTGGAGACCGCATGCCTCTGAGTACCAGTTGCTGGGGAACATGGGTGGGATGGCATTATTGCATTAATATCCTGTTGTGAGCTTCCTATAGGTGTCTGGTTAGCCATGGTGAGAACAGAATGCTGCACTAGATAGTCTGAACCATGTAGTCCAGCTTTTGGTCTGAACCAGCATGACTCTTCTCATGTTTTTATTAGAAAACTACAACCAGTTCTGCCTGCATTTATCTCCCAAGACACTTTATCTCCATTTATTTCTTTGCTGCTTTACACCATTGTATGGCACCCCTATCGTGCACTCTGGTAATAATGTCTATGGCTGAAACAATCATTCTGCTGCCCAACCCTAGTTGCAGCAACATAATGTCTGGGGTAGAGATGGCCGTCACAGGGAAATCCAGCCCTTCGGGGGCTCAACGGATTTCCCCAGAGCTCCCCAGCTTGGCTTGCATTTGTGAACTGTGTCACAGGCTTTTTCCTAGGATTTGGGGAATTTTTCAGCATTCCTCCCCACCCATAATCATCATTTACACAAATTTGTGCAAATTGTGGCCATTATTGCTTAATTTTGCACAAATCAAGCAATTTACGGCTGCAATTTGCACAAATTATGCAAACTGTGGCCACACCACAATCTATATGAATGGTGATTTGGGGGGCAGGGAGAGGAACCCACGAGCCAGCCTGGCTCATACAGATAGAGTCAGGCCAGCTTGTTGGTAAGCAAGCTGGAGTCTGGGGGGCCGAGCTGCTGAAAGCTCAGCAGATTTTGAGCCCTGGATGGATTCGTCTGACATCCCTAGTCTGGGGTCAGTTGCCTGGTTTGTTTGATCACCGTGGCGTAAACAAGCCAGTGGCTTGTTTAAGCCATGGCACATTCTGGGTGTCATTTGCCTAATTACTTGTCTGGGTATGGCTTGTCATGTTGTCTGAACCCAGGTGACATGGCTTACTGGAGGGGTAAACAACCCTCAAATAACCCATGGCCTGTTGGGTTATTTGTGGGTTGTTTCCCCTACAAAGAGCCATGCTGCCCAAGTTTGGATGACATGACAAGCCATGCCCAGGAGGGTGATTTCAGAAATGGTAATTATGCCAGTATGCACCACCAATTTAAACAAACTACCATGGCTTGTCTAAGCTGTGGTGATGGTGCAAAACAGGTCATAGTGTTCCATCCATATGGATCTTTTATTGTTAGTGTGGTGATTCATAGGCAAAAACCTTGTGCAAAACTCATTCAATACCCACTAGCAGACTGATCTTTCTCAAAACAAATTTCAGTTATTGGTTCACAGTGGTGCCAGGGTTAATTCTTAAAGGTTTGTCATTGTGCAGAGTGTTGTGTGGGGCCCATACTGAGAAGAATTATCACCTCATCACAGTGTCACTGAATCACTGAAACTAGAGATGGCGGATGCTATCTCATCCATCTCTCTCTGTCAATGAAAGATTTATTATCTGCAGCACATATCTACTGGTTTGTTCCATTTATATTTTTAAGCTCTTTAAGTGATTTGGCAGCTGAAAAGGGTTAGTACTACTCATTTCTTTCAATTCCATATTCTAATTAATCTGAGTCACTATGGCTTTACTGATACTCAGTTTAAATCTTCTGGGTTCTTTTTTTATGTAATGCCCCCCTTTTGCACCATTATTGCTCCACCAGTAGTAAAGGCAACTAATGGACCGTTTAGAAACATAGAGTTAGAAATGAACTTGGAGAACATCCAGTCCAACCCCCTGCTCACTGCAGGCTCTGCAGTACAGGATGCAGCTACAGTTTAGGACCAGCTTCTGCTGGTCCTAAGCATATCCGAGTCTGCAGCCTTTCATCTAAGCTCTTAACTTTGGCTGTAACTGTGAGTTGGTTTGTTACATAGTTTGCAGTTCTTCCTCTGACGTTAAAACAGGCCTGCCCAACATGTGACCCACCAAATCAAAGGCTGTCCACTAGCCATGTATTGTGGCCATGTGTCCTCTTTTACACAGGACAGTCCTCTATTGGAAGGTTTGCCAGAGGGCTTCCGTTTAGTTTGAAGGGCTGTCCTCTTTGAAGGGCTGTCCAGTCCAAGTTTGGTTTAAAGATAAGGAACCACCAGAAGGAATTGCTGGGCCTTGAATTTGCCTATCAGAGACACCTGGACACCAGACTGAGCAAGGCACACAGGTCCCCTGGTCACAATCCTCCACACTATGGTGAGATGTACTGTATTTCTATTTAAATTATAATAATTATTTCTAACTTTGCACCTATACGTATATATATTAGCATATGCAGCTTTTCTGCAAATGGGTATCCTCTTTTGGGATGATGCATTTCCTCCTTTTTGGCAATTCATAAGCACCTCACCCTACCTGTGAGGTGCTTGACAACCAGTGGCACTGCTAGACATGGACATCTTGTCCAAAGCCCAGGGCTTCTGGGGGAGCATGCTGATGCTGGCGGCCTCCTATTGCTGGCCTCGTGTAGTGACCTCACCTAGCATGGGGCTGTTCACATCTATGAGCTGGAGCTGATCTTTCTTGTTACAAGCAGTACCTCTGCAGGGAAGGAACACATCTCACAAGCAGGAGATTGACTTGCAGACTAGCCAGTTGTCACTAGCAATAAAAATAGCCTGAAAGGAATGCGGTTGAGATGGTCTTTTTTACCTAGTGAATATTCAAGAAGACAAAATCTCCAAAAAGTGGGGGGTATCATGCATTTGGGTTGGGAAGAGAGAAGAGCAAGGAGTTTGCAAAAGAAAAAACTGGGAAACCGTTTTTGCAATCGAGACAAGAAAAGAGAAGTATGCATCTAAAAATAAAGAAGAGCTGAATCTACACATAGCAGTTATACCATTATCATACTGTTATCATAACTATTGGTACACATGACATCAATGGGCACCAATAGTTATATATGATAACGGTGTGATAATGGTATAACTGCTATGTGTAGATTCAGCCAAGGAAGGGGGAAAGAACGCTTGGGGGATTTTTTAAAAAAAAAATCAGCTTCCTGGGTTGTGTCATATGGCAGGAAGATGACCCTCCATTCAGAAAGGCAGGCAAGATGCTGGACTTACAAACAAAAGATTCTCTTTCCCTACTTCCTCACCTTTCTCTCTTCCTTGCTCTCTCTCCCTCCTAAGCACACCAGAGTGCTTGGAGGGCATTTCTCCATCCCCCTCCTCTTCTTCCTTATGCTTTTGCTTCTCCCTCGCTTCTTCATGAGGGAAAGGAGAGGATGAATGTAGTCTTCATCAAAGAATAGGTGTCTTAGTGCTCTACCACTGAACAGCAGTGTTCAGATTGGAAGGAAATGTCCCTTTACCTTTTTGTGATGTCTCCATTAACTACTCTCTTTAGAAGTCTATGGGGAAGAAAGTTTTGGCTCACATTCAGGGGAGTCATTTGTGGAATTCATTAAACCACCATCCTGTACCCTTTCTCCCATAATGTGGGCCCTAGTTAGACAGTCTGACCTAGAAACCTGACTCTCTCTGGCCTCTTGTTGCAAGAATGTGTGATCTTCTTGCAGTTCCTTCCCTTGGCCAAAGCATGCTGCTGTTGCACATCAGGAATCTCTGCCTGACATCCTTCAAGTCACCAAACAGAAACTTTCTGCAGCAGAGCCAGCCCTATCATTAGGCAGAGTGAAGCGGCCATCTCAGGTAGTTGATTTTGGGTGTCATGAAAGGGCAGTAAATGGTTAGATATTTAATTTATTATTATTATTCCATTTGAGGGAGAGGGGAAGAGGCACTTGTGTGATTTTCTGTTTCAGCTGTCAAAATCTCTTGACCAGCCTCAGGTATTATACCTCATGATGTAGGAGGAGGGTCCATTCACTACTCCACCTCTGGCAGCAAAATGTCTTG
The DNA here is from genome assembly GCF_057233095.1 of Heloderma suspectum. NCBI lineage: Eukaryota > Metazoa > Chordata > Lepidosauria > Squamata > Helodermatidae > Heloderma > Heloderma suspectum. The sequence goes on along the minus strand of NC_139458.1, from coordinate 158,319,913 downwards.
GGTCAGCCCTGTTTGGCAGGCTTATATAATGAAACGTACATACAGTCACTGTTCCTGGTTCCCTCTGCTCTGCTCCTCTATAACGGCAATGGTTTCCATCTTAGCTGAGGTGAACAAGTGTAATTCCTACTGCTGGAATTCATGTTGGGCCTGCCCTGAGATGCTGCATGTCTTTAGGGGTGTGATGGGCTTAATTTTGTTATTCAGATGAATTTCTTGATGAGGTGGGGAAAAAGGAAGAGCATGTTATTCACTGGAACAAATATAGATTTAGAAAGATAATAATGCTCATTTCTATCAGTTTTGCTCTGATTCACACTTCTTTATTGGGAAATAGTACTTGTCCCCAAATACGTTTCCATGCGATATAGAACAATATCATATATGGATTTGTGGCACAGCATGGTCCAACAGAAAATCTCCATCTAATGGGTATGATAACTCCAATGATGCCAATTTCATTCTGCACAACGGAAACAGACCTAGGCAAGTTTCTCCATGTTGCTGTGTAAATTTGAAAATTACAAACTACACCTAAGGGTATCACACAGCCGACTCCTGCATCTGTGCTGAAAAACCTATTTTGCAAAAGCCCAAGAATGTCATCTTGCAGCCTTTTAATGCTGTTGCTCCCTAAACAATAGTGATTGATTTTGTTTGGTCTGGCAAACACAAATTATCCCATAATCATTTTTGCCTGCCAGCCATACTTCCATTGACTTGTCTCTGCTTGGGAGAGGGGGAAGGAAAAGGAAGGATTGGTGTGAAAAATGGAAAGGACCAGAAGCAAGTAAAAAGGTTTTTTTATTATTATTCTAGGCTGAGGAGAAATACTTCAACTTTAATTGTCAACACAGAATAGCTTTCATTTTCTGGTGATGTAAAGTGAATTTAAAAATAAATAAAAGGGCACTTGCTCATTGTTCAAAACTTGCCCTCCAGCTCTTTATAATCTGCTTTTTGAGCCAATGTTCGTGGCTCAGCTAGTTCTAAATCAGAAGAGATCAGAAGTAAATGGCATTTCTAAATCACTTTAAGATAGAACATGATTAGAGACAGGGCAAATGTGAAAGCCTAAATCTACCTCCATAAAGGTGTTTGAATGTGAATGCTTCATTAAGACTGAGTCAACTGGGCTCAGAAGTACAAGATGGCTTTCCATAGCAGTGATATCCAAGGAGTGTAGGAGGCAATCGCCCATTCCTAACCTCAGTATAGGAGGAGACTCCTGTTTTTCTCCCTCAAAGACAAAGAAACTAAGACAAATGGGTTGTGGTTTTAATCTGAGATCTCCTTAACTGTGCTAAATGGGTTCCCAGGACTCTTGTTTTACCATCATTGTTTGTTTAGGACAGTGTTGGGTAGAAAATAGATCTGTATCTACTGGTAGATCTCTGGGTGATTTGCAGTAGATTACCAATAATTTCTGACTTCTAGTTGTTTAACAATAGATCTGGATCTACTGATAGTCAGATCAGCAAGGATTTCTTCTTTGCAGATCAGCAAAGACTCCCTATTGTTTAACAATAGCAGCAACAAAATGACACACATAACCCACCCTAAATTATAGTGCTGAAATGGAGAAAGCTTGGGATAATCAGGAGTGGATTTGTGTGGAAGGATGGTACCCAAAACAAATTCCTGGCCTCAGAAAAGAAGATAGATAGATGATAGATAGATTAGATAGATAGATAGATAGATAGATAGATAGATAGATAGAACAAGCTATATCGATTAGAACATGATAGATGCTGGAGGTGTGGACAATTAAGAGCAGATTATTTATATGTCTTTTGGCAATCAAGTCATACTGGTGTAGTATTTCACTATACATTGAGCAAATCACACAGGATATACAATATCAGATCAATACCTCAATGATACTCTCGTTTTGTTAAATTATCTTAAAGATTGTGTAGTGGACTGTGAAATAGAAATGGTTATTAATTAATGTACAGCTGCCAAAATCTCAGTAGCTGCTCATTGGAAGAAATCCAGTGCTCCTCCCATATAAGATTGGTGGTGTTGCTGTTGTTGTTTAGAATTTGGGATATTACTCTGATGATGAAACTTATTTATTATATTAGTATGAGAGAAAATCACTTATTGGGGAAAAAAAGTTGATTGAAAAATTGGTAACATTTGTTGCATTCTGGAAAGAAAGAAAGAAAGAAAGAAAGAAAGAAAGAAAGAAAGAAAGAAAGAAAGACTCCATTGGCAGCAGAATCTGCAGCTGTAGATCCTGCTACAGGGCAGGGGGGGATATGTGATAAGAATTCAGCTTGTCTAGCTATCCAGCACACACCCTCACTCACACTATATTTATTTACCAAATGTATATACAGATAACAATCTTCTCTTGGTGGCTTACAGTTTCAATAAAATACTGGAATACAATAATCATCCATAAAACGACAAAACAACAGATTTAAACAGAATGTGAAAGATTAATTAAAGACTTAAGCAATCTTAAAAGGTTTTTAAAAGCCTGGGACAATAAAAAAGAAGTCTTTGCCTGGTGCCAACATGACTTGCTAGGCACCAGGTGAGTCTCTCCAGGGAGAGCATTCCACAGTTTGGGTGCCACTAGCCAAAAGGCTTACGCTCTCTCTCTTTCACTCACTTGAAACTCACTGTCTTCACTGGACCCTGTTCCTTGATCCCATCCTATGAAACAGAACCATTAGAATATATGAGAATGCAATTGGTCTCACGATTCATGTGGGGAGCCTTGGTTCTTATCCATGTACCAGGATTTTCATACATTTGGCAACTCTGGTCCCTCACAGAATTCTTCTGACAAGTATATTGGGCCTTAGAGTGATTGCTTCTGGATTAGCTTGAAGACATGTTTGTATCTGAGCCTGCTTTTCCTGCCATGCTATTCCCAGAGGATTATGTGTCTAATAATTATTCATCAGGAATGCCTGTATCACTAGCCAGCTCAATAGCGCTATAGATTTAGAGCAGAATTCTCCTATGCATGTTTACTCAGAAGTAAGCCCCACTGAGTTCAGTTGGATCTACTCCCAAGTAAATGTGCATTGGATTGCGGCCTTACAGTGTAATCCTAGGCATATCTACTCAGAAATAAGTTCCACTGAATTAAATGGGGTTTACTTCCAGGTAAGACTGCATAAGATTGCCTTAGAACTTTTCTACAGAAGGCTGATAGAAAGGCCTTGCGTAGGCCTTTTGTTTCATTGCAGAATTGAGATCTGAGCACCAGATGAATGTGTTTCCTTTCGTGCTTTTCCACTACATCACCTCTAGGTGGCACTGTGGTATAGCAGAATAGCACAAATACACAAGAGGAAATCACTCTTTCACTTTCACAATTAAATGCTGCATTTTCCCTGCTCTAAAAAAATTCACAAAAAGCGCTAGTTAGACACAGATGTGAAACTGGAGGATCACAACATTGTCTAAATAACCTGTAAACAACCATGAATAGGAAATGACAAGGGCCTGCTAAATGCCTCATGTAGAAAAGCCCTTCGTGATGTAAACACATTAATGAACTTAAGCACTAGGCAGGTATGCATGCCAATGGCAGAAATATCTTAGTATTAAATATAAAAGAAGGGATGACTCTTAGTCCTGTGCTGATAGCACTACTGTAATTATTATGTGGTAGAAAATAATAGTGACATTCTCTTACAATAAACTTATCTTACTTTTTTTCTTTTTTGCAATTTAATCATAATGTAACCAAGAACCAGCCACTGGACCCTGACAAATCTTATCTACTAAATCCATTCTACTAAAACCCCTTTGCCTTCCCCTACTCTCCAATCTAAAATGGAATCCTTATCCTATTGGGGGCACGTACAAATGCCGCTATCAGTACATTTGTGATTTTGGTGTTCATATGTCTGTTCTTGGGTTTGCTTCTGGAATGTTGATGTATTATCTTACCTAATAATGCAAATATAGCTCAGTTCCACAATACACATATACAGGCCTTTTCTTTCTCTTTGTAATCAGGCTGACTGTAGTTTATACCTGGAGAACAGGTAAACCAAATTATACATGCTAAGCAATTTATGTATCACAATGGGAGGGTGTAATAGGAAGAGTACTTCCCTATCCAAATTCCCAGTTTATATCTAGCCTCTCCTTTTTACCAAGAAAATTCTAGAGTGATATCTCTCTCATTTCCAGATGAAAAAGACAAATATCAGGGGATGGCTGTCCTTACCTCGCCCTGCATGCCGATGATGATATTTTAATTTCCCCACTAAAACGATAAGACCATATCACCTGGTAGGATACAAGCACAAATCAAGTGCTACCAAAGAGCACCATTTTGCCTCCATTTTGGGTACACACACTATAACTTTGGCTCAAAAGTCTTCATTTTGTCTGGAACTATTAGCTGGCAAGTTAGGACACGATACATTTTGTGGGGCCCTTCAACACCCTCTATTGAAATGAAAAGTGACCCACCCAGCCTCTATACACTGGTCTGGGAACTCTTGGACTCTCTGCTTCAAGACAATTCATTCAAGACAATGCTGGAATGCTTATTAATGAGAGCCCAGAGTTCTTGTGTGGCTTTACAGTTAGGAACAAAATATACCTACTTAGAGTTAAGCACATCCCTTCATCAAGAAGGACAGTCATTTATCCTTCCCTTTTGTGCACTCTAGAGATCTTCCTTCCAAGTGCTTCCCTAGTCTTTTGTTTTGTGTTTCTAAGGTTATAACTGGTCTTAGGACCCTGAACTCTGTGTGATTCCAAGTCTTGCTGGGGTACATGTGAGAGTGCCAGATTCAAGCGCCCGTCCTTGCATCCCCTCATCCAGCGATATTTAACTGGTCAAAGGGAACACAGCACATTTGCGTAAATCAAATACATTCCAGCAATGACATATAACTTTGAACTTGCAATTTGAAAAAAAAAAAAAATCTCCAAGTTCACCAGACAACTGCAGTTCTCCTGCCATTACAGGACATAACAAGGTAGCAAAGGTGCAATAAATACTTCAGTAACCTCAAATGAAAATATTCATTGTCCCTGTCAACAGGATATAAACTTTATGAGGATTTTTAAAAAAATTCTAGCCAAGGGAAGTACCCTGCCAAGTCAGCATGTTGGAAGTACCCTGTTGGGGGAAACAACAAACACGTATTGTCCATCAGATTCTTCAGTATAACAGCCAAATTATTGCAAGCAAAGTATTTATTTTATTTCTTACATTCTATACTACGAAAGCTCTCTGGGTGGTTTACAAAAATTAATTGATTTGATTGCTTTTTAACTGTGATCACATTCGGATGATCATGTCTCAGCTTAATAAGCTGAGATATGAATGACACCTTTGCCTACACATATAGCCCCTTTGGCCTCCCTTTATGCAGCCAGCAAACAAACTAGACAGGCTTCAATTTCATCCAAACTATCATGGAAAAATATCATTAACAGCTTCGGAACAAGTCAGGATATTACACCAACTTCAAACTAGGGATTGGGAAGAAATTATTTGCTTCACTTTTTTAATACAAACATACCTAATTCACATTTCTTGACCCAATACACACAGTGGAACAGTTATCCTTTGGTATTTGCACTTTTTTCAATTTTGCAATGCAGTTCTCCAGTCAAGAAATGTATATATTAGGGGAAAGTGCGCAAGGAAATGCATATTATTAGTGAAAACAATCTACAAAAATGCATCTCAGGGAAAATTGTATCTTTTGCATAAGATGCAATTTTGTACCTTATGCAAAATTGTGCTCAAAAATGCATGTATTAGGGGAAATGCACATGAAAATAGGCACACATTTTCATGAATACTTTTTAAAAAATTCACAAAGTGATGTGCAAATAGAATGAAGTACACTTAAGACTGGAAAAAATAGAAACTGAAACCAAAATTGACAGATTTCTCCACCCCTACCTTAAGCCATGGTTTAACATCCTGGCTTGTTCTAAACCTGTTAAATATACTTTCCCAGGTCCAATGAAACTGGGAACAAGAGTTAACTGAAGACTTCCCAGTTAATTGAAGATGCACCAGTGAAGCAGAATCCCTGAATCTGGAGAATGCCCAACCATGTTTAACAATGTCCGACTAAGGGTCATGTAGGCAGAGTGGCAGTGGTCTGTAAGGCATCAGTACGAGACACAGCCTGTTCGGTGGGTTGGATCCAGACCTCCTATTCCTCAAACAGAGGAGCTCCTTCCATTCACAGAAGGTATTCAGGTCAAGTAAAGGCTCCAGTGGAGGAAGCAGGAGAGGCAATCCTTGATGATTGTCCTTCCCCTTGCAGCCCCTAGTGTTACTTCTCACATTGTCCCAGAGGGTCTGCCAACCCTCCATAGCAGATTTTCAGGGGGCACAGGGGGTTGCAGAGGAAGGGGGAATAGACAAAGGTTGCCACTACCACCCGTTCTGCCCATAGGAGCTTCCCCCCCCCCCCGGAATCCGAGCAGAGCGGAATCTCTCTGGAGGATTCTGGGGGGGAGGATCAGATCGCCTCCCCCCCCCATGGATTCCCCACTGGAACAGACAGTGGGGAATCCATACACCCCTACCCTGGAGTTGTTCCTCCTCTTTACCATTGCAACCTACTTTTTCACCTGCCTTTCACTCTGGCCCAGACAATGGTGGTGGTGAGCAGGATGCCACTGCCTCCCTGCTCATTGGCTCTCTGCCTGTCAAGAAAGCAAGTGGTAGCAATGATGAGAAAGAGGATGAGGAGCAATAGCAACAGTGACAATGGCAGTGAGAAGATGGACTCACTGATGCAGAGGTCCCACTGAGGGTGCCTTGCCCAAGGACCCCCTGAAAACCTGGAGCCAGCACTGAGCAAAACACAAGAAAATGAAAAGGAGCCAAAGCCTCAAAACAGTGCTGAGGTATGAAAGAAACTGTATCAGAGATACAAAATGCCCAATGCATTTTGTTTTGTTTCAGATTACCTCAGGGGTAAGGTATAACATGTTGGAATGCCCCCAAATACACAACCTATTGTGGTAGTTAGACCTTTTGCTTTGCTTCCTTTTTTTGTTCAATTGGGGATTGACTTCAGATTATGTCAGTGTCTATCCTGTTTCCCAACAAACTGAAGTTGAATCCAGATAAAAGAGAGAGGTACTATTGGTGGATGGTTCATCTGTTCAGGATGATGCTGCTCAGCCTGTTTTGGCTCTCCATAAAAGTTGAGAAGATCCACTGTTAGGGATGGGCATTGAGCTTTTGTCACTGGAAGCTCAAGTGGCATAAGTAACACGACTTTCCATTGGCTTCAGCCTGACCTGGGCCGGATCTACACAGCAACAGGATGAGAAGCGCATCGGGGTATTATCCAGATTTCAATGAAATTGGCTTTGGTCCATCAGGGACACATGAAGCAAGAAAAGCAGAGTATACAGCACCAAAAAACTGCTTTTCCAGTAATACAAGGCTTGAAACTTTGGGGTTGGGTGGGCGGAGTCTGGGAGAAGAGCTGAATATCATCGACCTGGGAAGTGCCACTCAGAAAATGAGAGAGGCTTGTTTCCCACCCCTAGCTCCTCTGGCTTTTATGAATCAGAGAGCAAGTAATACCAATTCTGTAACTAGCCTGCCTTGCCCATTCATCAAACTGCTATTCCTCCCCATCAGAATGGCGATTTACCTTAGTGGGACTAACTAGCCTGCCTTGCTCAGGCATAAAAGAGCCACAGTGCTATTCCTCCCTTTCAGAATGGTGATTTACCTCACTGGGACTAACTCGCCTGCCTTGCTCAGGCATAAAAGTGCCACAGCGCTATTCCTCCCTTTCAGAATGGTGATTTACCTCAAAGGGACTAACTAGCCCGCCTTGCTCAGGCATAAAAGAGCCACAGTGCTATTCCTCCCTTTCAGAATGGCGATTTAGCTCAGTGGGACTAACTCGCCTGCCTTGCTCAGGCATAAAAGTGCCACAGCGCTATTCCTCTCTTTCAGAATGGCGATTTAGCTCAGTGGGACTAACTAGCCTGCCTTGCTCAGGCATAAAAGTGCCACAGCGCTATTCTTCCCTTTCAGAATAGTGATTTACCTCAGTGGGACTAACTAGCCTGCCTTGCTCAGGCATAAAAGTGCCACAGCGCTATTCCTCCCTTTCAGAATGGCGATTTACCTCAGTGGGACTAACTAGCCTGCCTTGCTCAGGCATAAAAGTGCCACAGCGCTATTCCTCTCTTTCAGAATGGCGATTTAGCTCAGTGGGACTAACTAGCCTGCCTTGCTCAGGCATAAAAGCGCCACAGCGCTATTCCTCCCATTCAGAATAGCGATTTACCTCCTGAGACTTGCCGTCCTGCTTCCTCCTTTCCCACCTGATTTATAAATGATAAACAGCAGAGAGTGGAACTGCTACTTTGCTCTCCAACCCCACCAGCCCCACTGTGTCTCACTCGCTTGCTCTCTCCCTGGCTCGCAGATTACTCCCGAAAGACAGGCTGCCTTATTGTGAATGGGTGAAGAGGCTATAGCAGGAAGTGGGAAAGGAAGCCTCCAAAAGCCCCTACTGCGAATGGGAAAAAAAGGAAAGGGGGGAGGGTGGCCCCACCCCTTGACCATGTCACTGCCAAGTCACAGCCACATCACAGAGGCACCCCCAGGATTTAATGTAGGGGGGGCACACAGCAGCGGTACCACTTTGGAGCTGCTTTAGTTTTAAAAAATGGAGCAAAGGGAGTTTCCAAAAATGTGGCTTTTCAGGACAGAAGCTGCTGGATGGCTGTGGATTGGAAATGACATCATGTGATGTGAACAACCTCGAAGTGTTCCTAGTCTGCACTAAATCGACCATGAACATGGCCCCTTGGATTCTTATTTTGGCAGGCTCCAAATACGAAACTGACAGCTGCCAAATACTGCCAGATCCAAATACCGCTGCATGTTATCCATCAAATGCTGTCAGATTCTAACAGGTCAACTATTAAATACTATTGCACATCCATTATCTAATACTGTTAAATATGATATATCAGTGGCTTTCAAAGTAACCCTGGGTTCTTTGGAAGGTTATCAAGGGTTCCTTAAAAGGGGGGGGGATCCTAGGTAATGGTGAACACATTTTCTTGGAAGGTTAGCTTGCCCATCACTGCTGATATTCCTCTGTAATACAGAGACTTAGGGGTATGTTGGTTATGTCCTAAGTGCCCCATATTAGCTGCATAAATGGAATGTTTGCAAAACTGAGGTAAATTAGTATTGGGAGTAAATTTGATTTGACTCTTAACAATTTTCAGCATGTAAGATTAAGGGTTACAGTAGTTATCCAAGGGTTGAACCTAAAGTTGGTCATCCTCTAGTGGAATGGAAAAACTGCTAGCAGAAAGGATTTCCCCTCCTCCCTGCAGCCCCCCACATATCTCCCAAATCTGCCCCAGACATTTGGGAAACACTCTGGAGCAGATTTGGGGTGCACATGGGGGGAGCTGCAGGGGTGAGGAGAGAATTGGGAAGTCCTGATGCACCAGCATAAGTCTGCTCACACGATATTGAACCCAACCCAAAGTAGTATATACAGCAGATTATTCATTCACTTTGGAGTATGGTCTTTTTTTCAGAAGTTCCAGGCACAGACACTACCTTTCTTCACAGCAATACCACAGGTGGGCCTATAGGAGTCAACTAGATACTCATTGATGATTGCACAAAAGGAAACATCCCAATCCTTTCTTCTGTGATTAAATGAAAACAAAGTTCCCAGATTTTGATGTAAGTAGAAATGAAGTAAGTGTCATTTAGTGTCAAACTTCATAGGCTATTTTGTAGTGTCTTGAATTTTTCATTTCTTATACTTGTATAATAAGAACCAGATTTTCCCCTTTTTGTGCTCTCTCTCTCTCTCTCATGCCTTGCTAACGCTGGATCTGCCCATGCAGGTAAGGTCATCATAATGTGTTATTGAGTCCTACAAAGATTCAGATAATTGCATTCTTTGTTATAGTGCCATTGAATTTCAAAAGTTCAGATTCCAATTCAGGTCAAGGTTCTGTATTCTAGTTAAGATATAATGAATGACTCATGTGGTACATGAAGGCTGTGAAAGGAAAAGTTTATTTTATTCTCATAGAACGGAGGGGTGGATACTGCTAAAATCAGAAGGTCTAAGCACTAAGCACCCAATCAAATGTGCATAAATTCTTTTATGCATCTGAAACATCCCAGAATACATCTACAAGGGATCGTTAGATCAAAAGTTCCCCTCATAGTTCCCTGCTCATAGAAACCTTCCACATAAACCCTAAGGTCGCTATGTTAGTCTGCTCTATGAAACATTAGCTTCCAACACACATGGGGATACTATGGTGAGGGCACTTTCAAATAAGCAATCCCCTAAGTGCCTTCAAAAGTGGAAGTGTCACATGAAGGGCTATGCTAGATGCCCTCTGGAAAGTTTGAATCATCTCTAAGGTAGCCTACACAAAGTTAAATGAATCTATTGGAGGTTCCAAAAAGATAATATACCTTCAGTTTAAGGGCTGTCTAGTCCAAGTCCAGTTTAAAGATAAAGGACCATCTGAAGGAAGAGCTGGGCCTTGAAGCTGCCCATCAATAGGGATGTATGGATTGTGTAAAATCCATTCTGTCTGTGTTTCATGGATTGTCAGGCGCCTTTCATTCCGTTCTCTGGCCATCCACAGAATTGGAATTTTTTTTGTTTCCGGATTTGCACAAATATGCATTTGCTCAAATTTGCACGTGCAAAAATGCACAAATCCCCCCAAAAATGTGATTTAGCCTATGGGGAAAATGCACATTTTGGGGTGGGTTTTTTATTTTGCATATTAATTTTTCCATGACAAAATCTGCGCAAAATCCAGCAAAGTTAGAAAAACAGCCTGCAAGTCCACTAGGGATGGATGAAAGTCCCTTACCTGGTCCCGCAGCTGTTTTCGGTGGGGGAAGAGGCACTCTGGTTCTCCCCCCAAAATTCTTGGCAGGTGGGGAGGCACCCCATCCCTCCCCGCCGAAATTCTGGCCGTGGGGGAGTGCCCCGCCTCTCCGGCCGTGAAAGAAAAAAGTTATGTAAAAAAAAAAAGTAGTGATAGGTTGCCCTTATTTTCGCCGTAGTCTACGTAAATCTTTATGTAGACTACCCATGCCCAAATAAGTAACGCAAATAGGAACCCATGCCCAAATAAGGAATGCAAATGGCGGCGCCCATGGGCGCCGCCATTTGCGTACGCGCTTTTTTTTTTTTTCAAAGTCAGCCGCAATAGGCTACGTAAAGATTTACGTAGCCTATCACAGCTGACTTTGAAAATCTAGCCATGATAGGCTACGTAAATCTTTACATAACCTATCATGTTTGTTTGTTTTTTTTACACTTTACTTGGAAATGGTGGTGGTGGCAGCCAGTCAGAAGACCGGCCGCCGCCGCCACCAAACCACTGCCAATCGCCGCCAGGACCTGCTGCCTTGAGGGACATTCACGCGAGGTAAGTCCCATCCCAGGGAGGGCAGGGGCTGTCAGAGAATTTCCCCACCAATTTCGGGGGGCCGAATGCGTTGGCATTCAGCCTCCCGGAGATTCGTGGAGAAATTCTCTGACATCCCTAAAGTCCACAGAATCCCCCCAACAGGGGAAAACTGGTCTGCTGAGGAATGTGCAGGTTGGATTCATGAAAATCCAAACTCATTTGGTTCCATTGCTGATTTCTCTGGCACCCCTACCCATCCATAATTAGCACCCGGACAGCAGACTAAGCAAGGCACACAGGTCACCTGATCACAGTCTTCCACACTATGGCGAGATGTATCTCTAGTGAAATGATAGTAATTGCTTCTGAATTTGCATCTATGCATATAAACTAACACAGGCAACATGTATGCAAATCTGTGTCCTTCTCTCTCCCCCTCCCTCTTTTTGATGATGTGTTTCCTATTTTTTGGCAATGCATAAGTGGCCACCCTACTATGGAACTCTGTATATGCATTAACATCCAACATGGAGGTAAATGGGATTTTCCAGCTTGCAGAGACCTCCATCAGACCTCCTGTGTAGCTATTGCAGCCACTGTCAGGACAAATGGACACAATCAAGTGGATGAATACAGATAGTGCAGCCACAGATTTCTCCCTGTCTGCTGTGGAAAGGGAAATGTTTACCCAGCTCTGTCTAACACAGTTTAACATATATGGTTCTTAATTGTGACCACAGCCTTTTTGCTAAACAATTTCCTCCAGTCTGAATTGGGGTTTTTCTGTTGGGATCTGGCATGGAAGCTACCAGTACGTGGTAAGTATTTGATATCTAGCTATCTAGCTATCCATCTATCATCTATCTATCTGTCATATCCAGCAAAGGCCACTGCCACTAACCAGCAGCTAGTCCTATTCACCAGGTATTTTTCAACTACTTTGGAGCAGCGCTGCATACATTTTAGACAGAAGGTTGGTTCCAAATGGTGGCAGACCCCTGAAGTCCAACAACTAAATTATTCACAATTTTGCTCAGGAAGATGTTGAAATACAATACCACTCAGCAAGCCTCTTTTTCTAATGACAAGAAATGGTTATTTATATTTCATCCTGCTTGGTGCAAATGTTCATGCTGCCTTGCAGAGACAAAATAAGTTGAAGCTGGCCTCCTCATGAAATGGATATGGCAATTGCCTAATATTCATCGGGGGGGGGGGGTTGCAGCTCCTGTCACATCTAAATCTGCCCTCTGAGGATGGAATAATTGCTTCTGTAATGACTCAAGGAGAGCTCCTTTGGGCAACAGAATCACAGGTACAAAGAAAAATGAAAACGACCTATGTTTGCTGACGTCTAGAGAATCATAGACAATAGGGGGAAGTAATGACTATCTCTAGACAGAACTACGTTTGCAACCTCATTTCATTTTTTTTAAGGACATAAGTTATTTGCTAACCTGCACATTGTATTTGTCTATCAATAAGTCATCACTGGACTTCTGATCTATGCTGGAGACCCATCCCTTAAATTCAGGCCAAAGATGATGAAAGAGAAAAAGAAAGAAAGAGGTTATGAGCTTCCTACTGTTCTGCTAGAGGGCAGAGTGGACCTGTGCTACAAGGATCCTGGTCTCGGTCTCTTCTTGATGCTAAAGTAAAGGTCTTGGGGAATGAGTAAATAAAAAGAGATATATATCCAGCTGATGGCACACAAACACTGGAGAATGTACATCTTCATGACCTTCCCATTAATTATGCTCCATTATGCAAAGAACTGAGTACTTACATCTTTCCCTGATTTTAAATTCATAACCAAGAGGAATATTTTGTACTTTCCAAACTAGTCTGTCAAATATTATGTAGACATCAAAAACAAAGATGAAGGGAATGGCCATTCTTGCCAACAGCAGTGCATCAAATGTGGTCACATTATTTGTTTCTGATTTATGAAAGGTCTGGAGCTTAGGGCACAATTACCTACTGAATATGACACTTGGAAGGAAAAAAAACCCACACTGCTAACTTGAAAGAGAAAATAAATGGAATCAATCATCTGTGATCTATATGCATTTTGACTGCCATGAGGTCCCAACTTTTTGCCTGAATAAAAGGAGAGTTTCAGTAATGGAATGCATGATATGGTTTACTGATATCCACAGGGATAATATTCTTCTCTTGTCTGTCCCAATCTGTTCAGTGCTGCATCCTTCACTATTTCCAGAGTGACCAGCCATGATTTCTGTCCCTCCTCTTTACCTCTTGTTAAATAACAAATCTGAGTCAAGTGCAACAAAGGCATACTTTGGCCCTAGGGGATGTATGTAGGTCTTTAAAACATCTATAAGAAGAAACCAAAACACATTCTATAAAATACACTTGACTCTAAATCCTAAACCTTTTAATCAACAGTAAGTACCATTGATTTCAAAGGCACTTGCTTCCAGGGACATGTTCAGAATCACAACCTTCATTTTTATCCTGGCGCTATGAGCTTCAATTCAGCCAAAGGACAGCTGCTGAATCACTTAATTTCAGAATACTCGCATGGATTTCACTAAGGGCGAGATCACATTTTATATGATAATCATGTTTGCTGCCTCTACCCCAGGATTACCCATGTGCTTGCTATAGTGAGCATCTACATTGTGAAAGGGAAATGCACATCTCCAAATGTGCAGGGAAAGTATGCCAGGGAGTTATGATTGATTGTGACTCCCCAGCAATGAAACACCCGGTCTTCCCAATTGTTTGAAGACATGCATTTTCCAGGGATCGCTTGAGTGGAGTTCCACTCACAGAACCTCTCACTCATGGAAGGAAGAGTCCCCCTTTTCCCTCTTCTCCCCCCCCCCAACTAATCTGCTCCAGAGCATTGAAAGACTATCCAGAGAGAGAACACTATGACTGGGGGTGCATGAGGGAATAGGGAAAAGGGGAATCAACAAAAATTGGCTCCCTTCCCTCTTTCAAGAGCACAAGCATCCTTTGGATCACCAACCTTTCGCAAATATAAGAACACACCCCTTAAATGTATTTGTATTTATTTACCACATTTATATCTACCCTTTTCCTCCAAGGAGCCAAAGCAGCATACATGATACTCCTTCTCTCCATTTTCTCCTCACAACAACCCCATGCAGTAGATCAAGCTGAGAGTCTTTGACTGGTCCAAAGTCACCTATTGCGGAATTGAACCCAGGTTTCCCCAGTCCCACCCCAACACCCTAACTCTAACCACTACACCATACTGGTGCTCAGTTATATAATTTGTGTTTTCAATCTTTTATTAGATAGTGAGCTTGCATTTAGCCTGTATTAACCCAGCAGTTCTAGAAGCATATTAGTGATAGGCTAAATATTATAATTAGTGTGTTCATTTCTTAAAGATCTTGATATATTATTATGTATGTTATTTTTGTTGCCTTTATTTTTGCTACTTTATTTAAAAACACAATAAAATATCACGGAGAGGGGAAGCTCTTCAGTTTATCAAAGGACTACTCTGAATCCAATCCAACACATTTACAAGGGCATACATCTATGTAATAATGGTGTAGCCATGGCAAACACAATTGCCATTTAAGTTTCAAAACTAGTCTGACAGTGCAGTCTTATAAAATTTACACAGAGATAAATCCCACTATGTTCAACAGGGTTTACTCCCAGATAAATGTGGGGGGGGGAGTACACTACTCCAGATTAAATGGTTTAAAGCACACAGAGTTGTGGTCTTTAGGTTTGCTTTCCTGCTGCCATTTATTAAAAGTTTGTTTTCCAAAAGATGCATCAAGCACTATGCAGACTTCCAAGAAAGAAAAATGAGTTACTTCCTATACAGAAATCCAAATACAGGGAGATACATATGTGATGAGGATCTGCACATGGTTTACTGCCAAAGAAGTATTTCCTGTATAGAAAATGCATAAAATGTGAAGCAGCCCCCTCCTTCTTTTAATGGACTTTATTTGAATGTAATCCTACATAGGTAACCATGATCATCCTCAGCGGTCCTTCTCTGTGAGCCCCTGCCAAAGGAAGTGAGGTGGGTGGCTACCAGTAAGACAGCATTTTCTGCTGTGGCCCCTGGCTGTGGAATGAGCTCCCTAGAGAGGTTTGCCTGGCGCCTACATTGTTCTCCTTCCGGTGCCAGGTGAAGACCCTTTTATTCTCCCACCCAGGCATTTTAGCATTTTAGCTTCCTACTCTTTTAGTTTTGGTGTTTTAAATCTGTATTTTAAATCTCTGCATTGCTGCTAGGTTTTGTTCTGGTTTTGTTCTGGTTGTATTGTTATATTGTGGTTTTAATGCTTTTATATTTTATATGGTTTTATCCTGCACTTTTTGGTTTTAATTTTTGTGAACTGCCCAGAGAGCTTCAGCTATTGGGTGGCATAGAAATAAATAAATAAATACATACATACATACATTTAAGCAACAGAGAATTGGTGTGGTGCTTTTGTTATTTTCAAGTGGGAAATGATAGCTTGTTATTGTCCTCTAAGTACTACATGTGGTCAGACGAAACAAATATTCATCTGCAGATAGCTGGTTCATATTTACCCAGAGCCAAAGAACAGGATTATTTCTACTCTAATCAAAAAGCACAGCTGAGAAGTGGTCTTCTAACTAGTCATGCTTGGAATAACAGAATACTTTGTCTCTATGGGTCTACTCCAGATCTAATAACAGTAAGACTGAAGATTACAGTTTAAGTGCCTTTTAGATTGCAACCTTTTCTCTACTGATTGTTGTTCTCCTCAACCCCGCTCCTTGTGGAAAACTTCAAAGGCTTCCTCACAAGGACCTGGGATTTCTGGAATAAGAAATTCTATTGTTCCGATAATGGGTCACCTGGGGATTTATACAGCAAAACAAGAAAAGGAGTCTCTCTCTCACACACACACACGCACGCACGCACAAGCCTGTTCTCCCCCTCCCCTCAACTTTTAGCTTTAAATACAAGAGAAAGAGCCTGCAAAAACAGAATGAAGAAGCTTAAGCTTATATTGCTGTCTTCTCTAATGAGAGCTATCAGCAAACAGTGGTGATGCTCAGAGAAAGAAAGCTTTCTTCTCCAAATGAAGTTTATCAGCAGTGATAGAACTTCTGAGCTACAGAACTAAGCCCTTAGACTGTTACAATGTATGTCTCATACAGATTATGTGATATCTCTAAAAGAATTGACCACACTGGGGTGGGAGAGCAGGAGGAATACTTGTAGGGTTTTTTTGCTTCAGGTGCTAAAATCACCTGACCAGTCTTGGGTACCATGAAGGAGGGGGTGCAGTTTGCTGCTCCACTTCAGGCCAGCCCTGCTTAGCATCTAATACCATGTTATCGGTATCTAATACTAATGTAGAACATACATTTCTAGACATGGGACAAACAACAACAACCCATATATGGATGTGTGTGTGTGTGTGTGTGTGTGCATGCGCGCACATGGGTTGTTGGAAAGGTGAAAGTAGAAAATAACATTTTTATTTTCATCACGTTTTTGATCACCCAAGGGAAGGTATCAGAAGCTTTGCAAACATTGATCTATACCAATTCCTAGATGTTTTCATTTCTGATTGTGCTAGTCAACTGAGAGCTTAATCATGTTCAACACAGCAGGGCAGATACATGTTCAAGAGTAAATGGAATTCCTATTTTTATGTGAAATTAATATTAATTAATTTAATATTAGATCAAACTCAAAGGAAATTTCATCAGCAACCAAGTGAAATGCACAAAGTTCAACTGAAAGTCTGAGGCTAATTTTTAACAGATGTATATACGTATGAACATTTGCTCATTTGAGTTATGTTTTATACACAAAAGTGGATGTAAGTATGGCACAAATGCCAAATACAGCATCATCTCATGTGTTTAAGGTTGTTTTCCATCTTAGTTAGTAAATAATTAGCAAAGTTATCCATGTAAACGAATATGAGCCTAGGGAAGAAAAGTAAAGGAAGACTGAGGAATGTAGGGTATATTTCACTTCTGTTATTACATGTAGCAAAGGCGCAAAATAAAATGTCATAAATGCTGTTTATTCTTCTGTGAGTCACCACTACTTTTTCAGAAGTCAGTAGCAGATGTATGAACAAAATGGATCTGGAAAAAGGGAACAATGTATGGTGAAGAGATAATTGAGCTGTTACAAGGTAGAGCACATATTAGAGGGTTGTGATTGTGCAGGAACACAGCAAAATATGAAACAACAACACTGGAGTTCCTGAAAGGAAAAAAGAACTGATTAATGTCACCCAAAATAGGTGGTTGTGTAGGATGTCTAATATGAAAATAAGAGGTTAAGCAGAGAAATGCTATCAAACCCATTCAAGCAGAATGGATGACTGTGTTGAGCATATAATCAGAGCAGGAAGAAGCTGCCAAAGTGAATGGCATAATAAAGCAGCATATAGTACATCACGGAAAGGAACTGACCCTACAAATACCTACAGCAACAAAAACTATGTCTCATCAAGCAGCAGCATTTTCAAACAGATGAAACTCAGCAATATAGCACAGAATTGACTTTCAAATTGTCCTACTTAACATTTTCATTTTTCACCAATTTCCTGCAGGAGTTGCATAATTTTCACATCCATGGACACTTTGGGCAGTATCTTACTGGGTCATTCTGCTAGTGCTAACGCAAACTACATTGCGCTAGCATAAGGGACCACCAGCACAATGCCGATAGCTTTAGCTTGCACAATGGGTTTTCCAGAGAATCCCATTGTGCAAGCAAATTCTGTTGGTCTTGCGCTAGAGGTCCCCTACATGGGTGTAATGTAATTTTCATTAGTGGATGACACCACTGGATACTATCCAAATTGTCTGTATACGAAGTTCCATTACCCAAAACTGAATGCTTTATTTGGTAAAATGAAGCTAATAGCCACCTTGTTTTACTCCTATTTTAATTTTTTAAATTTAAACCGAAATTAACATTTCGTCCCTGGTGGGCAACGTGAGGTTCGTTCCTAGAGTTTCTCTCCCATCCCCCCTAGCTTGCCATATCCAGAGGTACCATTAAGGAAGGACAGCAACTCTCTCTCTCTCTCTCTCTCTCTCTCACACACACACACACACACACACATCCATGCTTTAGGTTTTATGGAATTTCCCCTCAGAGGTACCTACCTTTACTGTTATTACAAGGTATTAAAAGAAACATTAACAGCTATTCTTAAAAAAAAAAAAATTAAGAAAATGTTATCTTGACCATATTGAAGAGCAAACCTTCAAGATTTGCTTGTATCTGCTCCCCAAATCTGCATCATTTATGTCCCTGGCCACATGGTTTAGCCCGGCTTTGGCCAACCTGGTGCCACCCAGATGTGTTGAATTATAACTCGCATCACCCCTGACCAGGAAAGTTATGGGGGGAAGATTTCTTTCTAATGTGATTTGTTATTTGTTTGTATAAATGGCATTTAGACATAGTCCCTGAGAAGTTGTGTGTGTGTGATTTGGTGATTTGACTTTGAAGACGCGCCCTGGACATTGAAGATATATGCGCCTGTGGGAGTGAGATATAAAGATGACCAGAGAAATCGACAAGTGGTGGTTTAATGTTCCGGTGGATATTCAAGTACTGCAGGTGCAAAGTGGTTGTTGGTTTGTTCAGGATGTCTAACTTTGGACAGTGGTTTTATGTTTTCTGTAACAAATTGGTTTTCTTTTAAATTGTATGTGTAGATGTGAATGTATTTACTTTTTTCTGTTCATGGATTGTTGCGCTATGATGTATGGCTATTACTTAATCTTGTGTATGTTAATTTTTTGATCTGGGGTGTGTTGTTATGTGGCAGCCCCTGCGCCCCCCCCCCCCCGAGACTTTTCTCTGTAACATCGGGTAGGCAAAGCACACAATAAATCAGCAGTATTGTGACCTTGTCACTTGTTTTTCTTTCTGGGAATCGTAGTCCAGCATATCTAGAGGACAGCAAATTGACCAAGGCTGGCTTAGCCCATAACTCTACTGAGACCTTTGAAGTCATATGCGAAGACTGATGTAAGGTCCCATCTCCAGTCCTCTCAATAAACATTGTTATGTTATGCATAAGGTATAGTGGGAGGTGGGGCAAAAAGGTACAGAACCAAATCAAATGTCCAGTCCTACTAGATGTAATGGGTGGATTCCCCATCTTCTGCCCTACATTTTAATCCATTAAGATAGCCTGATACTGGAGACCTACATTCAAGGTAGTAGAGGCAGATTTTGATCAAACTCACAATAACCTCAAGTATTTGTTCATTTTTAAATGCCCTGTGCTGAGCTAAAGAATCCCATTGGACTCAAAAAGGAACACACGTTTTTCATGTCTCTAATGGTTATGCAGAGGAGGGAATTTCATCAGCTGCAGCTTTTCTCACCCTCAAAATTACTCAACATTTAAGAGTATGGCAACCTTATCTATGGAGAAGTGCTCACTGATCATCCAGATTCATGGTTGATTCATACAGAAGGGGGCTGTCCATCAGTCACTAGATTTAGGGCTTTCTACATGAGGCATTTATCATGCTCTCATCATTCCCTATTCATGGTTTTTTTATTTTAGATGACATCATGACCCTCCAGTTTCGTTTCTGTGTCTAACCAGCAAAGAAAGCGCAATTTCCTCTTGTGTATTTGTGGAATTCCACTATACCACAATGCCACCTAGAGCTTATGTAGTAGAAAAGCAGGAAAGGAAACACTCCTTGTGTGGTGCTCAGATCTCTATTCTGCAACAAAAGTGAAAGGAGATATAGCAGATTAACAGGAGATTAATAGCCTCATGTAGAAAAACTCATTGTGTTTTATGACTAACTTAATTCTAAATTGTAGGATGTTATCACCACTTCTTTGATTTTCCACATAATTTTCCTGGGAATGACACAATGCCATAAGGAAGTAGAATTCCATTATAGCCCCCACCCAAAAAAATAACTAGTTTCCTAAAACTAACCATGAGATATAGGTTTAAAAAACCCACATGAATCAGACTTCAATTCTGATTCCAAATTTTGATTTAAAAAACAAACAAACCTACCCCTGGATAAGGCCAGAGGACAGGGGCTGGAGAAAGCCAGAAGAAAATCTGTTGGATTGGGGATGCAGCCTGAACCATAATTGTCATGATATTTCACTTTTAGGCACTGGACAACAAAACTGACAATCTAAAAACACAAAGAAACACAATGTAAAGAAAGGTAGGTAGGTATCTGGGGTGTCAAGTATTCAGCAGTACAGCACACTATTGTTCTGCAAATTGTCTTACTTAACATCTTTGTTTTTCACCCATTTCCTGTGAGAGTTGTGTGTCCCATCATCCCTAGCCTATGGCTATGCAGCTAGGAGTGATGGCAATCCTAGACCAAACATCTGGAGGGCCACAAGTTGCCCCTACCTGCTTTAGTGCATTCTCCAATGTCTTTTCTAAATGTCAAATTATTCTCCAAATATATATATATATATATATCAGGGAGATATTTTCTTTTTAACTAAGTATAGTCACCTAAGTTAGGCATATCATACCAAAACTTAAAACAGTTTAATTTGGTGCCAGCAAGTTCTAATGTTCATTTACATCTCAACTTGTCATCTTTTATATTTGAAAAAACAAGTAGCTTCTGTTTCCGTCAGTGGAACCCTCCAGTCCTCTGAGTTAAATGCCTATTGCTTTTCATTGGAAATATGCCTGTGAGAGAACTGCAAAGGATTAGCTGTTAACAATGGATTAGAAGAAAAAACCCAATAATGTATATGCTTTGCCTCCCTTCCCAACCTTTATATTATATTTATTTTTTCCTACAGACAGCATTTACCTACCAGCTAAAAGTTACCAGCTAAAACAAAACAAAACCCTCTCTGTATTCACTGTTAACTTCCAGACTGTCTGTTCATCTCCTATTGAAATGCAGGCCCTGTTTCCTGTCTCAATCTGTGTGCTTCTCACAGTCATGGCAGTCCTAATTACCCAGAAATTCGGCATTCTCTATCATACCATCTAGATAAACTAGTCATTTGCTATCATAATCATCGTCAGTGACTCACAGCCCATCTGTAACTGGCAATATCAGCAGAAACACCACTTCCTCCTTCTGTTTTGTCTGCACTGCAGAATGTCAGAAGCCCGTCTTCAGAATCTCTGATCTCTCCTTCTGCTGCTCAATCCTGTATGTACAGCCTGCTCTAGCACAAATTTCGAATATGTATTTTAAGGGCAACCTAAGTGGCTTGCTATCTGCTGTACACATTATGTCCACCATTCAGGTATTTATCAATGAGGCTTGACTGTTTCATTGACTTCTTTTTAAAAATCCCATCCATTAAGAGAGGACTGGGACTTAATTAGGAAATAAACAATATTGATCAACATTAGTATCTTGCCTTCTGTGACATAGCTCACCATTTCTCATTTTAAAAACAATAAAATTTAAAAATTTAGCATTATATCTCTTCTCTGAAGGCCACAAGAGGATGGTGGTGTTTATCTGAAACTGCTGAACATGTCAGCTTCCTGTTTGTGCCCAAACACTGACATGCAGCCACTATCATGCTTGGCAGTAAGATGCTCAGCTATTTTCAGTGGCCACATGCCTCATATTAAAGGGGTACTGGAGTGGCCCTTCAGTTAAGGTAAGTCACAAAAAAAAGGTTCTGTCATTATAAGCCTCAAAGTTCTATTTTGCCTGGCTCATCAGTTGTGCTCCTTCCTAAGGAAGGCAGATCTTGCCAGAAAATGATCTAGCACAAAATATGGTGGCCAGATTATTTTCTGGTGTGTGCTTTGTTGATCAAATTATACTGGACCTAAATCAACCGCACTGGTTGGCTTCCAAATTGTTTCTGGGTAGAATTCAACATGCTAGATCTGAAAGACCACCTCCTCCTGTATGAATCTGCTCATAGTTTAACATCTGCCTCAAAGGCCTTTCTGAATGTTCTACCACCAAAAGAAACTAGGAAATGTTATTTTCTGTAAAGATATCCTCATTATGGAATTTGCTCCCTACAGAGGTTAGACTGGCTCCATCTTCATTTAGTTTTAGGTGAGTTGTTAAGACATTTTTGTTTTGCATGGCTTTTTCAATACTTTAAGGGAGCAATCCTATGGCCACTAGACACTGTCTAGAGGGCCATAGGATATGTTCATTTCTGGGAACTGACCTCAGAACTCCAAGGTTGGTTCCTGGAAAACCAACCACCCCCGTCATCCGCACTGCCTCAGAGGCAGCGCAGAGAAGCCCCATCCTCTGCACTTGCAAGAGGACCGCAGAGTGACTGAAAAGGGGCAGGGCTGGGGGTGTTTCGGGGCAGGGAAAGCGGAGCTGCATGTACGAAACATCCAATGTGTTGTACGGCAGCTTCCTCTCCCTGTCAAGCCCCCCGCCGCTAGACAGCCGAATATGGCTGTCTAGCAAAAAATAGAAAGGCAGGAGTGGCGCAGAGGGAACGATCCCCCAATGCCTCTCCTGTCTTGCTTTGGATAGGCCTCTGAGGTCAGAGGTGGCCACCTATCTAGTTAGGATTGTGCCCCAAGTGTAATTTAAATCCGCTGTTTTTAAACATAGTTTACTTGCTTTTGATCTATTTTTGATAGTGTTTTAAAGGTTTAAAACGGTAAGTCATCTTGGGGGCCCTTTTGGTGCTGAAAGCTGACTTATAAATAATTTTAGACATTAATAAATAAATACTGCCATGGTCACAGATGCAACCAGAATTTCTCTCTCTCTCTCTCTCTCTCTCTCATGAACACGCACACACACATACACAAGATGCTGATTCCATTACGGTCACCTAAACGTAATCTGAAATGGTATATAAAAAAGGAAGAGCAGCTTGCCCATGGATTAGTGCAGGCTAAAAGAAGCCATACAAGACGTGGATATTTTATGGCCATTGTTTTTTGTTCAGCCACGAATCCGTTGCATGCATTCAGATAATGTGACCTTGCCATTCAGCACTGGAAGAGAGGAAAGACGCATTTCTAGCTGAGGTGATGTATGTGGTGATGTACTTAGTGGAGATACATGGGGAGTTTCTGGGAATAGTGTCAGAAGAGACAAATGCTACTAAAAATATATACAAAATCAACCAAGTAAAAAAGCAGAGGTGGTTATCTGAATCACATTATCATAATACCATTCAGCAAGATGGAAAACAGCTAGCCATTCAGATGAAAAATAGAGGCAAGGTCACATTGAAGTGAGACTCAACTCTTGAACACAGGTTGATGCTGATATATTCAAGGCCCCTGATTTGCAATCATTTGAGCATGCATTAATATTCTATTAATCCATAAAGTAAAATCCTTAAATATCATTATGAAAGGTACAATGTGACACACAGAAAGACTGAGGATGATAACTGAAAGGCTATTTGTTACTTTTTGTTTCAATCCAACATGCTAGAAATACAGAATATTTGTAGAGAGAATACCAACATTCCTTACAGGGTGTATCTCTCACAATGTATATGAAGCATTTTTAACTTTCAAAGTGCAGTATCCAATCTGCCAACACTAAACACATTGCACAAGCAGGAGATATGAAGGGTATTGCTATCCTGCTAGGAGAAATTATATGTGGGGCTTGCCTTGAAGAGAATGTGGAAGCTTCAACTAGCGCAGAATATGGCTGCCAGAGTTTTAACTGGTACAGCCAGGTTTGTTCATATCACACCAACCTTAAAAGAACTGCCCTGGCTCTCTATTTGCTTCTGGGCCGAATTCAAAGTGCTCGTACTTTCCTTCAAAGCTCTAAACAGCTTGGGCCCTAGTCATCCATATCAGTGCCAGCTCCAGAGCTCAGTCTACATGAAAACACTTTCTGAGGCAATTCAGAAAGTGGATTTAAAACCGGATTTTCATCGTTTCAGATTTGCTCCTCCCATGGCAAATGTTGCCAGCGAATCCAGCGTGTACCTGGGGGAAAACCTGCTGTCTCCAGGCAAACATCAGGAGAAACTGCATAATTTTGCACATATGTGGGCCGAGTCCCGTGACCATATGACAAGACATCAATAAGTTTCCTTCCTTCCATTTTTTTTTTTTTATGTTCGTTAAGCCTTTGCAGGTCTGATGATGTGTGGAGATTTTTTTTAAAAAGGCATCCCAAAAGCAATGTGCTGACTTTCTCAGAAGTAAGCCTAACTGAAGAGAATGTGATTTACTTCTAAGGAGCCATGTTTAGTGGCATGTTTTCCACTAGTTGTTCCTTGAAGCAAAGAAAATAAAAAGGACAAAGGAGAGAATTGGGAAGGCAGGGGGAGGGGGAGGGGAAGTAGCATTGCAGGAATGAGTTAACTTCTCTCTATCTGGGGACATCAACAGGTTTCCTTCCTTCCTTTTTTTATTTTTGACATTCATTAAGCCTTTGCAGGTGCGATAATGTGTGTGTGTGCATGTGGGGAGGGGGAATTAAAGGCATCCCCAAAACAATGCGTTGATTTTCTCAGGAGTAAGCCTCATTGAAGAGAATGTGATTTACTTCTGAGCAGGCTTGGTTATCTGTGCCAGCAAGTTGTTCTTTGAGGCAAAGAAATAAAAATGACAAAGAAGAGAATAGGGCCAATCTACATTGCACCTGCCATCGCAATGAATTCAGTGTCCCATCGGGTTAAATGCTCTCACATTAAAACATGATTATTCACACTCACCCATTTTCCCTGTTGCAGTGTTTCATCGAATGCGCGAGCTCGGTTCACACTCAAGTGCTGTGCTGTTTTCCTGCTGTTTTCCTGCGCGCGCTTGTCTGATCTTGGATGCTAAGCAGAGTCGGCCCCAGTCAGTAGTTGGATGGACAACCAAAGCTTCACAACTTCGAATCTTCGAAGATCATGTCTGAATTAGAAAAAAAACATCTCGGAAAAGCCCCGATTCTGTGAGGGTAACGCCTTAATTTAAAAATAAACATCCGGAGTGGGGGATAGGAGGGGGTAAAACTTAATCTCATTTGAAGGGATAGAACAACCCCCTGCTAAGTGCAGGAAGCCTGATTCCCAGGCAGTCGCCCATCGAACTACTGACCAGGGCCGACCCCGCTTAGCTTCCAAGATCAGACAAGTGCGTGCACATCCAGCCCTTTGCTTGTTGCTGAGGAAACGGGGGCTGCTGAGGAAGCTATGCGATCAGTAGCTGGAAGAAGACATGGGGCCGTCAAAAGCTGTGATTGGACAGGAGGGAAATACAAACACCGCCGTATATGGACAGGTGGGGGAGGGGACTATGACCAGATACGGTAGCGAAGGCGGAAAATCAGAGCATATTAAGGGGAAATACCAGGATATTAGGGTATCGAAAGCGGGAGCATGGAAGTGGGAAATTCCAGTTCCAATTTGAGGCGGGTACTGCATAGTGTGAAAGGTGGGTGGTGAAACCTCATTGGAAGCGAAAAAAGGCAGTAAGTTGTCAGGGGGCCCTATCCGGCCTCTTTCAGTCTACTCCAGTAGCCAACTCCTCTGGACACGACCATTGCTTGCACGCCAAACGGGCACTATGCCTCCTTTCCGCACTCTCCATAGCTCGCCACTCTTTGTGTCTGCATCAAGCATCCAGCAAGTCCTCCTCCCACACTCTTTTACTCCCAGGACTGCTATCTATCTCTGGAATGCCAGCAGGAGGAATCTCTGCCAGCTGCAGGGCCTGGGAGGGATGAGCGCGTTCCTCTCCCACGGACGGCTGTTCCTCCTCAGAATCAGAACTGCTCTGAGGTTCTATGGGCTCAGTGTCCACCCTGACATAAGTGTAGATCCAGCCTTCGTCTCATTCATTAGGCATATTCGAAGGTGTGCAGGTACATATTAACAAACAAAACAACCCTGATGGTCAGTGGAGGGTGAAGCTGACAGGAAGGGTTAACTCCTTCCATTCCTGTCGGGTCACCCTTAACTGACACAACTTTCCTCCTTGCAGCACTGAAGCCACTCCTACTTCCCCCCAGAGTCATACTGCAAGTTTGGGACACACTGAATCCCAAATGCTTGGAAGTTGCACTAAATGGAAAATCTGTCCCAAAAGGACTTTGCGAAAATGTGGTTTTTACAGCAAGAAAACCCAGGACTGATACAGTTTCAGGGTAATGTCGTATGTCACATGTGTGTGTGAGGCGCAGTAGCACCACAGTAAATTCTCTGTGTAGATTGGGCCCAGGTTTGTTTGGCAGGGGGGTGGGGAGCTTCAGGTAAGATGCCCTCAATGAGACCCCACCTCTGTGGGTCCAACTCCACTCCCATTCACTTGTCCTCTCCCTCGGACCCAATTTGTACAACTGCCCCAAGGCAAATGGAGGATGCTGCTCTGCCTTTGCACTCTGGCCATTGCTTGCATGCTTGGAGAAGGCAGGTGACAAGCAGTGGCAGCAAGGAGCAGCAACAGCAGGGCCAGGAGGCTCCAAGACCTGGCGGGGGGGGGGGCTGCATGCAGTGTGGGCTTTGGCAAGTGCCTAGTGATGCCTACCTCTGGTACCAGCCCAGGAGTGCCTCTTCCCATAGCAGCTCCCTGTGTTTTGAGATCTTTGGTTGAAGCTCTTCTGCAAGTGCCTCCCTTATCAGAACGGTATGTGCAACAGCAAAGGAGGAGGCTTTTTCAGTGGTGGCACCCCAGTTGTGGAATGATGTCCCTAAAGATGTATGAAATTTTTTATGGTAAAATTTTACTGTTTTAAATTGTTTATGGTGGGTTGTACATCGCCCAGAGTGGCTGGGTGACCAGTCAGATGGGCGATTAATAAATTTAATAAATAAATAAATAAATGACAGGTGCCAACATGACATTCGTTTTGGTCCCAGGCAATGACATTTTTATTTCCCCGGGCATTTTAATGTGAGAAATGTCTTGGCCTGCTGTTTGTTTTTAGTTGCTGCCTTATTTGATCATTACTGTTATGGTTTTATTGTATATTTTAGTGTTTTCTTGCATATTTGCTATTCACTGCCCTAGAATCTGTTGGATGATAGGCAGTATACAAATGCTTTAAATAAACACACAAACAAACTAACAAACTGTGCCTTTGGTAATTGCCCCCAAATAAACAAATTGATCAAGCACACAGTACTGGTCAAACTCTAATATGGTGCAATGATCTATTGCTACCCAAATGAAAGCTAGTCAAAAGAAGAACAAAACAGTTATATTACACATGCTTCAGCAATCTGATATGAGCAGCCTCATGCCACTCTTCAGCTCTCCTAGCTGCCTTAAGTGATCCCGTCCTAATTCTGCCTGTCATTTCACAAATCAGTTTCATCATCGACTGGATAAAAGTTGCTGCTTTTAACAGAACAGCGCTCCCCCAGGCCCCAATTGGGAGCAGTTTGATGGTGGCGACAGTAACCTTAGATAGTCAGGCACTTCCATTTCAGTCTACACTCTGGTATGCAGGGAGCAGACCCAGGTGTATTGATGATGTGTGTGTGTGTGCTTTAGTATAACCCCAAAGCTCCAAAGCACTGACCG
The DNA here is from genome assembly GCF_057233095.1 of Heloderma suspectum. Taxonomy (NCBI): domain Eukaryota; kingdom Metazoa; phylum Chordata; class Lepidosauria; order Squamata; family Helodermatidae; genus Heloderma; species Heloderma suspectum. Next base: position 158,292,065 of record NC_139458.1, on the reverse strand, counting down.
AAACAGTTTTGCCTGAAACAGAACATACAGTGGTGCAATGAAAGTGAAGGCCAATAAACTCATAGGCTATGGGTATTTTAATAGAACAGAATGTGACATATATTTACAGTGGCTTCAAATGCCCCCTTCCAGCACTCAGTGCATAGTTCTTCTGTGTGCAATAAGTCTTGACCAATATTGCTCTTTGGCACAGGCTGTAAAATGCAATCTAAAAGGACCCAGTTGAGAATAAAAGTCAGTATCATAACAGAACATACGTTTTCTGATGTAGTATTTTTCTCACCTTCATTTTCAGACTACAGGATCCATGGCATATTGTCCCATATTATCCCATATTATAGACTAGGAGATTACGGTTTGTTAGTTTCTTTTTAAGGCTCCGGTACATATGATGTAGGTGGAGGTGTTGTTGTTGTTGTTTAAAGTCATTATTGAAGATAACCCATATTCTCATCTCTTGAATGGGACATTTCTGCTGCCTAATATACTGGAAGATTGATTTTATATACAATTTAGGGCACAATCCTAGACACTTCTTTTTAAAAAAAAATGTGAACCGCCCAGAGAGCTTCAGCGATGGGGTGGTGTAGAAATATAATAAATGAAATGAAATGTTGAGGCAGAAAAAAGTCCTACAACTCCCAGCATTCCCCAGCCAACATGGCTGACTGAGGAATGCTGGGTGTTGAAAGACTTTTTTCTGTCTAAACACGCATAGGATTGCACCCTTACTTGTCGTAGCCATAAATTGTAACAAAAATATCAGAGCGAAGGATGCACAACAATGAAACTGTAATGTAGAGCATACCTCTGAAGATTAGTCACATATTAATATATCATATAACAAAGCAACAGATTATAAAAATAAAAAGATATGGGCAAGTGACAGTGAATTTTCAGATTATATCAATGTGATAGGAGGTGCCACCACTGAAGACTATTAAATATTTCCCCTTATTGACTTGCAAATGCCTTATTATCCATTGGCACCTAAATGAATATCTCATAACTGATAGGATCTTGCCTCATAACTGAATCCCAATATATAAGCCTCACCTGGTCATAGCCAAGACAGCGTTCCCTACCCTGGCTCTCACTGTGTGGAAGTACATTATCAAGGGTTGTTTCTGTGAGTTGGCTGTGGGTCAGCTGGCTTCAAAGTCCACTGGCAGCTCCAGGATAGAATCTGAAATATGTCATCAGCTATCAAACTCCAGAAGAGATGGTCATAACCACTTGCACATACTCCTAACGTATTGTATCTTTTCGTGGAGTTCTTAATAGATGTGGAAGGAGCAATCCCCCAGTTCGGAATCCATGGTTTCTCCCCCAACAACCCACAATTCCAGGTTCATACATCACACTAAATAACCTAGGGATGGACCTTCCCTGGGTTGTTTAGCACAGCAGGAGCAGGCGAGTGGGCAGGAGCCAGCATGATTGATGGCTTCTGAACTTCTTATGGTTTATTTTACTGGGTTGTTGTGCCATCTGAACTGGGACATATCCTGTCCACCACTCACCTACTCCAAGGATTGTTAAAGCATGTAAAGTGGGAAATATCTCAAATGTGTTGCTTGTTCAGAATTGCCAGGAATTCTGTGTTTTGAATTCCTGGCAGCCCATAGATCTACCATTTTGAGGTTGGTTTGAAAGTCCTATAGCCTAATATTCTGTCCCATCTATGCTTTGGGCTTAGTCTGTGCCGGAAATGGAATGCTGGCAGCTGTTAATAGATTTCATGTCCCAATATTTGAGGGAAAGAGATTCACAGGTTTCTTTTCAGATGTTTCTGAAACAGAATATCTTAAGATCAGGATATCTTGAACTGCTTCTGTATTAAGTTTCAATTTCTATCTTTTATGGAAGTTCCTTCATAATTTATATGGCCTCATCCGTGAGGGTGTGTGTGTGTGCATGTGTGTGTGTGTATTATATATCTATATATAACTCTAACTCTCTCTCTCTCTCTTTATATATATATATAGAGAGAGAGAGAGAGAGAGAGATTACAAACAGTATTTGCCTCCAGAAAGTTAACCAGCAAAGACAACAGACATTGGAAAGCTTTCCAATGTTAAGCTCATAGGTTGTTGTTACAAAAGAGAAACAGACTACAAGATGTTATGTCACTTAAACAGTACAGAGATAAATGAGAAACAGTTATTTTATCTGCTCCAAATATTTGGAAATCAACAGAATGTGATGATGCAGAAATGGAAAAAGAATTGTTGAAGTAAAGAGAATCCAGGACATATGCAGGCTTGAATAAAGAGAAAAAAATTAGTAAAAGGCAATTTGTTTTCTTGACAATCAATCATTTCTCTTGGCCCAGCACAAAAAACCAGAACAAACCCTACTGATTTCTTGTTTTTAATGTGAAAGGAATTGTAATTATACAGGAAGGAGTCACATGAGGCAAACATTTAAAAGCTACCTTTTGTTCTGACAGTCACTTCCTATGTTTATGTGACTCCTGGTATACCACTCTTTAGCATTTCCACCAAGCCAGGCATTCAGAAGAAAGGTGCAAAAGCTCTTTTGTAGCTGGCAGAGTTGCCATGGTAATGGCAAAAACTGATAAATATGAAGGGGCTTGACTCCTTGAGGATTCAGAATGTTTAATTAGGACACAGTTTACAGTGTTATAGTGAGAGCAGAACTGCCAAAGTTACACCACGTTCGAATATGACTCAGCAACAGAAATGACAGAAAGGAATCCTCCCTCTGGAAAACATAGCTGCCACAAAGATTTAAATTTCTGATGGGGGAAATGGTACAGAACAATATGCTGTTAGAGTTATTCATGATGCAAATGAAAAGTCCCAGTTAAAATTCTGTACATTTAAAAATAAAGACTGATTAGTGATAGATTTTGTGTTAATGTTTTACTTCACTTGACTTTCACCTTCGCATTTTCACTGTATTGCAACCAAAGGCAATTAGTGACAAACAAGGACAATCCACATCTGCTTAGCTGCAAGGATTTCAGAGGTGTGGATCACTTCTGAGTGGGAAATAAAGGCACTCTGATGTAGTGATTAGAGCGTTGGACTTGGGCCAAGAAGACCAGGGTTCAGATCCTCACTCGGCCATGAAACTCATCAGGTGACTTTGGGGACGAGTCACTCAATCACTCACAGACTCCCCTACCTTGCAGGATTGTTGTGAGGATAAAATAGAGGTGAAGGAACCATGTCCACTACTTTGAGCTCCTTGGAAGAAAGGTGGGATGTAGGAGATATATGAATAGATATGTAAAGGCAGATGTGAACATGGGGTTGTCATGCTTAAACTAAAGGTAACATGCAGTCAAAAGGAGAGGGCTGTAGCTCAGTGGCAGAGCATATCCTTTGTATGGCGAAGGTCCCAGGTTCAATGTCCGGTATCTCCAGGTAGGGTTAGAAAAGAATCCTGCCTGAAATTTTGGCAAGCCAGTGCCAGTCAGTGTCGACAATATTGGCCTAAATGGGCCAATGGTGAGACTCAGTATAAGGCCGCTTCCTTTGTTCTGAAAAGACTGCCCAATGCCTACTTTTCAGTGGCATGTTACCTTGTAAACATGTTAACAAATACACATTTATTCATTTTTGAACATGACTGTCCTCCTCTTCAACCCCAAAAAAGGGCTCCCAGAGCAGCTCGTGATAATTTAAAGAAGTATAACTTACAGGATATAACAGTGGGGTTATGAGTGGAAGGGGACTCAGCAGGGGACTTGGCTCGGCTGGCAAACGTTGGCTGAATCTGTTTGGACGATGCTTGCCTCACAAAGCCAGGGACTCTCCTGCACTGTGCCTTTATGTATTGAGAGGATACAGACTGAGCGAAGCATCTCAGCCAAGTGGTGGCTGGAACGCTCCAGCTGCCACCTGGGACGGGTTGGCTTTGCCTGCGCTGCGCCTTCCCACATCACCTTCTCCCATTGTAGGATGACAAAAATTAATTTGACCCAAATCTCCAAGTGCCCTCTGTCACAACACTGAGGACTGATAGGAAACGAGGGCAATTTTATTCATCATGGCAGCCTGGATAAGAATCTTCCCAAACATAACATGCCATCTTCCCAAATCAGTGTCAGTGTTGTGGTTTCTTCCTCTACCTTGCTACCCTTCATCATATCCCAGTGGGACTATCACTTGGTTTGGAGTGTCACTCTGGTAGGATGAGAGACAGCTTTGGAGCTGGCACCTGAGACAAGGATCTGTATCCAGAAAGTATGTGGGCAGGCATACATGACCTAGAGAAATGTTTCATGATACTGATTGTGTGTCGGGGCAGGAGGGGGACTAGAAACAAAAATGTACACCCAGTTCAAAAATAATGAGCTTTTAAGGTGTCAAATAGGATGGCCATTTACACATCATCAAAAAAGAGAACAAAAGGTTGCATAACATTTAAATATGCTACTTTATATGCATAGATACAAATCCAGAAATAATTCCTCTAATTTAAATAGAAATATAATGCATCTCACGATAGGTGAATGTGTGCCTGCTCAGGAGCTAACTGTTCATAAGCAACTTCAAGAGCCCTTTAGGGATATTTTGTGAAATTTTGTGAAATCCATCCTGTGTGTGGTGTCATTCGATCCAGTGTCTATTCACAGACAGATTCAATTTTTTTTTTTCATACTGTGGAAAAATATGCAAATAATTCTGTAAGAGGGTTTGCAACAATTTACAGAATTTACGTTAGTACATAACACTTAGCGTATTGTCCCCTATTCCATACAACTTTTCCCTGCATATATTTACTAGGGCTGTGCACCGCTTTGGCCCAAGGCCCAAACTCTGAGTCAAAGTGGGCCACTTTGTGCCCCTTCCAAGGTGAAGCGGAGGGGGGCATGAAGCAGCCTGCGGGCTCACCAAAGCGCTCGGTGTGCTTCAGAGCTTCAGCCCCCAGCCCAGCCCCCCTCGGTGCCTCCAGGTCCTTACCTGAGCTGCCTTCTGCGCTGCTGCCACCGCCTTCTCCTTGCTGCTGCCATGCCGCTGCCTTCTCTGCTGCCCACCACTGCTGTCTTCATTGTCTTCTTCTTCTTTGCCACCACCCGCTGCTGTCTTGCTGACACCCGCCGCCACCTGCTGCCACCACCACCATCTCCTGAGGCCTGGACACGTGGCGACTCTTCTAGCAGGGAGTCACCATTTTTAAAATGGCAACTTCCTGGAACTTCCAGGAACAACTTCTGGTGAAGACGAAGGTGGCAGCAAAGGCAGCAGCGAAGGTGCAACGTAGAAGGCAGTGGGTGGTGGAGAAGGTGACAGCTGTGGTGGCAGCAGAGGAGGAGGAGGCCCAAGTAAGGAGCTGGGGGGGTGCACAGGAGCATCGGGGGGCAAAGTGGGGTTCACCATCGAAACCCTGCTTCAGGTTCAGGGCCAAGGTGGAGGGAGCGAATATGCCCTAGCCGGATTGGGCCCACGTCAGAAGCCACAAAGCAATCGGGGGGTCCCTGCTAGGCATGTACGGATTACTCACCCCATTCCGGGTGGGGCTGTCTGCTGGGGAGGGAGGTGATCCGTCCCTCCCCCCCAGAATCCTCCCCAGGTGGCTCTGCTCCACGGCGAGCCCATAGAGCCGCCTGCCGGGCCCAACCACAGCCGGACTTCCGTCCGCTGCCGGGCTGCGGCCACAAATGGCGGCTGCCGTAGCGGCCGCCATTTGCATCCCTGTGTTAGCCATGATAGGCTACGTATATATTTACGTAGCTTATCACGGCAAAAGGTAGGGATGCAAATGGTGTAGCGAATGCTATTTGCGTCCCTGCTCTTTGCCGTGATAGGCTACGTAAATACTTACATAACCTATCACGGCTAAAGTAGGGAGGCAAATGGCAGCCGCAGACCGTGGCAGCGGACGGACCGGACCGGATGACAACAGGGAGGGTCCATCCCAGGGAAATTTCACGGGGTGGCAGAGGTATTGTTCCATTCCGCCACGGACTCCAGGTGGCCAGATTCTAAATAATCCTCCCTCATTGGAGTCCGTGTAGGGATGTACGAAAGGGACTTACCTTGTCCTGCAGCTTTTTTCGCGGTGGGGGGGAGGTGCTTCGCTTCTCCCCCCAAAGTTCATGCGAGGGGGGGGTGTCTTCCCACCTCGCCCGGCCGAAGTTCAGGCTGGGGGGGAGGCTTCCCGCCTCGCCCGGCCGAAATTCAGGCCAGGGAGAAGCTCCCCGTCTCCCCGGCCGCGAACTTCAAAAGAAAAGTAAAAAAAAAAAAAAAGCCCCGTGATAGGCTACGTAACGATTTACGTAGCCTATCACGGCTAGATCTGCAAAGTCAGCCGTGATAGGCTACGTTAATCGTCACGTAGCCTATCACGGGTGACTTAAAAAAAAAAAAAGTGCGTACACAAATGGCAGCCCCCATAGGGAGCAGCCATTCGCGTTCCTTATTTGGTCCCTGTAGTCTACGTAAAGATTTACGTAGACTACGGCGAAAATAAGGGCAACGCAAACCTCACGATTCATGCGTCACCTCACCCCATTGATCCCCTGGTAGCTCTTTCTGGACACATTGTATCTTGTTTTGGATCTGATTCCCGGCGGGAGCCATGGGTCCAGAACTGACAATGTTCTACAGGCTGCTGTTTCTCTCTGCAAATGCCCTGATACATACTCTCCAGGCACTGATTGCTCTGGAGAGGCTGTCATCCCAGCAGCAGAGGTCTTGGCTCCAGGTACTGCTATGGTACCACCATCGCTGCCAGAACTTGTGTTCGAGGATGCTTAGAAATACATTGACCGTGGCGCACAACGTGGCTCCCCATGCTGAGCGTTTTCCAGAGGTATTGGGTCTGCCCGAGCAGCCAGGACTGGTGGGAGAGGCTTGTTCTGCAGGTGTGGAACGATGACCACTGGATCAAGCACTTCAGGATGCCTCGTCGTACCTTCTTTCAGGTGGTGGGCAAGGTGGCCCCGCTCTTGGCCAGATGCTCGACACAAATGCGCCGGGCGATCCCTGTGGAGAAGAGGCTGGCCATTGCCATTTGGAAGCTCGCCAATCATGCCTTGTACAAGAGTGCGGTGGAGCAATTCAGGGTGGTGAAATCCACCGTCATGGGAATCTTTGTGGTAGGGATGGCGGAGAATTTCTCCACGAATCTTTGGGAGGCCGAGCGCCGAGGCATTCGGCCTCCCAAAAGTGTTGGGGAAATTCTCCGCCGGCCCCCCGCCCCCCCTCGGGATGGGACTTACCGTGGCCGAATGTGCCTTTCGGCGGCGGGTCCCGGCAGCGGTTCGGCAGGGGCGGCAGCCGGTCTCCCGACCGGCTGTCGCCGCCGCCATTACAAAATAAAAAAGTAAAAAAAAACCAAAACACACACCTGTGATAGGCTACATGACGATTTACGTAGCCTATCACAGCTAGATTTCCAAAGTCAGCCGTGATAGGCTACGTAAATGGTCACGTAGCCTATCAAGGGTGACTTTGGGGGGGGGGAAAAGCGCGTACGCAAATGGCGGCGGTCCATTGGCGCCGCCATTTGCGTTCCTTATTTTGGCACATCTAGTCTATGTAAAGATTTACGTAGACTACGGCGAAAATAAGGGCAACGCAAATAGCGTTCCCTTATTTTCACCGTAGTCTACGTAAATGTTTACGTAGACTAGACGTGCCAAAATAAGGAACGCAAATGACGGCGCCCATGGGCCGCCGCCATTTGCGTACGTGCTTTTTTTTTTTTCCAAAGTCACCCGTGATAGGCTACGTGACGATTAACGTAGCCTATCATGGCTGACTTTGGAAATCTAGCCGTGATAGGCTACGTTAATCGTTACGTAGCCTATCACGGAGTTGTTATTGTTTTTTCACTTTTTCTTTCATGGCCGGGGAGACGGGGTGCTTCCCCCCCCTCGCCTGAACTTCAGGGGGAGAAGCAAAGCGCCTCCCCCCCACCACGAAGCAAGCTGCGGAACAAGGTAAGTCCCTTTCGTACATCCCTACTTTGTGGAGGTGTGCCTTGCTCTGGAGCACACTCTACTGTGGAGAACAGTGACCCTGGGCGACATGGATGCAATGAGTGTGGCTTGGGGGCGGGTGGGGGTTGTGTTCGGCTTTTGAGGGGTGGGGGAGCATCTTCGACGAATCGGATCTTCGAAGAATCGAAGCCTCATCTAATGTGGTGGGTTAGAGGTTTGGTTCGCATCTTCGAAGAACTGAAGCTGTGCTCACTGCAGTACAGTATAGGCGAGGTTCATGGCGGGAGGGGATCTTGTCTGTGCGGTTTTTGAGAGGTACTCCCCCATTCATGGCTATCGCTGTCCTCCTGGGCATGTGTGTGTGTGTCGGTAGCACATCATACTACCCTCGCGGCGGGTGATGTGTGCTTTGTGCTTGACAGGGCTTGTCCAGGCAAGTGTGTGGGGAGATGGGGGCATGAGTGGGATGCATCTGTTGCTTGGCAACGGCAAGTCATGCTTTGGCTGCCTCCCACCAAATATGGTCACTCCTCTCTCTCCAGGCGATGCTTGGCTTCTCCGCCCTTGGCTTTCCTGGGGCGTTTGCAGCTTGCAATGGGACTAGGGTTAGCCTATCACGGCTAGATCTGCAAAGTCAGCCGTGATAGGCTACGTCAATCGTCATGTAGCCTATCACGGGTGACTTTAAAAAAAAAAAAAGCGCGTACGCTAATGGCGGCCCCCATAGGGAGCCGCCATTCCCGTTCCTTATTTGGTCGCTGTAGTCTACGTAAAGATTTACGTAGACTACGGCGAAAATAAGGGCAACGCTATTTGCGTTGCCCTTATTTTCGCCGTAGTCTATGTAAACATTTACGTAGACTACAGCGACTAAATAAGGAACGCGGATGGCGGCTCCCTATGGGGGCCGCCATTAGCGTACGCGCTTTTTTTTTTTTAAAGTCACCCGTGATAGGCTACATGACGATTGACGTAGCCTATCACGGCTGACTTTGCAGATCTAGCCGTGATAGGCTACGTTAATCGTCACGTAGCCTATCAGGGGGTGTTTTTTTTAAAAAAAAAAAACTTTCGCGTTCGCGGCCGGGCGAGGCGGGAAGCCTCCCCCCCGGCCTGAATTTCGGCCGGGGCGAGGCGGGAAGCCTCCCCCCCAGCCTGAACTTCGCGGGGGGAGCAGCGAAGCGCCTCCCCCCCACCGCGAATGTCCTTCGAGGACAGGTAGGGGACTTTCATCCACCCCTAGTCCTTCCTGGGGGTCTGTCTCCAGGTCTCCGTGCGGACAGCACCATGAGCAATCTGCAAACCTCCGGCCATGCACTTGGGGCGAATGGTGGCATTCCCCTGGAGAATGCTGTGGAGCTCTGCATAATACAGACAGGTGGTAGCGTTGTTCCCTGACTTGGAGTTATGGTTAACCACCCTCCTGTACTCCTGGCGCATGGACTTGGTCTTTCCTCTGCACTCAATGGCGCTAGGCTCAGTCATCTGCCTGGAGATCTCCTCGAAGAAGTCCAGGTTCCTGTGGCTGCTACGAAGCTGCTCCTGGATCTTCTGCTCCCCCGCAAATGTCCAGCAAGTCCAATATCTCTGCGTGCCTCTATGACACCCCTTTTCCCTTGCTAGTTGATGCCATCCTCTGTCGGCATCAATGGGAAGAAAGGGGGGGCCGATGCAGCAGATCTTTCATAGAACAACACAGGTCGGGATTTCAAGCAGCAGGAGTGGATCTCCCTGCCATCAAGGGTCACCCGGCGGTCCGCGTTGTGAGAGCCTAAGAAAGGAACACACGGAAGTAAATATCAGAGGGGGGACTGGCCCACATAGTCGTCACAGTGCAGGGGGGCATCACAGGGCAGCCGCATGTCATGGGCCGGATTTGGGGCACCTTCTGCGCAGGGCGCACCCCCCCATGTTACCGGCTGGAGGCTCTCATGGCGGCCCACGAAAGTGAGACAGAGCACGGCGCTGAGGCAAGAAAAAAATGACAGAGGAGCAGGCAGCCTTTGCGGGCTTTTCTGGGGGAGGTAAAGCGGGGGAAGCCATCCTGACTCATGTGCCAGGGCAAATGCCATCCCCCGGTACCGTGTGCCCAGACACGTTATGTGTCCCCCACAGCCTGATCAGCCATTCAGCACACAATCCCCACAATCCCAGTCCAGCCGGCTCAGCCCACGTTGTTTTCAAAACAATGGGCGTGCCTCGACAGTCGCAGGAAGGAGGGTGAAACACACCACTCGTGTGGAGGCAAATAACCCCCAGAAAACTCTGGGAAAGGTGGTGAAGGGGAGACGGGACCACCTCATGCAGTACATGGGGGCACTCTTGGAGAAGGGACAGCGTTCACAGTGATGAGAGCAGTGCAGGAGTCTCCCCAAGAAATCTTTATCCACGCTGCCGTGGAGGGAGAAGCTCGAGGTGCCGCGATACATGTCCGGAGGTGGGGGGAAGCCCGGCGAGGAAGAAAGTGGTGTCCAGATGAAGGGGGGAGGGCACAGGGGGTGCCGAGCGATGGCGCCATGGGGGGAAGAACAGAGGGGGGCGGCAATACACAGGGCGGAATACAACGCAGACACGAAAGGTGGGGAGTGTTCTTTAAGCGCTTACCGTAAGATCCCGGCAGACGGGGAAGCTGCAGCGGCACCTCCAAGCCCCAAACTTCGATTCTTCAAAGATTCGAAGATGTTCCCCTTGTTTAAAAAAAAAGAGCCAAGGGCGGGGGTGCAGAGGGGCTACCTGTTTGCTCACGGACAACAGCTGCTCAGGAAGAGACGCGATTGATAGCCAGAAGACGACCTGAGCAAGTGGTGCGCTCTGATTGGCCAGTAGGGAAATACGAACACCGCTGTAAATGGGCATGCATGGGAGGGGACAACGACCAGGTATGGTAGCGAAGGCGGGAAATCAGAGCACATTAGGGGGAAATACTGGGATAACAGGGTGTTGAAAGCGGGAACATGGGACCTGGAAACTCCGGGTCCAATTCAAGGCAGTTACTGCGTAGTGTGAAAGGTGGGCGGTGAAACCTCATTGGGAGTGAAAAAAAGCGGTACGTGTGGATCGGCCCCTAGAGGGAGGATTAACACACACACACAGCCCACCCTCTGGCAGTTGTTTGCTTTCCAAAATTCTTCCTGGAGGATTATGAAAAGAGTTTCCATTGTCTTCAGCTGAAGCTCTTTCCTTTGTTTGCATCCCTATTGAAGGGGGGGGGGAGAGAGAGAGAGATTTGGGGAAGCAAATGGCTGGAGCTGAAGTTTAATCCTCTCCTCTTGGTGTCCGTTGGTCCTGATCCAAATCGGGGCTGCATGCACCCACTCACAACTAAAAAGCAAGAGAGGGTCATCTACACCCTATGTAATTAATGGAATGTGTAGTTTGACCCTACATCCTTTTGAATTTCAGTTCAACTCTTGAACAACCTCAGGCCATTCCGAGCTGCCCCTGCTCCCTTTCCTTTCTCCAAAACTCTCTTTCCTGCAGCAGCGATGGGGACAGGTTGAAGGAGAGGGCTGCTCTCTTGGGCCTTTACTAGGCTGTAAAGCCTTACCTTGGATTCCTTGCTTGGATTCCAAGCAACAGCTCTGACTCTTTCTAAAAGTTATCCGAAAGCTCAGAAAGGCTTGGCCCTTTCTGGATTGAGGCAGGGCAGGGTTCACCCAGCTCCATAAAGCAGGGGTACGCAACCTGCAAGCCACATGAGGCCCGCTGCAACTCCCTTTGCAGACGGCTGAGCCTGCAGGTGCCCCACCCAGTTTTCCCTGCTGGAATAACAGGGGAAAGACCATGATTCCAGTTCTGCTATTAGCAGCACCAGAACATCAATCCCTATCATGGTTGCTGGGGTGGGGAGGGAGGCTAAAGTTTCCTACCTCCCCCAGCAACCCTGAAGCAGTCCATCGTGTGTGTGTGTGTGTGTGTGTGTGTGTGCGTGCGCACGTGCATGTGTGGGCACATATCTATGGCCTCTGTCCCCCCCAGCTGATACCAGATACAGCCCCTGGGCGAAAAAGGTTGTGCACCTCTGCTATTAATAGTTGCCTTTTCAGTACTACCCTGACTTCCAACTGACTGAGTGCATTTGTACATGTCACTGTAAAGGCTAGAGCTCATGACCAGGAACGTGCTGGTAGAGGTTTACTTGGCTTGGAGGCTGAATAAGGAGTATCATCAGAGACCTACCATGCTGAAAATTAGCTGGGATTGCAGTACAGCCTACAGGTTCATTGTTATTTAACCTTCTCATCCTTTCTTTTTATTCATGGATTTGAAATTCAAGATGTCAATGCCTGCAGAAGGCAAATCGGAAGAATGATTGTGTTTAGAGGGATTAAGCAATTGCTTTGAAAGCCATTTCTGCCAACCTCTGAGTAACGGAGAGGCTGCATGCCATCTCCCCCTCCATGTCCCATTCCACTCCTTTGTCTTAAGAGTTGGCACTGTAAAAAAAGAAAAGACATTTCTTATTGTTTCTGGGAGAAGCACATGCTATTCTGTCCCAATAGTTCATTCCCATTTTGAGCATTCTACACAGCTCTAAATTATTTGTTTGGTGGATTCAGTCCATCCCTGTGCTCTAGGACCATACAAAGAATAACAAAGGGAGAGGTTCCAATAACAGATTAGATGCTTCAAGAGACCGAAAGAGCTTCATACTGAGTGTGTTTAGATGGTTTTGAGGTTGGAAAGGGGTGTTACACATTTGGGGGGTTTGTCTTTAAAATGATCTTGCAGCCACGCAGAGAACATAATTTCCCATTAGTCTATTATACCCACTGACACTGGCAGAGCATTCACTCCAGTGATCAAAATGAAAACATTTTTATATATATAACCCCAATGAATAGGACTGCATCTGTCAGATTCACCTAGGCAATTCAATAGAGCATATTCAGGACTGGAAAAGAGGGTTTTTTCACAAGTTCTTTTAGCCATCCACCTTACAATCTTCACTGCTTGGAACATTCACTCTGGCTCTTTAGGTAATATGCACCAGTATATTTTTTAAAAAATTACTTAAAAGATCTTTATATACTTTCACAGGTGGCTAAGCTGTTTGAGGGCAATTCACTCATGCAAAATGGGATTAATTATGGACATCATCAAGCAGCCACTGAAGTAAGTTGGCCCAATTCTCAATTACACCATTAACTTTAGAGGGGAAATAGGTCAAGCTCATAATAAGTGAAATACTATTCAGACTAGAGCTTGGCTGAATATTCATGGCAAAGCTTGTGCCTAAGTTTTGACTTGCCTGATTAGAATGGTTGAGATCTGGATTCAAAATAGTTCTTATTTTGTGAGCCTTGTTGGAAACAGTGTGCTTGTCAGCATTCATCAGATTTAAAATGCTAAATACATACATCCTGAAAGAGAAACATTTGATACAAAATGTCAAGTATTCAGTTTAGAAGCTGCCATAACGCATAAGATGCATGTCATGTTTCACACATGCTGGTCCGATTATATCAGTCCCTCCTTTGTTCTCTTTGCTCTTTTTTTTCTTTTATGTATGTATGTATTTATTTATAGTATATAAACAAAACTTTTCAACAAAAAGTTCCCAAAGCAGTTTAAATAGAAAAATAAGGAGTGGCTCACAAAGATGTTTCAATAAAATTATCTACAGTCTCAGCAGGGCAAGCTTTCTCATCCTCAGTGGCACAGGCTCCCTGACCTACAGCTGATTATTATCTACAGATTCTGCATGGTAGCACTTCCTGGAACCACCCATTCTCCCACCCCCGCCACTGCAAGACCAAAGTTGGGAACAGATCAGATTATGATAAGGCTGTTCCTGCTGTCACACAGCTGTTTTCTCAGACATTTGACATAAGCCCTAGTCCACTCCACATGCAACCTCTGAGACAGGAAAGGGTCTCTAGATTTCTTAGGCAAGGTCTGCTTGAGGCATCTTCTTTCCAATCCAACATCTTCTCCCTCACGGGTGTTCAGCCCCAGCAGGTGAGCTCTTGAGAGATCCAAGCCACTGATTATAGTAACAGTGACTGTGCAGCCTGGGCAATCATCGTTCACAGATTCTATCTGGGATGTCACCAGATGTTCCAACTCATCTCCTTCCTCTAAGGCTTCTTCTCTCTCCTTCAACATTTTCATGTATTCTTTCATCTTATTTTGCTCTTCCCTCAGTTTGCATTTTATCTCCTCCATGGCTGCTTTCCTCCTCTCCACCTTCCATTTGTGGAACCCTGTCGAGTACTCCTGTCAACTCTCCTTATCAAAATTCACAACACTCCAGAGTGTCACACCACTGTCTCACTGCTGCTACCTGTACTTCTTGCAGTCCATGCTGGGCTCTGCCAAACAAGCCACAATTCTTCCAGCTAAGCCAAGCGAAGCACCACCACTCCTTGCCACCACCCAAATGTTGCATCTTTGCCTTGATCTTACTGTTGGTTCCTGCCTCCATTGAGCATCATCTCACACTACCATATTGCTAGTTTCTCTCCACAGGAAAGGGCTCTTTTTGTTTGCTTTACCTCACATGAAATTTGTTTCTTTATATTGAATGCTGTCACTTTAAGGTCCCGCTTGCAGGACTAACAGGGACAGCACTTCTTCTGGCTGAACAAGGACTCTTGCCTAGCCCAGCAGGAGCCATCTTGTCCTGGCTGTCAAAATATTAAAATTCAAATGATAGGAGTTCTAAATACTTTGTCTCAGGATAATCTGTGGATACATGATCCACTTTCAAGTAATACTTTGAACTTTTGAATTCCTCCAGTCTTGTGCCCTTCCCTTTCTTCTGTCATCAGAACTGTTCAAACCTCCATCTGGTGCCCAATCTCCTCAGAAAGCCCAAGATTCTTTTGCCCATTTCTCTCCTCTGCCCGTTGTTCAAAGTCCTGATTGAAACATGATGCTGGGAAGGCCAGAAGAACTTAACTAGGTGGTTTTGTCCCATGTCTTTTTGAAAACCATGCCTTCCGATGCCATGCATGCAATGCTAATGTGCTAACATAATGCCAACCTAGGCTATGAATATCTCCTGTTTGTGCAGGCAGGGTGATCTGATTGAAATGAGACACGCAGCCTGCAATAGCCCGTGGATATGTCTTCTTGCTGCTCACACAGTTTTGGGCCTCAGTTGGTCCATGACACAGTAATCCTTTCTCTTACACCACCTTTCAGTTATCCACTTCTCTTGCGCAGTTTAAGTAGGATCTAAAAAAATATATTAAAAATCAATCTTTCTACAATTGCCTACCCTTCCCTTTCCCTTCCGGTCCTCTTACTTCTTGTGTGCTGCCTTATAGATTGCAACTTTGTAAGCGGGCTTGACACTGCCTTGATTTTAGCTCTGCACAGTGTCTAGATGCTTTTAGGTGCTTCAGGCATTATAAGCATAGTGAGAGAAAATGAGACAAGTTTATAAAATTACAAATGATGTGGAGAGAGTGGGCAGACATCATTTAGATTCTCTCAGAATACTAGAACTCAGAGATAGCACACCTGACATTGAATGGCAATGGGCTAAAAAAGAAAGAACAAAAATGATGTTTTTCACATCATTTCCTGTATGAAATTCACTGCCAATTGATTTATGTGAATGTCACCAGCATAAGGCTGCAATCCCAGACCTGCTTACTTGGGAGTAAGCCCCATTTAACTTACTTCTGAGTAGATATGTGTAGGGTTGTGCTGCAAGAAAGGACTTGATTCATTCATAGAAGGTGAGTCAGTCAATAGCTATGACAAGTCGAAATGGAAAATCCATATTCAAGTAGCATAACCCCTAATTGCCAGATACTGGAGACAACAACCAGCTGTGGCTGCCTTGATCATGCCTTGCTTGGGAGCTCAACCGGGATCCATCTCTGGCTCCTGTGGAAGAGTAACTGCAAGACTGAACAGAGCATAAATCTTTTCCAGCATAGTCATCCTTATCTTTTTAATGAAAGGCGCATTCGGTGAAATGTAATAAATAAATAAAGGAATCAAATATTGACATGAGGTTAACCTGGAAAATGTGGAAAATGTTTGGTGCCAATGTGTGATAGAATATGTGGTAAAATAGTTGCCTAATACAGCAAAGAGATTTTGCTGTTGGTTGGCTCTGATCCTGCTAAGATTCGTCTTTGGGCTACCAGGTTCCAAAGCCAGCTGGGAGGATGTATTCCAGTGGTGGGTGGAGCCAAAGGCAAAAGGGGATGGGGCCCAAAATTTTAGCTTCAAGCTCCTACTGCCAGTAACTAAGCCTTAGGAGAGGCATGTCGGTCTTTTAAAATGGGGGGGGGGAACTGTGCAAAAATGGGAAACCAGCAAATGATAGGTGGTTGTAGGGAAAGGGGGTGGGACCAGGGGAAGGGGGAGTGGCCATCTGGGGATTCCTGGAGGGCCAGATTGGGACCCCAGGTGGGTTGGATTTGGCCCACAGACCTGAGGCATGACACCCCTGCTCTAGCACCTGCAAAATGTGGAAGAACAAATGGCTATAAAAACTTTGGGGTCAATATGCAGTTCAGGCAAAGATGCTGGGACACAGAGCGTTATACTGGAATCTTTCAAGGTATGTTTGCTTGGTTTTATGAACCATTTAAGAGAAAGGCTTAAACAGATAAAACATTATTGCAAACTCTATTTTCAGTGCTTCTTTAAATAGACCTTTCCCACCCCCCTCAACAATTATATTCCGTGTGACATATAAAATGATTGATCGCTACCGCTTCCTCCATAGGCAATGAAGAGAGGGCTGTTTGTGGCTCCTGACTAGAAAGACTTGCCATTTGAATGACATTTAATTAATGTCTACCTCAGCTTATGACAAAGAGGTGATGTTTCCAGCACATGCAAGTTCCTATGTGAAGATCTGTAATGTGTAAAATCTGAAGAGGACGCCCCTGATTTACACTGTCATTGACTTCAGAGCCCAAATGAAGGGAGGTGATCACAAAGCCTGTTAAAATTTTGTCAGGCAAGGGCAAAATCCCCCAAACGCCGCTGCTGCACATCCTCCATTCATTTCAACTGCTACTACAGCTGCAGTGCTTAGTGGATCAATCCCTCAATGATTTCCTCAACAAAGAACTGTTTCCAAAGAAAGATTTCTCAGAAAATGTGCCTTTCTGAAGTTTATCTTGTTTCCAATGAAGAATCAATCCTGGAAACATTACCTTAAAAAGAAAAAGAAGAGGGGGAAAAGCATATAGGCTCCAGAAAGATTGATATGGTTTGTATTTTTGAATTCAGTTTTTTTTTTAATGGCCACAACTCAACTCAACTTTCTTGAGCTCCTTTATGTCCCGTAGGTTAAACATGATCTGGAAAGAGTTAAGCCTGCTCTTATGAGGGAGGGTTGAGGGTCGCTGGGAGGTTCAAACCCTAGCATCTCCGGGGGGGGCAGGACCCTGTCTGAAGATCCAGAGAGCAATCCGTCGATCAATCGACAGTACTGAGTTACATGCTTAGTTTTGGATGGAGTGACACCCATTTTTGGCAGGGCAAGGCAGTGGGAATTCTTGAATACTTCCAGAATATTTTCATCCACAAAAGTATGTATTGTGTGTCCTATAGTAGGTCCTCCTGAAATATAAGGAACAGAGACTATGCACATGCTAACTAACAGAGCAATCCTACTAGTGAATGGGGGAAGATCTGAAGGCAAAGAAATCACATGCCAGCAGAGCAGAAGGGAGGGTGGAGCAGCATTTTTCTTTCTCTTCCCCTACCCCATTTCCATTTCAAGGTGAGTTTTATTTTTACAGTTACCCTCCCATTTGTTGCAATGGGAGGGACATTTTGTACATTTCCCTTAATGCGGGGGGGGGGGGGTCAGGGGAATGGAGAGTCTGTGGATCCTTAGCTACCCTCCAATCTGCTCCTGACATACCCCTATTTGCCTCTACCAATTTTGGAGCTTCAATGTCGGAGAGGCGAGGGCCACAGGAGTTTCCTTGGCAACTGGGGATGGGGATTGTTAGGAACGGTTATTTTTGTGTGTGTATTTCATTTTCCAATACAATAGGAAAAGGTTGTGAGGCTGGATCTGCCCTCTCTGAGGTCAGACCTCTCATGCTGACCTCCATAACAATCTTTGATGGTCCCGGGGATGCCCTTCCAGGGACTAAGAGTGTAGCCTAATATTCCTGAAAATGTGTACATTACATTTCCATACTAAATTTAATAGGGATAAATGCCAAGTTCTGCACCTAGGAAAAAGAAACCAAATGAACAGTTACAAGATGGGGGATACTTGGCTCAACAACACTACAAGCGAGAAGGGTCTTGGAATTGTTGTAGATCACAAGCTGAATCTGAGCCAACAATGTGATGTGGCTGCAAAAAAGGGCAAGTGTTATTTTGGGCTGCATTAATAGAAGCATAGCTTCCAAATCCCAGGAAGTACTAGTTCCACTCTACTCAGCATTGGTTAGGCCTCATCTGGAGTACTGTGTCCAGTTCTGGGCACTGCACTTTAAGAAGGATGCAGACAAGCTGGAGAGGGTTCAGAGGAGGGCAACAAAGATGATCAGGGGACTGGAAACAAAGCCCTATGAGGAGAGACTGAAAGAACTGGGCATGTCTAGCCTTGAGAAGAGAAGACTGAGGGGAGATATGATAGTGCTCTTCAAGTACTTGAAAGGTTGTCACAGAGAGGAAGGCCAGGATCTCTTCTCATTCATCCCAGAGTGCAGGACACGGAATAATGGGCTCAAGTTACAGGAAGCCAGATTCCAGCTGAACATCAGGAAAAACTTCCTGACTGTTAGAGTAATACAATAGAACCAATTACCTAGGGAGGTGGTGGGCTCTCCCACACTGGAGGCATTGAAGACGAGGCTGGACAGCCATCTGTCAGGGATGCTCTGACTTGGATTCCTGCACTGAGCAGGGGGTTGGACTCAATGGTCTTATAGGCCCCTTCCAACCCTACTATTCTATGATTCTATGAAATGACTGAAAAATGGAATTTAGAAAAGCAATTTCTCTTGGAAACTGTGATTTTACCTGGAAAAATGAAATGAATGCTCTGCTCTACTAAAGTTGGTCCTAGGGCATAGTCTGAAGGTGCATGAGGCAGCCCCCTTGCTGAAGCTAAGCAGGTTTGGGTCTGGTCAGTGCTTGAAGGGAGACCACCCGGGAACTGCATGTAGCCACCTTGAGTTCCATGATGGAAGAAAGGTGGGATATGAATGTAATAAAATAAATACGTTAAATGGGAGGGGGAGGGACAATCTAATTCCCATAACTAAAGTCTGGAACTATCTTTCATTATTTTTTTGAGAATATAAAATCTAGGACATAAGAACAGCCTTGCTGGATCAGAACAAAGGCCTGTGTGGTCTTGCATCCTGTTTCCCACATTGGCCAAACAGAAGCAGGCCTTGAGGGCAATACCTGCTCTAGCTGATGTTCAGCAGCAGTGAGTTTAGGGAGGCTCTTATCTTGGAGGGAGCAATTAGTTATCACATTAGTTATCACATTTAATTATGTGAACATAAGAACATAAGCAGAGCCCTGCTGGATCAGACCAAGGGTCCATCTAGTCCAGCATTCTATGCACACAGTGGCCAACCAGCTGCCCACAGGAAACCCACAAGCAGGACACGAGTGCAACAGCACCCTCCCACCCATGTTCCCCAGCAACTGGTGTACATAGGCATACTGCCTCTTCTACTGGTGGTAGCATAGAGCCATCAAGACTAGTAGCCATTGATAGCCATTTCCTCCAGGAATTTGTCTGACCCCCTTTTAAAGCCACCCAAATTGGTGGCCATCACTACGTCTTGTGGTAGAGAATTCCATAAGTTGACTATGTGCTGTGCTGTGGGAAGTAGGGATGTCAGATAAATCCATAATTGATTCAAATGAGTTTGGATTTCTATGAAACCAGCCTGCAGATTCCACAGTGGACCAACTTTTTCCAAGTGACATGGATTCCATGGACTTGTTTCACTTACTTTATTGAAACAATCACTCCCAGTGATATAAACAGAATTTTCAAATGATCATGCAAATGAAAGAATAAATATGTACTTATTTCATACGTTTATGCTGAAAGTTAAACAAATGTTATATTGTTCCAGAGCACACTAACAGAGAAGACTTCCCATTTATACTAAACTCTTAGATACAGTATTAATAAAGGACAAACTGTAAGACATATTTTACATGCCCCATTAAACTGTGGAAATAAAGTCTTCACTAAATATAATTGCCTTCTGATAGAAACAGAACACAGAAACAGCCATCACAGTCAGATGAATCCCCTAATTTATTGTTGTCTCTTGGGGGGGGTTATTACTTATGTCATGATATCAAACTTCTAATTCATTATAGATGAGAAAGCTACATGGCCATATTATAAATTATGTTAACATGATCTGTAGTACAGCAAAAGTTGGGATGCACATGGTGACATTTTTCCTGACCGTTTCCTGCTGCAGTCTTGCCCACAGTTATGTGCATTTGAGTCTCTTTGAAGTCTGTGGGTATGTAAGTGTGCAGTAATTATGCATAAGTGTATAGGCTTGCAGGTATACATATGTGTATATGCATGCAGACTTCACACACGTATGGATTTTGTTAAATCTGTTCCATCTGTGTTTGTTGATTGTCTTCTGCTCATTGATGGAATTCAATTCAGTTGATGGAATTGAATTTTGTTCTACTTGAGCTAATTTGCATTAGCACCAATGAGTATTAGCACAAATGCACACTTGTGCAAATGTGCATTAGTTGATGTGAATTAGTGCAAATCTCCACAAAAGTGAAAAACCAGCAAGATTACACACTGGGGTCTGGATTGGTAGTGACTGACTAGGAAAGAGATCTTTGGGTCATGGATCGCTCAGTGAAAATGATGCAATGTGTGGCAGCTATTTAAAGAAAAATTCCATGCTAAGGATTATTAGGAAAGGGACTGAAGCTAAAACTGCCAGTTTATTAATAGGGCTAGAAGTAGGGATGAGTGGATTTTCTTAAATCCATTCTGCCTGTGTTTCACAGATTGTCAGGCATATTTTGTTCCATCATCTGCTCGTTGATGGAATTTGATTTTTTGTATGAAAGTTTCGTTAATTTGCAAATGCACACTTGCACTAATGCACATTAGCACAAGTTAGCATTAGCACAAGTGCACTTGCACTAAATTTGCACTTTCACAAGTGCACATTCTCCCACCCTCACCCCTCTGCAAGTAACAAACCAGTCTGCAAGTTTGTGGAATCCACACAACTCAGAAAAAGCCTGTCAACTGTGGAATACTCAGGCCAGACTCAGAAATCCAAGCATATTTGAATCCATTTGATTTCTCTGACATCCCTAGCTAGAGGCCCCTCAATATACACATAGAATATTCACCACACCCAGACAGGAAGGTCTCCCAACCTGCTTCTTTCAGCCTCTTTCTTCTAACAGTAGATTTGGAAGCTTTCCAAGAGGCAAATCTACCAATGAGATGACCCTAACAACTGGCCTACTGTTCTCTTCAGAAGTGGGGATACCTGTAAAAACATGGTTCAATCTTTTCCTCTTCCAATGGCCACTTTCTCCATCCTTAAGGCTAAAGGCACTATAAACAGAATATACCACAAACATAATATACCATAAGCATTATGATTTAAGGGAAACTACAAAACAGATGATAACTGTTTAACTTTATGTTATAAATGTTCTCTGTTGTGGGGGGCAGGGGAAATAGCTAACTCCAAAAGATACAACTTTGTTGGCATTATACATGTTTGTTGACATTATATAATAGATACAGTAGATAGATGACAGACAGATAGTGTGTGTGTGTGTGTGTGTGTGTGTGTGTGTGCGCGCGCATAAAGATCTGCCAATACTATGAATAAACAGAGCACACATATTTTTATAACTTGGTGGCTTAAATATGAACCAGGCCTGACAACAACAAATAAAATAACTACAAAGGGAAGTGACTTGGATTACACGGAACTTTTTCCCAATACACAGAATAACTGCAACCAGATTTCAAGTATTTGAAGAGAAGGCTCCGGGGACAAGAATTCAATGAAGGACAGAGGCTTAGCCCCTTTTTTTCTCTTAGGAAAAAAGCCTTGTGGCTTGGATCTTCAGTTGCCCATCCACAAACAGTAGGGTTTGTTCCATTTATGGAAGGGACTCTGAGCCAGAAGAGCCTCCCGTTGACAGAAGGAGGGAGAGGTAGTTTGGGCCAATTCCCCTTCCCCCTGAAATCCCACTGCCCCCCACATCTAGTGGTGTAATGGAGCCAGAGCTCACAGGGAAGCAGCATTGGCATTTGTTTTATCAGCAGGGATGCTGATGTCATCTGCCATCCTGCTCAGCCTTCCCTGTTCGCTCAGGCGTAGCTGCAATCCTCACAGTAGCTGGGGGGAAATTAATTTCCTCACAGGACTATATTGCTCCCTGCTGTAATACAAAGTATTTTGCACTGACTTGGTCGTGAATGGTCAATTAAGACCGATTAGCTTTACAAAAGTGGAGATGAAAACTGCTAGAAGTGGTTTGTTGATATGGATCAATGAAGCTGCCTGAATTTTTGGACTCTCGCTTTGAGGGTGTGGCTATGGGGACTGTCAAGAGGAGCGCCGGCACTTCAACATTTACCATGACACCACTGCCCATATCACTGCCCATGCTGCTCTAGAGCATCCTCCAACCCTCCAGACCAGATTTGGCAGGAGGGCACTGGGGGCTGCAGGGGAGAATTGGGAAAAATAACCTCCCCCCACAGCCTTCTGCCAGCAGACACATCTCATGAGTGGAGTTCTGTTCACCAGAACTCTGGATCCAAACCAGAACATCTGCATCAGACACAAAGGCAAGGATATATTAAACCAGTACAGTGCTCAAACAATTTGAGATCCACATGAAATTAACAATAGCAATTCAGACCTGGGCACTTTCAGAAATTTGATAAGGGATGTACAGCAGTAAAAGGGCACTCAGACAAGATGGAAATCTACATTGGCAGAGCTTTGATTGAGAAAGCCTTGGCCTTCCTCTGAGAAAATAGTTTAACCTTGCTTGGTTCAATTTATATTTATAAACTTGTGAAGAGACTGATAAAAATACTGTGCATGAAAATGCAAAAGGAAAAGAGGGGAAGCAACTCTTCTGTGCCTTGGCACAGAGGCTCTAAAAAAAGGACATGTGTTTTGCATTGCAAAGATGATAGGAGGAGGAAGCCAGCCTTTTAATTTATTTTACCTTGCATTTTATAATGAAAAACAACCATAAGTCACACTTTTAATGAGGCCAATGAGATATGAGGTAGGAAGAGAAATTTGTGGTCAAGGTCAAGGCAACTGTGGCTTTGTGGGCATTCTGGGAAATGTTTGTTATTTCTCTCACAATGCAACGAGGTAACCTCAAACAGATTATTTAAATGCACATTTAAATTTAAATATTGATGTGTGAAGAGAGAATTCCACAGAAATTCCAGTGGTAAATTCCATGGTGTTAAGCAGAGGAAGTTAAAACAGTACACTAGCCCAGAACTGGAACCATTCCATTTCCAACTATCCATATTTTTTTCCAGTTTTTGCAGTTGCTTTCCCTTTCTTCTTTTCTTTTCTTTTCTCTCTCTCTCTGTCATTTGATAAAAGCATTAATCTAATCCTTGCTTTATATGTTAAAAATATAAGAACTGCATTATTTTTTCTGAAATTAGTTTTCTCTCTCTCTCTTTCGCAAATGGCCCATACTAGATCCTACACAAGCCATTCATTTGGGGGGGGGGGGAATTGTGAATCACACATGAATTTATTGCATCTTTTTTCTCCAAAGAGCATAAGATGGCACACCCAGTCCACTGTCATCACCACCATTTTTTCCTCATAGCAGCCTTGATCAGGCTTGCGGCCCAAGGTCCCCCATTGAACTTCACAGCTGAATGGGGATTCATATCCAGGTCTCTCCAGTCTAAATCCAACACATACTGCACATACTGCATAGGAATGGAAACACACAGCAGGGGTTTTTAATGAAGGCCACAGCTTTACTAATTTTCTTATCCCGTCCCTTTCTTAGTCACAAGTGTTTCTGACCCCTTAGTTGAAGCAATGGACACATTGCTCATTTCAGGTGACATAACTGTGTTGAGTGAGCATACATTTGTGTGTGGGGGGGGGACCTCTGTGACTCTCTCCACATAATCCAGATCCCTGTTTTACCAGGGTTCCTCATGGCACAGAGCAGCTTTCCCCAACCTGGTGCTCTTCAGATGTTTGGCACCACAATTCCCATCCCATCATTCCAGACCATGCTGACTGGGGCTGATGGACACTGTTGTTCAAAACCTCTGGAGGGCACCAGGTTCAAGGAGGCTGCCATAGAGAGACACACACACCATTGCATTTGTGTAAGTCAAATGCGGCTGTTCAACCAAACATTCCCCCACTGGAGACAGGGACGGCTGGCACGGATCTCCTCCCCTTCTCCCCCCTCCCCCATGTGCAATCTCACACATTTGTGCCATCTGGAAAGGCTGCTGCCTCCATTGTGAGCCTTAGCCTGGCTCTAAGCTTTGCCCATCACTGCTCACAAACCTTAGCAGTGCACCGAGGAGGGCCTAGCCGTGTCACTCCCCTCCAGTGGAGGCTGGTGGCTCTGAGTTTGGCAGGGCTGTATATCAATTCTGGGTTTTAGTCAGAACCAGCCAGAACTTGAAATGAGCTATCCAATGTGCTGAACCCTATCCCTAAAATGGGTTCAGCACCTTGGATAGCTCCTCTAGACTTTTGGCTGGTTCTGACTGAAACCCAGAGTGGAACCCCAGCCCCACCGAAATCAAAGCCACCAGCCTCCACTGCTCCCCTCTCCCCTCAAGCCAGTAAACTATGGAATTGGTGATCCTGAAAGTCTGAAGGGCTCCCAAATTAGCTGGAGAAAGGGACTGTTTTTCCCAAGTTAATTTTGAGCCTGAGAAGCTTATGGCAGGGACCCCCCCCCCTTTTTATCTTCCCTGTGAGGTGCCAAACACAAGGTTGCAAATTTACTTTTGGGGATTTGGAGCAGAAGAGCAAATGTGGGAAAGGAAAATGTGAAGCCCTTTCCCCACCATTTCTCCATTCTGAATCTCCCCTTCTGAAGCAGGTTTCTTTAAAAACAAACACTAGCATTGGGACTCTACTGCCATTTTATGGGTATTTAGCCACTTGAAAACAAGCTTCTGAAGTGAAATTGCGGAGTGAAATATGAGGAAACCTATACGTCAACACATCCTAATATTTCAAAATGTTGATAGGGAGCTTGTGCAAGGTGGAACTCACAGCATTCTCTTCGCAACTATCTGCTTGAGTTTGTTGCACTGAAAATTAATGACATTGATTTATGGAAGATACTTCACCACCTGGACATTATCAGCTTGATACCTCCAGCAGGAATGGAATCATAAAGCTATCTTTTTACCTCAAATAATGCCTCTTCATCTAGCAGCCCCACTGACTGAAAAGCAGCATTAATCTTTGCTTGCAATATGACAGGAGAGAATGTTGTCAGCTCAATAACACATAACCCCCTATTTGCCAGTGTCAAACCTTTCCCTTCCTCCGCACCCTCAAGGCAGCATAAGAATTATGCTTGCTTTCAAATGAGATGTCTAATTTCCCCACCAAGAGAGATTGTGTGTTTTGAAAGTTCATATTACAGATACAGGGGAGAAGATGGTGTGAAATTGGGCAATTTTCTTTGTGTTTTTATTGTGACACTTTTTGTAATCAGTATATGTTCACATCAGACACTACTCGCCTATTAGGCCTAACTGAAATAGCCAGTGTCAGAACAGTCTTTTTGAAAATAAAAACATCCATCAGAAGGAACAATATTATGTTGGCCTGTCAAATTGTAACATATGCCTAGGAACGTGTATTTGACATCGAAGCTGCCTGTGCCAACCCCTTACCATGTAGAATTATAATTACAGAGCTTTAAAGGTTTGAAACTTTGCTCCCAGAGCTCTAAGGTAGAATCTGCCCACACAGCTAAAAGAGATTAGCTCATGTCTTCCAGATTATAACTTTCTGCAAGACAAATTCAAGGCCACAGCAGACAAAGAAAAGGCATACTACAGATATCCCCTGATGCCATAAGCCAATAAGCAGTTGTGCACATTGCAGAGGCCTGTGGGAGATCCTCAACATTTCTGTCTCATTAATAACATCAGAAGAACCATGCTGGATCAGACCAAAGGTCCACCTAATCCAGCATCCTACTCCCCACAGCAGCCAACCAGATGACTCTGGGTAAAACCACAAACAGGGCATGGAGCCCTCTCCCGATGTTGCTTCTTAGCACTGAGGAAAACATTTCTGACATCAAATTTCTGATCATTAGAGAATAAAATTGGATCCAGAGCATTAAAGTGGATTCCTACCTATTCCAGTTTTGTGCTATTCGCTTGGGGGGTTCATCTGAATCATCTGAATCAGATGAACCCTGAACAGAATGGGGCTGATTCGGACAGTTTGGGGATTTGTCCAAAGTGAAGCAAAGGTTCTCTGAATCTGGGTCCTCCTGAAGCTTCATGAGGAAACTGGAGATTCAGAGGCAGTGTGATAGGCAGGCAGAAAGTCTGAAAAAAATGGACACATTTCTCCTCAGTCTTTCCATATAAGGAAAATGCCAGGGGAGGTAGAAAGGCGAGGGAGAGTTGAAAGGGTATAGTTTTGAGATGGGCAAGTCTAGCTTCTAATCAGAGGGAATTATTTTACCATCGCGCTCTAATCACAGTGTTTTCTGCTTTGGAGGAGGGAAGTTGAAGTAATACTATATCAACTTGCTTCTAGTCTGTTCTCTGCCCCTTGCTAGTTTTCTGTTATGAGCAGAAATGTTTAAAGAGTTGTGGTGGCATTCAGGACATTTTTAGTTTGTGTCTCTTACCAGTACCTATCTATTCTATTCCTAAACCAGTTGCCTTCCTTATTCCAACCAATCTTTTACTAAAATCCTTCCCTTTTCAATCCAGTCCTATCCTAAAATCCTCATCCGTTCCTAAAATCAATGTTTAGTATGTTTATCTTTGCGGTTGTTTGAGTCAGTCTGGATTGTTAGGGGTTGTTTATTAGTAGTTAGATATATACAGTGTCACTTCCTTTCTCCCCTAACACACACACCACCATCCCCTCATTTTGGTCCTAATTGTATAAGTTTGATTTTGATTTAAGTTCAAGTTTTCGTCTGTGAGTGTCTCTACTCTGTGTCTACTGTAATATTCTGTGCTCTTTGTGGTTTGTGCAACTGTGTGGTCTGCATGACTGTTTTCAACAGTTTCTTTTTAACAAAATCAAATTTTAAAGGCTATTTGAACAAAATCTCTTGCATCTATTTGTCTGAAAATTTTCAGGCTTCATCCCCTCAAAAGGGGCTTGGAATTTTCATCCAATTCTGCATAACAGCAAAAAGCTAGAGTGATTTTGTTGATTTCCCAGTGATAGTCAGTTGGGAAACAGAAGGCTTCAAATATCTGAAACAAGGTTCTGATGCAAATCCGAATTGAATCAGGTGATCTCCAAAGCAAATCAAACTGCTTTCTTAACTACCAAAGCAGGTCCAGACTGAATGTTCTGATTGGTGTGCACCCCTACCAACCACATACTAGCCAAAGACTCTATTAAACACAAAGATATGGCACAAAGACATGTACTGTACTGTAGGACAAAGTGGGCAGACTTCAGGCTTGCAGGATCTTCTTTGGTTTTTACTAGAAACACAAGATCCACCAACCAGAGCCTGCTGCAAAAGAAATACACTTAGAATTAAAGAATTCTGAGCCCAGGAATTTGTTTTGAGTACCAGAACTGTACAGAACTCACAGTCCTTCCACACAAACCCCACTCTTGGGGGTGGGGGATGTCTCCATGGGCAATTTGCTGAGAGCTGGCTACATTTGGAGGTCATTTGAGGTACATGACGTGGTGGCTATCCTGCAGCCACCCCGGAGCATTTTATGGAAAAAACCAGTTTTCCTGAGACTACTCTGATTGTTTTCCTTAAGTCAGGCTTTCTGGGATTTTGTTGTTGTGTGCCCCAACCCCTGCATTTACTTCGGGTATGCTAGCCCTGCCCAGGGGTGTGTCTTTCACCGTGACCCCAGTCAAAGGCGGTTTCCCATCTCTGTATTTCCCAGCACAAACCTATGTGTGTCTACTCAGAAATAACTCCCATTGTGCTCAATGAGGCTTGTTCCCTAAATGTGCACTCCTGAAGTTACTGAGATTCCCATCAATCGAAATAGCGCATTTAGGTGCCTTAAAGCACTAACTAAATCAAGTATTGATAGGGTTAAAGGCTGACTGGAATAACTCCCCTAGAGGCTGTAAAGCGCTATCTTGAAGCTGCATTTCTTCTATGGTTTATTCTTTCTTTGGTTTATTGCTGTTAGGAACTAATTAATGTGCAGCTTTGATCCTTTGCAGCATCATATAACAGGAGCTTCAAGGGGAAGGAGAAAGGGGGGTACAGCCTGAACTTGGGGTTGCTGGGAGCCTCTAACATTGGTTGAACAGCCCCTGCCAGTCTGATGACATTCAATTCCAATTTCCCTACCCAGAAGTATGTTCCTTTCAAGCAAATTATAAAGGTACAGTGCACTTATTTGTGGGTCCCTGCGCAGACCAAAGCCAATTCTTTGAAAAATCTGGGTAATCCCCTATTTGCTTCTTCTGTTGTCAGTTACCCAAAGGCTAAGCTTTCTCCATTTCAGCAGTATAACTTGGGAGGGAGGGTCATTTTGTTGCTGCTATTGTTGGCCATCAGAAATCCTACTGGAAATCCTATTGAAAATCACCCATAAATCTAGTAGTAGATCCTGATTCTACCTTCTTTTCACCCCTGCTAGGATACTTGTATGTTGGATGTGCACTAAACGCACAACTGACTCTCATAGTCTACACTGCTGGTGGCTGCAATTGTAGTGTAGTTGTCTACAATGTGACAAGATTGCTTGTGAAGAAATGCTATGTATGTAAATAGCCATTGATGGACTGTAATGTCTGGGTGCTTTGCATAGCCTCTGTGAGGGTATAATGTATCTGTGTACGCCTAAGACCCAGATTTGTTACTGTGGCCAGTGTAAAAATACTGTTTGGTGACAAGTTCTGAAGTGGGAAAGAAAGACGATCACTTTGAATATTTACAGATGGGCCTGGATCAGGAAAATATGGTTTTGATTGGTCTGGGAAACATCCAGTTCCGATTGGCTGGGGATTCTAGCTAGGTGGAAAAGAGCAGCTGGGAAATGACAATTGACAGTTAAGGTTTGGCAAGATTTCAGTTAGGCAATTGGTGGTCTGTCAGGGTCTGTCTGTTGGTTGGTGTGTCTTGTGTGATAGAAAGACTAGAAGAAAGTTGAGGAGAAAGTGAATAGCTAAGGCCTGAATATTAATTATTCTTTGTCTGTGGGAAAACCATACATTTATTTATTTATTTATTTATTTATTTATTATTATTTATTAAATTTATTAATCGCCCATCTGACTGGTCACCCAGCCACTCTGGGCGATGTACAACCCACCATAAACAATTTAAAACAATAAAATTTTACCATAAATTTTTTTAAAAAAAAATACCCTAACCCACCCCAAATGCCTGCCTGAACAGCACGACAGAAGCTCATTAAAGAGGGGGCATGACGGAGTTCCCTAGGGAGGGAGTTCCACAGAGTGGGGGCCACCACAGAGAAGGCCCTCTCCCTCGTCCCCACCAGTCTAGCTGTCCTGGCTGATGGGACAGAGAGAAGGCCATCCGAGGCTGATCTTGTTAAGCGGCCTGTCTGGTGCTGCTGGAGGCGCTCCTTAAGATAGGCTGGGCCGGAACCATATAGGGTTTTAAAGGTCAAAACCAACACCTTGAATTTGGCCCGGAAAACAACTGGTAACCAGTGCAACTCCTTCAGCACTGGAGTGATGTGATCTCGCCGGCGGCTGCCTTTAATCAGGCGAGCCGCCGCGTTCTGTACCAGCTGCAGTTTCCGAACCGTCTTCAAGGGTAACCCGACGTAGAGCGCATTACAGTAGTCTAAACGAGAGGAGACCAGGGCATGTACTACCAATGGGAGCAGATGGTCGGGAAGGTAGGGGCGCAGCCGCCGTATCAGATGGAGTTGATACAGCGCTGTCCGGCTCACAGCTGACACCTGAGCCTCCATGGACAGCTGGGAGTCCAAAATGACCCCCAGGCTGCGGACCTGGTCTTTCAAGGGTAGCTGTACCCCATTCAACACCAGGTCAACATCCCCCAGCCTCCTCTTGTCTCCCACCAAAAGTACCTCGGTCTTGTCAGGGTTGAGCTTCAGCTTATTCCTCCCCATCCAGCCACTCACCGTCTCCAGACATTTGGACAGGGATTCTACGGCCAACCTTGGTGAAGATTTGAATGAGAGGTAGAGCTGAGTGTCATCCGCATATTGATGACACTGCACCCCAAACCTCCTGATGATAGCCCCCAGTGGCTTCACATAGATGTTTAATAGCATCGGGGAGAGGATGGAACCCTGTGGCACCCCACAAGTAAGTGGCCACGGGTCCGAAACCTCCTCTCCCAGTGCTACCCTCTGGTACCTGCCAGAGAGGAAGGACTGGAACCACCGCAATACAGTGTTTCCAATGCCCAACCCCTCCAGGCGGTCCAGGAGGATACATGGCTGGTGAAGGCCAAGAGTAGGGAACAGATGGCTACATTATGCCAGGAGCCTGCCCTAAGATCTTGCCAGAAGAAGGTTACACAAGCAGGCATTAAAACCCAAATAAACTGTCCAAACAGCCTAAAATACAACAGAAGGAGCTTTGAGAGTCAGAGGAAGACTGTGCCCAAGAACTGGACCTGGTTGTGAGTGTATTTGGCTGGGATGGAGGTTTAGGGAATTTGTCCTGAAGTAAAGTATGTCATTAAGAGGCTTATATTAGCAACAGTGTCTCTTGAGTCCTTAAGAAGTGCCAGCAAGCATTCTTTTGAAATCCCCAAAGTAAATATTAGTATCCCCTTAACTACAAAATATCCCTTTAATAAATTAGCTTGTTTAATATTTCATCCTTTCTCTAGTGTTGGTACCCATCTCATACCTAAGCCACTTATACAAAGCTGGGGGGGGGGGATCTTCATGACAATGGAATGAGAAACGTATTGGAGCATTATCCAGATTTTCATGGAATTGGCTTTGGTCCATCAGGGACACATGAAGAAAGAAAAGCCAAATGTAGCATACCTTTAAAATCTGTTTTTCATGGATCACACAGTGGTTGAAAGCAACATACTTCTGGGTAGGGTGGGGGGAGTAGAACTGAACATCGACAACCCAGCAGGTGCTGCTCAACCATGAGAGAGGCTTGTTTCCTGCCCCTGTCCAGGCTCCCCCTGGCTACCACATTATTCCCAACAGCATCTGAAGCTTCCCCATGAAAGCACCCCACCAGCACAATTTTGTCCCATTTCAACCAACAGTCAGGTAGTTAGAGCTCCCACCCCCTTTCTCCTTTTCCAGGGAGCAAAAAATCTAGCCACCACCCATTGTCAGTTTGCAGCCTGTGTTGCCCAGTCATAAAACCCCAGTTGTGCACTTCCAGGGAGTAAATACAGAGATCCATCTGCTTCAGTCATTCTCAGCCTGCAGCCTCTGTTGCCTGCTTTCCCCCCATTGAGAATCTGCAGCGTCTTTTTCCCACTGAGAAAATCGAAGTCACACTGTTTCAAGTACTAGCTATCTAGCAAGAGGCGGCGGCCAGGAATGGGAGCCTGCAGCCCCGCTGTATTGATATGGTGATACCATGAAAACTAAAGAATTCAGGAGAGGGAGAAGAGGAGGTGGCAGCAGAGGCGGCAGCAGCAGGAGCCCTAGCAGAGGGAGGCAACACCAGCCAGCCCTTTTCCTCCATGCAGAGAAGCAGCAAAGTAACACGAGTGTCAGAGACGCAAAGTTACACAAGCATCAGAGAAGGCTCTCAAGGGGGCTGGGCTGGGAAATGGAGGCTAGTTACTCCCACTGGTGAAAAGGAAGTACAGCATGATTCTGAAGGCTCGAAAGAGCACTCTAGCGCTTTGATGTTTTAGAAAGGCAGGCTAGTTACTCTAGTTACCTATAGTAACTAGAGGTCACAGCCAAGTGAAAGATACACCCCTAGGAATGCCCCAATCATACCAAATTTAAAGTGGATGGATGGGCACACAGCAGCTGAACCACAGGGAAGCTGAATTAAAGAAAAACAACAGAGTAAAGGTACTCTGAAAAAATGTGGATTCCCTGCAGGTAAATTCCAGTGTAGCTGCAGACTGGCCATGAAGTCATGTGCCTCAAAGGACCTCCGAACTGTCCCAATCCACAGCAGATCACCCATGAAGACAGGTGATTTTAAAGTATTCTGAGAGAACTGGTGGAAGCGGAAAAGGTTCAGCTTGTGGAACTCTGAGTTATAGTGGCAGAGAGTTTCTTATGTCCTGAAATATACGCATTTGCTTAAAAAAGAAAGAAAGAAACCCCATAAGTGGGATCGCTCAGTAAATGAGCAAGTTTTCCCATAGTGCTCTTTGCCCAGTTCCCCTGTCACTTATCCCAGGCTAGTCAAGTAGAAATTATGGTAGTGCCAAGAATGTTCCCTTATGTCTGCTTCATGCAAAACATCTTACACAGAGACGAATCCAATTAGAAAATACAAGTGAGTTTCTAGGTTTCAGTTTTGACATCACGTATATGGATCAGTGCCCCTTCATGGATCATTGCCTTGTTGTGGTGAAGGGGCTTGCGTAACTCAGTGAAGCCATAAGCTATGCCGTGCAGGGCCACCCAAGACGGACAGGTCATGGCAGAGAGTTCTGACAAAATGTGGTCCACTGGAGAAGGAAATGGCAACCCACTCCAGGATTCTTGCCAAGAAAACCCCATGGAACATATCACAAGGCTAAAAGATATGATGCCGGAAGATAAGCCCCTCAGGTCGGAAGGTGTCCAGTATACTACTGGGGAAGAGCAGAGGGTATTTCCAAGTAGCGCCAGAAAGAGTGAAGCAGCTGGGCCAAAGCCGAAAGGACTCTCAGCTGCGGATGTGTCTGGTGGTGAAAAGAAAATCCGATGCTGTAAAGAACAATATTGTTTAGGAACCTGGAATGTCAGATCAATGAATCACCGTAAGCTGGAGGTGGTCAAACATGAGATGGCAAGTTTGAACATCGATATCTTGGGAATCAGCAAACTAAAATGGACAAGCATGGGCGAATTTAATTCAGGTGACCATCATATCTACTACTGTGGGCAAGAATCCCTTAGAAGAAATGGAGTAGCACTCATAGTCAACAAAAGGGTGGGAAAAGCAGTACTGGTGTACAATCTTAAAAACGATAGAATGACCTCAGTATGAATCCAAGGCAAACCATTCAACATCACAGTAATTCAAGCCTATGCCCCAACCACTGAGGCTGAAGAAGCTGAGGTTGATCGGTTCTATGAAGACCTACAACACTTTCTAGAACTAACACCAAAAAAAGATGTCCTCTTCATCACAGAGGATTAGAATGCTAAAGTGGGAAGTCAAGAAATCACTGGGATAACAGGCAAGCATGGCCTTGGTGTACAAAATGAAGCAGGACAAAGGCTAATAGAGTTTTGCCAAGAAAACATGCTGATCATAGCAAACACTCTTTTCCAACAGCACAAGAGGCAACTCTACACATGGACATCACCAGATGGTCAATATCGAAATCAGATTGATTATGTCCTTTGCAGCCAAAGATGGAGAAGCTCTCTATACAGTCAGTAAAAACAAGACCTGGAGCTGACTGTGGCTCAGATCATGAGCTTCTTGTTGCAAAATTTTGCCTGAAATTGAAGAACGTAGCGAAAACCACTAAACCATTCAGGTATGACCTAAATCATATCCCTTATGAATATACAGTGGAGGTAAGGAATAGATTTCAGGGATTAGACCTGATAGACAGAGTGCCTGAGGAACTATGGACGGAGGTCCGTAACATTGTTCAGGAGGCAGCAACTCAATCCATCGCAAAGAAAAAGAAATGCAAGAAAGCCAAGTGGCTGTCTGATGAGGCTTTACAAGTAGCTGAGGAAAGAAGGGAAGATTAAAGCAAGGGAGAAAGGGGAAGATATATCCGACTGAATGCAGAGTTCCAGAGAATAGCAAGGAGAGATAATAAGAAGGCCTTCTTAAATTAACAATGCAAAGAAATCGAGGAAAACAACAGAATGGGAAAGACTGGAGATCTCTTCAAGAAAATTGGAGATCTCAAGGGAATGTTTTGTGCAAAGACGGGCATGATAAAGGACAAAGAAGGCAGGGACCTAACAGAAGCAGAGGAGATTAAGAAGAGGTGGAAAGAATACACAGAAGAACTATACAGGAAAGATCTGAATGTCCCTGATAGCCATGATAGTGCAGTCACTGAACTTGAGCCAGACATCCTCGAGAGTGAAGTCAAGTGGGCCTTAGGAAGCATTACTAACAACAAAGCTAGTGGAGATGACAGCATTCCAGCTGAGCTATTTAAAATCCTAAAAGATGATGCTGTTAAAGTGCTGCACTCAATATGCCAACAAATTTGGAACACTCAACAGGCCACAAGACTGGAAGAGGTCAGTTTACATTCCAATTCCAAAGAAGGGCAATGCCAAAGAATATTCAAACTACCATACAATTGCACTCATTTCACATGCCAGAAAGGTGATGCTCAAAATCCTACAAGCTAGGCTTCAGCAGTATGCGAACCGAGAACTACCCCCAAGTACAAGCTGGGTTTCGAAGAGGCAGAGGAACTAGAGATCAAATCGCCAACTTTTGCTGGATCATGGAGAAAGCAAGAGAATTCCAGAAAAACCTCTGTTTCTGCTTCATTGACTACGCTAAAGCCTTTGATTGTGTGGATCACAACAAACTGTGGCAAATTCTTAAAGAGATGGGGGTACCAGACCACCTTACCTGTCTCCTGAGAAACCTGTACGAGAGTCAAGAAGCAACTGTAAGAACTGGACATGGAACAACCGATTGGTTTCAAATTGGGAAAGGAGTATGACAAGGCTGCATATT
Organism: Heloderma suspectum; assembly: GCF_057233095.1. NCBI lineage: Eukaryota > Metazoa > Chordata > Lepidosauria > Squamata > Helodermatidae > Heloderma > Heloderma suspectum. The sequence continues at coordinate 158,257,154 of NC_139458.1, read as the reverse complement.
GTCGCCCTGCTTATTTAACTTATATGCAGAGTACATCATGAGAAATGCGGGGTTGGATGAATCACAGGTCGGACTTAAGATTGCCGGGAGAATTATCAACAACCTCAGATACGCAGACGATACCACCCTAATGGCAGAAAGCGAAGAGGATTTAAAAAGCCTCTTGTTGAGGGTGAAAGAGGAGAGTGCAAAAGCTGGTTTGAAAGTTAACATTAAAAAAACGAAGATCATGGCATCTGGCCCCATCACTTCCTGGCATATAGAAGGAGAAGAAATGGAAGCAGTGACAGATTTTATTTTCTTGGGCTCCAAGACCACCACAGACGGTGACTGTAGCCATGAAATTAAAAGACACTTGCTCCTTGGGAGGAAAGCTATGGCAAACCTAGACAGCATAGTAAGAAGCAGAGACATCACCTTGCTGACAAAGGTCCGTCTAATCAAAGCTATGGTTTTCCCAGTAGTAACGTATGGCTGTGAGAGCTGGACTATAAGGAAGGCTGAGCGCCGAAGGATTGATGCTTTCGAACTGTGGTGCTGGAGAAGACTCTTATGAGTCCCCTGGACTGCAAGGAGGTCAAATCAGTCCATCCTAAAGGAAATCAACCCTGAGTGCTCATTGGAAGGACAGATACTGAAGCTGAAGCTCCAATATTTTGGCCACCTAATGCGAAGAGAAAACTCTCTGGAAAAGACCCTGATGTTGGGAAAGACTGAAGGCAAAAGGAGAAGGGGACGGCAGAGGATAAGATGGCTAGATAGCATCACTGATGCAATGAATATGGACTTGCGCACGCTCCAGGTGAGAGCGCAGGACAGGAAGGCCTGGTGTGCTATGGTGCATGGGGTCACGAAGAGTCGGACATGACTGAACGACTGAACAACAACAACATATGGATCAGTGAGCTCCCAAATCTGTTTACTCATGGCCAAAAAAGATACTTGTGGCATATCATACATCACAAAAAATACTGTATTCCAAATTTTAGAAAAAAGTGTGAGTGTGTGTGTGTTTTGAGAGAGAGAGAGAGAGATTTGTTTAAAAGACAACCTTCAGATTTCCCCCATCACCCTTTTAGATCTGCAATTATGTGATATTGTAATTTTTCTTTCTAATGTAGATAAAGAATTGTTCAAAAGGAAGAAGCAATGGTTATTTTAAGATGCAGAGTTTAGGCCAAATGGAGTTCCTCAGAGATCAGACTTGAAACCACTTTTGTTCAATATTTCCATTAATGACCATAGGGGTGGAATAAAAGCACGCTGATAGCATTTATGAATAAGATCAGGTCAGCAATGCAAAACGTTAAAAAGAAGAGAAGTTATGCAGGATGATTTGGATTATGTTGCAAGCTAGAGGAATAGAAATTGAATAAAATGCAATAGGGCCCTATAATATACATACAGGGTTGAATCAAGATTTACACTGGATTAACTGCACTGGTGGAAGTGAACTTCCTCTCCCACTCCTTCCCATGGCAGCCCCTACAGCCCCCTGAGAATGCTACACAGAGAGTCAGGAGATCTTGCTGAATGGGGTGAGATATGGTGTTTGGGGGGGAGGGCATCCTCAAAAATTGGGCAGAGGGCCCTTCCACCAGCAGAGACCTTCTTCTCACAGAAGGCAGATCCTGGATCCAACCCATAGTATATTCTTGGGAACAAACAATGTACATTGGGTGGAATTCAATGTCATGCAAACAGAAATCTGCTCATGACAGAACTTTCTCCCCTTTTGCCTCCTTCCTGCAGCCATCTGCACCCTTGATAATCTACACTGGAGGTCCTTGAACACTTCAGAGCAGATTTTGAAGGCAAGGGGGGGCTGCAGGGAGGAGGAGAAATTACCCCCTCACAGTTCCACCGACAGGTCCATCACCAGAATTACCACTGGATTTCATCCATTATTTTTATCAGTTGAGGACACTGAGACAAGGGAGAAGATAATATTATTTAGCATCAAAGAGGGATACTCTTTGATGTATATCATAATTCTAGTAATTAGAGAAAAAATATCGGTATCCTTATATAAAGCAATGGTGAGCCCACATTTGGAATATGGTGCTTGGTTTGATCACCCGTATCCAAGTAGCAGGATTCAAGGCTGCAGCAAATCTTATCCTGTGATCTGCAGATATCAGGTGGAGAGTAATTTTGTGCATCACAGCCAAACTCTGGTCAAAGGAGAGAAGTATGGGACCACTAGCCAGACCAACAAAGATGCCTCTTAAGCAGCAATAGGCCAAATGAGGTCATGTGATACATCCTGACCACTATAAATGCGTTTGGTTGAGTGTCTCTAGTCTTAGAACAAAGGGGTTCTGCTTACTGCTGCTTTCTGCTACTGACTTGACATAGCTCATTCTTACCCAGTCTTGTCTTTCTCTCAGGACATTTCTCCCCCTGATATGGTAAGAGTGGGCCTTAATGTCAAAACGGCTGGATCAGAACAAGTGGAAGGGATTATAATTTCAAAACTGGAAGAATGTAGAATTTATATTATGGACAGAGACTAAAAGAATTATTTTAAAGGAGGCTGGGATGGGAATATGCCAGCACCTCACAAATTTATCAGAATGAGTGACTCAGTGCTGTGCATGTGTGAGGTGGGAAACATATAGAGTGAAGATTTTAGTGGGCACAGGAATAAAAAGCTACAAACTGGCAATGATGTAGGTTGGAAATTGTAAGATTTTTTATTTTTTACTCAGCTATAAAATTTATATTTTATATGCAGATGGTCGCCTTTCTCTTAGAGATTGTCCTCTTACAGACCCCCATTGTGTAAAATCCCCAAGTGCTGTCTCTATCTTCTACCGTTAAAAGTCCACTTGACTTTTTCCTCTTCAGTATCTGTACACAAAATGTCAGTTGGCAAGGTCTACCTTCCTAGCATCTCTGGTAGATTTTAGGTGTACCTACATGCATCATGAAATAGATACAGATATATAGATATAGTTATACCCTAGAAAAGGCATTTTATGCTGAGGTATTAATAAAACGATAGTCAATTAGATTCTTTTTCTCAAAAAGCCAGTCTTGTTAACAATCTACAGGTTGTTTTCATATAAGAATATTGATGTCCCAGGAAAATTTAACTACTCTAGGAGGTAAGGGCTGAAGTTAGCAACGATGAAAAAATATTGTTTGAAATGATTACCTTGAATGTGTTAATGCATTTGAACGGTACATTACAAGAAACAAAATATAACATAATGCGGAAGTAAAAGTACACTATATCCAGACTTTGTTATCATGGCTTTGAACTAATGTTCAATTAGAAGACTAGCACGCTTCATTTTCAACTTCCAATCCATCCAGCTGACATACTAGACATGAATAATGATTAAAAAAACAGGCCAAATTTCTCAAACATAGTTAATGTTCATGGCAGTCAATTCTGGATTAACCATTTTGCAGCTTAGGTGATTAGAGAGCTGATGTGGGAAATGGATTTGGATTATTTTCATTTCATCACAGAAGTTGAAGCAAATCTCTGCAGATCAGAAAGGCATAGCTAGCTCCATCTATATTCCTGAGGCGTACAGTGGTCTGTCAGCCTAACACAAACCACCTTGATCCATTAGAAACAGCCATGGAAAATGTTGAGGACATGTACATGGCTGTCATACTTTCCTTTGTGGATATAGCTGAGTTTAAATCCAAATTGAGGTGAGGGTGCGGGGTACAGCTTCCAGTGAATTAAAAATGGCTGACCTTGTGGGTTTGGTTTATCACTGGGATGATGGTAGACTTTTCAGTGGTTATAGCATCACCAGTAGACACTGGGGTAATGTATGGTGTGGTGTGCTAGCCGTATCTACCTAATTGTGCTTTTACAGTTGCTTATGGATTCCCTCAGTCTTCTGAATATTTTACAATATATGCCAAGTTGAATCAAATAGACTGCCTGAGAGGAAGAACGGCTACTTGAAGGGTTTGATTGGAAAAGATTTCTCCATCCAAGGGAAGTCAAAATGTGTGGTACATCAAAGCCCAGAGCCCACCCTTCCAGGCTGAACTATTAGAAAGAATTAGAAATGGCCAGACTTTGTTTTGCCCTCCAGCTTTGTAGCTCATTTTAAATCTGGGTTGCTGCCTTCTTTAACCAAATTACTTTGCCAAGTGCTATTAATCATTGCATCCTGTCTTTCAAATCCCCAAGACTCTTTTCATGGCAACACTAGCACTTTGGGCCAGCTTTATTAAAAAGAAAAAACATTTTTAAAAATCAAATCTCACTTTTACATCAATTTGATACTGATGGCATTTATGAAACCTGCATTCTGGTCTTTTTTTCAATGAAGAGCAATTAAGAAGCTCTCCAGTCAATGTCCCATACATGCACTGACCAGGGGGGTGTCTCCATGGTTGATACGCTGTGAGCTGGCTCCATTCGTAGGTTGTTCAGGGCACATGATGTCATGGCCATCCCAGAGCCACCCTGGAGCTTTTCACAAAAAAACCCAGATTTCCTGAGACTACTTTAAGTCCAATTGTTTTGGATTCTCCCCGGTATAGTTGCTGTGAGCTCCAACCCCCGTGTTGACCTCGGGTATGCTAGCCCTGCCCAGGGGTGTTCCTTTCACCGTGATCCCAGTCAAGGGGTGTTTCCTGTCCCTGTGTTTCCCTGCACAAACCAATTAGTGTCTACTCAGAAGTAACTCCCATTGTGGTCATTGAGACTTGTTCCCTTAATGCATGTGTCAGAATGTACAGTGATCCCCCCCAATCGAAATAGCAAACTTTAAAGTACTAATTCCCTAAAGGCTGTACAGCGCTATCTCAAAGCTGTGATCCTCCACTGTTTGGTTTATTGCCATTAAGAAGTAACTAATTCGCACCTGCATAGCATTGGGTTAGAAAGGGTTGGTTTCCCGTGCCTGTGTTTCCCATCCCTGTCTTTCCCAGCACAAACAGATGTGTGTCTGCTCAGAAGGAACTCACATTGTGGTCAATGAGACTTGTTCCCGAAAGGCACACTCCCAAATTTACTGAGATTCCCATGCATTGAATTAACATGTTTAATTAATGTGAAGCTTCAAAGCTTCAGTTGTTCACAGCATCGGCAGCTTCAGGGGAGGGAGAACACTGTGTTCCTTTAATGGTTGTTGCCTTATGGAAGTAATTAATGTTGCAGGGAGAGAGAGAAGGAGATTGTACACAGCATCAGCAGCTTAAGGGGAGGGAAAACACTGTGTTCCTTTAATGATTGATGCTCTAAGGGAGTAATTAATGCACAGAGAGAGAGAGAGAATAGGAGAGTGATTTTTGTTGAGACACAACCCAGGATTTTATCAAAGGAGAAAGGAGAGGTAGAGCCTGGAAGGGGGGGAAGGAAGCTTTTCTTATTTTTGATAAGCCCCTGCCAGTCAGATTACCTTCACTCCACACACACACACACACACCTGGAAGTGTTCTGTGAAGCGACTTATACTGGTATAGTGCATCCATTTGTGGAGCCCTGCATGAGCCAAAGCCAATTCCTAGGAAAATCCGGGTAAGCCACCATTCCCTTCTCCTTCCATGGTCATGGAGACATTCCCCAGGCTGAAACTGGCTTCATTTTCCCAATACGACAGTTGCACCCCTGCACCCTGAAGATGTGTTTTGTTGACAATGAATTCCTTCTAAATGTGGGTTTCAGAAGGAATTTTCCACCTCATTTTGGCTAGTAACCCTGAAGTTTGTTTTGCCTTCCAGAATGTTGCTCTCTTTATTGCCGTCGTGCCTGTGGGTACCACTGTGCCCACACAAATCTCTCTTCACACTCATCATGCTCCTGCCCCTCCTGATTTTATGGATAGTTTGCTGTACTTTTGAACAGGGGCATGGACAAGGTGGCCTTCATTTTTATGAATAAGTCTTCCAAATGTTGCCCTGAAAGATAATTTCTGCCAAACCTTCTTTCAGTATTTCTGAACATTCTACTAAAATTTGCTGTAAACAAAGGTTTTATGGAAAACTTCTCATCAACTTTTGAGACTATTCTTTATATTTCTCTTGACCAAGTGTGTATTAACTTGATTTACTCTGCATTTCTTTAAACCATAGTAATCAAATGGAGATGGAGGAGTGGAACATCTCCTTCTGACCAAATCATACTACTGGAACAATATGGCACCGACTTTTGAATTTTCATTCTCTATCTGGGAAAGAGATGGTAGTATTTTTTTCATTAAATATAAGTGATGTTCATTTTGTACTGAAGAATTGTGTGTAATCCTTCTTCAGTAAAAAACATATTGTCTGATACCTGATTTCATAGGTGTTTTCGGTCTATGTTGCCTTGTCAAATAGCAGCTTGAATGAATCTTCAAAAGTTAACTCCATTGTTTTATGGTTTTATCCCACTTTACAGTATATGTAGTACAATCCTATACATGTCTGCTTAGACATACATCCTATTGAATTCAATGAAACTTACTATAGGATTACAGTCTTTTAATTAAAAAAAAATGACCCCAACAACCCCAAATGGTCTTGCATCCACTTATAAATGCAGTTTATACATTTTGACATCTGAAGTATAGTTTTATACCAGAACATCATTTGGTTAGATGCCATGGAAGGGTTACTAGACAGCTCTTTATTTTAAGGATTATCCCTTATTTCAGAACATGATCACTCCACAGAAAGCAAATAGATGTGCCTAATTTTGGAATGCTGCAGCTACATCACATTTCATAAAACAAACACACCAGCTCAATTGTAGCTCTTACTGTTAGAATTCTAATGACGCAACCTTAGGACCATGCAGTGTTTTCAAATGTCTTCTGGAACACATTATCCCCGCAGAGACGTTTGTCACAACGCTGCAGAGCAGTTTCAAAAGGCTGTTTTAACACCTGTTTTCAGAGTTCCTCTTCTCTCTTTTTTTTTTAAAGTTTCATAGCTAAATTGATTTGACCTTTGTAGTCAAAATTGTACAAATTGGCTATCTGTACAATAAATGAGCATTCAGGTGGCTGATGTACATTTGAAATAGGTCTTCATCTAATCCTAAATGAGTCTGTGGTTAAAAAGAAATGAAATGTACTATTGGATGGTTTGTGGGAGGCTACCAGCACTTACCCCTAAGCATCTCTGCACTGGGAGGGGGAACCCAGACCATGTATTGGAAACAATTGCAAAGTGGTGAAGAAGGCACAGGTGCTATTAACTCAGCACTGGGCAGGTGTAAAGTTACTGAGTGGCAGGCAGCACCCATCATGGGCATGGGCCATGGCATTAGTGACTCACCATCCAGCAGCCGCCTCTCAGCAGCCACATGTCTGTTGATGTTACCGTACAAGTTCCAGACTGTTCCTTCCAGAGAGAGGGGACAGAAGGAACTGTTGCAGGTGACTCAGGGGCTGTCTTGACAAGTGATTTAGTGCAAAGTTAGAGCAGTCTGAGTTCCTTTGGAACAGATGAGGTTGTCACCAATCTGCTGCCAACCAGCTGCTTCCCTTTTGAAAAACTGCATTTTCTGAAACTCCCTTTACTCTGATATTTTTTTACTGAAAGTGGCTCCCTGGTGGTTTTACCAGGGAGCTGCTGTCCCCCCTGTATGGGGGACAGTGTGCCATGTCCCACACACACATATTAAATCCTGGCCGTGCCTCTATGACCTGGCAGTGATATGGTCAAGTGGGTGGAACGCGCCATTCGCTCTTGTTTCCCCAATTCAAGTAGTGTGTTTTTTTCCATTGAGAAAATCCCCAGGAGCACAGCAGCAACCCCTCACATTACCACCATAGTGGGGACACTCATTCACCTTAGCTAGCCTGCTTTTAATCTTTAACATATCCCCCCTTCTGTGCATGTTTACTCAGAAGTAAGAAATAAATCTCACTCCCCTGCAGTGAAATGGTTAAAGGCTAACTTTAGTAACTTGCCCTAAAGCACTCTTTCACTTCTCCAATGCGCTCTTAAATCGCTATTGTGATGCTGTGCTTCTTTGATGTTCTGTAGTTTCTCTGATGTAAAGTCCTTTCCCTGTTGTTATGTAAAGTCCCTGCTCCACTTTCTCACAGTAACAATCTTTTGGGTTTACAGGAGCTTCTCACTGCAAGCAGGGAGAAGGAAAAAGAAGGAATGGTGAGGGGGGAGGGGTTGGAAGGAATAACTCCATGGCTGATTGCTGGAATGAGGTGAAATTGGGGTGGGGGGAAGTTCTCAGAGGGAGCCTTCAGATGCTGCACTCGAGAACCAGGGATTTTGGCTTCTTCAGGGAATCTGCACACATGAGGGAAATTAGTTGCTCTCCACTCATAATGTAGAAGCAGGGAGAAGCCTGGACAGGGGCAGGAAACAAGCCTCTCTCATTGAGCAACCCCTGCCAGTTTGAAGACGTTCAGTTCTACTCCCTTACCCCACCTGAGTATGTTCCTTTCAAGTGCTGTGTGACCCCTTAAAAACCAGATTTTAGAGGTATGGTACACTCAGTTTATCTTGCATTGTGTGTCTCTGATGGACCAAAGCCGATTTCATGAAAATCTGGGTAATACTCCAATATGCTTCTCGTTCCGTTATCATGAAGATCCTCCCCACCCACAGTAATAATGCCAAACAACAGAAGCAGCCTCTCTGTCAATCTGCAGAGTCTTGTGGTACTTGGCAGCTGAGCTAGTGACATAATTCCTGGCTCTTTCCCATAGAGATATCAGTGATCCCCTTATGGTGGCTGGCAAAACCATCATAAGATTTCAAAGCAAGTGGGAACTGTGTCCCATAGTATGCCAGGCTTGCGTAATGCTGTTCTGTATAGGGCACTTCATTTCATTAGTAGAGGTTTCTATCGTATTCCAGTTGCGTAAAGGGAATGGGGGCTATGTTATCAAAGGCATCACCAAAATCAAATAAACTGAGGGGTGGGGAAGGGACAGGTGGGGAGAGGAATGGGGAGGAAGGGAGTAATTTCACCTCAGCTATTTCATGGTTTTCTATCAATAGAAGGGTGAGGGACATCCCATTGGCAGAGAGAAATCTCTCAGCAATTTTGAAAAGCGTAATGGTCTCTCATTTGTCCAAGAAAACTTATTTTATTATTTTGGCTATTGAATGATTTGAGAGGCAAAAGGCATGGGACAGAAATGAATTGATGTAATTTTTTTCTTCTTCAGGAAAGGAAGACTAGCTTAATAACACAGAGATGTAACATATGAGCAGACACGAGCAGCAGCTTCAGAATGATGATTTTGTGTCAGCTTCTGACAAGATGAAGATGTGGTAGGAAGATTATATATTACATTGCACGTTGGCTTCTGTTAACTGGCTCTTGTGAAACTGTGTCAGCTTCATTCCCATCACCGCCACCTGCACCAGCTTTTTCAGTATGTGTCCCTGCAGGATGAAAGCACCTTTTCCTGTGCATTTGTTCTAGAACATAACACTGTGACAGAACACAAAGCTGACTCTGCTTAATTGCATACAAGTGAAACGTACTGAAGATGAAAGGCAAAAAAGCAATTAAACAATAAGTAAATGTTAAAGTGGCTGGTTAATTAATCAGTCAGTCACATCCCACAGGATCCAGCCAAAGTTAGACATTTAAGTTTCATTGGTTTCAACCAGAGGAAGTCAAGTACATATTGATTGGGTGGGGCATAGCCACATGAGCAGCCTCACCTATGGTTGCAGTGTACATACAAATACTACAGCCACGGGGAACTGAGCCATATGGAAGCATCTCTCATACAATTCACTATGGGTGTGAAACATGATATGGGTGAAACAAATGGGGAAAGGCCCCAAAATCACTGAATCTCACCTCTTAAAGGAAGTCAGTTCCACTGTATTTAATATTTGAAAGCAGACCCCTCCTTTGAATGTTGTTGTTGTTCAGTCGTTCAGTCGTGTCCGACTCTTCGTGACCCCATGGACCATAGCACGCCAGGCCTTCCTGTCCTGCGCTCTCTCCCGGAGCGTGCTCAAGTTCATATTCATTGCATCCGTGATGCTATCTAGCCATCTCATCCTCTGCCGTCCCCTTCTCCTTTTGCCTTCAGTCTTTCCCAGCATCAGGGTCTTTTCCAGGGAGTTTTCTCTTCGCATTAGGTGGCCAAAATATTGGAGCTTCAGCTTCAGTATCTGTCCTTCCAATGAGCACTCAGGGTTGATTTCCTTTAGGATGGATTGATTTGACCTCCTTGCAGTCCAAGGGGACTCGTAAGAGTCTTCTCCAGCACCACAGTTCGAAAGCATCAATTCTTCGGCGCTCAGCCTTCCTTACAGTCCAGCTCTCACAGCCATACATTACTACTGGGAAAACCATAGCTTTGATTAGACGGACCTTTGTCGGCAAGGTGATGTCTCTGCTTCTTACTATGCTGTCTAGGTTGGCCATAGCTTTCCTCCCAAGGAGCAAGCGTCTTTTAATTTCATGGCTACAGTCACCGTCTGCGGTGATCTTGGAGCCCAAGAAAGTAAAATCTGTCACTGCTTCCATTTCTTCCCCTTCTATATGCCAGGAAGTGATGGGGCCAGATGCCATGATCTTAGTTTTTTAAATGTTGAGTTTCAAACCAGCTTTTGCACTCTCCTCTTTCACCCTCAACAAGAGGCTCTTTGGATCCTCTTCGCTTTCTGCCATTAGGGTGGTATTGTCTGCATATCGGAGGTTGTTGATAATTCTCCCAGCAATCTTAATTCCGACCTCTGATTCATCCAACCCGGCATTTCTCATGATGTACTCTGCATATAAGTTAAATAAGCAGGGTGACAATATGCAGCCTTGTCGTACTCCTTTCCCAATTTTGAACCAATCGGTTGTTCCATGTCTGGTTCTTACTGTTGCTTCTTGACCCTCGTACAGGTTTCTCAGGAGACAGGTAAGGTGGTCTGGTACTCCCATCACTTTAAGAATTTGCCACAGTTTGTTGTGATCCACACAATCAAAGGCTTTAGCGTAGTCAATGAAGCAGAAATAGACGTTTTTCTGGAATTCTCTTGCTTTCTCCATGATGCAGCGAATGTTGGCGATTTGATCTCTAGTTCCTCTGCCTCTTCGAAACCCAGCTTGTACTTCCGGTAGTTCTCGGTTCGCATACTGCTGAAGCCTAGCTTGTAGGATTTTGAGCATCACCTTGCTGGCATGTGAAATGAGTGCAATGGTGCGGTAGTTTGAACACTCTTTGGCGTTGCCCTTCTTTGGAATTGGAATGTAAACTGACCTTTTCCAGTCTTGTGGCCACTGTTGAGTGTTCCAGATTTGTTGGCCTATTGAATGCAGCACTTTAACAGCATCATCTTTTAGGATTTTAAATAGCTCAGCTGGAATACTGTCATCTCCGCTAGCTTTATTGTTACTAATGCTTCCTAAGGCCCACTTGACTTTGCTGTCTAGGATGTCCGGCTCAAGTTCAGTGACCGCACTATCATGGCTATCAGGGACATTCATATCTTTCCTGTATAGTTCTTCTGTGTATTCTTGCCACCTCTTCTTAATCTCATCTGCTTCTGTTAGGTCCCTGCCTTCTTTGTCCTTTATCATGCCTGTCTTTGCACAAAACGTTCCCTTGAGATCTCCAATTTTCTTGAAGAGATCTCTAGTCTTTCCCATTCTGTTGTTTTCCTCGATTTCTTTGCATTGTTCACTTAAGAAGGCCTTCTTGTCTCTCCTTGCTATTCTCTGGAACTCTGCATTCAGTTGGGTATATCTTCCCCTTTCTCCCTTGCTTTTCGCTTCCCTTCTTTCGTGAGCTACTTGTAAAGCCTCATCAGACAGCCACTTGGCTTTCTTGCATTTCTTTTTCTTTGCGATGGATTGAGTTGCTGCCTCCTGAACAATGTTACGGACCTCCGTCCATAGTTCCTCAGGCACTCTGTCTATCAGGTCTAATCCCTGAAATCTATTCCTCACCTCCACTGTATATTCATCAGGGATATGATTTAGGTCATACCTGAACGGTTTAGTGGTTTTCCTGACGTTCTTCAATTTAAGCCGAAATTTTGCAAGAAGCAGCTCATGATCTGAGCCACAGTCAGCTCCAGGTCTTGTTTTTACTGACTGTATGGAGCTTCTCCATCTTTGGCTGCAAAGGACATAATCAATCTGATTTCGATATTGACCATCTGGTGACGTCCATGTGTAGAGTCGCCTCTTGTGCTGTTGGAAAAGAGTGTTTGCTATGATCAGCATGTTCTCTTGGCAAAACTCTATTAGCTTTTGTCCTGCTTCATTTTGTACACCAAGGCCATGCCTGCCTGTTATCCCGGTGATTTCTTGACTTCCTACTTTAGCACTCCAATCCCCTATGATGAAGAGGACGTCTTTTTTTGGTGTTAGTTCTAGATGGTGTTGTAGGTCTTCATAGAACCGATCAACCTCAGTTTCTTCGGCCTCAGTGGTTGGGGCATAGACTTGAATTACTGTGATGTTGAATGGTTTGCCTTGGATTCGTACTGAGATCATTCTATCATTTTTAAGATTGTACCCCAGTACTGCTTTTCCCACCCTTTTGTTGACTATGAGTGCTACTCCATTTCTTCTAAGGGATTCTTGCCCACAATAGTAGATAGGATGGTCACCTGAATTAAATTCGCCCATGCCTGTCCATTTTAGTTCGCTGATTCCCAAGATGTCGATGTTCAATCTTGCCATCTCATGTTTGACCACCTCCAGCTTACCTTGATTCATTGATCTGACATTCCAGGTTCCTAAACAATATTGTTCTTTACAGCATCAGATTTTCTTTTCACCACCAGACACATCCACAGCTGAGTGTCCTTTCAGGTTTGGCCCAGCCGCTTCACTCTTTCTGGCGCTACTTGGAAATACCCTCTGCTCTTCCCCAGTAGCATATTGGACACCTTCCGACCTGAGGGGCTCATCTTCCGGCGTCATATCTTTTAGCCTTGTGATACGTTCCATGGGGTTTTCTTGGCAAGAATACTGGAGTGGGTTGCCATTTCCTTCTCCAGTGGACCACATTTTGTCAGAACTCTCTGCCATGACCTGTCCATCTTGGGTGGCCCTGCACGGCATAGCTTATGGCTTCACTGAGTTACGCAAGCCCCTTCGCCACAACAAGGCAGTGATCCATGAAGGGGCCTTTGAATGTACCCTCAGCTTAAGTCTGTCGGTCTTCCCTGTTAGGCCCAAAGTTTGGATTTTGCAAGTACAAGAGCAGTTATGATGGCCTAAGACAGATGACAATTGTGGAAAGATTCAGCTCTGTGCAAGCTGCTTGAAAATTTGGCTGAATCATAGTGATAGTCAGTGTGTGACCTTGGCATGCTAAGGACAAAGGCATCACTACAGATGTTGAAATACTTAGGCTGCTTTGGAAGAAGATGTTCATGTGGAATCTGCTTACGAAGCAATGGAAAAACAATAAAATGTGCACTGGTGACTTCTTCTCTTGAAAGAGTGTAGACTCCTCTTCTTCTAAAAGTGATCCTGAAGCCCTTTATTGATGAGAGATGGGATCACAACATATCTTAAGTTTTGATAATGAAGTACATAAGTGATAACATCAATTTGATAATGAAGTATGTGAGCAGGTGTGTTATTCTATCTTGCATAGCCCATAATCTTTCTAGGGAAGAAGTCACAAGACCTTCCTGAATCCAGGTTCCCTTGCCTTGACTCCAGACACTTTCCTTGACTGATTCCTGGCATGAATACTTCTGGACTGAAGTCTGACTCTCCTTCTGCCTGCTCCTTGTCTGCTGTGTTGTCTTGGGCCCTTGTTGCCTGTGACCTGGACTGTTGAGACCTTGCCTTTTGCCTGATCCCTGTTTGTGCTGACCATCTTGAAACTCTTGGTCCCTTAAGCCTGCAGCTGGTAGGCTCAGGATCTGGAAATGTGACAGTCAATGACAGTCTCTAAAACCATTCTTACGCCACTCTTAAACCATGTATTTTTTTGTTGTTTTATTGATTGCTTCCTTGTGAATTTTCTGTTTAGTCACAATAATTCACCATAATCCAAATGTATAATAAATATTGTCTTCTATATGAAGATTGCATTTTCAGCCATTGTGTTTCAATAAACCAACTCTATGGTCTGGAGAACAGAATTGGTAGGGAGGAGAATGTAAGTGCTCAGTGGTGAAAGAAAAGCATTCTACATATGCGCAGAGGTACTGTATGTTTAAAAACATAAGAAGAGCCATGCTGCATCAGACCAAGGTCCATATAGTCCAGCATTCTGTTCACACAGTGGCCAACCAGATGCCCACGGGAAACACACAAGCAGAACATGAGTGCAATAGCTCCTTCCCACCCATGTTCCCCTGCTGCTAACATTGGTGAAATGTACATCAATTCTAGTCATTGTAAATTTGCATGCATGTATATCCTTCAGAAACTTTGCAGGTTTCTTGCCTGGGGGACACCTCTACTGACCTGTGCATATTCATACAAATTTACCCAAGAACTATTGGGGGTGAGGGGAAGGGAAAGCAAATCACTCCCTACTCTAAATTGGAGAACTCCCCTTCCACATGAACTGCTGCACCTATCCTTCTGAAACTTTGCTGGTTTCTTACTTAGGGACAACTGTAGGCTGTCTGTAATTTTCAGAACAATGGTCCACAAGGAAAATAGGGAGATAAGTATGTCCTCTTTTGGAGACTTCAAAATGTCAAGGCCACCCTTGCACAAAAACCCTTGTGGTTATCATTCTGAAATTTGGCAGACATGATCTCCTCTGATGGGGCAATGAATCCTGAATTTTCTACCCAATTCTTCCAAGTAATAAAAATGTTATTGGCAGTTCCCTTTAAAAGAAAATCAAAATATAAATCCTGTACCTATTTTTTTCTGACATTCGGCAGGTGTAATCCCTTGCTAGGGGACTACTATGCCTGAAATTATCATCCAATTCTGACCAAGAGAAAAAAAGTTACAGGTTGTTTTTTCTAATGTCTCATGGCAGTCAACAGGAAGCCTAAAGACTCATTTTTCCAACCTCCACTCAGGTTTGGTGCTGAGCTGAAGTGGTCCAACTACAAATTGGCCAGAGCCCAGAGCAGAAGCAAGATGTTTTCCAAAATGCTGAATTGGGGTCTGAATTAAAGTGGGGGGGTCAATGCACACTTCTTATGCATGTATGTATGTCATCTATACACAAATGCAAGCACACCACATGCGCACACCACGTGCACACACACACACATATATAGATATTAGCGGTGTGCTTAGACTCAGATATTATATATATATATATATATATATATATATATATATATATATATATATACACGCATACACATAGACACACAAGCACACGCACACGCAAATTTGTGTTGTGGGCCTGTGCCCTGGATCTTTTAAGAACCTAGCAAACGCCCCTGCTGGCAAAGTTTAAAAATGGGAACAGTTATCCTAACATTTGTAAAGATGAGGAGATAGATGCATGAAATCAGGAACAAAGGCAGCATTGCTGCCACAATTATTTGCTTTATCATGGGCAGTTCGGGGCTGCTTCACACAAATGTAGTTTAGTCAAGCAGCATCTGAATGCCCATTTCCTCATTTGGGCTTTTGCAATTGGATCTCTTCTGCCATTTCCTCCCTATCCCCACTCTTGTTTGTTTTTCTCCCATACCTTTTTCTTGTCTACTTAAATTGGGGCTAATATTTGGGGCTTTTGGGGGCTAGGTATTCATGTTGCTTGTTAAATTGGCATGATGCTGTGAAGACAGGTTGTACCCAATGTTTGTCCTACTTATTTAAATCATTTAAATGAATGGGACTTAAACAGTGGATATATAACCCATTGTATTAGTCTGAATTACTAAAACATAATTATTCGAATGGGCCCCACTATAGGTAATGAAACATATTTTATTAGGCCCCCATAAAACTGCTTATCACTAAAATTGAACAGAGCTTAACGCACTCATGCAGCACAGTCCTTTGCATGTTTACTTAAACGTTAAGTCCCACTGTGTTCAGTGAGGCTTACACCCTAGTAAGAATGTTTAGGACTGCAGCTTTATTCTTGTTGATGCAATCTGCTTCACTACTTGCCCTTCCATTACTTGTTTTGCAACAGCCTTGTTCCTATTGACTTTACAGAAAAGGAGCTTGATTGTCCTGGTCTAGTCTCTTACCCCTCTCCTGGTCTATTTCCAAGAGTTGAACATTTTGCTTTCCCCATTGGATCTTAGTTTTTGTGTATTTTTCCTGATTGGAACTGGCAACAAGAAGCTATTTAAACACAGCTCCATCTGTCAGAGTCAGGTCCTACAGGTACGATGTCATGTTTGATTTTTATATTATCATTTGTTAGGTAGTCAGGAAGGGCTTTATAAATGATCTGCATTCAAATAGTACATTTTGTACAAAGTCCTTTGAAAGGGCTCTGATTTTATTAGTTTCCTATGGGAAACCCTATTCTTCCTTTATGAACTAGGGAATCATCATTCCCAATGAAATCAGTGCACAGAGATGCCCATGATAGATATAATGACATCTCTCCCTCTGTCAGTTTTATTATTAAAGTATATACCTTGCCCCTCAATCACACTATCAGGGCAGCTTAAAATAGAGTACCCACACTAGTTTTACACTGATATAGAATCACTGCCATACAAGTGTAACCATGACATTTTGTGATGCTGTGCTGGAATCCCCCAGCCTATAACTAACCACTCCTTGATCATGATAACCCTGGTTTCAAGACCTGGAAATAAATTTGAATGCCACTCTTGGGACTCATACTGTAAGATAGGTAATATTTATTCTAAGGAAGAAGATAGTGGTATACTAAAAATTAATAAAAATAGGAGTTTTTGGTTTGTTTTTTAAGTGGAGGGGAGATACATACTGCTCATGTATACAATCCTATATTTATACAATGCTTTCCCCTATGACCCACTGGGTTGCAAAAGTGCAAATTCAAACTCAGATTATACCACCATATTAACATTTAAACAGTTCCTTAAAGTTTTCTGTTCATAGGAACGTAGGAAACTGCCCTATATTGAGTCAGACCCTGGGTCCACCTAGCCCAGTATTGTTGACACTGACTGGCAGCAGCGGCTCTCCAGAATTTCAGGCAGGATTCTTTCCTAGCCCTACCTGCAGATTTACTTACTTACTTACTTACTTACTTACTTACAATATTTATATACCACTCCACATCAAAGATTTTGGAGCAGTGAACAACAAGATAAAAGAATATAATCCCATAGTTAAAGCTTTTAACTATTTAAAATTTTAAATCTTTTAAAATTAAAACATTTTAAAAGAACAGATTCTGAGCATAATAACCCATGGCTGGTCACTCAGGGAACACTTCTCTGAATAACAATGCCTTCAGGAGGCAACCAAAAGCAACACAACATTGGTGCCTGCCTGACCTCCAAAGGCAAGGAGTTCCACAGGAAGGGGGTATATTGCCCCTGCAGTAGGCTTCAAACTCTTAATTTAGAGGTGCCAAGTGATAAATCAGATACTTACAAGGAGATACTTTATTGAGTACAATCAGCACACAGGCGTACCCAGTGGTTGGATCAGACAGCTTCTCTGAACCACGAGCCATGGGGTAAACTGGGTGTTATACCATACATGTTAGCAGTGAGACAGCACGACACTAGCAAGTGCCAACTAGTGTTCATTCCCAGCATAGGCATAACAGTGCTTGGTCAGAAGGGACACAGTCAGAGCTTTCCCACTACAGACACCTGAAGCTTTAAGACAAACAAGCTTCACTTCCCAGGCACATCTTGATAAAATACCCTCTAGCTTGTTAGTATGGAATGCGCTGAGGCTGCTCTCTCGGCCTTATCACTCTTTGACTCATATGGGTAAATCAAGAGGCCTGTTAGGGAAAACACCAGCCTTCTGAACCAAAGTCAGAGATCATTATGGATCATCCAAGCCCCTCTACAACTACTGATCACTTTGTTCAGGCCTGGGGCCTTACAGGGGCCCACTGTGCTAAAGGCTGTCTTCCTGGTGAACTCCAGCTGGGCCATAGGTCCATGTGGAACCACCACGAGAAAGCCCTCCAATGACCTCAGTGACTGGCAAGTTGATAGGGGAGAAAGCGCTTTCTCAGGTATCCTGGTCCCAAGTAGTTTAGGGCTTTGTACACTTGTACTAATAACTTCAACCTGGCCCGGTAGCAGATAGGCAGCCCGTGCAGTTCCCTCAGCAAGGAGGTGCATGCTGAAAAGGGGCAGCTCCCAACAATAACCGAGCTGCTGTATTCTGTGCTAGCTGAGCTCCAGCTTCCAGACCAGCCAAGGGCAGCCCCACATAGAGTGCATTGTAGTAATCCCGCCTTGAGGTTCCTAATGCCTGTACCACTGTGGCCAAGCTATCCCTGTCCAGGACAGGCCATAGCTGGCAAACCAGCCGAAGCTGGTAAAAGGTACTCGGAGCCGCAGCAGCCACTTGGGCTTCCAGCAACAATAATGGATCTAAGAGTACCCCCAGACAATGAACCTGATCTTTCAGAGGGAGTGCAACCCCATCCAGAACAGGCAATAAGACTGTCTTCCAGACTCAGGAACCACTCACCCACAGGGCTTCCATCCTGTCAGGATTCAGCTTCAGTTTATTGGCCTTCATCCAGCCCATCACTGAGTCTAGGCACTGATCCAGGACTTGCATAGCCTCTCCAGAAGTCACAGGGAAACAGAGCTGCGTGTCATCAGCATACTGATGGCATTTAGCTCCAAATCCCCTAATGACCTCTCTTAATGGCTTCATATAGTTGTTAAACAACATCGGGGACAAGATGGTGCCCTGCAGCCCCTCCATAGCTCAATTGCCAAGGGGCTGATGAATAGTCACCCAATGTTATGCTCTGAAATCAGCCCTGTAGGTAGGACCAGAACCACTGTAACACAGCGCCTCTGATACCCATCCCACAGAGTCAGTCCAGGAGGATACCATGGTCAATGGTATCAAAAGCTGATGAGTGACTGAGCAGAACTAACAGGTTGCACTCCCCCTCTCCCTCTCTCAATAAAGGTAATCCATCAGGGCGACCAAGGCTGATTTGGTCCCATAACCAGATCAAAACCCAGATTAGAATGTGTCTAGATAATCAGTATCCTCCAAGAGTGCCTGTAGTCGTTCCTCCACAATCATCTTGAGTACCTTCCCTAATTTTATTTATTTATCGTATGGCACATTTACATTGCATTACAATAAAAACATAGAGCATAATAAATATGAAATATAAAATATAAAATATAGACAGGAATATTACAAACGTATGTCTAGGTTACAGATATAGTTTTTTACTTCAGTTGTCACAGCCAGGAAATCAGCAAAGTCTCCATTGTAGGCTCAGTTTTGACACACTGTCACAATATGTTGGATAGTTTGTTTTTCAGCCCCACAATCACAATCTGATGATGTTGTTTTGCCCCATTTATAAAGGGCATCTGCACATCTACTATGACCTGTGCAAATTCGGTTCAAAGTTATCCATATCGCACGGGGATGGTCAAATCCAGGTGGTTTTTCCAAGATGCAGGGCAAGCTTCGGCACTGTGGAGGGCAGTTTCCTAGCCAATGTTGTTTCCACGTGTTGTGGATATTGAAATCATCTTCTAGAAGAGCTTTAGTGGTAGAAATGGCTGGATGTCTCGACCTTAACCTGTTTCGCTCCAAGTAGGTTATGTCATTTAATATTGGTAGCTGGAGATTATCAATAATCTTCCGGTATTCTTGAAGAAGGGCGTGCTTTCGTCTTGCATCCAGAGGTGGTATATGGCTCAAAACAGGCAGCCAGTATGTGGGAGTAGATCGTATCATCCCACTAACAATACGCATTGACTCATGCAGTTGTGTATTGATCTTTCTCGTGTGCAGACTGTTAAGCTACACTGGGGCACAGTACTCTGCTGCTGAGTAAACCAGACTGAGTGCAGTCGTTCTCAGCGTATCCGCTGTTGAGCCCCAGCTAGTGCCACATAGTTTGTGTAGAATGTTATTTCTACTTCTCAGTTTGGCAGCAGTCTTCATCAAGTGTTCTTTATAGGAAAGTGTCCTATCCAGTGTGACCCCAAGATATTTGGGATGCATGTTGTGATTGAGCCGGTTTCCCTTAAATTGAACACTGAGCTCTCTGCCTGCTGATCTATTACAAAGGTGGAAGCATGTTACTTCCATCTTTGTTGGATTGGGCTGTAACCTCCACTTACAGAAATATTTATCCAGTATGTCTAGATCAGAAGTGAGGACATCTTCAGTTTTCTCAAAGGATTTATGCTGTGCGGCTATAGCCCAATCATCCATGTAGCCAAACTTCCTCGACTTTGTGTGTGGTATGTCAGCTATGTATAGATGGAAAAGGAGAGGTGCAGGAACCAAGCCTTGTGGTAGTCCGTTGTTTTAAAATTTTAGGGATGCTAGTATCCTCTCCTATAGTCACAGAGAAAGTTCTTCCAGCAAGCATGTTATCAATAAGTCAGGTACTTTTTCGGCATGAGGTTACTTGTATTAATTTATAAAGTAGTCTATGTCTCTACACTGTATCATATGCTGCACTTAAATCTATAAAAGCAACTGATGTTTTTTGCTTCAACTGATAACCTGCTTCTATATAGGTTGTGTCAGGAGTGCCCTAGCTGCCTCTTACAGTCCCCTCCAATAGCAGATGGTCAGGAAGGATGAGCAGATGGTCGGGAAGGAAGGGGCGCAGCCACCGTATCAGATGGAGTTGATACAGCGCTGTCTGGCTCACAGCTGACACCTGAGCCTCCGTGGACAGCTGGGAGTCCAAAATGATCCCCAGGCTGCGGTCTTGGTCTTTCAAGGGAAGCTGTACCCCATTCAACACCAGGTCAACATCCCCCAACCTCCTCTTGTCTCCCACCAAAAGTACCTTAGTCTTATCAGGGTTCAGCTTCAGCTTATTCCTCCCCATCCAGCCACTCACCGTCTCCAGACATTTGGACAGGGATTCTATGGCCAACCTTGGTGAAGATTTGAATGAGAGGTAGAGCTGCATGTCATCCACATATTGATGACACCTCACCCCAAAGGTCCTGATGATAGCCCCCAGAGGCTCCACATAGACGGTAAATAGCATGAGGGGGAGGATGGAACCCTGTGGCACCCCACAAGTGAGCAGCCACAGGTCCAAAACCTCCTCTCCCAGTGCTACCCTCTGGTACCTGCCGGAGAGGAAGGACCAGAACCACCGCAATACGTTGTATCCAATGCCCAACCCCGCCAGGTGGTCCAGGAGGATACCGTGGTCAATGGTATCAAAAGCCGCTGAGAAGTCGAGGAGAACAAGGAAGGAGCATTCACCCCTATCCACTTGCCTATAATGGCAACTGACAAACAAAACAGCTCCAGATTTGTTTCTCTGCAACCATGTGAACCCACTTTTCTCAAAGACTTGAGTGAGGAGAAGGAGAAAAACAAACCCTCTTGTTGGTTTTTATAAAGTCAAATACAGTTTAGAACTTCTTTCACCCACTGAAGAGAATTCTCTTTAAGAATTGTCCAGTATATGCTTTGGGCGGAATAAAGAAGAGAATGAAAGAACACGATAGGGGAGGGAAAAAGAAAAGAAGAATGGTGATTGGAAATGCGGGGCGGGGGGGGGGGTGATAGAGACAATTCCCTGAGCCAAGTGGCTCCTTTCAGAGAGATAGTACTTCAGCAAAATTTAGCCTGTGGAGGGTTTGTAAGGATTGCACGTATTTAAATTAACTTTATGAGGTGAGGTGGCTGAGTGCTTTTTCTAGCTTTTTTTAAAATGTAGAACCTATTTAAAAGCCTCAGCCATTACTCGATCATGACGCCACATAGTCCTAGCCCCCGTTTTGGGATAATTTGAGTCCTACAGCTATTTAGGAGAAATTAAAGTGGAGGGTAGGGATGTCCGAGAATTCCACCATGGACCCCAATGAGGCCGGATTCCAAGAATCTGGCCCATGGTGGAACGGAGCACTCACCTCTGGCTCCCCTCGGAATCCATCCAGGTCGGCTCCCTCCCTGTGGCTGTCAGGAGCACCCTAGCTGACTCTTGCAGTCCCCTCCAATAGCCAACTCAGGACACAGATGACGAGGATTCTTTCCAAGGCTTTATTCCTTTATGACTCTTTCAAATACTAATCACTAGCGACTAAGCAAGGAACAGCACTGGGGAAAGACAGCAGAGTAGCCTAAGCTCCAGGTAAGGCAGTTGGTCCCCATTTGAAGGGGAACCACAGGAAGACTCTGAACTTATGGGCTATGGAGAGATCCTCCCTCTTACCATTGGGTCCTTGGGACGCGACCGTTGTTTGCGTGCCAAACGAGCAGAACACCTCCTTTCAGCACCCTCCATCTGTTGTCGCTCCCTGCGTCTGCGCCTATCGTCCAGCAAGCCCCCCTCCAGTGCTCTCTTACTGCCAGGGTCACTACCTCTCTCAGGAATGCTGGCAGAAGGAATCTCTGCCAGCTGCTGTGCTTGTGAGAGATGAGCAAGCTCCTCTCCCACGGATTGCTCTTCTTCCTCAGAATCAGAACTGCTCTGGGGCTCTATGGGCTCAGTTTCCACCCTGACAGTGGTGATCCTGCAGAGCCGGCTGCCAGCTCTGCGATGCTGGCGATATGGCCAGCTGCCAATGCTGTGGCGTATTGCTATGTTAAGTATCCTTAACATAGCAATACTTTATTGCTATGTTACTTTATTGCTTTATTCCTTTATGACTCTTTCAAATACTAATCACTAGCGACTAAGCAAGGAACTGCGCTGGGGAGGGATAGCAGAGTAGCCTAAGCTCCAGGTAAGGCAGTTGGTCCCCGTTTGAAGGAGGAGGGTGGGAAGACTCTGAACTGATGCGCTATGGAGAGGTCCTCCCTCTTACCCTTGGGTCCTTGGGACGTGACCATTGTTTTAGCGCCAAGCAGGCAGAACGCCTCCTCTCGGCGCCCTCCATCTGGTGCCGCTCCCTGCATCTGCTCCGAGCATCCAGCAAGGCCCCCTCTCGCTGCCAGGGTCACCATCTCTCTCAGGAATGCAGGCAGGAGGAATCTCTGCCGCTGTGCCTGTGAGCAATGAGTGAGCTCCTCTCCCATGGGTTGTTGCTCTTCCTCAGAATCAGAACTGCTCTGGGGCTCTCTGGGCTCAGTCTCCACCCTGACAGGTTGTTAGTGAAAGCACTTGGTCAGCGCAGCTTCGTGCAGGGCAAAATCCAGCTTGTTCCACTGGAATTATCTGGAGTATCTTCTGGCTGATTCTATTATGCAGAAGCCTTTCGAGAAGCTTATAGACAGTGCTTAGCAGTGCGATTGGTCGATAGTTCTTTGGTTGGTCATTGTTTTTCCCAGTTTGAGTATTGCAATGATTTTTGCTTGCTTCATCTTGTGTGGTATTATACCTGTTTCCATAATATCCGAAAAGAATTCTGCCAACCATCTTTTTGCATATTTTCCACAATGCAGAAGGAATTCAGGATGTATACCATCATGTCTAGGTGCCTTGCCAGCTTTTACATCCTTGAGTGCATTTGTAATTTCAAAGGGGGAAAAGGGGAGTGAATATTCAGATTGTTCAGGACAAGTAGTTTTAAGAGCACTAAGTTTTTGTCTAATTTGTCTTGTATGGACTTTGTCCCTTGTAGCTCTAGATGTAGACAATATATGTGCCGTGATCTTATTGGCTGAAATGTGTGTCTTATCATTTATTTTCTTCTTACTTCCCCCTAATTTCCAAAGCATAGCAATGACCATGCTTCTCTACTAGACGTTTTAAAATTGAGCGATTCAACGGTCTCCATCCATTTCTCTCGCCATGCTATATCGAGGCTATGTACAAGTCATCTGCAATATCATGGTCTCCATTTTTAAAAAATTCTTGATACAGGTTCTCACAGGTATCATTCCACCTCGGAATGTATTGCTTGCGGTATCCTCTAGGAATACCCTTTCTTGCTGCACATATAAATATGCCTATAAGTCTCTCATAATTGTTGAATTTAGGGGAGATCCAGCCCAAGCATTTGTCTATATTCTCAGTAAAGACATCCCATTTTGCCTTCTTGAAATTCTACCTTGGGCGGGGAAAGGATGACATCAGAGGTATACTTGTGCCAATTTCAATCAGAATTGGGCAGTGCTGGCTATGGGGGAAGTCTGCTAGTACCAGTTGAGAGGTTTTCACTGGCAGTTTTTCCTCAGTGGTGGTCACAAAACACAAATCAAGGTTGTATTCCTTTCTCCAAGCTGCTGACTTATATGTTCCTCTGTCCTTTGCATCACATATCAAATACGAGCTGTTATTATCATCTGCCCAGTTTACAGGTGCCTCACCATTTTCGTCAGTTTCACTGTACTTCCACTGAGTATGATGACTATTAAAATCTTCAAGGTAAACAGCTGGATGTGGAGACAGAGGTATGACCTGTAGGGGCCTATTAATAGCCGGGGATTTATATATGTTAATTATTGTTAATTCCCCTATTCTTACAGTTAGGGTTTATTGTTGAGATTAGAGGCTGAGCACAGTTGGGCATTTTCAGTTGACGACCTTACATACGTTGCCACTCCATAAGCATGGTGGTATGTTGCTCCCAGCAAGTCATAGCCAGGGATCCTGCCTCTCTGACTGATTTGGTCCTCATTTTCAGCATGAGTTTCCTGGACTGCAACTACGTCGATGTCGTTATCTGCTAAAATCTGTTGCAGGACTTGGCACTTAGACCTATTTATTCCTTCTATAGTGATCTGGCAAATCTTGGTAACAGGACCAAGATTCTTTGTCATGGGGACCTGAGAAGGACCATTTATGTTCATGCTTTGAGGCATAATTTGATGCCATGTAATATAGCCAGGAGACCACTAGGATTGACTGGCTGCCGTAACTTCGAAGCTTCAGATGTTTGCTTCCAAGTAACTGTTCTTTAGCACCACCCAGGAGACACGTGTGACTTAAGGAATGTCACAGATGCGAACAATCAGAAAGGGGTATTTGCAACTGGGCAGTAGTTGTCTAATACCATTGGGTCCAGAGTGGGCTTCTTCAGGAGTGGCTGCACTACTGCCTCCTTAAGGACAGCAGGGTCCACCCCTTCCTGCATTTATCACACCCTGAACCCACCTAGTCATACCTCCTCGGCTAGCTCTTATCAGCCCAGAGGGGTAGGGATCGAGAGGGCACATGGTTGGTCACATTACTGCAAGCACTTTGTCCACACCATCAGGCTGTAGGAACTGGAACTGATCCCACAAAATTGGGCAGATGGTGGCATCAGGTGCTTCGACTGGAACTGTGATAACAACAGCTTCAGGTTCGCTGCGGAGACAAGCAATTTTGTCCTCGAAGGGCGATGGAAAAAGGTCACAGCAGGTCCTCAATGGGGCCAGGGCCCCATTTGCTGGAGAGGGTGTTAACAACCTCTGGACCACCTGGAAGAGTTCTGCTGGATGGCTATTCAAGGACACAACGGAGGCAGCAAAATAAGCCTTTTTTCCTGCCCGCACCACCACACAATAGGCACAATTATGTGCTCTAGAGCATGCTTGGTCATCTTCACTTCAAGTCTTATGCCATTTGCGCTCTAGCTGACATCTAGCCTCTTTCATTGACCGCAGCTCCACAGTATACCAAGGAGTGAAGTGGGCTCTACAGTGCTGGACAGGGCTCTCAGGTGCAATTAAATCGACGGCCCTCCGCATCTCACTGTTCCACAATGAGACTAGGGCCTCAGCTGGATCACCAGCTCTCTCCACTGGAAAATCCCCGAGAGCATTCAGATATCCACTGGAGTCCATCAGTCTCCTGGGGCAGACCATCCAAATGAGTCCCCCACCCCTGCAGGAGGGAAGTAGCACTGTGAGTTCAAAACTCACCAGGAAATGGTCTGACCATGACAGTGAGGTTACATGGAACTCACCCACCCCATTTTCAGACCACCCAATGCACAACTTGGAGCAAAAACTAAATCAAGGGCATGCCCTCTTTGTGTGTTGGGCCGATGACAAACTGAGACAGCCCCATGGTTGTCATGGAGGCCATGAAGTCCCAAGCTGGAACTCCAGAGACAGCCTCAGCATGGAAGTTGAAGTCGCCCAGAACCACCATCCCGGGTTCCTCCAACACTACACTTGCTGGGCAGCAGGGTGGGCAGTACACCAGCAGCATCCCCAATCTGTCTCTGTGGCCCAACAGCAGGTGCAGCCCCTCAAGGCGAGGTGGAGTGGTTTCCTGGTGATGGAGACGGAGGTTCTATGAGCCACAGCGACTCCCCACCCCCCGGCCCTCCAACCTATGTTGGCGCTGCACCAAGTACCCAGGTGGGCAGACCTGAGTCAAGTCAACCTCACCCAGCTCACCCACACAAGTCTCAGTAATGCACACCAGGCTGGCCTTCTCATCCATGATTAAATCATGAATGAGTGCGGTCTTATGGCAGACCGGCCTGGCATTAAATAGCAGCACCACAAGACAGGAGGGGTCAGTGGATGAGCTACCAGGCACATGAGAGCTAGAGGAGGGGGGTAGAAGGGGAACAGTGTGTAAACATCTGTGGCCCATTCTACATTGATATCCCAACCCCCTCCTCTTGCCATATCACCTTCTGCCCCAAGGCACTGGAATAGTGGCAACCCCTCCTTGAGTCCCTGTATCAAAGTTTCCCAAGCACATCCTTACCGCACCAGAACTACCCACACACCATTCAAATGTACACTCAGCCATTCAACACATACACTCCACTCATCCAACAATCACTCCCAACCAAACAACACAATCACAGTTTGTAGCTTGTGGTTATAACCAGCCACTGGTCACATCTAAGACATCAGGCTTGCCAACCAACCAAGCAATATCCTTCTGGATAGGTTGTCTGGGTTGGGAGTTGGAGGCACAGCACTGTAGTGGTTCCGCTCCTACTTGGATGGCCGATTCCAGAAGGTGGTGCTGGGGGATTATTGCTCTGTGCCATGGCAATTGTGCCATGGGGTTCCACAGGGCTCTATTTTATCCCTCATGCTGTTTAACATCTACATGAAACCGCTGGGGGAGGTTATCCGGAGGTGTGGGCTGAGGAGCCATCAATATGCGGATGACACCCAGCTCTACTTCTCTTTCTCATCAAAACCAGGTGAGGCAGTGGCTGTTCCGAATCAGTGCCTGGGCACGGTAATGGACTGGATGAGGGCCAATAAACTGAAACTCAATCCAGACAAGATGGAGGTACTGTTAGTGGGTGGTTCGTCTGCCCGGCTAGGTGATATTCAACCTGTTCTGGAGGGGGTTGCACTCCCCCTAAAGGATCAGGTTCGTAGTTTGGGGGTGCTCTTGGATCCAGAACTGTCACTTGAGGCACAGGTGAACTCAGTGGCACGGAGCACTTTTTATCAGCTTAGGCTAGTATACCAACTACGCCCTTATCTGGACAGAGATAGCCTAGCTACAGTTATCCATGCTCTGATAACTTCTCGTCTGGATTACTGCAATGCGTTATACGTGGGGCTGCCTTTGAAAATGGTCCGGAAATTTCAGCTGGTCCAAAATAGGGCAGCAAGATTGTTAACAGGGACTGGCCTGCGAGCTCATATTACGCCAGTACTTTTCCAGCTGCACTGGCTGCCAGTCCATTTCCGGGCCCGATTCAAAGTGCTGGTGTTAACTTTCAAAGCCCTTAACGGCTTGGGGCCAGGTTACCTGAAGGATCTCCTCCTCCCATATGTGCCTGCCCGGACCTTAAGATCATCATCAGCGGCCCTTCTCCGTGAGCCCCTGCCAAAGGAAGTGAGGCGGGTGGCTACTAGGAGGAGGGCTTCTTCTGCTGTGGCACCCCGGCTCTGGAATGAGCTCCCTGGTGAGGTTCGCCTGGCACCTACATTGTATTCCTTTCAGCACCAGGTGAAGACCTTTTTATTTTCCCAGGCATTTTAGCATTTTAGCTTTCTAAATTTTTATCTTTGCTGTTTTAAATCTGTATTTTAAACTCCTGCACTGCTGCTAGGTTTTATTGTGGTTGTATTGTTACATTGTGGTTTTAATGTTCTATATATTTTAAATTGTTTTATTGTGTGCTGTTTGGTTTTAATTTTTGTGAACCGCCCAGACAGCTTTGGCTATTGGGCAGTATAGAAATGAAATAAATAAATAGATAGATGATAGATAGATAGATAGATAGATAGATAGATAGATAGATAGATAGATCAAGAAGGTGCTTATTTCCTAGTCATTCAACCTACTTCCATTAGTTCATGCTCATTTCATCTGTCACCTGGAGTGTGGCAAACAGTTCTCCCCCCCCCCCGGCTCTTACCCAGGGGAGGCTCTGCTTCTAACTACCACAGGCTCTCACCCTGGGCAGAAGAAGCAGCTCTGGTACATGAAGCCCTGATCCCCTGACTCTCACCCAGGGTGGGCAAACCATGAGATGTAAGTACAACTGTTGCCAGGGGATCCCTGCTCTCACTCAGGGACACCCCACTCAAACAAAAGAGGTTGTCAATGGACAAGCAGAGAGTAAAAAAGAAAACTAAGGAAGGAGGAAGTAAGAGGCACCCTCGCCCTCATGTCATCCTGAAGGGGCAAACCAAAGGCATGTGGCCCCTTTGGGGACACCCCTACCAGGGTGGCCCGCCACCTCATAGCAGGGCAGCTTAAATCTCTGTGACTCCAAAGGTCTCAAAAGGGCTAAGAGACAGCACTCTGTTCTCATTGGCTGAAGATCTTCTACAGGTGGCTTCACTCCACAATCAGTGTCAGGATGAAGCAAGGAGAGTTACTGGGAGGTGGGGTGGGGGGGAGCTGTTGCAAGTAATTGCAAGGAGATGGAACAAGTGGAACAAATCTTTTCCCCCACTTCTCTTCTCTCACCAGTCTCCCACCAGTCTGAAGTGCAGAGCGCCTGGTCCTGTGTCTTTAGGGATTGAACCTGGGACCTTCTGCATGCCAAGCACGTGCTCTACCACTGAGCTACAGCCCTTCCTATTGTTGGATTATTTATTTATTTATTTATTTATTTATTTATTGAATTTATTAATCGCCCATCTGGCCAGTCACCCAGCCACTCTGGGCGATGTACAAGCATATAATAAAACAGTTTAAAACAATAAAATTCTACAATAAAAACGTTTTCTAAAATACCCTTTGTTGTTCAATCGTTCAGTTGTGTCCAACTCTTCGTTGGACCATAGCACGCCAGGCCTTCCTGTCCTGCATTCTTTCCCGGAGCATGCTCAAGTCCATATTCATTGCATCAGTGATGCTATCTAGCCATCTCATCCTCTGCCGTCCCCGTCTCCTTTTGCCTTCAGTCTTTCCCAGCATCAGGGTCCTTTCCAGTGACTTTTCTCTTCGCATTAGGTGGCCAAAATATTGGAGCTTCAGCTTCAGTATCTGTCCTTCCAATGAGCACTCAGGGTTGATTTCCTTTAGTATGGACTGGTTTGACCTCCTTGTAGTCCAGGGGACTTGTAAGAGTCTTCTCCAGCACCACAGTTCGAAAGCATCAATTCTTCGGCACTCAGCCTTCCTTATAGTCCAGCTCTCTACCCTAGCCCATGCCCACCCCAAATGCCTGCCTGAACAACCACGTTTTTAATGCATGGCGGAAGCTCATTAAAGAGGAGGCATGGTGGAGTTCCCTAGGGAGGAAGTTCCCCAGAGTGGGGACCACCACAGAGAAGCCCCTCTCTCTTGTCCTCACCAGCCTAGCTGTCCTGGCTGATGGGACAGAGAGAAGGCCATCCGAGGCTGATCTTGTTAAGCAGCCTGTCTGGTGTTGCTGGAGGTGCTCCTTAAGATAGGCTGGGCCAGAACCATATAGGGTTTTAAAAGTCAAAACCAACACCTTGAATTTGGCCCGGAAAACAACTGGTAGCCAGTGCAGCTCCTTCAGCACTGGAGTGATGTGATCTCACTGGCGGTTGCCTTTAATAAGGCGGGCCGCCGTGTTCTGTACCAGCTACAGCTTCCGAACCGTCTTCAAGGGTAACCCCACGTAGAGCGCATCACAGTAGTCTAAACGAGAGGAGACCAGGGCATGTACTACCGATGGGAGCAGATGGTCGGGAAGGAAGGGGCGCAGCCACCGTATCAGATGGAGTTGATACAGCGCTGTCTGGCTCACAGCTGACACCTGAGCCTCCGTGGACAGCTGGGAGTCCAAAATGATCCCCAGGCTGCGGTCTTGGTCTTTCAAGGGAAGCTGTACCCCATTCAACACCAGGTCAACATCCCCCAGCCTCCTCTTGTCTCCCACCAAAAGTACCTTAGTCTTATCAGGGTTCAGCTTCAGCTTATTCTTCCCCATCCAGCCACTCACCGTCTCCAGACATTTGGACAGGGATTCTATGGCCAACCTTGGTGAAGATTTGAATGAGAGGTAGAGCTGCATGTCATCCACATATTGATGACACCTCACCCCAAAGGTCCTGATGATAGCCCCCAGAGGCTCCACATAGACGGTAAATAGCATGAGGGGGAGGATGGAACCCTGTGGCACCCCACAAGTGAGCAGCCACAGGTCCAAAACCTCCTCTCCCAGTGCTACCCTCTGGTACCTGCCGGAGAGGAAGGACCAGAACCACCGCAATACGTTGTATCCAATGCCCAACCCCGCCAGGTGGTCCAGGAGGATACCGTGGTCAATGGTATCAAAAGCCGCTGAGAAGTCGAGGAGAACAAGGAAGGAGCATTCACCCCTATCCACTTGCCTATAATGGCAACTGACAAACAAAACAGCTCCAGATTTGTTTCTCTGCAACCATGTGAACCCACTTTTCTCAAAGACTTGAGTGAGGAGAAGGAGAAAAACAAACCCTCTTGTTGGTTTTTATAAAGTCAAATACAGTTTAGAACTTCTTTCGCCCACTGAAGAGAATTCTCTTTAAGAATTGTCCAGTATATGCTTTGGGTGGAATAAAGAAGAGAATGAAAGAACACGATAGGGGAGGGAAAAAGAAAAGAAGAATGGTGATTGGAAATGCGGGGCGGGGGGGGGGGGTGATAGAGACAATTCCCTGAGCCAAGTGGCTCCTTTCAGAGAGATAGTACTTCAGCAAAATTTAGCCTGTGGAGGGTTTGTAAGGATTGCACGTATTTAAATTAACTTTATGAGGTGAGGTGGCTGAGTGCTTTTTCTAGCTTTTTTTAAAATGTAGAACCTATTTAAAAGCCTCAGCCATTACTCAATCATGATGCCACATAGTCCTAGCCCCCGTTTTGGGATAATTTGAGTCCTACAGCTATTTAGGAGAAATTAAAGTGGAGGGTAGGGATGTCCGAGAATTCCACCATGGACCCCAATGAGGCCGGATTCCAAGAATCTGGCCCATGGTGGAACGGAGCACTCACCTCTGGCTCCCCTCGGAATCCATCCAGGTCGGCTCCCTCCCTGTGGCTGTCAGGAGCACCCTAGCTGACTCTTGCAGTCCCCTCCAATAGCCAACTCAGGACACAGATGACGAGGATTCTTTCCAAGGCTTTATTCCTTTATGACTCTTTCAAATACTAATCACTAGCGACTAAGCAAGGAACAGCACTGGGGAAAGACAGCAGAGTAGCCTAAGCTCCAGGTAAGGCAGTTGGTCCCCATTTGAAGGGGAACCACAGGAAGACTCTGAACTTATGGGCTATGGAGAGATCCTCCCTCTTACCATTGGGTCCTTGGGACGCGACCGTTGTTTGCGTGCCAAACGAGCAGAACACCTCCTTTCAGCACCCTCCATCTGTTGTCGCTCCCTGCGTCTGCGCCTATCGTCCAGCAAGCCCCCCTCCAGTGCTCTCTTACTGCCAGGGTCACTACCTCTCTCAGGAATGCTGGCAGAAGGAATCTCTGCCAGCTGCTGTGCTTGTGAGAGATGAGCAAGCTCCTCTCCCACGGATTGCTTTTCTTCCTCAGAATCAGAACTGCTCTGGGGCTCTATGGGCTCAGTTTCCACCCTGACAGTGGTGATCCTGCAGAGCCGGCCGCCAGCTCTGCGATGCTGGCGATATGGCCAGCTGCCAATGCTGTGGCGTATTGCTATGTTAAGTATCCTGACACAAATGGCGTATTGGGCGCCATTTGCGGCCATAAAGCTGGTGGATTAGCCTAAATGCAGCCGTAAATGGCTGCATTTAGGCTAATCCACCAGCTTTACAGCTGCAAATGGTACCCAATACACCATTTGTGTCCGGATACTTAACATAGCGATATGGCATGGCAATGGCAGCCGGCCGTATCGCCAGCATTGCGGAGCCGGCAGCTGGCCCCGCAGGATCATCGCGGAGCAGAGCTGGCCTGGACGGACTCTGGGGGGAGGGACGGATTGCCTCTCCCCCCTGTGGATGCCCCTCCGGACCTGGAGGTAAGGCATCCGCCCACCCCTAGTGGAGGAAGAAGTTTGTAGAGGCTGATTGGACCCTTTGCTGTGCTGAAGCTACTAAACTTCTGCAGAAGCCAAAGATTCCAGTTTGTGGCAGCAAAATCAGATGCTGTGTGAAATACCAGTATTTCACGTGGAGCTCTTTCTTCCCTTCCTTCTTTGTCTTCAAAATATCATTTCAAGCAAGCTCCCAACAGTGGGCATGTAAGAGCAGAAAAGTAGGGGGAGATACGTTTTTTGCACCTCAAAAAAAACCCTACACCACAGATTAGGGATAGTGACCTCCTAATGGTCACCTTAAACACCTCCTGATTAGGATCTCTAATCCCTTGTGTGGTTTGACAGTTTTGTTTTTATTTTTGTTTTAGTCTTTCAGAAAATGAAACTTTATGCATGGCTAGCATGAAAGCCACTGTACCTAACTGTCTGAAATTTGGCAGGTTCAGTCTTCTCCATAGGGGCTGCCACGTCCCCAAACTCTATGCACTTATGTGGAAGCACAAAAAAATTATAGGTCTTTGCTTTGACATATTTTCTTGAAAATAGCAAATTTTACCTGTGACTAGCACAAAAGCCACTGAACTTAACTGCTTGAAATTGGGCAGGTTCAATCAGCCCCATGGAAGCTACCAGGCTTCCACATTTCATGTATTTATCATACAAACTAAAAAAAAGTTACAGCTGTTTCTGTTTTCCAATGCAAGTCAATGGGAAAATGTTAAAAAATGGTAATTAGGACAGCTCAAAAGATCCTGGGCACAGCTCGAAAGATCCAGGGCCCCTGCCCCCTTCTTAATGACACGCCTGTTTGCCAGTGAGAATGAGTTTTCACACTGCCTAGGATAATGAATTTATATTGTGCCTCCTCAGTGAGTGAGACTTTGAAGAACTTCATGGAATGTCTTGGTAACATAACAGAAATTGTCAAACATTTGGTTTAAACCCAGTGATTAAAAAAATGGACAGCAATAAAACCTTTAAACATTAGACGTACTTGTTTTCCATTATTATTTCAGACTGCAAATTGCCTCATGCTGAGGTCCTTTGTTGCTGTGCAAACAACTTTAAAACTGGCCAAAGATATCAGAGCATAAATATTAATATAAGAGAATTAATGTTAATATGCTGTAGGGAATAATCTACTGTTGTCAGAGGAGGAAAATAATAACCGTGTAACAGGTCTCTTCTTTTCTCTTTTCAGTTCTCTGGTTTAAACGAGATACCCAGCTGAGAACAGTTACCATCTAAAAGATAGTTGTTTTGAGTCTCCAGATATTTATTTTTGATGTAAATCAAACAATTGTTAACAATTGCAGCCCTGGAAGTTTGCTCTCCTGGTCACAGTCACTGTTACAACATAACCCGCTATTTGAATATAATTGTTGATTTTCTGACTGTGCGCCACCCCACAGTCCACTGTGAACTGAGAAAAAGAAACAAGTTAAAAGCACTAGCTCCCAGAGTGCCAAGTCATATTAACTGGCAGTCAGATTTCTTCATTTCCTGAAATCGCACATGGTTTTTTTCCAGACCACAGGCATATGGTTGGTTCTATACTGCAAGAGAATTCAGCAAAGATGTATTCACCAAAGATGACACAAGCAACTCCACATAAGCATCTTCTTCTTTTGCCTAGGGGTGGGAGAGAAATTCATCCAGTTTTCACTTCTCAAGCCAATATGAAAACTGAAATGCAGTTCTCTTTCAGTATTTGCACTTCTCCAAATTTTGCAACACATTTCATCAACCAAAAAAAAAAAAGTACAATGGGTATATTAGGGGAAAGTTCACACATAAATGCATATGTTAATGAAAATAATGTACGAAACGTCATTAGATAAGGGGAAATTAGATAAGGGGAAATAGATAAGGGGCAAACAGGCTTGGTGTCAACACCTGGGCCAACATAGGCCCACTCAGGCTGATGCTGGTTGCTTCAGTATCCTTCCTTTCTTCTTATTTTTAAAAACATTGCAGTCAGCTGGGAATGTCCATGGTTAGAGATGCTTGTTTTATTATTTTTTATTTTAAACACATATTAGTTTAAAACATGGAACCGCACATTTTTGGAGTGTTATTATTTTAAAATCAGGGTTGGCAAGCAGGTGTGTGTGGTGAGTTTTTTGTATTTTTGTTTTCTTCTTCTCCTTTGCTCTAATATACAAGGAATGTTAAGTTGTAAAGCATGGAATTGTGGCAGGGGAGGGGGTAGAAGAGAAATACGAGTTTTGTGCTTTACTTCTAAAGTAATACACATGGCCATCTCAAGGGAGGCTTTGTAAGGCCGTTACATCCAGGGTCTAAAATGACCTACCTGCTACTAGACAAAATGGCAGACAAAATGTGTGTATTAGGATAAATGCACACAAAAATGTGTACATATTTTCAGGTGGACTTTAAAAAAAATAAATCACAAACTGATGCAGAAAAGGGATGAAAAAAACTTAAGATTGGGGAAACAAAAAACTGAGATAAACCCAAACTGACAGATTTGCCCACCCCTAGTTTGGACTTATGGTCAAGTATCTTAGCTGAGAGACTTCTCTAGACTGTACTAGTATTCCTCTGTGAAGCACCACCATAGACAAAGGATTGCTACATTGCTTGATCTAGCTGTCATTCTCTCCTTGAGAACACAGATGGTGTGCTGTCTGTTGAAAAGTGAGGCTGTGAGATCCCTCTCAGCTGCCCCAGTCTGCTATATGTTAATATGCATCAGACAGATCAACATGATATGAACATCACATGGAAAGTGCTAGAAATAGCCTCTGACTTACCCTTGCTCTCAGTTATACTTTCCAAGAAGGCATTGATCATCTCCATGTGATGCAGATATAGGATGGGCTACATGTTATAGCTGCAATGAGTATAAGTCATCATATCTGTCGACTTTTCAGCAGGCAGCAAAATCATTTTTATTCCCCTTGGCTTT
Source organism: Heloderma suspectum (assembly GCF_057233095.1). Lineage (NCBI taxonomy): Eukaryota > Metazoa > Chordata > Lepidosauria > Squamata > Helodermatidae > Heloderma > Heloderma suspectum. The sequence continues at coordinate 158,221,995 of NC_139458.1, read as the reverse complement.
TAATATTTTTTAATCTGAGATTGAAGGTTTTAACTCTTCTCTTCTTCATTTTAATACTTTGTTTTCATTTTGTTGTTTTTGTGGAATTTTGTTTTGTACACTGCTTTGAGGGTCCTTATTAGGGTGGTATAGAAATGTTTTAATACATACATACATACATAAAATATCTAGCAGTCTCCTTATGATGCCCATACCATTATCAAACTTCCATTTCTTTATGCTCCCCCATGTTCTCTGAGTTGTACTGGTATATTTTTAGTTCCTAAGCCAAGAACAATATTGATCCTTGTCTTGGTCCTTTTCTTTTCCCTTTCTTTTTTTGCAAATGTGGTACCATTTTTCACAAATCCTTTATTATTATAATAGTGCAGCAAGTCTGAGCTGGTGTGACTATTACTGCAACTAAGTAACTGCTCACATATGCACAAATAGTACCAAATTAGAAGACTGGGCTCATGCAAGATTGCAGCTGGTCTTTGATTTACTTGCGATTTTCCTTTTCATGGGAAAGAAAGGACCGTCTCCCATGAGCTTGTTCTTCTCTTATTCCATTCACACAAACAGTTCCTGCAGCCAGTTATACCTTCAATTCCTGCAGCCAGTTAAACCTTCAATTCCTGCAGCCAGTTAAACCTTCAATTATTGTTCATGTGAGTGGTGTAATAACAAAAGAGCAAGTTCATGGGAGATCACTTATGATGGCTCAGACTTGCATCCCTTTGCATGTTATGAAGACTTGGCCAATTGTTGTTTTCTCCTTTCTCCACTTACACCTCTAAGATATGAACACAGGAGAGCAATTTGCACATACGCATAGACATGATACAAATAGGGAAGAATAAGGTCCAAAGCAATCCTAAGGTATCACCCCAAATCACCCCCCCCCCAAAAAAGAGTACTGCAAACACCATTTGTATTTCCCTTGAGGAAGGTTTTGGATGATTTCAGTGGAAGGGAACGGAGAGACAATTATGTGAGAACAAGGACAGACTGAGGGCATGACTGACACAGAGCTGTGAAATTATCACTTGATAAGCCTTCCTGACAAGTATTTCATTCACTTGCTAAGGAAGGCCTCCCCAAAGAAGAACTCCATCTGTGACAACCATTTCATACAATCTATCATGTTTCAGGTTGTGTGTGGTGCACCTGTCTCAGCTCTGAGAGAAGCAGACACAGCTCTTCTCCTCACACTGCCTCAACACATACAACACTTGCTCCAGTTCCTCACAGCCAAAACTGTAGGAGGGGGAATTCAATATCTGGCACAGAAATTAGTGTTTTGCCATTGGAAATATATTGATGAAAACAAACCAGAACTATTATTCATAAGTCCTCATCCAGAGATAACTGCAGACGTATAGTAGGCTGCATGTTATATGGCTGAGATTCATTTTTAATATAAACATAATTCCATGTTAACGTTCATCATTAGAGAAGCATGAGACAAGGGTATACATGTGTAAGCCTGGTCAGTGCAGTCCCCTGGTGGAATGCCTGGAGTTCAAACATTTTTGACTATAGCCTCGTTCAGGCATTATTAAAACCAGTATTATTCACCATGTGATGTCAGGATTCCTTTAACCCCCACTTTATTTCAACGCCAAAGACAAACACAGATGAGAGTAGGGATGGGGGAGAAATCCTCCACGGACCCCAGTGAGGCTGGATTCAAAAGAATCCACCCCCCCCCCCCGAGTCCGTGGAGGATCAGAAGACTTACCTCCACCTCCTGGAGAAATCCTCGCCAGCCGGATCCTCCCTGCCAGCCGGCTCCGAAGTGCCATCGATATGGCCACCATGCCGTATCGCTGGTTGAAGGGAGGGATGTGACTGCGGACACAAATGGCATCTAGGATGCCATTTGCGGCCGTAAAGGCCTTAGTTTAAGGTAAATGCAGCCATTTTTGTGGCTCTGCGAGGTGAAGATTTTGTTCCTTCTGGAGCAGCCAGACCAATTCTGGACATTCTCAAAGCTTTGTGAGTGTTTCAGCTCTTCTGAGTGCTGCCAAAAAAATCACTACTTTGCTTTCACTTTTCCATATATTGAAAACACCAGGATGGGGAGAGAGTGGAGCTGAGTGACTGACAGGTCTACTTTCTAATCACAGTGAACCATTTACCAGGGGTCCCCCAACCACAGTGCTTGGGGGGGGTTTGTTGCGTATCACATAATGTTTTGCTGCACCCTGTTCTCTAGGGCTGTGCAAGGACTCCCTCATCTGACTCAGAAGCCACTTTGTGGCTTTGGAGGCGGGCCCGATTAAGTTTGGGCTGATTGGGGGGGGGCAACCCGACTCAGCCCCAAACCCGTAGTGGGATTAGGGTGGCCAAATCCCTCTTTGGGGGGGCCCAATGCCCTCACGCAAACCCCCAGCTCCTTACCTTGCCACCGCAGCCTTCTCCTCCATCGCTGCCTCCTCTATTGCCACCAACTCCTCCTCCCCCCCCACCTTCTCCTACGCCACTGCCACCTCCCCCTCCATCGCTGCTGCCTCCGCTACCTCCACCGCCACCATCATCGCCACCGCCAGCTCCTGAGGCCTGGACACATGCCGGCTCGTCTTGCAGGGAGTTGCCATTTTAAAAATGAAAAGGAAATTCCAGGAAGTTGCCATTTTAAAAATGGTGGCTCCCTGCAATAAGTGCTGGTGCGTGTCCAGGCCTTGGGAGCTGGCAGCGGAGATGACGGCGGCAGTGATGGCAGAGGCGCAGCGGTGGAGGAGGCAGCGACAACAGAGCCAGGAGCAGTGACAGTGGTAGAGGCGGCAGCAATGGAGGTAACGGCAGTGATGGGCAACTCTCAGGTAAGCACCTGGAGGCACTGGCACAGCTTGGCCAGGGGTGCTGAAGCTCCGAAGCGCACCAAGGCACTCCGGAGAGCCCCCAACCCACTCTGGGTCACTTCACACCCCCTCCGCTTCACCTTGGAAGGGGCTCGAAGTGACCCAAAGCAGCCCGCTTCAACTCGGACTTCGGGCCTCGGGCCAAAGCGGTGCACAGCCCTACTGTTCTCTGCTCTCTGTTAGGTGTGTCTCATCTGAGCAGCAACATTTTCGAAGAGCTTTGATGCAGTGATAGAAGAACTTTTTGTGGCTTTTTTTAATCCTTCTTGATACCAGTCCTTATCCTTCCAACCAGTCGACATCCTTCCAACCAACCCTTATTCCAACTTCTCTTTTCCTGCAATCCTTCCTTTTCCATTTGAATCCATTCATTCACACCTTGAGCCTTCCTTTACAAGTTAAGTTTAATTTGTTATTGTTGTTGTTAATTAGCCTGTCTGGTGTTTTTTTAGAAGTTAGCTGTATAGGGCATTGTCACCTCCCTTCTCCCCATCCCCAATGTTGGCCTTATTTATTTAATCATTCATTCATTCATTCATTCATTCATTCATTACATTTCTATACTGTTCTATTTAAATCAAGTTCTGTGTTCATGCTTCATTTCTTTTGCTTGTGCGAGCATGGTAGTATTATATTATTACAGTTATACTTCACCGTTCTGTCTCACTGTGTTCTCTTTGTTGCTTGTGGCTTGTGCTGTGTGTGAGTTTCATTTTACAAATGCAGACACAGTGCTATGAGTAGGGATGTTGGAGAAATCTGCAACAGATTAAAATGAGCAGATTTCTGTGAATCTGGCCTGCAGATTCCACAGTGGACTGACTTTTTCCAAGTCATGCAGATTCCATGGACTTGCAGATCATTTTTTTCACTTGGGGAGGTGGGGGGTGACTTGCACTAATATGTATTAACTAATGCACTTTAGTGTTAATCTCGCACTGAAAGGGTTAAATAATTTTGAGAACAAAGGACTGAAAAGGCTACTTCTAACTGAAAATGGCTAATTTGATCTGGAATGGTTGAATGGTCTGAATGAGGTTTTTGAGGAGACCTACAAGAAGACCTTCTAAAAGATCCCAGCCTCATATTTAAGAAGACCCCATACTTATATTCCAGACCCCTGACCCATGAACAAGAAGACCCTGAAATTGTGATTCTATGCTAATTAATGTTGTGGCATTATAATACATCTAACTAAAACTTTACAGAACTGGCTTTGAAAGAAGATGAAAAACTGCAGCTGCCTTTTGCAAACAGCTTCTACAGAGCAGTAGGAAGGTCACAGTGAACTGTGTTGGCACAGATGCTGATATGCCACGAAAGCACATAAGAACTGAGGATGCTCAGACACCAACTAGAAAGAAAGATTTGCTGTTAAGACACTCATGTTGTGCACCTGCAGAGATAATGGAATGTCCTTACTCAATGCTTGTTGGGTGGCAGAGGCATAACAATAAGCACAAGCCATGATTGGAAGGAGATGTTAAGGTGGAGATGACCAAAGATGACCAAAGACAACCGTTGAGTTCCAGGAAGATAAACCCGGAAAAAACACATCAATCAGGATAACGTGTCCAGATGGTAGGTGTTTTAAGATGTCTCAGAGTAACCTTTTAATGATGGTTCCTGAAATGTTCCCAAGCCACATGGGCATAAAATGTAAGAATGTTGGAGGGGTAGATAGACACCTTGCTTCTGACTGGTGAATGAGTGGTTTAATCATGCACACATCTTATTTTTGATTGAAAGATGGTTGTCTCATCATTCATTGGTCCCCCACCTTGAGCCAGAACAAATGTATAAAAGCACAGGTAGCAAGAGCTAAGGATGTCAGAGATATCTGCAACGGAACCAGATGAGTTCAGATTTTCATGAATCTGACCCACAGATTCTGCTTTTCCCACGTTGGCTGGATTCCATGGACTTGTGGACCATTTTTCTAACTTTCCCAAATTTTGCACGGATTTTGTTGTAGAAAAATACGCAAAATAAAAAAGGCCAAAGATGCGCATCTCCCTCATTGGCTAAAGCGTGAAAATGTGCATCTGGGGAAAATTTGCCCATTTTTGCACATGTGAATTTGTGCAAATGTGAGTTTGCACAAATTCAGGGGAAATCAGATTCCATCAGTGGGTGGGTAATGGAACGAAAGGCGCCTGACAATCCACAAAACACAGACGGAATGGATTTTACACAATGTGTATATCCCTAGTGAGAGCTCTCTGTGCTTCTTTTTGCATTGCTTTGTTCTCCAGTTGCTTCAGCTTTGATTTTTACTGGATCACCGGACCCAAGGATTTTGGTAAATATGGATTCTTTTAGATATTAGAATGCAAAGAATTTAATCGTCTTCTTTCTGAAGTTGGGTCTTAGAATGTTTCCTGAGCATGGAACTTCATCTTGTTTCTGAAAACGGAACTTTGAATTATTTTCAAGACTTTGGTTTTTTTCTTTCACTCTTGCTTCTACATTTAACTAAGTTTAATTCTTCATATTCCTAGAGGAACCGAGTAATGCTTTAGCTTAGCTTTTGACACCCAAGTAATGTACAGGAGAAAGAAGCAGAGTTACCAATTTTAGCATGTTTTAGTTTAGCTTTAAACTGCAAGTAGAATGCAGGAGGGTGTTGAGGAGGCATCATATTATTCAAATAACAAGGTTAGAAGCTCAATTTGTTATCTTGCTCACTGCATTTGTAGAGCCAGCTTTCTCAACTGCAGTTCTTTCAGTTAATCTTATATTTATGTTGCATTCTCTTTCACTGCCAATAATGTAATCATAGAGAAAGATTCTAAATTGTGCTCATATAATCACCTTTTCTTAATTTTTGTAATTTTCATAAATAAAGCATTTCATTGGTTTCAATTTCCTTCTGAGTCTGTGGTGATGTTTGCCTGTTTGGACTTAGCTTGGTTACCCATCAGGGTGTCCCAGAACCAATTGGTATAGATTCTGAAGCGAAACAGGACCAAATAAAAAATTAGCACATGTGTACAAGTGTGCATCAGCACTAATACGTACTTGTGCACTTGCACAAATGCACATTAGCTCATTAACAAAATCTGTACATCCCTAGATATGAGTCATCTAGTGTGAACACAGGCACTGTTCACTGGCAATAGTAATACAAACCATATGGTATTCCTAGGGGGGAGTTAGAGGAGGTAGACACAGAGCTGTTGCTGGCACTGCCCATGCCCAGGTGACTGCCCCGCCCGATCATATGTCCAGTGCTTGCAGAGCAGTACTTTAGAGCAGACTCGGTATTTTACAGTTACTGAATTGTATCCTATTGTGCTCATGAACTAACAGGACCCACCGCTTATGCAGTAGAGCTCTTGCAGTTCTAAAAATAACTCGAAATGAGCAGAAATTCTCATTTGTGGAACAAGGAGCTCATTTCCAGGGTAATTTTAGAAGCACAAAAGTGCAAGGGCAATTGAACTAGTGGAGGCAGGGCAGCCCTGGTGGATACTGATCACTGCATTGAACCTTCCCTCCTTTTCATCTTTGTTGTGAGTTTGGGCAAGAAAGAGCCCTCAAACCAACTGTGTCTGGGTTTGTCTCAAGATGGTGCTTTCCTTGTTTTAAATGTTACAATACATTATGCCAAGTCTATTGCTTAATTTGAAAATAACAACAATTGGGGTGCAATCCTATGGGGATAGGCAGCCGCCTCCAAACTCGGAGGCAACTGCCTATCCAATGCAGGGTGGGAGAAGCATGGAGGGGATCGTCCCCTCTGCACTTCAGCCGCCCTGCATTTGCGGCTAGACAGCCAATTTCTAGCCACGGGAAGGCAGAGCAGGGGAAGCGGCTGCCGGACAACATATAGGATGTGTTGCCTGGCATTTCCGCCTTCCCTGCCCCAGAACATTCCATTTTCACCACGCTGCACTGTTCTTACGAGTGCGGAGCACAGGGCCGTTCCGAGCTGCCTGAGAGGCAGTGTGTGTGGGGGGAAGGTTGGTTCCTGGAAACTTACGTATCCTATGGCTGTGTAGCCACTGACTAGCGGCCATAGGATTGCTCCCTTAATGTGATACATTTGGCCCCCAGCTGCTTCAATGCCTAAAAAATGTTCAGCCCATTTCTTTGGCAATTCTATAGCAATTCCTATTGTAAAGCAGTGATTCTTGCTTCTTAAATTACATGAGTTTACGGTGACACTAAAAATGAGTCCCAACTCCCTTCCTTCTCCTTTCCCCCTTTGTCCCATTCCTGAATAATCAAACGTATTGTAGCAGCAGCTGGCTTGGCAAATCCCAATTAGACCTAGCATTTGAGAGGCATTGCACACGTTTTGTGAAGCTTTCTGTAAAAGCGAAGTTTGATTCCTTCCAGCAGCCAGTGGATTGGTGCTGTGAAATTCTAATAGAGAGTGATTCCTTTGTTGCTTGCAGAATGGAAGACTGGCTGGACACAGAAGTCTAACAAAAGAGGTTTCTGCCAATATGCTTTGCTTGTTTCCCATGGTTCCAACACTGATCTAGCAAAAATGCAGTGCAATCCTACTTACTCAACTCTAGTGGAGGAAAAACTCCTGAAGTTCAGTTCCATGTTTCTATTGAAGAGTCTGCACTCCAGGCGTCTTAACCCATTGTTGTCAAAAGTTTAAGATGTCCCACATCACCTTTATTTTTTTTTAAAAAAGGTTTGTCATGTCTCTCTTGTACTTACATATAGAGTTGAAATGCCATTATATAGGCCTTAATTATTTGGAAGGCTTCCAAAGTCATTGTTCAGTCTCAGTGTAGAGCTCTACGTGCGTCTTTTGTTGACTGTACTTCAATCTACCTGATTGCCTACAGTGCATGTCTCCCTGCTTGTTTCAATAGATGATGATGCAGTATAATAATAAATTATGCTTTCCAGATGGAGAGTTGGATCCAACTCTCGCGTGACCAGAAATCTGCTCATGTGGTAGAACTTCCACTCATGCAATAGGATTCCTCATCCTCTCTTCCCCCCTGCAGCAGCCCCCCTGCACACTAAAAATCTGCTTTGTAGGGTCCCCCAACCTTCCAGAGCAGATTTAGGGAGCATGAGAGAAGGTGTGGGGGGAAGGTGAAATTCTTCCCACCAGCAGTACTCTTCTACTGGTGGAACAATGCCACTGGATACAACCAAAAAGGTTTTTAAAATAAATGCAAACGCACCATCTCTGCATTAGCTTTTTGTAGAAAGCCAATTGACATGTTTTATGTATGTGCAGGTGTGTGCATGCAAGAGAGAGAGAATAAGAGCACAGCCATTGCACTCGGGTTGGTTTCTTACCCTTACTGCTTTTTGAAGCCTAGCAGTAACGTGCTGGATATGAGCACAGGAGATCTTTCTCCATAGCTTCCAAAGCCTAGCCAAAGGCTCATTAAATAGGGTCAAGTAACTCCCAATTTCTCAATGCCAACTTAGATATGTGAATAAATTATAATGCTCTGTTTCACTAGCAGTACTGTAATAGTAAATGTTTACAATGTAACTAACAGTACTGTAAAAGAGAGATGAAGCAAAAGAGATAGAGGCTGGATCTACACTTACTGCCTTTTTTCGCTTCCAATGAGGTTTCACCACCCACCTTTCATACTACGCAGTACCCGCCTCGAGTTGGAACCGGAATTTCCCACTTCCGTGCTCCCACTTTCAATACCCTAATATCCCGGTATTTCCCCTTAATGTGCTCTGATTTTCCACCTTCGCTACCGTATCCAGTCATAGTCCCCTCCCCCGCCTGTCTATATACAGCAATGTTTGTATTTCTCTCCTGTCCAGTCGCAGCTCTCGATGGCCCCATGCCTTCTTCCGGCTACTGATCGCATAGCTTCCTCAGCAGCCCCCGTTTCCTCAGCAACAAGCAAAGGGCTGGATGTGCGCACCGGTCAGTAGTTGGATAGGCGACCGCCTGGGAATCAGGCTTCCTGCACTGAGCAGGGGGTTGTTCTATCCCTTCAAATGAGATTAAGTTTTACCCCCTCCTATCCCCCGCTCCTGATTTTTTTTTTAATTAAGGAGTTATCCTTGCAGAATCGGGGCTTCTCTGCAATTTTTTTTTTTTTTCTAATTCAGGCATGATCTTCGAAGATTCGAAGTTGTGAAGCTTCGGTCGCCCATCCAACTACTGACCGGAGCCAACCCTGCTTAGCATCCGAGATCAGACAAGCGGGCACAGGAAAACAGGAGGAAAACAGCACAGTGCTCGAGTGTGAACCGAGCTCGCACATTCGATGAAGCACTGCAACGGGGAAAATGGGTGAATGTGAATAATCACGTTTTAATGCGAGAGAGTTTAACCCAACGGGACACCGAATTCATTGCGATGGCAGGTGCTATGTAGATTGGCCCAGAGAGAGTGAACACTAAAATCTGTAAACAAAACAAAACCCACACATTTCAAGATTTGGATTTAGGGCAGAATCCAACAGGATGCTTATACCCCCACCGATTCTCTTATACCCCACCAATTATGTTGTGCAAGTGGCCCCTGCTGCTTGTGCAATGATGATTTTGCACTTCCAAGGCAACACAAAACAATGAAAATGCTCATTTCTGGGAGGCAGCTTGGCAGAATTCACATAATGAAACTCCGCTGACCTGCCTCCTTCCAGAACCATGTGTTTCCACTCATTTCGGGGCTTCCCCTAGGAAGTGCTACATCTCCCTTGCATGCGGCATGGGTCCCAATTGCACAAGTGCCCTGGAAGGACCCACCGCTTGCAGAAGGGAATCAGCAGGAGCATAAGTACCTCATTGGATTCTACCCTTTGAATTCAATGTTAGACCTCAGAATTCAGGACTAAAGTTTGACCTCAGCGTTTGACAAAAATTGACCTCAACATGTGATAGTTCTATTTTTGACATGTACGAGATGAAACAGTTAAACGAATGAGTAAATCAGCTCAAAAGTCAGTTTTTATAGAATACAATGGCATACAGATGCCAAATACTAACACTAGCATCTATTGGTACCAAATGCTTCCACAGCGGTTGTTGTCAAATAGTGATGACAGCTACTGCTACAACATCACATAGCAAATACTGTCAGATACATATTACCATTCAGTGTCAGCTGTCAAATGCTTTCAAGTATCAAAACATGAAAATAAAACATGGAATTGATTAATATCAGGGAATATTTTTTACAAAATGCTCTTCTAGTGTTGTATAACTCCAGTAAAACTACAGATAACATATAATTTTCCAGATTCATACCTTTGGAGATGTAGAACTGGTAAAGCAGATTTGAACACATGTGATGAATCTGCCTTAATATGAAAGTATTTTCAAATTTTCAAAAATACTCTTGATATCAGTTAGATATCAGCTAATTTTAAATTCAAGTATGGCTTTATTGGGGAAATCTAACAAATTGCTGATGACTCAAATAAATACTGTAGGTCCCATCCAACTCAGTATTTCTCTAGCAACAGAGAACCCATTGAATCTGTTATCTCATGACTGGAGGGTGTGGGGAAACCTTAAAGGTCTTTCCACATCTTTCCACCTACTCGGAGGAGTTGTCATTTTAGACCACCATTACCTCCCATCCCCCAGTCATATCCTTTACCAGATCTTCATAAGCTAACGAATTCATACAACAACCATCTTATCTCACATTTACACCTGATGTGTGTATGATCTGAAATCTGGTTCCTTTTCTTAAATTTAAGCCTTTCAGTTCTTTTTCAGTTTTCCTATGCCCAGCTGAACTGATCCTTTACAGGCAAGAAGACACACTGATTAAAAAAAAATTATGACAACATGGTTTTGATTTATTTCCTTTGTGCAAGCCCTTACAACCTTTGATCAAATTCCTATCAAGTACAGATGCCTATATTTTTTTCTTATATACACTATATAATTATAACTTATATATCCAATATTTCATTAGATAGTGAGCTTCTCTTTTTGCTGTTTTACTCTGGGTTACAACCAAGATCATACAAGTGGACTTTCAATTACACAATGGTAGACTAAATATTATAAGCAATGAGTTTATTTCTTTAGTGATCTTGTTGTATAGTTGTGTGTGTGCTTCTTTTTTGTTGCTTGTATGTTTAACTTTAGTACTAGTAGTTGTTTTATACTGCCTTTCAGCAAAATCCACCAAAGTGGAGTACAAAATAATATCAAAAACAATGAAAACAAAAGCATCAAAAGCAATACTAAATTTTCACTTAAAACAATTAAAACCACTAAAAGAAATTTAGAAGCCAAATTAAACTGATGTGACTTCATACCTTTTCTAAAAGCAGAGAGACTGAGGACCGATCATAACTCAAGGGAGTGCATTTGATAATTTGGAAGTGACACAGGAGAAAGCCCTGTCACACCTATCTGTCAGGTGGGCTTCCTCAAGTGTCAGGACCTCAGAAGGCCCTCTCCTGCATATCTTTCAGCTTTTCCACATGAGGCAGTTAATCGGCTGTTAATCCTCTGTACTTTCGGTTTCGTCGCAGAATTTAGATTCGAGCACTACACAAGAAGCATTTATTTTCCTGCTTTTCCACTACATAACCTCTAGGTGGCACTGTGGTAGAGCAGAATAGCACAAATACACAAGAGGAAATCACGCTTTCTTTTGTTTTCACAGTTAAACACCATATTTTCCCTGCTCTGAAAAAAACTCGCTCAATGTGCTGGAGCAAAACTGGAGGATCATGACATCATCTAAAGAACCTGTAAATAACCATGAGAAGGGAATGATGAACACAATAAATTCCTTGTGTAGAAAAGCCCTTAATAACCAGACAGGTTCATAACAAGACTGGTGGTCCCTCAGATAGCCAGGCCCTAAGCCATTCAGGGCTTTAGCAGTTAAAGCCAATACCTTGGATTGAGCCTGGAAAACAATTGGCAACCAGACCAGTGCAGATCTTTCAATATGATCCCAATACCACGTACCGATTAGCAGACTAGCTGCTGCATTTTACACCAGCTGAAGCTTCTGGAGTCTCTTCAAGGATAGCCCTATATATAGCACATCACAATAGTCTAAACATGACGTGACACAGGCATGTGTAACTGTTGCCAAATGAGACTAACTTGGGAAGGGTCTCAGCTGGTACACTAAATGTAATTGCGCAAGCACACTCCTTGCCACGTACATCACCTGAGACAGTAGGGATAGCGTGGGGTCAAGGAGCATTCCTAGGGACTTATTGTTTCAAAATAAGATATTCCATGGGGAAGACAGAGCATACCTAAAAGTTAATCCCATCTCTTCCATGATTGGGAAGGTCTCTGGAAGCACCTCACCACGGTCACAAATGATCAATATATTTTATCCTTGTCCTTCTATTATATTGGAGCAGCCCGAAACTATATGTAAATAAATGCTTATAGTTCTTAGGTTCTGCCTTCTAATGATTAAGTAGTTTATCATGTGCCTATGGGTTCTCTTCCAGTCAGCTTTCCCACCACTAAACTATGCTGCTTCATACTGCCCTCTGTGCCCTTGTGTTAATTACTTTGATTAACTAAAGGAGAGACTTATTAAATTTACTAATTCCACTGTCTATAAACCAATATCCTGCAATCCCTCTGCATCAATAACCAGCAGGAGGCCTGGTAGCTACAACATTTCTGATAAAATCATGTTTCCTTTTTTGCTTGTGAGAGATGAAATTTCTACCTATATAAGCCCAAAGCGCACCTGAGCCCTACCTGGAGACGTTAAGCAAAACACACAAACTCTTTTAACACAGGGGATTTCAGTAACACAACCAATATGACAAGTCTCGCTTTAAACAACAGAAACTGAAAGAAGGCAACAAATACATTGTGAACTGCCCAGTATATCAGCATTTTTCAAATGTGCTCTTGACAATAATTTGTGTGTGGAGGAACCCTGTACAGTTAAGAGGATTTTCTGGGTCATACACTCAGTTCCACATTAACAAAATAGTACTGTGCCGAAAATTTCTCCCACATGTTTTTCGACTAGTCTCATTCCATTTGATAGAAAAGAAATTGCTTTCAAAAAGAAATTAAAAGGAGAACATTTGGAGAAATTCTCATGGGTTGGGTCTGGGGTTCTTGTGCTTACCTTACTTATGAGGTGGCGGAGAAGTGTCCATGAGTGTCCTGTCTGTCATTGTACAGTAACCTCTGTGGCAACCTGTAGCCTCCTTGGCTTCCCACACTTGGCTTCCCACACAGTTAAAGCCATCATGAGGAAAACATCATGAGGCAATTCCTCCCATGGGGCTTTTTCAGTTCAGAAAGTGCAGGTGGCCTGGGAAGCTGCAGAGCAATGGAAAGATGTAGAATAGAGAGAGAAAAGCTCAGTCCTCCCAGCTCACCCACTTCTGCCGGAACTTTGTCCTTCTTGCTTGAGGATCACTGAAATTCTGCCCGAATTCCAGTTTCCCACTCTGTCTGGTGACATTTTCTAGGGTTTAGCTTGGCTCATCTATGACTGTGATGAATGTTGGACAGCATTCATGCTTTTCTGGCCTTTATTCTGGCCTTGTTTTACCAGGTTGTTTGAAACCTATAGTATGTCATTGTTCTTTTGCTCTGCAGAGATTCTTATCTCCCTTCACTGTGGATCTGTCATCTGATACAGGTCTAACCAATAGTGGCTCTTTTAACCATAGGCATAGCCCAGCAGAACCTGTGAACTCTTCGCTAATCGTTGTTATGTCATTCAGATCTCAGTTCTTCTGTTCCTTAAATTAGGTATCTGGGAAGAAACTACATCTCCTGGACCCTGTGACAGTATATAATCACAATAACTGTTTTTTCCATAGGAAAGTTAAGGTGGAATTTGGAAAACATTTATCCAATAAACAATAAAAAATAATGAAGTATTTTGCTTTAGTACAAACACAGAATTAGGTTTTTCTCATCCATTTTTTTTCCCATTTGTTTTTCAGATAGAGAATGTTAACACACCAGCAAAATAATTGGGAGAAATCATATGCACTCATTTTTATAAATAGCATTGTAGAGAAAGAATGAATGAAAGCTTGGCTTTTTAAGCCTTTGTATAACAGACTTGCATATCAGCTAAAAATAAAAATGAAACTGGGAGGGACTGTAAGGCGGAAATGGCTAACCACAGGAGGATTTGCATAAAAGGGGGAGGGAGTGGTAGTGGGCTAATCAAAGTATGAGATGTGAGACACAAAGCACTCATAGACTTGCGATGCTGCCTAAACGATTTGTTTATTGAGTACAGTTTTTATGAATGAAGGACAGGGTAATACTGCATGGTAACCAAGGCCCAGGCCACCTCCCTCTCAGGTGCGCTCAGTGGACGATCTCGTAGTTCCACCCACTGCCGAAGCTGGTCTTGAGCATGTGGCCCTTGTCGGTGATGGTGAAGTACTTGGGCTCCCCAACAGGCAGCGTGAATCCTGGGAGCAGATTGTAGGTGTACTTGTTGGCCAGCTTGGTCTCTCACTCAGTGCTGTAGGTGACCATGCAGTGGGCCTCCTGCTTGAGGTAGGCGTCGACTGTGAAGTCGTCGAGGCTGGCCTCATTGTCGATGGCAGTGTCAGTGCCAACCAGGATGGGCTGGGGCTGTATCTTGATGAAGATCTGCGGGGGGGGGACTGGCTGAAGGCCATGGTGGCAGTGTGGCTGATGTCGCAGTGCTGGTGCTCCTCAACGTGGGGCTTCTTGCTCCAGATGCGCCCGGTGCAGCAGATGGCCAGGTCATTCCAGCACATCCCGGGCAGGAGCAGCATGCCGCCCCCAAAAAGCTCCTCGTAGTTGGTCTGATAGCGGCCGCTCTTGTTCCCCACTTTGTTGATGTGGTTCAGGTCGGTGGGCAGCCTGTTGCTGGCCCCCACGCAGCTGCGGTTGTTGTGGTGCATGAAGTTTCCCTGATCCTCGTTGGCCACATTCTTCTCGGGGTCCAGGATCAGGGACTTGTTTGGGTAGTAGTGGCCGGAGTCGGCGTTGAGCATGGGAGGCCCAGGGCAGACGTCCATCATGCCCATGTAGGTCTCCTGCATGACGTCCGGGATGGCCGCCTCCACCCCTGCCTCGGCCGCCCCCTCCAAGATGCAGTTGTCATCCTGGGCTCAGCCGAGATCAATGCCTGCCCTGTCCACCTAGCTCGGGTCCATGCTCATTCGCATGTAAGATTGAGAGGTCTCCCAGTCTTTGATGACAACGATACACATTTGGACCGTTGTAATCAATTCACCAGAGAAGGAGGTACCTGCCAGCCAACACAGTGGATTGGACCCCTGGGCCACAGCTCCCCCAGTGGCCTGGTCTCCCCACTCGTGCAGCCTCTTGCCATTCTGCGCCATAGCCAGCTCTGCCAGGTCAGGTCGACAAGGCCTTTTCTGCAGTGGCGGGAGGATGAGAGCTGGTCCGCCCTTTCTCTTATGGGGTGCTTCAGGAGGCTGGGACTCACTGGGGCTTCCAAGAGGCGTTTCCTCAACAGTGGAAGGCTAAGACTCCTCGGGGGGCACCCTTCGGCGGGACTGGTGTCGGGCTCGGGGTCCTGCATGGCGATCCCTTGCTCGGGCTCGGGCCGCTTGAAGAGGCCTTCTCTGGACACTTTGAAATAACAGAAATGAATGCTAGTGAGGTCTTTGGGAGTGCAGAGTTTATTTTTAGTGATGGTGTAGTACTCGTCCCCATGCTCTGTGCTGAGCTGCTCGTCGACCACGGTCTCGACCCGCTCGGTGAACTGCTCGGGGTCCTCAGGCTCTTCCCCAAGGGGGTAGTTGACTTCACTGGCTCCTGCAGGAACCAGGGGTTGCTTGGGCCTGGGCTGGATGACAACCTCGTGAGCTGGCTTGAAAGGATCATACGGAGCAGGGGCCGGGGTGCTTAAATCGGGCTGAGGCTGCTTAGGCGGGGGCAGAACAGGCTTGGGTTTGGGTGCACCGGGCAGAGGCTAAGGGTCTCCAGGTTTCCAGTTACAGGGCTTTTTGATACCCAGCTGAGCCCAGGTCTGGCCAATGGCCAGCAAAAGGATAGTTTTGTACTTGGGCCAAAAGGTCTTGGGAAGCCTGCCCGAGTCGGACCTGTCTTGCGCAGAAGACCTGGCCCACCTCTGTTCCCCGCTGATCCTGGCCAGTCAGGTGCCCCGGGCCCCCAAGAAACTGGTCAACCCACACCAAGGCAAGAAGTTGAGAGAACCAAGCTGTTTGAGCCCACCCCCGAGGAGCAGGTGGACGTCGAGGAGCTCTCACAGGTCTTCGAGCTCGACTTGCCGTAAGGTCCCCCAGCCAAAATGGAGGTCCCTCCTGGGCCCAAGGCTGACCCTGCTCAGCTGGATCAGCCAATTGATATCCTGCTTCTGCAACCCCCTCACAGGCTCCTGCCACCCACCAACCCGCTGAGGTGCAAGGCTCCCAGCGTTTCTGACTTTCTCATCGAGTATAATGCCGCCCAGGTGGACCGAGGTCACCATCAAGACCCATGTGGGGCTGACCAACGGCCCCTCGGATCAAGCAGCACAGGGCGGCCATGGCTGACGATTACTACCAGCCCTTCTCGTTCTATCGTAACCCGACACAGGTGGTGGGGCACCCTCCTAGCCTGCGAGTAGCTGCCCAAGTACACGGCCACCTACTCCATCGTTCCCAGCTTGGGCAGGCCTCCCAAGGCCTTTTGGCCCAAGTCCTTTTTTTTCATATAGAGAATGTGAACACATCAACAAAATAATTGGGGAAAATCATATGCACTCATTTTTATAAATAATATTGTAGAGAAAGAATGAATGAAAGCTTGGCTTTTTAAAAAGAACATAATACAAAAATAAGGGTCTAATTCAGATGTTAGTCTCTTTTTTGTTACAAAAGTAGCATGAAACTGTAGTTGAAACAAAAGTAATAAAGGCAGGCATAAGTTTGAAATGGTAATGAGAACAGAAAAAGCAAAGCACACATCCTTTCCTGTGCCAAACACTTTAATGAGGATAAAACAAATTTAAGATTGTAATCTCAAACTGCTTATTGGATGCCAGCACTGATACTACAGAAATGTGCCATTCTGGCACTTTATATTAAGAACAACAGTGTAGAAAATTGCTCATTTTGAAACATATTATCTATCTCCTGAGTCACCCAGTCCAAATATCTCTGGGATGTACATCTTCTCTTTCCTAGATAATTGATTCTGATTTTACATTACTGCTATCTCTCATCTGAAACAAATTAGTGGTTCATCAAGCTGTGACCGCATTACCAAGTCTACCATCATATAACCCAAACTGGTATAGGAAGTAACACAGCGAGCTGGCTTCGTTCAGCATGAACTAAGGCCTCAGCTGGAGTTTTAGCTATTTTCCACCATTAACTTCCAAAGATGATAGATTGGAGGACAGTCAGATCCAAAATCGAAATCACATTCTGTTGCCCAAGTATAGCCCTGCAGTTGTAAAATGTGAAACTCAGAAAAATTCCCAGAGAGGCATTCTTAATATAAACATCAAATACTGGAGATCCCTACTTCCCCCACACACACACTTTCAGAAATGTGTGGCTTATGAAAGTATTTCATTTTCATTTTTTTCAGTTCTGTACTACTCAGTAGCCAAGCTCTCTGGGCAGTTCACAAAAATTAAAACCCAAATACAACCTGATAAAAATATAATATAAAATCTTTAACATACAAAAAAATTTAAACCATTTGAAACAGCTAAAAACAATTAACAATAGAACATCAGGACGCAATAAAACAGCTAACATTAAACACTCATCATAAGCCAGCAAATGCCTGGGGGTAGAGGAAAGTCTTAATTGGCACTGAAAAGATGACAATGCTGGCCCATGCAGACCCCAGTGTAGAGAGTATTCCAGAATTGGGAGACTATCACCAAGAAGGTCCACTCTGTTGTTGCCATCCTCTGAACCTCCCTCAGAGGAGGCAATTGGAGGCAGGCCCCAGATGTTGATCAAAGTGTATGGGTAAATTCATACCAAGACAGGCGCTCTGTCAGGTATTGTGGTCCTGAGCCATGTAAAGCTTTATAGGTAAAACCCAGCAAATTGAACTGGTTTTGGAAACATACTGGCAACCAGTGCAAGCAGCCCAGAATCAGTGTTTAAGGGCGCAATCCTATCAAGATAGGCAGCCGCCTCCGAACTCAGAGGCGACCACCTATCCAAAGCAGGGCAGGAGATGCATGGAGGTGATCATTCCCACTGCCTTCCTCCTGCCCTGCAGTTTTGGCTAGACAGCTGCTTTCGGCTGTCTAGCCACGGGACGGCTGAGTGGGGAAGGAGGCTGTTGTTCAACACATTAGATTTGTCATATCAGCATTTCCGCCTTCCCTGCCCCGGAACGACCCCCGGAATGCTCCATTTCGGCCACTCCGCACTCCTCTTGTGTGCTCTGTGCTGCCTCAGAGGTGAGAGGAGGTCAGTTCCCGGAAAACCAGATATCCTATGGCCGTCTAGCTGCTGTCTAGCGGCCATAGGATTGCTCCCTTATACTCACACGCTCTCAGCATATGGCTCAGTGGATCATGCATAATATTTTCACTTGGCGTAGATCATTAAATGCTGTGGTTTGCTGTACTGAAGGGGATCGTTGCACTGGACATTGGAGCTTTATAGTTCTTCTGTTGTTGTTTTGTCTTAAAAAGAGGGACATGACAGAGGTTTATAAAAATATGAATGACGTGGAGTTCATACGTAGATGCAAATTCTCTCCCACACTCTTTCTTAGAATTTGGATGGGGTGGTTGTCACTCACTGAATTTGATAGGCAGTAATTTTAGGGGAAGAAAAAATAAAGTTTATTCACTTATCCATGTGGTAAGTAGTTCTATATGTTATGAGTAGGGGGATCACAGGAGGACATTTTCGGAAGGATCCTCCTCTGTACAAACTGTAATGTAAGCTCTAATCCCTACTGGTATTGAATTTATGATTTCCTAATTTCTAAAATGGGAAGTGGCAGTGCTCAAATTTATCTAAAACAAACACTGATGAGTTAAAATCATGTCCCTGATGAGTTAAAATCATGTCTTGTACAAGTGTTCAGAGGCTGCCTGTGGTTGCTTGACAGTGAATGAAGGGCGCTATACACGAACTCAGAAGCACTCTGTTCTTTATTATTACTTCACATTTCCAAAGGCTAAGCCCTGGCATTTACTCTGAATTAATCGCACTGAATTTCACAGGAGTACTATTGATTAGTTTACTGGAAGGTTTAGGCCACAGACCACAATCAGTAATTCAGGAGAGGATGATGTACAGGAGTTTTTACAATAAGGCACCTATCTCCTTGCTTACATGCTATAAAACATGAATAACTTGTTTTGTGTAAAAACCAAAAATGCCTGAGGAGGAAAGGTATGACTCTTCTCTGTTCAGTGGCTTTGCCATATCAATGGTAACCTCTGGCTCTAATGAATGATCACATCTAGGTAAAGTTAGTCATGCCGATAGGCATTAAGTGATTTGAGACTTTTACTGAAGCAGCATTTTAGCCCTGATGCAAGTCCCATGAGAGAGAGAGAGAGAGAGAGAGAGAGAGAGAGAGAGAGAGAAATTTACAGCATATACCTATACATGCCTACTCAGAAGTAAGTTCCACTGAGTTCAAATGGGCTTTCTCCCAGGTAAATGGGTATAAAATTCCAGTCTCCGATATGATATTAAAGTGAACGTCTATATTCTGGTGAATGTCAACATTCAGACATGAATCTTGACAATCCAGATGAATTTCAGGTCTGTGAATATAGGTGATAGACATAGATGTAGAAGTACATATAGATATAGTTATATCCACTTTTTGACATCCAGATGTGAATGCTAAATATCACATTACGGATGATGATGTTCATTGGTGGGCGTGCGCGCGCGTGTCTTTAGTTTCCAGACGTTCACAAAATGTCTCTAAGTCTGTTGACATTCACTGTAACATACAGTAATAAGCCTCAGATCAATGCTACCAAGGATCCTCATGTGGCTGAACCCTCTTGTACTAGGATGATATTCCTCGTATGTAGATCATAACAGCCAGGTGTTTGCCTGACCTAACGGCCTTCCCAGACAGCATGCTCCACTGATATTGCAATTAGAAATTATGGCAAAGCCGTCTGCTACCTTCAGAATCTAGGAGAGCCACAGGCTCTCTGATCCTTCACCCATCTGATAGTTGATCAAAGTGGCCCTTTACAAGATGTTTTGCAAAGGCCCCCCAGGTCAGCTGGATAATGGCTAACAGGAGAGAGGAAGCAGACTAACAGAAAGCAGAGAAATCAGACTAAATCTTCCCAAGTTTGCTTAGGCAGAAGTCATGTTTAAAAAATACTACGTCTCGGCCAGTGGCGTACTTGGAGGTTTACTCCCAAAAGCAATTGGAGGGTACTGAATCAGGGATAAATTAAGCCCAATGGCTTTTTCTTGTAGCTCCACTTTGTATGGAATACAATTTCTTTACTGTTCTTTCCCCACAGTAGAAAATCTGTAAGTAATTTCAAATGCTGGAGGTGGGGAGGGGGAATCAACTCAATAGATGGAGAGCTTCACCCAGCAAGTGCATTTAGTTATTGTTTGTAAAGCAAAAGCAGAACTACAGTGCCATTCTCCTCCCACAATAAAGCTTTTTTGCCTTTCAGCTCAATCATTTACTGTAGTTTCTTTTAGCTAGACTCAAATCATCTCGCTTTATTGACTTGATCAGATGGCACCAAGTTGAAGATCTGGTAACTGAGCCATCAATGTTATTATGTTGCATTTGACTCCATGATGTCTGAGAGCTTGGTCAAAACACATTTTTCCCTTGGAACATTATCAAAACGAAAAACACCATGCTTAGTGTCTCTGACTATACCAGACAAGCACCAAAAACCTTTTTTCTCCCTAATGCTGTTTAGGTGACTTTTCAGAAAGGAAATAAAATGCAGTTAGGTAGCCAATGGCACTATGAATCTGCCATGTTCTCTGACCTTGATCCTCCCCTGCGCTGGCTCTGAGGAGGACTGCGAGTTGCAGGAGGCATCGTCCTCTGCGCTGGTTTGAACAGCGCGACGGCCCGCGGAGCCGGAGAGTGTGGATGAGTGCGCCCGTCACTTCCACTTTCATGTAGCGTGTAGGTTGCTTAGCGTGTCATCCACACTCAGGGTGCTGAGGGGCTAAGCAACCCAGCAGTTACCCCAACAACAAACCATGGGTTAGCTACTGCATTGTTGGGCCCTAAACAACCCAGAACTCTGGGTTCGGATGCCATGCTAAGCAACCTACAAAGGAGCTGATTGTGGGCTGCTGAGTGAAAGCGGAAGTGGCAGGTGTGCTGCAGAGCACACATCTGCTTGTCCCTGACAGTCCATGGGTTCCTTTACCCATGGGCTGCTGTGTCATGTGAACCAGGTCGCTGTCTGCCACCCCAGACATTCTAGGGCAGAGAATGTGGCTTGACTAGACACTTTGTACTCAGAGAATACCCCCTGGATATCCTCACCATCCCATGCCTCAGCAGCCAGTGGCAGGAGAATCAGGCAATGGCCCTTTAAGAGACAGACAGCTCCTGGGCCAGCAGGGGGTGGGGGAATGTTAATAACGCTCTTCCTGAGTGTGTTCCAGCCAGCATAGATTTGTCCAGGGTCCTGGCAGAGCCTGGCCAAGCCTGGCCATCCTGCTTTATTGGACTCTACTCCTCCTTGCCTCTCTAGTAAGAGCAACTGCTTCAGATCAGCTCCCCTGGGAAACTTGAGTCAAGCTAGACAGGACAGTATCTTTGAAAGGAATCCCACACATTTTATTTGGACGTTTTATCGCTTAAGTCAAGGATGATCACCATCAGTGGGCTCAGAGGCCATGTCTTTCTCCATACCGTGTCCGGGAGCCAAAGTGCATGTGGCCACCTAACTGTACACATTCAGGAATGATCAGCCTCTATAATCAAAATCAGCACCATCTAGAAATATTGGAAAGGGTTTGCCAGTTAAGGGATCTATGCACCGGCCCAGTCTGTGAGGAGCTCATGCTTCGGGCAAGCAGACAGTTCAGCAAAAAGATAGTGAGGGAGCTGTCTCTAAGCAGCCAAGGAGGCAGACCAGACTAGGGAGCTCTACAGCAGGGCTGGGCAGAAAGTAGATCCCCAGACGTTTTGAACTTCAACTCCCAGCATTTCTGACACTGGCCATGCTGGCAGAGGCTTATGGAATTGAAGTCTAAAACATCTGGAGATCTACCTTCTGGACACCCCTGCTCTACAGGGCCAAATGGGACACAACTGAGCCCATGCATTAATCAATCCCTACTGGGCAGTGCCAACTCCTGAAATACAACTTTCTAGTATTGGGCCTCGGCCAGGGTAGAATTAGCAGGGTCAAGGTGCAGGGCCCAAGAGGGTTAGGGGAGAAGGAGTAGGGTCCTCAGAAAATACTCCATTAAAGGTATTCAGGTATTCCATGTGCTTAGAATTCTCTGACTACCTAGCAGACCAACCCAGCTCTCCTAGCACAACCTTCTCCAACCTGTAGTTCTCCAGATATGTTGGACTACAACTCCCAGGATTCCTAACCATTGGCCATGCAGGCTGGGGCTGATGGCATTGCTCCAAAACATCTGGACGGCACCAGATTCAGATTGGGGAAGACTGCCCTAGCCCTATCCAGACACCAACTGTGCTATAAGCACAGAGCAAGAACGAAAAGTACAAACTCAACCAAGTGACCCCAGCTGCAGACTCGTACATGTTGATATGTGTAGCATATTATTAAGTAAACAAGCATTCAGAAGACATTCTAGAAAACATTTATTCAACCAGTCCCAAAGAAAGGCAGAGGTTTTCCATCAATGATCATTCCCCAGAAGAAAGAATTTCAGCAAGAGCGGAAGCAGCACATGCCACAGTTTTCCCTCTCCTAGACAGCTATTAATGGTACTGCGTTCTTGGCTTACTTTGCATCTGATCACCTTGTGTCCCACACTGAATCTAGTGATTCTAAGAGTGATCATGAGGGTGCTCCTAAATATGGATCTACTGTTGCAGCTTTGCCCAATCTGGTGCCCTCCAGATGTTTAGGACATCAACTTCCACCAGCCACAGCCGGAATGGCCAATGGCTAAGGAATGCTGGGAGATGTCATTCAGAATATCCCGAGGGTGCCAGTTTGGGGAAGGCTGCACTACTGTCTCTTATATACACTAATGTTATAATGCCCATTGATTCAGCTTAAGAACAGAAGCCTCCTCTAGCTCTCTAAGGTCAGGGAAAGTCTCTTCATTGATTGGATGTCTCGGAAGAATCCAAAGGGAAGTTAATTGAATATCTGCCTGGTGGAAGCTAGATAGGGTTGTTAATAATGAAGATACTAGTTTTCAGTTAAAACCTCTGTCCTTTCTTTTAGCAGAAACTTATAAGAACTCTTGTGCACAATGTTCTGTACCTTGTAATTGTTCAGGAAATATAATCACTCCCTGTTAACTTAAGCATTTTCCTTGTTTTGTTCCAGCCACAAAGAGCAATTGTTTAGACTGACTGTCTTTTCTGAGCATTGTTGCTCAGTTTACTCTATGTTTGCTAAATAACCTAAACTTAATACAAATTGAATTACCTCTGCTGGGGATTTGCCTATTGTCTGCTATCCACTGTGCCAGTGAAACTTCCTGACTGTGGGTATATATTATAAACTGGGGCTGCAGTGCTTCTGTGTGTGCATTTAGCAATAAACAATTATATTAACTTCTTCGTATGACCTTCGCATGAGTGAATCCCTAACTTATTACAGTGCTAGTCACATGGGATGACTGGCAGCACTGATGCAGAACACATCACCATTCATGCTCCCCTGAAATTAAACTGATTAAAGAAGGTTCATGTGAGATCTGGATATATATCCTCATTGCTAATTTACATGGAATGCTGCTTCAGCCTGCAGGTCTCATCTGCCAGTACATTTTATGAGTCTTTACTATTCAGTACAGTTCAGTTAAACATCATGATGTATATGGAGATATGGATTTACATCAGTAAGGCATTGGCTGTACATGGATCTCTCTTTCTGGATCAGGGCGCTGCTCTATTGTATGGGAAGCTCCAGAAGATTGCTTCATTGTGTTAGGATTGTGTGGCCATGCTGAATAGTTCCAAGGAATCCAAGAATTTCCCCTGTTCCAGCTAGTATGCCCATTGCAAGAAAAATCCATTTTCTAAGCACTCAAAAATATTATATTACTGGGAAAATGTGGGTTCCCTGCCCCACCATCAAAATGTTATACTGCTGTGACTAGTGCCATGTGGAATGTGGTTGCATGATTGTTACGGGCACCTATTGGTGAGTGCCCGTGATGTTACTGGCAACTGACAGCACAATTCTGCTAGGGATGTCAGAGAATTCCGCCACAGATCTCAGTGAAGCCAAATGCCAGTGCATTTGGCCCCTCAAAATCCGTAGTGGAACGAAGTCCCCCGCCCCACCACCCCACGAAAGGCGCGCAAAACGGAGCACTTACCTGGTGCCATTCACGCTGCTTTGCGAATGGCGACTGCATCTGCGGCCACCATTTGTTTCCCCATTTAGGCCATGATAGACTACGTAAATACATTTAGGCCATTTGCGTCCCTGCGGAGGCCGTCATAGGCTACGTAAATATTTAGGTAGCCTATCACGGCAAAAAAATGGGAATGCAAATGGCGGCAGCTGTAGCCACCGCCATTTGCGTTCCTGGGGTTTTTTTGGCCGTGATAGGCTACGTAAATATTTACGTAGCCTATCATGGCGAAAGACAGGGGCGCAAATGGTGTAGCGGCTGCCATTTGCGCCCCTGTCTTTCGCCTACTGTAATATTTACGTAGCCTATCACGGCCAAAACCATGAACGCAAATGGCAGCTGCCATAGCCGCCGCCATTTGCGTCCGCAGGTTCCAGGCGCCTGCGAATGCACCCAGCTGGTGGTTCTGCGGAGTTGCCGCGGAGCGGAGCCGGCCGGGTTAGGATTTCAGGGGGAGATGCAGGGCGCCTCCCCCCACCGCAAATCACCCCTGCGAAAAGGTAGGTAACTTTCGTACATTCCTAAATTCTGCTCCCCCACCCCCTTATATGCATTGTTTTTATGAGAGCTTTTAAGAGCTTTAAAAATGTATTTTTGCTATATTACATGTTGTATGAGCTTAGATTCTGTGTGTAATGCATGATCTCACATGGAGGCCAGGGTTGGGGCCTGCTGCCACAGTCCCATTCTCCACTTCACATGTTCAGTGTGCTCTGATTGCAGACATCTATACAGTGTGTCCCAAGATTTTTAAGGTAATAACATTTGGGCCAGAACCTGGTGGTAACCCTTCTGATTAGTAAAGGAAACTGTTAGTTAAATAGGTTCTCATAGCCAGGCCCTACCATTAGGCAGACTGAAGCTGCCACCACAGGCAGTGGCAGCCTTGTGGCTTTTCCCCTCTGTTGGAAGACAGACCTGTATATGTGACGTAACCTGTCCTGGTCTCCTGAACTAGCCTGCTGCCACAAGTTTGTGGTGGACATGACCCTATCACCAGTGGTGAAGAAAGATTCAGTTGCCAGCCCAGTCAGTTTCTATATGTGGACTAAGGGAGGGAGTGCCATCTTGTCCTTAACCTCAGGCAGAAAAATGTCTTAGGTCAGCACTGCTCATATAACCATATAATTAAAATAACATTTTAAGATTTTAATATTAATATTAATATTAATATTAAAAAAATAAAATTTATGTTATTTTAAAACTTGGTGGCTGTGTTTTTGTTTGATTTCTCCTTGAAGAGTTGTTGTTGTTAGTTTAATTTGCTTTTTAATGTGTGATTTTATGGGTCTTATATTGGATTTGTGGTTTGTTTTTAATGTTGTATACACTGCCCTGGGATCCTGTGGATGAAGGGTGGTTTATAAATTTTATAAATAAGATTAGATGGAGGAACGCAGAAGAGTGTTCAGTCCTAATCAAGATACATACCCTGCACAGGCAGCACATTTGCCCATATCTATATTTTACAAAGATATAAGAATCATTCAGAGGGAATTAAATCCACCTAATCGATTAGAGAGAGAGGAAAGAAAAGTTGACATGGTGTTTTTGCATTACAGATCTGAAGCTGGAAGCAAGCAAGGGGTTGTGCTCCTAATATTTACCACTCACCTGTGCTCATAGACTGCTTGTTTTAATTGGGATTTACGCCAACACTTTGGCAGAAATAAATAACACAAAGCAGGCCAGAGAAGGTTCCCCATCAAATGAAAAGATGTAAAAACAGGAAACATAAAACATCGTAATAAATAAAAGAAGATCAGAGAGATTCCATAAGCCAGCCCAAAGTAGTAACCTGGTGTCAAGCTCTGGCCAGCACATGGGTACCAGGTAATCACTTTGCCCAGCAGCTTAACCAAATTCTTTGCAGATCAGCATAGAATCATAGAATCATACAATAGTAGGGTTGGAAGGGGCCCACAAGGCCATCGAGTCCAACCCCCTGCTCAATGCAGGAATCCAAGTCAGAGCATCCCTGACAGATGGCTGTCCAGCCTCGTCTTCAACGCCTCCAGTATGAGAGAGCCCACCACCTCCCTAGGTAATGGGTTCCATTGTCGTATTGCTCTAACAGTCAGGAAGTTTTTCCTGTTGTTGAGCCGGAATCTGGCTTCCTGTAACTTGAGCCCATTATTTTGTGTCCTGCACTATGGCATGATTGAGAAGAGATCCTGGCCTTCCTCTCTGTGACAACCTTTCAAGTACTTGAAGAGTGCTGTCATATCTCCTCTCAGTCTTCTCTTCTCAAGGCTAAACATGCCAGTTCTTTCAGTCTCTCTTCATACGGCTTTGTTTCCAGTCCCCTGATCATCTTTGTTGCCCTCCACTGAACCCTCTCCAGTTTGTCTGCATCCTTCTTAAAGTGTGGTGCCCAGAACTGGACACAGTACTCCAGATGAGGCCTAGCCAGTGCTGAGGAGAGGGGAACTAGTACTTCCCGGGATTTGGAAGCTATACTTCTATTAATGCTGCCAAAATAGCATTTGCCTTTTTTGCAGCCACATCACATTCTTGGCTCATATTCAGCTTGTAATCGACAACAATTCCAAGATCCTTCTCACTTGTAGTGTTGTTGACCCACGTATCCCCCATCTTGTAACTGTGTATTTGGTTTCTTTTTCCTAGGTGCAGAACTTGGCATTTATCCCTATTAAATGTCATTCTGTTGTTTTCAGCCCAGTGCTCCAGTCTATCCAGATCACTTTGAATTTTGTTTCTGTCTTCCAAAGTATTAGCTATCCCGCCCATTTTTGTGTCATCTGCAAATTTGATCAGCATTCCCTGCACCTCCTCCTCCAAGTCATTAATAAAAACGTTGAAGTGTACTGGGCCCAGGACTGAGCCCTGCAGTACCCCACTCGTTACCTCTCCCCAGTTTGAGAAGTCCCATTGATAACCACTCTTTGAGTCTGATTCTGTAGCCAACTGTGGATTCACCGGATCATTGTTTCATCTAACCCACTTTGAGCTAGTTTGCTCCTCAGGATAACATGGGGCACTTTGTCAAAAGCTTTGCTGAAGTCGAGGTATATTATGTCTACAGCATTCCCACGGTCCACAAGGGAGGTGACTTGATCAAAAAATGAGATACGATTTGTCTGGCAGGATTTGTTCTTGACAAATCCATGTTGGCTTCGAGTCATCACTGCATTGTTTTCAAGGTGCTTACAGATGGATTGCTTTATCATTTGCTGCTCCAGAATTTTCCCAGGGACTGATGTCAGACTGACTGGTCTGTAGTTCCCAGGTTCCTCCTTTTTACCCTTTTTGAAGATAGGGACAACATTAGCCCTCCTCCACTCATCTGGCACTTTCCCCATCCTCCATGATTTCTTGAAGAGAATAGATAGTGGTTCTGAGAGTTCTTCTGCCAGTTCCTTTATTAGTCTAGGATGCAGTTCATCTGGCCCAGGAGATTTGAACTCATTCAAAGTAATTAGGTGTTCCTTGACCATATGCCTATTGATCTCAACCTGCAATCCTGCCCCTTCAGCCTGTACTTCGCCTTTGCCAGGGGGGTCATAGACCCTCTTTTGGGAGAAGACTGAGCCAAAGTAGGAATTGAGCACCTCTACTTTTTCTTTGTCACCTGTTACCATTTTGCCATCCTTATTTAATAGCTGAACAACCATTTCTTTCCTCTGTCTTTTACTATTCTCGTAGCTGTAGAAAGACTTTTTGTTGTTTTTAGCATCCCTCACTAACCTCAGCTCGTTCTCAGCTTTAGCCTTCCTGACGCCATCCCTGCAATTCTGTGCTACCTGCCTGTACTCTTCCTTTGTTGCTTGGCCTTCTTTCCACTTCCTATATGTGTCCTTTTTTTTGTTTTCAGGTCATCTCTAAGCTTTTTGTGAAGCCACATTGGCTTCTTCTGTTGTCTTTCACCTTTTCTTCTTGTTGGAATTGTTTGTAATTGTGCCTTGAGAATTTCCTTTTTTACAAGCTCCCACCCATCTTGGACTCCTTTTCTCATTAGAGTTGCTTGCCATGGGACCTTACTGATCATTGTTCTGAGTTTATTAAAATCAGCTTTCCTAAAATCCACGGTACGCATTTGACTACACTCGGCTTTTGCTTCCCTTAGAACCAAGAACTGAATTACAACATGGTTGCTTTCCCCCAGAGTTCCTATAACTGCTACTTTATCCACTAAGTCATCTCTGTTGGTTAGGATCAAGTCAAGGATAGCCGATCCTCTAGTTCTTTCCTCTACTTTCTATAGGAGGAAATTATCAGCAACACAAGTCAGGAATCTCTTGGAGGGGCCATGTTTTGCAGAATTTGTCTCCCAACAAATATCGGGGAAATTGAAGTCCCTCATTACTACTACATCATGCTTCCTGAAAACATTGGCTATTTGCTTTTCAAAAGTTTCATCCTCATCTTCTCCTTGATTGGGTGGCCAGTAGTAGACTCCGACCACCAGGTTCCTTTTATTCTTTGCTCCATTTATTTTGATCCAGA
Source organism: Heloderma suspectum (assembly GCF_057233095.1). Lineage (NCBI taxonomy): Eukaryota > Metazoa > Chordata > Lepidosauria > Squamata > Helodermatidae > Heloderma > Heloderma suspectum. Next base: position 158,193,263 of record NC_139458.1, on the reverse strand, counting down.
TGCTCTCGATGGGACTACAAAGCTCATTCTCCTGTATTTCTGTGCAGAGATATGTATTTTTCACATACAGTGCAACCCCACCTCCCTTTCTGTTCCTCCTGTTCTTTTTGAACAAGTTATATCCTTCAGTTGCTGTATTCCAGTCATGAGAGTCATCCCACCAAGTCTCAGTTACACTTATCAAGTCATAATTTCCCTCTTGTATTAAGAGTTCAAGTTCGTTCTGTTTGTTTCCCATACTCTGGGCATTAGTATATAGACATTGAAGACCATGTGCTTTATAGTCTGGCTTTCTTCCTACATGTTTCTGAAGACTATTATTGGGTGCTATTAGAGCTGTTCTCTCCGTTGCGGTGCATGAGCCTTCATCCATTGTTACCCCCAACTGTACATCTCCCTTCCCCGCAGGATTCAGTTTAAAGCCCTCCTGATAAAGTCCTTCATGCTGTGGCCAAACATCCTTTGTGAGGTGCAACCCATCCCTTGCCAACAGCCCATCTTCCAGGAAGTATAGCCCGTGGTCCCAGAATCCAAATCTCTCGCGTCAGCACCACCTTCAGCATCTATACCCCATGCATTGGTCCAGCTGTGTGCATGACATTCTTCACTGGCTTTGCTTTACCAGAGTTTGACCAAGAGTACTGGAAATTCAGGTGTATCTATTCAAACAATGAAATGTATGGCAAGAAAACACTGTCAGCAATTAGATTGTTCAAGTATCTGCCAAGGTTTGATTTGTCACCCTAAGTCTTGGCTGACAAAAGCAGCCTATTGGCTGCTTGGGACTATAAAAGCCCTGAGCAGGACAATGTGAGCGTCATTCCAAGACAGTACTTATCTAGTGAGTTGTTTAGAGTGTAGATGATTTTCTGGACTCATTCCTGACCTTGACCTTAGTCCAGATTTAGAGCTTCTGCCTTATCTATCTCCTTCTTGTTTCCATCACTTTTGCTTGCTGAATGTTGCTAGATCCAAACCTGCAACCCAAATCTTTGGTGCATGGACTTGTATAGCAGAAAGGATGGACCATACCTGAATGATCAAGCCCAAGTTCTAATTTGTGGAAAGTCTTATTCTGCCAGCTTGCAGACTCTGCTTTAAGGATGGACGAAAGTCCCTTACCTGGCCCCGCAGCTGTTTTCGGTGTGGGGGGGGAGGCGCTCCGTTTCTCCCCCCGAAATTCTTGGTGGGGGGAAGGCACCCCGCCCCTCCCGGCCGAAATTCAGGCCGGGGGGGAGGCGCCCCATCCCTCCCCGCCGAAATTCTGGCCGGGGGGGGGGAGTGCTCCGTCTCCCCGACCACAAAATAAAAAAGTAAATTGTTAAAAAAAAAAAAGTGATAGGCTACGTAACGATTTACGTAGCCTATCACGGCTAGATTTTCAAAGTCAGCCGTGATAGGCTACGTAAATCTTTACGTAGCCTATCACAGCTGACTTTGGGGGGGGGAAAGCGCGTACGCAAATGGCGGCACCGATGGGCTCCGCCATTTGCGTTCCTTATTTGGGCATGGGTAGTCTACGTAAAGATTTACGTAGACTATGGCGAAAATAAGGGCAACGCTATTTGCGTTACCCTTATTTTCTCCGTAGTCTACGTAAATCTTTACGTAGACTACCCGTGCCCAAATAAGGAATGCAAATGGCGGCGCCCATGGGCGCCGCCATTTGCGTACGTGCTTTTTTTTCCCCCAAAGTCAGCCGTGATAGGCTACATAAAGATTTACGTAGCCTATCATGGCTGACTTTGAAAATCTAGCCGTGATAGGCTATGTAAATCGTTATGTAGCCTATCATGTGTTTTTTTGTTTTGTTTTTTACTTTACTGGGAAATGGCGGCGGCGGCAGCCGGTCGGAAGACCGGCTGCCGCCCCCGCCAAAACGCCGCCAAAACGCCGCCAGGACCCGCCGCCGAGAGGGACATTCGACAGAGGTAAGTCCCATCCCGGGGGGGGGGGCGGGGGGCGGAGAATTTCCCCACCAATTTCAGGGGGCCGAATGCGTTGGCATTCGGCCTCCCGGAGATTCATGGAGAAATTCTCCGACATCCCTACTCTGCTTACATTCTGACTTGTGCATTCTGACATAGCTCAGGCCCCTGAGATCCAGTGAAGGGTGAACATTCTGTCCAGTCTCACTTTGGCCTGTGCTCTTATTTATTTATTTATTTATTTATTTATTTATATGCTGCCCAATAGCCGAAGCTCTCTGGGCGGTTCACAAAAATTAAAACCAAACAGCACACAATAAAACAATTGTAAATATATACAACATTAAAACCACAATATAACAATACAACCACAATAAAAACTAGCAGCACTGCAGGAGTTTAAAATACAGATTTAAAACAGTAAAGTTAAAAGTTAAATGCTAAAATGCCTGGGAAAATAAAAAGGTCTTCACCTGGCGCCGAAAAGAATACAACGTAGGTGCTAGGCGAACCTCACTAGGGAGCTCATTCCAGAGCCGGGGTGCCACAGCAGAAAAAGCCCTCCTCCTAGTAGCCACCCGCCTCACTTCCTTTGGCAGGGGCTCACGGAGAAGGGCCGCTGACGATGATCTTAAGGTCCGGGCAGGCACATATGGGAGGAGGCGATCCTTCAGATAACCTGGCCCCAAGCCGTTAAGGGCTTTAAACGTTAATACCAGCACTTTGAATCGGGCCTGGAAATGGACTGGCAGCCAGTGCAGGTGAAAAAGTACTGGCGTAATATGAGCTCGCAGGCCAGTCCCTGTTAACAATCTTGCTGCCCTATTTTGGACCAGCTGAAGTTTTCAGACCGTTTTCAAAGGCAGCCCCACGTATAATGCATTGCAGTAATCCAGACAAGAAGTTATCAGAGCATGGATAAATGTAGCTAGGCTATCTCTGTCCAGATAAGGGCGTAGTTGGTATACCGGCCTAAGCTGATAAAAAGTGCTCCATGCCACTGAGTTCACCTGTGCCTCAAGTGACAGTTCTGGATCCAAGAGCACCCCCAAACTACGAACCTGATCCTTTAGGGGGAGTGCAACCCACTCCAGAACAGGTTGAATATCACCTAGCCGGGCAGACGAACCACCCACTAACAGTACCTCCGTCTTGTCTGGATTGAGTTTCAGTTTATTGGCCCTCATCCAGTCCATTACCATGCCCAGGCCCTGATTCAGAACAGCCACTGCCTCACCTGGTTTTGATGAGAAAGAGAGGTAGAGCTGGGTGTCATCCGCATATTGATGGCTCCTCAGCCCACACCTCCGGATAACCTCCCGAGCAGTTTCATGTAGATGTTAAACAGCAGAGGGGATAAATAGAGCCCTGTGGAACCCCATGGCACAATTGCCTTGGCACAGAGCAATAATCCCCCAGCACCACCTTCTGGATCGGCCCTCCAAGTAGGAGAGGAACCACTACAGTGCTGTGCCTCCAACTCCCAACCCAGACAACCTATCCAGAAGGATACCATGGTCGATGGTATCGAAAGCCGCTGAGAGGTCCAGGAGAATCAACAGGGTCTCACTCCCCCTGTCCCTCTCCCAGCAGAGGTCATCCCACAGGGCAGTTTCTATTCCAAAACCAGGCCTGAAGCCTGATTGAAATGGATCTAGATAATCCATTTAATTCAACAGTGCCTGGAGCTGTCCTACAACCACCCGCTCAAGCACCTTGCCAAGGAAGGGGATGTTGGCCACTGGCCTATAATTGTTAACATCCTCTGGGTCCAGGTTAGGTTTTTTCAGGAGGGGTCTAATTACCGCCTCTTTTAAAGTGGCAGGCACCACTCTCTCTCTCAAGGAGTAATTTACATCCTCCTGGAACCAGCCGGACATCCCCTCCTTGTTTGATTTAATAAGCCATGAAGGGCAAGGGTCAAGTACACAAGTGGTCAATCGGACTTGGCCAAGCACCTTGTCCGCATCCTCAGGCCTCAGTAACTGAAACTCATCCAATAAAACTGGACCAGACGGTGCTCTGAACTCCTCTACCAATGGAACTGCATTTATCATGGTGTCCAATTCATGATGAATCTGAGTGACTTTATCTTCAAAGTGCCTTGCAAACTTATCACAGCGTGCCACCGAGGGTTCCACCATCTCTCTCCCTGGCCCAGAATGTAACAGGCCGCGAACCACTCAGAAAATCTCCACTGGACAACACTGAGAAGATGCAATGCTGGTGGAAAAGAACTGCCTCTTTGCCACCCTCACCGCCACAGAGTAGGCTTGATAGTGGGTTCTCACCTGTGTTCGGTTAGACTCAGCACAAGTTGTCCTCCACCTGCGTTCTAGCTGTCTCCCCTCTTGCTTCATTGCCCTCAGCTCAGGTGTATACCAAGGAGCTGGCTGGGCTCTGCTCAGAGGGAGAGGGTGCTTGGGCACGATCGTGTCAACCACCTGACTCATCTCTGCATTCCACAGAGCGACCTGGGCTTCGATAGGAGCACCAGCCATAGCAGCAGGAAAATCCCCCAGAGCCCTCTGGAATCCATCAGAATCCATTAGCCTCCGGGGGCGGACCATTTTAATAGGTCCCCCACCCTTGCAGAGGGGAAAGGCCGCCAGGAGTCTAAACCTCAGCAGGAAGTGATTTGACTATGACAAAGGGACAGATGTTAATTCCTCCACTTTCAGATCACCATCCTCCTGCCCAGTCGAGAAAACCAGATCAAGTGTGTGTCCTTTTATATGCGTTGGGCCGATGACATGTTGGGACAGCCCCATGGTTGTCATGGCGGCCATGAAGTCCTGAGTCGCCCTAGATACAGCAGCCTCAGCATGGAAGTTGAGATCCCCCAGGACCATCATCCTAGGGGTCCTCAACACCAAGTCCGAGACCACCTCTGTCAGCTCAGGCAGGGAGTCTGATGGGCAGTGGGGTGGGCAGTACACCAACAGAATCCCTAATCTGTCCCAGGTACCCAACACAAGCTACAAACACTCAAGATCTGCACTCGAATGAGCAGGAAGCCTAGAGAGGGAGATTGAATTCCTATAGACCATGGCAACCCCCCCTCCCCGACCCTCGAGTCGGTGTTGGTGCTGCACTGAGTACCCAGGAGGGCACAAGTGGGAGGGAATGACACCTCCCAGTTCCCCCACCTAGGTCTCAGTAATACATACCAGGTGAGCCCCCTCATCCACAATCAAATCATGAATGCGGGAGATTTTATTTTGGGCCGACCTGGCATTCAGCAGCAGCACCACCAGGCCTGTGGGCAGATTGGTAAGGCTGCCAGGAACCATCAGGTTGGGGGAAGAACCAGAAGAGGGGACAGCTGTAAGGTGTCTAGCCCCTCTTCTCCTCAGCTGGCTCTGGCCTTCTTCACTCCAGCTCCAAGAGTTCCATCTAGGGATGTTCCACCACAGATCCCAGGGAGGCCGAATTCCAGTGAATTTGCCCCCCTGGAATCCATGACGGAACGGAGCAACCCACCCCACCACCCCGCGAAAGCCCCACGAAACGGAGCCTACCTGGCGGCGGCTCCAGCGGTGGCTCCGGCAGCAGCGGCAGCGGCTCTGGCAGCTCCAGCTGCTGCTGGGCTGCAGCCACAAATGGAGGCCACTATGCCGGTCGCCATTTGCGTCCCTGGCAAGCCGTGATAGGCTACGTAAGTATCTACATAGCCTATCACGGCTCAGGGCAGGGACACAAATGCTGGCAATCCACAGTGGGATGCGGACAATCCGTGGTGAAGGGGAGGCACTCCGTCCCTCCCCCCTGAATCCTCCCCATTTGCGTCCCTGCCCTGAGCTGTGATAGGCTACGTAGATACTTACATAGCCTATCACAGCTTGCCAGGGATGAAAATGGTGTCGCCGCCGCCATTTGCGTCCATGTCTTTTGCCATGATAGGCTACGTATATATTTACGTAGCCTATCATGGCTAAAGACACGGACGCAAATGACGGTGTCTACCGCGGCCACCATTTGCGTCCCTGTGCAGCGCAGTGGCCAGATGTCTGGCTGCGGGTGGCCCTGGCTGGCGGCTCCGCAGAGTCGCCGTGGAGCGGAGCTGACCAGGGAGGATTCTGGGGGGAGGGACGGAGTGCCTCCCCCCCACCGTGGATTGCATGGCATGGAGCCAGGAAAGACTTTCGTACATCCCTACTTCCATCTGCCCTAAGGAAAAAATCATACTGCCACCTAGTGCTTTTCATCTGTATATGTCCAAATATTTTAAAAGTCAGTATATACAATTCACGCCAACTCATGTCACCTCTACTAGAGGGAAAATTGTTCCTCTGGCTATTTCCAGAGGATTGCTCTGAGAAGCAACAGTTTTGAGGGTGACACATATCCTAAATCAGGGTTCTTAGCAACTCCAAATGGGCTAGCAGGATCTGTGGGTGGTAGAAATGCTCATCTAAACAGAGATGGTAGCACTAGATTCATGCAATAATTTGTCTCTTATTTGAATTACTTTATTTATTTTTATTGCATTTATATCCCGCCTTTTTTCCTCTTGCAAGGAACCCAAGGCAGCATACATAATCCTCCGCCTCTCCATTTTATCCTCATGACAACAACCCTGCAAGGTAGGTTGGGCTGAGAGTCTGTGACTGGCCCAAAGTCACCCAGTGAGCTTCTGTGGCCGAGTGGGGACTAGAACCCCGATCTCCCGCCTCCCAGTCCAACACTCTCACCACTATACCATACTTTCCCTGCAGTTTTCTATTTAGTGCAGGGGTGGGTAACCTGTAGCCTTCCAGATGTTCTTGGTCTACACCTCCCACCATTCCTCACCACTGGCTGTGCTGACTAGGGCTGATAGAAGTTGCATCCCAACACCATCTGGAGAGCCAAAATTGGCCCACCCCTGATTTAGTCCTGCTATTTCTGCTGGGCAGCAACCCTCTAAAACAGGGGTGCTGAACCTCTTTCAGCCTGAGGACTGAATGCCATGTCAAAGAAGCTCCCGTGGGGTGCATCCTAGTGGCGGGTGGGGCCCAAAGCCAAAGGCGAAAGACCAAAATATCAAAAAGACCAGCATCTTGCTGCTTAAAGCTCTTCCTGCCAGTGTCAGGATTCCCTTTTGCCCTGCTGAGAACTCCAAGAGCCTAATCAACACTCAGACCAGAGGCTGCATTTCCAAGGCTTTAATTCCGCTTACCCTAACGAGGCATACAGATGCAAATTGCTAGAGACTCAAGACTACAAAAGGAACAGCCTCCAGGGAGTTCAAAGGAGAGCTACGAAAGTTAGTCTCTGTTTGGGAAAAAGGTGGCAAGCTCTCTGAACTTGAGGGGTGGGAGGGGAAGATCTCCCCCTCTCCCGTGACACTTCTAGGCGCAGCTGTTGACGCCGAGCCAATCGGGCAGAGCACCGAAGTTCAGCCCCTGTGATTTACCGCTTCTGCCTGCGTCTGCGTCTTGCGTCTAAAAGTTCAGGTCGTTCTTCCTTCGCCTCCCCCTGTTCGCTATCATTCCCAGGGATGTGTGAAGGCAGGGGGGGGGGTCTTTCCATGCAGCTGTGCCTTTGAAGCCTGGGAAAGTTCCTCCCCCACGTGTTCCAGCTCTTCCTCAGAATCTGAGCTACTCTGACACTCTATATGCTCAGAGGCAACCCTGACAGCCAGTAGCTAAGCCTTCGGAGAGGCATTCCAGCCTTTTAGAATGGGGCAAAGCTGCACCAAACTTGGGAAACTACTGAATTACTGGTGGTCAGGGGAAAGGGGGTGGGGCCAGGGGAAGGGGCGTGGCCTTCTGAGGATCCCTGGAGGACAGGATTGCAACTCCAGGAAAGCTGGATTTGGCCCCTGGGTCTGAGGTTCTGCACCCCTGCTCTAAAAGCATCCCAAAACTCACCTGGATGGTTAGTGGAAGAGTCAGTGTGGTTCAGGTCACCAGGAGAGTTATTAGCTGACCAAGGACAATGCCCATTCAGGTATCATCTGCTTTAAAATGTTGCTGCACTCCCCATTCAGTGCTTCACCCAGATGCATGGAGAGGTGTGCCACATACATACATATATATATATATATATATATATATACACAAAGCAAGGACAATGGGTGGGAACCCTCTATGCCAACTTCACTCCTGGGATGAACTGCATGGTACATTGACCTTTTGATGCAGGGGGATATGTATGCACTAAAATGCTGGTGCCATGTGGAATGCAAAATGTCCAGTGTGCTGGGAAAGTCCATGTAATCCTCCCCCACAACCAAAGGTACCTGTACAGGGATGTAAATAGTGATGTTATTCAGTATGTCACAAGGTAGGTGAGAAGATTAAGGCAGGAAGAACTGATGTGACCTTGTAGCTAAGTAAAGGTAACCATCCAACTAGATGCATCAAAGAGGCCTGTCAGATCTCCTGCTTTCCCAAAAGCCAATTTAGAGGGTTTTCCCCAGGACAGTTCTCCAAAAAGAAGAATATAATTTAGCTAAAGTGATTTGATTGTTTTGCTCTGAGCCTCAAATCATTTTCAACAAATATGGCAGTGACATGAGGATGATATATTTATTTTAACTGGAATTCTTGCTATCCAGAACACTTTAAAAATATCCATCATTTACATGTTGGACCTCATATCTGTAACAAGAAAGAAAAATCAATCCAAAGTAGTCCACAAACTTAAAAAGCACCTTCTCCATATTTTCCTCATGCCATTGGTTGCAACATCTATGAGGCATTGATTCATTTCAAGATAATACAGACAAGGAACACCATGTCCCTTTTATACTTTCAGCCAGCGTTTCCCAACTATCACCTTGTGATTAAGGAGAGTTATCCCTTGGTAGCCAATTCACAACTTCTTATAACGAGAGCCACCAGCAAGCCACTTTTCATTGCTTTCTGGCAGCCTCCAGACCTACACAGATTACTTGTGTGACCTGAAGTAAAGCCACCAATCGAAAATCCTCCATTACATCATTGTGAGTCCAATTGTTGTATCATTTGTACTTATCTTAGAGAAAGCCCTCTCTTGGCTGCGAAGCCTGTGCAGAGAGGCATGATTGCTGAGGACAAGAAAAAAGCAAGATGTTCTGCCTTATGACCAGCAAGTGTTAAATGACAGATTGGTTGGAGTGCAGGCCTTGCACCCTCCCCCCCCCGCCCCAACATTGGCAGCCATGGGTATGAGGCCTATAGAGGTAGCTGCATAGTTACTTCAGCAGGGCCAGACAATGGAGCCACGGTGGCCTACTTTCCCTCCCTGCATGTTCAGGTTGCGAGCCACCTAATTAGCATGGGGAATCACCCTCACTGGGCGTGGGCTGTCATAATGTCTGAACCCAGTGAGGCTGGGTTGTTGGCATGGTTAACAAACCACCCACAACCCTAAAACAGCCCATGAGTTGTGGGTGGTTTGTTAACCATGCCAACAAATCACCGTCAGACAACATGGTAAGCCATGGTGACCGTCCGCCCCAGCGTGAATATTCAAAATGGCCACTAGCATGTACCAGGAGAACCATTATCTTAACAAAGAAATCGCATGAAATTCAGAAGACTCCAGCCAATCAGGAATGAAACTAATAACCTATGCAGATACCCAGTTCCAACATGATTGCTCCCACACAATAGCCAGGAGATACTTTCAGGATATCAGTAGAGAAATGGAATGAACTGAAAGAAGTTTTCACAAGTATCGCCATCATGAAACCATCTGCTGGACGAAGTACCCATTCATACTTAATATCCTCCTTTTGTAATTGAATAAGTATTACGCTTCAGTCTTTTGTTCATAGGCAGGAACTGCCATTCGCAACACTGAGTTTTTGAGTACCTATTGTGGTTTGGTCATGCAGGCATGATGTCAAATCTTTTGTTCAAAGCATACAAAAATGCAGGCTTTTGTGCAGCAAAGTGTGCCAGTTTCTTGATTGGTTCCTCCCATGGTTTGATGAGCAGATTCCATCTGCTCTCACCTGAGGATGCTTGGGCATGCAGTTCATCAGGCTTCCCCTGCCCAGGCTTCAGCTGATCTCTCCTAGGAAGGCAAACTCCAGCATCCTGTTCACCCTGCAGGGAAGATAGGGCTCCCACAGAGGGCATGGGATCTGAGGGTCTGTCTCTCCCTTAGTTCAAGTTTACTCAGATTTATCAGTCCCTCTGAAGCCTTCTTTTTAAAATAAAACAAAAAAACCCCAACCCATTTTCCTATTGATCAGGAGTTTCAGTGCACCCCAATTCAACAGTCTACAGGAACTGGCTTCAGCCCAGAGAAAGGTTTCTTAAAGCTTCCTGCCACTCTTTGGAGGACTTTCTACGATGGTAGCCTCCACCCCTTCACTCCTATCGAGTGCATGTGTTCACTGGCTTTCTTTGAACGGATTTGACCACCTCAGTTGTGAATGCACTTTTCTCTGGTTTGCTAGTGGAAAGGATTGCAGCTGAGATCCCTTTTTGCACCTCCTTCTTGTTCACTTAAGATTTGGGTCTCACAGGGTGTCTCTACGTTAAGCACAAAAAAACCCAGCATCCTTTCTGGGGATTTCTGCTTTGCTTTCTTTGTGAGATTAAGATGGCCTTGTTTACACAGCAGACATGTGGTTTGAATAGAGGAAGTGCCTCCCTCCCTCCGTGGCATGTGTGTGGGCGGGGGTGGGGGAGAGTCTTGCTTTCATCTCTATCTCTCTTTTTTTATTAATAGTTTTATTTTTATTTCTTTTTTAAAAGCGGGGGGAAACAACGTCGAAACACAATACACATCACTACAACAACACACACAGGGATACACTAAAATACATCTAAGATTATAAGATATCTACCTTCAGCTCCCCTTACACAACAAATGCTTATTATTGTTTTCTACTTCTTATCTTAGTTGTATATCATACATTGAGTTCACAGACATTACCTCATTTCTCTCCTAATTTTTAACAAAGAAAAAAGAGAGTTGACCATCTCCAAGATCAGAATCCACATACATAGATATAATTTTTCTCTGTTTCTTGTACCAATTCTAAAAAAGGTTTCCATTCTGACATAAATTTCATTATTAATCCTTCTTTAATTATAATAGTAAGTTTTGTCATCTCTGCCAGCTCCATCATTTTCGTGATCCACTCGCTCTCAGTTGGTATTGTTTCATTCTTCCACTTTGGTGCATACAATAACTTTGCAGCTGTTATCATATAGAAAAAGAGGGTTCCCCCTTCTCTTTTACATGTTTGTCCATTAGCCCCAGTAAAAAAGTCTCTGGCTTTAATTCTATAGTAGTCTTTAATATTCTTTGAACTAGAGAGTGTATTCATTTCCAAAATGTTTTAGCTTTTTTACAAGTCCACCATAGATGATAAAACGTTCCATCTTGGTCTTCACATTCCCAGCATTTTCCAGAAACACCCTTATACATTTTAGACAGTTTACACAGTGACATATACCATCTATACATCATCTTATAGAAATTCTCTTTAAGATTTGTACATAAGGTAAATTTTAGATCTTTTCCCCACATAGTTTCCCATTCTTCCATTAATATATTATGACCCACATTTTGTGCCCATTTTATCATACAATCTTTTACTTGTTCGTCCTCTGTCTTGTACCTTAACAATAATTTATAGTTTAGCAATAACATGTTTGTCGTTTGTACACAACGCTGATTCAAACTCAGATTCTATTTGTTCAAATCCTCCATTTTTCATATCTATTTTGAACCTTTCCTTAATTTGCAAATATGAAAACCATTGACAGACATGACCTTCTTCCAATAAATTTTCCCTTAATTTTAATTTATATTCCCCTTGTGAAAATTCTAATAAATCATTATATCTTAATCATTTTTGCGTGCTTTCAAATTCTCTTCTATGCATTGCTTCTTGTGAGGATATCCAACATGGTATTTTTTGATAAAACCTTAATTTATATTTATTCCAAATTCTTAATATAGCCCGTCTTATATAACAATCATTAAAATCTACATTCACTTTTGTTTTATCATACCACAAATAACCATGCCACCCATATCTCAAATCATGTCCTTCTAATTCTAAAAGTTTTCTATTTTTCAACGTCACCCATTCTTTCATCCACACCAAGCAGCAGGCAGAAAAATAGGTTTTAAAGTCTGGTAATCCCAAACCTCCTCTTTCTTTTGCACCTTGTAAAATTTTTATTTTAACTCTTGGTTTTTTTGCTTGCCATATAAATTTTGTTATGTCTCTCTGCCACTGCTTAAAAGGTAAATCCGATGTAATAATGGGTATCGTTTGAAACAGAAATAACATTCTAGGTAGTACATTCATTTTAATCATTGCAATTCTTCCCAAAAGTGATAGCTGTAATTTTTCCCATTTTAATAGGTCTTGTTTAATTTCATTCCACACTTTAACAGAGTTATTTTGAAAAAGCATACAATTCATATTTCTCAGAAGGATTCCCAAATATTTTACTTTCTTTGCAATTTGGAAGCCTGTCTTGTCCATCAACTTTTTTTCCTCGAACATTCATACTCTTTGTTAAGATTTTTGTTTTCTGTTTATTAACTTTAAACCCTGCCACTGCTCCAAATTCTTTTAGTTTTTTCATCAATTCCCTTTAAAGTTTCTTCCATCAGGAACACCAAGTCATCTGCAAAAGCTCTCAGTTTATATTTCTCCTTTTTAATCTTTATTCCAATAATTCGATCACCTTGTCTTATATCTCTGTTCAATAATTATAGCACCAATATAAACAGTAAAGGTGACAATGGGCAACCTTGTCTTTTTCCTCTCTGTATATCACAAGGTTTAGTCAACTCCCCATTTATAATTATTTGGGCTTTTTGGTCGGTATATATCGATTTCACCCATTATATAAAGTTTTCTCCAAAGTCCAATTCTTCTAAAGTCTTAATTAAAAATTTCCAATTGAGATTATGAAATGCTTTCTCTGCATCTAAAAAGATCAGAGCTGCCTGCTTTTCTGGGTGTTTTTCCAGATATTCCACCACATTCAGGACTATTCTTACATTATCTCTAATCTGTCTCCTAGGTAGGAAACCACTTTGATCCTCGTGTACAAACTCTTGCAATACTTTCTTAAGCCTTTCTGCCAAAATGGTTGCAAATATCTTATAATCATTATTTAATAATGAGATTGGTCTATAGTTTTATATCGAGGTCAAATCCTGTCCCTCTTTAGGTATTAGTGTTATATATGCTGTTTTCCATGTTTCCAGTATCTCCCCCTTTTCTAAGATACTGTTTTTTCTTTAAGAATTCTTCTTTCTCTTTTATCTGTTTTAAAATATTTTGTACTTTTTCTTCTCTTTTCTTTTTCAATTGCATATCTTGTTGTATAAAATAACCTGTCATATATGCCTTGCTTGCATCCTATACTGTTCGAATATTTGTTCCCTTGTCCAAATTCAATTCAAAGAATTCTCTCAATTTCTTTTTAGTGTCGTCCACAATGCTTTTATTTTGAAATAGAATTTCATTCAATCTCCATCTAAAGGTAGTTTTTCTTTTCACATATAACATAGATATAGGGTTATGGTCCGAAAATAATCTTGGTAGAACTTCTGTTTTGCCCACATTTATGGCAAACTCTTTGTTGTCAAAATCATATCAGTCCTTGAAAGTGATGTATGTCTTTCTGAAAAATATGTATATTCTTTTGAATTTCCATTTTTGTCTCTCCGTACATCTACTAAAGCCAAATTGTCCATCAGTTCAAAACTCCTTTTAGGTAATTTCCCTTGATTACTCTATTTTTTTCCTCCGATATTCTATCCATTTGGGGCGAAATCACCCAATTCCAATTTTCCATTAAATACCAACTGTCAAAAGTTAGATCTGCAAGTTTGGATAAAAGATTCTCGTAGAATTTTGCTTTATGGCCATTAGGTGCATAGACCCCTAAAATCAACATTGATACGCCATTCAATGAGATTTTAGCTCCCACAAAACATCCTTGTTCATCTGATAATACTAATTCCAGTCCCGAATATGGCTTAATATATAGCACTACTCCATTTTTCTTTTTTCGGCTTGCAGTTATAAACTCTTCACCTAATTTTTTATTAATCAAGTATTTAGTATTGACTTCCGGTTGGGACTGATGTTGCTTTGGCAGCTTCCCTCGGATCTCCGTGGGAGCTTTCTCAAACAGCTTTTTAAAAGGTTGAAAAACCTTTTCATCTCCCCCCTGGAATTGAAAGGGGGAGCAAGACATGCTGTGGACAACATCTTGGAGAAAAGTAACCCCCACGAGATAGTGGGGGGGCTGGATTCCAGGATTGTCTTCCCAGAGCTTTATCAACTAGGGATGTACGAAATGTACTTACCCGTCCGCTCCAGGGCATTGGCGGTGGGGGGAGGCACTCTGTCCCTCTCCCCAGAATCCTCCCGGAATCTCCCCAGAATTCCAGCTGGAGCCAGGCTGCTGCGGCCGCAAATGGCAGCCACTATGCCAGCCGCCCTTTGCGTGGCTGCCAAGCCGTGATAGGCTACGTAAGTATCTACGTAGCCTATCACAGCAAAAGGAAGCCACGCAAATGACAGCCGCTATGCCATTTGCATGGCTGCCTTTTGCCATGATAGGCTACGTAAATACTACGTAAAGAGCAGGGGCGCAAATGGTGTAGCATAAGTATTTACGTAGCCTATCACGGCAAAAGGAAGCCATGCAAAAGGCAGCCGCTATGACGGCCCCCATTTGCGCCCGCAGCAACCCAGCAGCACCTGCCGCGGCCGCATCCACTGCCGGAGCTGCTGCCAGAGCCACCGCTGCCGCTGCATCCACCGCCAGGTAAGCTCCGTCCTAGGGGATTCCGCGGGATGGCGGTGGGGAGGCTGTTCCGCCATGGATTCCGGGGGGGCGGATTCCTTAGAATCCGGCCTCACTGGAGTCCATGGCAGAATTCACTGACATCCCTATTGCCAACACAAAAATCTGTACTGAGACTCCTATTTTATAGGAGAAAACAGGGCTGACGTGTTCCATAATAATATACAGTTAGGGCCAGAAATATTGGAACAAGGATAACTGTTTGGGCAGTTGGCCTCTGTACACCACCACATTGAAGTTGAAAGGAAACACACCCAGATGGGACTGAAGTCAGGACTTTCAGCTGTAATTCAACGGGTTTGACAAAAGTGGGGCACTAACCCCTCAGGAAGTACAGCCAGTGGCATACACACACACCCATCATCAGTGGCTCATAAGTAATGGAACGAATGGCTGACAAGCAGCTGCATGGCCAGGTGTGGCCTGTTTCCTGGGTACCCCATGACCAATCAAGCAGATAAAAGGCCTGGTGGTGGTTCTGAGTGTTACATTTGCATTTGGTAGCTGTTCACTGGAACTCTCAACATGAGGCCCAAAGAGGTGTCCTATAAAACCTACATGGAGAAGGACACATAACTTCGAAGCTTCGAAGCTTTGGGGTTTTAACAAGGGATTTAAAAAAAAAAAAACAACCCTACCGAATGAATGTCTCCAAGGCACACAGGCCTCCGAAGTAGAAGGTGCTCTATCACTAGGCAAACCTTCACAAATATTTGGGCAACTGTGCATCTACCCACACCAAATTGCTCTATTGCAGTCTTGTAGACTCTGGGATGGGCGAGCTTCCAAATTGCAATGACTTCATGGCTTCTCCATGGGGACTGGCTGACGCATTGGTGCGATTTCCCTTTGTAGTGTTAAGATGAACTCACCCACCATTTTGAAGAAGGTGCGACAAAACATCCTGAAGTTCTCTATCCACCTTTCATTGTTCCAGACCTTTAACACAAAGTTGTCTCCCGCCAGTCCTGGCTGCTCAGTCAGACCCAGTATCTGTGGATAATTGAATGAAATGTACACACTGAGCCATGGTGTGGATGTTTCGATGGAGCCTGGATCCCAGGTGCAGCCTCCGACGATGGCACCATTTAAGAAGGAGGATCTTGGATCACCTCTGCTGGGTTGCAAGCCTATCCAAATTGTTCAGAGCTCAAAGGGCAGCCATGGGGAGATTCACAGCTATGGACATTAGCACAAAAAAAGTACTGAGTTTGCAATCCTTGCCTCCAGCTTCCATTTTCCTCCATAGGGAAGCCAATGTTTAATAAACAAGCTGGAAAAAAAATCCCTGGGGACTGTAGATGCAAGCACAGCAGCATTAAAGTTCAGCAAAAGAGAACAGAAGGGGAGGCAAATCAGGAGAAAACCGCAGAGACAGTCCTTTCATCTTCTGTGAACCACCAGCTTTTACCACATTAAACATTCTTACATTGCAAGTATAAACGGAGGTAGCACTTTGGAGGAAGTATGGAAATGGGGAAATTGAATCAATGTGAATAATGACGTTTTACTATGGTTCATGTTAAAGAGACCTTTAAGCTGGCTTACTTGTGCTTAGACACAAGGTGTAGATTCTGCCACTAATCGGTTTATGCAGGAATGGGAAACAGGAAGGAAACACCTCTTGACCAGGGTCGCGGTGAAAAGCACACCCCCGGGCAGGGCCAGCATACCCGAGGTCAATGCAGGGGTTGGGGCACACAGCAACTATACCGGAGAGAACCCAACTTGAGGAAAAGAATCGGACTTTAAGGAGTCTCAGGAAATCCACTTTTTGCCTGATAAGCTCCAGGGTGGCTGCTGGATGGCCACCCTGTCATCTAACCCTAATGACCTCTAAACACAGCCAGCTCAAAGTAAATCACTCATGGAGACACCCCCTTAGAGAACCCTGGAAGCCAAATTGGCCCCACAGGCCTGAGGTTCAACACCCCTAACCTAAAGTCTCATGAAATCTGGAATTTTTCATGAGGTCTCACAAGACGGTGAGAGGGGGGAATGTAGGAGGCTGATAGTTTGAATGTTCCCATTCAAACTATTCGCCTCTGGAGGAGAGCACATGGTTTCCCTTTCTGGTGGCCAGGAATCATCCTGATTGGCTGTTAGGCTTCCCCCACACCACACCACGCCACCCTTCCCTGGGCTATTCCTTTTTCTGGCTGAGGCTTGTGTGTTCTGGTTTAGTTGATTCAGTTTGGCTGTTGCTAACTGATGGTTTCTCCCTTCTCACAGCTTTGGCAGAAGACAGAAGGAGTAGTTTGGACATGGACATTGTAATTTACTACTAGGATCCAGATCCTGAATGTGGCACTGTTTGGTTGTGTTTCATCTAGATACAGACACACACACACACACACACTTTTTTCCTGATTGTTGACTTAAGCATTTTTCTTCTCTAAGTCACTAAAATCTGGCTTTTTACAAAACATTGTATTTTCAATAACAACACCCACACTACATTCTCCATTCCTATCATACAGTCAGGGCCAGAAATATTAGAACAAGGATAACTGTTTGGGCAGTTGGCCTCTGTACACCACTACATTGAAGTTGAAAGGAAACACACCCAGATTGGAGTGAAGTCAGGACTTCCAGCTGTAGTTCAAGGGGCTTGACAAAAGTGGGGCACTACCCATTCAGGAAGTACAGCCAGTGGCATACACACATCCCCATCGTTGGTGGCTCATACGTAATGGAACGAATGGCTGACAAGCAGCTGCATGGCCAGGTGTGGCCTGTTTCCTGGGTTGTTGTTGTTCAGTCATTCAGTCGTGTCCGACTCTTCGTGACCCCATGGGCCATAGCACACCAGGCCTTCCTGTTTCCTGGGTAACCCATGACCAATCAAGAAGATAAAAAGCCTGGAGGTGGTTCTGTGTGTTACATTTGCATTTGGAAGCTGTTCACTGGAACTCTCAACATGAAGTCCAAAGAGGTGTGCATGCGAGTGAAGGAGGCCATCATTAGGCTGAGGAAACAACATAAACCCATCAGAGAGATAGCAAAAACAGTGGGAGTGGCCAATACAACAGTTTGGAACATCCTAAAAAAGAAGGAATTAACTGGCAAGCTCAGCAACAGCAAAAGGCCTGGAAGACCACGGAAGACCACGGAAGACAACTAAAGTGGATGACCACAGAATTCTGCTCATGGTGAGGAGGAACCCTTTTGCAACATCTAGTCAGGTCAAGAACACTCTTGAGAAGGTAGGCATGTCACTGTCAACATCTGCAGTCAAGCGACGGCTTTATGAATGTAAATACAGAGGCTTCACAACAAGGTGCAAAACACTGGTAACGCTCAAGAACAGACAGGCCAGATTAGCCTTTGCCAGCAAACACCGAAAAAAGCCTGCCCAGTTCTGGAATAAGATTCTTTGGACTGATGAGACCAAGATTAACTTGTACCAGAATGATGGGAAGAGAAAAGTATGGAGAAGGAAAGAAACAGCTCATGATCCAGAGCATGCCACAGCATCTGTCAAACATGGTGGAGGCAGTGTTATGGCATAGGCATGTATGGCTACCAATGGAACCGGGTCGCTGGTGTTTATTGATGACCTGACTGCTGATAAAAGCAGCAGGATGAATTCTGAAGTGTATGGGGCTATACTTTCTGCTCAGATTCAGCCGAATGCTGCCAAACTGATAGGACGCTGCTTCATATTGCAGATGGATAATGACCCAAAACATACAGCAAAAGCTACCCAAGAGTTTCTCAAGGCAAAGAAGTGGGATGTTCTTCAATAGCCAAGGCAGTCAACTGATCTCAACCCAATACAGCATGCTTTTCACTTACTGAAGACAGGACTGAGGGCAGAAAGACCCACAAACAAGCAGCAGCTGAAGGCAGCTGCGGTAAAGGCCTGGCAAAGCATCTCAAGGGAGGAAACTCAGCATTTGGTCATGTCCTTGGGTTCCAGACTTCAGGCAGTCATTGACTGCAAAGGATTTTCATTCAGGTATTAAAGGCGATCCTTAAGTTTGAAATGATGTTGGTTTGTTCCATTACTTCTGAGCCACCAGCGATGGGAGTGTGTGCATGTCACTGGCTGTCCTTCCTGAATGGTTAGTGCCCCACTTTTGTCAAACCCCTTGAATTACAGCTGAAAGTCCTGACTTGGGTCCCATCTGGGTGTGTTTCCTTTCAACTTCAATGTGGTGGTGTACAGAGGCCAACTGCCCAAACAGTTATCCTTGTTCCAATATTTCTGGCCCTGACTGTATATGAACTCAAATAGCACAGTGACCCTATTGGATTCATTTCATTTCATGAATATGATTTATTGCACTGATTTAATAAACTTAGAGATGACAGAACCACCAAATGACAAGTTTGCCTTTCCTCATGGCGTGTAATTAGCCTTCCTATTGCCAAAGGGCTGCTCGGCTGGCTTGTCAATGTTATCTCAATCTAAAAAAAAACCCCACACACATTATCAGAAAAAGATATGTATATTATTCACATCCAGACTTTTAGCAGCCTTTCAAACTCCCAGCCGCTTTCACTGCTGTTTTGGAAATGTCACATAGAGGGGAACAATGCCAAACATCGTCTCAATAATATTCAAACATAACCTCTAGAAGACTAATGCCTTTAGATTTTGCATCAGAATTTTAACTTTTGGACAAAAGGAATATACAGATTAGTATAACATTCAAGTCAAGAGAGTTTCACATATTTTCATTCAATCTATCTTGCTCTCAAGTCTAAAGATCTGTTTGTATAACAGAAAACTTGGAGTTCAAACAGCAAAGGCCTGGTCTACATGTACAGCAGAATGAGGAGGTTGAATGGATGTCACCATTTCAGATGGGCGGGGGGATAGGGAGATCACAGTTGAACTCCCTTCAAGCATACACTCTCAGAGCGGGCAAAAGGAAAGGCTAGAATTGTTCTACTTGATGTGTTATGTATTTATTTTTCAGGGAGTTTTTAATCAGGGGAGCATTTAAATGTGGTATGCCCCACTTGCAGTCTGAAATGGTAGCATCCATTTTACCACCTCAGCATTCCACCTGCTCATCCTGCTCATGTGGAGGCCCAACCAAAGCAACAATCTGACCCATCCAGCCCATAACTATGTGCATATCTACATGGATTTATTTTATATCAGTTTAATTGTCATGTTTGTCCTCAAGGAGGGGGTTTTAGTTTGGCAAGGTTGCTGAAAATTCTTTGCTGTGCACCCACAGCAAGTTCTTTGCTGTCCCCACCCCCATCTATCGCAGAACTTCCATTCTTGAGGTACTCTGGAGAAGGGGAATACCTACAAACCATTTTAAGACTTATATAGATACGTCCCATTTCACTTACCAAAGATGGTGATGCTACCAGCCAGCCCATGACTGAACCTATAAGGGAGGAGCACTAGAAATCGCTCCAGATGTTTAGGGATAAATTAAAGTGTGCAGGGAGTGAGATAGTATTGCCACCTGATTGAAAAACAAGACGATTGCCAGAAACTGTGTGTGTGTGTGTGTGTGTGTGTGTGCGCGCACGCGCGTGAATGTTGTGTGTAAAAGACAGCAATTTGGTCTGGATACAGAATATATATATTTTAGTGAAACCATACTTTTTGAACAGCATTTTCACTGAGTGTCCATGCTACACACGTGCATTAGGGTGCCAGGCTAGTGGAGCCAAAGCAAGAACAGGTCTCGTGGCACCTCAAAGACTAACAGTGTATTCTGGTGTAAGATTTCGTGGACGCTGTCCCCTTCACACAATGCATGATGTGTTAACCTCAAGCTGGCAGATTTATATACTCTTGCTCATTGCAGATGGGGGGGAAAGGGGGAGATGTAAACCATGTTGTCAGAGGGAATTGAAATGCAGACAGCGCAGCAAACGGGTGACTGGCGTCAGCTCTTTTCTTGCATGATACTCCGTGTGATGATACTGCAGCATGCATGCATGTATGGTTCTCCATAGCCACCCCACCCAGCCTGTGTTGAGCTGGAGGAGAAAAGATAGCCGAAGTACAGAAGACAATGCGAAGACAGAGGAGAAGCAGCTGTGGAAAGTTCTCTCACGCCCACTTCCATCCCTTGCATGGCTACAAGGGCAGTCTACTATTCCTGCCAGCAGCACCCATAGGATCAAAGCGGCTTGCTTCGCTCCAGTCTCTCAGCCCCACCCAGCTGATCCTTACCCCTACAGACTTGCCTCTGCTCCTGATATCTGAAGACAGCATAAGATTAGTGGGCACATACTGCCTTCAACTCACATTATGGGTTTTTTTTAAAATGGGGGAGAGGCAGGGGGTTTATCAACCCAAAGTTTTTCTACACAGGCAGGGATTCTTCACTGAGAGATTCTCCTTACCATCAGCTAGGCTGGCCATGTGACTTCTTTTACAGAGGACAAACCTGTATTTGAAGTGCTGCCAGAGGGTTGTTCTCTATTTCACGGGTGAGCAGAAAGTAGATCTCCAGATGTTTTGGACTTCAACTTCCAGCATTCCTGACAATTGGCCACACTGGCAGGGGTTTCTGGGAGCTGAAGTCCAAAACATCTGGAGATCTAGCTTCTACCCACCCTACTCTGTTTTGAAAATGTCCTCTATTTGAAGGGCTGTTAAGTCCAAGTTCAGTTTAAAGATAATGAACCATTAGAAAGAAGAGATGGGCCTTGAAGTTGCCCTTCAACAGCACCTCGACAGCAGACTGATCAGGCAGGCATACAGGTCACCTGGTCACAGTTATCCCCACTATGGTGAGATATACTGTGTTTCTATTTAAATTTGCATCTAAACATATAAATTAGCATATGCAAAACACACACAAATCAGCATCCTTTTTTCGGGGAGGGTGATGTATTTTCCTCTCTTTTTGGTGATTCATAAATGGCTACCCTAACATCAGTAATAAACCCACGTCATCCTGTCTGTATTCCAAGCACATCTGTAAATATAGCACACCTAGTAGCCCAGTAGAACTTGTGGATGCCTCTGTTTAAATCCCATGTTCATAGGTGAGTTTGCTGTACTTGTTCACTGTTTCCTAATCATTTCTTAATAGGCAGAGTGGCAGAGACTGTTTCTTTCATCCCATCTTCTCTTGTCATGCTTCTTGCATTTGTTACAACCTCAATCATTTCATTTGCTTTTGCTCTTTAATTAAGCACTTTTCTATTCATGTCCCTTTTTATACAAGTCACCACTCCATTCTTGATTTTCAGCATTGATGAAAAGGATCTTATATGCCTTTCCGTTTCAATTTGCCATGGTTTTTCTTTCTCTCCCATTTATGTCTCATTTCAAATTTCCCAGAATACATTCTTAATGAGCTCAGCTTTTCCAGCTCATTATATTTACTTTTTGAAAGCATTTTCCAAGGCCCTTTCCTTTTGGCTTATTATGCTTCTGGTTGTCCGTTTGCTCTCCCACTACTGTCTTAGTTCCAGTCCATGCTATTGCACATCCTTATTTGAAGGCCACCATCTCAAGTGACAAACCAAAACACCACTAGTAGAAGAGGCATGCACTTTTACAACAGTTATCCACTTAGAACAGCCTTTCCCAACCTGGTGCCTCCAGATGGTTTGGAATTAATAATAGCAATAATAACACCCACAGAGCACTTTCAGGTGTTAAAAGCGGTTGCTATGTATTGTCGAGCTGTAATCCTCACAACAACCCTTTTAAGTCAGTATTATTATCCTCCATTATGCAAACGAAGGGACTGTCTGTGCAAGACACCAACCATGTGAAGCTTGACCAAATCAGCTTCAGCATGATGGCTGTCTGAAGCCAAAGGCAACCCAACAGGGGCATATCTATAATTTCAGTTATGAAGCCAGAAGGAAGCTAGGTTCATCTTGAAACCAAAGACCATTCTGCAAGCTATCTTTTTATATTATATCTATCTTTACTCAAAGTCTTTACTCAAAGACTTAGGCTTGGACCCTGAGTTGTCCTTCTGTGAATGGAAAGTCTCCTTCTGTTTATGGAAGGGACTCCAATCCACCAGAGGCTCCCAGTGGAGAAAGACGGGGTGCAATTTTTGCCAATTCCTCCTTTCATCTGCAGCCCCTGGATCCACCTCCCATGCTGTTCTAGAGGGTCCCCAGAGCAGACTCCAAGGTGGCACAGGGGGCTCAGTGGGAATCGGCAAAAATCACTTCCCACCACCATATATGGAATTCAATCCATATGAAAAATGTTTGAAGGTATTTAAGTATATTTAGGTTGGAAGGGGAAAATAATAAGGGGAAACAGGATAGGAATCTTTAAATATATGGAAGGAGCAGGAAAAATGGAGTAAGGGGCAGTGTGTAGGGAGGGAGGCTCCTTCCTCTGAATATCTGGACAAATGGATTTAGGCTGAATAATTTCTTTGCTCAAAGAATATTTGAGCAAGAGAGTAAAATACAATCAGCAGTTTGTAAAATCTCTCATCTCTGATTTTTTGTCAAGAATTACAGGCAACTTTTGAGGTGCTTTAAACACAAGATGACTCCCTTCAGGTGGAATTTATGCTAGATAATTCATTCCCATGGAATCTTTCCAACTCATTCAAGCTCTGATTTGCCTGTATGAATGAAATGCTCACTCTGCCTTTGATGGAAATTTAGCTTAAATAGAAAAATGAATTCTGCAAGATGGTTTGTGCCATCCTCCATTCTAGCAACAGTGCTGATGCAATTCCACATCATGATATTTTCTGGTTCATGTACACTTGGGTTTTTACGTTTGAAGGGAGAGGCTGTCTTATTCTAAAGTTTGCCCGGAAATAGCAGTTGATCAAAATGCACATTCTTAACTATTAACATTACCCCATAAAATGTTAATTCACACTGGAGGTATTTTAAACTTCAAAGAATTTTATATTCATCTTTCCAAAATATAACCAACCCCTCTCCATTTCAATCAATGGATTCTATTCAAGTGCAGGACATCAAAGCTTTGTCAACATTTGCCTTGTTTCCCATTAATTTAAATCACACTCCACAATTTATAACATGTTAGTTTTAAGTCCTGTTTGCATTTTTTCCCTGTCACATATGAAAATTAGCATCTTTTCCAGGAATAGGCAATGTAGAAGTTCATTTTCTTTCTCCTTTTTCTTTTCTTTGTGAAGTAATATTGTACTGGAGTGTTGTCAGGTGAAGTTTGATTACTGGATTCAGCCAACATGTTTATTTAATAGGGTTATATACAAGTAACTGACAGGGTTCTAAAATACAGGGCTGCACCAGGATTTCAAGTAGACCCAAGCAAAGAAAAAGCTGGAAACTGGACTATAGTAAAGGGGACAATCGCACAGTTAATTCACTGTGCGTGTATACAACACCCTGCAGGACAATAATTACAAGATGGTTACATGAAAGCAACCAGGCCTTAAGAACTTAAGAAGGGCTCGAGTCTTTAACATAGTCAGAAACAGGACTGAGATGTGATTGTCATACCCTACATCAGGGATCCCCAACCTTTTTGGGTTAATGGGCACATATGCAATTTGGAGAGAATGTCATGGGCAGTTTCACAAAATGGCTGCCATGCTGGGCATGGCTGGTCACAAAACATTCCTTTCCCTCCCAGAACCTAAGAACAAGGCAGAGGTTGGGTCTGAGCTCCAAAACACAAAACCACCCTTTGAGCCCAAATAAAGATGGCGCTAGATTGCCAAACTTTACTTTGCACCTTCCTAATTTAAAAAAAAAATCTTAAGAAATAAAATACAATTCAGGAGGGGCAGGGAGACTGGTGGGTGCCAAGACGGGTGTTCACAGGCACATTGGTGCCACAGGCATCACGTTGGAGACCCCAACCCTACATGATAGTTTTCCATATGATAAACGTCAGCGATGGCTTTCAAACTTTCTGCATTCAGGGAACCTTTTTCACACTGGCATGTCTGCTGAGGAACATCTGTGTGCTACAAAGAGTCACGTTCTAGGGAGTTCCTGCAGGACACTGGCCAGGCCTGTTGGGCCCTACCTGTTGCCTTACATTAAATAAGAGTGAAACCTAGAACACATTCAACACTCTGCAGTCACACATAGGTAGTTCCAGCCAAGATGCCTTCCGTGGAACCCTGTGTGCAATTGCTGATTTGCCAGTTGAGAAAACTCCATTCAGCTTTCAAGGAGCATCAGGATTCCCTGAAACACAGCTCTAGAGCACTGCGTTCTTGTTTGTCTGAAGCATCTGGAGCAATAAGTGACAGGAAATCTAATTTCTTATCGTTTCAGCTCATCATCTAGGAAGGCCGCCTAGTCCATAGTAAGACTGAACAATCCTTGGTGTGATAATAGCATCATACAAAAAAGCCACCATACGATCTGTGCTTTACTGTGTGGAAAATGGTAAATACTCTCACTTAAACTGAGCTGAAGAGCAACTAGCCCACGGCTTTCAAGATCATTCTCATGTCTAACTAGATCACAAAGGAGCCTTCATCGGTGTCCCAGGTCCTGTACTTAAGTATCCTGTGTCCGTGTCCCACATCCTATGAAAAACGCCAGACAGGACCAGCGTCAGGGGTTGGCATTGTTGGGAACGTGCTGAGGCCTATGCCTTAGCAGGAGGCCCACAGCTGACCACCACAGCCCCCTGGCCCTGCTGGTGCTGCTCCTCTTGCCACTGAAGCCTGCTGGCTTGCTCTGTCCTAAAGGTAAAACACAAGTGAGGGATTGGAGCAAGGAGGGAGAAAGAGCAGCTGCTGTGGGGAGTGGGAATTGAGCCCAGTGAGAGAGAGAGTGGGTGGGTGAAAGTGAGGAAGAGAAAGGGCCCACTGAGAGCATCTTGCCTGAAGGCCCCAAGCCAGCCCTGAAGCCCGACGTCGCACAATGGAAGCAACCTGTCTCTTCAGCCTGCACCAGACCTCCCACACATGCTTTTTTCTGTTGAGAGCAAAACCCACTCATCCACTTCAAGTGGAGCAAAAGTCTAACATACATTCAAAATTCCTGCAACTGGCCACCATATCGAGGTGCTCTTGCCTCATTCTGAGAGCAATCTAGTCTCTTGTGCTAACACCTTGTGCTCTTTTCTTCAGAAAATATTCACTTCTGCTGCAAAGCCATGAGCTGGAGAAGCTGCACCAGGGATTAATTTGAGTCTTTGTGGAATTCTTCTTGCTTGACCTTTGTGGTAAAGACAATGCTTGTTTGCAAGGGACTTAAGGCTCCCACAAGCTTAATAAGGCACCATATTTAAATAACAACAACAACAACAACAATGCTCCTTTCACAAGCTGCCGGTGAAAGCAACACAGCTCTCCTCCAGCCATGAATAATGACCACAAAAAAGGAAGCGTTGGTTAAACCCACACAATATAATTTGAACACTGCAAGTCCATCTCTGAGCAGCGAGTTGTTTCATTCTGTCTTTGGTTTTCAAGGCAGCTGATGATAAAGCTAAATGCCTTGGGAGATTCTTTTGTAATAGCTCCTTTCCTGCTATTATTTTTTACCCCGCTTATAAACCCACCGTTCGGAGTCACTCTGCATACAGACCCTTGAGAACCATGTTGAGAAGCCAGGTTCACTTCTAAGCTTCCAGTTCAAAGAAATGAGATAAAGAAGGTTGCAATGACTGGAGAAAACGCCCTGTATTTCCCTCTAATTGCTTTTTTACTCTGTTCCTCTCTCCTCCTCCTCCTCCCCTCCCTGCCCCAATCCGAATTTCTAGCGACTGAGACCTGCTGAAATTTCAGGGCAAAGGAAGGCAGGAGGGCCAGAAGACAAAGTAATCACTTTCCAGCAATGTTTTGTCAAGTCTGCTTAACCTCCCCCCCGCCGCCCTCCGAGGACATTTAGTGGCAAAGGCTTGGCAAGGAGCATCAGACAGTGTTCAGTGCTCCAGCTAATTCAGGCCTGAAGCAGGGGCAGGCTTAGCGGGAGAGAAAGATGCTGAATTTCACTAATACCTCTAAATTCACAAAGAAAAAAAAAGGAAGAACACCTATGGCAAAAGGAAAAACTGGAAGAATTATCTGTATTCCATTTTATTTTTTCTTGGTCTTATGCCAGAGCAAGCATCCATAGAACCATGAAACTAGTCCCACAAATCCAAGGAAGCTTTAGGCTTGTTTTCATTCAACAGCACCCCTTACACACACACACACACACACACACATTACAAGGAAAACTGCTTTTCAAACTGATGGGGAGATAATTTTGTGATATGGCATTAAGACTAAGGGCCACAAACTAAACGCTCTTCAAGTCTTCTATCCATGATCGGCTTATTTACTTCAGTGTAAGTGCATGTGGCCTTGATTCAGTTTGGGACCATGTTGCTCTGGAGGGATGGGGATTTCAGCTTTCCGCTACACACACACACGTGCGCACGCGCATGCACCATTTTGATCCGGAAAAGCCACGCACACTGACCTTTGAAGTTTCTGTTGCAGCTGCACACACATCTGAACATACAGACCACATTTTAAACTAGAAAGCGACATGCTTCCATTGTAGGACTGGCTTCAGAGACACCTTCAGCTGCATGCTGCTCCCTATGCACGTACACACAGCTTCGCAGGACTACAGCCTCTCTTTGGTATTGTGGTGTGTATTGTTTTTTTCTTTGTGAATACAGAAGCATATCAGAGAATATCCTATCAGACGAATATCATATATCAGAGAATATCAGAGAATATCAGCTGCTTCTGGGCCCCATCTACACGAGCCGTTTACTCTGGGGTGCTGTGATTTGAGGTCCTTTGGGACATATGATTTAGTCGCCATTTTGCAGCCAAACCGTGGTTTTCACCTGGAAAATGTGGATTTCCAAAGAGGTGTTTTGCTGAGATGTTTTTGGTTTGCTGCGGGTTTCCCGAGGTTACAAGCTGTCTGTCCCTTCCCTGTCCCTTCCTTTGATCGGTTCCAGCTTCTTCCTTCTGATGAAGTGGACAAGGTGCTTTCATCTGTAAGGCCGACCACCTGCTTACTTGATCCTTGCCCAGCTTGGCTCATTATGGGCTGCAGAGAGAGACTGGGTGAGGGGATCAGGGCGGTGGTGAACGCCTCTCTTGAGGAGGGAGTGATGCCATCAGTCCTCAAGGAGGCAGTGATAAGACCGCTCTTAAAGAAGCCCTCCTTGGATCCTCAAGTTCTGAACAACTTTCACCCAGTCTCAAATCTGCCATTTTTGGGCAAGGTGATTGAGCGGGTGGTGGTGATGCAGTTGAAGGCACACTTGGAAGAAACTGATATCTAGACCCATTTCAGTCGGGCTTCAGGCTTGGGCATGGGCATGGGACAGAAATGGCCTTGGTCGCCTTGCTGGATGATATGAGGAGGACTCTGGATAGGGGTGAATGCGCCTTCCTTGTTCTCCTCAACCTCTCAGCGGCTTTTGATACCATTGACCACGGTATCCTCCTGGACCGCCTGGAGGGGTTGGGCATTGGAGACACCGTATTGCGGTGGTTCCGGTCCTTCCTCTCCGGCAGGTACCAGAGGGTAGCACTAGGAGAGGAGGTTTCGGACCTGTGGCCACTCACTTGTGGGGTGCCACAGGGTTCCATCCTCTCCCCCATGCTATTTAACATCTATGTGAAGCCGCTGGGAGAATTATCAACAACCTCCGATATGCAGACGATACCACCCTAATGGCAGAAAGTGAAGAGGATCTAAAGAGCCTCTTGTTGAGGGTGAAAGAGGAGAGTGCAAAAGCTGGTTTGAAACCCAACATTAAAAAAACTAAGATCATGGCATCTGGCCCCATCACTTCCTGGCATATAGAAGGGGAAGAAATGGAAGCAGTGACAGATTTTATTTTCTTGGGCTCCAAGATCACCGCAGACGGTGACTGTAGCCATGAAATTAAAAGACGCTTGCTCCTTGGGAGGAAAGCTATGGCCAACCTAGACAGCATAGTCAGAAGCAGAGACATCACCTTGCCGACAAAGGTCCGTCTAATCAAAGCTATGGTTTTCCCAGTAGTAATGTATGGCTGTGAGAGCTGGACTATAAGGAAGGCTGAGCGCCGAAGAATTGATGCTTTCGAACTGTGGTGCTGGAGAAGACTCTTACGAGTCCCCTGGACTGCAAGGAGGTCAAATCAGTCCATCCTAAAGGAAATCAACCCTGAGTGCTCATTAGAAGGACAGATACTGAAGCTGAAGCTCCAATATTTTGGCCACCTAATGCGAAGAGAAAACTCCCTGGAAAAGACCCTGATGCTGGGAAAGACTGAAGGCAAGAGGAGAAGGGGACGGCAGAGGATGAGATGGCTAGATAGCATCACGGATGCAATGAATATGAACTTGAGCACGCTCCGGGAGAGAGCGCAGGACAGGAAGGCCTGGCGTGCTATGGTCCATGGGGTCACGAAGAGTCGGACACGACTGAACGACTGAACAACGAAGCCGCTGGGGGCTATCATCAGGAGGTTTGGGGTGCGGTGTCATCAGTATGCGGATGACACTCAGCTCTACCTCTCGTTCAAATCTTCACCAAGGTTGGCCGTAGAATCCCTGTCCAAATGTCTGGAGACGGTGAGTGGCTGGATGGGGAGGAATAAGCTGAACCTGAACCCTGACAAGACCGAGGTACTTTTGGTGGGAGACAAGTGGAGGCTGGGGAATGTTGACCTGGTGTTGAATGGGGTACAGCTACCCTTGAAAGACCAGATCCGCAGCCTGGGGGTCATTTTGGACTCCCAGCTGTCCATGGAGGCTCAGGTGTCAGCTGTGAGCCGGACAGCGCTGCATCAACTCCATCTGATACGGCGGCTGCGCCCCTTCCTTCCCGACCATCTGCTCCCATCGGTAGTACATGCCCTGGTCTCCTCTCATTTAGACTACTGTAATGTGCTCTACTTGGGGTTACCCTTGAAGACAATTTGGAAGCTGCAGCTGGTACAGAACGCGGCGGCTTGCCTGATTAAAGGCAGCCGCCGGCGAGATCACATCACTCCAGTGCTGAAGGAGTTGCACTGGTTACCAGTTGTTTTCCGGGCCAAATTCAAGGTGTTGGCTTTGACCTTTAAAACCCTATATGGTTCCAGCCCAGCCTATCTTAAGGAGTGCCTCCAGCAACACCAGACAGGCCGCTTAACAAGATCAGCCTCGGATGGCCTTCTCTCTGTCCCATCAGCCAGGACAGCTAGACTGGTGGGGATGAGGGAGAGAGCCTTTTCTGTGGTGGCCCCCACTCTATGGAACTCCCTCCCTAGGGAACTCCGCCATGTCCCCTCTTTAATGAGCTTCCGCCGTGCATTAAAAACGTGGTTGTTCAGGCAGGCATTTGGGGTGGGTTAGGGTATTTTAGAAAACATTTTATTGTAGAATTTTATTGTTTTAAACTGTTTTATTATACGCTGTACATCATATACAGAGTGGCTGGGTGACCAGCCAGATGGGTGATTAATAAATTTAATAATAAATAAAAATAAATTCCTGGAACTGACTTCGCATTTTGTGGTGGTAGTTTTGCCTAGTGCTTGTGTCACTCTGTGACGCCCCTTCATTCCTTTGTGGCTCCACAGTTACAGAGGCACGGAGAAGTGTGCTCATTTCTTCAACCACACCTTTGCACACCTTTGCAGCTTCATATCTTCACAATGGCTGCTTTGGAGTCAGTGGCCAAGGGCCAGGGGAGCAGAAGGTACAGGACCAACTTTGCTCCAGCCACCATTTTGGAATGATGGGTAGGCACGTATGTCTCATGGGCACACGCCTTGGCATGTGCGAACCATTGTGAGACTCTTGGGCTGGAGAACTGCCAAACAGTTGGCATGGAGCAGACCACCCACATTTTACCTAATTAGGAATGGACAGACACAAAAGAACCCCTAAAATACAAAACAGCCACTAAAACCTGAAGTGTTTTCCTGTTGGAGAAGTTTGCAGTAGGGATGTACGAAAGGCACTTATCTGGTCCCACAGCTTGCTTCGCGGTGGGGGGGAGGCGCTTCGGTTCTCCCCCCGAAGTTCAGGTTGGGGGGGGAGGTGCCCCGTCTCGCCCGGCCGAAATTCAGGCCGGGGAGTAGCACCCCGTCTCCCCAGCCGCGAAATAAAAAAGTGGGGGGGGGGAAACACCCGTGATAAGCTACGTAACGATTTACGTGGCCTATCACAGCTAGATTTCCAAAGTCAGCTGTGATAGGCTACGTAAATCGTTACGTAGCCTATCACAGGTGACTTTGAAAAGAAAAAAAAGCACGTACGCAAATGGCGGCTCCCATGGGCGCCGCCATTTGCGTTCCTTATTTGGGCACGGGTAGTCTACGTAAAGATTTATGTAAATAAGCCCTTATTTTCACCATAGTCTACATAAATCTTTATGTAAACTACCGGGACCAAATAAGGAACGCCAATGGCGGTGCCTATGGGCGCTGCCATTTGCATAAACGATTTTTTTTTTCAAAGTCACCCGTGATAGGCTACGTAACGATTTACGTAGCCTATCATGGCTGACTTTGGAAATCTAGCCGTGATAGGCTACATAAATCGTTACGTAGCCTGTCACGGGTGTTTGGGGTTTTTTTTACTTTATTTTGTAATGGCGGCGGCGGCAGCTAGTCGGAAGACTGGCCGCCACCCCCGCCCCTGCCCCCGACTAACTGCCGCCAAACTCCCACCGGGACCCGCCGCCGAGAGGGGCATTCGAGGGAGATAAGTCCCATCCGGGGGGGTCGGGGGGCGGAGAATTTCACCAACAATTTTGGGGGGCCGAATGCGTTGGCATTCGGCCTCCCCGAGATTCGTGGAGAAATTCTCCGCCATCCCTAGTTTGCGGTAAATTGCACGTGTACCGCAGCAGAAGCTAATTCACAGCTGCAATGCTCCACAGTTACGAAGGAGTGAAGGTTGAAAGCGGCGCCATCTAGATGGCCCCTCACTAAGTTCATTGTTTGCTGCATTTTCCACCTCATGGATTATTCCCAAAGTCTGGGTAATCTGTGCTCAGAAATCTTTTGTAAACCTACCCACTGCAGTCTAATTAATGGAATAGAAAAGAAGCCACATTTTAGTCTCTTCTTGAAGCAGTCCTTATTAAATTACCCCTGCTGGATCATTTTTTAGGATGCCTGCTCTACAATATATAAAGGATGATGGCAAATTTTATGTTCAACCATTACATATTTTAATCGATTGCCTACCATTTAAGCAATGACTTCATTAATTCAAAATAGCATTCTGGAGAACATCCGTCTGTTGTGACGATCTCAAGTTAAGGTGATCGTAGATCTTAAGTGTCCTGGGACTCACGGCTGTGACAACTAAATATACTTTCTACTGCCTCAAGTCAATAATTCCTGCTGGTCCCCATTACTTTCTCTGCCTTCTTCACCTATGGTGATTGCTAGGAGGACTTTACACAATAGTAAGCCAATAAGCTATAGCCACCTTGAGTGCCATTTTCACAGCGGAAAAGTGGGGTGTGAATCAAATAAATAAATAAAGCAGTGGTACATGCACGTATGTGCATATCTTTGGGCTCCAGCACTCTTGCTTGTCATTCTTGCTTTTTCTTCGGATTTCAATGGCAGCCTCTTTGCTACCAGGCCAGGTTCAAGGTTTTGGTGTTAACCAGTATAGGCTCCTGATTTTTGAGGGCCCTTGGGCAAGACTCCCTCGATGGACCTCCTCCCTTGGTGAGCCCACCCTCTAACCACCATGGTCGCCGGCGACTCTTGGTCTTCCTCCTCTTGCTCCTCATTGCTTGCTTGGCAGACAGAGCACCAGTGAGCAAGGAGGCCGTGGCAGCTGCTGTTTCTTCTCCTCACCACCATCTTTGGGCCAGAGTGAGATTTATTTATGAGTTGCCAATCAAGTGGGGGAGAATTTTAATCTGAGATTGACAGTGCAATCCTATGCATGTTTACCCAGAAGTAAGTCCCACTGCATCCAGTAGGGTTTACTTCCAAGTAAGTTTGTTTAAGATTGCAGCCTAAAGCTAAAATCCTAAACCAGGGGTGGTCTTCCAGATGTTTTGACATACAACTCCCATCAGCACTAGCTAGCCGGGAGCTGTAAGCCAAAACATCTGAAGGGCCACGTTACCTACCCCTAGCCTAAGGAAATCCGGTTTCTCCCTGATAAGTTCTGGGGTGGCTGCTGGATGGCCACGATGTCCTATACCCCTAACAACCTCCAAACACAGCCAGCTCGGAGGAAATCTCTCACGGAGACACCTAAACATACTTACTCACAAGAAAGTACTATTGAATTCAGCAGGGCTTACATCTCAGTAAACACGTTTAGGTCTGTGATGCAGAGCTTTCATCGGCTGATTACACCAAGGCCCCATCTGCATGGGGCTTTTACTCTGGTTCTACTCCACCCCCAAATTGATAGTGTCAGAAGACACATGCCGCTCTCCATAGCTAGCCTGGCATTTCTTGCCCTAAATCTGGATTTTTTTCAAACTCATTTTGTGTCAGATTTTCCTGTCAAAGCAGCTTCAGCACTGTTCGGGAGTCCGTGTGACCTCAGCTGGCTTCAGCATGGGCTGGTAGATGTGGTGCTGATTGGTGGAGGGAACAGTAGCCTGTGGTGGGGGTATGGGGAGAGCAGAGGGGTAAACATGTCTACCCAGAAGTAACTCATTGCCTTCAATTCTACTATGCCAGCCCTGCTGTTTTAAAACTGTGCAGCTCCGAGGGAGCACAGCTGAGAAATGCTGGCTCAGTTGCTGCTTCTCACTTTAGTCATTGGGCTTGAGGGAGGGAGGGAGCCAGCCCTGCTGTTTTGAAGCTGTGCAGCTACAAAGGAGCACAGATGAGAAATGGTGGATGCCTGCTGATTCAAACCTGCACAGCTAGGAAAGTGTGGCTGCCAGGGCAGATGATTTTCATGAAGATGTACTCAGAAGCACTTTCTTGAGCTGACTTCCGGTTTGGGACCAATGTAGCCTGGCAGCTTTCTCAAATAGCTTTTTAAAAGGTTGAAAACCCTTTTCATCTCCCCCCTAGAATTGAAAGGGGGCAAGGCAAATAACTCTGGATTTTTGCCTGGAGTAAGGTAACCCCCACACGATAGTGGAGGAGCTGGATGCCAGGGTTCTCCCCAGGGCTGTACCAATGTGAAAGCTGTAATGAGACCCCTATTTCATAGGAGAAAACAGGGCTGGCGTGTTCCATAAGAATATATCCTGCAAGAAAAATCAGCAACCTATGAGAGACGATTTAAGAACTTTGAACAATATTTGAGAACATCTGAGGACATATAAGATTTATTGGAAAAAATAATGGCTGCACCAAGGAGACGAAAAGGGCTTGCTTCAACACCTCCCACAACTCCTGTGTCAAAGTTGCTGAAAACAGAAGATTTAGCAGAATTATTTACAATGACAAAAACCCTATCTTCGCAATTTTCAGGACTAGTTCAAAGGCTGGACTTAATTCAAAATTCCATCACTGATATGCAGAGTGCCGTGGATTTAATTAATGTGTCACAGAAAAAAATGGAGTCCAAAATTAATGAGCTTGAAGACTGAGTGGCAAGAATTGAAACTATGACACAAGTTATTTGTAAAAATATATATGACAGAATCTCTCAACTGGAGGCCTATACGAAGAGAGCCAACGTACATATAGTGGGGATTAAAAGCTTGTCTAATGATGTGAAATTGTCTACTTTTGTGGATAAACTTTTGCATGAGATACTTTCTATATCCTCTGATTATTCTCTTGATATTGAGCAGGCATTTCGTGTGCCAAATCCTAAAGGGAATGACTATACAATTGTAGTTCAATTTGCAAAAGTCTCCACAAAGTTTTATATCCTGAATTTGGCAAAACAAGCTGGAAGCCTTTCCTGGAAACAGGATAAAATTATGCTGTTCCCAGATTACATCAAAGAGGTGGCGAATAAAAGAAGGCAATTTATCAAAGCAAAGAATCTGGCAAAACAAATGAACTTACAGTATTACTTAAAATATCCTGCTACACTTTGTATTGCGTCTGAAGACCAGATGAAGAAGTTTACGAATCATGAAATGGCGGAGGCTTGGTTGAATGTTAAAAAGCGTGAGAACTCTGTCACAATTCCATGAAATGGAATTTCTAAACAAGTACTGTTAACTGCTTGTGTCTAGCTTTCATGATCTAGACTAACTCAGAAGAAATGATTTTATATATATTTGTTTACCTTTATGTATTCCTTTTTTATTATTTTTTCTCGTTCTTTTTATGTATCTTTTATTTTATATTTTAAAATAGACAAAATATCTAATATAAAAGTATTATTGACTGTTGAAGATTTATCTTAAGTTTTATTATTATACAATACTATACTTTCTCTTTTTGATTATTATTATTATTATTATTACTACTACTACTACTACTACTATTCAGGCATTTGGGAATGAAGTGTAGAACTGTTGCGTTGATATAAAATATTGTTTTACTAAATTGTAAGATTGTATAATAGATATGGTTTTCTAAAATAGAATACCATTGGAGGTTGGGAGATGTTGGAGTTTATTTTTCTTTTTTCCTTTCCTTCTTCTCTTTCTGTTATTATGGTGTCCTAACTAAAATATTGTATGGATGAGAATTAAAGTATTGAGTAGGTTGTTGGTAATTTTGGTAGTGTTTATAAAGATAAAATAAATAAAAATACATTCCAAAATAAAAGCACTTCATTGAGCCCGTGTTTGTTTGCCCAATCAAGAGGGGGAAGCCTGTTGACTGGGCAGTTAATATACATCAACGACAACATGCTAGTCGTTCATTGGGCTTGGGAGTGGGGGCGGTGTGGGGGAAGACAGCCCTGCTGTTTGAAGCTGTGCAGCTACGAAGGAACACAGCTGAGAAACGCCGTCTCAGTCGCTGCCTCTCACTTTAAATAGTCATTGGGCTTGGGGGCTCTCCCTCCTCGCTGGCTCTCAGCACCTCTTGCACTCCTGCTCATTCTGCTCAGTCTCCGGGCAGCAGCAGCAGCTGCCTGCCCACCTCAGAAATGTGTGTGCGCATGTGGGGTATGCAGGGTTTGTTATGAACGTCTATGCATAAGCAAGTCCTGCTTCGTTGAACACGCGAGGGAGGGGGAGCGAGCCTCCGCTCATGGCCTGCCCTGCACCCGCACAATTGCTGACTTGCGCAGCTGCGCAAGTTCATTTCTACTTGCAGCGGGACTCGCCCACCCCACCCCAACTAATGCAGCTTCAGTTACCGTATACGCCGCAAAAGCGGAGGAATGCAGCACTGCGTGCACCGCGGAAAGAGCTAATGCGATTCTGTGAAAGTGCGGATTTTGCTCAAATCACTTCACAAAGCGTTTCCATTTAGATTGGCTCCAAGTAAAGCCTGCTGCCCTGAACACCACACTTGTATAATGAGACAAGTGGCATTTTGAATTTTGTTTCAGTCTTCTAAGGTATTCGCTATCCCACTCAATGTTGTGTCATCTGCAAATTTGAAAAGCTTTCCCCCCACCTCTCGAACTCCTCTTCCTGTTGGGTTTTCCTACTTATCAGTCCTCTGACTTTATTAAAATCAGGTTTCCTGAAGTCCAAGGGCTTTTACAAAGATGTTTCAATTGTGCTTCATTGTTAGCAAATTCATATCCTTTCTTGGCTGCTTCAAAAATATTGTTGAGAACAGTATCATTTTGCCTCTCTTGCAACTGCTTCCCAACACAGTCAATAAGTTTCAATGCTCCCTCAATATCCAGATTCTGCTGCTGCAGCTGTGATGTTACAGGTTTAAAATATCCCAGTATTTTTAGCATAATTTCAGTAAGAAAGGGAAAGGACAGACTACTTATCTGATTGAGCAATCCAATAGATTCAGTTTTTAGATGACAAAATTTTTCACAAGGGGAAGATGCACTGATTTATTCAAGTGTGGCAAGAATGAATTCTTCACCTAACCATAGCTGAATCCAAGTGTCCAGTCCATCACTGAAGCACCATGGGTTTTAAAGAGCTACCTTTCTAAATCTAAGCAACACACACCTTCTTAAAAATATACGTACAACTGTTCACATAAGTCAAAATATTCCTTCATCTCAGGTATAGCCTCAATTGCATGTACTGTTAGGAAAATGTGGGCAGATTCCACCATAGCACCACCCCAAAATAATAGCATCCACACCTATAAGAAGAAAAACAAAAGCTTTCCTGTTGGTTTTATAAAATTTATGTAATAAATTTAATTGTTTATTTGTAAAAAATTTAGGGGGCAGTGAAAATTTAAGGGGGCCGCCCCCCGTTGGCACCCCCTTACTAATAGGTCCACCTAGAAGTTATGGAAGCATGGATCAGCAAAGCAAGATCTGGCCTGTGCAAAAGGGGGAGAGAGAGTCCTAATCAACTATAGATGGGAAAAGGCACTTCTATTAGTAACCCAAATTTGCAGATCCTGTGATCTGGGAAAAACTGTTTAGCCTGTAGAAGAAAACATTAAGAGGAGACATGACAGTGGTCTTCAAATATCTGAAGGGCTGTCTCACAGAAGATGCAGAAGATGGATGTACCTCCAGAAAGCAGGTCTAGAGTTAATAGGAGGAAATTGCAGGGAAGAAGATTTTGGGTAAACTCTAGGAGAAATGTCCTAGCAGTATGAGCTGTTTAACATTGGAATAGACTGCCTTGGGAAGTGGCAGGCTCTCTTTCGCTGGAGGTATATGTCAGCAGAGGCTGGATGTCCATTTATGAGAGATGCTGAAGTTGCATCCTGCATTGTCACTGCTGCATTGAGCAGGGAGTTGGACTAGACAACCTCCAAAGTTCCTTCCAACTCTATAATTTTATGATCTAAGCAGGGCCAGATGCAAGAGCACACCCAGGCTTTTTACCTGGTGTGATAAGATCACACAGACCTTATATATCCTAGGAACATTCATGCCCTGCAGACTCTGGCCATTTCAGTTTGTCAACTCATCTTGTGTGGATTCAGTGTAGTCTGTCTTCCTCATTCACTTGACCTCATCTTCAGGTGAAGCAACTGGTACTCAGGAAAGGTATATTGCTGCTGAACATGGAGGCTCCATTCTTAGCTGTCATGCCTAATAGCCACTGTTAGGTGTACCTTCCTGGTACAATCTCACTTGAAATTAATAGCACCATTTTTTAAAAAGGCTGAAACTAGGGAAGATAACAGACAAGCACTATCAGGTGGATAATAATATACTTTGTACTGTATCAAACATTCTAATCTGTGACTATGACCTCGGAACTACTTGGATCAGTAGGAGCTCTTTTATAGGAAATGGGACTTCTGCAAATGCTTCTAGGAGTCTAAGCTCAAAGAGGGAGGAAAAGATATGAGCTTAACAAATTAACAAACAACATGCTCCATGCATGTTAATTTTAATTTTAATTTACAAAAAGAAGAGCAATATTATTGCTAAGAATTTATTCTCGCTCCATACAATGCAGGGGTTATTGCTGAGCTCCTGCCTTTGATTTCTTACTTTTCTTTGGCTTGTGTACCAACTAATTCTTGTTAAATATTTATGGACAAGATTAAAGACTTTATAAAACTTTGCAGCTGGCAGCTGTCCTCGCCTAAAGGATAACACACTGAGTTTTCAGTTTAATTGAATAACTATGTGACCGAAATATACAAACCCCAAAGGAACTGCACACATTAAAATATGTAATGCAGTTCTTTAAAAAAAAAAAATGGAAAAGTACCCTTTTACATTTTTTACTTTCCTTTTCCCATTGGTAGCTGTTACACATGCAGACTGACTATTGCACCTTTGTGTGTCTGTAGTTCTCTGCTGTCATGAAATTTCTGAGAAGGTATTTCATTGATGCTGCATACCAAAATAATTAACTACAACTTCATTTTTCTCCATTCAACCCTCTGCTATCATTCTCTCCTTCATTCACATTATTAGAAACATTTTCCTCAAGCCTATGTTTTCTTTCACTGGAACTCTGCCGTCACTGAGCCAGAGTATGACACTGTTTAGTGCTTTTGGAAGCTGTCTATAGTGCTGTATGCATGCCCCCCCCACACACACACACATACATTCACTGAATGTGTGAGAAGGCAGTGCTTGCAAACTCAGATGCATCTGCTGACCATGTCCTCTGATGGCCATACATACAATATGTAATGAAAAAGCATCCTAGGTGCATACGGCCCTCTCTGTGGGTACAGCTGATCTCACCATTGGAAAGTCTGGGCTTACAAGCAACAAATAGCTATGGGTCAACTCACAGGAGGATTCCTCTAGTAATACAGTAAGGCTCAGGTACTTCCTAACGCAAGACAGGACTAGGACAACGTGGGGTATATTTGCTGATTCCAGGCACTCCATCATCCCCATGTGGATTTGGTCCTGAAAGACCCAAGAAAGGGGCTGGTGCATGGGGGGGGGGTACGTTGTAAGCAAGCACAATTCATGACATTGCACATGATCATGACAGATCATGGAGCATCTCAGTTAAGGCAACAGCCTTACCTTCCAATTTCCTGGCTTTGTAGAGCTTGAGCCAACATAAGATAACCTGAACTCTGCTCTTATACCAGCAGGGTTTTTCGGTCATTGAATTTTTATGCATTTACAGCTTTTGCCAAATACTTTGCTTCTTTTAACAGTCAGGCAATAGCTGCAAAAGGGTTTCATCCAATACGGCTCCATCCAACGTCACAGAAATGGACGACTGCTCATGCAACAGTACTTGTGGGTTATAGAGTAGCAGTTGATTGGCCACTCTGTAAACAGAATGCTGGACTAGGGCTGAATCTACACATCGCCGTTATACTGTTATCATACCATTATCATAACTCTTGGTGCCCATTGGTGTCATGTGTACCAATAGTTCTGATAACGGTATTCTTGCCAAGAAAACCCCATGGAACGTATCACAAGGCTAAAAGAGATGGCGCCGGAAGATGAGCCCCTCAGGTCGGAAGGTGTCCAATATGCTACTGGGGAAGAGCAGAGGGTATTTCCAAGTAGCGCCAGTAAGAGTGAAGCGGCTGGGCCAAAGCCGAAAGGACACTCAGCTGTGGATGTGTCTGGCGGTGAAAAGAAAATCCGATGCTGTAAAGAACAATATTGTTTAGGAACATGGAATGTCAGATCAA
Organism: Heloderma suspectum; assembly: GCF_057233095.1. Classification (NCBI taxonomy): domain Eukaryota; kingdom Metazoa; phylum Chordata; class Lepidosauria; order Squamata; family Helodermatidae; genus Heloderma; species Heloderma suspectum. The sequence continues at coordinate 158,153,607 of NC_139458.1, read as the reverse complement.
TGAATCAAGGTAAGCTGGAGGTGGTCAAACATGAGATGGCAAGATTGAACATCGACATCTTGGGAATCAACGAACTAAAATGGACAGGCATGGGCGAATTTAATTCAGGTGACCATCCTATCTACTATTGTGGGCAAGAATCCCTTAGAAGAAATGGAGTAGCACTCATAGTCAACAAAAGGGTGGGAAAAGCAGTACTGGGGTACAATCTTAAAAATGATAGAATGATCTCAGTACGAATCCAAGGCAAACCATTCAACATCACAGTAATTCAAGTCTATGCCCCAACCACTGAGGCCGAAGAAGCTGAGGTTGATCGGTTCTATGAAGACCTACAACACCTTCTAGAACTAACACCAAAAAAAGATGTCCTCTTCATCATAGGGGATTGGAATGCTAAAGTAGGAAGTCAAGAAATCGCCGGGATAACAGGCAGGCATGGCCTTGGTGTACAAAATGAAGCAGGACAAAAGCTAATAGAGTTTTGCCAAGAGAACATGCTGATCATAGCAAACACTCTTTTCCAAGAGCACAAGAGGCGACTCTACACATGGACGTCACCAGATGGTCAATATCGAAATCAGATTGATTATGTCCTTTGCAACCAAAGATGGAGAAGCTCTCTATACAGTCAGTAAAAACAAGACCTGGAGCTGACTGTGGCTCAGATCATGAGCTGCTTCTTGCAAAATTTCGGCTTAAATTGAAGAACGTCGGGAAAACCACTAAACCGTTCAGGTATGACCTAAATCATATCCCTGATGAATATACAGTGGAGGTGAGGAATAGATTTCAGGGATTAGACCTGATAGACAGAGTGCCTGAGGAACTATGGACGGAGGTCCGTAACATTGTTCAGGAGGCAGCAACGAAATCCATCCCAAAGAAAAAGAAATACAAGAAAGCAAAGTGGCTGTCTGATGAGGCTTTACAAGTAGCTCACGAAAGAAGGGAAGTGAAAAGCAAGGGAGAAAGGGGAAGATATACCCAACTGAATGCAGAGTTCCAGAGAATAGCAAGGAGAGATAAGAAGGCCTTCTTAAATGAACAATGCAAAGAAATCGAGGAAAACAACAGAATGGGAAAGACTAGAGATCTCTTCAAGAAAATTGGAGATCTCAAGGGAACGTTTTGTGCAAAGACGGGCATGATAAAGGACAAAGAAGGCAGGGACTTAACAGAAGCAGATGAGATTAAGAAGAGGTGGCAAGAATACACAGAAGAACTATACAGGAAAGATCTGAATGTCCCTGATAGCCATGATAGTGCGGTCACTGAACTTGAGCCGGACATCCTCGAGAGTGAAGTCAAGTGGGCCTTAGGAAGCATTAGTAACAACAAAGCTAGCGGAGATGACAGTATTCCAGCCGAGCTATTTAAAATCCTAAAAGATGATGCTGTTAAAGTGCTGCATTCAATATGCCAACAAATCTGGAACACTCAACAGTGGCCACAAGACTGGAAAAGGTCAGTTTACATTCCAATTCCGAAGAAGGGCAACGCCAAAGAGTGTTCAAACTACCGCACAATTGCGCTCATTTCACATGCCAGCAAGGTGATGCTCAAAATCCTACAAGCTAGGCTTCAGCAGTATGCGAACCAAGAACTACCGGAAGTACAAGCTGGGTTTCGAAGAGGCAGAGGAACTAGAGATCAAATCGCCAACATTCGCTGCATCATGGAGAAAGCAAGAGAATTCCAGAAAAACGTCTATTTCTGCTTCATTGACTACACTAAAGCCTTTGATTGTGTGGATCACAACAAACTGTGGCAAAGTGATGGGAGTACCAGACCACCTTACCTGTCTCCTGAGAAACCTGTACGAGGGTCAAGAAGCAACAGTAAGAACCAGACATGGAACAACCGATTGGTTCAAAATTGGGAAAGGAGTACGACAAGGCTGCATATTGTCACCCTGCTTATTTAACTTATATGCAGAGTACATCATGAGAAATGCCGGGTTGGATGAATCAGAGGTCGGAATTAAGATTGCTGGGAGAATTATCAACAACCTCCGATATGCAGACAATACCACCCTAATGGCAGAAAGCGAAGAGGATCTAAAGAGCCTCTTGTTGAGGGTGAAAGAGGAGAGTGCAAAAGCTGGTTTGAAACTCAACATTAAAAAAACTAAGATCATGGCATCTGGCCCCATCACTTCCTGGCATATAGAAGGGGAAGAAATGGAAGCAGTGACAGATTTTACTTTCTTGGGCTCCAAGATCACAGCAGACGGTGACTGTAGCCATGAAATTAAAAGACGCTTGCTCCTTGGGAGGAAAGCTATGGCCAACCTAGACAGCATAGTAAGAAGCAGAGACATCACCTTGACGACAAAGGTCCGTCTAATCAAAGCTATGGTTTTCCCAGTAGTAATGTATGGCTGTGAGAGCTGGACTATAAGGAAGGCTGAGCGCCGAAGAATTGATGCTTTCGAACTGTGGTGCTGGAGAAGACTCTTACGAGTCCCCTGGACTGCAAGGAGGTCAAATCAGTCCATCCTAAAGGAAATCAACCCTGAGTGCTCATTGGAAGGACAGATACTGAAGCTGAAGCTCCAATATTTTGGCCACCTAATGCGAAGAGAAAACTCCCTGGAAAAGACCCTGATGCTGGGAAAGACTGAAGGCAAAAGGAGAAGGGGACGGCAGAGGATGAGATGGCTAGATAGCATCACGGATGCAATGAATATGAACTTGAGCACGCTCCGGGAGAGAGCGCAGGACAGGAAGGCCTAGCGTGCTATGGTCCATGGGGTCACGAAGAGTCGGACATGACTGAACGACTGAACAACAAACGGTATAACTGCTATGTGTAGATTCATCCCCTTGGTCAGATCCAGCATGGCTCTTCTTGTGTTCCCCTTGCTCTTCTCCCACCTGCCCTCCCTGCACATACCACAAATCTGCTCCAGAGTACTTTGGGGGCGTGGGGGCAGAGGGAAGAAGAATTAATGCCACCAGTGATTTCTGTTCCACTGCAAGACAAGGCAGCTTTGGATACAACCCACAGAGACCCAGATGAGCCTCTAAAAAGTAATTCCAGAAAAACATTGGCAAATCCTTTTCTGCAGATATATGTAAAGCCTCTAGCACCGGCATTGCTGATACCATGGCCACCTGAATGCAAAAGTAATGGATTGTCACCTGCTTCAGAGAATTTGTGAGCGCACATAGAACTGCGAGCAGTATGTTTTCCAAAAGCATGTTGCCTTCTGCCATTTCCAACCAAGGTACAAGAGGGGAGGGATTATCTGGACAGATCCAAGGCTTACTGTTTGCTTTGGGTGTCTAATGCTTCTTTACAGGCTAGCATTGTCTAAAAATTACAAAAGGCACTCTAAGCCTCCAATCAATATGTGCATCCAAAAGGAAATTGTGTAACACTGCCCCCTTAGTTCGCACAGGGAAGTGACGTGGGGGGGGGGGAGTTGCCTGCTAAACTACAGAATTATTCAGACTCCATACACATGTTAGTAACTGAACTGGTTTATTAACAGAGTTTATATAACTGGTTTATATTCAGCTCTCTGGCAGGGTTCTTAATGTAGGCCTGCAGCAGGGTTTCTGCTAGACCAAGGGGAGATTAGAGGCTGGATTATGCATAAAAGGGGCAGTATACAGAAAAATCATTATGTCTGAATACACCACAAGGAGCATGTAACACCATCATCAAGCCTTGATCAAGTGTTGTTTCTGCTTACCGTTCCAAGGACTATGAAATCAATATTTACTTTTTAATCCATGATGTCGCATTATATATGTACAAGTAGTGCTCAGCTTAATGCCTATACCAATAAGAAACGTTTCTTTATAGAAATTTGACCGTATCAAGAAAGTTATGCAACTGCAAGGAAACGGCAGATACAGTGACGGAAAAGACTTAGTCCTTGGTCTCCTTCCGGCGCTGCGTTCCTGTTCCAATTGTCTGCTCTTATCTGTCCAGAAAGTCATTATTATTTCAGGACTAAAAAGGTCATAGAAAATCTGCACTGCAATGTTCACTCTCATATTACACCAAAGAACTGATGCACCAGTGAAGTGCATTTGGTGGCAAAATGTTATGAGCTGTAAGTTTAGAGTTCCTCCAAATAGTATAAGTTAGCAGAAGGGCTTCTGTGAAAGTTGCACGCCTCACAGTTATCAGTAAAGACAAAAAGTTCAAGCAGGTTCACAGTGGGAAATAGCAAAGTTGGATTCCATTAGATAAAGCAGAGAAAACACTAAAATTACCAGAACTGACTTTGCTGCACTTTTAAACTGATATTTTCAGCACCACTTTGAAGCGATTAGCACCACAGACTTTGATTTCATCTCTGCTTCCAATTCCTTGCGTGACCTTGGGAGAGTCACTTGTTTTTACACTGTCTCCAAGTTTTGCAGCAAATAATGTTTGACGTACCAGAAAGGAGTTTTAAGGCTTAACCTTTTAATGCCTGGGAAGTTCCCTGATGAAAACTGCCAAATAGAAAGTGTGGCTACTGGATTCTACCACAACATTTACCCTAATATTGGGCTCCTGGCCTATTAGAAAGGTGCAAAATTCCTAGTGAGATGAAGTGGGTGAACAGCTGGAATGTATTTTAAAAACTTATAATTCACTCTTCAGTTTAAGCACTCAAAAGTGGCTCACTTTATACATCTGTATTTATACAGTACTTTTTCATAAGTGATCAAATTGCTTCATATACATTACCTTGATGTTTCTTGTAACAACCCTGTAAGGTAGACCAGCATCATTGCCCCATCTCAGAGTCTGGTCTGAAAACTCATGAGACAACAACCATAGTGCCAGAAAGTATATAGAACAGTGGCAGAGATCTGTCATGTTTAGAAGTCCACTCCATGTAATTCGAGTAGTTAAACCATACCGGAATCTGGAGCAGTTTCTTCCAACCCTGGTTTTACTTGGTCTCTCCCTGTCTTTACAAGCTAGACCTGGTCAGGTAGTCCTGCAGGATTCCTATAGGACTCAATTTAAGTACTTGTTTGATACTAACTTTGCTTTAATAAAAACATACTCTGCTTAAACCATTTCTCTGCATTTTCCTAGGTTCCCAAAGATAAAGAATCTGACAAAATGGAAGTCAGAAAACCACAGGACAGGAGAACTTGGCTAGATGGGTAGAATGTACTGAAGGCTGGTACACAGAGCGGGTGACAAGTATCAGGTTTTGAGCTGAAACTCACCGCTTTGAAAAAGAAGGGTCAGATTTCAGAGCCACAGTACCAGGTTAACACACAGGGCCAGGTTAACATGTTCAATAGGTTGTCTTCTTCCTGCTTGTGTTAACACTTAGTTACCACACCCTCAGGAATCTGTGATCAGATATGTATACTTTGATGCACAAAACCGCAAATACATCCTTGCTAGCATAACCATGAACAATGTTTGTTTGTTTGTTTAAACACATTTTATTCAAATAAAAAATGAAAGTGACACAGATGTCAATCCTATACTAATCTGGAAGTAAGTCCCATTAAACTCCATGGATCTTACTAGTGAGGAGGCATGCGTAGGATTACACCGTCAGACTGGCCTCTTTATCAAACACAAACAATACCATCTTATGAAGGCAAATAACCCACAAGTTGGAGGGTGTTTCCCTTTTTTTGTAATCTATTCACTGAGGCTACAGTTATGCCAGATGCCCTGTGCCACCTCCTTCAGGGTCAACCCCAAGCTGAGAGTGTTGTTCAGGGCGGTTGTTGATGGTTTGACAGTGACACCTACAGTTCTATCTTTGGCAGTAGTGATCTCGAGTCGGACATGACTGAACGACTGAACAACAACAACAACAACCAGAGTGGCAAACTTCAGCTTAGCAGAGAAGATACCAGCTTGAAGTGCTGTGAACTGTCTACTTTGCAAATGGTCACTGTAATTATTTTACATGCATCTACACCTTAACATAATTATCACTGTATTTCTTGCATTTCATTTCCCTCTGATGTCATTACTAACATTTTTCTTCTTCTTCTGCCCTTGCTAACTCAGGATGGCATTCCATACATCTAATGAAGATAGCTTAGGTCCACAAAAGCATATGCCATTATTATTATTAATTATATTAAAATTATTATTATTATGTATGCATTGCTTTCCACTGCAAAAAGCCGTCTCAAAGCAACACACACACATACTGAAATCCATAACAGGAAAAACCCCAAATCAATAAAATCCATAATCACCATATTAATACAAACAAAAATAAACACCACAAAAACATAACCTAAAAACAAGACAATATGAAAAGTGCCCACCCACAACAAAATCTCCCCCCACCCTTTGTTGTTTGTGCTGCGACAGACTAGCGTTGGCTGGTCCTCTTGAAATTGCTCGGAGAGACGATACAGAAATGGTGCTGTGTTCCTCTGCAGAAGGTGATGGCTGCAGCAGTGTCTTCTTCATTTTTGGCATGGAGAAGGGGGGGGGGTGCAAATGAAGAGGCTGTCCACTTGGGATGGGGGTTTGTCAGGGGGGTGGTCTGAATGCTGGGGACCAGCTGCAAGGTATCCAGAGCATTCTTCAGTACCTCTTGTCAGGTGGTTTGCAGTAACAAGTTTCCCACTTATTAGCCATGATAGCAAGTTTAAAAAATTGTAGTAGAAGTAAAGTTTTATTCACCGGGCTGCCACTTGGTGAGTATCACAGGGGCACCCGACCATTCATTTTAATCTCATGTGATCTGCACTGAACTATGCACTGCTGGAGCTGCTCTGTATACACACTACTTTTCGACTCAATGCAATTCTCACCTCTTAAATCTAAAAGGATTTCTTAAGCTTTTCCCTATAAAAATAACCTAAATCCAGAAATGTGAACAATAGACTCTGTATCAAACAGAAACAAGAGATTATTGTTTATATTTTAAAAGGGAATGGAAATATAATATAAATCTAAAGCCATAGGCCCGTATCTCTATTTCCAATCTGCTAGCTAATGTTGGTTTCTATGGCAGCAGAAAATGTGGATATATTATTATTATTCAAAGGAACTATAGAATTTAAGAACAATAACTTATCCCATAAATTGTTCTTTTCTTTTCTGATTCTCTGCCAGATATGATAAAACATTAGGCATTTATAGTGCAAAATGTAATTCTGCTTCAAAGAATACATGTCCCCCACCCACCCCCCACGCACCACTGCCCCACACTCATACATTATTATCCTCTTTCTGGTGTTAAAAATGAAACATTTGTGGAATGAAGGAGGGCATCTGGTTGTTGCCTTATAAACAGCTGGAAAGGAGAACCTGATTTAATTAACAATATTAAACTAGCAGAAATGGAAAGAGCAGCAAAATTAGTCATGATTTGCCATCAACTCTTCCTTTACATTTGCAGAAATGAGATTACATTTAGAATAAACAGCTGTGTAGCTGATCATCATTTCCAATGTTCAAAATTAGAAGCCTTTTTAGATTCTCCTTTCTTGAGTCTGACAACAGAATTTAGTAAGGGCTACACATCGAGCAAACACGTACAAAGCTGCAGTTGTGAATAAATTTCAGATGAATGAAACATTGGAGGTGCAAGGCTAAAACAACTTGTAATCACTGCTCAAAATCTAGATACTGCAGATCAAAAGCCACAACTGACTTCAGATGCCAGGAAATGTATTTAGTTAATTGAGTTTATATCTGGCCCTCTCTTGAAATGCTCAGGGAAGGTAAGAAATTATAATAAATAACATAAGTTAAAGTGAATAAGCCATAAATTACTTATCCCCATCTACCAAATGCCAGCCATTTTAGAAAAAGTACGTAACCATTTTCAAAGTATACTTAAGCCAGAGCTCTAGCAAATCTTCAGGGAAGTATATTTATGAAATGTCACTGTGAAATACTCCTGAGAACTCTTCTCTTGGCTGACCTTAGAGAAAGTGTGAAGGACCAAAGAGAAGCTGTGGTCTCTTAAGATATGCAGGACTTTATAGATCATGAACCTATAAAGCCTTTGAAGTATGCCCAGATTCTAATACAGATTCTGAGAACACAGAGAGGCAACCTGGATGACTCTGTGGCAGCTCTCTGTGCCAATCACAATGGAAGGAGGGTCTGGGAGAACTGAGTATAAAAGCAAGAGGGCTGCAGAAGCAAGAGCCTTCCTGCTGTGTGACACTTCTGACATGATCAGCAATCATGTCATTTAAAAACCATTAAATACCAGGAATGAGGCAGGGGGGAGGGGGGAATGATCAGAGGCAGAGCAGCATTAAGGCTTTCTACACACGGACCTTTTATCCTGCAATTGAGATTGCTTCTTCATGGAAGTTTGCTAGCTCTTTATAGAATAGTCATAGAATAGTAGGGTTGGAAGGGACCTACAAGGCCATCTAATCCAACCCCCTGCTCAATGCAGGAAATTTACATGACGCTGTGATCATTCCAGGCGTCTCCTGCACTGTGGGCATTTCTACACCAGCCTAAAGTCCTGCATTTAAAACGGGGCTTTCTGCTTCCGTTTTAAATTCAGGATCACATACATGCTCTTCCTTTACCCCCCCACCCCACCCTTCTCCTGGCATCTGAGTCTTCCATTATCTTTCACTGATCTCGCTCCTATTGTTGCCACTTTAACTTTTTTCACGGAGGGAACTGAAGCAGAGCACAGCGGGGTAATTTAATAGCTCATTATGTGCAATCTATTTAAAAACGGAACAAAGGGCATTTAGTGCAGGAGGGTCAAGGCATCATGTAAAGAGACCACAAACTTCCGTGAATGAGCAATCTCAATCGCAGGATAAAAGCTCCGTGTGATGAAGCCCTAAATGCCCTTTGTTCCATTTTTAAATAGATTGTAGATAATGAGCTATCAAATTACCCCGCTTGTGTTCTGCTTCAGTTCCCTCCATCAAAACAGTTAAAGTGTAGAGGAGCAAGATCAATGAAAGATAATGGAAGACTCAGCTCCGGGGGAGAAGGAGGGGGGAAGGGGTGTGGGAGAAAGAAGCATGTGAAAAAGGGAATCCTTGTGATCCTGCATTTAAAACGGAAACAGAAAGCCCCGTTTTAAATGCAGGATTTTAGGCAGGTGTAGAGATGCCCTAAGCTGTCTCAGTAAACCCTCTCTCCACAAGCGGCAATTAGCATTAGGGAGGGAAGTGGGAGCTCCTAATGCTAATTGCCAGATGGCTGGGATGATTATTACTGAGACTGCAGTTGGGGAGGGAAGGGTTATACCTCCCCTTCCTGTGGGTTGCGGTGCCAATGACTCCCCTCCAGCCCACTTAGTATGGGGGGAGGGGGAATTAAGAAAACAGCAACAACAGTATGATTGCTAATCACATTGATAACGTCAGTTCTAGTTGGGCCCTAAGAGGAGCTGAACTCTCTCCCCACCATGGTTTACTTCCCCAAAGACCCTGTTCCCAAGTGCTTTTCTCACAGCCAGGATCCCTGCTTGGGGAAACCTGACCGGAGAGAAAGACAGTGAGGAGCCTAGGGACGTATTAAAAAGGACATTGGTTCATTCAAAAAGGCCATAGGAAATCATTGGAAGATCTTAGGGATCATCTTCAAAGCAAAATACCTGCAAGAGATAGACATTTAATTTTCATAGAAAACAACTCCAAATCAAAACACTTACTAACAGAGTGGTTTTAGGGAACAACTCCTATTACACACAACACAGCAATTCATGGGGATCATCTCCACACAGACAAAGAAATCAGAATGCAATACACAGGTGACTACAATCTCACATAATGATCTATAAGCATGTTTCAAATGGCTTAGATATGTGGAGGGCTTTTTCTCAAAAACCCTGCCTAGGATTATTCTCATGTTTACTGATTCCCCCAGTTGCTGTACCGGGCAACCTCCCCTTACAAATGGCCTGTACTTCCGAATTAGGGATGGACGAAATTCACTTACCTGAACCCGAAGCTTGCTTCACGGTGGAGGGGAGGCGCTCCGTCCCTCCCCCCAAAATTCTGGCCGGGGGGGAGGCGCCTCTTCCCTCCCCGCCGAAATTCTGGCCGGGGGAGAGCGCCCCGCCTCTCCGGACGCAAAAGTTCTTCTCCTTCCGGGATGCAAATGGCGGTGGCCGTAGCCGCTGCCGTTTGCGTCCCTGGCCTGCAGTCAGCCATGATAGGCTACGTAAAGATTTACGTAGCCTATCACGGTGTTTTTTGAAAATCTAGCAGTGATAGGCTACGTAAATCTTTATGTAGCCTATCACGTTTGTTGTTGTTGTTGTTGTTTTTTACTTGGAAATGGCGGCGGCGGCAGCCAGTCGGAAGACCAGCCACCACCACCGCCGAACTGCCGCCGGGAGCCGCCGCCGCCAGGGACATTCACCAAAGTTAAGTCCCATCCTGGGGTGGCGGGGGGGTGGCGGACCGTTTCTCCACCAATTTCGGGGGGCCGAATGCGTTGGCATTCGGCCTCCCGGAGATTCGTGGAGAAATTCTACGACATCCCTATTCCGAATGGCCATAGGAATACATTGGACTGAGACAAGCAGCCCAACAGGAAACAGCAGGAGTCTCCAAACTTCTCATAGGTGACAGAGTATCTGCAAGCATCCCAAAAGCACCAATTTGTTGCATGCTCCATAGGAATGGCCTGTCTTTCTGCATGGCCATAATATTCATGTGTCCTTCTAAGACAAGCAGCCCCACAGGAAGGAGCAGGAGCTTCAATACCGCTGACAGGAAACAGACTGAGTACCCCCAAAGGCCCCAAGAGTCCTGATGCCATTCCCCTTCCATGGGCATGGCCATAATATTCAGGTATCCTTCCGAATGGCCATGGGAATGCATAGGACTAAGATGAGCAGCCAAACAGAAAAGAGGGGGAGCCCCCCAATAGCTCAAAATTCATAGTACCCCAAAACATCCCAGGAATCTAAATGTGATGAATGCTCCATAGAAGTCCCCCATATTTGTGCATAGCCATAATGATCAGATGTCCTTACAAATGGCCATAGGAATGCATTAGACTAATCCAAGCTAGGGATGTACGAAAGTCACTTACCTTTGATGAAATTTGCTTCGCGGTGGGGGGGAGGCGCTCCGTCCCTCCCCCCGAAATTCTGGCCGGGGGGGGAGGCACCCCACCCCTCCCGCCATAAATCCTGGCCGGCCGGGAACGCAAATGGCAGCGACCGTAGCCGCCGCCGTTTGCGTCCCTGCAGTCAGCCGTGATAGGCTACGTAAATGTTTACGTAGCCTATCACGGCTGAGTGAAAAAAAAAAACGCACGTATGCAAATGGCAGCGCCCATGGGCGCCGCCATTTGCGTTCCTTATTTTGGAACGTGTAGTCTACGTAAACATTTACGTAGACTACGGCGAAAATAAGGGGAACACAAATAGCGTATTTGGATTCCCCTTCTTTTCGCCGTAGTCTACGTAAATGTTTACGTAGACTAGACGTGCCAAAATAAGGAAAGCAAATGGCGGCACCCATGGGCGCCGCCATTTGCGTATGCGCGGTTTTTTGTTTTTTGTTTTCACTCAGCCGTGATAGGCTACGTAAACATTTACGTTACGTTAAATGCCTATCACGGTATTTTTTAAAAATCTAGCCGTGATATCACGTTTTGTTTTTGTTTTTTTTACTGGAAATGGCCGCGGCGGCAGCCAGTCAGAAGACCGGCCGCCGCCGCCACCGAACCTCCGCCACAGCCGAGCCACAGCCACATAGCCAAAGGTAAGTCCCGTCCCGGGGTGGGGGCGGGGGGTGGCAGACCGTTTTGTCACTGATTTCGGGGGGCCGAATGCACTGGCATTCGGCCTCCCCGAGATTCGTGGCGAAATTCTCTGACATCCCTAATCCAAGCAGCCCCACAGAAAGGAGAAGGAGCCAAAAAACCACTCATGGGTGGCAGAGCAAGTACCCCCAAAGCCCCAGAGTCCCTATGCCGTTTCCCCTCCATAGAAATGGCCCCTCCTTGAGCATGGACATGAAAAGGAGGCTTGCCTGGCATGTATGAACACCAGCTCTAAGCTGAGCTATCCCAATGAAGGGGAAGGTTCTCTGGCATTTAAGAACCCCAGCTGTAGATGCAGCCATCCCCATGAAGGGGAGAATGGCCAGCCATGGGTTAAAAGCAGGTCTAAGCAGAGCCATCCCCATTAAGGGCAGGCTTACCTGGCAGGTATTAAATGCAGCTTGAAGCTGAGTAATCCGCAGAAGGGGGTGCATGTCTGCCAGGTTTAAAACCAGACTGAGCCAGACCCATCAAGGGGAGTATTGCCAGCCATGTGTGAACCCCAGCTCTGAGGTGAGCCATCCCAAACAAGGGGAGAATTGCCAGGCATGTGTTAAATGCAGCTGTAAGCTGAGCCATACCCATGAAGGGGAGAATGGCCAGACATGTGTTAAATGCAGCACTAAGATATCCCCATGAAGGGGAGAATGGACAGGCATGTGATAAATGCAGTTCTAAGCTGAGTTTTCCCAATGAAGGGGATAACGGCCAGGCATGTGATAAACACAGCTCTAAACTGAGCCATCCCCGTGAAGGGGAGAATGGCCAGACATATGTTAAATGCAGCCGTAGGGTGAGCTATCCACATGAAGAGGATAATGCCAAGGCATATGATAAATGTAGCTCTAAGTTGACCCATCCACAAGAAGGGGAGAATAGCCAGGCATGTGTTAAACGCTGATCTAAGTTGAGCCATCCCCATGAAGGGGTGAATGGCCAGGCATGTGTTAAAGCCAGCTCTAGGCATAACCAAGAAGGACATGGCTGCTAACTATGTGTAAACCCCTGCTTCAAGCTGAGCTATCTCCATGCAATGGCATGTGTTAACAGCAACATTTCCAAACATCTCTTGAACAGAAGCTGAATTTCACCTGTCATCCCACCCATCCAGGAGGGGGCAAGCAGATCAGGAGCCCATGTAAGTCTTCAACCAGCCCAGCCAAGGCAACATCCTGATTCCATATCCGGAGCAGACAGACAAGCAAGGGAAGAGCAGTACTTCTTCACACAGCGCATAGTTAAACTATGGAATTCTCTACCACAGGATGTAGCGATGGCCACCAATTTGGATGACTTTAAAAGGGGGTTGGACAAATTGCTGGAGGAAAAGGCTGTCAATGGCCACTAGTCTGGATGGCTATGTGCTACCTCCAGAACCAGAGGCAATGATCCTATGGCTCTCTTCACACAATAAAGAAAGTTTTTATCCTGTGATTGAGATTACTCCTTCACAGAAGTTTGCGGGCTCTTTACATGATGCCATGACCCTCCAGGACGTCTTCTGCATTAAATGCCCTTTGTTCCATTTTTAAATAGATCGCAGATAATGAACTGTCAAATTAACCCCTTGTGTTCTGCTTGAGTTCCCTCAGTGAAAAGAGTAAAAGTGGCAAGAAGAGGAGTGAGATCAATGAAAGACAATGGAAAACTCAGATCCAGGGAGAAGGAGGGGGGAGGGGGGAGCCATTGTGATCCTGCATTTAAAACAGATGCAGAAAGCCCCATTTTAAATGCAGGATTTTAGGCTAGTCTAGAGATGCCCTATGTGACCAGTTGCTGGGGAACAGGGGTGGGAGGGTGCTCTTGTGTTCATGTCCTGCTTGTGGGTTCCTGGACGACAGATGGTTGGCCACTATGTGAACAGAATGCTGGACTAGATGGACCCTTGGTCTGATCCAGCATGGCTCTGCTTATGTTCTTATGACTGATAATATGCAGTTGCATATGAGAAGGAATTTAAAAAAACAACCCTAATACAATGTCAAACTTACTAACTGCAATACCCAGGGAGGCACCTTAGCGTTCAGACATCCCTCTAACAGAAATTGCATTCCAATAGGTTTTGTTTGCTCATTTATTTTTTGGTACAGCAGGGGTGAGGGGAGCAGAGTAAGTGCCCAAGTAACTCTTCATCCTGCTGGGCCAACATAGCATCTTCTTGAGTCAGTCTGTAAATAGAGAAAACTGATGAGAAAAGCTCTGTGAACACTCTCCCTCCAGCAAAAGTATGGGGAAGACTGTGAGCTTATATAAACTATGTCTGTGGTTATGTAGCCACAGCTGAATTGAGTCTACCTTGTTAGTACGCACAGCTGGTTCTTTCTCCTCATGAGTAGACTCTTGCTCCTGAGTAGACCCTTCCAACCTTGACCACTTTAGTTCTCTATAGTGCTAAAAAGAGCCATTAAAAAAGAATTAAAAATGAAATCATGGGGAGTTCGTTCTTCCAATGCTGACTTTCTTCATGCAAAGCAGGCACTTTACCACTGACCAATGGCCCCATCCCTTAACCTCCTTTAGCTCTGTAGCACTAACATCAGTCATTACAATAAAAATTCCCACAGGGTGTATGAGAAGTGGGAGGGATAGACCCCAGATCTTCTGCAGTTGAGGGCTCCAAACTGGGGAAACCCATGACTTAAGCTTCTCCTCTGTCAATTTAAGCTCTGAGTACATGGTGCAAGTACTGAGTGATTTATGGTGGAGGTCTGTCTTGTAAAAGAGATAGGGGTTTGGGGTGGAGGTGCCTGAGAGTGGGGAGAGACAATTAGGGACCGAAGAGATCTACTGTCCTAGCCCACCGTCCTGCCAGGCCTACTCACCCAGTCCAGCCATTTCCCAGAGGCCTGGTCTCCCGGGGCATGGGGGAGTAGGTGGAAACCCCTCCTGCAAGAGGTGCCTCTGGAGCACAGACAAAAGGTGGTGTTGAGGGCTGACTTTCAATAGATTGCAGCAAGGGAGCTGCTCTACTACATACAAAACCCTGACCCAAAATCGGATCATCTACAAATGAGTTAGCACTGGGAACCCACAAACATATGGTGCTATGGGCAACAGGCAGCCCCCTTCTAGCCATGGCCAATTCCCGAGACAGGCAGCCCAGCTCTCCAAGGCCAACTGAAGTACCTGAGTCCTGCAGTTGCATTTTGTGGGGATTCTGAGTTAGAGGGTATGGGGGATTTCCTCCCCGCAGCACTGCTACCACCTATGGGGAAACTGCTCCTTCACTGGGCAATCCTACCTATAGGGTTTCTTAATTATAGCAAATGCTTATATTTCAGGGCCTAAGGAACTCTCTGCCACTATATCCACAAGCTGATCCTTCCCGTTGCCACCAATTCTCTTAGAATACTTTAACATCTCCTAGTAGCTGGTATAAGATGCTTAAGCATGAGATGGGCACAAACGCTAAAGACAAGATGAACTATTAGACAAGTAAATGTATTACAAGGATATTTGGACATAAAGGAATACTAATATTTACTTTGGGGTTTTCAAAAGACTGCTTAGTGACAATTCTTAAGGACTCAAGAGACATTGTTGCTGCTACAAGCCTCTTAATGACTTCTTTTACCTCAGGCCAAATTTATTTATTTATTTATTTATTTATTTATTTATTTATTTCTATACCGCCCAATAGCTGAAGCTCTCTGGGCGGTTCACAAAAATTAAAACCAAACAACACACAATAAAACAATTTAAAATATATAGAACATTAAAACCACAATATAACAATACAACCACAATAAAACCTAGCAGCAGTGCAGGAGTTTAAAATACAGATTTAAAACAACAAAGACAAAAATTTAGAAAGCTAAAATGCTAAAATGCCTGGGAAAATAAAAAGGTCTTCACCTGGCGCCGAAAGGAATACAATGTAGGCGCCACGCAAACCTCACTAGGGAGCTCATTCCAGAGCCGGGGTGCCACAACAGAAAAAGCCCTCCAGAAAAATTCCCCAAACCTTCACCTGAGCCAAAATTCCCCAAACCTTCACCTGAGCCAAATACACCTACAACCAGGTCCAGCTCTTCGGTACAGACTTCCTCTGGTTGCATTTATGCTCTTCCTGTTGTATTTATGACTGCTTGGACAATTTATCGGCAGGGGCGGAGGTGTCTCCATGAATGATTTACTCTGAGCTGTCTGCGTTTGGAGGTCGTTAGGGTTATATGACGTCGTGGCCATCCAGCAGCCACCCTGGAACTTATCAGGGAAAACCTGGATTTCCTGAGCCTGCTTAAAGTCTGATTCTTTTCCTTAAGTTGGGTTCTCGCCGATATAGTTGCTGTGTGCCCCAACCCCTGCATTTACCTCAAGTATGCTAGCCCAGCCCAGGGGTGTGCCTTTCACCGTGATTCCGGTCAAGGGGTGTTTCCTGTCCCTGCATAAACCAATTAATGTCTACTCAGAAGTAACTCTCATTGTAGTCAATGGGGCTTGTCCCCTGAATATGCACACCAGCATTTACAGAGATCCCACTCAAATTGAAATAGCAGATTTTAAAGCACCAATTCCCTAAAGGCTGTAAAGCGCTTTACAAAAGCTGCGATTCTGTGTTGTTTGGTTTATTGCCATTCGGAAGTAACTACTTCCACCTTTGATCACCGGATCCTGCACAGCATCGGGTTAGAAAGAGGGCTGGTTTCTGCATCCATTTCCCCTCTATCTTTCCCAGCACAAACATATGTGTATCTACTCAGAAGGAACTCACATTGTGGTCAATGGGACTTGTCCCCAAAATGCGCACTCCTGGAGTTACTAGATTCCCATGAATTGAAATAACGCGTGTAGGAGCCTGGATGTCAAAGCTTTGAAGCTTCAGTTGATTGCATCATCGGCTGATCAGGAGAGAAAGAACATAGTGTTCTTTTAATTATTGTTCTTTAAGAGAGTAAATATCGCTGAGGTGGGGAGGCGGGGAGAGGAGATTTTTCCCAGCATCATGAATTTCAGGGGAAGGAGAACACTGTGTTCCTTTACTGATTGTTCTTTCATGGAGTAAATAATGCCAAGGGGGAGCATGGAGACAGAGATAGAGTGATTTATGTAGTGACACAGGAGAAAACCTCCTGGGATTTTATCAAAGGTGAAAGCAGGGGAGAGCCTGGATGGGGAGAGCCTCTCTTACTGGTTGAGCAACCCCTGCCCATTAGATGATGTTCACTCCAACCCCCACCCCACCCTACCCGGAAGTATGTTCTGTGAAATGACTTTTACTGGTGTGATACACTTGCTCAAAGAGCCCTGCGCAGAGCAAAGCCAGCTTCCTGAAAAATTTGGGTACACCACGATTGGCTTCTCCTTCCATCTCCTTTGATCTCCTTCCATTCTCATGGAGAAACCCCCTAGGTTTTACTGCCTGCTTGTATAACTTTCCTCTGGCAAGTTCTTAGGGCAGCCACCCTACACCTGATCTTCACCAGCCACATATGGTTATCCCACAGAGAAGGAATAGCTTAATATTCAGGATTTAGCTATTCAATTTCTCCTCAGTTTTCTCCTAGTCCTTCTAAAACACCACCCACAAAACAGCAGAACTTCCCCCTCATTGAGTACCACAGGCTGACTAACTCCAACTCTGCTCAACCTGTATATTTGAAAATAAACTGAAATATGACGAAATACCTTAAGCCTCCACTGACCTCCTTCCAAAGGAAACCAAACCCAGGTAAGTGCGGCACCCATGGAATTTCTTGGGGGAAGCATAACAAACTGGACAGAATATTAAAAGCAGAAATCTGGATTTACTGAATAGGAAGCCAAAGAAACCATCAGAAATGGTGGCCAAAGATAAATAGAATCATGTTTTTCCGGTGGAAATTAAATGCTTAAATGCCAGGTGTTCATTCTAAATGGAGAAACAGCAGATCTGAGGAAAAGAAGACATCGGGGGGAGGGGGTGTGAGGAAGTAAAATACAGCATTGATTTCATTTCTTTGCTTCATGTCACACATATCTATCATCTGATGAATATTATTCCCACATGGCTTTTCTGGAAACCTGGAATTTGGTATTTTAAAAAAAAATATTACCACAAGCTAAGCTTGACCTTTAAATATTAGTGTTTAAATATTAATGAAATAGCAGAAGGAAATCAGATTGACAGGTGTAATACAAGTTAGACAAAATAGCATATTACAATTATATGCTGCTTTGAAATTTCCATTAGTAATAACAAGATACATACATATACCTCTGCCTGCTGAACTGAAAATGCATGGGTGGGAGGGGGATAGGATCCAGGCAGAATAAATTAATAGGAAATTGACTTAGAAGTAATTATTATTCTTCCATAACTTTGGGGGCAAAATACTTTACATTGCACAAGTTATTTAATGCACATAAGTGGACCTGTTCTCTCTCTATTTTTTTTAAAAAAATGGATTCCTGTCACATTTATTTCCTAAAATACTGTACCCAGAGACTCCTTTTCATTTCACTAATTCGGTCAAATCTCCATCTTTTATATCACTTTCCTTTTCAGCTAACTGTCCTGTTTCCTGTTAATAAATGAGCAACTTTGCAATATGCATGTATCTCAGGCATAGTTTGGCTTTAGTTCTAATAAGAGAGCAGAAACATTCAAGGTTCAAACCACCGTACTGTTCAATGTACTTAAGTCCCACAGAAATCAATGGTACATGATCACAATGGAATTGCTCTCATTGGCTGTGGATGGGAAACAATACATTGATAAAGAGGTTTGCAGTGACTGAGAAAAACAACAAATTATTAAAAAACAAACAAACCCCTAAACAATTCTTTGGGGAAGCCAGATCTGACTCAGTCAGCACGCCTGTTTGCATCTGTCAGATGCTTGAAGCTATGCTTACTTTGGATGTATGGCATGCATGCGCCTCAGGCCTTGCACTAAACTTGCTCAGGCTCTTTGTGAGAGCTTGGGAAAGGCTATACCTTGAAACAAAATGCCAGGCACGAAAGTCTAGTCCCTTCTGACTTTAAATCTATAAACTGAGTTGTTCTGGCTGAATCAGCGGACACCGTAATTGTATAACATAACATCTCCACAGATTAGGCAGATCAGGTTTCCTAGGGACATGGCAATAAAAAAAGTCATATGCCTCAATTTCATGATAACGCTGCTCATCTGAAATAACTTTCTTCATCCTCACATCTCTGTCATAGATTTGTTTTATTTTTTGACTCCCTTTACTCCAAGCTCAACTCCCAGACTCCCTGGCCATTGGCCATGTTGGCTGGGGCTCTTGGGAGTTGTAATCCAAAATATCTGAAGACCACCAAGTTGACTACCCCTGCTGGTCTATCTGAAGACCACCAAGTTGACTATGTTCCTAGAGAACCTGCTCTCCAGGTTCTCTAGGAACATAGGAAGCTGCATTACACTGAGTCAGATCATTGGTCATATAGCACAATATTATTGATACACATTGGCAGTGGCTCTCCAGGGTTTCAGGCAGGAGTTTTTCCTGCCCTAACTAGAGTTGCCAGGGATTGAACCTGAGACCTTCTGCGTGCAAAGCAGGTACTCTACTTTCCTCCCTCCCTCCCTCCCTCCCTGAAGGAGGAACATTAGTCCATGGATCAATGGAACCAATTACCTAGGGAGGTGGTGGGCTCTCCCACACTGAAGGCATTCAAGATGAGGCTGCACAGCCATCTGTCAGGGATGTTCTGACTTGGATTCCTGCAATGAGCAAGGGGTTGGACTTGATGGCCTTGTAGGCCCCTTCCAACCCTACTATTCTATGATTCTATGATTATAGAAAGCTCTGCTTTGGATAGTGTGCTGGGCTTGGAAGGGGGAGACCTCTGTTTAGTTTAAGTCATAAAGCTCACTGAGTGATCTTAGACCAGCCTAACCTATCTCACGGGGTTGCTGTGGAGATAAAATGGGGTACCTGATATGTACCACCCTGAATTCCTTGTGGCCAGTCTTCATGGCAATGCATTGAGATGCGTTTTCAGCTTCTATCCGTTTTTCCCTGAAATCGGTTTGGCTCCATCAGGGGCACACAAAGCAAGAAAAGCAGACTATACACCTCCCAAACAGACCACTTCACCAGTAGGGCAATAACTACTGGAGGGGCAAACAACCAGACCTGTCTCCTCCACACACTACTGTGAAATGGCAGCAAATTAAAACAATAATGGAAAGGGGATGGCACCACCCCTTGATGGAGATCACAGCCAGGTGAAAGACACATCCCTTTCATTCCCATCAGGCTGGATTTAATCCAGAGGAATGAGGCACACTGCAGCTGAATTGCTTGGGAGCTGCATTTTTTTAAAAAATGCAGTAAAACTACTCTGCGAAAATGCGGAGCTTACAGAGGGAAGCAGCAGCGTCACTGCCGATATCACGTGTTGCAAATGACTTCAAACTGCTTCCCCTCCACAGTAAATTGCACATGACTATTGGCCATTGGAGACAGCAGGTTCTTTAATTCATATAAAGCCTTTTATCCACTGAAAACATGTTTGTAGAAGTGTGTCATAAATAATAGAGATACCCTTTCCCAGTGAACTAAACTAGATAGTTCATGAGCTTCCTTCCGATATAGTATTTGTATGATTTAATTTCTGGCTAGCTTGCTTTGTACTCTGACTTGCATATCCTTTCTCAAGCCAGTTATCCCTTCAAATCCAGTAGAGTTACCCACCAGAACAAGAATTACTGAACAAGTAAAAGCTTCAGATCATATTCCCAGACCTGCCTGTCCTTCAATCCAGATACATAGGTAGATGATAGATAGATAGATAGATAGATAGATAGATAGATAGATAGATAGATATAATATTTTGCTCTCATCTATTTAAAAATACTGCCATCTTCTGGCTTGTTGCTAAAGCAAAACAACTTTATTTCAGAAAGAAGTGCTACTCTGGTTAATGAATGTGTCTGATCATAAAAGTCAAGTTTGCTTTGAACTTTTACAGGAAAATGCCATTGATAATAAAGGAGAGTGCAACTGAAAGTACACAGACAGATTTATTATTACTCTACTACATAGGTTAAGTTTAAGAGCAACATTATTATAGTCACGGCTCTGCAGTTTAAGACAAACTGCAGACACGCTTAGGTGAGAGTCACATAAGCTACTGAGCAGCAACATTATCCAACGTAAGAGTCAAAAATTAATTTAGAGAGCTGAACAGAAAGGACATGGAAACATAAACTAAATAGCCAGATTATGAAAGAATCATTCCGTCTGCCAACACAATAAAGTAATCATTGTTATTATATAGTGTGATGAATTTGGGTATTTGTTCAGTTGTTCAGTCGTGTCCGACTCTTTGTGACCCCATGGACCATAGCATGCCAGGCCTTCCTCTCCCAGAGTGTGCTCAAGTCCGTATTCATTGCATTGGTGATGCGATCTAGCCATCTCATCCTCTGCCGTCCCCGTCTCCTTTTGCCTTCAGTCTTTCCCAGCATCAGGGTCCTTTCCAGTGACTTTTCTCTTCACATTAGGTGGCCAAACTATTTGAGCTTCAGCTTCATTATCTGTCCTTCCAATGAGCAGTCAGGGTTGATTTCCTTTAGGATTGACTGATTTGACCTCCTTGAAGTCCAGGGGACTCGTAAGAGTCTTCTCCAGCACCACAGTTCAAAAGCATCGATTCTTCGGCGCTCAGCCTTCCTTATAGTCCAGCTCTCACAGCCATACGTTGCTACTGGGAAAACCATAGCTTTGATTAGATGGACCTTTGTCGGCAAGGTGATGTTTCTGCTTCTTACTATGCTGTCTAGGTTTGCCATAGCTTTCCTCCCAAGGAGCAAGTGTCTTTTAATTTCATGGCTACAGTCACCGTCTGCGGTGATCTTGGAGCCCAAGAAAATAAAATCTGTCACTGCTTCCATTTCTTCCCCTTCTATATGCCAGGAAGTGATGGGGTCAGATGCCATGATCTTCGTTTTTTTAATGTTGGGTTTCAAACCAGCTTTTGCACTCTCCACTTTCACCCTCAACAAGAGGCTCTTTGGATCCTCTTCGCTTTCTGCCATTAGGGTGGTATCGTCTGCGTATCGGAGGTTGTTGATAATTCTCCCGGCAATCTTAATTCCGACCTGTGATTCATCCAACCCAGCGTTTCTCATGATGTACTCTGCATATAAATTAAATAAGCAGGGTGACAATATGCAGCCTTGTCGTACTCCTTTCCCAATTTTGAACCAATCGGTTGTTCCATGTCCGGTTCTTACTGTTCCTTCTTGACCCTCGTACAGGTTTCTCAGGAGACAGGTAAGGTGGTCTGGTACTCCCATCTCTTTAAGAATTTGCCAGAGTTTGTTGTGATCCACACAATCAAAGGCTTTAGCGTAGTCAATGAAGCAGAAATAGACGTTTTTCTGGAATTCTCTTGCTTTCTCCATGATCCAGCGAATGTTGGCAATTTGATCACTAGTTCCTCTGCCTCTTCGAAACCCAGCTTGTACTTCCAGTAGTTTTCGGATCACATACTGCTGAAGCCTAGCTTGTAGGATTTTGAGCATCACCTTGCTGGCATGTGGAATGAGCACAGTTGTATGGTAGTTTGAACACTCTTTGGCATTGCCCTTCTTTGGAATTGGAATGTAAACTGACCTTTTCCAATCTTGTGGCCGTTGTTGAGTGTTCCATATTCAACACAATATGAGTGTTGGCATATTGAGTGCAGCACTTTAACAGCAGCATCTTTTAGGATTTTAAATAGCTCAGCTGGAATACTGTCATCTCCACTAGCTTTGTTATTAGTAATGCTTCCTAAGGCCCACTTGACTTCATGCTTTAGGATGTCCGGCTCAAGTTCAGTGACCACACTATCATGGTTATCAGGGACATTCAGATCTTTCCTGTATAGTTCTTCTGTGTATTTTTTCCACCTCTTCTTAATATCCTCTGCTTCTGTTAGGTCCCTGCCTTCTTTGTCCTTTATCATGCCCGTCTTTGCACAAAACGTTCCCTTGAGATCTCCAATTTTCTTGAAAAGATCTCTAGTCTTTCCCATTCTGTTGTTTTCCTCGATTTCTTGGCATTGTTCATTTAAGAAGGCCTTCTTATCTCTCCTTGCTATTCTCTGGAAATCTGCATTCAGTTGGACATATCTTCCCCTTTCTCCCTTGCTTTTCGCTTCCCTTCTTTCCTCAACTACTTGTAAAGCCTCATCAGACAGCCACTTTGCTTTCTTGTATTTCTTTTTCTTTGGGATGGATTGAGTTGCTGCCTCCTGAACAATGTTATGGACCTCCGTCCATAGTTCCTCAGGCACTCTGTCTATCAGGTCTAATCCCTGAAATCTATTCCTCACCTCTACTGTATATTCATAAGGGATATGATGTAGGTCATACTTGAAAGGTTTAGTGGTTTTCCCTATGTTTTTCAATTTAAGCCAAAATTTTGCAATAAGGAGCTCATGATCTGAGCCACAGTCAGCTCCAGGTCTTGTTTTTACTGACTGTATAGAGCTTCTCCATCTTTGGCTGCAAAGGACATAATCAATCTGATTTTGATATTGACCATCTGGTGATGTCCATGTGTAGAGTCGCCTCTTGTGCTGTTGGAAAGGAGTGTTTGCTATGATCAGCATGTTCTCTTGGCAAAACTCTATTAGCTTTTGTCCTGCTTCATTTTGTACAACAAGGCCATGCTTGCCTGTTATCCCAGTGATTTCTTGACTTCCTACTTTAGCATTCCAATCCCCTGTGATGAAGAGGACATCTTTTTTTTGGTGTTAGTTCTAGAAGGTGTTGTAGGTCTTCATAGAACCGATCAACCTCAGCTTCTTCAGCCTCAGTGGTTGGGGCATAGACTTGAATTACTATGATGTTGAATGGTTTGCCTTGGATTCATACTGAGATCATTCTATCCTTTTTGAGATTGTACCCCAGTACTGCTTTTCCCACCCTTTTATTGACTATGAGTGCTACTCCATTTCTCCTAAGGGATTTTTGCCCACAGTAGTAGATATAACGGTCACCTGAATTAAATTCGCCCATGCTTGTCCGTTTTAGTTCACTGATTCCCAAGATGTCGATGTTCAATCTTGCCATCTCATGTTTGACCACCTCCAGCTTATGTTGATTCATTATTCTTACATTCCAGGTTCGTACACAATATTGTTCTTTACAGTATTGGACGTTCTTTTCACCACCAGACACATCCACAGCTGAGTGTCCTTTCAGCTTTGGCTCAGCCGCTTCACTCTTTCTAGCGCTACTTGGAAATTCCCTCTGCTCTTCCCCAGTAGTATATTGGACACCTTACAACTTGAGGGACTCATCTTCCGGCATCATATCTTTTAGCCTTGTGATATGTTCCATGGGGTTTTCTTGGCAAGAATACTGGAGTGGGTTGCCATTTCCTTCTCCAGTGGACCACATTTTGTCAGAACTCTCCACCATGGGGAGAGTTCTGACAAACTTGGGTCCATCTTGGGTGGCCCTGCACGGCATAGCTTATGGCTTCACTGAGTTACGCAAACCCCTTCGCCACAACAAGGCAGTGATCCATGAAGGGGAATCAGGTGACATTTTAGGCAAAACCATTGTGATAAACCCATTTATAGTAATCAAGTATATATGCAATTTGGGCATACTTGATTACTATAAATGGGTTTATCACGATGGTTTTGCCTAAAATGTCACCTGATATGAATTCAGGGATTTGAGAAAAGAACTTTAATAGTCCTTGATGGCCCTAGCCTTCAGAAGTTGACACCCATATAGTGGAAGGGGGCAGAGAAAGAATAAGGTGCTGAGAGAATAAGGGTGCAATCCTATGCATGTTTAGATGGAGAAAAGGCCTACACTGCCAGCATGCCCCAGCCATCATTGCTGGCTGGGGCATGCTGGGAGTTGTAGGCCTTTTCTCCATCTAAACATGCATAGGATCGTGTCCTTAGATGGTCAGACTAGACATGAACAAAGACAGCCATGATCCATGGTTGGTTGGTTGTTGTTCTTGCTGCTGCTGCTGTTTTAAAGTAATTAATAGTGCCACTCAGCTACTTTGAATGTTAAGGAAGTGGTGCTAGGGGAAGTGAGTGTTTTCCCTTTTCTTTATCCACCATTTACCTGACCTAAGTTATATCCAAATCACCTTTACCAAAGTTAGTAACATGCAGGTGCCTGTTACTAGAATCATGGAGTTAGAAGGCACCTCATCTAACCTCTTGCCAGTGCAGGAAATCCACTATTGCAGCATCCCTTTATATGTGGCTACCTGGCCTTTGGGGCTGCGGTGGCTTTGTGGTTAAGACGCTGAATTGCAGACTGGAAGGTCGGCAGGTCAGCAGTTCGAGACCCGAGTGCTGCGTGACGGAGTGAGCTCCCGTCTTCAGTCCCAGCTCCTGCCAACCTAGCAGTTCGAAAGCAAGAAATTGCAAGTAGATAAATAGGTACCGCCTCGGCGGGAAAGGTAACAGCGTTCCGTGCACCTCGGTGTTCAGTCATGCCGGCCACATTACCACGGAAGCGTCATCGGACAGCGCTGGCTCTTCGGCTTAGAAACAGGGATGAGCACCGCACCCTAGAGTCGGACACGACTGGTTGGGGACACCTTTACCTTTTTTACCTTTTTACCCGGCCTTTGCTTAAAATG
This sequence comes from Heloderma suspectum, assembly GCF_057233095.1. Classification (NCBI taxonomy): domain Eukaryota; kingdom Metazoa; phylum Chordata; class Lepidosauria; order Squamata; family Helodermatidae; genus Heloderma; species Heloderma suspectum. The sequence goes on along the minus strand of NC_139458.1, from coordinate 158,128,321 downwards.
CTCTAACAAAGAAGGGTCCACCACCTCCCTAGGCAGTCTGTTCCACTGTTTAATGGCTTGCACCGATCCCCTTTCATGTAGTTTGAACCCGTTTATTCAGGCCCTACCCTCTGGAGCAACAGAAAACAAATTTGCTCCATCTTCCATGTGACAGCCCTTCAAATATTTGATATTGCCCCTTAGTTCTCTCTTTTCCAGGCCAAACATATCCAAATCCTTCAACATTTCGTTATAAGACAGTTTCGTTATAAGGCTGTTCTTCACTCACGCTAATTTGGGGGTGCTTTAGACAACGTTGTAATCCTCCAGGGCTTCTCTCATGCTTTCCAAGCATTATTGGGGTGGGGGGTTGACTGGGGAATGAAACATTAGCAGAATGAAACACTGGTGTAGTTGTGCAATTCCACAGCACCACCCAGAGGTTATGTAGCAGAAAGGCAGAGAAGGAACTCCCGCGAAAAAAAATGGTGCATAGATATTCAATCTTAATCCCACAACGGAATCCAGAAATGGAAGCATTGATAAAGTGATGGGTTAAAAGCCTCAACTAGAAATGCCCCAAGAGAAGTATATTCTTCACCATATGTTTTCTTCCTTGCCGGTGTGCTGAGATACCTTACAAACATGCAGACCTCGAGTTCAAATAGTTTCTCTCTCTCTCTCTCTCTCTCTCTCTCTCTTTCATGCATTTTGTAATACAAAGTCCAATGCTATTAATTACAAGAGAAGTCTTGTCCCCAGAAGGAGAGCATTCCATATGTTAGATGAACTGAACCAGACTTTATCAAGCTTTATGGGGAAAAAACCTTGCATACAACACTTGTTGTGTGCTACCCCGAGAACTTGGCTATAGTGTAGCCCATAAACACTGCAAATAAATAAATAAATAAATAAATATTTATAAATAAATATTTATGATAAATAATCTACCATACCATTAAAAAAGCATCACAGTGCATTTCCCCCCAGCTTTCCTGCTGTTTGTTTCAGTGTAAATGACAGACAAACTTACAGTCAGGGCCAGAAATATTGGAACAAGGATAACTGTTTTGGCAGTTGGCCTCTGTGCACCACCACATTGAAGCTGAAAGGAAACACACCCAGATGGGAGCAAAGTCAGAACTTTCAGCTGTAATTCAAGGGGTTTGACAAAAGTAGGAGCACTAACCATTCAGGAAGTACAGCCAGTGGCATACACACACACACCCATCGTTGGTGGCTCATAAGTAATGGAACGAATGGCTGACAAGCAGCTGCATGGCCAGGGGTGGCCTGTTTCCTGGACACCCCATGACCAATCAAGCAGATAAAAGGCCTGGAGGTGGTTCTGTGTGTTACATTTGCATTTGGTAGCTGTTCACTGGAACTCCCAACATGAGGTCCAAAGAGGTGTCCATGTGAGTGAAGGAGGCCACCATTAGGCTGAGGAAACAACATAAACCCATCAGAGAGATAGCAAAAACATTGGGAGTGGCCAACACAACAGTCTGGAACATCCTGAAAAAGAAGGAATTAACTGGCAAGATCAACAACAGCAAAAAGCCTGGGAGACCACAGAAGACAACTAAGGTTGATGACCGCAGAATTCTGCTCATGGTGAAGAGGAACCCTTTCACAACATCTAGCCAGGTCACGAATGCTCTTGAGGAGGTAAGCGTGTCATTGTCAACATCTACAGTCAAGAGATGGGTTTATGAATGTAAATACAGAGGCTTCACAACAAGGCGCAAACCACTGGTAATGCTCAAGGACAGACAGACCAGATTAGCCTTTGCCAGCAAACACCTAAAAAGCCCGCCCACTTCTGGAATAAGTTTCTTTGGACTGATGAGACCAAGATTAACTTGTACCAGAATGATGGGAAGATAAAAGTATGGAGAAGGAAAGGAACAGCTCATGATCCAAAGCATACCACATCATCTGTCAAACATGGTGGAGGTAATGTTGCCAATGTATGGCTGCCAATGGAACCAGGTCACTGGTGTTTATTGATGACCTGACTGAAGTGTATAGGGCTATACTTTCTGCTCAGATTCAGCTGAATGCTGCCAAACTGATAGGACGCCGCTTCGTATTGCAGATGGATAATGACCCCAAACATACAGCAAAAGCTACCCAAGAGTTTCTGAGGGCAAAGAAGTGGGATGTTCTTCAATGGCCAAGGCAGTCACCTGATCTCAACCCAATAGAGCATGCTTTTCCCTTACTGAAGACAAGACTGAAGGCAGAAAGACCCACAAACAAGCAGCAGCTGAAGGCAGCTGCAGTAAAAGCCTGGCAAAGCATCTCGAGGGTGGAAATTCCGCATTTGGTCATGTCCATGGGTTCCAGACTTCAGGCAGTCATTGACTGCAAAGGATTTTCATCCATGTATTGAAGGCGATCCTTAAGTTTGAAGTGGTGTTGGTTTGTTCCATTACTTATGAGCCACCAATGATGGAGGTGTGTGTATGCCACTGGCTGTACTTCCTGAGTGGTTAATGCCCCACTTTTGTCAAACCCCTTGAATTACAGCTGAAAGTCCTGACTTCGCTCCCATCTAAGTGTGTTTCCTTTCAACTTCAATGTGGTGGTGTACAGAGGCTAACTGCCAAAACAGTTATCCTTGTTCCAATATTTCTGGCCCTGACTGTATCAGTGATGAAATGCTGATTCAGTCATTTGTCTTTTCTCCTCTCTCTATCACTCTGGCAAGCTGTCTTCCTTTTTCTTTTTTTAAGCATCATATCTAAATATATTTAGTTAAGCATACATTAATTCCCTTTTTTTAAAAAAAAGCACAATCAATTTTAAAATATTTGAAAAACTGCTCTGGATACAGGTGATGGTACAAAATCACAGGTTCCAACCAATCATTACTATACACTGTTAGCTTCTGCTGCAAAAATGCAGAACTATTGTCCTTTGAGATCATGGATAGAAGATTCTGTATTTGGACAAAATGTGGTAAGTCCCCTTCTATGGTGGCACTACCACTCTAATTATATACATTTGCCACCCATTTTATTTGGGTGTGTACAATGTGGGGCACAGCTGGTTGGGCCTGCTTCCCCAATAAACTGGCATCACCAAGGATAGGTAGCAAAAGTACAAACTAATCCTATGCGTGTTTACCCAGAACCAAGTCCCACTGAATTCAGTGGGGCTTATTCCCAACTTCCCAAGGAAGTATGCACAGGATTGCAACCGTAGCCTCCCACCACCATGGTGTTTGTGAGTACACTCATTCAATTTCTCCCATATAATAAGATGGTGGCCATTCACTCCTCTAGGAAAAAGTAAAGTGCTTCACTTGAGGATACTGTTGCAGCAGAGGTAAAATCCAGCTTCCAAACTGACACTGGCTGATGTGGCTTCCATTGGGGGGGGATCTGTGTAGGGAGCACAGGTGCTTCTCCACATTAATGGAAAATTCCACTGCCTTACCGGGGCTTTCTGCTTCCAGAAACTTTGTGCAATTAAGATTGGCTCCATTACATGGGCAGACATGTGGTGTGAATTGAAACCTTCCATTTCAGCACTTTTCCTATATTTTCCTTTAGGCAGCACCACCTAGTGGCTGAAATATCACGCTATGGTGGCATTAAAAAGGTAAAGGTAAAGGTGTCCCCAACCAGTCGTGTCCGACTCTAGGGTGTGGTGCTCATCTCCATTTCTAAGCTGAAGAGCCAGCGCTGTCCAAAGGCGCTTCCATGGTCATGTGGCCGGCATGACTGAACACCGAGGTGCACGGAACGCTGTTACCTTTCCCGCTGAAGTGGTACCTATTTATCTACTTGCAATTTCTTGCTTCCGAACTGCTAGGTTGGCAGGAGCTGGGACTGAAGACAGGAGCTCACTCCATCAGGCGGCACTCGGGTCTCGAACTGCTGTCCTGCCAACCTTCCAGTCTGCAGTTCAGCATCTTAACCACTAAATAGAAACTTCAGGAAAGGAGGAGAGTGAATAAATTTGGGATCAAGGCACCACTGGGGAAGGAGGGTTAACACTGCCCCCGCCTGCAATTTTCTTGATTAAAATCAGTCTTCCCCTAAAGTTAATTGCTCCACAGGGAAATATAGGTATCATAAGGGTACCCTTAAGTCCCCCACTTCCATGGGGCAAATAGCAGTTTCAGGAGGTATGGATTTTAACCAGAAAAAAATGGTGGTGGTGGGAGTTAACACTCTGGATCTTCCCCCACCAGTACAACTGTCCTAATTCAACCCACCCACAGCTATTCATTTAAAAAAATGTAGGAGATCCTCATCACAAACCTTGTGCAGCAAAGAACCACAAAAAAACCTGAAAGCCATCCCTGGAAGTACAATGAGGGGTAAATATGTAGGTGCAGGCTGAAAAAGCATAAGACACTAACAGTCTCTGCCATCAATCCTGAGAAACACAGCACTTTTATGACTCAAACAAAGGAGGAAAAGCCATTGTGTAGATTAAGCCCACATAGGATCTAGCCTTTAATTAAACATTAGAAAAAGCTTTTGTAGATGAATACACTATAAATTGGCAAAAGTGGTACCGTTTTGTTGGAACAAAGAATGGTAATTCTTTCATTAAGAGATTTGAAAATTAGTACAACCAATACACTCTAGGAAAGCCTTTTACCCCAAAGACAATTGTAATGTTAAGGACCATGTACCTGCCAAGTCTGTGAATTATGAGTTGGCTGCTGATTCTGCAGCTTTTGATTAATCCACTCATTATTCACTTGACCCAACTGCAGCACAGTTTGCAAAATCTGCACTGGATACATTATTCAAATATGGGGATATTCAGCTCTGTAAATGCAATGAAATAATGTCATGATTTCTGGAGACAATTTAAGCATACGCTGCATATGAAATCCAATTTGATAAATGCATACTTTACTGGATGATCCAAGTCACAGGCCCAATATCTAAGGCAAATCTTCCCGGCTTCCTGCTTTGGGCCAGCTTTCAAAAACACATATTTGACATGTGCCACTGTCACATGTGTTGATGTGCCCAGGCCTTGTCCAATGCAGAAACAAGGAGTGAGACAGACCAATTCTTTTTTCAAAGAGAATGAAAGACCATGACATTCGAGGGCTGACAACACAGACAATCAGAAAGATAAAATGCAAAAGTGCTGAATAGAGTAGGAAATACACAGGGCTTTCCCTTGATCTCAGTGAGATATATTAGTCCTTAGCTGGAAGTATGCAAAGGATATGGACCGTAGAGCTTGGTTGCACCAAAAGAATGATTCCAAGGCTAGATCTACACAAATTTTTTGTATTGGTATTGAAGCACACTGGTAACTGTTGTGGCACATTACACATTCCATGCACTGCTTTTCTAATGTTGTTTCCCGCTTTTTATTCTGTAGTATCCAAAATACCGCAACAGATGTCATTGTGTTTGCTACAAGGTATAAATGTGCAAGAGGGATGTAGTGTCACCATGATGGGATCGTATCAATATGACATGAGGGGTAAATCTGGCCCAAGACTCGTTATAAATCCTGCATGCACACGCCATAAGAATGATAACATTGGTCAGCACAGAGGACTAGACCAGCATAATGCCAGAGCTGTGCCTGGAGAGGTTTTATCATTCAGAGTAAGTGGGTAACCCAAAACCTTGATATATGCTATGCTTCTGATATACACACACACACACACACACACACACACACAGCTGGACCTACCATTAAACAGAGTGGATACTCTGGGGCAGGGAATGGTGGTGAAGTGTTGCAGGACAGACCCACGTACGTCACACAGCCTGCCCTGTGTCCTCTAAGCTAGCCTGCAACCCTCCAGTGTGGTAGAGGACACTGTCCCATTGTCAAGGTTGGGGTAATATTCAGCTGCCAGTGCAGTTCAGTCATCTTCTGTATATGGAATAGGGGTGGGGTGCCGTCTTGTCTTTTGCCTCAGGTGGCAAAACAACTTGGGCTGGCCCTGTATCTATTCCTTTTGTAGACATCAAGATTATATATTCTGTACTATCCTGACCCTTTAGAAAGCCTGCAAAGCAAGCGTATGTGGGAAAACATTGCAACACTGATTCTGGAAATGTTAAAAGTTCTGACCAGGAGATATTCAAAATTAAGCCCTTAATTATTTATTATTTCATATTGTTTTTACATTGGCTTTTACATGTTTACTGTATTTTTTATGTAAACTGCTTAGAGATCTTAGGATATCAAGGTATAAAAATAGTTTAAATAAAATAAATGAAATTAATATGATATTCCTGTCTTGCCAATTACAAAAAGCTCCCCCCCATGTGCTCTGTTGGAGAAGAAACTTTATGGCAGTGGGGCTTCTGTTGACATTATCTCTTGCTACACTCGGCTGTTTAAACTTCCCAAAATTTGCAAAGCAGCTTGCATGAGGTATAGGGAAGCTGCTGCTGCTGCTGCTGCTGCTATTCAATAAAATGAAATAAAGCTCCATTGTACAGGCACAAGCCCATTGTGTATAGGTAAAGAGGCACAGAAGGTTGGGATGTCTATGGATTTTCATATCTGAAGTCTAGAATCAAGTCTGCTTACACATAAGCCTTTTTATATTTAAGCCCTTTTCAGCGGGTCATTCCATGCAGGATGAATGTGTGTGTGTGGGGGGGGGGGAGGCTCTTTCCCCAAACTATAACTGTTCATTATAGTTATAGAACATCTGCTCTAATAGCCAGGCTTCCAGCTCTGTGTAGAGAAACCTCCATGTGTACAGCTGTACACACAGGCATTTCCTGCAGATTAGGGCAGTGCACAGACTTCCTGCTTCACTTCAGATGCCACTTCGGACCTTCCAAAGTGGTCCCACTTTGCTTTGGACCAATTCAGACCCCATCCACTTTGACTCGGATCTGAATCCGAAGTGAGATTCAGACCTCTGAATCACTCGCTTTTTACATTTTCCCATTGACTTGCATGAGAAAACACAAATGGCCATAACTTTTTCAGTTTTCAAGATACATACATAAAATATGGTGAACTCTCAGCTTCCCTGGAGGAGTGTCCAACTGCCAGATTTCAGACAGTTTGGCCCAGTAGTTTTTGTGCAAGGAGCAGGTGAAATTTGATTTATGCTACAAAAATTCTCAAAGGAAAGAGCTGTAACTTTTCACCGCTTGGACAGAACTGCATGACATTTTGGGAACTCTCAGCCCCCCTTGGAGGGGATCCACCTGCCAGATTTCAGACAGTTTGGCCCAGTAGTTTTTGTGCTAGGTGCAGGTGAAATGTTCTGTTCTCAGTAACTCAAACCAAACTCAGAAGGGATAATAAGTTAGGTGCGTTGAAGCGGAGGAAGTCAACTATCCCTAATCTCTGCTGCAGGTTTCTTTGAGTGCAAACAACCCCTTTCCCCTAGTACTTCCTGAATGACAGGCTCAGGCTCTCTTTGACTGAATACACACACTACCTTACAGGCAGGCTGGCAGAATAGTTTGATTTTGTAGGAATGTGCTCCCCCCCCCGCCGCCCAGCATGCACAACATGAATATGTTATATTTATTTTATATTTTAACAAATTCTTTTTTTTAGCCACACCACACCTGCCAAATTTCAGACAGTTTTTAATTTTAAAAAATGATGCAAGTGAGCTAAAGGAACTGAGAGTGTAGCAAGTGCTCATCATTATTCAGTTTATATTTATATAGGCAGCTGGTGATCTCTGCTGTAGATTTCGATGACCTCAGGCTCTCAGTGGTCTTCTGACAAAGCCAGGAAGACACAGCAACTCTGCCAGGCAGGACCCGTGCTAGACATAGACATAGAATCATAGGGTTGGAAGGGGCCTACAAGACCATTGAGTCCAACCCCCTGCTCGTTGCAGGAAGCCTGATTCCCAGGTGGTCTCCCACCCAAGTACTAACCAGGGCTGACCCTGCTTAGCTTCCGAGATCAGTTCTAGAGCTAATACATAACAATGGGTGCTGACCTCATATTCTATACAGAATAGTGGCCTGGAGCTGCAAACAAATCAACAATGCCTTGCCCACCAGGGCATGTTAGGGAAGAGCGGCCTGGGGCCAGAAACGGATCAACAGTGCCTTGCTCACCAGGGCATAGTATAATTATTGTCATGCGTTGGTCACTCTAGATGGAATATGTACACTTTAAGTCCTTCAACAAGGAGCTATTGAAGGGCAAGTGTGGTGCATGCAGCTGCGGTAATGCCAGCTCCAACAGTGTATGTTGAAGCTGCTTCATAAAAAGCTCATTATGTTTATATATTTCTTTTTGTAATACAGGAAGAAAGGGAAAAGTAATAACAAATCAACATTGCCTTGCCCACCAGGGCATATGGAACAGCAGTGGCAGAGACAAACCAAAGCCAAGCCCTCCAAAAGGATAGGGATGTACGAAAATTACTTACCTTTCGGGGATTATGCTGATGGTGCAGGGGGAGGCGTTCCGTCCCTCCCCCCGGAATCCTCGCCAGGGGGGGAGGCGCTCCGTTCCTCCCCCCCCCCCCGGAATCCTGGCCGGCCGGCTGTGCTCCGCAGCAATTTTGCGGAGCCGCTGGCCAGCTCCACGAGCAGCCAGACATCCGGCCGCTGGCTAGCAGGGATGCAAATGGCGGCGGCCATAGCCGCCGCCGTTTGCGTCCCTGCAGTCAGCCATGATAGGCTACGTAAATGTTTATGTCTACGCTATTTGCGTTCCCCTTATTTTCGCCGTCTTAGTCTACGTAAATTTTTACGTAGACTAAGACGTGCCAAAATAAGGAACGCAAATGGCGGCGGCCATGGGCGCCGCCATTTGCATACGCGCGTTTGTTTTTTGTTTTTTTTAAGTCAGCCGTGATAGGCTACGTAAACATTTACGTAGCCTATCACGGTGTTTTTTTTAAATCTAGCCGTGATAGGCTACGTAAATCTTTACGTAGCCTATCATGTTTTTTTGTTTTGTTTTGTTTTGTTTTTAAGCCTGGAAACGGCGGCGGCAGCAGCCAGTCGGAAGACCGGCCGCCGCTGCTGCCGAACCGCCACCGCAGCTGCCGCCGCAGCTGCCGCCGCCAGGAAGATCCACCCCAGGTAAGTCCCGTCCCGAGGGGGTGGCGGGGGGGTGGCGGGCCATTCCACCACCGATTTCAGGAGGCCGAATGCGCTGGCATTCGGTCTCCCCGAGATCCATGGCGGAACTTTCGTACATCCCTACAAAAGGGCCTATTCTGTAATAGGGGAAGACCATAAGGGATGACTGGGGCTTGACTGCCCTGGGGCAAACAGCAGGAGCAAATGAAAAGCAGATACAGAAAGAAAACTCCCTACATGCCAACGGGTAGGGGGAAGGGAGTAACAGTTCATTACTCATAGGGACTTGAAACTGGAGAATGCGCATCACTCTTGTGCTGATATCAGACACCTCTGACGTAATGTCCATCTTCCTGGAAAAAAGAAATCCACCCATGCCAGGAGGACACATTGATTGGACAAGAATGACAGTTGTGTTGACAGACCAAGGCAAGGGCGCTGGCACATGGCTGCCAGGGAGAGAGAGAGACACCCATGAGAGCAGTGTGGTGCAGCATCAAAGCCACCAAGCCCAGCTATTTCACCCAGGCACGGGGCATGTGGCAGGAGGGTGACTTGGTTGATCCTGCAAGGCTTCTCTGACAAATAAGCCATGAGTACAGATGAGCATTACAGTGAAACTAGGAAGGGCTCATTAAATCATTTACGGTCCCTTTGAGTGGGGCGGGCAGATGGGCGGGAAAAGGCTTGAATAAATAATAATAGTAAATGTAATGCCCTGCCTGACTCAAAGACAGAAGGCCCCGAGTTCAGACTTGAACTGGGCCTGGAGGAGACAAGCAAGCAAACTAAAGTAGCATGCTGAGGGCATATTGAGACAAAACGCCTTGAGTTCAGGCCTCACTCCTTTTTATCCAGCATCCACCAATAATTTCCCAGTGGACCCAATCCTCATTAATATTTTTAATACTAATACTACTACTAATAAAATCTAATGCCCTGCCTGACTCAGTTAAAGACAAAAACTAGCTGGCCAAAATAAAGAGAAACAGCAGGGTGAGTGTGAGTGAGGGTGCTCCTCACTCACTCGATGGCTTGAGGGTGGGGTAACCCAGCAAGGGCAAGTTAACTTTGAGAAAGACCAACTGCTCCACTAAGTCAGCAGGAGCAGTGGGGTGTCACCACATCACCCACCATGGAGAACACTCTCTCGCTTGGGACGCTGGTCAGTGGGCAGCTGAGTCTTTCCCTGGCCACCTGATCCAGGTCTGGCCAAACCTCGCTGTGGGGTGACCAGAAGGCCATAGGGTCCATGGACAAGTCCTCCACAGCCTCTGCCAAGTAACATTGCACAGACACTGTGGTATCCACCTTGCGGGTGGGTTGCCTGTCTCTTCCCACAACCACTGCCTGCACTGCCTGGGCCCAGAACCCCTGGCCTGTGGTTCTGCTGGGAGTGATGCTGCTGGAAGGGATGGGCCCTGTCTCTCCGCCTCCTCCTGCTCGGGCTCCTCCCCCGGCCTCTTTGCCCGTGCCTCCCTCACTTGCCACAGCAGCATTTCCTGCCACCCCATGTGGGAGTTCTCCCCACAAAGGCTGTCCTTCAGGCGCAGATTGCACATAGTGGCCAACATGTACATCCTCTCACAGCACAGGGGTTCTAGCCACCATACTAGGCTGTCCCTCAGCCTTGTTGCCACTTCCCGCACATCTGGCAGGAAGCACCTGCATGTGATGGGATCCCCTGTCTTCAGGAACTCACCCATCTGCTTCTGGAGATGCTTGGCAACAGGGATCACCTGGCTGAGGAGGGCAGTGCTGTAGGAGTTCCAGCATGTAGGAGGAGTTCCAGCATGTTGCCACATCCTGCACGTTTGTTTTTCAATTAATAATCTAGAAAAGAAAGATGAGTTGAATGGAGAAAGACTGGGTATGAAAGTATAAGAACAAGCTGCACCCCCCCCCCAAACTAACCGAACTTAAGAAGCAAACGCAGCTCTAACCCAACCAGCTCCTTCGCTCTTGCTCTCGGGCAATGAACAAATGCAGGCTTTTGTCAAACTATATGCAGTATTCCCGCCCCCTCCTCCACCACTGTCACTATTGGACACTGCTGGGTTAAGTTCAGCCCTAATTTGGTCATTTGCCCAAACTCACTCGCTTCTCCCCCTTCTCCTCTCGCCTTCCCCCTTCCCTCCTCCCTCTCTCTGATCTTTCATATAATGATACATTTTGGAGCCAGCATGTCTGGGCTCCTCAGAATGCATCAGAACAGCTCCAAATATATGAGGCAGAACAAGGTGTCTTGTAGGTGACCCACTTTGCTTCAGGGTGCCTCAGTGCTGTTCTGATCTGCCTCGTATGCTGAGGCACCTCCAAATCAGCCTGCTTTGCCTTGTTATTTGGGTTTCGGACCAAAGAGGTGCACAGCCCTACTACAGATATTACAATAAATGCACTAGGTCATTTATCAATGAGCCTGGCTCCACCACATCACCCACTTTCTCACGAATTCATTCTACACAGAATGAACAACTGAAAAGGGCTCCAGTTAGTTCCAAAAAGCTTCTTCTGTTTTATATATTAGTCCATTCTAAACAGTGACTATGTTTGAATTAACCATGCAAATCAGTATCGTATATCCCTAAGCATCACTATAAATAAACTTGGAATTCCAAAAGCAAACACACATTAAAACATTAGGTGTCTGACAATCTTAAATCTGAATTTCAAACAATACCTTTAAATACATTAGTAGCGACCTTTCTACCTTATCAGTAAGTATAATTTCTAAGTGTCATTATTCTACACAGTTATGGAACAGAAAAAATCTCTCCAGAAAGATTTCTTTACGAGATTAACACTGGGATTTGAACACATCGGTTGAGATTTGATAAATTACACTTGATTGGGTTCTTCGGTTATTAACAGGCTCACTTCCAATAAGCTAGAAAAATCAGGCCATGGAAACTAAGTCAGAAAAGCTTCCAGTGCAGGCACACCACCTTGCAAGCCAGACTCTGGAATGGGCAATCATTCCCCTTCCTTTCCTGACATGCATTTGTCTTAATTAAGCTTTAGTGATACATGTGTACAGACACAAGCCAGGAACCAGAATTTGAAACCAGGGGTTGAAAACCCTGATTATGAATTAACCTCCCATGTCTTCTGCCCTTTATCCCATTTTTTTTTTTAAAATCAGAGATAATGAGCCATTAAAATACACCACAATGAATTTCTCTGTGAAAAGAGGAAGACATACAATAATAGGAGTTATGCCATGGCACCAACTAGTGGCTGTATAATGAAAAATAAAAACGGAGGAAAAGAGGGGAAGGGAAGCGCATGTAAAGGGCCGATCTTAATCCCGCAAAGAATCTGGAAGCAGAAGCCCCAGTAAAATTGCAAGATAAAAGTCTTTGTGTGGAGAAGCCCCGAGAGGTGAGAAATATAAAGGAGATACCTGTAGATTTCGTCTATGTTCAGCCCAATCAAACCCTAGGTGACAAATTAACAAAACAGTTTTTAAAAGTACAAACTGTTAAAATCCACTGCCTAATAGAAATAACCCATTATAAGGTCTTCCAAAATATTTTTATCCTTAGATGTTAACAAGTTCCAGATGTGTTGGTATTTGCAAAGAAAGCTTCTCTATGGGTCTGTAAATTGATGGTACTGCTAAGAGGATATTCTCATGGAATCTTGGAAATTAATTAGCAGCTAGATTTGCAACTTTCACCAGAGGGACACTTTGAAGAAGAAATGGGAATCTGAGCTAAATCTTAGACCCCACTCCAAAACAACTTGCTTTGAGGCTAATGCCCACAAATACTGTTCATCATGCCACACTTGCCTCTGGTGTTGGCAACATGACACCACTCAGGGGGCTCAGTTTGATCCAGGCATACCCACAGTTGAACTCAGTCTAGGATACTGCAATTATTTACTTATTTATTTAAACTACTTATATACCACTTGATACCATAAGATCTCTAAGCGTTTTATGTAAGAAATACATAGAATATCATATAAAAACAATATAAAATAATAAACAAATTAAAAGCATTACAGAAGTAGTAAAACAGAACAGTGCAATTACATGTCAAGGAAGCCTGAGTAAACCAGTGCATCTTGAAGAGGTGTCTAAAGTTCACCAGAGTTTCTGCCTCTATACCACTCATGAGATAAGGCAAAAGAGTAGAAGTAATTGCTTTATAAATTGAGCCCAGGCTATTTAGAGCATTATAGGTGAAAACCAGAAGCCTAAATTGGGCCTGAAAGACAATAGGAAGCCAATGCAGATGCTGGAATGCTCCCAGCAGCCCACTTCTTTCACAGCAGGCAAGAAGTTGACCTGTGTTCTGCAGCAGCATCTCAAATTTCTGAACAGGTATCAACAGCTGCCCACACAGTATATATTACAGCAGTCTAACCTTGAGATGTTAATGCTGAAAACAATGATATTTTTGGCAGTGGTGGTCCTGTAGAAAACATTAAGATTTCCTTGTGGACGATTCTATGGCTGAATTCAGATGATCCTCCCATCCATAGTTTGAAGAATCGTAAATGAGTGCCTTTGCTCCATCCTCCGCTTCCTCCACCCTTCCCCATTTTTCTGAGAGGCTTATTCAATACATCCTGCTTTAACCAAACCACAGTTTATCATTATGTCCAAACCAACAAACTACAGTTTGAGTGAACCTTCCAAAACAGGAATACAAACAGTAGTTTGATCCTGCACAGAGCTATTCACAATGATTTGAAGGATTGTCTGAACGCAGCTTATACCACAACCATTAGATGGCCACTGTGAGTGATCCAGGGTTTAATTCAGCCTTCCCTAATGTAGTGACCGCCAGATGTTTTGAAGTTCTTCTCCCATCAGCCCTAACCAGCATGGCCAATGGTCAGGAATGCTGGGAGTTGTTGTCCAAAACATCTGGAGGGCAGCAGGTTAGAATCATAAGAGTTGGAAGGGGCCATTTAGGCTATCAAGTCCAATCCCCTTCTCAGTGCAGGAATCTAGTTTAAAGCATCCCTGACAGATGGCTGTCCAGTTCCTGCTAGAATAACTCCAGCAATAAAGAGCCCACCAGCTCCCTAGGCCGTTGGTTCCATTGTCTGACTGCTCTGAAGTTTAGGAAGTTTTTCCTGATGTCCAACCAAAATCTGCCTTTCTGTAGCTTAAGCCCATTATTTTGTGTCCTCCAGTTTTGTATGAGAGAACAGGTTACAGCCCTCTTCTGTCAACCCTTTAGGTATTTGAAAAGTGCTATCATATCCCCCTCAGTCTTCTCCTCTCAAGGCTTACCCAATTCCTTTAGTCTTTCTTCGTAGGACTTAGTTCCTAATCTCCTGATCTTGGTTGGTTTAATTCATGAAGCCAAGGATGTCTTCTTCATAGAGTGAGGTCTACAGCAACTTGCAGTATTGTGGTAAATGCTGACATCTACATTTTGATGACTTATGATGGTGCTAAAAAGTACTTTAAAGAAACTGCCATCCTAAACCTACTTGTTTAAAAGCAAACAAAAAAAACGGGGATGCATGATGATAAAAAGGCTACAATAGTAAATATCAGAGCTGTGCACAAATGGCCTCTCAAAATTCTCCAGCCTATTTGTGGGCAGAGAAATTAGGGGGACAATTCCACCGAATTTCTTCTAGGAGAGGAGAAATTCTCCAGCAGCTTCTCAAAGATAGGGCTCACTATTGGCAGGGGTTGTAGCACAGGTTCTTTTTTCCTAAGGGTTTTTGGTTTATTGCACTGCTTCTGTAGATGGCAACAGCATCAACTGTGTTGAGGCTTCCACTTTTCTGAGGCAGAAGTTTGAATTTCTTTTGGTTTTTTAACTTACCTAATCACTGCAAGGTGGCTGAGGGTTCTGTGTGTGTTTTCTCTATTACACATCTTTCCATTGTTGTGCAGCCTGCCAGGCCACCTGCACTTTCTGAACTGAAAAAGCTCCATGGGAGGAATTGCCTCATGATGTCTTCCTCATGATGGCTTTAACTGAAGTGTGGGAAGCTGAGTGTCAGGAGTGCCCTAGCGGCCTCTTTCAGTAGACCCCAATAGCCAACCCGAGACACAGACAAAAGGATTCTTTTCAAGGCTTTAATCCTTTTTACAACTTAATGACAGATGCTATTTACTAGCGACTAAGCAAGGAACAGCAGAGTGGCCTATGCGCCGAGTAGGCAGTTGATCCCCGTTTGAAGGAGAGTCACGTGAAGACCCTGAACTTATGGGCTAGGGAGAGATCCTCCCTCTTTCCCTTGGGTCTATGGGAGGCGGCCGTTGCCTGCACGCCAAACGGGCGCTACGCCTCCTTTCCGCGCCCTCCATCGCTCGTCGCTCCCTGCGTCTGCATCGAGCATCTAGCAAGCCTCGTTCCTGCACTTTCTCACTGCTAGGATCACTATCTATCTCAGGAATGCTGGCAGGAGGAATCTCTGCCAGCTGCTGTGCCTGTGAGGGATGAACTAGCTCCTCTCCCACGGATTGCTGATCCTCCTCAGAATCAGAACTGCTCTGGGGATCTATTGGCTCAGTTTCCACCTTGACACTGAGGAGACTACAGGCTGCCACAGAGATGATTGTATGATGACAGAAAAACTCATGCGCCCTCCTCAGCCACCTCATAAGTAAGGTAAGCCCAAGAACCCCAAACCCAACCCATGAGAATTTCTCCAAAATTTCTTCTCCTTTGAATTTCTTTTTGAAAGCATTTTCTATCAAATTAAATGAGAATGGTAGAAAAAAATGTGAGAGAAATTTTCGGCACAATGCTAAATATTCTTACATGGTTTTGAAACATTTCTAGTCCAAAACAAGGTTCTCTACAAACACTCATATTTAATCGCTATACCTTGAATTTGTGACATTTTGACAATAGTTCAATAGCTATTTGTGAAAATCCTACTGTTAGTAATGATTGACTTATATTAGATAAGCAATTAGGAATGAATATATGGAACAGAAGTGAGACATGTGCTTTTGAGGGTCTATTCTATGACTAATGAATATCTCAGTTTCTGAGAAAAAGAAACCATCAATAACATTTGAATCACAGTGCAATCCTATACAAGTCAACTCAGAAGTAAACCCAATGAATTAAATGGGGCTTACTAGGGATGTCAGAGAATTCCGCCACAGATCTCGGTGAGGATGAATGCCAGTGCATTTGGTCCCCCAAACTTCGTGGCGGAATGACCTGCAGCGGAGGTCTTCCGACTGGCTGCCACCACCATCATTTGCAGTCTTGTCGGGGTTTTTTGTTTGTTTTTTTACAAGACGTGATAGGCTACGTTAAGATTTACGTAGCCTATCATGGCTGGGTAAAAAAAAAACGTGTACGCAAATGGCGTTCCTTATTTTTGGCCATCTTAGTCTACGTAAATATTTACGTATACTATGATGGCGAAAATAAAGGGAAACGCAAATAATGTAGCGGGCACTATTTGCGTCCCTTTTTGATTTGCCGTTTTAGCCTACGTAAATATTTACGTAGGCTAAAATGGTGAATCAAAAAGGGATGCAAATAGCGCCCGCTACGCTATTTGCGTTCCCCTTTATTTTCGCCATCATAGTCTGCGTAAATATTTACGTAGATTAAGACGGCCAAAAATAAGGAAGGCAAATGGCGGCAGCCGAAGCCGCTATTTGCGTACGCGGTTGTTTGTTTGTTTTACCCAGAGCCCTCCGTGGCCGAAAATCCAGCTGCAGACAGCTCTGGCCTGGACCTGGCCGGCTGCTCCGCGGAGCTGCCGTGGAGCACAGCCGGCCGTGGAGGATTCCGGGGGGGAGGAATGGATCGCCTCCCCCCCCCGTCGAGGATTCCGGGGGGAGGGACGGAACACCTCCCCCACCACCACCATCAACATAATCCGCGGAAAGGTAAGTGACTTTCGTATATCCCTAGGGCTTACTACCCAGTAATTGAGGACAAGATGATTGTCTACAGTGCAATTCTCTGCATGTCTGCTGAAAAGTAAATCCCACTGTGTCCCAGCCAGCTAAGTGAATACAGGATTGCAGCCCTAGGGGCAAAACAGCATTTACTTTAAAGACACAGCTCTTTAAAGCTGCAGTTCCTCTACAGATATTGGAGCTGTAATTTCTCATGCACACTTTGTCACCTGGTTGCAGACCAGGGAGCTGTTTTGCCAAAATGCTGTTTTTGCAGTTGCTTCAGAATTTCTTTCTTTCTTTGTACATCTATATGGTCATGCCTTGTAAGTAATTCCTCAGTTATGGGTAGTGTAGAGCGTATTCTTTCCATGAGTAACTGTGCAAGGGACCAACCATTGCCCAGTGGTGTACTGTGGTAAGCCAATAGTGCTTTGTATAAATCCCCTCCGCTGTTAGCTGCCCTTTTCATCAGGTTTTTAACAGTTTGGATGGACCTTTCCACAAGACCATTGGATTGGGGGTAATAGGGACTGGATGTACTGTGACGAAAGTCCCAATCCTTTGCAAACTGCTTAAACTCTGAACTTGAAAACTGAGGTACATTGTCACTAAACGGTTTACATGGAATTCTGTGCCTTGCAAACACTGCCTTCAGGCTGGCTATCACTGATGCACTGCTTGTACCATTCAGATTGCAGATCTCTGGATACAGAGAGTAATAATCAGTAACAATCAAGTATGTTCGTGAATTCCAAGTGAAGAGGTCGGTGCCTACCTTTGCGTATGCCCTCAATGGGACCGGGTGTGGATGCAAAGGCTCTGCTTGCTGGGATGGCTGGAACTTTAAACAAGTGAAACAGCTTGCTACTGTGTTAGTAATATCCTGGTTGATCCGTGGCCAATACATGATCTCCCGTGCCCTCTTCTTACATTTTTCAATTCCTAGATGACCTTCATGGATCTGAGAATTGCATGCCAGAGGACCCTTGGAATCACTACCTTGCTGCCTTAGATCACCCCATCTATTACTGAGAGGTCATGCCTACAGTTCCAGGACTCCCATAGGCTTGGATCACAGCTGCAGCGGTCCTGTGGCCACCCTTCAAGTATACTTTTTTTAGGAGACCCATGGCCTCATCGTTCTCCATTTCCACTTTATTTGCTGGAATTCTCTATCAGATATGGGAAGTGACTGTACTATCAGATCTACGTATGCCTGCACCTCCGTGCCAGAAATATGCTTTGGGTGTAATGAAGGTTGTACGGCCCTGGACAGTGCATCCACTGTGAACATCAATTTTTCTGGTGTGTAAAACACAGTCAAGTCATATTTTTGTAGTTTGAGCATGATCCTTTGGATTCTCAAAGTGCAGTCATTTAATGGCTTCTCAAACAATGCTATCAGAGGTTTATGGTCAGTTTCTACTTGCACTTTCTGTCCACAGATAAACTGGTGAAAACTCTGGCAAGGAAACAGGATGCCCAACAGCTCTTTTTCGATCTGGGCATACCTGGTTTCTGCCTCTGTCAATGCCTTCGATGCATATGCCTCTGGTTGCCAGCAACCACCATGGTCCTGCATAATCACTGCATCCAGCTCTGACTGTGAGGCATCAGAAGAAATCTTGAGTGCCAGGGTCATAGAATTTTAACACAGGGGCTTTGATAAGTTCCTGTTTCAAGATGGGCCATGCTTCCTCCTGTGGTGCATCCCAGAACCATCCATATTTGTTTTCAAGAAGTGCCCGGAGGGGTGTTGCTTTAGATGACAAACTTGTTATAAATTTCCCAAGGTAATTAACCATCCCTAGGAATTGTTGCACATCTTTCTTGAACTGGGGCCATGGCATCATTTCAATGGCCTCAACCTTTCTCTTGTCAGGATTTACCCCCTCAGTAGAGATCACATCTCCCAAAAATGTCAGTTCAGTGACCCCAAATACACATTTTTCTTTATTTAATTTCAGATTTGCTGCTCTTGTTGCATCTAAGACCTTCCGAAGCCTCAGATCATGTTCAGCTTTGGTAGAACCCCACACAATGATATCATCCATTGAGGTGTCCACTCCATCAATGTGCGCATATATCATATGTTTAGTTCTATGGTACACCTCAGGTGCTGACACCACATCAAATGGGAACTGTAGAAATGATATCTGCCAAAGGGGATATTAAATGTGCAGAGTTTGGAGCTCTCCTGTGTGAGCTTTAACAGCCAAAAGCGGGGGAAGCATCAAGTTTACTGAAAAAACAGGCATTCACAAATTGTGCCATGATTTCCTCCTTAGTGGGAAGTTTGAAATGCTCCCTCTTGATAGCCTTGTTGGGGCTTCTGGGATCAAGACATACCCATAACTTGCCATTAGGTTTTTCTAGAGAGCTCACCCATTCTGTGGGTTCCTCAATCTTCTCTATGACCTTTAAATCCTCCATCCTCAAGAGCTCCTCTCTGAGTTTGTCACGGAGTACAAAAGGCACTCTTCTGCAGGGATGAATCACTGGGGAAACTGATTTATTTGGATGGTATGTTCACCTGGTAAACAGCCAAGTTCTTCAAATGTATCTTGATAATGCAAAAGCAAAAGCAGCGTCTCATACTCTTTTTCCCCATTGGTTTGTATGGCCAGTACCCGTTTAACCAGGTTCAGTTTCTCACATGCTGCCAAACCTAGAATTGGAGTCACCTGTTTAGGAACTATAATAAATGCCAAGTTATACACAAGTGTCTTTGTATCTGATGCTGGCAATACAGTGCCCCTTTACTGGTATCTTTCCTCCAGAATACCCAGTCAGTTGAATAATAATAATAATAATAATAATAATAATAATAATAATAATACCTGTGGGATGTATTTTTGGCCTTACTTGGAGTCTTTCATAATCTTCTTCAGGCAACACATTAACCTGAGCACCTGTGTCTAGCTTAAAGGACACCACTGTTCCTTGTACTTCCACTGGCAGATTCCAGTCCTTCCTGTTCTGTCTGATTCTACATCCACAAAAAACTGCTTCTCCTGCTCAACAGCATGTACTTGTGGTGTTAGTACTTGTGACCTGCAATATTTTGCAAAGTGGTTGTGCTTGCCACAGTTATAACAGACCTTCCCAGATGCAACACACTGGTTTTGCCTATGCTGCCTGCCACAGTTTCTGCAAGCTTCACTCAACCCTCTGTTTCCTTTCCCAGGAGATTTGTTAGGTGGATGCTGCACTCTCTCATTTAGCTTTTGCTGACCTTGTTGTTGCTTGCTTAATGCATGGACAGTCTCTTCAGCTGGCCTCAGTTCTTTTGCTTAGGCCCCACTACCTCTGCTGCCCTACATATCTTGACAGTTTTTTTCTAGTGTGAGATTGTCTTCATGCAACAGCCTTTCTCGTACTGCATTCTCCCCAATAACACAAATAATCTTGTCTCTGATCAGACAGTCTGTTAAGGTCCCAAAGGCACAGGTCCTGCTAAGAGTTTTTAGCTCCATAGCATATTGCTCTATGCTTTCATCCATTTTCTGCAAGCATGTTATCAATTTATGCCTTGCAAAGGTCTCATTCTTTTCAGGTATACAATACTCCTCAAATTTTAACATTACTGGACTGAGCTTCATGTTTTCCCCTTCCGCAAACTGGAAGTTACTGTAAATCTCTAATGCTTCCTCCCCCACCACATGAAGCAGTATTGATAATTTTACTTTTAACAAGTTCCTCTTCAGACCCTGTGGCTGCCAAATAGAGTTCAAATCTTTGCTTGAATTTTCTCCAGTTTTCTGCAACTTTCCCAGACATTTGCAGGCTGCATAGGGGTTGTAACAGCTCCATAGTTGCCTTTGTGCTGTAGAAGCTGCTGGTTCTGCTGCTAAATCAAGGCCAGGCCACAGGCCTTTGGGTAGCGCCCTTCTCGCCCACAGTATTGGCCCAAGCTGGCCCAAGGCAAAAGAAAGCTTCACAGCTTCAGAAGCCTTGTGGCCTCCACTTCTGACACCATGTAATAAGTTTGGGTCCATATCTTAAGAAGATAACATGGTGGTTTTTATTCAATAGAGTTATAACAACAAACAGTTCTTTGCTGGAGCTCTCTCAGCCAGTCCAGGCTCCATCCCCTCACCTCACTCTCTAGGGATCATCTCCAAATCCCCATCCCAATGTCTCTTGTAAGAAAATGTCTCTAAATTACTACAATCACTACAACGCCCAACTTCCCTGAGACAGCCATGCTGGCTGGGGGATC
The DNA here is from genome assembly GCF_057233095.1 of Heloderma suspectum. Classification (NCBI taxonomy): domain Eukaryota; kingdom Metazoa; phylum Chordata; class Lepidosauria; order Squamata; family Helodermatidae; genus Heloderma; species Heloderma suspectum. The sequence goes on along the minus strand of NC_139458.1, from coordinate 158,107,239 downwards.
CTGGAAGTTATAGGGCATTTTCACTGTCTAAACATACATAGGGTTGTGCCCTTAGTTACTTAAACTTCTGTCATCCAAGAAATTTACTGAGGCTCCACTTGCATTTTGTACCCGCAAAGAGAGCTGAAAGAGAAACAAGCCATTTATTATTTATTGTTATGTGCTATTTTTATTCTGCCATTCCTCTGAGGAGCCCAAGGAAGCATACATCGTTCTTTCCACCCCTTCCCAATTTTGCACAACCTCTGAGGTAGGTTACGTTGAGGGATAGTGATTGCCAAAGGTCAGCCAGTGAGCTTCCCGGCTGAATTACAATTTGAACCTGGGTCGCCCCAGTCTTAGTTCAGCTGAAGGCCTATGAGCTGGAAGCAGCCATTTTATCTGACCCCTGTCAGCCCTGCTAAATATTAATCAAGGTGTGATTTTAAAAGCTTGCTCGCTATGTCATTTAAAAGGAAGGCTTAAAAAAACATGGGAAGAAAAAATCGTATTCCATACTGCCATATTACATCACCTTTGGGTTTTAATATATAACATTAATGTCATGTTTGCATGCTTCTTTACACGTCATGTTATTTCTGAGTGAATTTGCTCCATAACTGGAATCTTGTACTACTAGATAGTCCACTCTTAATATGGAGAGCATCTATTTGTGAGGGCTTAGTTTGTGAGGTAAAATAAAGTTCCAGACCCTGAACTACTATCTGCAAAATACAGCGCTCCCCAAGCATACAAAAATTGGGCTTTTATTGTGACATCAGCCTGCCTTGTTCATGGAATTTTAGGGGTGGGGCGGGGGTCCAAGATACTGCCATCTTTTACTTTTAACCCTCCTGTGTTTTGTTTTCCACTTCTTCTTCTTCTTCTTCTTTCCACACACAAAATCTGTTAAGGAGGAAAAGATGGAATAGCTGCACAATGTCTTTCGATTGGTATACTGGAAGCCATCTATCTGGAAGCCCCTCAAAACAAAAAATGGGTTGAAAATGGGACTGCATTTTATAGTAGCTGCTCATACTTGGCAAACCTATCCTACTTAAAACTCTCAAACTGTGTTTAGAATGCATTACCCAATCCGGGGTCCTCAAAATATGGAGAAATAAAGACTGTGGGGGCTTGTTTGTTTTATGTGTTTCAAAAAGTGGTTTGGGGGTTAGACACTGCAAGAAGGGTCAATTTCTTCAAGCTATCAAGGTTTACCAATGGGGTTACAAAACCATCCCAAAATAGAGACTCACTGCTGTAAGGCAGGCAAGGTTAAATTAGTTGACATCTTCCTGTGCTCCTCGGGGAAAGGATGCTTCAGCGAACTGTCAAGATTTAGAATCACAAATTGTGACAAGTGGTGCTTGAAATGTCTCTCTAAGCCAGATAGAATGAAGCCCGCATGAAGGGTTTGCACCTCCAATTAGCAGCTTCTTACCTTCAGTGACAACTTGAAATGCATTCCCAAGGTTACTCTTACAAAGTTGTCATCTGGCAAGCCCTTCTTCATCCGAGTCATCCCAAACTTTTCTAAAGTTTTTCAACAAGTAAACACTGTGTTTTTTAAAAATCATCTACAAAATCCTAACTGGTCGAAGTTTAAATCAGTTTTTAAACATGAATTTGTTTCTAATCATTGTTATATGTGCTCTCCCAAAGAGAAATCAAGAGTGAGTGGCAACAAAAACAAAATGTTCTGGGACTTCTTTAAAAGAAAACTAGATATTATTTCATACAAATAGAAATCATCATCTCTCTGCACAGAAAAGTGATGTCGTATAACATTCCTTGTTATAAATGGTAATAAATAAATTATTCCGGTTTCAAGAACACATTGTTACAGTGAAATTCTTACAGAATAACTGTTCTCTTTGCACCACCTACTGTTCAAAAACGTGTGTGGATCATGTTTTCTACCAGATCAATAGGACTGTGTCCTTTGAAGATGAGAACTAAAAGAAAGAAAGGTCAGAGTGTTCACCGCTGAAAGAAAAGAGCAGCTGAAAAATTCAGGTGCCTGACCGAAGTGAAAAGATGTCCAAGTAACATCCAGGAATTCAACTAAAATATCTAAACTGACAGTCCAATACAAACCTGGAAAGTTTCCATTATAGGAGATCTGTCCACCATATGGGTAGACAATGAAACAGACAGAAACTCCTATCAAAATGCTGCACTGAGGCACCTCTGTGCCCCTTACTGCCATTGTTAGTGAAGTTTTGAAGCAGCAGGCAAATCTAAACTGGCATTTTTTCACAATCTTCTTCTAAGACTCAAGGCCAAAGCTAGACATTATGAGTAGACGTGTATAGGATTACACTGTAACTCGGTAAAAAAATACCAATTAAAACAATATATAATCAACTATACAAGATTTTTGTTTCTTTATCCATGGTTTTATTTATTTGATTTATACCAAGCCTGCTTGCACAGGAAGAACCTTTCAACAGGTTCCCAGGGCAGCTTAGAAAGCATTAGGCTGAAATCCTATATACATTTACCTAGGACTCAGTCTCATTGAACTCAATGGAATTTATTTCAGGGTATACATGGATAGGATTGCACTGTTAAAATCCCAATGAAACAAATTAAAACAAGAGCATTAAAAAAGAACATTAAAAGTGCAACCCTATACATGTCCTCTCAGAAATGAAGTCTCATTGAATGAAATGAGTCTACTCCCTGGTAAGTGTTTATAGGTTTGCAGCCTTAAACACCAAAATATGAGCAGTATAAAAGCAGTCAACAGAATTAAAAACAAACACCATGTAATACATCAGAAAAACATGACTTAAATTTCCTATCAAATATGTCCACGCAGACAGAAAAAATGCACTCACGTAGCCGTTCTTCTTCTGGTCAGGACAGTTTATAAAACACAATAAAATACTTTCAGTATTCCCAGCAGTTACTTAAAATAATACTGTTGAAGCTGCACTCTTATGCACACTTACCTGGGTGTAAGTTCAATTGAAAACAAAGGGCCTTACTTCTGAGTATACCCAAAGGAGACAGCTATCAATGGCTACTAATCCTGATGGCTATGTGCTACCTCCACTATCAGAGGCAGTATGCCTGTGTTTACCAGTTGCTGGGGAACATGGGCAGGAAGGTGCTGTTGCACTCATGTCCTGCTTGCGGGATTCCCATGGGCAGCTGGCAGGCCACTGTGTGAATAGAATGCTGGACTAGATGAGCCCTTGGTCTGATTCAGCAGGGCTCTTCTTATGTTCTTATGCTTATGGTGTCTACCAGAAACATATGGTGGATACTTAAAAAGAGTGTTCAGGCACTTTTTAAAGGTAAGAAAAGGGAAATAAAAACAAGTATCTGGAGAAAGTGATTTCCACACTGTGGAACACTCACATCGAAAAACAAACCATATGCTATGGACACTTTTTTTAAAAAAAAAGAAAGGCACTAAGCTTGCCACATGTGCTGGCCCATTTCCATATTATCTTAACACACGACTGATCTATGAAGAATATGCCACTGGAGTGCTAACGTTATGTACAAATTGGCCAGCAAATCTAGTAAGTGCATTGAAACGTGACTGGGTTTGTGTGGAAATCTTACATGTGTAATGGCTTTCCACACAGCTCATCTCCTCTATCCATCAGGCCTTATTTACACTCCTGTGTGTAAAATTAACTTTTGGAAAGACCACCCTGGTAACCAGGATTTTTTTTCCCCTGTCAGACACTGATTTATTTTGTGTGTGGTTTAAGTTCATTGTACTTTTTTCCCGAAGAAATAATATAAGTAAACCTAACAAAATAAAAACATAAATGCAGAAAAGACCAGAAAATGCAATATATGTATTATAATCAGAACTGCATATCGTCACCAGTTAGAACAGATCTTTATAGAATTGAGAATCATACAAAAACCATACAGAAATGAGCTACCTTCCAGAATAATATCTGTGTTGATGTGAAAAATGCTGTACTGAAGAATGATTGTTTATATAAGGAATAAACATAAACCATCTATCAATAAACAAGTCTGATTGTGTTGGTCCATCAGGAACATATAGTTGTTAAATTAATCCAAATATAAAGAATACGAGATATTCAATACATCAAAGAACTCCCATACGTAACCAACACAATCACTTTACAAACATGCATTTTATTAATATATTTATTTTTATATAAAACCTTCATACTGGCCCCACATTCCCCCCTAATGTCTTCAAGGCAGCATATACCCCAAAATGCAACCATGTGTGGCCCAACTACTCTCCTTGTCCCATCTTCATCAGACACTGTATAATGTTGAGGCAAAGGACATAATCCAATGCAAGTTTAGACAGAAAAGGGCCTACAACTCTCAGCATTCCCCAGCCAGGTGGGCTGGGGAATGCTAGGAGGTATAGGCTTTTCTGTCTAAACTTGCATAGGATTGTGCCCTAAGCCTATCTAACTGGCCCCAACCATCACCCTGCTACTAAGTTTCAATGTTGTGGATGAATGGCCTTTAGGAATGAAATCCAGCAGTACTGGATTAACTTGTCTGGGGTGGGTTTCTTGGAGAGATTATATCTACGTAATCTGTTTTTCTCCAGCAAAGGAGATCGTTACCTTGTTGTGGTGCTGGAGCACCTCAATTACGTCATGAGCTAAACCGTGAAGGGACACCCAAGACAGGAAGGTCATGGCAGAGAGGTCAGACTAAATACGATCCCTGGGGAAGGAAACAGCAACCCACCCCAGTATTCTTGCCATGAAAACTAGATGGATCAGTACAACCAGAGATATGTCGGTATACCATCGGAAGATGGAACTCCCAGGTTGGAAGATGGTCAAAATGCTACTGGGGAGGAACAGAGGATCAGTTCAACTAGCCCCAGATGTGATGACGCAGCTAGCTCAAAGCCGAAAGGACGGCTAGCAGCCGATGGTGCTGGTGGTGAATGACGAATCCAATGTTCTAAAGATCAACACACCATAGGAACCTGGAATGTAAGATCTATGAGCCAGGGCAAATTGGATGTGGTTATTGGGGAGATGTCAAGATTAAATATAGACCTTTTGGGTGCCAGTGAACTGAAATGGACTGGAATGGGCCACTTCACATCAAATGGCCACCAGATCTACTACTGTGGACAAGAGGACCACAGAATAAATGGAGTAGCCTTCATAATAATAAAGTGGCTAAAGCAGTGCTTGGATACAATCCAAAAAATGACAGAATGATTTCAATTCGAATTCAGGGTAAGCCATTTAACATCACAGTGATCCAAATATACGCCCCAACCACAGATGCTGAAGAAGCAGAAGTAGATCAGTTCTATGAGGATCTGCAGCACCTACTGGATAGTAGGCCAAAAAAAGAGGTTATTTTCATTACAGGAGACTGGAATGCTAAAGTGGGTAGTCAAACGACACCTGGAATTACAGGCAAGCATGGTCTGGGAGAACAAAATGAAGCAGGACATAGGCTGACAGAATTTTGCCAAGGCAACTCACTGTGCATAACAAACACTCTCTTCCAACAACCTAAGAGACGACTTTATACATGGACTTCACCAGACTGTCGACACCGAAATCAGATTGATGACATCCTTTGTAGCCAAAGGTGGCGGACATCTATGCAGTTGGTAAAAACAAGACCTGGAGCTGATGGTAGTTCAGATCACGAACTTCTTATTGCACAATTTAGAATGAGACTAAAGAGAATAGGGAAGACCCACAGATCAGTTAGATATGAGCTCACTAATATTCCTCATGAATATGCAGTGGAGGTGAAGAATAGATTTAAGGGACTAGATTTAGTAGATAGGGTCCCGGAAGAACTATGGACAGAAGTTCGCAACATTGTTCAGGAGGCGGCAACAAAAAACGTCCCAAAGAAAAAGAAAACCAAGAAGGCAAGATGGCTGTCTGCTGAGACACTGGGAGCAGCCCAAGAAAGAAGGAAAGCAAAAGGCAACAGTGATAGGGGGAGATATGCCCAATTAAATGCAAAATTCCAGAGGTTAGCCAGAAGAGATAAGGAATTATTTTTAAACAAGCAATGTGCGGAAGCGGAAGAAGATAATAGAATAGGAAGGACAAGAGACCTCTTCCAGAAAATTAGAAACATTGGAGGTAAATTCCGGGCAAAAATGGGTATGATTAAAAACAAAGATGGCAAGGACCTAACAGAAGCGGAAGAGATCAAGAAAAGGTGGCAAGAATATACGGAAGATCTGTATAGGAAGGATAATAATATCGGGGATAGATTTGATGGTGTGGTCAGTGAGCTAGAGCCAGACAACCTGAAGAGTGAGGTTGAATGGGCCTTAAGAAGCATTGCTAATAACAAGGCAGCAGGAGATGACAGTATCCCAGCTGAACTGTTTAAAATCTTGCAAGATGATGCTGTCAAGGTGATGCATGCCATATGCCAGCAAATTTGGAAAACACAAGAATGGCCAGCAGATTGGAAAAAATCAACTCATACCAAAAAAGGAAGCACCAAAGAAAGTTCATATCGAACAGTGGCACTTATTTCACATGCCAGTAAGGTAATGCTCAAGATCGTGCAAGGTAGACTCCAGCAATTCATGGAACGAGAATTGCCAGATGTACAAGCTGGGTTTAGAAAAGGCAGAGGAACTAGAGACCAAATCGCCAATATCCGCTGGATAATGGAGAAAGCCAGGGAGTTTCAGAAAAACATCTATTTCTGTTTTATTGACTATTCTAAAGCCTTTGACTGTGTGGATCATAACAAATTGTGGCAAGTTTTTGGTGGTACAGGGATACCAAGTCATCTTGTCTGCCTCCTGAGGAATCTGTGTAATGACCAAGTAGCAACGGTAAGAACAGACCACGGAACAACAGACTGGTTTAAGATTGGGAAAGGAGTACGGCAGGGTTGTATACTCTCACCCTACCTATTCAACCTGTACACAGAACACATCATGCGACATGCTGGGCTTGATGAGTCCAAGGCTGGAGTTAAAATCGCTGGAAGAAACATTAACAATCTCAGATACGCAGATGATACCACTTTGATGGCTGAAAACGAGGAGGAGCTGAGGAACCTTATGACGAAGGTGAAAGAAGAAAGTGCAAAAGCTGAGTTGCAGTTAAACCTCAAAAAAACCAAGATTATGGCAACCAGCTTGATTGATAACTGGCAAATAGGGGGAGAAAACATGGAGGCAGTGACAGACTTTGTATTTCTAGGCGTGAAGATTACTGCAGACGCTGACTGCAGCCAGGAAATCAGAAGACGTTTACTTCTTGGGAGGAGAGCAATGACAAATCTTGATAAAATAGTGAAGAGCAGAGACATCACACTGACAACAAAGGTCCGCATAGTTAAAGCAGTGGTATTCCCCATAGTAACCTATGGCTGCGAGAGCTGGACCATAAGGAAGGCTGAGCGAAGGAAGACAGATGCTTTTGAACTGTGGTGCTGGAGGAAAATTCTGAGAGTGCCTTGGACTGCAAGGAGATCAAACCAGTCCATACTCCAGGAAATAAAGCCAGACTGCTCACTTGAGGGAATGATATTAAAGGCAAAACTGAAGTACTTTGGCCACATCATGAGAAGACAGGATACCCTGGAGAAGATGCTGATGCTAGGGAAAGTGGAAGGCAAAAGGAAGAGCAAGGAAAGACCAAAAGGAAGACCAAGGGCAAGATGGATGGATGATATTCTGGCGGTGACGGACTCGACCTTGGGGGAGCTGGGGGTGGCGACGGCTGACAGGAAGCTCTGGTGTGGGCTGGTCCATGAAGTCACGAAGAGTCGGAAGCGACTGACCGAATAAACAACAACAACAATCTGTTTTTAGAAATGACTAATGACATAGCCCTAACAATATGTCAATTCAAAAATAAGCCTCATGGATTTAAATGGGACTTACTGCCAGGTAAATATGTAGAAGACTGCAGCCTTAATCACCGTTTATTTCACCAGTACCATTAAGAACAAATTATTTGGTACTTTTCATTACTTTTATCAATGCAGAAACTAGTTCTGTACACTGATAGGGACAGTACAGAAACTCCTTCCCTCGCATGCAATCAATGAAACATGCACCATGATTCAGTAGCATGCATTTGCTTTGCACGTGCACATCCAGAACTTCTTCTACCCACAACCTACAAGGCAGTTATAGATTCTAAAGGGGGGGGGGGGCTTTGTATTTTGAAGTATTGTCTTTGAGCCAGTTTGCATAAATCTGAGCTTTTGTACATGCAGCGGGGTTGTGCACTCGTGCCCTGGCGCATGTATGGGTTTTCTAGATAAGTGGGTATGACAGTAGTAGGCATAGTGCATTGGAATAGTATATACCATAGGTGGGGAACCTCCATCCCTTTTCTAGAATACTCCTTTCCATTCACCTTCCATGGTTTTTCATTTCTTCCCTCAGACACAGGAGTTTCACCCTCTCTTAAGGTGCCTCCCCACTAAAGCATTTTTTTGGGGTGGGGGGATACTTCTGCAAAGCTTGGAATTCTCCAAGGCCTGCCAATACTGCCCCTTGTGTGCATAGGACCGCTTGAACTACATACGGATTGTCACTTGGAGAATGAGTGCTGTTACTGTATACCACAGGCAGAGAGTCTCTCCGCCCCCCTATTTCACATGGGCCCCTCCCACATGCTTTCTAGGCAACCATGTGGGAGGGGCACATGTGAAGGGGGGCACGTCACACCTGGCACGTAACCCCTTAATGGGATTCCCTACACCCATCCACACACTCATATATACACATGCTCATGCACACACATACATACGCACTATGTAAACATGTGCACGCGTGCACGCACACTCCTATGTACTCCTATGTACACACGCGCATACACGGGTGCACTCATGTGCGCATGCACACGCTCCTATGTACGCACCTGCGTGCATGCGCGCACATGCCTATGTACACACACACACTTATAAAGGGCTGGCTTAAGACATTTTGCTGTCTGAGGCAGAGCAGCAAATGATGCCCCCGCCCACCCCCGCTCCTGAAAATGCCCCCGTCCCCCACACGCCGGCAATCAGGCGTCTTAAAAATCCTCCATTGGTTGTCTGGCTCCGCACTTCAACATCGGGTTACAAGTCCCGCTTGTAAAATGCGGAGCGCGGTGAGCGAGCCGAGCCGGGTCGCCAACCAGCCCCCTCAGCCGCCCCCTTTGGGTTCCCGGGCGGCGGCGAGGCGAGGCGAGGCGAGGCGAGGCGGACCCCCCGCCCCGCCCGCTCTCAACAGGCGACGCTGCTTCCTCCCCGACGCCAGAGGTCGCTGCGCGTGCGTCCTCCGCGGGTGCGGAACGGGCGCCGGAAACTGCTTCGTCGGCTGACGCCGCCGTTTCCGGCCGCTCCTTCTCCTGCTCGGGCTTCTTCCTCCCCCCGCACACGTGGGTCTTTCCGGCCGCGCTCGGGTCGGCGAGGGCGGGATGGCGGCGAGCTCCGCGAACCTGCCGATGCGGCTGTTGCGCAAGAAGCTCCACAAGCGCAACCTCAAGATACGCCAGCGCAATTTGGCCCGGCAAGGAGCGGCCGGCCCGCCGGCCCCCGGCCCGGCCGGTACGAAGGGGGCGTGCGGCGCGGGGAAGCCGTTACGCTGGGGTGGGGTGGGAGATGCGGCAGGGGTGGCGCGCGCGCTGGCTGGCTGGCTGATGGAGGGGGGGCGGCCCATGAAGCGCACCCGAGCGTGAGGCCGTGGGGGGACGGCCGAGAGAAGTTGCTGCGGACCGGGAAGCTGCCGGTTGTTGTGAATGCACTCAGGCCGCAGGGCCTTACTCGAGGCGTACTTCTCAGCCTCATGCCCCAGTGCGCTGTGGAGGTGATGATGGTATTGACCTGCTTTATGGGGGTGTTGCAAGCAGAGCTGGATTTAGGGGCATGCGACCACCTCGTTCTTTCAAGTGTGAAACGGAGAGAATATTGATCTACTTTACGTGGGGGTTCGCAGGGCTGGATTTAGGCTGCGCGTCCAGGTTTGAGGGTCACCCAGCTTGTCGAGGGCTATCTACTCGTTCGTCTAGCAGCTGAAAAAAGTAGCATAAATATGGCGTGACTAGATACAGGTTTACAGACCCTAGCATGCAAATTTACTGTATTGCAGGGATAAAACACGCATGCAAACTGTGCATCAATGCCTTAAATCAGGGGTCCTTCCCCAGGAGCCCCCGCCAAAGGAAGTGAGGTGGGTGGCTATGAGGAAGAGGGCCTTTTCTGCTGTGGCCCCCTGGCTGTGGAATTAGCTCCCTAGAGAGGTTCGCCTGGAGCTTACGTTGTTCTCCTTCCAGCGCCAGCTGAAGATCTTTTTATTCTCCCAGTATTTTAGCATTTTAGATTCCTAGTCTTCTAGGTCTGGTGTTCTGAATCTTTATCTTAAATCTCTGCATTGCTGGTTGTACTGTTATATTGTGATTTTAAGCTTTCATATTTTATATTGTTTTATGTGGCACTCTGTGGTTTTAATTTTTGTGAACTGCTTGGAGAGCTTCAGCTATTTGATGATATAGAAAATAAATAAATAAAATAAATAAATGCCTACAAATGCAATAAAATATAAAGCAAGGTTGGGCAGACCTCAAGTTTGTTGAGTCTGGGTTGTTGTTTTTTACTAGAACCCCAAGGTTCACTAACCAGAGCCAGGTGCAAAAGACATACACTTAAAAGTAAAGAACAAGGTGCCTCTGAGCACATTCTGCATCTAGGAATTTGTTTTCGATACCAAAACTGAGCAGGGCTCTTAAGTCCTTTCACACAAAAGTTTACTCCTGATTGCTCCAAGCTGTCTTCATTTCAGCAGCTCAATTTAGGTGAAAAATACCATGTGTCAATGTGACAGATATCCGATGTCAGTCTAACTTAAGACCCATTCATTTCAGTCTGCTCTAAGTAAGACTGATTTTGGATACAGCTCCATTTGCTTACCACTGTCTCAGGACTGCGTCCCATAATGCAAAAACAGTGGGTGGGCTCCCATGGTATACGTGCTGCATCTAGAAACTAAGGATGTTTTGTTCATTGTTATTTATTTTGTATATCATGAGAAGCATTCCTCTGCTGCACAGTCCATGTGCTGTGCAAAATAATTCTTTTGTACTTGAAAGTGTGCAATATTCTTGTTGCGTGTACAACATGAAAGCAATCTTGCCAGGGATGCCCGTTTCCTGACGTTTGTTTCTGTTTCTGCAGAACAAGTAGCAGGGATACTCTGTGTATCCTCCTCGCATATTAGCATACCTAGGGATCCGTCTAGTTGGATAAACAAGACGTTTTATGTTCAGACAGTGATTTGCAGCAAGGCAGTATAGGAGAAAAGTAATGCCACAGGGGTCTTTTTTATTTGAAGACTTGTTCTTGGGGCACTTCACATGCTTCAGTAGTGCTTTGGTATTTTGGAGGGCGGGTGCACGTTAGTGCCCTGTCACACTTACGGGACTTCCAGGTAGGGATGTACGAAAGTCACTTACCTGGTCCCGCAGCTTTCTTCGCGGTGGGGGGGAGGCGCTTCGGTTCTCCCCCCGAAGTTCAGGCCAGGGGGGAGGCGCCCCGCCTCTCCCGGCCGAAATAAAGGCCGAGGGGGGAGGCACCCCATCTCCCCGGCCGCGAAATAAAAAAGAAAATGTAAAAAAACCCACACACACCCGTGATAGGCTATGTAACGATTTACGTAGCCTATCATGGCTAGATTTCCAAAGTCAGCCATGATAGGCTACGTAAATCGTTACGTAGCCTATCACGGGTGACTTTGGGGGGGGGGAAGCGCGTACACAAATGGCGGCGCCTGTGGGCACCACCATTTGCGTTCCTTATTTGGTCCTGGGTAGTCTACGTAAAGATTTATGTAGACTACGGCAAAAATAAGGGCAACACAAATAGCGTTGCCCTTATTTTCACCATAGTCTACATAAATCTTTACGTAGACTACCCGTGCCCAGATAAGGAACGCAAATGGCGGCGCCCATGGGCGCCGCCATTAGCGTACATGCTTTTTTTTTTTTCAGAGTCACCTGTGATAGGCTACGTAACGATTTACGTAGCCTATCACGGCTGACTTTGGAAATCTAGCCGTGGTAGGCTACGTAAATCATTACGTAGCCTATCACCCGCCGCCGGGAGGGACATTCGAGGGAGGTAAGTCCCATCCGGGGGGGGGGGGAATTTCACTGCCAATTTCAGGGGGCCGAATGCGTTGGCATTCGGCCTCCCCGAGATTTGTGGAGAAATTCTCCGCCATCCCTACTTCCAGGTAGGGGAGTATGTGAACTGTCCCTTAGAATTCATGTTTTTTAAAAATTGTCAAACAGCGCTTGATTTATCATTGTGGTTTGCTTCGTTAGGAACGGCAACTGAGGATATCTCAGGAGAACTTTCTGACATCTCAGAAGCAGTGGTGGAAGAACATAAAATGAAGCATGTGGAGCAACCTGATGTAATAAATGCTGAAGAAGCTGGATGCACACAACCGGAGTTGAAGAAGAAGAAGAAAAAGAAGAAAAGAAAAATAGCGAATGATACAGGAAATGGTATTGCATCTTGATTTTTACATTGTTTTGAATGACCGATCTTGTTCACTGTTATTTCTTTGCTGCCCCATGATATTACTGAATTGGTGATGCCTTCAGTGTAAAATGTACGCTGAGATCTCATTTCCAAACCATAGTAATGCGTATATGCCTTGAATGCCAACTCTACATTAGGTTAAAACAGATGGCTTTTGAAAAGATTTAGGCAGATTCATAGAGGACAGTTGCATTGATGACTGTGAGCCTTGGGAACTAGAAACAGAATCTCCAAGCTGAGAAGAAGCATATTTCTGGTATGAAGAGCAAGCAGGAAATAACTAACACCACAAAGCCCTCTTTTTACTTTTATCCATGGGGTTCTAGTTGGCTCCTGTTGGAGTCAGAGGGGTAAATATAATGGGCATTTGATCTGATTCAGCAACTGAATTATTGCCAACATCTCAATTTTCCACTCCATTCTCATCTGCTTTCTAGGGTCAGTATCCACTGCTGCCTGTCCGTGAGTAGGGTCCATCGCTGCTTCTGTTCTGCGAGCAGCTAGCCCTAACGATTCCCTTCTGCAAGCAGCACCCACTGCTTGCAGAACGGAGATTTAACACTTCTGGGGGCAACCTGAAACTAGCGGAAACACTCGTTTCTGGAACGCCTGGCAAGGGAAATAGTGGGGCTACCCACTTGCGGGCAGCTTCCATTGGATACTGACCATAATGACTACTCTACTTTGTGCAGAACTGCTTTGCTCTGCCCATTGCAGCTTAGATGCAGAAACCTTGGGTGGTGGGACCACAGGTGATATTAGGAAATAGTTGTCCATAGTTTAAATGTATAAACCTAAGGATCAGTGTACTGGGTTTCTTTTTTCCTCCTTTGAATGTTCCAACTAGATCAATTGTTATGCAGATACGTATGGTTGACAATTCATTGATTTCCTTGTGTAGGTACAGAAACTAAAAAAGCAAAAAATGAGGGAGACTGTGCCGATGTAGAAGAGGTCTTAAATGGAGAGCCCAAAGAAGAAAATAGCGACAACATGGATGAGAAAGAAGTGGACGAAGATGCTGACGAACCTACCTTGCCTCTAGGACTAACAGGCAAGCTTTTTACCCTTTCTTCTCTTTCTTACATGGTGGAATTTTGTTCATTGACCTATTTCTATTTAAATAGAATTTTCTGTTTTAAAACAGATGAATAGTTCAATAGTTTCATGTATTCATTGTCTATGCAGCCTTGGGAGTAAGGCTGCATAGGATTGTGTTGTTAGATTCTGTATTTGGACACCTGATTTTTATTGGTCTTGGAGATCAAACCATCCTAGCATGGTCATCAGTTAGTGAGTGATTTGTTTTAAGTATTGATGCAGTGACCTATAGGTAAAATAGGATCAGCAATCGTATCTTTGCATAGAAGAGACATGTAGTGACTGGAAAATTAAGCAATGGCCTGGGTAATGCAGATGTTGGTTAGTTTTAAGGATGATTTATGGGCCTTTTTGATAGCCTCCTACCCCTTATCTATGAGCCCCTCTGGCATGTCTGGAAGGATACTTACAGTGCAATTTGTTATACGCGGATTATTGCAATGTATTCTATCTAGGGATGCCTTTGAAATTAGCCAAGAAACTGTAATTATTCCAAAATAGAGTGTGCACATTCTTAACTGGGACTGGCCCATTCAATCACATTTTGCCACTACTTTATCATCTGCACTGGCTGCAAGTCCATTTCCAGGCCCAATTCAAGATGCAGGTTTTAACCTTTAGAGCCCTAAAGAACTTGGAACCAAGTTACCTGAAGGAACCCATCTCCTTCCCATATTTATCTGCTTGGACCCTAAGGTCATCATCTGAGGCCCACTTCCAGGTACCCCCACTAAATGAAGCAAAACAGGAGGCTACAAGAGGGCTTTTTCAGTGGTGGCAACCCCATCTATGGCCTTTTTATTTTTCCACGCCTTAAACTGTTCTAATGCTTCTAGATCTCTGTAACATTTTATTCTTAACTGCTTGTCTTATACTGTGATGTTTTATTTTTGTTTTATTTTTGTTTTGTTTGTATTTTATGAATTTAATCTATTTGTATATTCAGAACTACAGTTAAAATGTAATAAATACATACATAAAATCCCACACATATCTACTCAGAAGTAAATTCTATTGAGTTCAGTGGGACATATTCCCGAGTAAGTATGTCTAGGATTGCAGACACATGGGTCTTTCATATGGAATTGGCACCACTTGGGCCAGTAAATACTGGCATGCAAATGCTGAATACATATGTGCCTGTGCATGGGATACAAACAGCATTGCTGCATGTGGCTGTCGTACCTGAATATGTTAGTTAAACAAAAACATACAGTAATGCTCTTACTTAGTATCCAGCTAATACCAGAAAAAAGTGTGTGTGGTGGTTGTAGAAAGCATAGGATCAAGTATCTGTGTGTATCTGGTTTTTTAAAAGAATATTTACTATCACATATGTCATAAGTATATTTTCTGTGGGCTTTACAAATTACACTTGATGCTGAAATACCACATTGTCCCAGTTCAGGTATTCTTAGAAATCTAGCCATTGATTTCAGGCAGACTATTGAGGGAAAGAGACTGAGATTGTTTCTCCCTCCAGGTGCTTTTGAAGATACTTCATTTGCTTCTCTTAATGGCCTTGTCAGTGAGAACACATTGAAAGGAATAGCTGAAATGGGTTTTACACATATGACAGAAATTCAGCATAAAAGTATTAAACCACTCCTGGAAGGCAGGTAAGAAATGACCTTTAAAAGCAGGTGCGTTGTGTTGGAACTCTTTTTTCTCTTCTTGAGATGAACTCAATGAATATATAAAGAGACGTTATCTTATTGTTCAAAAAAAATAGATGATTTCTCTTTGCTTGTTTTTGTTCAGCTGTATGAGCATTTTGTGTAGTAACACTGAGCAAATTACACCCCTATCTTAAATGTGTTGGCCACAATCCTGCACAAAGTTAGGCAAACTGAAGCATGCAGACATCAATGAAATTGAGGCTGTAATCCTGTGCATACTAACTTGGGAGCAAGTGAACACAGTCCGATATAATTTTAATAATCACACATGGGATTGGGCTATATTTCTTTCTAACTCGGTGTTGAATTATGGCCATTGTCCAGTCATTAAGTTAATTAAAATCAAGTAAGCTTGCAATACGGAATGACATGAAACAGGCAATTTAAAGTAATCCACCGATCTCTCCTGGAAAACAAAGGTATCCTTCGTATAATGAAAAAAGTTTTAGTTATCTGTCTTGCGAGTCTCATGTGGTTTGGCCTGCGCTCTTATACCCACTTACGTGGAATCCGGCTTCAACAATATCTGCCCACCATAGTGAGTGTGGAGCTTCTCTCTGGCAAGCAGCTAGTCTTCCTCATAACTTCAGAGGTGGGCAGGGATCCTCTGGGCAGTTGCCTGCCAATCTCCGTCACCTCCCCAGCTCTGAAGTTTTGGTAGCTTTGTAGCTCAGACGACTCAAGAGCCTTGGCCATACAGGGCCAAACCAGCTGGTTCGGCGGTTCTTGAGCAGTGGATCTTGAATAACGTATGCCCTTCCCCCTCCCCTGCCCAGAAAAGGCAAAAAGAGGGAGAGCATTAGAAGCCAGTGCTTCAGGGCATCTTGGGGCGGTGGCTCCCAACAGCACACACTTCCCACATCTTGGGGGGTAGTTGACAGGGTGGGAGGTGCTAGCAACTATGGGAGAAAGTCCCATTGAACTAACTTCTGAGTAGACGCATATAGAACTGTGCTGTTATCCTAGGTATAATGCTGAATATTAATGAGGCTGTTCTTGATATTTAGTTGTTTCAGCTCTCCTGGTTTCATATTCTTAAACTCTATTTTTGTCATTATTGTATATGCAGAGATATCCTAGCAGCTGCAAAAACTGGCAGTGGCAAAACACTTGCATTTCTCATTCCAACAATAGAACTCATCTACAAGTTAAAATTTATGCCTAGGAATGGTGAGATTGTCTTCTCTGGCTTATTACTTGAAACTCTGAAGATAAATTTGGGGATTGTTTGCCATGATTTTGGCTGAATGAGCACCTTTCTAAATGCACTCCTACCCCGCCCCCTTCTTTCAGGAACGGGTGTCCTTATCCTTTCCCCTACACGGGAGCTTGCCATGCAGACATACGGTGTTCTCAAAGAACTGATGACACATCACGTCCACACCTATGGCTTGATAATGGGAGGCAGTAATAGATCGGCTGAGGCACAGAAACTTGCAAATGGCATAAACATCATTGTGGCAACCCCAGGCCGACTTCTAGACCATATGCAGGTAGGAAGAGCAGTATTGAGTAGTGCATGATTTATTTTGTATGCATTTTGATAGCTGGCTGGCAACATTGTGTTTAATGTCTTGCAGAATACTCCAGGGTTTATGTATAAGAACCTGCAGTGCCTGGTAATTGATGAGGCTGATAGAATTTTAGAAGTTGGGTTTGAGGAAGAAATGAAACAGATCATAAAACTTCTGCCAAGTAAGTCAAATATTCAAATCGTCTTCTCACCATTAAGTATTATAAAGTGAACAACAGTCCCCAAGCATTTCAGTTTTTGTAACTCCTGCTCACTTGTCCAGTATTTATTGTGTATTCATTTTAACCCCTGTACAGAACATAAAATAGATATACCTGGTATCTAGTGGGCTTATTAATAGATTTACGGTGGAATCCTATGTTTATTTACTCAGAAATAAGTCTCACTATGTTCAGTGGGGCTTACTTCTAAGTAAGTGTGTTTAGGATTGTAGCCTTAAAAGTGTGTTTACTTTTGTTTGGATCCGTATATGCTCACAAATAAAAGTTTTAATGTATTCCTACTTCTGATCTGAAATGATTTGGCTTGTAATTGAAAAAGCTTGTGAGCTAATTTTAGAAATCCATTCTAAGCTGCTTGCATCATTTTGATATCTCTAAAGAAGTTACTAACAAGTTACCCTGTCAGTGTCTGAGAGACTTGTTTTACGATATTCCATTTCAATTTTTCTCCCTCCCAGAGCGTAGACAGACCATGCTGTTCTCTGCTACGCAAACCCGAAAAGTTGAAGACCTGGCAAAGATTTCTCTAAAAAAGGAGCCATTGTATGTTGGAGTTGATGACAATAAAGAGACAGCAACTGTAGAGGGTCTTGAACAGGTAATTGACCACCTATAGTAAGGCCTTAATGTCTTCGCAGAGGTTGTTTTGTTTTTATGCTTGTCATCACTTTTACTTCCACTGGTTTTCCCTGTCTCCATCCCTCATTTCCTAATATTGAAATTAGTGTCCAAATACAGATATGCCTCTCTCTTTTTTTCAGTGTGCACTTTAGCTCTTGATATTTGATAATTTCTTTCAAATGTTCATTTATCCTTTATCAAGCCTGATTCACGTTCACCTGCAGTGGCATGGATATTGCTGAAAATGGCTTTCTCATGGCAGGGGTTCCACACTGTGAATTGTGGAATTGTTGACTATCTCACTTGCCCTAATTATGTGGAATGTTCTCATGCCAAATTTAACCTGCTCCTACCAAAATTACACAATTGGTTAAATTTTAATTATAGCTGTGCAGATTCTCTTTATAGTCTAGTTTGTAGTGTACTTTAAATTGTAGAACTGAAGTGATTTTGAAATAATTTAAAACAGCCTTCCCCAACCTGCTTCCTCCAGATGTTTTGGACTGCAACTTGCATTAGCCCCAGCAAGCACGACCCATGGTTAGGAATGCTGGGAGTTGTATTCCAAAATATCTGGAGGGTGCTATGTTGGGGAAGGTTGATTAAGAAGGTAAATTCTAGCTTTCACTGAAACTTTTATTCAAGTAGTTTGCCCTATTCTAAGGCTGCAATTTTTGAACAACTTCACTAGTACATCTCACTGAATTTAGTTGGTTTGTTGAGTCAATAAGCCTAGGATGGAGCTCTAAGAAGACTTAATGTTTGTCTAGTGATACTTGTCTTGCTTTTTTTTAAAACGAAAGCTTTGTCGGTCCCTTTTCTTTAACTAACAAGAGTAATTCTCACCCCTTAAGTTCTAGTGAAAATTGTGGTGTTTCCAAGAAAAAGATGTGAAAAACAGTCATCAGGAGTGGATTCTTGTGCCAGATTTAGTTAAAATGTGGAATTAAATGCCTCAGTTTAAAAGACCACATGTAGATAAACTGTTCAAATAATTTCTAGGGTTATGTAGTGTGCCCTTCAGAAAAGAGGTTCCTCCTGCTGTTCACTTTTCTCAAGAAGAATCGGAAGAAGAAGTTGATGGTATTCTTCTCTTCGTGTATGTCTGTGAAGTATCACTATGAACTTCTTAATTACATTGACCTACCAGTCCTGGCCATTCATGTAAGTATGTGCCTTGCAATATTCTGTTTTAAAGCTTGCATTGTTTACCCATGACTGTTTGCCAGTCATGGGCAATGATTTGTTTTGGATGAGTATGTATGTATGTACATCTATCTTTTGAAGAGCTGGCATCTGGCAATAATACATAGCTTATGTATTACATAGTTTATTGGTTTTAACATGCCTCCTTTTCACTGGATCAGGTTCAGAGTTTTTACTCCACTGGCTGAAACATCAAGTGGAATTCTGTTCAGAACGCTTCCAGTGCTGGAAAGTGGGGAGGCAATATTTGCTGATTGCCCCCCTACCTGCTCAGCCCTCAGTGCCATGACCTCCACTGTTCTAGAGGGTCCCCCAACTTCTGGAGCGGATTTTATCAAAAGCCTCCCATCTTTTATCAGAAGCCTCCCTAGATCCAACACACTGTGTTGTCAATTATGGTTTATTACAACATACTATGTTGTAATAAACTATAACTGAATTGTGGGAAGGATCAAGAGGGGAAGCCCATTGCTTTAGCAAGCACTCACGTTAGTTTCTGGTAGTGCGCACATTGGTTTCCGCTAGCACAATATTGATACTGGTAACACACCAACACCACAGGATCCTTCCCAGTATTTTTGGCCAGCCAAATGCCAGCCTTAATTTATAGCTGGTCTCAGGCTTACTTTTCTGTCGTGAGACCCACCTTCGCATCTATAGCCAGGTGTCCTAATCTGACTTTCAAACTTGAATAATGTGTGCGGTTTTGAAGTTACTGTAAATTGCAGGTGGCCTTTATGAAAGCTGAGAGTGCGTAATGGGAATGTCAACATCTCAGCAAGATTTCAGCAGTGGAGTCATAAATTAACCTTTAAATGCCATCAGGAGAGCCTTTCTCTTAAATCTGTCTTTAAAATGCTTATCTGAAGAACAGGGTTCTCTCAGCAAGGCTGAAGTTGTTTGTTTGCTGTCAAGTTAACCATTTTAAGTGGCTCTACGCTGGTATGCTAAAGTTATTTTTCCACATTTCCATGATGTGAAAGAGATGCAACATCCTTTGTTTCTGCATAAATTAACATAAAAACAAAAATTTAGATGTTTGTTCTGTGAACAGATAATGGTCAAAGCTGTTGTCATGGAAATCTGAGTATCCTGTTTTTATAGAAGGTTATAAATGCTGTGGGACAATATATTCCTAACTTGTAAGGCTCAGTGGTGAGTTGCCATTGTATCAAGGAACTTTACGTAATAATAAAATAACATTTTAGCAGTTACCTCATGGCAGAGGATTTCTAGAATGCATTCCCAGGAATGGTTTTGCTATATGTTCTGCTGCTCTTTTCTTATTTTCTACCTTTTCTTTACACTTCACAATATTAAAAGCTTACTCATTTCAGGCAGTGTGGTGAACTTATTCACCAGAATCGTTTTACCATAGGCGTCTGCCTTGTAAGCTAGTGGAGGACATGCAGAACAACTGGTTATTGTTCAATACGTGTGTTCAGTACTTCTGAGTTACTTTTGCACTAGAATAGAATGTCCACGTGCAACGGAATTAGATGGGCTGCTACTATTTGCATTCTGTAACAGAAGAGTGAGTGAAGGAATGATTGACAGCTGAGACCAGAATGGAAAGTTGGATGAAGTTAGTTGGAGAAAGTCATTTAGGAGGAGGATGGAAACAGATGGGGGTCAAGGAAAGATGGAGAGTGACTTCAGTTAGGAGAGAGACAGAGGAATAAGGGACCAGAGTAGTTAGTTAAGGGCGCAATCCTATGCATGTTTAGACAGGAAAAGTGTCCTACAATTCCCAGCATTCCCCAGCCAGCCATGCTCCCCAGTTGTAGGACTTTTTCTGTCTGAACATGCATAGGATTATTCCCTAACTTAGTCAGTGAGTAGAATCAGAGACAGGTTTTGAATGAGAAGAAAGAGAGAGAAATGTTTGAAAGCAGAGATGCGGTGTTACATTTATAGAACCATTATTATTAATCAGTTATTGCTCTGAATGTTGATCCGTTAAATAAACAAAAATGTTCTTTTACACACCTATGTTCTGGTCTGAGTGGATTTGAATATTGGCCTATCTCACACCATGTACTAAGGATAGAAAAAGAGAGTCCCACTGCTCTCTATAAATCAGTAGTGGGTGGTAGATAGTGTTTTTGGGAATCCTGGGAAAAGTCTGGGGTCAGTAACCTCCAAGGGCAAGGGACTTGTAGGGGGGCCTTAGATATGTCACACATTCCTACACAAAAAGCATTGGATTTTGCCTTTTTTAATATTTAATAGCTAATCATGATAACTTCTGAACACACTGTGGGTTGAGTCTAAAGTTGGGCATCTGCCAGAACAGAACTTGCTGGCAGAACTGATGTCCCCTCCCTATTGCAGCCCTCCACCCCGAATCTCTCTGGAGGGTTGGTGGATTTGGGCTCCTGCAGAGAGAGGTAGTCATGGCCTTGTAACAGATGTCAGTTTGGGCAGTATAATTTGTAATAGCTATGTAAGCAGCTAAAGATTGCAAATTACTTTGAAGTTTCTCTAATAATGCATATTGTGAAACTGTGTTGGCTTTGAAGATCTCTTCAAGGAATCCTGCAAGTTGTTGATGAACCTCATCTTGAATACCTGTTTTCTTCTAGGGCAAGCAGAAACAAACCAAACGCACAACCACATTTTTCCAATTCTGTAATGCAGATTCTGGAATACTCTTGTGCACGGACGTAGCTGCCCGAGGACTGGATATTCCTGAGGTCGACTGGATAGTTCAGTATGACCCACCAGATGATCCAAAGGTAGTATAATTTCTAGAAAGTTATTCCATTTCAAGAATATATGGATTTAAGAGACTAGGAAGTTCCAAAATGTACCTGAAAGTTCATTAGACTGGGATTGTTTGCAATTCCTGCAAAGTCAGTTTAACGTTTAAAGTTTATTCATTGCAGTTATCTGCCTTTCCTCTTCAATGCGCTGTAAATAGATTTCCCTACCAGGCAGTGACCAGACCACAACCTGCTTATCTTCAGCGAGGTTACTCTGCTTCAGACTGTGCCCTGGGCCCCTTCATAATGTATTATTTATAACCTTTTGTGCAATATTAATTGGTTCTATTAAGGATCTAGCAATCTGGCAATTATGGTGGAATCTAATGTAGACTGATAGCTTATGCATCGTTCTCGAGAGTTAAAAAGAGAATTTTTAGCTTGAGGTTGCACCAAACTCTTCTTTTTGAAAATGAGGAAGATCTAGAAAGCTTGGTAAATGGTGAGCAGACACTAGCATTTTGCAGCACTCCTTGTTCCTTCGCCTCTTCACACATTACATATCTTCTCCTTCTCTTTCCTCCATCCCCGAATCCCTATCCTGTGCTGTACTGAAGACTGACTTAGACAGAGGTACAAGATTGGAGCCTCATTATGGATCTGCACAGAAGATGTGCAGCAGCATCCAAGGCAGGGCAGCTGTGGCATGTGTCCCAGCCATGCCAGTTGAAATGGTAGCATAACTAGTTACTGTCACATTTCATGCACAGAGTCTTAGCTCTGTAACTAGCTCCAGTGGTGCCTGAAAGGCAGAGTGGCATTTAAGTGAACCATTGGGAGTGGCTGCCCAGAAGGAAAGAGTAGGTTAGCAGATACTACCATCTGCCTGCTTGAGCAAAGTGTGGCAGTGACAAACAGCGGCAGAAGAGGAGGGGGCTCAGGTCATCAGTGGGGTCTCGCAGGGTACCAGGGCCTTAGCAGCTCCCTGAGGGAATGCTAACCACTGACATCGGTCGTAGCTGATGCTGTTCCAGCTGCTGCCAATCAGAAGGAAATGCTTCCTTGCGTTGAACAGTGCCTGCTTTTCTGAAGCCTCCATGCTGCTTGTTTTGTTTTTGTTTTCCATAATTGAAGTAGAATTTCATTTGGGGAATAGGGAACACCATGTCTGGTTGCTTATCTGTGTGATTACCTTAAATATCAACTTCCATCAAAATATTAATTGTTCTTACGTTGCTTCCTTTTTAAAAAGGAATACATTCATCGTGTCGGTAGAACTGCCCGGGGTATAAATGGAAGAGGACACGCTCTGCTTATTTTACGACCAGAAGAATTGGGTTTCCTGCGTTACCTAAAGCAAGCCAGGGTAAGTCAGTATGGGATACTACAGCAAAGCTGCTAGTGGTTGTAATGATTAATCAGATATTTCAATGCTCCACCTCTATAATTGCCTAGAGAATATTTGATGGAATAAACTTAGCAGAAATGCAGAGCAGCTGCCACAGTAAAACTGCATAATTGGAATATGCTTTCCATCACTTGAGTGTGACGCTTAGAGGAATGTAGAGAAAATTAAGCACATGCTGCTTGAAGAAGCAGTGCTTATCATTCAGTGCCCTGTTTGAGATCCTGGCTCCACTGCTACCGGAACAGAGAAAACTGGCTTCTACCTTCTGTGACATCAGGACTGGCCATAAATCGACTTCTTTGTACGTCTTTCATGGACAGGCAAAGAAGGCCTTAATTTTTGGTAATAGCACTCTGGAGGTACTGAGCAGCCTTGCTGCACATATTGGGGAGAGCCTGGGGGGTCATTCATATAAACTTGTTTTCCCATCCTAAGATGACTCATACACATCTTCTATGGGAATTATGCAATTATGGAAACTACCATGACGCATTTGCACAAGAACTCATCAGACTAATTGTCCCATGGTGAGTATAAAATCTGAAATGCCCTTAGTTACGAGGGCACTTCAGAAAGCAATTGCAAAACAGCTGCCCAGGCTGTATGTCTAAAATTGACATTACTCCCCGAAACAATCTCTTGTAGAAATCACAGTCCAGATTAGAAGGCTGCTAACTGCTAGCTAGTGTGGAGCTACAGGGCAAGGGGTGCAGAGAATGATGGACTCCAGAG
Organism: Heloderma suspectum; assembly: GCF_057233095.1. Classification (NCBI taxonomy): domain Eukaryota; kingdom Metazoa; phylum Chordata; class Lepidosauria; order Squamata; family Helodermatidae; genus Heloderma; species Heloderma suspectum. The sequence continues at coordinate 158,083,528 of NC_139458.1, read as the reverse complement.
ACTACATCAAGTTGGGCATAGGTGTGGTGAGGCGCCTTTTGTTCCGCTCAGCTGCTTGTTTCCATTTTGGGATGCAACTGTCCCTGTTTGTAGCTGATAAGCAATAATTGTCTTTCAGTAATTTCTGCATATAATACTTTTCCTTAATGATTCTTTTAGGTACCATTAAATGAATATGAATTTTCTTGGTCCAAAATTTCTGACATCCAGTCTCAGGTAAAATGGACTTTATGCTACCAGTATTCTTAATCTAATTTATTTTGTGTGTCCAAGGCAGCTAGCAACATAAATATAAAGAACAGTCTGTAACAAACATTTAAAAAATCACATAAGGACAAAGTGCCTTAATTTTTAAGCTGTTGTGGGTGAGGGTGAAATTAAATTTGGATGACCTTTACTCCTGAAACATTAAAATGATTGTAGTGATCTGTTTTTACAAAGGAGCCTAACTGCTGATGACTTAGCACAGGCTGGGTTCATACAACATGACAACCCACACTCAAGGTTGAACCATGGACTGTTGTATTGTGAACCCAGCCACGCTAACAAAACATAAGTTTGTTAACCACAAATAACCCATGAAGAGAACCTGTGGTTTGTTGTTGGGTTGTGAACTGTGGGTTCATAGTTAACAAACCATCGTTAGTACGGCTGAGTTCACACAGCACAACAACCCACGGTTCCACGACAACCCATACTGAATGTTTTGTGAACCCGCCCACTGTGCCACGAGCATGAGGCAGCAGGCCTATGCCTTACGGTCTTCCCATTGCCAAGGGCTTGGCCCTGATAGGTAGAATCATAGCATGTGTGTGTAAACAGAGCTGATAGCAAGTTCAGAGAAAATGGGACTTGTTATGCTTTCTTAAGCAGGATGATTTGTGATTTAAGAAAGAACCTATAGGTGGCAACGTATACAATGTGTATTTTAGGGATTAGGGAAGTTGGAGGGAAGGATATTTTTGATGCAGTCCCACTATACTAGATGGAATTTTCACACATTATTAAACAAAGGAAATAATAATCAGATTATATATCACTTAGCCCATTTTATCACAATTTTTAAAAGCCCAGTATTTCAAGATACTGGGTTTTGTTAATTTTTAAAAATACATTTTGGAAAATTTGTATCCTATTCCAACTGTACTTCCCTATTTGTGGAAATGATACGTGTCGGTGTCAGCTACCTGCAAAATGTTCTGTTTGCTCATTTATTAAGTGACAGAGTATAATTGTGCCTCTTGTTTTTTTAATTTTCAGCTAGAAAAACTGATTGAGAAAAACTACTTTCTTCACAAATCAGCCCAAGAAGCATACAAAGCCTATATAAGAGCTTATGATTCCCATTCTCTGAAGCAGATCTACAATGTCAATAACTTGGATCTGCTCAAGGTTGCGCTGTCTTTTGGCTTCAAGGTTCCACCATTTGTGGATCTCAGTATCCTTTTATTGCAAGCTATTAACTCTCTTGCACCCACTTTTGTAACATGGTCACTCAAATATGCTGACATCAGCTGCTTATATTAATCCATTTTATAGGCTGGTGAACTAATAGCAGAGCAGCTTAAACGGCATTTTTGAAGACAGAAACTGCAGCTGGAAGTTTTAAACTTCTCCAAGTGTGCGAAGGATAGCAGGGAGTGCATGAGCTTGAGGCATGCACTTGCTTATTCTTGTTACAGCATACCGTAGTTTATTGTGATGTCTAAATATGGCCACTTGGTTGATCTAATTTTTTCTTTTTTAAAAATTTACCTCTATTCTGACTATCTGAAGCCAACCAAGGAAGATTACAGAAATATCAAAGTAAAAACCATAATCAAATAAAAACAATAATGTGTAAAACCATCTTTAAAACCATAACAACTATAATAACAATTTAAAAAGTCAAGTTATAAAGATGTCCTGACCCCCTTCTTAAATTCAGAGAGCGTGGGTACCAGTCACAACTCCAGAGAGAGCATGTTCCAGTGATTGGGAGCAGCATACTTTCCTATGTGCCTGACAAGCAGGCGTCTCTAAGCCACAGTGTCTTCAAAAAGGCCTCACTTGCTAATCTTAATAATCAAGCAGGTTTGTACCAAGAGAGGTGGTCACTCTGTAGCCAGGCCCTAAGCTGGTTAGGACTTAAAAGGTTAAAACCAACACCTTGAATTGATCTCTGAAAACAATTGGCAACTAGTGCAGATAGGAATGTATGGGCTGTGTGAAATCCGTTCCGTCTGTTTTGCGGATTGCCAGGCACCTTTCGTTCCATTGTCTGCCCACTGATGGAATTGGATCCCCTTCCGACTTTGCACAAATTCACATGTATAGAAATGCACAAATCCCCCCCAATGCACATTTTCACACTTTAGCTTATGGGGAAAATGTTTCTTCGGCTGGGTTTTTACATTTTTGTGTTTTTCTATGACGAAATTTGCACAAAATTCCCAAAAGTTAGAAAATGGTCCACAAGTCCGTGGAATTTGCATGATGGGAAACCCTGATCCACTGCAGAATCTGCAGGTCAGATTCATAAAAACCCGAACTCACTCGGTTCCATTGCAGATTTCTCCAACATCCCTAAGTGCAGATCTTTCAGTATTGGGGGTGATGTGGTCACATTACCATGCACCAGTTAGCAGCCTAGCTATCACATTTTACCCCAATCAGTTTTACATTGGACACAACATGATGTTGCTACTGTAGGGAAGGCCTACCAGAGCAAATGTTTAGGATGTGCTGTCTTTCTTTCGTTCTCTCTTGAACTGGGAATACTTCCTCTGCATTCTAATTTGCAAACTGTTTTTGTGCTTAATTGGAATAGTTGTGCTGGCCTTTGGAAGCATGATTGCTTCAGTTACAAGTTTAACATAATGATGATACCTAAAAGAGGACTGAACTAGCTCTCTATAGGAAAACCAAGAAGGTAACTCAGAGCAATGATGATCGCTAGGTAAGTTTTTTTCTATAGACATTTTCTTCTTCCTTGCCACAATCACAAGTTTATCCTGAACTGTGCATGCTGTGATTTCTTCGCCCCCCCCACACTGCCAAAGTAGGCACCATCCTTAAGATTTCTAATACTTTAAGCTAGTTTTTATTTTTATGAATCTACATTCCTTGACGCAATTCTCAGATGTAAACAGCAGCCATGGGAAGAGATTGCAAAAAAGAGGTGGTGGTGGAGGGTTCGGCTACCAGAAGTCAAAGAACGTTCAAAAATCCAAAATCTTCAAGCACATTAACAAGAAAAAATCGGATAGCAGACAGTTTTCCCGCTGAAGTGCTTATTCGGTTTTCAGTGAAATGGCTTTTGATAGAGGAATTTAAGTTCTTTACCCTCATACTTTCCCACAAAGTGCATTCAGTATAGAATTATGTATAGAATTTAAGGATTAGACCTCAGCACAGGCATGATCCAGTCCACGGTGAGCACAGTGCCTGCCCATGGAGGATGCACATGGGTCCCCCAGCCTCTGCTCATATGGTACATCCATAGGCAATGGGATCAGCACTGATCTCCCATCAGGGAAAAGAGGAGGCCTGTGTTTGTGTCCCACATCCCCATACAGTCTTCCCAGCCCCTATATGTGGTGCAGGATATTGGTCATCCTGCAACAAGGCCACATTGAATCCTCCAGGAACAGGTGTTTGTGGTCACAGTGGAGTGGCTCAGATTTATGCACCCCACTGTACTATGTTGTGCTCTTGACATTTTCCAGTATCCTATATTTTCTTCCAAGAACTCTGTAAGTGATTTGGTATCTTTGGGAATTTGAACATAGTGGGCATATATTTGAACATATGTTGCTTTTACAAGAGGTAATCAATACAATTATCTTTTTCTACTCAAATGTTTTTGTACCAAGTTCTTCCATATGTTGCTTTACAAAGCTAAGGCAGACTTTCATTCAGTAGCTCTTGACAGGCCACTGAGACCATACTTAGAAATTCTAGATGGGTTTCTTTTCTTTTTTGCTTGCCTTACCAAGTGGCACTTCTTTTGCTCCAAGGCTTCAAAACACTCTTTTGCTTTTTGAAGAATAAAGGATGTTTGAAGAAGAGAGAACCTTTTATGTGAGACCTATATAAAGTGATATCTTGAAATATTTAAAGTTTAGAGGTATTGCACTCTATGAACTGAGTTAATGGTTACAACTCAAAAGGGGAGATCAAATGGTAAACTACTATGTGGTATGTGTTCATGCTGGTATTGTTCTGAGCTGATGGCACACCCTTTCGGATGTTGGTTCTTGCCAACAAATACTTTTCTTTGTCCCTCTTAGAAAAGTTTCACACCCTGCTGCAAATGTGGTCATACTTTGTTTGCACATCCATGTTTCAATTTTACCAATCTGAATTGCCCTTCTGGCATTGTAGCAGTAGCACAACACCCAAAAGCACAAGGTGAATCCAAGTAGTTGTTCTTTTCAGTAACATTCATGAGTTGCTTGTATACTAATATAAGTCATGTGGGAATGAGCCAGTGGAACTTTCTAGTTTGGACAACTTCCAGCTCCCACAACTAGAGCCTCAGTTTTGAAGGCTGCAGCTCTTCCTGTAAGGACTGGCAAGAAGGAAGATACATTACCATATTTGTGCACCCAGTACCATTATGAAGAGATTAATAATTCTTGCAACTTAAATATTTCACAAATATCCAGGCTTCCAAAAGGTAACATATGAACCTTTGAATTACTCATATTTTTGCTGTCTAATTGGTCAAGACAGGAGAGCCAGTGTGGTGTAGTGGCTAGAGTGATGGACTGGGAGATCCAGGTTCTAGTCCCCACTCGGCCATGGAAGCTCACTGGGTGACTTTGGGCCAGTCACAAACTCTCAGCTCAACCTACCTCACAGGGTGGTGGTTGTGAGGCTAAAATGGAGGAGGAGGAGGATTATGTACGCTGCCTTGGGTTCCTTGGAGGAAAAAGGCGGGATATAAATGTAATAAATAAAATAAATAAACATAGATTCTTAACGTTCCCATTTCGGAAGGCTGAAGAAACCACCAGAGACCCAGTTACCTTCAACTTGATTCTGGCCTTTGCAGAACAACTAGCAGACAATGTGGAGATAGTAGGAAGGAAGTTAAAATAATAAGAGACACTCAGAAAATGGAAAGAGCAATTAAACATACAAGCCAAGAGTCAAAGAGCTGCTTAAACCTTTACAAGGGACTTGTTAAGACATTTTTCTTTGAACTGACCCTAACTATGATATCAAAAACAGCTTTGAAACTCTTCTGTTTCAAGTACAGTCATACAATAAAGCCTGATAGATAAAAATAGTAGTTCAAGCAGGGTGCCCAGCTGTTAAAGAATTCTACTGCAAACACAACTTAAAAGACATTCCTGTGGGGAGAAACAGAACAGCAAGAGAGCTTGTATGGCTGCACAGGGAGCTTGCTACAGCTATGAACTGAAAGGTACTAACTGAACATGCCTGAATAAAAAGATATACCTTAACACGGTCCCCCAAAGATTATAAATTATGTGCCAGGCATACTTCTTAGGGAAAGCATTCCAAAGCTGAGGTGCCACCACAAAGAAAGCACTGGAATAGAACCTCAGTGACAAACCTTAAAACGGGCAGGATGGTTTGGTTTGGTTTGGTTTAAAGTATGTGTCCTAAGCCGCTTAGAGCTTATGCAGGATTTGAGATGTTAAAGTTGTATCCAAGCACCTGCTGCTATTCGCACTACTGCGCTAGGGCTTCTCTGCTTCAATGCTGGTGGGCTTTTCATGTACACAGAATGCACTGTGCACAGTCTACACTGCAGGAAGATGTGGATCTAGTAACGACACATTCCCTTTCTGGTGTGAAGAGGTGTCAGAATGACTTATGCCACACCCACACTGTCCAGGACGGCAGAGGCCTTGTGACCAAGATCTTAGCCTTGATCTCATGTATGGCTTTTCCTATCTAGTTAAATCTCTGCCTTCCCCCAGGACAGAGCTTACACAAACGTCCACTGAAGCAGTTCAGAGCATTTCTGCGTTCTCTGGAAATGCCACCCATGCTTACCAGCAAGCCCAGTACGACTGGGCAAAGCTACCATCTGTATTCTGTGCCTGACATGACAAGAGTTAACCACCCTTGTGATCCTTTGGAAAACAATACATTTTTAGAGTTGGAGCCCATGGACCGCTGCACTAACTCTGAGGAGTAGGACCACAGCAGCATTTTTCATGGGTCATGTGAGGATCCCCAGGGAGTCCTACTCAACTAAACTTGGGATTTTGAGAAAAGCCCTGGATGTAAGTTCCCACCCAAACCAGCCTTATCAATGTGATGCTTCTGCTTTACAGATCACTCACAGATCACCCTCACCCCTGCCTCCTACCCAGCCTTCTGCTTTGGTTGTGGGAACCTTAATTCCACCGTCAGCTGCAGTAGACTCAGGGTTACTTGGCTCAGTTCAGCCAAGCATCAGGCAAAAGCTCAATCAGTGTCCAAGACGGGCAAGCCATGACAACGCTCAAAAAGCACAATGAGGTGGGGGTACTTCAGACTCCTCGCCACCACTTGGTACACAGGGAAGTGGTGTCTCTTCTATGCTGGGCTGTGAACAATAGTGCAGCGTATCCAGGTTGATTAACACAGCTGCCAACTTCCTGAGTCAAGTTGCTGTTACTTGGATCCAAACGAAGAGTCTGGATCTAGCAATCTTCAAGGCCCTACCCCACCAGTTCAGGCTCGTGGAAGTAGACCTATTTGGATCACCACAGAAGAAGCACAAACTTGTTCAGTTCTTCACCTGGTACTTCACTCCAGCAACAAAAGTCTTAAGATGCCTTCCATGCTCCATGGCCAAAAAGCTGGCTGTGTGCCTTCCTGCCCATCCCTGTCCTAAAGAAGGTAAGAGCAGAGTGGGCATCAGAAGTATTGGTGGCACCATTCTGGCCCCTGATTTTCTGAAGTACATCAGAAAACAGAGACCCATGGTTCCTTCCACAAATGCCCTACTTACTAACCCAGGGACCAGTGTGGCACCCAGGCCCTGACTGGTTGTGCCTGGCCACTTAAAGGCACACCCTCCTTGAGGTAAGTTATGCCGAGAAAGTAACTAATACCATCTTCTAGGTGTTTGACCAATTGCATAAATGCATCCACCTGGAAGCCCTTCCTCTGCTGGTGTCTGCAAGTCTCAAGAACACAGACAAGCAGGATTAAAAGAGCTGCTATTCCTTCCATCTGGTTTGGAGATGGGACTCAGAGCAAACACCCCATGCAGAGGGCCCTACACCTCGCCACAGGTTTTATCCAAACCTGACCATAGGGCCTTAGGTGGCCATCCACAGCTTATCGGCCCACCAGTAGTGCATTGCTTCCCTTCCTGGAAGACGCATGTGGTCTTAACATAGTCACTCTTTGAACCTCCCTGTAACTCCTGTTGCTAAAGGTGTTGTTCTATGTCTATGAGAGACCACCTATGCATTTTCATCAGAGACTCCATTATCTTCAGACCAGATCTTTTTTTCTACCAAAAATACTCTTACACAAAATCCAAGATTTATCCTTCCCTTCCTTTGTGCCAAGCCCTCCCTCTCCTCTGACAGGATATGGCTTACACTAAATGTCCACAGGGTCATTCAAATCTACCTGAAGTGGACACGGGAACGTCGTTACTCTAATTCCCTATTTGTTTCATTTCACTTCATGGCACTAAGGAAGAAAGTTACAGGCAGTACCCTTGCCAGGTGGCTCAAGGCCTGAATTTACACTGCTTAAGAGCTTCAGAAGTTCCCCAAACCAACACACATAACTGCTCACTCCACGAGGGCTTCTGCGCTAACACTCCACTGAACCAAATCTGTAAGGCAGCTACCTGGTCTCATAATACACTTGTAAAACATTGTAAGCTGGATCAACATGTCTTGCAGAGGCTGCCTTTGGACAGAGGGTGTTGCTGCAGATAGTCCTTGCTTGCCAAGACTCAGCCCTGAGATTCTTCCCACCCTATTTAGGGTTTGGGCTTGTGGACATCCCATTCTGATGACTCCTCGCACCAGGCAGTGAATGGAAAGTTGTGACTTACCGTGAAGTTTCATTGTGGTCAGGGGTGAAGGAGGCATCAGGACTACACCCTAAAATAGGCTGAGTCAGCTGAAATTTGAACGGTCATATACACCCAGTTTTAGTCAAGCAAGTGTTAGTTCCCCTAGGAATTGCTGTGTCTTCTCAGAGGGGACTACCCTATCTTAACACCTTGATTTACTTTACTTACTCCTCTATCGCTAATCTGCCTTAATTTGGGCTAGGATGAACTGGATGGAAGGAACCACACACACAGGCCAAGACAAAACTCTTGGTCACATGATCCATGCCTTCCTGGGTGGTGGGGGCCCGTGCAGATGGCTCCTTCACACTAGGCTGAAATAAAACTTCATGGTAAGTCCCAACTTTCCATTTCATGCTATGGAGCCATAAATGATCAGCTGTTCAAACAAAGCATCCTAGGTGGTAAAAGTCTTCTGTTGTAAATTCACACAGAAGCCTTTTCTGGATTTCTTGTGAGTCATGTTCTCCAACTTGCCGGAAGATAGGTATTAGAAATATTTTGTAATCCTAGATATGCTGTGCAACTAATGTAGGCTTGTACCAAGCAACGATCTCCAGGTGAACAAGCAAGGAAACTTCCCCAAAAGTTATGCTTGGTTGGTCAGTCGGTCTCTGACTGTCTCTGTCACACACACACACACACACACACACACCCTCTTTCATTGCCATAAATGACTAACATAGGCACATGTAGACAGGAGCCTTAGGGTGCAATCCTATGCAGGTAGGCGACTGCCTATCCTATGCAGGGCAGGAGAAGCATGGAGGGGATCATTCCCTCTGCGCTTCTCCTGCCCTGCATTTTCAGCTAGACACCTGATTTCGGCTGTCTAGCCGTGGGAGGGCGAAGTGGGGGAGGAGGCTGCCAGACGACACATAGGATGTGTCGTACCGGCATTTCCACTCACCCCAGAATGCCCCCCAGAACGCCCCGTTTTGGCCACTTCACGCTCCTTTGAGCACATTGTACAGGGCTGTTCCACGCGGCCTGCGAGGCAGCGTGGAAGGGGGGGGGGGAGGTCGGTTCCCAGAAAACCAGATATCCTATGGCCATCTAGCCACTAACTAGCGACCTTAGGATTGCTCCCTCCATTATTGTTTTTAAGTGGGCTAGTTAACTGTTGTGGGCTTACTATGCAAGGCTGAACCTAGTGTAAAAAACGTCCTTCTGTGTTCTTCCGTATTTAGAAAACTGACTTCAGAGATACAGTGATCCACAGACTGCTTCTCATTTGATTGTGCAGATGCTCTTGACTTGACCACTGTTCTTATTTATAGGAGGATATGAACTGTGAAATTAGTTCTATGAGGCCAAGGAGAACTTTACACTTGTGTTTCTTGAACAGCACCACTTCCCATTCTGCAGGACAAACTGTTTTTTAAATGCAGATTTTGAAAAAGTTTCTGCTATGGTATTTGAGAGTTGGGGGAGGTTCAGCTGCTCAAAGAAAACAAAAAAGATCCACTGGGTTAGTGTGAGCCGGAGCAGATCTCTGGATCCTATTTAATGTATGCAGTAGGCTTACAAATAGGATAACAGCTTAGTGTCTATTGAGCATCAGCTCTCATACTAGTAGCATAACAGGAAGCTGTAAAAGACTATAAAAATGAATTGAAAATAAAAGGTTTCCTGTGCACTTTTCCTGTTATCAATCTTACAGGTATTTAATAGACCTCAGCCATCACACACTCAAGGCTTGTCTCATAAAGATGACTGATGGTTTGGGTACTAATACTGAATTTCTTGAGGAATTGCCTCCCACTCAGAGAACCTTGACGAGGAAATTGGACTTTGTAAACCAGTTAAAGAGAAGTGATCAAAATGATCAGATGGGGAGATTTTAAAAACAATCCTGCTATAGACCCATAAAAGAAAACATAGTTGCCTTCCTGCAGCTCCTAATAATAATGATGAATAAGCTAGGTGTGGTGCAGGCACATCTCCTAGGAATGTTACAGTGCTCTGCTGTTCTGAGCAGACATAAAATACCAATTACTATCACAATCATTCAAGATAAAGTGGTATAGATGGAAGATTTACTGACCACACAACCAAAGTTTCATAAACTGGATACTATAGGCCTCTTATCTGCATTTTCACAATAGTAACTGGGGAGAAAACATTGACCTACTAGAATTATGAGATATGGATTGATGGCTCATTTTTCCAAATGGGAGAAGTTGGCACATCAGAAGATTTGATTATGAAGGTCGCTTGCAACCTCTGAACCTTTAAAAAAATATTTACGTGTAAACTGTACCCAAACCTCACTTGTTCGATCTATTACCAATTATTAGGGGTTGTGCAATTTTCACTCTGTTCTGCAAAATGACACTTGTTCATACCTCATACTCCACTTAGCTTTGTTTTACATGTACCTTGTAAAAGGGATACAATCCTTTATGACTAATTTGGCTTTGAAATCTCACGCTGTCCTTCTTTCTAACTATTGTCCTGCCCTGCTTCATTATTGAAGCCCTTCTCCCCTCCTCCCCACTGGTGATTCACAGTCACATAGATCTAGTAGAATCTCAGTTTCATCCCAGAAGTCAGCTGCTTCATGATCCATTCTCAAAGTTTCCTCAGTCTCAGTCCTCACCCCACCCCTGTCCTCATTCTACGTGGAAAAAAATTGCAACTGGCTATTGTTCAGTAGTGCTCAACTGTGTCCCAGTGCTAATGATTTTGTGCTAGCGTAAATGAACGCTTGTGCAACGTAACTAGTGTTTGCTAGGACAATGGGGGGAAAGTGGCTGTCCTGTTTCAACACTGGCAAGGGCCTTGGGCAAGGCGCAGACAGTCCCAGCAATAGCAGCAAGAGAGCAACCAGTTCTGTCCAGGGCCATGCACAGGAATTCCAATGAGGTTTTGCAGGCACAGGCAGAGGTGAGGTCAAAGCAGTCCGAAGGTCAGTTCACAAGCATCAGTTTCATCAAGTGTCAAGGCTGTCCGAAAGCGTTGTGCAGGTGGGTAGTTGAGGGTTTAGGTGCCTGTCAGCTCTGATGTCGTGAAATACAATGCTGAGGTTAAGGCACTGTTGTTCACAGCAGAGAGCTGCTGTCAGCTGGGCTGATTTATAGGTGACTGTTAATCAGCACAGCTGACCAATTAGGTCACTGTGTTGCTTTTAAGGGAGGCCCCACGCTGTGACTTCCTTTTGTTCTTTTGCTGCTTGCATCCGATTCCATGCTGTTCAGAAGGATGGATTATCTCAGGGTCTGCTTCCAGCTTTGGGGGCTATTCAGGAACTGTTTGAGGGGCCAGGTTGCTCCTGTAACGCTTCTAAGGGAGGACTGTCAGCCAATGCCTCCTGTTCCTTTCTTAGCTCTGGCTGGGGCCTGTTGTGCTGACTCACCCCCTCTTCTGCATAGAATCATAGAACAGTAGGGTTGGAAGGGGCCCAGAAGGCCATCGAGTCCAACCCCCTGCTCAGTGCAGGAATCCAAGTCAGAGCATCCCTGACGGGTGGCTGTCCAGCCTCATCTTGAATGCCTCCAGTGTGGGAGAGCCCACCACCTCCCTGGGTAATTGGTTCCATTGTCGTATTGCTCCACAGTCAGGCAGTTTTTCCAGATGTTCAGCCGGAATCCATCTTCCTGTAACTTGAGCCCGTTATTCCGTGTCCTGCACTCCAGGATGATCGAGAAGAGATCCTGGCCTTCCTCTCTGTGACAACCTTTCAAGTACTTGAAGAGCGCTCTCATATCTCCCCTCAGTCTTCCGCAGTTGAATCCTCCTCCAGGTAGGGCCTGACAGTGGCAATCTGTTGCTGAACTCCAGTCACAACTCATCCTAGCAAGCACTACCTATGCTGCACAAGCATTGGTTTATGCCAGCACAACATCATTAGCGCTAGTGCCTGGGCACAGTTGAATACTGCCCATAGAAGGAGATAACACTCTCAGAGAAATACCTTACTCTGATATTACATGTGTGAGTGAACCAGCCAAACAAATAGTAATTTAAGAGGGAGCTGGCTCAAAGTTTTTAGAGTGGGGCATAACATAAGATGGCACAATATCTGAGCAGAAGCAGGCATTTTCAGCAGGGCATTCATCATGCAGGATAGGTGATGACTGAGGCACAGAAGCACAAGACAGATTACATTTGTTGCTGCTATTGCAGCCTGGGCTTTTGTTTTTTAAGAATCAGTGAGGGGGCTTTAGTCCAAGTTGGAATACAACCATCACTTACCATCCCCTCCATGTTTTGTCCACTTGGCTCTTCTTAGCCACACTGGCAAAGGAGCAAGAGACAGCGCTATTCTGTATAATGGCTTGCATGCCTTTAGCTAGACATTCTGTATGTAATGTGTTTCAATAGCAGAACATATATTTTTATATCTCTGGGGTCAGTTATTACTTAGAATATACCCACAATAAGGGCTGCATTTACTCTGTGGCAGTTAAAGTTCTGCCCCAAGAAAAACTGGATTATGTGACCAGCATACATTATGCAAATTTGCATACTTACTTTGCATAATGTATTATGGCTTTGCTAATATTTGGAGGGGTGAAGTCTCTGAAGCCCCTTCGTCAACCACCGAAAACCTCATTGAGTCACCGTTCTGAGATTTCAGCAGCTATTACTTTCAAGCACATCTACATAGCTATAAGAGCCAGAGACTTGTTTTGGTTTTTAAAAGAAAGCTGAGATTGCCAGGAACCCAAATTCTGTGCTCACTACCACAGTAGGCAATCCTGGAAGTACAATTCCCCTTATTTTGGTGGGCAAGAAGTTCTCCTGACCTCAGCCTGATGCACCAATTGCATATTGAGGCACTCTGGAAAACTGTCTTTAAAACTAGCGCAGCCTGCCCAGACCCCTTTAACTAGGAACTCTCTTATGTGGCGAGGTGGTTGGTACACTATTCAGGCCTTGAATGCAAGGGTGCACATTCCATATTGGACACAATAGGAGTACCTCCTATTGGCTAAGCATTCTTTGTAGATCACTTTACCATTCCTTGATTATTAACTCTGCAGAGCACCAAGCAGGACCCAAGTTAGGCCTACATTTAAACTGTAAGGTCCTTGTGGCAGGCACCTTTATGTATGTTACTGTAAAGCACTGTATTAATGGTTCTGTATTAAAAAAAATAATCTTAATAATCCATCTAAGCAGTCCATCTGGCCAAGATGCATCTCTAGCCATGCCTTTGTAATACATATAAAGTGGATAGCTTCATATCACATATGGTGTGAATTTCCTTATCCCTTCCTTGCTCAGCGTGGTGCCCTCCAGATGTTTGGGGCTGCAACTCCTATGCTGAGCCAGCATGCCCAATGGTCAGGGATTATGGGAGTTGTAGTCTAAAACATCTGGAGGGCACTAAGTTTGGCAAGGCTGCCTCCCCCCAATTTTAAATTAACATCATATTCCTTTGCTCTCAACCCTGAGACGGGACAATGAGACAGGCAGGTGCTCTCCTGCCCATATATCCCCACCGAGTTTTCTTGTTCCTGGCTGGCATGAGATCAATTGGCTTCCTAGAGCCTCGCTCCTCTGAGGCTTGTTAACAATTGAGGGCTGGATCTCTGTAAAGTTCTGAATATGCTGAGAGAGATGGATAACTAAGGGGGAAAAAACACTGGGGAATTCTGGGAGTGGTAGGACTTTTTCCTATCTAAACATGCATAGGATTATGCCCTAAAAGTGCAGTCCTTGACTTGGTTTCAAGGGAGAGTCCACCCATTGCCTAACATTTCTGTCCCGACCCAATCTTTCATCTGGTGGATTCATCTCTACCCCAACTGGTTAATCTTTTGTGACCTGGGTGATGTGGCTACCACAAAGCTCCCATCCCAGCCAACTTTCACCAGAGGTCGCCATCTCTCCCAAGTTCAAAACCTTCTCTCTAATGGAAACCATCTTTTAACTCCCCTCACATCTGTCATTTCTATGCTGAATATCTTCCTGCTGGCTGGGGGTGATGGAAACTGTAGTCCAACACATCTGGAAGACACCAGGCGGGGGAAGTTGCTCTAATGAATCAAATTACTGCTGGCCTCTTCCATTCTGTACTACGCAACATAATTAGGTTTAATTTCTTACCTTTCCTGGGGAACTTTTCTTCCTGGCCAGATGCTGGGCCTCTCATGCTCATAAGCAGAGGGCAAACCCTTGTGCTCCTTAGGATAATGGCTGCAGTAAAAGTGCCTGTTTCCATAACAACATACATCCTACGCAGTGCAATAACCCTGGTTAGTGTGGGTGCAGAAAGTACCATATAGGAAGTGAGTGGAGCTATAAAGATTATGGAGAAGCAAGAGCTAAAAGGAGCAAGTTCAGTGTTCTGAGAATAAATTCAAAACAACATAATTTTCTCCAAGCTTTTCCCCACTTCCTTTGTAGTAGAAGGATCAGTCATGAAATTCCTTTTCTGGTCAATGTATGTGCTTAGAAGTCTGGAGTACTTTAAGTTCTGGATCAATTACTAAAGTTATGTTATCTCAAAACTTGTAATAACAAGCACAAGTGACACGGGATCTCTTTTTATGAGACAAAGACGGTCTTTGTCTCATGCTCTCTCCCCAACCCACCCTTCAGTTGCTTTTTCCTAGATCAGCCTTCCCCAACCTGGTGTTTTGGACTTCACCTTCCTCCAGGTGTTTTGGACTTCACCTCCCATCAGCCCCAGAAAGCATGGTTGTTGATTAGCAATGTTGGGAGTTGTAGTCCAAAGCATTTGGAGAGCACCAGGTTGGGGAAGGCTGTCCTAGATATAAATTTTAAAATGTAAAAGCTCTTGAAGAAGAAAAGTTTTTACACACATTATGGGTTGGATCCAGAGGTACCCATTTGTGCACAGAAGACATGTTCTCCAGGCAGAAGGGTTTTTTTCTTTTCTTTTTTTCTTCTGACTCAGCACAAAATCCTTGAGGGGAAAAAGAACTGAAATCCAAAGGTGTGTTTCAAGAATTGTATGCACAAGAGTTGTATGCACTCTTGCACAAGCTCATGCACAACGTCTCAGTTCTGTGCTAGCCCAAGGCATTGCATAATGCATTCCACTAATTCTTGCACAATATTTCACAGATCAGGGGCACTACATACTACAACCTGGGATTGTCCAATGAAAGTGAATAGTGGGAAGCTCAGGACAGACAGAAGGAAGTAGTTTTGAAAAAGAGCCATCTAAAAAGGACTCTTCTTAGGTTCTTATTAGAGTTTTGTCCACTCGTGCATCTCTGGATCTAACCCAATGCATTCAACTGGTTCAAAATTAACCTATATTAGCTTTATATTGCCTAACGCTCTTTTCACCTGGACAAGAGGACCTTTCATGTGCATATCCGGACTTTCCAACCACAGCTGCTTCCCCATCACCCAGGAAGTTATCACCAGACTCAATAACTACTGACTTACTAACTGCATTCATATATTGCAACTTCTGATGCAGCTCAAGGAACTGTGGGTGGGAAAGGAAATCAGGGTCCAACTCAAGGACATGTCTAGAGCCCTGCTGGATCAAAGCACCAGTTAGTCCAGCATTCTGTTTCCAAGAGTAGTCAGAGAGATGCTTCTTGAAAGCTCAGAAGTACGGCATGAAGGCAATCTGCTGCCCGTGTCATTTGTCCCCTCTAAGTACAATGGCTCTGTACATAAAGTCTCCATTTAGCTATCATAGCTAATAGCATTGGCAGACTTATCCTCCACGAATAGTCTACTATCTTTAAAAAGTAAGCCACTGTCCATCGCCACAACTTGTAACATTAACTGTGCAATCCTATACATCTCTACTCAGAAGTAAGTCCAGTTGAATTTAACGGGACTTACTCCCAGGTAAGTGGATATAGGATTGTAGCCATGTGCTACAACATTATTTAGATGATACAAATGGGTATGAATAAAACAGAATAGCATAAATAGCATTAATAACCAGTTGCAAATAGTATGTAAAATCGCATTAAGATGTTGTTACATAAATTACATAGCACATAAATAGAGTAAGGGCGCAATCCTATGGGGATAGGCGGCCGCCTCCGAACTTGGAGATGGCCGCCTATCCAACGCAGGGCAGGAGAAGCATGGAGGGGATCATTCCCTCTGGGCTTCTCCTGCCCTGCATTTGCAGCTAGACAGCCAATTTCGGCTGTGTAGCCGTGGGAAGGCGGAGCGGGGGAGGAGGCTGCTGGACGACACATAGGATGTGTCATACCAGCATTTCCGCCTTCCCCACCCCAGAACACCCCGTTTTGGCTGCTCCACGCTCCTCTTCTGAGGGCGGAGTGCTGGGCCGTTCTGTGCTGCCTGAGAACAAGGCAGCGCGGAAGGGAGAGAAGGTCAGTTCTCCAGGAAGTGACCTCAGAGCACGGGCTCTGAGGTTGGTTCCCAGAAACCCACATATCCTATGGCTGTCTAGCCACTGGCTAGCAGCCGTAGGATTGCTCCCTAAATAACTTAAATGAGATGGTGTCCATGTATATATGAGTAGCATAAATTGTTTGTACATAAATAACTACCTACATACCATTAAAAATATCTAACATTTAAATCACAAGTAATCATCACAAAATACATGAATATCATAATTATCACAGAAAACAGCAGAGCTCTTATTTTGTTAAATACCGTAATATTATCCCCACAGGTTCTCTTCTTTTTCAAATGTTCTCTGGCAACCATAAATAGCATGTACAGCCCAATCCTAGCCAGGTTTAATCAGAAGTAACTTCAGTAGGACTTACTCCCAAGAGTAAGGAGTGTGTATAAAATTGCACTGAGGTCCATCCTCACATGCTCCCCTCCTCCACTGCCCCTATTGGACTAAATCTGGATTCATCCCTGTATGTTGGTTGTATCTGTATTTTATCTTAAATTAGACTAATATTGGATATAACCCCTAGACTTTATGTGCAGAGGGGCTGCTAAGGGTCAGTTACGAAGATGTTTCCGTATTTACCCAAGCCCAACACATTTCAGGCATCATAAAATGTGCTCAGAGCAATTTCACTTTCCTAAATTAGACGTATCTAGCACTTGTAGACTTTGACATACCTAAGAACAACCAAAGGTTAGGGTTACAGTTATGTACATCCCTACAGGTCCATGCAGGTTACACTAAGTCAGCATTGTGCATTGATTAGTATTTTTACAACGGACCAACAAAGTAGGGAACCTACAAAATACAACTCCCTGGGAGTAAGTTCCATTGAAGTCACTGCAAATGAACTATTTAGGCATCTTTGGCATTTCCCTGCTCTTCTGTAGGTTGCTGTCCTTAGCTAACCAGTACATGAGCAAGTAACAAGGAGCAAATTCATGTAGAAGTGCTGTGAATCTTCTACACGCATCTCTAACTGTGTTACAGGCGTCAGACTAACAGACTTCATAGTATTGAAGACAGGGATTATGTAAGCAGAGGTGAAATGTCAGTGGAGAACACAAGGTTTGAGATACTGGTTGTGACAATTTACATAATTTTATCATTGAGTGATTTGAAGTATATTTCCAAAAGCTTCAGCTTCTATGTGGGATTATGAACTTTCCTACAAAAGGGAAAGTGGTGGATCTGGATTATGACAGTGAGGAAAGAAAGAGAAATAATCACATTTGCAAATTAGATGGGAAATAAAACCATAATAAAAATTTTCAGCAATAACATGCCTTTTAACTACACTTCTTAGAATCTCAATAGCTCGTGATTTTGGACTCAACCTTCCCAATACAGCAGATGTATGTATGTATTTCTAATTTCTATTACCTACCTTGCCCTAAGCTTCCCCCATATTCACATTTTCAGTGAAAAACTGACAAGAGTTTTGCAAGGAGATTCTCATTTTTCATGTGCCTTGACGCTATCTCTTTCACCGTTTCCCCCCCTTTATCTTGGGAAACATGGGTTCCGTAGAAGGCATGCTCATGTTATTTTACATTTGCTGGTCATACCTACCCTTCCTGCCTTGCAACAAAAGAAATTATAAAAGGTAATGGAAAAATTGATCGTATCAGCTGCCATGGCACCAGTCTTCTTGGGACAGACAGGAAATTGAAGTGAGACCATTCCACAGATTATGACTGCAGCCATCATGGAGAAAAAACGAATTCAGACTGTAATTCCACAGTGCCTAATAAAAGCAGCATTTTGCATAACAGTATTTGAAAATGTAGTGAGAACTGCTACCCCCTCCCTTCTTTTACTTAACAATTGCTTTGTGGAAGAAGTAAAGCCCTCCCCCTGATATTTTCCCTTCATTTCCGTGGATCAATTGCTTTTCCATTACTTCATAAAAATCTGGTCACTTTCACCTTTATCTAATTTTGTCTTCCTTTTTCTCAAAATTACAGCCTTGTTCTTGAGGTGCTGTAATGGGTTACCATAGTAACATGCAACATGATGCTCTGTGATGATAAAGGCAACTTTCTCAAAAACATTGATATTGTTTTTGAGAAGAAAATAGTAGCAACATAATATAAGGTGAGGTGCCTCTCAAACTGAAAACTAGCTGAGGGAGGAGATTCCCCCACATATACAATTACTTTGTGCCACTCATGAATACCCATTAAATCCAACTGTGCCAATATTCTCCACCTTCCAGTAATGCCATGTCTTGCCCTTTATCTACTTCCTTGTTGCTATTTTCTCAAGCAGTACTGCTGTTGCACCTATCTTATAAGCCAGCCCCATTAAAACTGATTTTGTTGTTTCTTTCCTCTATTAGCAGACTCACTAGCTGAGTGCTGAAAGTCACTTTCAGGGAGTGAAAACAGGGCCACTGAAAAACAACAGAGAGACATCTGGCATACTCAGGTAAATCCTGAGATATGCCAAAGTACAAAACATGAGAAAGAATGGACAGTCCAATAAGGCTGAATATGCTTGGTGGTCTCCAGGAGCCATGAAATGTTGAGTGTCTGGTGGAAAACAGAAGGGAGAGTGAATTGGCCTTCTTGAGCCCCTTAAAGCATATACTTTGTATCCTTGAGAAGGCATGGCTGGCTCTGACTGGGAACTTGAACCTGGAGCACAAAATTGAGAGTGATGATATACTGCAACATTTTGTTGCAGGTCCCACTTGTTGCTTTTGTTGTTGTTTCCAATGTTAAAAATTTAATAAACATTAATCTTTAATGTAAGTATATAACTTATGGGAAAACTGTAAATATAAATGTAATCTCCTCCAAATAACCCCAAACAAACCCATTTCCATTCCACCCTAACACTTGACATACTGAATTTTCCAAACAATATTGTACTGCTGGGAAATATTCTATGACAGCATCTCACTTCAGATTCTAATGACAGAATAGAAGGCACAGGATGCTATTTCATAAGCCTCTGTCAAAATAAGCCAGAAAAGAAAAGAAGATCAGAGAAAATTGGGGGCTTCCATTCTTTCTGTCTTTTAAATGGATACACATGGGGAATTCCTATCTCAGCTTGATCACTCTCTGAAGATTTTGCAAGATGCCTTAGCTGTGTCAAATGAAACCCACCTGTACAATATGGGTAGGAAATGAAAAGGCTTTGTTTAAAACACCAAGGGCTACATCCAACATTACGCAAATGGACCTTTTGTTCATGCAATGGACTTCCCCTTGCTCCCCACCCCCACCTACAATCTGCTGTAGAGGGTCACCTGATTCTCCGGAGCAGATTTGGGGGTGTAGGCATACTTGGGGTAGGGGGTGGGGAGGAAAACTTGTTCCATTTGTGACTTCGGTTTCACTGGCAGATGGCCAGCACTGGATACAAGCCTGTGTTTGTGAAATCAGGGAGCTGCTGTTGCATAAAGGAATGGATCCAGGTTTATTCATAGTTAGAATAGACCCACTGAAATAAATGGAACGTAACTTAGTCATGACTAACTTAAGGCACATTGATTTAATGGGTCTACTCTGAGTCTACTCTGAGTAAATATGGATCCAACCCATAGACTAGGACAGTCTTCCTCAACCTGGTGCCCTCCTGATTTTTTGGACATCAGCTCCTGCCATTCCCAGCCAGTATGACAATGGCCATGCATCTTGGGAGTTGTAGTCCAAAACATCTGGAGGGTACTACGTTTGGAAAAGCTGAATTAGGGCCTGGTACTCACTAACAGCAAGTGAGGTGGCAAACCTGTGTCTAGACTGTACAACTTTAACTGCAGGTGTGGGTTCAAATGACAGAATAAACGAGCTCACTAGGTGGCTTTAGGCAAGATATTCTCTCTCAGACTCTGGCTACCTCCAACCCCTTTTTGGCATAATGATTAGAGCTGTGTACAAATGGCCTCTCAAAATTCTCCACCCTATTTGTGGGCAGAGAAATTGCAGGGACAATTTCTCTAAATGTCTCCAGGGGGAGGAAAAATTTTCCAACAGTTTCTCATAGCTGGGCTTCCCATTGGGAAGGCTTGTAGCACAGCTTCTTTCTTCCCTAAGGAGGAAAAAAAGCTTGGGGGGAGGGGTTGCCACTGTAAGTGGTAACAGCAGCAACTGTGTGGGCAGACCCCATTTTACATCCTCCACAATGTCCTATACCTGGTGTCATTCCAGAGCACTGTGGGGGAAAAGAGGGAAGGTGGCCACATAAAATTAATTGAAGTGCAGGAAGCTGAGGAGGCTAATGAAAGACACACACATTCCTTGTCCACCTCATAAGTAAGGTCAGCACAGGAACCCCAAATCCAGCCATCAAGAATTTCTCCAAAATTTTATTCTTTTGAATGTCTATTCAAAAGCAATTTATTTCCAAATGGAATGAGAATGGTTGAAAAAAATGTGGGACAAATTTTCAGCACAGCACTAATAATGATACTTACCTTATTGTAAGGATTGCTGAGCTAATGCATGTGAAATGTTTCCAATACACGTAAGTGCAACATGCATGCTAAGTATTGTTATAATACATCTTTAATAAGTAACGGGATAAATACAACGGGATAAATAATTAAGAAATATCTCTCCCTGAAAGAGCCAGCTTGCAAACTGAAGTCTAGTCAGCATGCCTTACTATCTGTGTCATCTTTACCACAAATTTGAAAAGCAACAGAACTGTGGAACATTCTTTCTGAAGAATTACATTGGCCAATTAAATACATTCCTTGTGTAGCTTAATTAGGTTGGTGACTAGATAATCAGAGAAGCATTTGCATGTTCAGGACTCCCCGTACTTTTGCATACCAGCGAGGGCCACTCTTAGTAACTTCATTAGGGGGGAACTTCACGACAACAAAATGAGAAGCGCATTGGAGTGTTATCTGGATTCTCATGGAACTGGTTTTGGTCTGTCAGGGACACATGAAGCAAGAAAAGCTGAGTGTACTGTACTTTAGAAATCAGTTTTTCACTCATCATACAGCGTTTGAAAGGAACATACTTCCGGGTTGGGTGGGGAGAGTAGAGATGAACATCATCAACCCAACAGAGGCTGTTCAACCAATGAGAGATGCTTGTTTCCCACCCCTGTCCAGGCTCCCCCTTGCTACAACATTATTATGAATGGAGAGTAACTAATTCACAATTCTAAAGGCTAGAAACAGTGCTAAAAAGGCAGGCTAGATAGTCGCTCCTCACGAGGGTCCCCCACCAACGCAAATAAGACCTCCAGCAAACAGTCAGGGAGTTCTCATTCTAACCCCCCTTTCTCTGGCCACTTCTCCCTGCTTCTCTGGCCACTTCTCCCTGCTCGCAGTGACAGGCTTCTCTGCTCCCATGGATCCTGAAACCACGATAGATCGCTACTGTGATAAAGCCCTTATGTTTATGCCCTTAACCCCTTACTGCAAGCATCACAGAGAAGCAAAGTTATGAGTCATCAGAGAAGTGACTTCACACAACATCAGAGAAGTGACTTCACACAACATCACAGAAGCTAAGAATGCAAACATCAGAGAAGTGCATAATCATGGAGGCTAGTGATTATTTCACCCACTGGTGAAAAGGAAATGTAGTGCAATTCTGAAGGTTCAAAAGAGTGCTCTATCACTTTGATGTGTTGGAAAGGCAGGCTAGTTATTCTAGTTACATAGGTTACCGAGGACATGGCCAGGTGAAAGACACACCCTAGGATCACCCTGATCATACCGAATTTAAAGCGGAGGGATGGGCACACAGCAGCTGAACTGCAAGGGAGCTGAATTAAAGAAAAACAACAGTAAAAGTACTCTGCAAAAATGTGGCTCCCCCACAGGTAAACTCCAGGGTGGCTGCAGAGTGGCCACAATATCATGTGTCCCTAATGACTTTAAGCCACAGCAGTATTGGAGAAAACTTCCCATGTAGATGGGCCCTAAGTTAGAGAGGTTAGCAAGAACTAACTGGAACGTCTTCATCCTCACTGATCCTAAGCTCTTGCTTGGTCAGCTTTCCTGGATAGCATGATTTTAGAGACAACAGGTCAGATTCAAGGGCTTTCTTCACATGGAGCTTTTATCCTGTGGTTGAGATTGGTTCTTCACGGAAGTTTGCAGGCTCTTTACATGATGCCATTACCCTGCTGCACTAAATGCCCTTGTTCCATTTTTAAATAGATCGCAGATAATGAGCTATCAAATTACCCCGTTGTGTTCTGCTTCAGTTTCCTCCATGAAAAGAGGAAAAGCTGCAAGAAGAGGAGTGAGATCAGTGAAAGATAATGGAAGACTCATACAGGGAAAGGGGAGGGGGGAAAGGCAGGTGAAATGGGGAGTTGTTGTGATCCTGCATTTAAAACGGACGCAGACAGCCCCATTTTAAATGCAGGATTTTAGGCTGGTGTAGAGATGCCCAGCATCTGCTTTCCATGGATGGAAGGGCTCCACTCAGGGAAAGTACCTCTGCATGATTTGGGGGGATCCTCAGCCCCCCTGCACCGTCCACAACCCACTCCATTCATCAGAGTCCACCCCAGATGGGGCAGGGAAGTCTGCTTCTATCATCCCAGTTGCGTGTGCCTATTTATCCAACCTACTCTGTGTAAAGCATACCCTAATATGGCGAAGTTGTCTTTTTTTAGAGGGGATTCAAGGCATCTCTCTTCCACCATGGATTTGGTTGAGGATACGGTTTCCTATAGCTGTGTATATGATGTTAGGGGCCTAATTATTATCGTTTGTAAAACTGTATTCCTCTTGTGATGTAAACTTCAAGCTTCTTCCAAAAGTGGTACATAGATATTTAAATAAAGATGAAAATTCTGTGAATTATGTTTTACTAAAAATCAGTCAAATTTGTGGAAGTGGCTTAAAGACTCTGCATGGTCTTCCCACCATAACATCTAAAAATAAAAATAAAAATGTATTTCCCCATCTATTCAAAAAATTCTCATCAGCCCATAAAGTGAGTAATGCAGGGCACCAATGTTTATTTTGTTGCATGCTGCTCTAGGTACAATTGTAGAAGAGTGGGATATAAGCAAACAAATAATAATCCATATATT
This sequence comes from Heloderma suspectum, assembly GCF_057233095.1. NCBI lineage: Eukaryota > Metazoa > Chordata > Lepidosauria > Squamata > Helodermatidae > Heloderma > Heloderma suspectum. The sequence goes on along the minus strand of NC_139458.1, from coordinate 158,060,132 downwards.
ACTGAAGAAAGAATTAGGGATTTTTATTTTGGAATCCAATGATCAGGCAAGATGAACAGGATGTGAGTGAATGTAGACCAGAGAAGAACACCATGGGATTTTTATTTTTCAGGTTGGTATTATCTAAGTGGGTATTATGCCCCAGCCCACAATGGTGAAGGATGTGGTGGTAACATAAAAGTGGGTGTCACTGAAGATGAAATGTACTGGCAGTCATAGGGATATCATAAAACTTGTTCTGGGCTAATGGTGAAAACTAGAACAAGGGTCCCAGTTTGCTACATATAACTGTCACATGGGGGAAGCTCACTTGGGTGAATAGAGAATCTGCCCCCTCACCACCACAAGCGCATCATCTTCTTTCCATTTATTTGCAATGAACTATGCCAAAAATGATGGCAGTGCAGTACCCATTTTTGTATGAACTTGGGCACGCTCCGGGAGAGAGCGCAGGACAGGAAGGCCTGGCGTGCTATGGCCCATGAACGACTGAGCAACAACAACAACCCATTTTGCATCATATGCAGTAGCTTACATCCACACACAGCCCAACCCCATAAACGATTACTTCAGTCATGCTAGTTTCAACCTGCAGGTGTTCACGCTTCAGTAAAGAGTGAAAAGATTGACTGGACCTGGACCGCGAATTGTTCCCACTTGTGTAAGCGGCATAAGGCACTGATTTGAGAGGATGCGTGCGATGTTGCCATTGTGCAAATGAAACTGGGTCAGGGTGTACCTGGGAGAGAATTCATTAGATGGAATCGAGGAGAGTTGAGGGGAGCGTGATCTTTGTAGGCAGCGGTTCGGAATTCCTTGTTTGGCCCACAAAACGTCCCCGATTCAGTCCCCTGGCCACCTCTCCAGGTCTGTTGTCGTTCAGTCGTGTCCGGCTCTTCGTGACCCCCTGGACCATCGCACGCCAGGCCTTCCTGTCCTGCGCTCTCTCCCGGAGCGTGCTCAAGTTCCCATTCATTGCATCGGTGAGGCTATCTAGCCATCTCGTCCTCTGCCGTCCCCTTCTCCTGTTGCCTTCAGGACCGGGCGGGGGAGAGAGGGGGTTTCTTCGCCACCCGCCGCCCGGCTAGCCAAGGCCCTCTTCGGCCACCGACACGCCGCCCGCCCGGCGCGCAGCAGCGGCACGTGGCAACGGCGGGAGCGGCCCCTTCGAGGGGAGGCGCCAGCCGCCCGCTGCGGGCACCGCGCTTTGCCGCGCGAGGCTCTCCGCAAGCTGCCCGCAGGCTGGGCGCTCGAACGCAGCGCCTCCGAAGGGGCGGCGGCCAGCGGCTGGCTCCGAGCCGCCCGACGGAGGGAGCTGGAGGGCGCCGCCCGCCGCCCGCCTCTCCCGCCGCAGGTCCTCGGCCGCGCTCGAGCCTCGCAGCTGCATGCGCGCAGCGGTGCGCGGGAGCGCGTCTTCCGCCCGCTGGCCATGGCGCTGAACGGCTCCGCGGCCGCGGCCGGGGGCAACCGCTCCGCGCCGTCCGCGGCGCCGGCGGGCGCTTCCGGAGGGGGCGGCGGCGGCGGCGAGCCTCTCGCCCTCTTCGGCCTGCTGGTGCTGAGCCTCCTGGCGCTGCTGACGGTGGCCACGTTCGTGTGGAACCTGCTGGTGCTGCTCACCATCCTGCGCGTGAAGGCGTTCCACCGGGTGCCCCACAACCTGGTGGCCTCCGCGGCCGCGGCCGACCTGCTCGTGGCGGCGCTGGTCATGCCGCTCAGCCTGGTGAGGGAGCTGTCGGCCGGGCGGCGCTGGCGGCTGGGCCGCGAGCTGTGCCACGCGTGGGTCTCCGGCGACGTGCTCTGCTGCACGGCCAGCATCTGGAGCGTCACCGCCATCGCCCTGGACCGCTACTGGTCCATCACGCGGCACCTGGAGTACACGCTGCGCGCCCGCCGCCGCGCCTCCAACGTCATGATCGGCCTGGCCTGGGCGCTGTCGGCGCTCATCGCGCTGGCGCCGCTCCTGGGCTGGGGCGGGAGCGCGTACAGCGCCGAGCAGCAGCGCTGCCAGGTCAGCCAGGAGCCCTCGTACACCGTCTTCTCCACCTGCGGCGCCTTCTACCTGCCCCTCTGCGTGGTGCTCTTCGTCTACTGGAAGATCTACAAGGCGGCCAAGTTTCGCATCGGGGGGCGTGGCAGGAGGAGTGCCGTCGTACCCCTCCCAGGAGCTGGCCAGGTACACGGGCATACGCGGGTGGGACAGGGGTTCATTGGCATCAGAGCCCTCCTTAGCCCGCAGCACCGGAATCACGCACACGCAGAAGCAGTGTCGCAGAGCATGTGCAGAAGGCGCCAGAGGGCAGCTCCTTATTCCCAGGAGTAATTCCCAAGCAAAAGGGCAAGCAGAGCGCCCCGTTTGAGAAGTTTAACAAAGCTTAGGGTTGTATCCAACGTCAGTGCTACTTAACATGCTCAAGGACATGAATGGGACAGACGTTAGACTAGCATTGGATACACCTCTTCATTTTAGTCAGTACTTTACCCCAAAATGTAGGCTCAGTCACAGGACCTATAGTCTAGCATTCTCTCAAGGGACTCTCAATGAAGGCTGTTCATTCAGGGCTTAATTTGAACCAGGGCAGACTTGTTTTCAGTATCAAGTCATAGCCCCAGAACTTAAGACCTTATCAGAAACAGTACAATGCATGGAGAAAGCAGGTAACCACAACCATCCCCCACAAATCGTGGGCTGAGGGTGGGGTGATGGGTTTCAAGGAGCAGAGCCTGACACTTCCATGGAAGTTAGAATGAGGACATATCTCCTGTTCTGGGGCGGTGGGGGTGAGGTTGGAATGAGACCTTGACATCTGTGAATGGGAAGATGCAAAACATCTGGAATTAAGACAGAGGCGTGGAAAAGTGGAAAGATGCTTTAATGCAGAGCCATTGCTTAATTTATCAAGCTTGCTTGGAAGTTGCACCTTCTGCCTTAGGACCCCCTTTTATCCCAGATGTGTGGAGGCTGGGTGAGGTTATTCAGTGATGTACTATGATGTTCCAGGACTGACTCTTAACCTTAAGAGTTCTTAGGAAAGGTGTAATGGGCTCTGACTGTTATTAGAAGCTGCAGGAGTGTTGTCATGACCATCAGAACTCTATATAAGAATAGAAAGGTCTGGACATATATAGCTGGGATTCTGTAGGGTGGTTGGATCATTGCATGATGAGGATGGGATGGCAAGGGCCGGGCTTGCACACCTGGGAAGGAAGATGGACAAATCAGACATTAGGAGGCTGGTGTGATAGGGCAGAAATATGTACAGCTGAACTGGATATGATATCATATGTCTTTATCTAACGGTGCATGTTCATACATTATAGACATACACACTGGAAAGCCAGTGTGGTGTAGTAGCTAGAGTGTTGGACTGGGAGTCGGAAGATCCGGGTTCTAGTCCTCACAGCCATGGAAGCTCACTGGGTGACTTTGGGCCAGTCACAGACTCTCAGCCCAACCTACCTCACAGGGTTGTTGTGAGGCTAAAATGGAGAGGAGGAGGATTATGTACGCCGCCTTGGGTTCCTTCTGGAGGAGAAAAGGCAGGCTATAAATGTAATAAATACATAATACATATTGTTTTTTTCTGTGGTTTACCATCAAAAGCCACTTTAACTGACACTCGTTATATAAAGAAAGAAACCGTCATAAATATGAAGCTTTTATGAATACTTACAAATAGTTTAAGATGAGGCCAAAAAATAAGTTTTGGCGCATTTTTGTCCTGCGGCACAACCAAGTTTTAAAAGAGTGAATATTTATTTTATTTTATACTCATACAGTGTATAAAACATCCTGTGCATGTTTACTCAGAAGTAAGTCCCACCATGGGACTTCAGTAAATGGGAAGATGGCGTCTAGTCCATTTCTGAGCTCAGTTCAAAGTGTTGGTGTTGACTTTAAGCCCTAAACAGCTTGGGACCAGAGTATCTAAAGGCATGTCTCCTCCCACATGTACCTGCTCGGACACTTAGGTCATCTTTGCAAAGCCTCCTCCAGATGCTCCCCCCACAAAGGAAGCTGGACAGGTGGCTATAAGAGAGAGAGCTTCGTCAGTGGCGGCACCTAACGTATGGAATAAGCTCCCCAAGGAGGTTTGCCTGGTGCCTATGTTGTTATCTTTTCGGCACTATGCAAAGACCTTTCTTTTCTCCCAGGCATTTTAGAGACCTAGTTCTAGATTTGTATGGGTGTTTTATCGATTCCTGTACTGTTTGTTGTTTGTCTCCTGCACTGTTTTTGTGGCATATTAACTATCCTTTAACCATGGGTTAAAGAGAGCGCAGGACAGGAAGGCCTGGCGTGCTATGTTCCATGGGGTCACAAAGAGTCGGACACGACTGAACGACTGAACAACAACAACAAATGATTCTGTCACATTGCATTCAACTGATGAGTGAGGGTTTGGAAATGCTAACCCCCTGCTTCAGAGCAAGGACTTCACTCAGATTCAACAACTGTTTACCCATCTATGCTTCATCACCTTCATAACTGGAGCTGGTACACCTGCCTGTGTGCATATGGCTCTCATAGTAAGGACTAATGGGAAAAGGTTGCAGGAATGAACTCTGCATAAAAGTTACCTAAAGGAGAGGAGGGCTCCTGAAGGAGATAAAAAGAGCCCTGCTGGATCAGACGGGTGGTGGGGATTTATTTAGTACAGCCTTCCCGGACCTGGTGTCCTCCAGTTGTGTTGGACTGCAACTCCCATCAGCCCCAGCCAGTCCAACCCATCTGGAGAGCACCAGGTTGAGGAAAGCTTATTTAGGGCACAATCCTATTTGTGTTTGGACAGAAAAATATCCTACAGTTCTCAGGAGTTGTATGGAAGTTGGGAGTTGTAGGACTTTTTTCTGTCCTATATGAATAGGATTGCACCTTTAGTAATGAAATTCTAGTCCAGCATCCTATTTCCAACCATTGCCAGCCAGATATTTTTGAGCAGAGTATGAAGGCAGCAGCCCTCTGTTGCTGTATTCTCCCAGCATCTGGCATTCAAAGGCACACTGCCTCTCAATACAGAGGTCCTATTTAGCTGTCCTAAGTCATTGCTGTTAAGATATCTATCCTCCATTAATTTGTGCCAAGCCTTTCTCATACTGAACACAAAGCCAATGCTTCTGAAATCAGTGATGGCGTTCTCATTTACTTGAACTGATCTGCATTGCTTGCTGTATCAGTTCATACATGATCTCAATTGCTTTCAGTGCAGCTTCTTGGGATTAGCGTGCTATTAATGACTGTGATGGATTCCAGTTTGAAATTATTCACACAGTGTTTGTGTCTCCTCTTCCTTGTGTCTCAAATCCATTTGTTTCCTTACACATCAGCACACAGCCTCCTCTGTTTCCTGCTTGTGGGCTTAAATTCTCCAGAATTTATTTCTCAAGTGTCCTCTCACCACTTAATTGGCTAGGCTGCTGTATCCAAGCTCAGACTTCCTGTATTACACAGAGAAGAATATGGGGACACTCCCTGCTCTGCTGGACAACTGATTTATGCGAGCAAAACTGCCTCATGCTGGGGTCCTGGGAAGAATCTGGTCCACTGTCACTGGTGGAACTTGCACAGATAGTCTGAAGAAAGTACTTTCCATTTTTGCAGGAATGGGTCATTGTGTTTTGGAATAACAGACACTTATGACCTAAACTGTTTTGCAGAGGTGGAGTACGCTGCTTCAGAATGATCTTCTGTATGCAGAATATAACAATAATCCTCAAAGAGATTACATTTTAAAGTCTTTAGGAGTGTGTATTACCTCTGTTCTGGTTTGGCATCTGACAGCTTGCTGACAATTACCTCTCTAGTCATAAATATATGACAAATGCCTTGCTGAGGATTTATCCATTTAGCCAGGGTAATTACTAAGGCTGCAATCCTATATTTATTGCTCTTGCAGTAAACTGCCTTGAACACGGTGGGATTTACTTCTGAGTAGACGTGTATAGGATTGCACTGTCACTGGATATTCATGTTTGATCTTTTTAGAACAGTGGAAATGAAAGTTCCGTAAGAATGCATCTGGAAATCAGATACAGACATGCTTGTGAACACACAGAAGGTAGAGGTCTGAATTACTTGATGTCTCACTTATAGGCAATAGCATAACGCGCAGTAGGAAAATCCCCATATTTCTTACAGCAAATTTCCCTGTGATTTCAGAGGTTGTATTCATACTTTTTAAAAACCTGTGATCACATTAAGTTTACAGGAGTGTGGTCACTGTTGCCTGTGGAAACAGGATCAAGACTGAGAATATCTGAAAATATGGCAGGTGTTTTAGACAGCTGATAGTGGGGAAAATTTACTTTGCATGAGCATAACTACTATTCACATTGAAAGTAAAAAAATTAAATTGCAAAGAATATCCTTATAAGTGTTTTGCTAAGGAGAACACACACTTTAATGGGGATGGGAAAATCCCAGGCACTCTGTTGCCCAGCAAATTTATATTTGCCTAGCAATCTGAAATATTGATTCAGCTCTGTGCAGGCTGAATATGCTGTGCAGCCTGAGTAGTAGTAGTAATAATGATATTATTAATTATTATTATTTTGCATGCAAAAATGGAGGCTAGTAAAAACACTGCTATATAGGCAACACTAATATAGTTTCCTTATATTGAATGATCTTAAACTATGTCATTTTCAGAGCTCTGATTATAATGGTTTTGCTAGCTCCGTTTCTCTCCTTTAAGGTGCTTTGTGTGTGTCTCATGTCTCATTTCTCCCCTTTCTATTTCAAACTTAATTTGGTTTTGACTTTTAGCAGAGATTTCCCCAAGCAGGGCTGGATTAAAGAATTTATAGGCCCTAGGCACTCTCATAATCATAGGCCCCCAGGATAGATCTATAGATAAATATTTACATTGTATAGATCCTATAATCATAGATCTATACAGAGTGCTAGGGTGTGTGCTACTTTGGGCAAGTGGGACACAAGGAAGATGGTAGCCTCCAAAATACCCACAGGGACCCCCAAAATAATAGTCCAAGTCCCCAGATACTTCCCCACATTCATATTTTTTCATTTAAACATATCGGGACTTTTATGTCCTTCTCCTGACCTACGCTGTTGCCACCTATTACTCTTACTTGCATAGCAGAGCTAATCAGAAACGTTGCTATGGTAGCCCAGAGAGGTCCTATCCCTGTTTCCAGAAGGGGGAAAATTGCCAGGGAGTTTTCCTTTTCTTCCCATCAAAAGGTTTGGAGCGCTGACCAATTAGGACATTTGGCTACACCTACCCTTAACCAAATTTGGCAGTACTAAGCTCTGAAAGCCTTGCCTAGCCATTAGCCAATGAGAATGCTGCTGCAAAAGAACTCACACCATCCAACCGCAAGGAACCTACACAGCGGAAATGACTGAGAACCTGTTTTTTTTTAAATGAAGTTGGCATAGATAATAAAATGGTTTGAATACCATTGACAAATTCTGCACACAGCCCTTCTATCTTAAAATGGATAAAGCCACCAATTTGGAAGGCTTTAAATGGGTTTGGACAAATGCCTGTAGGAAAAGGCTATCAGTGGCTACTAGTCTTGATGGCTATGTGCTACCTCCAGTACCAGAGGCAGTGAGCCTATGTACACCAGTTGCTGGGGAACATGGGCAGGAGGGTGCTGTTGCACTCGTGTCCTGCTTGTGAGTTCCTGGTCAACAGCTGGTTGGCCACTGGGAACAGAATACTGGACTAGATGGGCCCTTGGTCTGATCCAGCAGGGCTCTGCTTATGTTCACTTATCACTTGAGATGGGCAGACAGCAAGCAGCACTCAGTGAAAGGTTTAGTTTTCTTGTGATAGGTCTATGTCCAGTGATGAAGCTGCCTCTAGAGCAAGGGCAGTTTTGCAAATATATTTATTTGAATACTTTATTCTGATCATGTGTTTTTGTTTAAAATTGTCATGAAATACAACCCTCCCACCAAAACAAGACACATGAAACATTTGAGCCAATATATTCTTGGCAGAAGGCAAAGGAGTTATACAAGGTTAATAAGACCTATCATTTGAACACAGTGGGTTGGATCCACTTAGTCATACTTGGAGTAGCCCTATTGAAATCAATCATTACTAGCCCACATCCCATTGATTTCAATGGGTGCACCCTAAGCCTGGATCCAACCCCCAAAACCTCATTTAGATTTATTTTTGGTTTCTAAGGTTATAGAATGCACACTTGCATGAGAGTAAGGCCCATTTAACTCACTGTGACTTACTTTTGAGTAGACATGCCTAGGATTGCACTGCAAGTCATTTCGCATGTGTACACGAGTATGTATGTGTACACATACATTTTGCATATGTTCCTTTAAGAAAATGAATTTTGATATTCTTGAGATTTTGAAGTGTCTGATTATACATGTCAGAAAATAAGATTCTATTGCTTGTATCTCAGCCATGAAGTTATCAAGATCCTACAACTATAATTCTTCTTAAAATATCCAGTGGTACAGATAACTTATGTTAAGGAGTATGGTTCGTCTGGTAATTAATATAACTATTAATCTGTTGTTTTGAGGATTACTAGTCTCTAATTGCATTAGTTGTTGTTGTTCAGTCATTAAGTCGTGTCCGACTCTTCGTGACCCCATGGACCACAGCACGCCAGGCCTTCCTGTCCTCCGCTCTCTCCCGGAGTGTGCTCAAGTTCATATTCATTGCATCGGTGATGCTATCTAGCCATCTCATCCTCTGCCGTCCCCTTCTCCTTTTGCCTTCAATCTTTCCCAGCATCAGGGTCTTTTCCAGTTAGTTTTCTCTTTGCATTAGGTGGCCAAAATATTTGAGATTCAGCTTCAGTATCTGTCCTTCCAAAGAGCACTCAGGGTTGATTTCCTTTAGGATTGACTGATTTGACCTCCTTGCAGTCCAGGGGACTCGTAAGAGTCTTCTCCAGCACCACAGTTCGAAAGCATCAATTCTTCAGCGCTCAGCCTTCCTTATAGTCCAGCTCTCACAGCCATATGTTACTACTGGGAAAACCATAGCTTTGATTAGACGGACCTTTGTCGGCAAGGTGATGTCTCTGCTTCTTACTATGCTGTCTAGGTTTGCCATAGCTTTTCTCCCAAGGAGCAAGTGTCTTTTAATTTCATGGCTGCAGTCACCGTCTGCGGTGATCTTGGAGCCCAAGAAAATAAAATCTGTCACTGCTTCCATTTCTTCCCCTTCTATATGCCAGGAAGTGATGGGGTCAGATGCCATGATCTTCGTTTTTTTAATGTTGAGTTTCAAACCAGCTTTTGCACTCTCTCTCCGCTTTCACCCTCAACAACAGGCTCTTTGGATCCTCTTCGCTTTCTGCCATTAGGGTGGTACCGTCTGCGTATCTGAGGTTGTTGATAATTCTCCCGGCAATCTTAATTCCGACCTGTGAGTCATCCAACCTGGCGTTTCTCATGATGTACTCTGCATATAAGTTAAATAAGCAGGGTGACAATATGCAGCCTTGTTGTACTCCTTTCCCAATTTTGAACCAATCGGTTGTTCCGGTTCTTACTGTTGCTTCTTGGCCCTCATACAGGTTTCTCAGGAGACATGTAAGGTGGTCTGGTACTCCCATCGCTTTAAGAATTTGCCACAGTTTGTTGTGATCCACACAATCAAAGGCTTTAGCGTAGTCAATGAAGCAGAAATAGACTTTTTCTAGAATTCTCTTGCTTTCTCCATGATCCAGTGAATGTTGGCGATTTGATCTCTAGTTCCTCTGCCTCTTCGAAAACCAGCTTGTACTTCCAGTAGTTCTCAGTTCACATACTGCTGAAGCCTAGCTTGTAGGATTTTGAGCATCACCTTGCTGGCATGTGGAATGAGCACAATTGTATGGTAGTTTGAACACTCTTTGGCGTTGCCCTTCTTTGGAATTGTAATGTAAACTGACCTTTTCCAGTCTTGTGGCCACTGTTGAGTGTTCCAGATTTGTTGGCCTATTGAATGCAGCACTTTAACAGCATCATCTTTTAGGATTTTAAATAGCTCAGCTGGAATACTGTCATCTCCACTAGCTTTGTTGTTAGTAATGCTTCCTAAGGCCCACTTGACTTTGCTGTCTAGGATGTCCGGCTCAAGTTCAGTGACTGCACTATCATGGCTATCAGGGACATTCAGATCTTTCCTGTATAGTTCTTCTCTGTATTCTTTCCACCTCTTCTTAATCTCCTCTGCTTCTGTTAGGTCCCTGCCTTCTTTGTCCTTTATCATGCCGGCCTTTGCACAAAACGTTCCCTTGAGATCTCCAATTTTCTTGAAGAGATCTCTAGTCTTTCCCATTCTATTGTTTTCCTCGATTTCTTTGCATTGTTCATTTAAGAAGGCCTTCTTATCTCTCCTTGCTATTCTCTGGAACTCTGCATTCAGTTGGACATATCTTCCCCTTTCTCCCTTGCTTTTCACTTCCCTTCTTTCCTCAGCTACTTGTAAAGCCTCATCAGACAGCCACTTTGCTTTCTTGCATTTCTTTTTCTTTGCGATGGATTGAGTTGCTGCCTCCTGAACATTGTTACAGACCTCCGTCCATAGTTCCTCAGGCACTCTGTCTATCAGGTCTAATCCCTGAAATCTATTCCTCACCTCCACTGTATATTCATAAGGGATATGATTTAGGTCATACCTGAATGGTTTAGTGGTTTTCCCTACGTTCTTCAATTTAAGCTGAAATTTTGCAATAAGAAGCTCATGATCTGAGCCACAGTCAGCTCCAGGTCTTGTTTTTACTGACTGTATAGAGCTTCTCCATCTTTGACTGCAAAGTACATAATCAATCTGATTTCAATATTGACCATCTGGTGATGTCCATGTGTAGAGTCGCCTCTTGTGCTCTTGGAAAAGAGTGTTTGCTATGATCAGCGTGTTCTCTTGGCAAAACTCTGTTAGTCTTTGTCCTGCTTCATATTGTACACCAAGGCCATGCCTGCCTGTTATCCCGGTTATTTCTTGACTTATTACTTTAGCATTCCAATCGCCTATGATGAAGAGGACATCTTTTTTTGGTGTTAGTTCTAGAAGGTGTTGTAGGTCTTCATAGAACCGATCAACCTCAGCTTTTTCAGCCTCAGTGGTTGGGGCATAGACTTGAATTACTGTGATGTTGAATGGTCTGCCTTGGATTCGTACTGAGATCATTCTATCGTTTTTGAGATTGTACCCAGTACTGCTTTTCCCAGCCTTTTGTTGACTATGAGTGCTACTCCATTTCTTCTGAGGGATTCTTGCCCACAGTAGTAGATATAATGGTCACCTGAATTAAGTTCGCCCATGCCTGTCCATTTTAGTTTGCTGATTCCCAAGATGTTGATGTTCAATCTTGCCATCTCATGTTTGACCACTTCCAGCTTACCTTGATTCATTGATCTTACATTCCTGGTTCCTAAACAATATTATTCTTTACAGCATCGGATTTTCTTTTCACCACCAGACACATCCACAGCTGAGTGTCCTTTCGGCTTTGGCCCAGCTGCTTCACTCTTTCTGGTGCTACTTGGAAATATCCTCTGCTCTTCCCCAGTAGTATATTGGACACCTTCCAACCTGAGGGGCTCCTCTTCCGGCATCATATCTTTTAGCCTTGTGATACGTTCCATGGTGTTTTCTTGGCAAGAATCCTGGAGTGAGTTGCCATTTCCTTCTCCAGTGGACCACATTTTGTCAGAACTCTCCGCCATGACCTGTCCGTCTTGGGTGGCCCTGCACGGCATAGCTTATGGCTTCACTGAGTTGTGCAAGCCCCTTCGCCACAACAAGGCAGTGATCCATGAAGGGGAATTGCATTAGTACAAAGTGTTAATGTGTTAAAAAAAGATTGTTGCTAACACGAGTAAGGTTTGCACCATTTGTTTGCACCCCACTAGTTGAAATTATAGAAATAGCTAGGGATTAACCTGTTCAATATTTTTCCAATATCTTCTGCATAGCGAGCATTGCACAGCATTGAAAGTCCCATTACTTCAAGAGAGAAATGATTTTATTATGCACAATGAGAGTCTTGGTCAGGTGATAATGTTTTTATAGCTAGATGTGTATTCAGTGGAACAGTCTCATTTGTGCATTCTTACCTTCAAGATTTGATTGATTGATTGATTGATTGACTGATTGAATTTCTTAATCACCCATCTGGCCGGTCATCCAGCCACTCTGGGTGATGTACAGCAATACAAACAGTAAAATTCTACTTTAAAACGTTATATTTCTAAAAAATACTCTAACCCACCCCAAATGCCTGCCTGAACAACCACGTTTTTAATGCACGGCGGAAGCCCATTAAAGAGGGAGCATGGTGGAGTTCCCTAGGAAGGGAGTTCCACAGAGTGGGGGCCACCACAGAAAAGGCCCTCTCCCTTGTCCTCACCAGCCTAGCTGTCCTGGCTGATGGGACAGAGAGGAGGCCATCCAAGGCTGCTCTTGTTAAGTGGCCTGTCTGGTGTTGCTGGAGGAGCTCCTTAAGATAGGCTGGGCCGGAACTATATAGAGATTTAAAGGTCAAAACCAACACCTTGAATTTGGCCCGGAAAACAACTGGTAACCAGTGCAACTCCTTCAGCACTGGAGTGATGTGATCATGCCAGCAGCTGCCTTTAATCAGGCAAATTGCCGCGTTCTGTACCACCGAACCGTCTTCAAGGGTAACCCCAAATAGAGCGCATTACAGTAGTCTAGATGCGAGGAGACCAGGGCATGTACTACTGATGGTAGCAGATGTTCGGGAAGGTAGGGGCACAGCCTCCATATCAGATGGAGTTGGTACAGCTCACAGCTGACACCTGAGCCTCCATTGACAGCTGGGAGTCTAAAATGACCCGCAGGCTGCGGACCTGGTCTTTCAAGGGTAGCCGTACCCCATTGAACACCAGGTCAACATCCCCCAGCCTCCTCTTGTCTCCCACCAAAAGTACCTCGGTTTTGTCAGGGTTCAGCTTTAGCTTATTCCTGCCCATCCAGCGACTCACCATCTCCAGACATTTGGACAGGGATTCTATGGCCAACCTTGGTGAAGATTTAAATGAGAGGTAGAGCTGCGTGTCATATGCATATTGATGACACCGCACCCCAAACTTCCTGATGATAGCCCCCGGTGGCTTCACATAGATGTTAAAATAGCATCGGGAAGAGGATGGAACCCTGTGGCACCCTACAAGTGAGCAGCCACGAGTCTGAAACCTCCTCTCCTAGAGCTACCCTCTGGTACCTGTTGGAGAGGAAGGACCAGAACCACCGTAATACGGTGTCTCCAGTGCCCAACCCCTCCAAGCGGTCCAGGAGGATACCATGGTCAATGGTATCAAAAGCTGCTGAGAGGTCGAGGAGAACAAGGAAGGAGCATTCGCCCCTATCCAGAGTCCTCATATCATCCAGCAAGGCGACCAAGGCCATTTCTGTCCCATACCCAGGCCTGAAGCCTGATTGAAATGGATCTAGATAATCGGCTTCTTCCAAGTCTACCTTCAACTGCATCGCCACCCTGCTCAATCACCTTGATCAAAAATGCTAGATTCGAGACTGGGCGAAAGTTGTTCAAAACTTGGGGATCCAAGGAGGGCTTCTTTAAGAGCGGTCTTATCACTGCCTCCTTGAGGGCTGATGGCATCACTCCCTCCTCAAGGGAGGCATTCGCCACCACCCTGATCCCCTCACCCAATCTCTCTCTGCAGCTCATAATGAGCCAAGATGGGCAAGGATCAAGTAAGTAGGTGGTTGGTCTTACAGATGAAAGCACCTTGTCCACTTCGTCAGAAGGAAGAAGCTGGAACCGATCCCACAAAACCGGTTTGCCACAGCACAGACCACCTCTCGCTCGCTGTGTCGACGGCACACGTAATAACACTCCTGATCTGATCAATTTTATCCGCAAAGTGCCTTGCCAAGGCCTCACAGGAGGTCTTAGAATGCTCCAGCGGTTCTGGAGCAACTGGACAGATCAGGCTCCGGACCACTTGGAACAGCCTCCTGGGACAGCACTCTGTGGACGCAATAGAGGCAGCATAGTATTCCTTTTATGCTGCCTTCATCACCACATGATAGGCTGAAGATACAGCTCTAGTCCATGTCTGATCGTCTTCCGAGCGAGACTTCCGCCACCGGCGCTCTAGCCGTCTCACCTCCTGTTTCAGAGCTTGTAACTGCGGATTGAACCATGGTGCAGTCTGAGTCTTGTTCAGGGGGAGAGGGCATTTCGGAGCCACCCAATCTAATGCCGCATTCCAGCCACCCACCAGGGTCTCGACTGAGTGGCCATTTGCGTGTTCCAGAGAATCCCCAAGCGCATTCAAGAATCAATTTGGATCCATAAGATGCCTGTAGCAGACCATTTTAATGGGTCCTCCACCCCTGCAGAGGGGTTGTGGTACCAAGAGTCCAGTGTCACCTGATAGTGATCTGACCATGACAAAGGAGTGGTGGATATACGCCTGACTTCCAGATCACTCCCTGCTTCTCCAGAAACAAACACAAGGTCTAGCGCATAACCAGCTACATGGGTGGGCCCAGTTGGAATAGGGTGCAGCTCCCAGGAAGCCATGGTCTCTATGAAGTCCCGAGGTGCCCCCGTGAGGATGGCCTCCATTGAAGTCCCCCAACACCAATAAGTTAGGGGACTGTACACACACATCGGAGACTCCCTCAAGCACCTCAGCCAGGGAGTCAGTGGTGCAGTGGGCTGGCCTGCCCCTAGCACTCCACCGGCGCCTGCCGCCCAGCCTCTGTATAGTCATCTGCTTTCAGATGCAGTGGGAAATTAAAAATGAGCTGATAAGGAAGAAGAAATATTGTACCGTTGGTACAAAGTGTTGGAAAAACTAATATAACATGTCTGGGGGTTTTAATATTTTAAAAAAACTATTGTTTATATCTTTGGTTTGATTCAAACCCCCAGATCCTCTGTAATTTGCTATCAGTTTCAGTGTTTCCTGATTGGTTTGGAAAAGTTTGAAGCAGGATTGATACGTCACTTTGATCCTTTGACACAGCGTATCTCATCTTCATTCAAATTCATTTTGGAACTAAAGGAATCTATATGCTTCTGTTAGGTTGGCAGAGATAAGCTATAGCTGTGGGCTTTGCCAATGTGAAACATGACTGCGGAAACAGTTCCAAGAGGCCGCTGTCAAGGCAAGAGCCTGATTAAACCAAACACATAAGATAACTCCTGTGCTGTGGGAAATATAAATGTTCAGGATATTAGAGATGTATTTTTTTATTTATTTTTGAAATTCATTTGAAGTACTTTTATGACACTCCTCAGCCAAAAAGACTCCCAGAGGGGCTTACATATAATCAATTAAAAAAGACAGTCCCTGCCCCCAGGCTTGCAATCTAAAAAGACACGACACACAAGGAAAAAGGAATGGGGAGGGAAGAGTGGGAAAATAATTATTGTAGCAGGGTTGGTGGAATGGTCCTGCTCTCCCTCTCATCTCTGCCTGTGCATCCTGGAATGGTTGGTGGTGGTGACAGTTGAGAGAGGAGGAGCCTTCATGAGGGAGGTCTTTGGCAGGACTCGTGCAGTGGCCCCGCTCTCCCTCTCATCTGCCTCAGCATAGCCTGCTGGAATGGCTTTTGTTGTGGGTCACTACATACACAGGTGGAAATGGGCAGATGCAATGGGGGAGGGGTAGAAACAGAAAGAGCCCGAGTGACAGGAGATGCTGCAATAGGAGGAAGCAGGAGAGCAATATCTGGATCAAACTGTTACTGATTTCCATGACTGTGGAGTCGTCTTTCTTTATACACGTCAGCATTCACTCAGTCTAGTACAGATTAGGGGGAGAGATCTGCAGTCATTGATTGGAAGCACCACACCAGTGACCATTATGCATCCTTAACTGGAGAGCAATCCTAGACAGAGCCTGGGGGGGCCATAGGATACTTCAGATTCCTGGATCCGAGGTTGGAGATAGCGCTCTGACTTTGGACCCAGGAGTCAGCGCTCCCCTCCCATTCGCAGCTGGCATGGAGAGAACTGCGCCAGCTGCCTCTCTGAGGTAGCAAAGGCAACCTCGGAGGGGAAGGAAAGGGGGCGTGTCAGTGGTCGGGGAGGGGACTGGGGAGGCCAGCTTATACTGAGTCCAGAGACCTTCCCAGCCTCCTTCCCTCCCCAATGCCTCCGCTAGATGGGAAAAATGCTGTCTAGCTAAAATGTCTAGCTAGTGGAAGCAAAGATTGCCTCTGTGCTCCTCCCGCTCTGCATAGGATCCCTGCCAGCCTCTAAGTCTGGAGGCTGACAGGAATCCCGATAGGATTGTGCCCTTGAACACTTATTTGAGAACGATGAAATGTCTTCAAGAGTATCCATGCAGAGTGGGGGACAGGGGATGGGGACAAATGTCATCCTATAACGTAGGAAGGAGGCTTGCAGCGTTACGAGATGCCTCTGCACATTCACTCCTTCATTCTTACGTTCTAGAGTCGTGTCTCCCTTCTTTAGGGATAGACAGCATTATCCATCCTGATGACTGATAGTTGCCTTTTGCTGAAACCTAGCCTCTCTGGGGCTGGTACCTTCTTATCATACTAAAGAGGTTCATTAGCCATTATGAAGCTTGCACAAAGGTTGCATACAGATACAGCTAGTCCCGTACAATTGCACCCTTGAGAGAAGCAGAGCAATGTTAAATGCCTATTAAATTCTCACTTCAATGGAAGTGTGAACAGTTCTGTTTGTTTTGTTACTTCACAGTTTATTTACTGAACAAAGTTGAGGATGGACAGCTGATATTATTCAGACCAGAACAATCCCATATAAGGGTACTTTATACAGGAGTACTATTGGGTCTCTGCTCTTTATTTATTGATTTGATTTGTAACCCACCTTTCTACCAAGAAAAATGGCACTCAAGGTGGCTTACAATCACAAACAAAACTTGATTAAAACAGTAATAAAAACACATGCATTAAAACACAAAAACAAACCAACAGCAGAATAAAAACTGCATCCATCCCATCAGACCCACTTACATGCCAAAGGCCTGCTTGAATAAAAAGGTCTTTGCTTGCTGGTGGAAAGACAGCAGAGAGGGAGTGTTTACTGTTCATCAGTAAAGTTTCATATACAGAAGCTGGGATCGGCGCAGGGGTTGTTCTCAATACTATTTGCTAGTAGGGACGTCGGAGAAATCGGCAATGGATTCAAATGAGTTTGGATTTCTATGAATCTGACCTGTGGATTCTGTAGCTGACTGACTTTTTCCAGGTCACACATACTCCTCAGACTAGTTTTACACTTTTGGAGGGTATTTGCATGAATGCACACTTGTGTAAATGCATTAATCTGCATTAGTTATTTCATATTTGTGCTAATTTGCATTAACTAATGCAGACTAACGTAATTGCACAAATGCACACCAGTGCTAATGCGAATTAACATAAGTGGAATGAAATTCTGGTAAAAAAAAAATCTGATTCCGTTAATGAATGGATGAGAGAACGAAAGATGCCTGACAATCCGTGAAACACAGACAGAATGGATTTAACAAAATCCATACATCCCTATTTGCTAGCAACCACAATCCTGTATTGAAGCAAGTCCCCTAATGCCATTTCTTTTTTCACACACCACCAATAATGATACCACATTGAGTATATAATTCATTTTTACTTTCATCAGAGTTGGTACCACATAGGGAAGCAAGATGCAAAAGAAAAGAAAAGAAGGATTTAGTCTCACAGGAGATTGTTTTTATTCCTGCAGAACTTCGCAAACAGCTGCCCTGGAACTAAAAAAAAACAACTAAGGAGGATGGGTGGATAGGTAGATGGTACAGTGGCAACAAGACCATACATCAGGGATTGGGACAAAGAAATGCTTGACTCCTCAACTGTAGAATGGGAGCGTAGAGTAAGGTAGGGTGTAATTAGCTTAGCACTCTCTTCTTTCTTGGAGCCAACTTCTTTCTATACCCACTTGAGAGCCAGTATGGTGTTGTGGTGAGAATGTTGGACTGGGAGCTGGGAGATCTGGGTTCTAGTCCCCACTCGGCCATGGAAGCTCACTGGGTGACTTTGGGCCAGTCATAGACTCAGCCCAACCTACCACACAGGGTTGTTGTGAGGATAAAATGGAGAGGAGGAGGATTATGTAAGCCGCCTTGGGTTCCTTGCAAGAGGAAAAAAGGCAGGAGATAAATGCAAGAAATAAATAATAAATAAACTTTGAAATCCATAATAATAGGTCATTTTGAGAGTGTGATAAATATTGCCACTCGTGGGTGACTAGTTTTTTTAAAAACAAAAATGTTTACAGAACATACATAGCACGTTGCTCATTGTAATATTAATATTCAGTAGTTGTGGGTGCTGCTGTGCATGGAGTATCCTGTTTGTGGGATATAGCTTTGGCCAAGGGATGAATTCTCCTGGATTAGGAGAAAGAGCCAGCTTCCCATCTCCCCAGTGTTTAGCCAAATATTGAATCTTAACAAAGCCAAAACAATATGGTTGGGATCTTAAGAGTCCTGGGCTTATAGATGGATGTACGCATGGGGGCAATGCCAGTTTTCTCTTCTGGTATTAGCCCCTAATGCTGCTCCAGATAGTTTCCCAATGGTCAGGAGCAGAGGAACAGAGGAAGCTTGAAAAGCTGCAGTGCATGATCAAGAGGAATTTGGCTCTTTGGCTTCCAGCCTACATGAAAAGGTAGTGGATGAGTAGCATGGGACATCCTGGATGTTTCTGGCTTACAAAATTCAGCATAGAAGTTCACCTACTCCTTATTTATATAACTTCCTCTCCCTCATCAGAGATCTAGTACATTTATAGCGTTCAAGGTCTAGAGTTTGGGTTTATGTACAAATGTTCCGTTGCCATTTTAATCAAAGGATTATTTTTTCTTCCAAACCAAAACGGTCTTGATAAAAATTCCTGTTTGCTTTTATGTCAAGGTGAAAGAAGCTTCTCAGCCCCAGATGGTGTTTACAGCTCGTCATGCGACTGTCACTTTTCAGACAGATGGAGAAACATGGAGGGAACAGAAAGAAAAGAAAGCAGCTCTGATGGTTGGCATTTTAATTGGTGTGTTTGTACTTTGTTGGATTCCTTTCTTTGTCACGGAACTAATCAGCCCTCTCTGTTCCTGCACCATTGCATCTATCTGGAAAAGTATCTTCCTCTGGCTTGGCTACTCTAATTCTTTCTTCAATCCTCTTATTTATACAGCATTTAACAAAAATTACAACAATGCATTCAAGAACCTTTTTGTGAAACAGAGATAAAAGGCTGCCAGAAAAGACGACAGCTATGTTTATTTTGCTGTGCTGGCCTAACATACGCAAAATTTCTCTGCTATGTAAAATGTACAACAGAGCATTAAGTACCCATGGAAATTAAGCAATAATGAAGAAGTGCTGAGGTATCAAAGCCTGAAAAGTAACACAGCCTGTTATGATCTTCCAGTGCAATGCAGAAATGGAAGTCTAGACCATTGTAGGGGGCAGAGGGAATCTAATAATTGTAAAGGTCGTCCCACTGCATTAGATGCAATGCTGTTATGTAAAGTTTATGTAAACCTCAAATTCAAGAATTTCCATTAAATCCGTGTTCAGCTAAACGTACCGCGTTGCTTGCCAGGTGAACAGTCACGAGTTCACATTTTAGCCTCATTTTTGTAAAACCTCAAAACTTCCACTGAGTCATATAAAATACCTGGTTGGGTCCCAATATTATGCAGATGGCTGCTGCCTATAATGAGTTTCTGGGTAAAGATTAAGTAAAGAAAGGCTGAATCACAGAATCATTGTAATTATGTAGCAGAATGTTTATACGTTTATAGTCACAACAAAACCAAGCAAATATCTGTGATGCAAAATGACCCAAGGAAGCTGAGTTGGATGCATTTTCTTTAGACTGCAGCAGAAGAGGATTTGGACAAAACTCCTAGTTAGCGTAAAAGGCCAGAGCCTTCCACTGAAATCTAGATTGTTTCAGGCTTACATAGATATAATGGGCAAGATGTCCTTTAGTAGCTAGGAGGGATCCTATTAACTGCATTTGCATACATATTGTCCGTGTGTGTTTATATCTCTGTCCAGTTAATAATAGTTGTAAACATATTCTTATACAGGAGGTCTCACTACTCTGAACATTTCATGTTGCCAGGGAGAACCATCACCTCTCCCTTAACTGATTATTTTACTTTTATTTAATTCTACGTATTCAAGGATAGGAAAGCATACTGCATTAAACCTGCAGTAACCTTGGCACTGTCAATTAGAGGTTACCATCATATTCCAGCAAACTTGTGCTCCTTTCCTCTTCCAGAAGAATGCTATTGCACATTTAGCCGCTATCTGGCCATAGAAAGTAAATGCAATCTTTTCTTGGAACACACAAGTTTTTTTTTATTAAACTGGCATAAGTGAGTTCTAAGTTAAGGATAAGTGAGTGAATAAGTGCTTTGTTCTGCAGAGCAAATGGTAGGTTCAAGTTCCCCAAGGATTTGCTGTGCAACATTTTTTCAAAAGTTAAGATGGTTACTGAAGGGCTACTGAACCAGGCAACGTCTAAATAGAATATTACGCATCTCCAACACCACAAGACCTAAGAATACAAAGGAAGCATATGAAATACAAAGGAAAGTGGGAGGTTTATGTTTTGGAGTGCTAACCTCAGAAGCTAATGAGATTTGGAAAAGGTCTCCATCCTGACCACTCAAAAAGCTAATAAGCTCTCTGTGCTGAAATAGTTTCAGAAGATTGCAGAGAGAGAGAGCGCGATATAGACCAGAGGTGCAAAACCTCAAGCCCAGGAGCCAAATCCAGCCCTCCTGCAGTCTGTCTGATCCTATGGCATTCCCTAGATGGTCATGCCCCCTTTCCCCCAACCACCAATCGTTCGGTGGTTTTCTGGCTTTTGTGCAGTTTTCCCCTCATTGTAAAAGGTTGAAATGCCTCTCCCAAGAGTTGGTTACTGGCAGGAAGAACTTCAAGCTACAATATGCTGGCGTTTTGCCACCCCCCCTTGCCTTCAGCCCCACTGCTGGAATATACCCGCAAAAGCTTTTCCAAAATGAAAGTTCACCCTTGGGCTGAAAGAGGTTCTGCACTCCTGATATAAACAGACACACACAGAGAAACGTAGAAAGTGCTGGTATTGCACTGACCCCAATATAGGCAACTGCCTTATACTGAGTTAGACCACAGGAAGTATCCAGTGCAACACGAGTGCTAATGAAATTGTGTTGCACTAGTATCTGGGACCTCAAGCACCATGCCAATGACATTAGCTGGCGCAATGGAATTCCCCAGGAAACCTGTTGTGCCCGCTAATGCTATTGGCGTTGCGCTAGAGGACCTGTACGCTAGTGCAACACAGATGGTTAGCCTTCGTGTCATTTTGGATACTGCTCCGTGGGTCCATCTAGCCGAGCAACTGGCCATTGAGTTTTTCCCTGTCCTATACCATAGATACCAGAGCCTGAACCTGGGACTTCCTGCATGCAAAGCAAGTGCTCTTGAGATGTGTGCATATCCCCTCAGCTGAACAGCAAAGGAAGGTGACATTGAAGACCCTCTCTTTCGTACACACTGTTCTCCACTGCTCTTCACCAGCTCCAGTTATTTGAGGGTGAGGTAGAATATCTAAATAGCAGCTGTGGGAAATGACGTGGAAAACAGACTTACTAGCATGTTATTGTGGGTGGAAGAGTCTTAATAACCATCACATGGAAACCTAAAGAACCAAGAAGGCATAAGCACTTTTTATTGGGGGCGGGTGGGAGGGAGGAAGAAATATAATAATGATTATTATTACTACACGAGAGCCCTTTTTGAGTGTTCAAAGCACTTAACGTTATCTCATGAATCATAGCAGGCTTGGACTTGGCATCAGTATCACTATTTATCCCCGTATTTCAGACAGAGTGTTAAGTCTAGCCTAAAACAACTTTACGTGGCTAAGGTGACATTTGGATCACAGGCTTTCCAGCTCTCGCACACTTAGCCACTACAATAAATCAGCTTTCATACAGTTGAGACCTTAAGTGATTTTAAAATCAGTGCACAACTCCGACTGAAATGAGCAGCTTCTCATTACAGTGTAAAGAAAGTTTACTCAACCAGATGCCCTCCAAATGTGTTGGACTTCCAACTCTCGTCATCCCCAGCAAGCATGGCCAATGGCATTTGTGTGGCATTCTAAATGCAGATGGAACTCTCAAGCCTTAAACTGTTGGTATTTTGTGTAGATATTTCAGGATACTTCGCAGTCCCCTATGATCAGAGAAGGACAGTTAAAAAAACCCCTGATCTATCTCTACAGGAAAAAAAAACCCAAACTCCGTGGCGTTGTATTAAAAAAAAATCATGTCTGCACCAGGACTTTTCCATCACTCTCATTGCACAGATCCTTATGACACCTGCAGCCCCAGATGTATACCGTGTCCGTGCATGGTATACAGTGTATGGGGTGCACACAGATGTGTCAGTGTGAGGAAAACTGTAGGACAGGGGATACAGAAACCTCTTTCAGCCAAAGGGCGAAATTCCATTGGGGGAAGCTTCTGCGGGTGGCATTCCAGCGGCAGGCAGGGTCAAAAAACCAAAAAGATCAGCATATTGTAGTTTAAAGCTTTCACTGCTAGTAACTAAGTGTTAACACTAACTAAGTGTTAGGCATTTCAACTTTATAGAATGGGGAAAAACTGCACAAAAGCCAGGAAACCACCAAATGATTGGTAGTTAGGGGGAAAGGGCTTCTTGGGACCTCCAGCAGGCCAGATTTGGCCCCTGGCCCAAGGTTCTGCATCCCCGCTGGAGGATATCCCTTTCCCCTGGTGAATAACTGGAAGTGTCTTCTGTTTTTTTCACAGAGCATTTTGGATCTCAGTCTGTATCATTTGGTCATGAAGCAAACATATTATAAACATTTGTTTTATGTAACAAAATAGTGGAGACCAAGCCGGATACTACCATTTGTGCTCAATAGAGTTCTTATTGCACAAGACCCCCAGATTCAAAAGGGAGCCTAACTGCCAACTTCTGAAACAATAGCATTTGGATATGGCATAGGTATTTCCACTTGTTAAATCCATTAACTGTGGCTGCCCAGAGGGGCTAACCTTCAAATTCCCTTCAGTTTTCAGTTAAAACTCACATTACTTCCAAAGTGAATTTGGAGAGGATTTAGATCCTGAAGGAGCCATCTAATTCTGCAGCGTGTGTGTGTGTAAGTTTCTATGCAGAGGTCTGGAAGCCCCAAGTTGTAGCTTGTCAGAGAAGTTGGCAAAACTCAATTTCTGCACTCATCGCTTTTAGACAAGCGGTTCAGATTTTTATTGTCTGAAATGTTTCTGTAATGAATAGCGTGTGTGTGTGTGTGTGTGTGTGTGTGTATAAACAAAGTGATCTAAAATGTCTTGTTTCTTATGAACTGGGGAGGGGGAAGGGTTTAAAAAGCATTCTTCGTTATGTTAAGTAACCCAAACAAGTCCAGGGCTTTTGTTCAATGCATCTTGATTTATTCATTTATTTTTGTTAAAAACTTGATACATGTGTTCCAAAGCATGTGTATTTTTACTGAAATATTAACTAATGCACAGGTAAATCAAAGTAAGAAAGAATTCCATTCTTTAGTGTCTTTAATATATATACACACAAGAAATCAAATAAGGTAATACCCAGCTGATACTATACTGCGTTATATTTTTATAATTAATAAATCCTAGTCACTGGATGGATCAAAATGAAAAAAGTGTGTAGAAAATGATGAACTCAATCATAAAAAAGAACCACTGTCTGAATTTCTTCAAGAACACCTGGCTTTTAACTTGGAGAGAAGCATTTCATTTTTGCGGCATTCCTGTTGATACAAAAAAACAAATGGAAGCTTTAAACATTAAAAAAGAAGACATCTAGCTAAATGATACTAATAATGCAATCCTATACATAGCTACTCAGAAATAAGCACCAGCTACCTGTTTTCAACACTTTCCATAGATACCGGGATATGTAAGGTAGGTGGAATCTATTAATGGTTCAAAGGGGGAAGTTTTGTAAAGGGGTTGTGATTGGCCACATGAATCATGTTGGAAAGCAACAGGGTATCTGAAAAGTGATGCAATCTCTCTGATTGCTTTTAGCTTTCAGCTACCAACAATTCTGTTCTGTTCATTTCCATCATCCCTGCAAACTTACAGTGCTAGAACATGAGAAAAAACACACAGTGAAACATCACAAAACCCTGCCCATAATCACCCCTATCTAGGAATGTGTTCTCAAGCCACCATTATCATGCACAGCAGGGGTGGGCAGAAGGTAGATCCCCAGATGTTTTGGACTTTAATTCCCAGAAGCCCCTGTCAGTATGGCCAATGGTAAGGAATGCTGGGAGCTGAAGTCCAAAACATCTGGAGAGCAGCTACCTTCTGCCTACCCAATGTACAGGATAATATTTGAGACAGATTCTCTCTGCATATAAACTGTCTACCACCACCTCTCCCCTTTTACCTCTTTAAATTCTTTGACTGTTTTGAAGTAAAGCCTCTGTTTCTCTAGTAGCTCCAGGTATTCATCATTTAACTGGTCCCTTCTCATTTTGTTTTCTTGCTTTTTCTTCTCCATCTGTTGATAATTACAAGGGGCAAAAGAGTTAAGATGCCATGTAGTGCAGAGCAACTGCATCTAAACAACTAATGAGCAAACACAAACTAAATCCAGTGGGTTTTCCCTTAAAAAAAGTCTTGCAGCACCCTGCATGCATACTTCTTCAGATAGGGAAAGCATATTTGGAGTATACCCTAGTGAAAAGTTCAGTCATCAAAAGATTAAAAAGTGATGCTGCCTGAAGTCAAGTCATCCCTGTAGTAATTTTACTTGAAGCTCTTGCCTAAAATCCAGAAAGTCAAAAGAATTGTGAGATTTGCCCTCTCCTTAGAGTCTCTGGCAAAGGGAGAAGTCATCCCTCCTACCCAAAATTTATTACCTAAAAATAAGTAAAGAACACTAAAAAGGTAAAGGTGTCCCCAACCAGTCATGTCCGACTCTAGGGTGTGGTGCTCATCTCCATTTCTAACCCGAAGAGCCAGCGCTGTCTGAAGACGCTTCCGTGGTCATGTGGCTGGCATGACTGAACACCAAGGTGCATGGAATGCTGTTATAAAGAACACTACAGTACATCTAAAAGTGTTTGCTCTCCATCACTGAAATTTCATTGAAGGATTTCTTTGAAGAAAGAAAATGGACTGGTTTGCACAACTGAACAGCCCACCGTGGGTTGTTTAAGCCATGGTGGGCTGCGGTTTGTGCTGGGTGGGATTTGCATATTCAATGCCCAGCCGTGGCTCGTCATGTCATGCAACAACCTTTGCATAACCCACAGTCCCCAGGGTTGCACAACATGACAAGCCGTGGCTGGGCAATGAATACGCAAATCCCACCTGGCACACGCCACAGCCCACTGTGGCTTAAACAACCCACTGTGGGCTGTTTTGATCATGCAAACCAGGTCTCTGGTTCTCTGTGAATAAAGTTGTGAAGACCAGGTAAAAGAAGAGGTTTGAAGGAATACTGGAAGGAATTTCTGGCAGAGAAAAATAGCTAAATCTTGCTTAATTCCTGTCCCTGCCAGAATTATGCATGTGTTTTAACAAATGAAGGATGTGTTGTGAAAGAATATGCATTTGCTGCATTCCAAGGTACTGATATCCAGGGGAGACAATGTGCAAGCAAACCACTCGCACCACGCCTGGCATGCAGGTGCGTCTTCACCCTAATAATCTGGTTCTATTTGAAATGTTGCAATGTTACGGTATGTTCATATTTAGAGGAGAAAGAGGACAGTGTAGCAGCAAGGAATGAAAGCATCTACCAGATGTTCAGTCATTTGCACCTTATCGCACAGATTTTAAAAATTCTACTGAAGTCTCAGAAAACACCAAATGTCTGTGAAAAGGAAATGTTCTGACCTTCATTCGATTCTGTTTGATTCCTTCTACGATCTGCTCCATCTGTCGCAGAAACTGGTCTCGAGTACTAGAAGATGTCATGGCTCTGAAAGGAGAATGGGTACCAATGGCGAGAGAGTGTTAAAAGAAGTAATGACTTCCTTTACGGATGACTTTCAAGATATGCCTTGGAAGTCAAACTTTGCTTGCAGATGACGGATAGAAAAATAGAAACCAGAATGCAGTTGGCTGAGATTAGAGCCTGGAAAAAATGTTATATTCACAGATCCTTTTCCTATTGTAATGTACAGTTAAAATCAAGGCCGGGCAGACTTTAAGCTTACGGGATATAGTCAGGGCCAGAAATATTGGAACAAGGATAACTGTTTTGGCAGTTGGCCTCTGTACACCACCACATTGAAGTTGAAAGGAAACACACCCAGATGGGAGCGAAGTCAGGAGTTTCAGCTGTAATTCAAGGGGTTTGACAAAAGTGGGGCACTAACCATTCAGGAAGGACAGGCAGTGGCATACACATAAGTAATGGAACAAACCATAAGTAATGGAACAAACCAACATCCTTTCAAACTTAAGAATCACCTTTAATACCTGGATGAAAATCCTTCGCAGTCAATGACTGCCTGAAGTCTGGAACCCATGGACATGACCCAATGCTGAGTTTCCTCCCTCGAGATGCTTTGCCAGGCCTTTACTGCAGCTGCCTTCAGCTGCTGCTTGTTTGTGGGTCTTTCTGCCTTCAGTCTTGTCTTCAGTAAGTGAAAAGCACGCTCTATTGGGTTGCGATCAGGTGACTGACCTGGCAACTGAAGAACATCCCACTTCTTTGCCTTGAGAAACTCTTGGGTAGCTTCTGCTGTATGTTTGGGGTCATTATCCATCTGCAATATGAAGCGGCGTCCGATCAGTTTGGCAGCATTCGGCTGAATCTGAGCAGAAAGTATACACAAAGTATAGCCCTATATACTTCAGAATTCGTCCTGCTGCTTTTATCAGCAGTCAAGTCATCAATAAACACCAGTGATCCGGTTCCACTGGCAGCCATACATGCCCATGCCATAACACTGCCTCCACCATGTTTGATAGATGATGTGGTATGCTCTGGATCATGAGCTATTCCTTTCCTTCTCCATACTTTTCTCATAATTCTGGTACAAGTTCATCTTGGTTTCATCAGTCCAAAGAATCTTATTCCAGAACTGGGCAGGCTTTTTTAGGTGTTTGCTGGCAAAGGCTCATCTAGCCTTTCGGTTCTTGAGCGTCACCAGTGGTTTGCACCTTGTTGTGAAGCCTCTGTATTTACATTCATAAAGCCGTCTCTTGACTGTAGATATTGACAATGACATGCCTACCTCCTCAAGAGCGTTCTTGACCTGGCTAGATGTTGCGCGAGGGTTCCTCTTCACCATCAGCAGAATTCTGCGGTCATCCACTTTAGTTGTCTTCCGTGGTCTGCCAGGCCTTTTGCTGTTGCTGAGCTTGCCAGTTAATTCCTTCTTTTTCAGGATGTTCCAAAATTGTATTGGCCACTCCCACTGTTTTTGCTATCTCTCTGATGGGTTTATGTTGTTTCCTCAGCCTAATGGTGGCCTCCTTCACTCGCATGGACACCTCTTTGGACCTCATGTTGGGAGTTCCAGTGAACAGCTACCAAATGCAAATGTAACACTCAGAACCACCTCCAGGCCTTTTATCTGCTTGATTGGTCATGGGGTGCCCAGGATACAGGCCACACCTGGCCATGCAGCTGCTTGTCAGCCATTTGTTCCATTACTTATGAGCCACCAACGATGGGTGTGTGTGCATGCCACTGGCTGTACTTCCTGAATGGTTAGTGTCCCACTTTTGTCAAACCCCTGGAATTACAGCCGAAAGTCCTGACTTCGCTCCCATCTGGGTGTGTTTCCTTTCAACTTCAATGTGGTGGTGTACGGAGGCCAACTGCCAAAACAGTTATCCTTGTTCCAATATTTCTGGCTCTGACTGTACTTTATGTTTCACTACATCTCCAAGGTCACCAACCAGAGCCAGATACAAAATAGTGGCTTAGCAAGCCGAGGCATGGAATTGTAAAACAATATGCCTGATCACATGCTCAGCCCAGGAATTTCTTTTTGGTTCTAAACCTGAGCTCACACAAAAATCCTGTCACACACAAATCTTCTCCCATTTCCCTGCCCCCTTCCCCCCAAAAAGCTGTCTTGATTTCCGCAGCCTAAGTAAGGAAGGGAAAAAAGACTTTTCTGTGGTTGCAATGGTTACACCATTGGGACCATTGGTTACACCAGGAACCCTTGCTGACCTGCCGCAAATTACTCAAAGATCTACCAGTAGATTTGGATTTAGCCTGCCCCTGGTTGAAATGAGAACAGTAAGAAAAACTACCATCTATTGTTATATGCAATAATCAGTCCATATGTTACTCAAGGAGTCAATCCATTAGGCTTAGGAATTCATGGCTAATAATAAGCAAACTCTTCAGAATGCATGATAGGATGTAGGCTTCACTCCCTAAAATATGGTCTTCGGAAAAAAAAGAAGTTAATTACACATCTTACACTTCCAACTGTCTTCAATGGGGCTTAATCCCAGGTAAGTGTATTGTGCATAGGGGCAGCCTTCTGTGCCCTCTGAAAAGCTGCTCCAAAGGTGAGAAAACCCTCTGGAGCAGGTCTCCATGAGGCATAAAGAGCTGTTCCTAGAAAAAGACAAATAAGCATGTATACACTGACCTCTCTGGATCTCAGTGAAATACTACTGATTTCCCCTGAGGTATATGAATGCTACTTAGATTTAAGACCAGAACATTAAAATGTGCCTGTGTATGGCAAAAACATATGTTTCCCCTTGAAAACAGCAAGCAACATGATATCATAAAGCTCCTGAGAAAAGGAACTGAAACAAATATTACAGAGCAAAACAGTGGTATGAGATAACCTGGTTATAAATAAATAAAATTAAAGCCATTCTACACAGTATCCATGGCCTCTAATTACATGTTTTAAAGGCATGCAACTATTTCTTAAATCAAGGCTGGTCATCATAAGGAGCTGAAATGGCCAAACTTTGCCAGTAAGGGTTATTCTTACGAGCCCACTGGAGAGAACGGAGGACTACTTACTGCTGGAAATTGTCATGAATTGAATTAAGCAAGTTAACCTGGAAAAGACAAAAAGGGTGATTTTTTATGCCAAGTTTCCTTGGTAAAAAGTTAAGTGTAAAGTCAGTCAAGCAATATGATTGGTTCATGAAATTGGTTTATTCATAACTATGCTGATTTTGCAGCACTAGATTACTCTTCATTAGACTCTTTACTTTAGACTAGACTGGCAGTTGAGTGTGTAAACCTTCAAAAGCATTGGGTTTGAGGACATCACAGGTTATGTGAAAGGCTTTTTTGGTGGTTGTGATAGCTTTTTCACACATGCTTGAAATCATCAAGTGGTGGACAAGGACGTGTGAACCACCACTGTGCTGCCCTAAGTTAAGACTAATGCATGAAAAGCAACAACAGTAGTGCATTCAGAGTGCTACACACACAAGGTGTATTGGTAAGGAATTTATATTGCTGAAAATAAAAAAAAGGACAGACATTTATTGTATCAGTTGTATGAGGACTTTCAAAATACTCGTCAGCACTATTTGTGAAGCATTAGCTATGTTTATAAAGTGTACAACATACACACCGTAAGTAACTATGTACCTACTAAATTCTCCTCTTTCAGGAGAGTATATTCTAAGTCTTTGTTGTCTTAGTCAGCATATACGTCTAGATAAATATAATTATTGAACACTGAGTGCAGTTCTCTTTCATTGACCCAAACAGCTTGGAAACAATCCAGAAAACAGGCTTAAAAAGTTCAAAGAAATGGAAATATTACTTACATAGGGCTATCCATCCACCCACCCACCCAGCCACCACAGGGTTACAAGACAAACATACATACAGTAAATTCAGACACCAAGGGCATTAAACTCCTGACAGGTTCGTGGAACATAGGCGGAAGAAAAATAGGATGTTAAAGGAGCTTTGTTCGTTTTAAAAAAAAAAAAAGGCAAAGGTGTCCCCAGCCAGTCGTGTCCGACTCTAGGGGGTGGTGCTCATCTCCATTTCTAAGCCGAAGAGCCAGCGCTGTCCGAAGCCGCTTCCGTGGTCATGTGGCCGGCACGACTCAACACCGAGGTGCACGGAACGCTGCTACCTTTCCCGCTGAAGTGGTACCTATTTATCTACTTGCAATTTCTTGCTTTCGAACTGCTAGGTTGGCAGGAGCTGGGACTGAAGACGGGAGCTCACTCCGTCACGCAGCACTTGGGTCTCGAACTGCTGTCCTGCCAACCTTCCTGTCTGCAGTTCAGCGTCTTAACCACTAAGCCACCGCGGCCCCCTTTTGTTTTACTAAGAAATTACTCAAGGGAGTCTGCCACAGCAGGCTCAGTTGAGTGATTTCTTAGTAAAACAAATTGACATCCATAACATTTTCTTTTCTTCCAAGGCTGAGATCAGACAGCAGTAGTGAAATGCCTCTCCTGACGAAAAACACTTAGGAAGAGGTGCCAAGTAGCACCAGAATTTAATGTTGCCATCACAGTTGTGCCACCCACCCTGACCCTCAAAGTCCTCCCAGTATCTGCCTGTGGATGCCACACCAATTCAGAATGCCCAGTACAAGAAAGAACTTCCATCTTGAAGCTGTTAAATCTTTCACGGAATAATTAATCTTGTTACACCAAGATAAGGTGCACCCACGCCGCAGTTATAATTTCTCTCATTAATCCTTATATAACGAGCATAATGCTGAGTACATTTAAGAACTAGAACATTTTCACGGATCTATCCTGCTTCTGTGCCAAAGAACCACTTGGCTGTTTTAAATATCAATACAAGTTTAGATCATTATCCTGTGCCCTGCTGTGCAGAGCATAAGATTAGGTGAGGCCTCTTCTTGTGCTACAACAGCTGCTGGAAACGATTGCGGTTATCTGTTCGCCCAGCACAACAATTCAAGCCATGGCAAGTCTCAATGATCACTGGTTGAAAAAAGAACCAAAACCCCTCCACTGACATGGAGAAACACACTGCCAAATTCAACAGGGCCATCACATCCTTAAATAGGGATGGGTAAACAAAGCAGTTTTTGTGATGGCCGTGATTCTCTGAAGCTTTGCTAGCCTCATTTCCTGTGTTTGTGCTCTTTTTTTTGCTTTGCTCGAATGGGAAAATTGCGCATTTCAAATGGGGAAAATGCACATTTCTAAAAAGAGCGCACTCAAATGCACACTTTTCCCTACAGAGTGAAGCATGAAAATGAGCATTTTTGCAAAAATACGAGCGTGAACACAAGCTTGGGAATTCTAAAACGTTTTCGGAGAACATGCGCTCCTGCTCATGTCTGAAGTTGCGAACGGGACAGGTTCACATGACTTGCGAGCTTAAATGAAATTCTCGCACATCCCTATCCTTAACTCTACCCAAGGCATGGCCTTGGAGAACTGCTGCCTCAAAACTGGGAGAGATGGACCAACTGAGTCGGTGTAAAGGCAGATTCATATCTGCACTGTTTTAGCAAAAGCCTTGAAGCATGAGGAGGCCCACATTAGAATTTACTGTCCGATTTGACCTATGCACTCCAAACTAGCCACCTAATTGCCTTGTGATGCCCCCCTCCCGCCCACTGCCACAACTGGGGTCAAGGGCACTTGCACATGTGCAAGGGGGAGGCACCATTTCTTCCAAGCCCCTGCCTGGTATCTCAGCAGCTCTCTGCACCACATCCCACACCGTTCCATACGATACCCTGACTCTCAAAGGACTGCAGAAGGAAGTTAAAGGTGCAAAGTCCTTAAAGGTGCACAGCTCAGGATCCAACCTGCTGCGTCTCCCTTGCTCCACTTGGTCACACAAGACACGTTCTTCCAGCTGACTTGCTTTTCTCCCGGAATTTGCAATTAACTGATGAAGCCGGTTCAGGAGGTACCGAAATCACGGAGCACCATGAGTTCATCAGGTGTCAGGACAAAGGTGTACAAGAGGCATGCGAAGCAACAGGAAGTTTGGCTGGTTCTCTCGCTAGGCCAGGGGGTAGGCGGTGTGGTGCCCATGGCCAGACACCTTCTCTGATGCCCACTGAGACACCCTATGCCCAATGTTTATTTAAAAACATTTGTATATTTTCTTACTGGCAGCTGAGATTGCTTCAAAATGAAGTGGGAGCCTCTAGCTGCTGCTGTCTTAATTTCCTATGAACGCCTCTGGGCAGGTTACTTGTCCTTGTGAATAGCCATGCCCACCCAGAGTACCCATTTTGTGGTTGTGCCCAGGACAGTTTCTCAAATTTCCAGACGTACCCTCGGCCCCAAAAGGTTGCCTGCCCCTGCATTAGGCCAAAATAAAGGACTTAAGGAGTATCACCCATCCCTACCACCCCATGCTTCTTTCAGACTTCTAGTCTCACTTCAAGGCTGGACACATTTGACAAATCTGCATGAGGGTTGGATTTTTAAAGAAAGTAAAAGAGGACTTTGGGCTAGTTGTTGAAATTCAAAGGCTACTGAACCTTTGGCGATCTATTCCTATGTGTTCATCCAAAGCACCAAAGCAGAGCACTAAAACAAACAAACAAAAATAGAACATGCTAATGCAGCAATATACTGCTCTTGGATCCAGAGATCCTACATCTGCTCTTGGAGGGGGATTTGCCAATTTCCTCCCTATCTGCATTCGTCCTCCAAAATTGGCTCAACAGTGTAGGGAAGGGATCTTCCACAGTGGCCTTTATGTTGAAATAAATACATTTTGGGGGTGGGGAACAGTGCAGATCCGCTCACTGGAAGAGTATGCCGAGCAGGATCTCTGGATCCATTCCACTTTAAATAGGCCAAAGCTCTCTTTTTATGAGAAGAGTATCTGGCTTATATATATTTTAAAAACGCAGTCAAGGTACCTACAGATGGAGGGCTCCTAGCACTAATAATCAAGAGGCACTATTGAACTATTCCCTCTTTCTCCTTAATAGATTTTTCTTTCGAATAAGAACAAAAGATGAAAGAGGTGGTGGTAAAGCATGGGAGGGCTACAAACTGAAGATGACGATGTCTGGATCCCCCTATACAATTTTGTAAACAAGGCAGTGTGATAGCACAATAACCTCATCTGGAAACACCCCTAATTTCTAGCATGAAATTGGAATGCATAATTCTCCATACGGAAGCAGACATCAGAGCAGTTTTTCTACAATTTTCCACTGAATTCTCCAAAGATTATTTTCAAATAGCTGCATTATCAGTGCTGCCATATCTTCTCAAGGAAAATAACAGGTAATGAATATTTTAACTATACTGCAATTACAGAAATAATGGCTCTCTCTCACTAAGGAGCATCCCCTTAGTGTGTGCGTCTGGCTTTGCTCTCATCTGTCTCTTTTTTGCAGCAAAATAATATTTAGTTTTTGCAAAAACTCACGGGTAAAATGAGCAAGAGAAGACATCCTACCTATGCTAAGCTATTCTATAAACACACTCAAGCACTGTGTGGTCTTTAACAAAAAAAAATCAACCTTAAGAAAAATGTCAAAATATATAAAACACAGAAGGAAAGATCAACCCAAATATATCCTCCAGAGTTCCATTAATACAAAAAAACCCCTCATATGAATGTTACATTTAGCACAATATTTATCTTTACCACTGCTTTGCATTTAGCACCAAATAAACATATTACAGTAAAATACTGTAAATAAATACAACACCAGCAGCTTACCTCTTTTTCCAAATACACCTTCTTATCATCCAGGGTGTTATAGAGGGTAAAGAACTGCTTGGTTTCTTTGTGAGTTGCTGATACTGCAAACAATTAAAAGATTTTGGCCAAGCAAAACACAAACAAAAATACAGCAGTACACAGTGGGTCTAAAACCCTTCGCCCCAAACCTATATGATACTTAGCTTGTACAACATTAAGATGAACAGCCCTTTCTGGACATAAGTAGAGCGCAACCATGTGTATGTTTACTGATTTCAGTGGGACTTGCTCCCTGAAACTTGTGTTCAGGACTGCAGCCTCAGAACTTTTCCTTATGTATGTTGTTGCTCCTACACCAGTTTCATTAATGGCCCTCTTAGTGTTCCCCTTGGCTTCTGCAATGTCCAAATCTAATCTCTCTCACAAGAGTTTTTTATTGTTGTCTTTTTAATGTTTATGTTTAAATCCTACCTATTCCGCAGACTCTCAAACAGCCTTCCCCAACCCAGTACCCTCCAGACATTTTGGACTTCAACTCCCATCATCCCCAGTCAGCATGGCCAAAGGTCAGGGATGATGGGACTTGCCACTTAAAACATCTGGAGGGCACTGGGTTGGGGAAGGCTGCTCTACACAATTTTCAAACCTTCATAAAAACATTATTAAAGAAATCCAATATTAAAGTCACAAGTAGTCCACTGACTGAAATATTAGAAGCACCCACTCTAACACCTACTACAGCTTGAGGCCATCTAAGGGTCAGACTATATGGGAATCACAATGGAAATTCCCGATATCTATCTATCTATCTGTCTGTCTGTCTGTCTTTCTCTCTCTCTCTCTCTCTCTCTCTCTCTTTCTCTTCCTTTCTCTCTCTCTCTCATTTAAAATTATTTTTAGCCCACCTTTAAGGGTACAACCCTCTCGAGGCAGTGTACAGGATTAAAAAAAAATACAAAAGTAACAAATAAATATACAATAAAATACTATAAAACACTATAAAAACAGATTACCCCAATAAAACCGGAAGACCAGAGATTATGTGGTCAACAAAAACAGGAAGGGCCACAGAGCTTTCCTGAAGACTTGTGATGAAGGGGTCCTGATGGAAGATGATTCCAGAGGTGCGGGGCCACCACTGAAAAGACTCTCTCCTTAGTACCCTTGGTGGCAGGCAAAAGCAGTCATGGGGGTGATGGGATTTGGATATGAAGGGGAAAACTTACAGGCTTAACTTAATAGAAAAGTACAAAGCCTTACATATTCACCTCTCCCCCTATATTCCCCCTCCCCCCAGCTCCTCTTGTAAAATCACTCCCAACACTTGGGGGATCCTCTGAGCTGGCATTCCACAGAAAAGGTAAAACTGACAAAATATCCTCCAACTCTGGGGAAGCACTGTGAGAGCACGCACAAGCATCTTTAGATCCCAGCCAAATGGTTTTGCCAAGGTTCTTTTAAGTTTTCAACACGTTATAAAAACACAGGGATGGAAAGAACACACTCCCAGGTACTCAGCCAGCCTAGAAAAGCCAGGCAATATATCTTAACATAAAACCAACATTCTGTGAATTGTAGCTCACATAAATTTATTGAAGTGACAGGATTTCAGCTTGTAAAGCAAAAAGGGTTATTCTAAATGATTTGCAATGCTCGTTTAGCATACATCAGGCAGGCAAAAGGTAGAATTCTCCTAAACCATCAATTCACTACATTAAGCATGGCTGGGGCAGTGATACAACAATGGTTCCAGTCTAAAGAGAGGTAATGCACTTTCTGACACAGAACACTCTTTATAGCTATTAATGGTACTGAACAGAGGTAAAGCCCATCTATTATTTTGCTTTAGCTACTGATAAAGCATCAGCATGGATACACACACATACACCAAGTAGACTTTTGGGAGAAAAACAACGAAATGACAAATTACTATTGTATACTAGCAACAATTCAGGCTGGGGGTGTAGCAGCAGTGATGGAAACACTTTGTTCAATACAGAGGAACACATTGCTAATTTTTTGCCAGCACAAATGCACACACTAACTATAAGGACTAGACATTTGTTTTTTTAAAAACAAAGCAAAAACAAGAGCCAATAGTCCACGAAACCCTAAATTTTCCAGTGAGTATCTGGGGGTCATATAACAATTGCAACATGCCGATTCCTCGGCGTACAAAACACAACTTCTATAAGAATAATGGACATAGACAAATTCCAGGTCTGACTACCCAAGCGGCAGCAGCCACTTCTGCCGCCGCTTGCATGGGTAATCTTAGTTAAATGTCTAACTCAAAGGCAGTTCCTAGTCCTCATGACTGCATGACAAAATCCTGTAACTGTATAAATTTCTGGAGATGGTTAAGAAAGGTTTGGGTCTGGCCAGTGTTTTGAGGGCAGACTACTTGGGTACCACTTATAGCCACCTTGAGTTCCATGGTGGAAGAAAGGTGGGATATAAATGTAATAAAATAAATAAAGGGATCGAGCCTTTCCTCCCTTCCATACTTAATAATACTTCAGCCTTACTTGAAGCAAAGAGATTAATTGCACTATTTGTTAAAAATACTTATCTCTGCACAGAAATACAAGAGGATGAGCTTGGTAGCCCCATCGAGAGCATCTGGGTTAAAATAAATGCAGCAAAGAATAAAAGGAACATGGTGGTCGGAGTCTACTTCCGGCCACCCAATCAAGGAGAAGACGAGGATGAAACTTTTGAAAAGCAAATAGCCAAGGTTTCAAGGAAACATGATGTAGTAGTAATGGGGGACTTCAATTTCCCTGATATTTGTTGGGAGACAAATTCTGCAAAACATGGCCCTTCCAGGAAATTCCTGACTTGTGTGGCGCATAACTTCTTCCTACAGAAACTAGAGGTAGGAACTAGAGAATCGGCTATCCTTGACTTGATCCTAACCAAAAGAGATGACTTAATGGGCAAAGTAGCAGTTACAGGAACTCTGGGGGAAAGCGGCCAGGTTATACTTGAGTTCTTGGTGCTAAAGGAAGCAAAAGCCAAGTGTAGCCAAACCTGTACCCTGGATTTTAAAAAAGCTGATTTTAATAAACTCAGAACAATGATCGGTAAGGTCCCATGGCAAGCGACTTTAACGAGAAAAGGAGTCCAAGATGGGTGAGAGTTTTTTAAAAACGAAATTCTCAAGGCACAATTACAAACAATTCCAACAAG
The DNA here is from genome assembly GCF_057233095.1 of Heloderma suspectum. Lineage (NCBI taxonomy): Eukaryota > Metazoa > Chordata > Lepidosauria > Squamata > Helodermatidae > Heloderma > Heloderma suspectum. The sequence continues at coordinate 158,023,318 of NC_139458.1, read as the reverse complement.
AAAAAATGGTGGAAGACAACAGAAGAAGCCAATGTGGCTTCACAAAAAGCTTAGAGATGAGCTGAAAACAAAAAAGGACACATATAGGAAGTGGAAAGAAGGCCAAGCAACAAAGGAAGAGTACAGGCAGGTAGCACAGAATTGCAGGGATGGCGTCAGGAAGGCTAAAGCTGAGAACGAGCTGAGGTTAGCGAGGGATGCTAAAAACAACAAAAAGGCTTTCTTCAGCTATGTGCATAGTAAAAGACAGAGGAAAGAAATGGTGGTTCAACTATTAAATAAGGATGGCAGAATTATAACAGTTGACAAGGAAAAGGCAGAAGTGCTCAATTCCTACTTTGGCTCAGTCTTCTCTCAAAAGAGGGTCTATGATCCCCCTGGCAAAGGCGAAGTACAGGCTGAAGGGGCAGGATTGCAGCTTGAGATCGATGGGCATATGGTCAAGGAACACCTAATTACTTTGAATGAGTTCAAATCTCCTGGGCCAGATGAACTGCACCCTAGAGTAATAAAGGAACTGACAGAAGAACTCTCAGAGCCACTGGCTATTATCTTTGAGCAATCATGGAGGATGGGTGAAGTGCCAGATGACTGGAGGAGGGCTAATGTTGTCCCTTCAAAAAGGGTAAAAAGGAGGAACCTGGGAACTACAGACCAGTCAGTCTGACATCAATCCCTAGGAAAATTCTGGAGCAGATGATAAAGCAATCCATCTGTAAGCACCTTGAAAACAATGCAGTGTTTACTCGAAGCCAACATGGACTTGTCAAGAACAAATCCTGCCAGACAGATCTGATCTCATTTTTTGATCAGGTATCCTCCCTTGTGGATTGTGGGAATGCTGTGGACATAATATACCTTGACTTCAGCAAAGCTTTCAAGTGCCCTATGATATCCTGATCAGCAAACTAGCTCAAAGTGGGCTAGATGAAACAACGATCCGGTGGATCCACAGTTGGCTACAGAATCGGACTCAAAGAGTGCTTCTCAATGGGATCTTCTCAAACTGCGGAGAGGTAACAAGCGGGGTAGCACAGGGCTCAGTCCTGGGCCCAGTGCTCTTCAACATTTTTATTAATGACTTGGAGGAGGAGGTGCAGCGAATGCTGATCAAATTTGCAGATGACACAAAATTGGGCGGGATAGCTAATACCCTGGAAGACAGAAACAAAATTCAAAGTGATCTTGATAGACTGGAGCGCTGGGCAGAAAACAACGGAATGACATTTAATAGGGATAAATGCCAAGTTCTGCACCTAGGAAAAAGAAACCAAATGCACAGTTACAAGATGGGGGATACGTGGCTCAACAACACTACAAGCGAGAAGGATCTTGGAATTGTTGTTGATCACAAGCTGAATATGAGCCAACAATGTGATGTGGCTACAAAAAAAAAAAAAATACTATTTTGGGCTGCATTAATAGAAGCATAGCTTCCAACTCCTGGGAAGTACTAGTCCCCCTCTACTCAGCACTGGTTAGGCCTCATCTGGAGTACTGTGTCCAGTTCTGGGCACCGCACTTTTAAGAAGGATGCAGACAAGATGGAGAGGGTTCAGAGGAGGGCAACAAAGATGATCAGGGGACTGCAAACAAAGCCCTATGAAGAGAGACTGAGAGAACTGGGCATGTTTAGCCTTGAGAAGAGAAGACTGAGGGGAGATATGATAGCGCTCTTCAACTACTTGAAAGGTTGTCACAGAGAGGAAAGCCAGGATCTCTTCTTGACTGTCTTCTTTGTTCATTGAATGTAAGCCGCTCCAGGAGCCTTTTTTGGCTGAGGAGTGGGATAAAAATACAATCAATCAATCAATCATCCCAGAGTGCAGGACATGGAATAATGGGCTCAAGTTACAAGAAGCCAGATTCCGGCTGAACATCAGGAAAAACTTCCTGACTGTTAGAGCAATATGACAATGGAACCAATGACCTAGGGAGGTGGTGGGCTCTCCCACACTGGAGGCATTCAAGACGAGGCTGGACAGCCATCTGTCAGGGATGCTCTGACTTGGATTCCTGCATTGAGCAGGGGGTTGGACTCGATGGTCTTGTAGGCTCCTTCCAACCCTACTATTCTATGAATTGCAAGAAATAATTCATCCAAGGCAAGCAGCTGCTAAACACCCTATAACTCAACTGTATAGGCAGCGAACCTCCTAAATTTTGTTGTGTGCTACTAAAATTCTGAACGTGTCTACTGGACTTTACAAACGCACACAAACAACAGAGAACTTTAGTACCCTGGATGAGCTCTTAGCTCCTCTTCTTTCCACTCCTCACATCTAGTAGTGCCACTGGAGGGCAACTGGGAGAAACTCAGCCAACAAAAGGAACATGAAGGAAGGAAACAAGGTGAACGAATGGACCAAACTGCTGCAGGCAGAAGATGGAGGACAAGAACAAAGGGTTCTTTGTTCTTGTCACACCCATGTTGGGGTGGTTTTTCATCTGGGTACCTGAGCCAAGAAGAACCTTGCTGAAAGCAGTTTCTCTTTTGATTTCTTCTATGCAAGCGACCTGTGTCTGCTCCACTTTTTTGTTTGGACATCATGTCTCATGAGGAGGTCCTCCAGGAACAAAGAGCTTCACCACCTGAGTAGTCAGCATTTGGGGAACAGCTACGAAGGGGGCCCTTGTCATCTTACACACCAGTCGTCACTGAATACTGAACAGAAGAGCCTCTCCAAAGATCCTGATGTCGCTGCTCAAGGGGGTTCCCAGCCACTTAGTAGGTGAGTGTGGGCTAGTCCACAGCCCTCAGAGTATACTGGGCCAGTGGGGCTTGCAAGGCTCTCCCACCTTGCTTCCCATTGCAGATACGTACAGAGGTATATGCATGCATACATGTGTTTGCGTGCACCTATGTGGGCAGCTCCAAAGCTGCCACTGTGCCTCTCCTGTATGTGTTGCACCAGTGAGACCCACTGCCAGAGCAATGGGAAGCCGGCACTTCCCACAGCAATCCTGGAAACGAGCTGGCACGCTCGTTTCCAGAGCGGGACAGGTCAGCACAGCTCCCTTCTGCTAGCTTCGCTGACCTGTTCCGTTCTGGAAATGAGCATTTTGGTTCGTTTCTGAGTGCTTTAGGAAGCACTAGCTTCCCACTGGCCCAGTGACGTGTCCCGCTGGCACAAAGGTAGCACTGGATACTGCCCGGTATTCCCTCCTTTTACTGAAGGGGAAGAGTAGCAGGGACTGGATGCACATATGAATGCTCCACATTACATTACCTGATCAGCGGTGGGGCCAGTCCTGATATTCCACTGCAGCTATGGGGAATTTTACCTAGCGGCAGTATAAACAGGCTTGCTTTAAGAAGAGCAATCTGTATTTATTTTCTTAAATGCAGACTGTTTATCTAAGCAGCTTAGCAGACTGCACACATATTAGAAATCATTCCAAATGGTCACAAGCATCAGATCTCCAGCCTCAAGGGAATTTTTATAGGTGCTTTGTAAAACCTTGCAAGTAGATGGCGGAGGATGCAAATGTTAAAGAGCCGTCAATGCAACAGCATTAGCGAGGTGCAGTCATCATGCTCCATAGGTTTAACGCACTTGGCTGTGAGGAATACACCTCCACTTGATATACATACCCTGGCCGTAAAGTTCAATAAATCTCTTCTGGTACTGTGTTAACTCAGCTCTGCTGGGCACCTCATCAATCTTGCGTTGTAAAATGGCGATTTCTCTATTTCGTCGAGCCTGGGGAGCAGGGCAAGGGAGTTAAAACAAAACACAAGAACTGATTAGGTTTTTAAAAATAAGTCTGATGTTCAAAAACAACCCGATAATGGAACCAATTGCTACAATGCAGCCACTTCTCCCTGTCAGCTCTCTGTTGCAAAAGGTACTATTTTCATATAATTACTTGGAAACACCATTTACACTTTCAAACATTCATTGCAAAAGTAGTTTGACATCTGCACATTAACCAGAAAGTATACTGTACGAGATAGAAATGCATTTCACAAGTACATCTCCCAAGACCAACTCACCAGAAGCAGTCTGATCTTTTGCAATTTCTCTCTCTCAGATTTGTACTGTTGGTCTATAATTTTAGCAGGTTCCTAAGATTTGAGACATTATTAAAAAAACACACACACATTTCTGATCCATATATACTGACCAAAAAAATTCAATCAAAATCAAGTATTACAATGAAGTCAGTTGTTTCAGTTATGCACAAACAGTACAGAAGATACCAACATTTTAACTTTTTGAATATTTTCTGTTTTCTACTTAGTGCTTTGCCTTGGTAACTCCTGTTCTACATTTCTTTTCAAAACAGTTGTTACACTCCGAGACCAATAGGAAGCCAATGTATTACAATTCTGGCAGGATGAGTTTAAGGCAGGGGTACAGAACTTCTTTCTGCCAGAGGGCCGAATTCCCTTTTGGAGAAGTTCTTGTGGGGTACTTTCCAGTGCTGGGTGAGACCAAAGGCAAAAAGGGGCCCAAAAGCCCAGCCTATTGCAGCTTACAGCCCTTGCTCCCAGTAACAAGCCTCAGAAGGGGCATTTCAACCTTTTAGAATGGTGGGGGGGACTGCACAAAAGCCAAGAAATCACCAAGTATTGGTGGTCAGGGAAAAGGGTGCGGTATCAGGGGAAGGGGAGTGGTCTTCTGGGGACCCCCTGGTGGACCAGATTTGGCCCCTAGGCCTAAGGTTCTGTATCCCTGGTTTAAGGCCTGCTTCTTTTTGTTTATATAAGCCAGGAAAGAGACTACCCAAATACTTCCAGGATACCCTGAAAAATGATAACATCTGCTTGCTGTGGAGCTGCTACAAGTCACTGAGAGGGAAAACCCTACCAGAAGTGTATTGCTGCAGTTTTCCTTGTGGGGAATAAACTCCTGTTGACGTATTTTTGGAGTTCTGCTTTGCTCTACTTTCTGGACAGGAAATACCCTTTTGCCCATGGTCTGGATCATCAGAAACGAGCTGCAGGCTTGCGCCCTCCCTCTCACATGCGGCTTCTTTTGCAGTTTCCTGCTTAGTGCTAACTACAGCTTGCTGTGGCATCCTAATTGGCAAACTGTGGTTAGCGCTTGCCCTCCAAACTAGAATCAGAAACCAGAGTTTGAAGGGGGTTTCTCTGACCATGAACCAGGGTTTGCACTAAACAAGAAAGCAAAAGACAAGCTGTGCGCAGGAGGAAGTACAGGGTCTGGAGCATCGTCTGAGCAGAGCAACCTTCTTAAGGAAGAGTCCAGACTCATGCCTACTTCTGTAGTTTAACTCATGAGGGTAGTTTCTCATTAAACAATTTAGATGTCCTAGCCCAGCATGTGTGCCACGTCAACTGTGAAATATGCACTGTGTGTTTTTATGGAAACCAGAAAAAGATGTGCCTCTGTGATCTACAGAGCAATCCTATGGGGAGGGAGAGGGAGTACCAAAGGCAGAAAAAACGTATTTCCCTATGCCCTGCCAAGCTTGCACTTGCAGAAGGTGGTGGAGCAGCATTGCTCCCCTCACTTTCTTTTGTTGCAGAATTTGCTTTTCTTGAACAGTTTCCTTCCCATTGATTCCAATGGAAAGGAAATAAAACTATGCCAGTTTTATTAACTGGTCAACCTAGTCTCTCCCTCATTTGTAGGCATGCTATAAAAAATGCAGGGGAGGGGGTCAGATTTTGTGGACACACAGCCTCCTCAGCTTGCCCTCTTTTTGCCCTCTTCAACATTAGAGCTCTGACATCAGGGGAGCGCCGGCTACGGACCTCTCTGTAGGCTTATAAGGTCGGATCTCCCTCTCCTGTCTCCTATGTGTGCCCCCGCTTCCGAAATGCCCTTCCAGGAAGCACAGGATTGCAGCCTCAGTGTACTTTAAAAGGGACACACTGTCCAAAAAAACTAAAAAAAAATACATGCACCCTAGTAACTAACATAGCATGTAAGTAGCCTGCATCCACTAAGAACTAATTCTTGTCTAAGAAACTGCCCTCAGTAAGAACAGGACAGGAATTAATACATACAGCTTTGTTAAAATAAAGTGCTCATTTGAAAATGGCTTGAGACAGACTTGCATCATCTCTCTCTCTCTCTCTCTCTCTCTCTCTCTCTCATGCCTACCACCAGACAGGCTGCTTAACAAGATCAGCCTCGGATGGCCTTCTCTCTGTCCCATCAGCCAGGACAGCTAGACTGGTGGGGATGAGGGAGAGGGCCTTTTCTGTGGTGGCCCCCACTCTGTGGAACTCCCTCCCTAGGGAACTCCACCATGCCCCCTCTTTAATGAGCTTCCGCTGTGCATTAAAAACGTGGTTGTTCAGGCAGGCATTTGGGGTGGGTTAGGGTATTTCAGAAAACGTTTTTATTGTAGAATTTTATTGTTTTAAACTGTTTTATTATACGCTGTACATTGCCCAGAGTGGCTGGGTGACCAGCCAGATGAGTGATTAATAAATTTAATAATAAATAAATAAATAAAAATCTAGCCGGCTAGCAAGAGAAAAATGCTGTCAGCATTCTAAGTGAAGATGATACCTCACTGGAGCAAGGAGGCAGTGAGCATTTTACAATTCTAACAAATTAGAATTAGAGGAAGACGATTTCACAGTACTGCTTAATAAGAATGCCCAAGTATTTGCCATTTACCTTTTCCTCACCATTTTCGGCTGCTTCTGCTTTCAAACTTTCAATGTTTTGCTGGAGGCGTACCATCTCTTCCTTGAAGAGTGAGAAAATAATAATAATTGTATATTTTCATTAGAAAGCACGCTGCTCTTTTATGGAAACAGAAGCCAGAGAGGTGTTTCTTTCATAAATTATGCATTCGAAAAAGCCCGAGACATACATGCATTGGCAACAAAATAAATTGTGGTGTTCTGTGCTGGGGGCACTAGAGGCAAAGGTTCTTCATTATGTAAAATAGCTTGCTGAATTGTCAGTGGTTTCACACTGGGATGGTGGGAGGGGGGAGAATAAGCACAGTCTGTTTCTCATGCAAATGAAGCTGGAAAGAAAGGGAAGGAAAGGGTGTAAGCTTTCACATGCTATCATACCTTCACTGATTAGAAAACACAACCAACACCATTTCATTTTTCATTTCATTTATTACAGTTCTATACCGCCCAATAGCTGAAGCTCTATGGGCGGTTTACAAAGATTAAAAACTATTAAAAACATATTATACATAGTATAAAACCCCATTTACCTACAAACATATAAAAAGACAGAGTGTGTGTGCATGTGCACCCCCCCCAAATAATTTTTATACAGTAAGAAAAATCCAAGACATGATTAAACCTCATCATATGCTGCAAAAAGTCTGAGAGAAGGCCTTAACCCGACGGTGAAAAGATAACAATGTTGGCGCCAGGTGGCCCTTGTCAGGGAGATCATTCCACAATTGTGGGGCCACTACTGAGAAGGCCCACTCTGTTGTTGCAACCTCCTGAGCCTCCCTTGGAAGAGGTACCTGGAGGACCTGAGAGGATGAATGTAGTGTACCATGACTACAGCGTACAAAAAAGGATCCAAAGATACTCTTACACACACATGCACATGCACACACACACACCAATAAGTTTGATGGACCTTCTGAAAAAGCAACATTCAGTTTGTTGCACCCCAAGAGTGAAAACTGCTTTGCAACAATATACAATTAGCTACCCCCAAAATATTAATCTACAACAGCTGAAAATTCAACTTGCATTTTTGCCCCATTTAATAGGACAGCATTTCAATTCTTTCCTCCTTCCTCTTACATTTAAACTAATGCCCTTTCTGAACACCATGACTTTTCAACATGCTTTTTGCACAGCAGAGACAATCTCTGTCTGACAACATTGTGCTTGGTGCTCCACACTACAGTGGTAACATGCAAATGTCCATCACTGTGTGGTTAGTGGGTTCCCACTCCACAGTTCCACCTGGCACCACTGGTATGGGAACAGAGGAATCTGCCTTAGACTGTGTCAGAATGTTGGTCCACCTAGCTCAGTACTGTCCACACTGACTGGCAGCAGCTTTCCAGGGTTTCAGGCAGGATTCTTTCCTAGCCCTCCCTGGAGATGTTCCAACCCTACTATTCTATGATTCTATGTAGTCCATGTAACTTATGCAACTAAATTTTTAAAAATGTATTATCAGGGTGGGCAAGTTTGGGAGCTCCAGGAGTCGCTTTCAACACCACACACACACACACACACACACACACACTGCACTCATTTCCATGCTACTGAACTTGGTGGTGGCAGCAAAAAAATTACCTGTTTACCACCAAATTTTGGCAGCAAACTGCTACAGAGGGGTAAAACGTACAAATTTAGCTTGTCTTCAAGCTGAATGTGTCAATTTTAGCCTTCCGTAGCAATTTGTTGCTGAAATTCAGCGGGAAACTGCTTTTTTTTTTGCCACCACAAATTTCAGCAGGGGGCCCGCATTAGGGAGGCTTGCAGCCCACATGTTGCCCACCCCTGATGTGCATCCTGCTTTATAGCTACAAGGTCCCCAGAGTGCATTCCATATGCCAGGGGTTTAGACTTCAGGCTTGTCTGCTCTACTTTGTTTTTTTTACTAGAACACCAAGATCTACCAATCAGAGTCAAGTGGAAAAGACTTAGAAATAAAGAATGGAGTATTTTAAGTGATTTAAGTACCAGAGCTGATCTCACAGTCCTTTCACCCAGATGTCCACTCCTGTTTACCCCAAGCTTTCTTTCTGCCTAATTTAGGTGGAAACATTATTTTTTTGTTAACAACTGGGAGTCAGAAACCACTACTAATCTACCTTCTGCCCAATGCTGGCATAGGTTACTTTTGTAACATGAAGCCTGACCATGTAGGAAGTGTTTTTCCCCCCCAGTTACTATGTTGCAAACCCCGCATACACAATAGGTCTTAGGAACAACTGTTCATACAGTGTTCAACTATGTTTAGAGACAAGCACAGGAACACATCTGGAACCTTGAAGGAAGTCCTGTGCAGTCACAGCTGGGAATCACTTTCTAAAACTTACCCTACAATGTGCTCTAAATTCTTGCTCTTGGCTTTTGAGGTTCTCATTCATTGCCACCAGTGCTCGCAGCTTCTGCAATACACTAAATAAAGGTATTATTTATTCTTGGGAATTTAGAAAACATATTCTAAGAAAACTGAGGTGTCTGAGAAAAAAAACCACACCTTTCCAAATATTGTTAACAAGCAACCTAGATTTTGCTACAAAATGTAAGGTAACAATTGCGCTGAATAAAATACAAACCTAAAACTTCGTGAACAAAAACGATACTCTCCAATGGAACGATTCACATGTCTCCATCATATCATTCAATATAGTGTAGCTTTTCAGATGATAATTTTTTAAACAATGGAGACAGGCAAAATATGGATCATCCACTTTGAATATGCACAGTTTGAACAAAAGGATACAGTGGGCATGATTCACCTGAACTTAGAAGTACTGAAATCTCACTGATTTCAAAGGAAGAAATGTAAATACTTGCTTAATCTTCCTATTCAAAGTTTTGTTAGATCATGCCCACTGTATTTTTTTAAGGTATACAGATAGTACAAATTGGGGTGAAAATTTTCAAAGGAAAGGTGTGTGGAGCATTTTTTATTTTGGGAAACTCCTGGTTCAATCAGGTATGCCTTCAGCAAAAACTTGGGCTGCTATCTTACACAGATTTACCTGGTTTATTTACCATTGAATCCAACGGGGCTTATTTCTGAATAGACACACATAGGATTTCACTCAGGCAGATGAATCCTATGCGAGAGGAAGAAACTAAGTTGGAGGAACAGCCTTTTTCTAAGGCTGGGTGTGGGGATTTTTTCCTCTTTCATTTGGCCTTTTATGGCTGCTTTTTAGAAAGCTCTTCCTTCCCAAGGCTCTCAATGGGAGGGATATAAATTATGCCAGTTCCAGGTCTGGCCTAGTTTCTCCCCTTCCTCATTCAGGTTTGCCTCAAGGAACAGGAGGGCAGCCTTTTCCGGCACACCCCCAACATGCCTCCTTTTTGTCCTCTCCAATGTTAGGGAGGTAAGAAGCATGTGAGGTCAGATCTCTCTCTCTCTCTCTCTCTCTCTCTCTCTCTCTCTGAGACACTGAAATCCAAAAAAATCCTATGGCCCCTGAGACATCCTCCCAAGGACCACAGGATTATGCCCCAAGTCTCCCATCTGTAATATGAACATCACATAAGCAATCATATAAGGATTACTGAGCTAATATAAAAAGTGTTCGAGCACTCAAAAAATGGCAAGTACTATTCCCAACTCTTACTCTGTGAAAATCTAAACAAGCATTTGGAAGTGGGGGAATCACTACTGTGCTGTGACTGCACCATGTCAAAAATGAACGTAGGAATCTAGCCCAACGGGGTGCTTCCAGACAAAGAGCTCCTAGCACTAACACTCAAAAGGCCCTGCACAGCTATGCCTTCTTTTCTTCCTTAAGAGTTTTTTAATCTGGTAAGAGAAAAGATGGAAGAAGCAGGGGGAGAACATGGATGGGGAAGAGAACGTCACTAGGACCCCTCCCCCCCACCCACTTAAATTCCATGAATGAAGCAATGTGGTTGATTGCACAATAAAAGCCTCATCTGGAAGCACCCTTAGGACACAAACTTCTCTGGAGCCAGGTCTACCTATGTCAGTAGGCCTGGTGCCCAAGTCACTGCTCAGTCACCAGATTTCATCTGGATGCACATCCCCCCCCCCCCTGCCTTCTCCTCTTTTCTCCAATGGTTGAAGTTTCCTGTGGTTTCTTATTGCGTCACCACATGAGGATACTATGAAAAGAAACAATTGGAATAAAGCGCGTGCACGTACACGCACACACAAGACTAAAGGGTTAACACAATTTATACAAAAGCAAGCTGGTAATCCAGAGAGGAGAGGAACTGAGTACATACTTTGAATCTGCTTGGGATTCCACTATTTCTAAGGCTGCCAGCTCCTTGTCCAGTTTTTCACTATGGTTCTTAACCTAAAAATTGGAATCAATAACAGAAGATGTAAACAACACCGACTAGGTTAAAAGATGGTATCTACTTAACCTGAAAGCTAAATCCTCTAAGGGTTATCAGGATCTCTTAAAAAATCTTGGCAAGATCCACCAGCCTTTTCATCTGTAACCAGCTTGGCCCATAAAAGCGTGGACAGCTTTTGCTAAAAGAGGTATTAGTCGTGCTTCACAGGACCTCGTGCAAGGCCTCAACACTGGCACAAGTGGATTTAGGGACACAGGAAGCTGCTGTGTACTGAGCCAGACCCTTGGTCCACCTAGCCCAGTATTGTTGACACTGACTGGCAGTGGCTCTCCAGGATAGGTAGGAATTCTTCCAGCCGGAGGTTGAACCAGGGACCTTCGGCATGCAAAAGAGATGCTCCACCGCTGAGCCATGCCCCCTCCCTTAATCCTTGGCACTGGAGGGTCAAGTCCTAGCCCCAGCTTGGTCCACCGCTCTCTCCTCCAGCCCTTCTCAGGCCCAGGTGCCTACAGGATCACAAGGATGGTGCACAGTCCTCTCTCCTACCCCTTTAGCACAGCATTCCTACCACTGTTGTACAGGACTCAGTGTCCACACCATTACTGCTCTCTCGCTCTGCCTGTCTGCTTTCCCTCAAGGACAAGAATGACAAAAGGGGAACTGACCAATGCTCTGGCTCCATGCAGGCAAAGAAATAAGTGGGGGAGGGGACTCAGACAGGGACTGGCTGTGGGTGTCTTCACGGGCACCCACTTCACATGCTAAGTGCTAGGTCTTGACTGGTTCAGGCAAACTGGATCAGGACCAGTGTGCGTGTGTGCGCGCACACACACACACAGAACTCTGACATGAGCTGTGAGAGTACAGCCAGTAATACCGAGCACATGAGATTCAGGAAGCAGCCACTCCAGCCATTCAAAACAACGAGGACCCTCACAGAGGGACTGAAGAGGGCAGCCAAAGGCAGCACATAACTTCAAGTAAGTACTGGGGGCGGGGGAGTCTATCCCTCTGTCTCTCTCTGTCTCTGTCTCTCTCTCTCTCTCACACACACACACACACACACACACCATGGATGGGGCCTGACAGGCAGGGGGTGCTGCCACACCCACACAAATACACAGACCACCCCTGATTACAAAAGAAAAGTCTATCTACCATTACATTTGTTTGGTACTGTGAAGTCTAGAAAGCATGAAATGTGAACATGACACGGATTTCTGCAGGACACATTCTACAGTTAAGTGATGCAGCGTATGCTCAAATCAACTAGTCCATTAAAAATCTCCAATAGTGGTTGAATGCTAATTCTTTCAGATACAATTTCTTCCAGCAGCTTAGATATAGAACTGATTGGAAGCACCAACTCATCCCATGCCAAACACAACAGAGCGTGAATTAAAAGAAGAGGGATTTTCAATTACCATTGAGGCTAACAGGCTATGTTTAGCCTGCAGTTCAAAACATAATTACTTCAAAGTAAATCCAAGCTAAGTGCTTCAACACAGCTTGGACTGAGCTCTCTGTCACAGTTAATGGAGAGGTAGAAGAAAAAATATCTATGAACTGCAGCAATTCATACATCAAGATTGTGAAATCAATTCTTTTTTTATTTAAAATGAAAGTTGAGTAATAGTATTCTGCATCAGACGTATTGGACATGCCAGTTAGTTGCAGGCCACACACAAAACTGTCCTTATTAACAGGACAACTTATTTAATCAGACAACATGGTAGGCTCAGACTGCAATAGGACAACACTGTAGGCTATGACTGCAATCCTATACACGTTTAACTGAGAGTAAGACCCAGCTTACCTTTGAGTAGCCATGTATAGGATTGCACTGTAAAAGAGGCATTATGAAAAGCTGCTCCTGTTGAATTTCCCCCTCCCTTCACGGAGCTGCATGGGCAGGGAAATTTGTACCTGTAACAGGGATTTCTACCTAGTCAAAGCTTGAGTGCCTCTGTCAAAAACAAACAAACAAAAGTACTGGCAACCATAATACCAAGGAAATTCTCGTAGTATTAAGAGAGACAGAACACTACCATAAAATGTTATGGGAGAGATGCAGTGGATCTGGATAACTGGCATAAGGCAGCAGATAGTAAAGTATTTTTATATTGTATTATAATATATTATAATTATAATATTATAATTATTTTAATTATAACGTTATAACATTATAACATTATAATTATATATTGTATTTTTAACTTTTGTATATTTCTATTTATATGTTTTAACTACAAGCTTTTAATGTTGTAAAGCTGCCTTGAGTCCCAGTATTGGGGAAAAGGCTGGATATAAATAAATATAATAATAACCACCACCACCACAACAACAAAAATCGTCTTTGACATGCAACAACGAAAACTGTAGTGCTACAAGAGTGCTTACTCCTTTTATTCGCATGTGTGAAGGCACTGATTTTTCATTTTCTTGTTCATTTTTTCTAGCTCACTCAGGCTGGTCTAAGTAAAAGGAAGTGGGGTGGGGGAGAAAAAATACTTTACCTCATTTAGTGTTTTCTTGGCCTCACTACATCCTGCTTGCAGGTCGGCACATTTAGCCTGCAACTGTTTTCAAAAAGAGAGACAGAAAGAACGCCAAATTAAGTGATAACAAATTTGTTAAGTCAGGTTTTTTAGTCGAGCACAGAAAAAGTTCATGGTAATGGGGTTTGTATGCATAAGAACCATGCTGGAATTATTCTTACCTACTGGTTCCTCTTATAATTAGCATTCAAATAGAATTATTCAGTCAGAAAACTTGCATCAAAACATTTAAACATTTATCAAACATAGTCTACATAAAATGTAAATATAAAACAAGTAGCCATGTTGGCCCATTGTAACAAAGCTCTCAGTAGCATATAACCTTTATCAAGGCCAATAGAAGCTTTCAAGATACCCAGAACTATTGCTCCAGCTGGATGGTCAAGAAAATGTGTTTAAAAAGTAGAAAGAACCTCAGAAACAATTATTTCCTCCTCTTATTTCTTGAACATCCAGTTTCCGAGGAAAAGGTCGGTATAAAACATGCATACCGTACAGCAAACATTGGGTGACCATAATAAAAAAGATAGTATTTTATTACTTCTTTAGACACAGATGCTTCTCAAATTCATGTTTTACATCCGGAGGCAGTCTTCCCTAAAGTGGTGCCTCCAGAAGTGTTAGACTACAACTCGCATCAGCCTCAGCCAGCATGGCCAATTGTCCAGGATGATGGGAGTTGTCCAAACATCTGGAGGGCACCATGTTCAAGAAGGCTACAATAGTGGTTTTGAACTAGCAGAAAGGGACCTAACTTCCACTGATCTCCTTTACCCACTGCATCCCTCTGTGCTATTCCGTACCGTTCCAAAGGATTTCCCCAACCCTCAGGAGCTGCTATTCAGGGGTCATGGGAGAGGAGGATCTGCAGCAGGTGTGTGTGTGTGTGTGAGAGAGAGAGGGGGGGGGGGAGAGGTGAAAATTGGTTGCTCTGCCTTCCATAAGCAGAAGTGCTTTCCACTAGTGCAATGCCCCCATTGCATACAATCCAATGTCTGTTTACCGGCCCCTACCCACACCCTATGCACTCCAATAAAAAAAATGCTAGCATAAATAAACAAATACTAAAGAAGCACAGGGAAATACCATACATAGAAAACTCATATTGGAAAATCAGGGTGATTCTAGTAAATCATATTCCATTGTGCTTCGTGGAAGTGTTAGTAAGAAAAAAAGGCAGATGGAACAGAAGCAATAAAACAGCATCGATTGTGACAGTCACAACAACCAGTTTAGCAGTGGTCTAGTGAAGCCCAATATAATATTTTACGGGAATGGGTACTGAGCGTCACAGGTAGTTCTCCTAGCATTTGAACAAAGAAGACAATCGTTTTGAACGAATTTGTATAAACTAGACCAGCTTTCCCCAACCTGGTGCCCTCTAGATGTTTTGGACTTCAACTCCCATCAGCCCTTGCTAGCCTGGCCAATGCTCAGGAATGTCGGGAGTTGTAGTCAAAAACATCTGGCAGACAGCAGGTTGGGGAAGGCTGAACTAGACAATTCTGTGCAACTTTTAAGTACCAACTATATTTGATATTCAGACTATGCGAATTAAAATATTGCCATTGTTTCTGCTTAAACACAGTTGACCGCTTTAATTCTTAGTTTTTGGCAGCCAGTAAACAGCATCAGTTATTTCTGTAGAGGTCATTAAGGAGGATATGCCCAACTCTCTACTTACACATAGGAGTACAAAATCCTTTTAACCAATGCTTATTAGGACACCGATTTCTCAACTCTTGATTCTTGGACCGTGTTTGAAGCTATAAGCGAAGCTTCCCCATCAGCTCAGAGTGGTTTATAAATAATTTAAAGATCTTTATAAAAAGAAAAAAGCATACTTCATCCAGCTGTTTAGTTTTCTGTAAGATCTGCTTGTTTAGAGATGCCACCTTCCTTCGGTGCTGCTGGGCCGCTCCGAGTCTTTCTGGACGCTCTTCTGCAGAAAGTCCTGATTGCTTGGGGGTGGGGGAGGGAGATGAAGGAAGAGAAAGAGCACCCAAACAGATTACCGCTCAACACTTTGTCAGACTTCCAGGGACAGTGGCTGGTCTAATCTTTGCACAGGACTGCCCAATAAACCACCAGACAGCCTCATACAAGAACGCAGAGGTCAGGAGGCTGTGTGCCTTTGTGTTACGGAGAGCAAGCAAGGGCTACAGTTGGCACAGCTCATGTTTTGCAGCAGCGCTGAGACCCTTAAAGGGTGTTTACCCTGCAGATAAGTTATTTTGGAGATGCTGCCTTTCCACTAGGTCTCTGAATAAGCCACTTGTAATCAATGCTATCAGGGGAGGAAATATTTTGATAATTCCCTTTAGACAATTTTTGTGTATCTGGCTGCTCATTTTGATTACTGTGAAGATTGTTCTGCAGAACTTCTATCTAAAACAGGCAGAAATGAGGAAGCCTTTCAAGCTTGTTTTGTTGTGATGAAGATTAGCATTTCTCCAACAAGCCAGCATTCCACAATTTATTTTTCTTTGGCACAGATAAAAAAAATGGACTGTTGAGGGATGGCTACAGCATCTGACCTGTTAAAACAAGTCTTTGAACAGTATTATATATTTGTGCTACTAATAAACTGAAACATGAGGTGTAGCAAGTAGAGGTACGGAAGACATATAGTATGATATAAATGAGGTTTCTTGGCTGTTTGAAATTGAAGTAAAAAAGGTTTCTACTACGTAATTTATTTTCAAAATCATGCCAGATTGATAGCTGTTTCAAACAGGAGCTAATGCTTTGCAATCTTTTTAGATCACAACCATTTAGCAAAGACTAAGAACTCTGTGATCTCTTGCACACATCCTTCCATGGAAGATAGGGCTATCAATGGCTATATGCTTCCTCCAGTATCAGAGGCAATATGCCTGTGTATGTACAGCAGTGACTGGGGAGCATGGGTGGGAGGGTGCCGCCCGTTGCACTCATGTCCTGCTTGTGGCTTTCCCATGCACTGACAGATGACAAAACTCAGGAATGGATATTCAATTTAGCATCCCTTTTATTTATTTAGGAATGATTTTTTTTTAAATTACCAATGACCTGACAATAATTGAACAATCCATTTTTGGCATTTAGCATCCCTTTTAACGTTGCACTTGTGTTTTTTAGTAATGAAGACATGCAGCAGTCTCTACAAATGCCCTCTTGGCAAGTTGTTTTGAACTTGCCATTGATTTGCCAAGTGAGATGTTGCCTCTACCTCAGAAAAACAAAACAGCACAGACTGAATAATCTGAGTCAGAATTCCTCGAATATCAAGTCCTTCCTCCTGTTGCGCCCTGTCCTTCCCCCAACAGCCAATGTCCTCATTTTGAGAAAATAGGTTCAAGATGAGTGCATTAAAATCGGCTAGGAAGCAGAGAACTTGGAATGGCGCCATTCAACCAGAACAGGAGGGCTGAGCTCACTTTCTGAGTGGCAGCTGTACTGTTATTGCCCACAAGACTTCCAGCCAGATAGGAGGGTGCCAACTCTGTGAAAAAGGCCAGCATGCTTGGACTCCAAACTAAAGAGAAAACAACAACACACTGGCAGTTGCTTATTAGCAGGGCATCTAGTCAGTATCTAGAGCTGGAGCTAAACCACAAGTAGGTAACCTGGTGCCCTCCATATGTTTTGGACTACAACTCCCATTAGCCCCACTCAGCATGGCCAATGGTCAAGGTTTATGGAGTTGTAGGTCAAAACATCTGGACAGCACCAGATTGCCTATACCTGAGCTAAACTATGGGAGGTGGGTTAGCTGGAAACTAAGTTTTCTGAGGGCATCTTGCTGCAGGGTCTTGAACTAGAAAGATGTTGAGGAGGATTTATTATTTTTTAAAGAAAGTGGGGGGGGGGGAAGGATTTTTAGCCTTATAATTCTATGAAGCATAAGAAGTCCAAGTTTAAGACCAAAGAGTGGATGTGAGCATCTAATGTGAGCATCAGACCACAAATCATTATTCACTAAAGCTGAATAGTGTATCTGCCAAACAACGTGTCTTGTTAACCATCATCCTATGAACAGACTGCTTTTTGCTCTAGGGGCAGCAGTACTAAAATCTGAGAGCACAATAAATTCCTGACCATTTCTGCGCTCTGCTTGCAGCATGAAGGAATTCCCTTCTACTCATTTTTAGAAGTTGCCTTGAGGGCCCTCGCCGGCTTAAAGGCAGGGCAAAAATGATTAAAAACCACTTATGTAAAGCTTTTTTTCTTGGCAGCTTTGCTGGACTACTTCTACAGGCTAACTGATGTAGAATAATCTGCAGTTAGCAAATGTACTGAGTGACACATCGTAGGTCACTGTGGTTGATCCAATAAACTGCAGCTCCCTTCCTCTCCTCAGGCTACTAAGACGTTTCTGTCCTACGTGAACACAGAGATTCTTTGATTTTTGCAGGAGCTAGATGACTTTGCAACTAGTACGGTGCTTTTAAACATGCAAAGCACTTAATCATTCCCTTGTTTGCCCCAAAAGATTCCCTTGTTCAAGAATGGCCCCACTCATGGAGCCCTTTCGGTTCCATAACATTGACAGTACATAACTATCTGATCAAAGAGAGCTGTAACAGTCCCAAAGTAGCTGATGTCCTTAGATGCCATCCTCAGGCAGAATTTTCATGCCCAGGGCTGCAAATCTCTTTCAGGATCCCTAAGGGACAACAGGGACAAGAGGCCTCCCACCAGGAGGAAAATGGCCACAATTAGAATGTTAAAGCACTTGGTTCACTCTAAAGTGCTTTAGAAATTAAACACGACGTACTTTTTTCTTTTCATGAGGCTTCCTATTCAGGTCCAGATTCCAAACTGTCTGCATAACTACTGCATTACACAATTCTGGGCTAAATCCAATGTCACGGGAGTGGACTTCCACTCGCGCAGTGGGACTTCAACTTGCTTTCCTCCCTCCCGCACCACCGTGCATGTTCCCTCCACATCCAGGAGGTCTCCATAACCTCAACATAACTGCTATATTACATCATTCTAGGCTACATCCACCACACAAGTAGGCTTCCTCTTGCTCTCCTTCCTCCTGCACCCCACCACCAAACCCCCAGAGCAGACACAGGGGACTACAAGGAGTGGGAAAGGGGAGGGACGTATTCCTCCAACAATGTCCATTCTACTGGTGGACAAACACCACTGGACACAATCTGTCTTCACAGTGGCAACCCAGAGATTTCCCAAAAGCAAGTCCAACCTTTTCCCTGTTCCCTCTGGTCAGAGACGCAGGGCCTGGATGGCTTCATTTGTCCCTCGCCGTTCAAGCATGAGTAAATTTATCCCTATGCTTTCTTTCCCGAATGTAGCTTCCACTTCTTTAGATTCAACAATAGCCACAAAAGATGGACTTCCTTGCATTTAAGGTGTAATGTAGTGACAGCTCTATGCTAACCAATGTGCTCAAAGACTCGAAGAACAAAAAAAACAAAAATCCCATTGTTTCAAGCCATCTTCATTACACGCTGACAGGAAATCCATTTTATCAGCCTAAAAGCCAAAAACAGCAGAGCCAGGTTCCTAAAATCTATAACTACAGAAAGATGGGAGGAATGGGCTGGGGAAAGAGATACAGAGGAGGAAATAAGGATGGAATGATCTGTAAACGCAGTATGGCTTCAAGCGCTATATATTACTGCTATAAAAAACTTTTGCAGGTAAAAACAACAGAACTGCTTTATCGACCAATCGCATAAAGCCTCTTCCAAATGTGAAGCTCCACTGGCTACTCTTCTGCCCAACTCCATAATTAGCATCAGCAGCCGACATCTACTTTTGACAGCTCCTGTGTACACTTAATATGCCCCATTGGGTACAAACTATCTCTCTATATATTTGAAAACTCACAAATACAGACATTTAGAGCAGGCAGAGTTGTATCCTCAGAAGCCATTCTCCATTCCTGGCAGTGTTCTAAGGCAGCCTTTCCCAACCTGGCGTCCTCCCAAAGTTTTGGACTTCAACACCCATCAGCCCCACCAAGCATGGCCAATGGTCAGGAGTGCTGGGACTTATAGTCCAAAACATTTGGACGGCACCAGGTCGGGGAAGGCTGGACTAGGGGCTGGAAATAAATGTATTTTGCCCCAGGAATTGACTTCCTTGCAAATGGTCCAGCACCACAGTTCAAAGGTTGGCAATATATTTTTAATATATAAATATGAAACAACAACAATGCTGACACCATTTCATAGTAAGGGCTTGACCATTTTGGAGCATGTGTGTTTAGGTGCAGTGGGAGCATGACATACACAACTCAATACAGAGATGAAATACTTAAGGATGGAATACCCCTGGGTAGGGATGTCGGAAAAATCTGCGACAGAACAGAACCAGATGAGGTCGGGGTTTTGAATCTGACCTGTGGATTCCGCAGCGGACTAGTTTTCCCCATGCCCAGTGGAGTCCATGGACTTGCAGACTGTTTCTCTAACCTTCGGGAATTTTGCGCAAATTTCATCGTAGAAAAACACGCAAAAATAAAAAGTGCCCAAACACCCCCTTAGGCTAAAGCGTAAAAATGCACACTTTGTGAGACAATTTGTGCATTTCTGCACAAGGGAATTTGCACAAGTTCACATTTGTGCAAAGCAAATTTGAAAGTGGAAAAAATCCAATTCCTTTGACGGGTGGATGACGGAATGAAAGGCGCCTGACAACCTGCAGAACAGAGGTGGAACAGATTTTACACAATCCATACATCCCTGCCCCCGCGTCTTACACCTTGATTTCCCACGGGCAAACATGGGATGCCCATTTGGAGAGTGGAGAAGAGACCACATGGGCCTGCATTAAATGAAGTCAGAGCACTGATTCACCCACTCCTATACCATTTATTCCGAAGGCAACAGCTCTTCAAAGGCTCAGGCAGAGATCTTTCCCAGGGTCTTTTTAACTGGAGATGCCAGACATTGACCTGGTTCTCATGATCAAGGAAGGAAAATAAGGCATCTTAGCTTATTTTCCTGCCCCGCACATGCTGGTTGCCCACCCCATCATTACTATAATTACCTCGCTGGGCACGGTTTGTCGTGTCTTCCAAACCCAGCAAGAGTGCACGGCGGGTGGGTATACAGAACACCACAGAATCCATGGATTGTTCTAGGGTTGTGGGATGTTTGCGACCCACCCCCATCGCACACCACTTGCCGAGTTCAAACGACATGACAAAGTGTGCTTGGCAAGGACAATTACGGTAACAACTGGGGATGTGACCAGCAGGCACAGGGTGAGGAAAATAAGCTATGATGGCTTATTTTCCTTCCCTGATCATGAGAACCCAGCCATTGTGACAGAAATAATTGGCATGCAAAACCCTTGCACTGAACCATGCCCCCTTTCCTAAGTGCCTCTTGTCAAAGGCTGGTATAGAGGAAGAGAATTTTGCTCTCAGTTCTAGTTAACAACAACAACAACACCCCAAACACAGCTCATCCATTTCCAGCAGCATCAAAAATGGGGAAAACAAACAATAAGCAACACACAAACCAAACAAACCCACAGGTCTCCCCTCTTTTTGCAGCTCCTTGGCGGAGCAGTTACTGCATTTCCGGGAGGAGGGGGAGCCAATTTGGACTTGCTGGGGACTCGGGGAAGCACTGAATGGGAAGAGGACACTGACAAGCATCAGTTCAACACTTAATAGAAAGAAGATTTCAGTGGCAAGTAAGAGATATTGTCTCCCACCCCCTTTTGGTGCATCTACTACTCTCGCATTTATTTCCTTTTTCGGTACTTCTCAGTTGCACAAATAGATTCCTCTTCTCCCTTAGTATTATTTTCCCTCCGGTCCTTGGCAAGGGTTCGTAAATTAGCCTATCTGCAGTCTGCCTTGTCAATTTCCTTGTATGTTACCTACTCCACTAGCATTCCCTTTGACAGCTGTATCATACAAGGAAATTGACAAGGCAAGGCTACACATAACAGACAGGCAAACGTGCACTCTTGCGGACTCGCGAAAGAATGGGAAAATAATAATTAAACAAAAACCAAAAAATGACTCCATTTGTGTGCTCCTGAAGCACTGGGGGAAAAAAGCCAGGGAACGAAAAGGGGTAGCACTCAGAGCAGAAGGGGGGCTGGGACAAAGAGACAAGATGGTTCTGCTGCAAAGTTGCCTGGGATACATGCCAGGGCTGGCTGGAGGACTGAGGGGGAAGGACAGGAAGCACAAGCCACAGAAAGCCTGATTGTCATTTGGCATACCATGGGTTGTTCGCGGAACAACCAACCCACTGTGACCCATTCTCAGGGTGGCTTAGTGAGATGTATATTGGATCCAGATTGTGCTTCTGCTGGTGGGGGGAGGGGTAGGCCCTCCAGAACAGTGTGCGAGTTGGTGCTGGGAGAGTGGTGAAATCAGCAAGTCACCCTTCCTCCTCTCCTCTGCAGTTATCAAAACTTTTCTATAGATGGAAGGAGATTCTTTTTGTCCATGGAAGGTGAAGTCTTGATCCAACCCAGTGTCAAGAGCACATACCTAATGAAGAGCCTTTGGTAAACTGGGATCACACTAAGTAGCACCAGTATTTCAGAAAGCATGTCTTTTTAAAAAGACAACCAAGAAAACTGAAGCCCAGACAGCTGAAGCCTTTAACAAGCAGTTTTTCAAGTATGATTTGCTAAATACAAAAGGCATAAATCACCTACCTTTTCAGCATACTCAGACACAATCTGCTTGATCTCGTCGGACTGAAGTCCAACTATCTGACCTACGGTGCTTGCAGTCAGTCTGCCCTGCAAGTACAACACAAGTCTTACTATGGCATGCAAACGGGCCTCTTGTTGGAAATCAGTGCCGTTTGACATACGACGCAATCCCTGTTTCCAGGGTGATTATGATTAACTGCATCACCTGGCGTCCTTGAAAGCATCATGGTTGGATGGGGGGGAGGGCGGATGTAAGGATAAAGGTGGCTAGGAGAGTAGCCAACAACTACCAAGCTTTCTTTGATGCTAGGAATCTGTTCACAACAAGGGTAGGTAACTGCAGAAGCTCTGGGGGCCATTTTCAGCCCACCCAAAACTTCCTGTGAGCTGCTCCTCCCTGCAGGCACTGAAAAATAAAATAGCTTAAACAATTCAAAATGGAGTCTGCTGTGGCTATGGAACACCAAAAGTGTTAAAATTATCTAGTTTACAAGTGATTTTTACCCTTTGGGTGCTCTGTAGCCACTATGGATAACATTCTTTTTTTCTTTTCTTTTAAAAATATTTTTCCTGAATTTGAGGAGCAGTTGGGGCTGTAGCAGAGGGTGGCGTGGGCCGCATGTTGCCCACCCCTGGTCTGCAAGAATGGGATGTGACAACATTTACTATGTAAAAGTTGTCAAACCTCTTTTAACCAAGAGCCAAATTCAATGTTGGGGAAGCAATCCAGGACCAGGTTTTAGTGGTGGGCGGGGGCCAAAATACCACAAACACAAGTCTATTTTAGCTTGAAGGTTTTCCTGCCAATAACTCAGCCTTAGGAGAAGCATATCAACCTTTCAGAATGGGGAAAAAAATGTGCAAAAGCTGGGATAACACCAAATGATTGGTGGTTGGGGGAAAGGGGGTGTGGCTGCCTGGGGAACCCCATAGGCCTGATGTTTGACAGCCTTGATGAAAAACCTTGGCAAAGCTTCCATGTCAGTGGCTCAGTTACATACAGTCAGAGGAAAAGAGCTGCTGCCGATTCACTGCAAGGGCCTCTTGCTTAAAATATATGCAGAAGGGACATTGCGGGCCTTGCACCCCAGGAATGCAGATAGTGCAGATAATGACCAGTGGGAGGAATCTGTGTGCCTGTCACTGAAAGCGGGCGGGCGGGGTGTCAGCAGAACATGCCCGCACAGAAGGAATAGGCATCAACGCAAGCGAATGAGTGTCTTCGCAACGCTGAGGCACGTGCATTGAGTAGAGGAGCAGAAGGACTTGTGCATGGGAAAGGACACGAGCACCACTAGAACCTAGCTAAGGAAGAAAGTGCTTGAAGAGCAGCAGAGGGAGATGGGACGCAGGGCCACTCCACCAGCTCTGCTTCATCAGGCTCTTCTTCCCCCTGCACTGCTTCCATGCCAGCTGCTCATGATAAGAACTATTTATCTTTAAGAACTGGTGCCCATGTTTGCTTTTCTCCTCTTCCCTCCCTATCCTTTTTGTGTCAGGTCTTTTAGATTGTAATCCTGAGGGCAGGCAGTGTCTTGTGAGTGTATGCAAGCCGCTCTGGAAGTCTTTTCCGCGGATGAGTGGGAGAGAAAGGATGATAATTATTCATAATTATTATCATTCTTAATAATAATGACTTTGGAAATCTTAGTGGACAGGAATTTGCAAAGAGAATTTACAATTTCCTACGATTCACTGAAAACAAACCGTATACCTATATAGGCAATGGCCCACCAGCTGATTCAGAAGCTAAACACCTTATGAGAAACACCATCTTTTATGTTTGGTAGTGTTTTCCTTGTGTCAATTTACACAGTAGCTTAATGCCTCAGGCAATCTCACCCCAGTTAACCCCATTTCAACAGTTGTGACAGCTTTCAAGTCAACATGCAGGTGCAGGGGGAAACGGCAGGGATGCGAGTAAGTTGTATGTGCTGTGCTACCAAGTTGGTTTAATGGGTACAGAGTGCAACTCGACACACTTCCTCCACCAAGTCAGTTTCCCTCCGATTTCAATTAATAGCTCCATGAAGGAGAAACCTTTCGGTTATAAGAAATCTGGCACGAGTTATACTTTCAGAGATATTTTTTTCTTGCAAATAGTTTTTGCAGATATTCCTGCTTACACTTCCTTGTTAAACTGCCAGATACTTTGGGTATGCACTGTAAAACTACTTAAACATTAAAAGCAGAGCCATGACTAACAAACCAAGAACTACTTACCTCTTCTGTTCCCATAGCAGCCATCTCAGTCATCAATGTTTTAATACGAAGCTGATGAAAAATAAACGTCAAGATCAGAAAAGCTGGTTTCTAAAGTCCATGTATGTTTTGCTCTATATTTGACAAGACCCTCAAGTGGTGAACAATAAAAGGGAAGAAGAGGAATGGGGGTGGGGAGAAGAATCAAAACACAGAATTAAAATATTTAAAATAGAGCTGTGCGCAAATGGCCTCTTGAAATTCTCCACCTTACTTGTGGGCAGAGAAATTTGGGAGACAATTTCATGGAATTTCTCCAGGGGGAGGAGAAATTCTCAGCAGTTTCTCCCAGGTAGGGCTCCCCATTGGCAGGGCTTGTAGCACAGCTTCTTTCTTTTTTAGTAAGGGGTTTGGGGGTTTTCATGCTGCAACAGCATCTGCTGTCTTGGCAGGCTAGCCCCCACCGCAATGCAGGTAGGGGCAGTGTGGTGTCTATCTCCAGAGATGAGGTGGAGTTAGTGCTCTACAAAATCTGTCCTCCAATTTCCTGAATTTTTCTCCCCCCATGAAAGAGGCTTCCATGTGTCTGCCTCATTCAGGATGTTTTTTTATGGTGTTTTTGAGCTTACCTAATCACAGCTGGCCCCCCAAGCTGCCTGCACGTCCTGATCTGAAAAAGCCCTATGGGAGGGATTACCTTATGGTGCCTTAAACTGGGCTTCCATTGAAGTGTGGGGAGCTGAGGCAGCTACATGCTGCTGGAGGGAAGATTGTACAATGAAAAACTTGTGCTCACTCCTCGGCAGCTTCCTAAGTAAGGTTAGCCCAAGAAACCCAAACCCAAACCCATCTCTAAAATTTCTTCACCACTGAATTTTCTTTTCAAAAGCAATTTCTCTTCTATCAAATTGAATGAGAATGGTTGAAAAAAAAATCTGGGAGAAATTTTCGGCACAGCACTAATTTAAAATCTAAAACTGTGGCAGGTCAGTCCGGCCAATGTCTTTAGCAGGTACTGAAAAAAACAACCTGGAGTTCCAGGATGAGGAAGGTGATGCAGGTTGTGTCCTAGGCCTTCTCGTAACTCTTGAGAAGAAGCTACACTATAATGCAGGAACGCAGAACCTCAGGCTTAGGGGCCAAGTCCTGCTAGCCAGCCTTGGGTCTGCAGATGGCCACGCCTCCTTCCCTTGGCCACGCCTCCTTCCACTGGCCACGCCTCCTTCCCTTGGCCACGCCTCCTTCCCCGCAACCTCCTATCCTTTGGTAGTTTCCTCGCTTTTGTGGAGTTTTCCCCATTCTAAACAACTGAAATGCCTCTTCTGAGGCTCGGTTACTGGCAATAAGAGCTTAAAGCTACAATATGTTGGTCCTGTTGGTCCTTTTGGCCCCACCCCCTTTGCCTTTAGCCATGCCCACCACTGGAATGTGGCCCCCAAGAGCTCCTCCCAAATGGAATTTGGTCCTCGGACTGAAAGAGGTTCAACATCCCTGCTATAGCGGCTCCCGTGCTGCCAGTATAACATGAGAAGACATGGATATTCACTCACTTGCTCGTGCACATGAACATAAAGCTCTCATCGCCCAATGCTATAAGCAGCACTCTCTGTTCCTCTACTGTAGGCAAACATAAAGCAAAGGGAGTGCCTTTTCGTGAGGCACTCGCAGCAACAGCATTCCCCACAGAATATTCACACTCTACTTTTTGCAAACAGACATGGATATCAAAGTGTAAGATGTATACATGGTGCACTTGATGCAAACAGCACATGCAGAATGAAATCGCTGAAATTCCGTATCATCACATAGGGAGAATCCTATCTACACCACCACATGCTTTCAGGAGGAGAGTGGGATACAAATGGAACAAACAGAATAAAGCCATCTAGCAAAATGTACATACACCAGTGAAATGTACATGCACCAGTGAAGCTCTACCACACGTGTTTGGACTTTAGTTTCAGGACCAAAGCACATCAAAACTAGACTGCAAATTGGTTCTCTGAGTTCACATTCATCTACAGGGTACAAAATATGGAAGCGGGGGGGAGGCTAATCCAGGGGTGGGCAGAAGGCAGATCACCAGATCTTTTGGATTTCCCACAAGCCCCTGCGAGCATGACCCAAAGTCAGGAATTCTGGGAACTGAAGTCCAAAGCTTCTGGAGATCTCCTTTCTCCCCACCACTGTCCCAATCTGCCAATATCCTTGATCTAGTGCAGGGGTGGGCAATACACAGGCCAGCCGCCATCTTTACTTATATATTTTACAAGATTTATAATTGGCTCTAAATCAAAAAAAAGCTCAGATTCCTGAGCACTGAACAGTAAAGCAAACATTGTGTAAACATAAAAGAACTAAAAAAAAACTTAAAATCATATTATACCAATAAAATCGTGCCTGAGTCCCCAGCAGAATAGCTGGGATTTCAGCAGTTTCCACCACTTTGGCCACCAGCCACTTCCAGAGGTGGTGGGGGAGTGGTGCGAGCCCGCAGAGTTCAAAGGGCCCATGGAGCCCCCCAACTCCGTGGCAAGTAAATGACCCCAGATTGCGCCAGTCCCAATTTATCAGTTTTGTGCACCTCTTCTGCAGCTTGAAAGTCATCTTCAGTATAGGTCTCAGTCTTCCCTACTGGTAAGAGCCCGGCAGGCAGCACCATTTTCTTGTCTTCAGCCTATTAAAAAGAAGAAAAAGATATCAATAAGATAAAGATGAAAAGGTGGAGGAATGGGCTGTCTACAAATCACAAGCGGAAAAAAAGGATACAAAAAGGGAACAACCACTATACAACACATATGTATGTACCAAATGCATTACAGATATGAGGCTGGAATTAGAGAAGGGTGAGTGGTGTTAGGCATATGGAACAGGGCTTTCCCACAAGAATAATTTACATATACATTAAAAAGACACTATAGAAACACTCCACACAGAGTAAGAAAATACAAACAATAGCACGCATTACCAAATTACCTGCCAGGCTTCCAAACCCCCGCTCCCTCACAGTGACTTAGTTCAGAAGACAAGATTTGACTGTCTGAGGTACAGGTGTACAGCATCAACAAGATATGGTTGTCAAGAACTCCATTTTCTTTTTGCGACCTAACGGTCTGTAATTTTCCATTTCATAAGGCTGAAACTGCACATAGTGGTAAACCACCTGGGCGTGTGTTATCTCAGGATATCTCTAGCCCCGAGTTCAGAATTAACTCACTCCAGTTAACTGGAGTGGGTGATGACAGTTCCGTTCCTGTGCGAACTCTCACCCCCTCCCCTCCTGGGGCCTAGGAAAACTGTTCCAGCCAGCCTATGATTGGCTAACAGGGATCACCTTGGAGTTATCAAGGGCTTGAGCATATAAGGGGGCAGGGGGGCTACATTGTCTTTGTTTTGGACTCCACAGGTTTTTGCCTGGGCCATGTCCATTTTCCAAAACCTCATTATTTCACCTAGATTTTTGAGCAAGAAACAACCTTACCTTCTCAACTTTTCCTTGTCTGCTGAACCCATACCTCCTACAGGATATAAAGAGAGAGAAACAAAACAAGATTTTGTGGCTAGATTCACTTCAATTTCATAAAACGTGGCTTTCTGCACATGCACAGGCCAGCTTTCAATGCTTTTTAGAGCAAAACAGAAACACGCAAAACATCAGCTCAGGGTTAGTTGTATGCTCAAAATAAAGCTGTGAAAAAGTGTCTTATTATTTATACACAATAACTGAACTTCATTTTTCTGTTGCACTGCCTTTCATCATCATAGGAAAACCTTATGGTGCTCTATAAACCTTTGCAGAGCTAAACGGTGCCAAAAAGACGAAAGTGCCTCAAGTCTCCTTATAGGAGAACACAGCTCTGGATGCTGCGAGGGAAAATAAATCTCAAACATTGCCCCACAGCTTTGGGGTTTTAATACAACACACCTGAGAACGCGGCTCAGAGGCTTGTTGCTGATTTGCTAATGAAAGCCCATTTCCCAGAGCGTTTAACTTTTACCCTCTGAGGCACTAATTACCCAATCTCCCTCTCTCTCTCTCGGTAATTGCCCTTGCCACTGAAGTTCAAGTTTAAACTTCTCCTTCTGCTGGAGCTGTATTTCAGCTTCCCAGAAAGGAGTAGCTCCACCGTATTCCAGCAATCAATCAGGTGTTAATATGTGACAAAAGCTTCAAAACGAAGTGGAGCAGGAAGGGCCATGGCTCAGTGTCCTGCATCTGCAAGCAGGATTGGGAAAGTTGCAGACAAGGACATCCAAAACCATCACAGAGCTGGAGCAACTCCCCTACAATGAAAGGTTACCAAGTGCGGGGCTTTATAGTTTAGAAAAAAAGGCAACTGGGAGGAGACATGAGAATTGTTTAGAGAACTATGCAGGGTGTGTAGAAAGTGGACCGAGAGGTTTTTCCACTCTCCCTCTCCCATAATACCAGAACCCAGGGTCATCCAGTGAAGATGAATGTTGGGAGATTCAGCAAAGATAAAAGGAAGGGAGTCTTAGAATCATAGCATAGTAGGGTTGGAAGGGGCCAATAAGACCATCGAGTCCAACCCCCTGCTCCATGCAGGAATCTTCACACAGCACATAGTTAAACCATGGAATTCACTACGACGAAGTGCAGTAATGGCCACCAACTTTAAAAGGGAGCAGGATGCTACTTCCAGCACCAGAAGCAGCAGGCTTCTGAATACCAGTTGCTGTGGAACAACTGAGGGAGAAGGCTATTACTCATGGGCTTCCCAGAAGCATGTGGTTGGCCACTGTGGGAGACACAGTGTTAGGCTGGATAAGCTTTTGGTCAGACCCAGCATCGCTCTTATATTCAGTCACCATAGAGAATACTGAGGTAGCCGGCCCAAAGGTCTGATCTGGTACAAGGCAGTTTCCCAGGTCTCTATTTCTATAATATCTGTTAAGATAAAATTATCCTCATTTCATAAGCAGCTCCTGTTGTCTCTTTCTGTGCTGTGTGTTCCACAGTCGCAGCACATACACAAATACCAAAGACAAAACTAACATGGCAGCAATGACACTGACAGAATGCATGGGGGCGGGGTGGAGGAAACATGACGGAAACAGGTTGACATAACTTCCACAGTTCAGTGGCTGCGTTTGCACATATCTCTAAGCCATGGTTTATGTTAACCATGGTTTGCTGCTTTAACCATGAATTGCATTGTAGGTGAGCAAACAAAGCGGGCTGTTTTCCATATTTCTGGCTTGTTTCTCTCCTACCCATTTTGCCAGCCTTCAGAGCAGTTTCATTTTCAAGCTGCTCTCTTTCAGGGCAGACAGCAGTGCAAACAAGCCAGGGATAAGCCATGGGTCTGGGTTCTGCCATCATGACAAACCATGGTTTTAACAAGGCAGTCTCATCACACTTCTGGCTCATGCTCAGCGTAGGATCAACTAAGAGACCTAGATCCTTCTTTTCACATGTACTGCTGCCTTGTCAAGTCTCCCCATCCCAAACTTGTGCCTTTGATTCTTTGTACACAAATTTAGGGCTGCACATTTATATGTTGAATTTCATCTTGTTGGGTTTGGCCCAGCATTCCAGCCTGTCAAGCTCAATTAACAGCTTGCATTAGTATTATGGGCAAGGTAAACTGAGGGGAAAGGGTGTCATACTGTCAGCCCAGATGTGCACTTGAATGCGAATGTAAGTGCAGTTGACTATTTGGATGTGTTCATTCTGATTTACTTCTGAATACACATTTTGGCATGACCAGGAGCTTCAGCATGAAAGCCATGCAGGTTTGTTTGCCTTTACTGACAAAGCCACATAGTGAAGACAAATAACTTTGGCTCCACGATAGCAGCGCATTTACTATGTGATGCAGCAACATATAAGGGGAACAGTTGTGAAATGACTCTCCGCCGCCACCCCCCAATAGATGTAGAAGTTGGAATTTTTTGCACTCTTTGCCCCACCTCCCATAGCAACTTTCACACTGCAAAACTGGATCACCATGAACTTTCATTTAATAGCACTATTAAATACCAAACATGAAGATGTGTCAACAAGAAAAAAATGCAAAACTCAAGTGCCAGAGCCAACTTAAAGAAAAACACACACGCACACACAGAAAAAATACTCACAATAAATTATCAGTGAAACTAAAGGAAGGGATAACAAAAAAAAAGATGAAGTTGAAAATATGACTAAGAAGACTACAGCGGAAAAGCTATTAAGCATGCAATCCTATGAACGTTTAGACAGAAAAAAGTTCTACAAATCCCAGCATGCTACAGCCTGCCATACTGGCTGGGGGATAGAAATTATAAGACTTTCTCTCTCTCTCTCTCTAAACATGCATAGGATTGCACCCTAAGACAAAATATTGATAGTTTCTCAAGGAAAGAATGAAAAAAAAATCAAAGACACTAAAAATACTTGCCAAATTAATTTCTTGGCCTTCGACACAATGCTACATTTCTTGCAGAAAATTGGAATTAGCAAGGAAAACATTTGGACAATTTGCCGCAACAACAAGCCACTTCCGCATACTGCAAACAACCTCCAACTGCCGCATTTGGAGGTTATCAGCCTGAGGTGCAAACCCTAACCAATAGGTTGTTTAGCTTCGAGTTGTTTAGCGGGTAACCCATGGTTTGTTATTAAATAACCCAAGATTTGCTGCCATGACATGCAACCCAGGTCTTCAACTCGATGGCTGAGGAACTCCGATGTATGTATTGCAGAAAATTCTAGGGCATGTCCTTGAGGGCAACATATTTTATGTAGAGCAGCACTCAAGCCTCTTTGGCTCACCATCACCCCATGTGCGTGCAACCAAAACACACACATCCAGCTCTCTCCTGTGGCTGCACATGGAACAGGGGAGGTCAGTCGTGCAGGGCAAGTGGTCTTTCAGAGCTTGTCTGTCATTAATGATCTTCTCAGTCACTACGGAATCCACAGTAAACCTCTGAGGAATCCCAGGGTTCTCCAGAACACAATCTAAAAGGCACTGGTCTTCACATTCGTTTACCTGCCATATTCCAAAAGTGTGGCATGAACCTTAGACTCCTCATCTACTAACTTTTCTGCTCCCGCTCGCCGTTGATATTTCCTTTGTGGCTTGTAGACCTCCTGAAAGACAACAAATGAACATAATACTTTAAACTTCAAATGTCATAAGGGACCGAGAGTCCCACTGAGTGCCATTTTTGGAAGAAAGGTGGAACACAAATCAAAATCAATCAATAAAATAACAACTCAGTCTCAACACCCTTTCTGCACCAAAACCTTTGGACCTTCCCAGGGGTGTTGTGGCTCATTATAGCCAACCCCCAAGGTGACTAACAACTTAAAGCTTGTGGGCAAAATCTGACTCTGAGTGAGCGGATGTCCACTCCTGTAATGGGAGTTTCCCCTCATCTCCTCCCACAAAATCTATTGGAAGTTTCTTCAACCTTCCAGAGCAGGTTTTGAATGTGCAGCAGGGATCACCCCTACCCACTCCACTTAATGGAAGCAGTTCCATCGGCAGAAGAAGGTACTTGGACACCACCCTTAGATGGGATACACCAGATGATGGAAATGCAGAAGCTGATGAATCTCTGTGTTGATGCTACACAGCTGGTTGGTGCTAGTTAGTGCCAATACAAACATCACCTTGATTGTTTGACTACTGATTGAGACTTCTGTACCTTTCACATAGACTTTACAGTTAAACAAACAAAAACGGTTACTCCAGAATTTATTCAACCTGATCTCAGAGATACCTGCAAGACCTCTGAAAAAAATAAGAAAAAAATGCTGGTGATTTAAAAAGAACGAAAAGGAAAAAAAAAAAAAAACAATGAACCTTGCTTAATTAAACAGATAAGTCTTAATTTTGAGTCACTGAAATTAAGTGCTCATTAATTTTACTTCTAGCTTCTTATTGAATAATTATGCTCAATTACCAGCCACTTAATCATGGCTGCTTTGGCCAGTCACACAAGAAAGGAAAATTGATTTTAGCATAATTGGGGTGGGAGAATGAAGAAAAATGCTTCTAGCGTATCATAACTATCAAAAGCAATAGAAAAAAGCTGGGATTTAAATTTAAATTTATTTAAATTCAAGGCAAAATACTCAGATTGGACCCAGTGTGTCCAATACCTGAATCCTATGCATCTACTTCATTTTCGGATTATAGCTTGCATCACCACACAACAGCATAGCTCCTGGAATTGCCCAGTCCTCTGCACTTTACTGTTGCAACCCCACATTCTTTGAAGGGCTCTGGCTTAGGGACCCCAGACAGAGAACTAATCTTTCCCTGTGCAATTATTCAGCATCCCTGTATCTTCCTAGCCATCCATTCCCTTTTTTACTGAAGGAAAGGCTGCTTTGCCTCAGCTTACAACAACACTGGCAGTCATCATTAGTCTGATGACAACATGCACAGGACACAGCTGCATGATCCAAAGTGACCATGGGGTTTGGTGTGGGAGAGGAGAGATGCTAAAAAAAGTTATAAGAATGAATTCAAGTAGCTCCTTGAAAAAACCCATTTCCATACAGCCAACAGTTCTTGTACAGTGCTACAAGAAAAAACACCATCAACACCAGACACTCTTTGTAACTAAGATGACTGTAGAACAACAGCATCTGAATTCCTTCCAGTGACATTCCACACTTTCTTCCAGACACATGACAAAGGCAGTTTACTTTCTCCGAGATACAATGACGAACGAGATCATTGTTCCCACAACTTGGCTTCTCTGCTCCGCTGACGCTGCCTGAAGAAGATATGTCAAGAGCTTTTTACCTCCCCCTGCTGCTTTTTTTTTAAAAAAAGGTTTTGATCAATGTTGGCAGTTTCACAAGTGGGAAATCTTTTAAAACAATAGCATATCAGTTGAGATGCAAAAGCCATTCAAAATTCTGCATTTCCAAGTTCACAGAAGCAGAGTGTTCTATTTTATGTGGTATTTTAAACTGACATCGCTTCATACAAACAGAGGCCAGAGGGAAAAATACAAAGAGACAAGAAGTGAAATACATTTAGCTAGAATTTAAGGAATCAGTACAATGGGAATTCAATTTACCAGATTTTTTAAAAACACATTTTAATACAAATACTTTAAAAAACCCTACAGATGCCAAGCACCAACTTAGGAACAAAGAAGCCAAGTCAAACCATCGGTTCATCTAACTTTGTACTGTCTACACTGACCAGCAGCAACTCTCCTATAGGCTGTGTGCTACCTCCAGTACCAGAGGCAGTGAGCCTATGTACACCAGTTGCTAGGGAACATGGGTGGGAGGGTGCTGTTGCACTCGTGTCCTGCTTGTGGCTTTCCTGTGGGCAGCTTGTTGGCCACTGAGTGAACAGAACACTGGACTAGATATGGAGCCTTGGTCTGTTCCAGCATGGCTCTGCTTATGTTCTTAGATTCTCCTGGGTTTCAACACAGAGGTCTTTCCCTGCCCTACTTGGAGATGCCAGTGACTGAACCGGGACCTTCTGCATGCAGGGACTGGTCTCTACCAATGATTCCCACCTTAAAAGAGGTATCCCCCCTTTCTCCTGTCACACTGAAGGGAATGCCTCTATGATTATGCCTGCTATGACATGTGTCATTATCTAAGAATACAGTATGCTTTTTGCTTCAGATCATCCAGATGTAAATACAGATTCTTGAAAGTAAACATTTTTGCAGTCATACTCAAGACGTAAGCCCCAGCGTCTTCAATGGGACTTAGTCCAAGGTAAGCTTCCAAAGAGGTAGTTTGCTAATCCTCCCACACAGTTAGAATGCCATGTTTCTACTCAAAAGTAAGTCCTGCTCTGTTCAATGGCATCTGCTCCATAATAAGTGTTTAGGATTGCAGCCTTACAGTGCAATCCTGTACATATCTACTCAGAACTAAGTCCCATTGAGTTCAATAGGGCTTACTCCCAGGTAAGTGGGTATAGGATTGCAGCCGTATGGCCTTAAATGCCCAAAAAATTGTCTAACTTCTGCCTCAAATCAATATATTGCACACAACATTTAAATGAGGCTGCCTTTTGCTCTAACCTAGGAGGAGTACTCATTAGAAGGCTGTATTTTAATTACTGCTAATGAGTGCTGGGATACTCTTCCTCATTCCACAACTTTGCCAATGATGTGGGATCGAAAATTTTCCACCAACCGGGCAA
The DNA here is from genome assembly GCF_057233095.1 of Heloderma suspectum. Classification (NCBI taxonomy): domain Eukaryota; kingdom Metazoa; phylum Chordata; class Lepidosauria; order Squamata; family Helodermatidae; genus Heloderma; species Heloderma suspectum. The sequence continues at coordinate 157,988,828 of NC_139458.1, read as the reverse complement.
AAAAGACATTTCCAAAAAATGCAGTCTTTCATAAAATGAACTGGGACATAACGGATACAATGCCAGTGAAACTGGGCAGTTTCAGAGTTGTAACTCACCTGAAAAGAGTTACTGTTCCTAGGAAACAGAAAGCTTGATATATCACACACACATAGTCTATTTATCTCTAAAGTGTGTGTGTGTATGTGTGTGTGGGGGGGAATGAACAGGAGGGATACATTAAAACTAAAGGCACACATAATCTAAACAGACTAAATCAGATTTTGATCAATTTAGAGCATTTGGGGGGGAAATCTTCCAGAAAACCCACATCACTGTATGTTGTACTTACAGAGATCTCACTAACTGCTTTGACAGCCTTCTCTTTTCTTTGCATGAAGTCATCATCCTGCAAAACAATTAAGGTAACTTTAAGCAGCAGCAACACACACACACACACACACATATATATATATATATATATATATATAGAGAGAGAGAGAGAGAGAGAGAGAGAGAGTCAGAGATTGAACCTGAACAGTGCTAACCAAGATCTGTCAGCTGATAGGCCAACATGGCCTTAGCTGTGATGCTCAGATATACAGAGAGTGAGCATGTGTCAATTCTATATACTCACACAGAGGCTTCAGTCCTTCACAGTTGAGTGTAAGCCCGGCTGAACCTCATGGGACTTGCCTCTGAGTAGACATGTATAGGATTGTGCTGTCAATGTTTGCTTTCTACACTAGATAAACAGGGCTCACAGAAAACCATCAGAAGGTACTTGGTCCAACAGGAAGTAAGAATTTCAGACTACAGTTATCACTTCTAATTTACTCACAGAACGATGCTGTCTAGCTTACAGCTGCACAAACAGTGGAGGGCACAATTAGACACAGGGGGATACATCTGACTTAATTGTGTTCATCCAAGCACTTCTAAAAATTTGAATAACCCCTGAAACACAGATCTTAAATCTGAACCATCTTATTCCAGTGGGCAGATATGATTTTAAGATATGCATTATCAACAGCCAATGGCCTTTTAATCATAGAAAAACATTCCTTCCCTTCTTTGGATACTACACCTTCTGCCCTAGAAAAAGGTGGGCACTGTATTGCCCACAAAAACAATCTTAAAGGAAAAAAGTTACTCCCATCTCAGTCAGTACTCAACAGTGTTGCCTTAAAAAACCTTCAATCCCAGATCATCCTACGCACTTAGATGCACTGCAAAATTCATCCACCCTCGTGATATACACAACTGGACATTGAATAGTTAAAGAATGTACTGAATTGCCCCACAAATTCCTCCACTTTACTGAATTACTCCACAAAAATCTTCTGCTCCAATAACAGCTTATAAAGAATTATCCATCTGTGTACGTCCTAAAACCTATGAGCCTAATCAACTGATGCGGGCTTGCACCAATCCCATCCAATTTAGAGATGCTTAAGAGAATCAGCCTCGTCTCTAGCTTTCAATGGCAGAAGATGTAGCCAAACAGTTACCTCAGGTAGCCTGTGTGTCTTTTGAAACTGAGATATGGAATATGAGCGAATATAATCTCCCATTTCTTCCCGGGTTTCTATTGCACGTTTTACCAGCCACTGGGAACAAAACGGGAAAACAAAAGAAAAAGAAGGGAATTATTGGCATCAAAGCAACACACTGCAGATGCACACAGGAATTAGATATATTACATCTATTGAAAAAGACATTTTAAAAAGAAAAACTAACCACTGCTATAAAAGAATATGTTTAGAAGGAAGCTTCCAATCTCAGAGGCTTCTGAGCATCCAATGCCCTGCCATAGGGCTGCTGGGAGGGCGGGAAGAGCAACTGGCAATTTTCAGTTCTCTGTCCTCGTTTTACAAAATTATCCTCTAGCCAGGCCTTTAGAGATGGCACGCTGGCAGGGAGTGGGCCAGGGCTGGAGAGACCATGGCATTTCTTGTATCCTGGGTTTTCCTCTCGCCTCTCCGCCCACCAGAATGACTCCTTTTCCCTCCCTCCAAGGCCACATTTGCAACTTTGGGAAGCAGCTGGTGCAGTTCTTCCAATGGCAGCTGCGAGGAGATGGGGGAGAGGGATTCAAACTCAAGAGTCCCCCTCCCGAGGTCATAAAACTGTCTATAGCTCTCCCAGGGACCATAGGATTGCTCTCTAAATATATCAGAGCTGTATCTCATTGATATTTTGGAATATCTGGACACTGGTGAAACAGATGTTCATCTAGAGTCCAGATGTCTTCTTAGTAGAACGTTATTTGGGATGGTATTTGAAATGCCACCAAGCGATTCAGTCCTGCTTACTTCAGAGCAGATCTGCGGAGGCCTGTCCTTCTTGGTTGTGAGTAGACATGCTTCCTGCTATAAAGTGGTAACAATGGAATGGGAGGGGAGATTTTTCAGCCCTGCCCACTTTTGCCACTGGCTCCTCCCACCACTAGAATGTGGCCCCAAAGAGCTTCTCCAAAATGGAATCCAGCCCTTGGGCTGAAAAGAGTTCCCCAACCCCCATCTGGACTCCAGCTATCAACAGACCTATTTCATTGAACTCATAGAATCATAGGGTTGGAAGGGGCCTACAAGACCATCGAGTCCAACCCCCTGCTCAGTGCAGGAAGCCTGATTCCCAGGCAGTCTCCCATCCAAGTACTAACCAGGGCTGACCCTGCTTAGCTTCCGAGATCAGACAAGATCGGGTGCATCCAGCCCTGTCACAGGCATGTTCATCTGAAACATGACACGTCAAGAGTCAGCACGGTACAGCAGAGCATGTGGTTGGACTGAGACCAGAGAGACCTGGGTTTAAATTTCTGATCAGCCATAAAGCTGAGGGTGTGGCATTGGCCCATTCACTCCCTTTTATCCTAACCTCCCACACAGGGCTGTTAGGAGGATAAACATTGGGAAAACCACCTATCTGTCACCCTGGCGGTTGGGATACAAATACGGAAGGTGAAGGCGCAACCCAGCATGGTTCACCTTGGTCCCGATTGACTCTGCCTTCTGGACAGTGTGAAACAGCCGTCCCCAGCCTGGTGACCTCCAGATGTTCTGGACTTCCAACTCCCATCAGCCTCAGCCAGCATGGCGAATGACAGTTCATCGGGGAAGCCTGGTATGGGTTAATCCATTCTAAGAAGGACAATCCCACCTTGGGGGACTAGGCAGTATAGAATTCTGAATCCTGCTTTTCTCTGACGGTGTCCCCAAGACAAAACCAACGCACGCTGTAGCAAAACCTGCGCAGTTGAGGATGGCCATGTGAAGGCCCAGATCAGATCTGTCATTTGCATGCCAGGCTGCCTGAAGTCCTAGCATGCCGACGAAGGACCAGGATGAACACATTCCCAGGATACAGGACGCAAGGCTTGGGAAGCGTGACTTAAAAGGAACATCTTAAACCATGTTATCTAGCTGCAGGTCAGCCACTAGCAATTTCCAGCCAAATCTACCGTCTAGTCGGTGTAGTCAGGTCATCCCCCTCCCCCAGTTGCCAATACACAGATGAACAAAGGGGGTGAATGAGAAAGAGGTGTGGCAAAGAGACTTTGCCTTGGGCCACGAGCGGTGATACCAACCCCTCTCCACTTTGTCAAAGGGGCTATCTGGCAAAAGCAGTTCTGGATAAACTGTGTCATTGTTTTGTTTTCTCAGATGTTTAATAATATACTAGCTACCTGTCTAGAATGATACCTTGCAGTAATGTTACATAATGGAGATGCTTGTCTTTTGTATGAATGTTATATTGCTTATAGTACGTTTGATATTTCCTTATAAATTATAATAATAAAAAACCAGTTCTTGACTAGGGGTGTTGATGTGAGAGCCAAATGCTTTACCCTGACTTGGGGTAGCTACCGGGGGGGGGGGGGGGAGCCCATACTCTCTTTTCCTGTAAGCAAAGAGTTTCCCACACAAAGAAATGCAGACAGTGTAATGCATAAATCAGCTTGCCTGAAGCCTCAACTGTGCAATTAAATACCATCACATAATAACAGGGCAGAAAAACTAACATACATAGAATTATAAAGATACAGTAGTCCCCACATACATAGACATCAGGAGACAATTTGAACGCACACTGCCATCATGATAATTGATTTACGTTTTAAAAACAGATTACATGCCTTGAATTATTTTTTTTAAGAAAACATGAGCTAGAAATGTTTAACTAAACATTTGAGGGCTCAAGTTAAATAGCACATTTAGAAGATACATCTAACTTATCACTTGTTCGGGATCTAAACCTCTGCAGCAATTCCAATGCACTTTCTATGCAACAGTGCCAAGAGATCTCATTCTATTCAGTTTTTGGATTAACTACTTAAACTGAATGCTGGAAGGCAACAAAAGAGGTAGACTCCTAAGTATCTTTGGAAGCATTTGTTTGTCTTCAGGGAAACACATCCTACTTCATTTCTGCCCAGGCTATTTCCACAACAGAATCACTCCCCAGAGACTATTAACCATGGGTACCTCTCATTTTCGATATAGCACCTTTTGTTTCCATCAGCTGGGGTATGGCAGCAGAGGAGCAATCCTTAAAACCCAAAGAGCACCTACCTGCACAACAGGAAATATGTGAATAAAGTCCAATCCCTGTATCTGATGAGGCTCCAGGCGATGTGGGCACTTCATTCTGGGCAAGACTGATACAATTTTCTCAGTTAAGGCACTGGAAACAAGTCAGGTATGAAAATAGTTAGTGTGCGCATTGCGCAAACAAAGCAGTTACCAGCCTGAAAGCACCCTCCAGTGGCCAAAATGAAACAGTAGGTAAAAAGGTGAAAGCACGTGAAGCAATAAAAGCTGTTGGGATAAAGAACACGTTTTGCAGAGCTGGAGCCACTGTTTTTTAAAGTAGTCCTTCTGGTAGGCAGATAACCTTCACAGAAGCGTGCAAACTCTTAGTGAATGCATATGGCCCGAAAACATTCAAGGTCTTAAAATTATTGTTCCCAGCGGTGCTCTGGGATCACTCAACTCTGTGACAAGCATGAAGCGAAGCGGGTTTGATCCAGTGCTTGGATGGAAGACAAATGGGAGCCCTCTGGAATCCATTCTGAGCTTGCCAAGGTGAAACCACAGAGTCGAAAGGGAGTTACTTGGACGTACATGGAGTCCAACCCCTTGCTGATGCAGGAAATCCACTGCTACAGCACCCCTGATCAGTGGCCATCTAGCCCCCGCTTTAAAACCGCTAATGAGGTTCCCGAAGGGTCTGTTCCACTGCCAAAAAGCTCTTACCCCACTAAAAATGCCAGGAAGCACCCAACTGTTGTAATTTAAATAAATGTGCAATTTATTATACAAAAAGGTGAAAATGTGCAAAAGCAGAACTAATAAGCCTATATACAAAGATAGAGACAGAAAGACAGAAATGGGGCAGCATCTGGCACATGTGGGCTTCTACATATTCTTACTGTGCTAGTTAAAAGTTCATCTTAGTTTCATGGCTACTTTCAAGCTTAGGATGAGGAGAGGTTTTATAACTGGAGCAGAGGGGTGGAGGTATTTAGAAGACCAGGAGGCAGAAGACAGAACAGACTGGGATGGAACTTTCTTAAGACAGGATAGTTCTAGAACTTCAGGTGACTTCTTGCAAAGTTCTGCTGACAAACATGACATCACACAACTCCAAAAAGTACATTTCCAACATTTTCCCTGCCAACTCACATTTTTTGACCAATGGTCGAGTTTTCTTGGAACAATAAGTCAACATCAATGTCAAAACTGCACGTTGTGATACACCATGTCATGCCGCCAACCACCTAGAACAAGGCAAAAACACTCACTTTAACACTAACAGATGTCAGAGGGAAGAGTGGAAAAAGATCCACAGAATTATTTTAAGCATTTTTTTAAAAACCCTACATTTCTGCATCTTCAGTCTAATTCCTCCAGGCACATGATCATTATGCTAACACAGGGATGCACAATGCAAACCATTCTGAAAGCCATTTTTACCAATTTGAGAGTCTTTCATAAGTAGAGAGCTTCGGCTATTGGGCAGTATACAAATGACATGAAAAGAATGAATGAATAGGTTAACCATGGGGAAGTATTTCTGGTTCCAGTGTGTGTTTTAATCTAATTTCTGTGAATCCCCTTCTATCTCTGTACACCAAAGCAGGCACTCTTCTCTTTAAACCCCTCTTCAAGCCTTCTTTTTCCTCTCTCCACTCCATAATGCACTCAGCACCCCATAATTCAGGCACTCTTTTCTCTTTCTGCATCACCACATGTCTGGACACCCATCCCTACTATTAGCTCTCCTGTTTAGGTTTCCTACCCACAGGTATCTCTGCATCCCTATCTCTTAAGTTCCTCCTTTAAGTTCCCCACACCCCACGCACACACATGCTTTTTTGTTGCCTTTTCTATCCTCCTACCCCCTTCTCTCTACTCCTCCTTACTGGCAACAGCACACAAGGCTTTCACTCTCCCAGCAATTCACATATCGAAGAAGTCTCAGACCCAAGCAGGCCATGCAACATGCCTGGCTAGCTGCAACAGGCTGGAAAAACTGGTGCAATCTCCACCACATCTCTCTGAATGGAAGGAGAGAAAGAGCAACACAGACAGTGATATAGGTATTCCCCCAGCCATACTTCAACAGGCTTGGGCAAGGCTAAAGTACTTTTCCTACATTCCTCTGAACACATGTACAGAGGGCAGCAGCACTGCACCCACTTCGGACTGCTAGCCCCACCCAAATGCATGTTCAGTGGACAACGGGAAATCTATAGTGTCCGCAGTGAGAGGCTATCTTATGTACAACATAAGATAAACAAACTGCAGAGTTTGTACACAGGTAGGTTCTTTCACATGTTCTGCTGAACATGCACATGGGGCAGAGCCAGTAGCCATGATCTCACATACCCCTGTATGGGTTCGCAAATGAATGTGCGAAAAACGATTTAGATATTGTCAGAAAAAAAGGTGGGGAAAGGCCTCTAAACACTGGGGTTTGGGGAATTCTTCCAGGGGACTGGAGATAGTCGGGGAGCTTAGGGCACTTCCAGACAAGACTTTCATTGTGTAATCACACTGTTGCATTCATGGAATTTTCCCTGGGTTCAGATAACATCTTCTATACGTAGCCTTCCTGTGTTTTCACACTGATTCCTCTGACTTTTTTCTTACCAGAAGAAATCCACAAAGGCAGAAAACACAGAATAGCTGCACCAATGCCTTTTGATGGTTAGTGCTAGGAGCCCTCTGTCTGGAAACCCCCTAGTGAGTATAGTCAGTTTTCAATTTCATTTCTTAATTCCCTCATTTCATTCCCTAATATACTACTGAAACACTCTTATGCCTGTGGAATAACAGAGTTGCCCAGAAACTGAGGACGAGTCTACACGTTACAGCCGCTACATGCAGCATTACCCCCAGAGAATACAAACACGGGAAGGAAGAGCAGGAAATTTGTTCCAGAACAGGGAATATGATTTCTGAAAGGGGATCTCAAAACTACAAACTGGGAAGTCCAAAGAACCAATTGGGGTGAGTGAAGGGAGATTCCTCTATTAAGGCTGCAATCCTGTGGCCCCTAGACATTGACTGAGTGGCCACAGGATACTGGGGAGTCCCACCTCTGAGGCCGTAGACAGAGCTACAACCTCGGAGGTGAAAATCTCCACACAGATCTTCACCCTTGCCCCACTTCCAGCTGCCACAGAAAACTCCACAGTGAGTCCTCTACCAAGGTCAGTACCATGACCGCATATGAGGACAGGGAGAGCACAAAGGGGGCATGGCAGAGGGCGAGGGGCACCTCTGTCACACCTCCTGCCCTGCTGGCAGCAGCCTGGCAGGGCACAGGAATCTCAGAAGCCTCTGAAATAGAAGACTTTCATCTAGTGATGGCAAACTGATAGGGTTGCATCCTAAAGATCTAGTGCTCACAAAGAGGATTTCTCAACACTAAGAGAACAGAGCTCCTCTTCAAATGGAGCTCTGCATGTGCTGTGCATCAGTGTGCTTCAATGTACACCAAAGCCACAAGTCACGAAATAGGCTGCATTATTCCTCTGAATAATTAACTAGGATCCCTTTCTTATTCACAGAAAGAAACCCTAACTAGCATTTGTCAAATATTGGTTTTATCAGCTGCCCACATTCACCTATTAAAGAATGTTTACTTAAAACACCTGACTGTTAACCAATCAAATACATTTAAATACATACATGTATTATTAAACCTCAATACTGGGTACCCTTTTGAAATAATTAATGCCTCTCAAACAAAATCTACCACTTTTTGCTACAAGGAAAGGCCAATTTTAACACTTTGTTTTATATTTTCAGAGACAGCCCAGGACATTTTGATACCTGAAGCAGAAAATCCAATTGGCTTCCTATTACCACCCACCAGCCACAGGGCTAAAAATATAATGGAATGCTCTTTACTGGTTCCTCAGACCCAAGAAGGCTGCCATACCCTGCCTCACACTAGGGCAGCCCTGTTCATTCCCTGACACTCCAGAGAACAAACATGAAACAACAGTGCTCTTAATCCACAGCTCTACTGGTTAACATGCAGTCATCAGTTAAAACTGGCCCTTACTGATGAATCAACTAAATATTTAGTCGACTAAGGGCGCAATCCTATGCAGGTTTAGCCAGAGAAAAGGCCTACAACTCCCAGCATGCCCCAGCCAGCCATGCTGGCTGGGGCATGCTGGGAGTTGTAGGCCTTTTCTCTGTCTAAACATGCATAGGATTGCGCCCTAGTTTACTGATTAAAGCATGCACTTATGCCCAATACCACAATTAGCAATACATGATTACAGCCTTACCTTGTCAAAGGGGGACAGCCCTTTAATTCTTGCCCTGAAGTATCCAGCTGCCACTAGCAGCTCTAAAATTTCACTCAATTTAATATTTTGCTCTTCATCTTCTCGGGTTTCAACCTAAAAAAGTAATCAAATGACCACATTTTTTTTAAAATCCAAAACTATTCTTCTAGAGCAGGGGTGGACAACTTGTACCCCTCTAAATGTTTTGGCCTACAACCGGTGGAGGCCGGTTGCTCCGATGTCAGTGGGGCAGTGAATCAACTCTGGGTTTCAGTCAGAACCTTGAATGAGCTATCCAAGGCGCTGAACCTATTTTGGGGACAGGATTAAGCACCTTCAATTGCTCCTTTAACTAATTAATCGCATTTATATCCAACCTTTTTTCCTCTTTCAAGGAACCCGAGGCAGCTTACATTATCCTCCTCCTCTCCATTTTATCCTCACAACAACAACCCTGTGAGGTAGGTTGGGCCGAGAGTCTGCGACAGGCCCATAGTCACCCAGTGAGCTTCCATGGCCGAGTGGGGACTAGAACCTGGATCTCCCGGCTCCCAGTCCAACACTCTCACCACTACACCACACTGGCTCTCAGGATACTTTAGAACTTTTAGAGTTCCGACTGGTTCTGTCTGAAACCCAGAGTGGATTCCCTGCCCCACTGGCATTGGAGCCGCCAGCCTCCACTACCTACAACTCCTATCATCTCTCACCATTGGCTGTGCTGGCTAGGGCTGAGGGGAGCTGCAGGCCAAGACATCTGGAGGACACCAAGTCGCCCACCCCTGAATTGCACACAATATTAATAAATGCTGGAAGACATTTCCTCATAGCAGACATATTAGATCACGTAATATTGTCTAATATTATCATAGCCAGTTCTACTCCACCAGAAATACAGTGTATTTTTATTTTAACTGCACATACACCAGAAGAACCATGCAAAACAAGGCAGTGGAGGCCAAACGGTGCCCCCAAATCAGTTCTATATATCAGATTTGTTCAAGCATTGCACAGTGTTTTCTTCCACTAGTACCTGCTGAAATTTCCATCCATTTTTGCCAACACCACAAGAAATGGAAGAAACCAATTGTCCTCAACAGAAGGAGTAGAGGCTTAAAATCATGCATCTATTATAAAGACTGCAGAACCAAGTCCCCTTAAAAATAAAGCATTTAAAATGTTTTACAGCTTAGCCCCATTGTTAAAATTCTACAAAAATATCACCACTGTGGTACCTTTTTACCAATCACTAGTGTACCTTTTTGATTCTTAAAAAAAAAAAGTAAGTAGTGCTGCTTGTGAAATTTCATGCATTTTAGTGGTTTTGGTGCTTGCTTTCTGAGACTTGAAACTTGGAACGAGGTGTATGGCACAGCCCCCTCCACCACCACCACCCCTGCTTTTATCCTCATAATAATCCTGTGAGGTAGGTTAGGATGAGAGATGGCAACTGGACCAAGGTCACCCAGTGAGCTTTATAGCTCAATGGACATTCGAACACAGGTCTCTCCAGTCCTAGTGTGGCACACTAACTGCTATACCACACTGGATCTCTCCCTCTCTCTCTTTCTCTGACTCAACTTCTAATCTTTTTATTGAGAATTAACTTGCTTTTCCTAATATGACTTATGATATAATAGCGGCCAGAATGCTCTTTTTACTCCATAAGCAGGCTAACAGTGGGTGATCATCATCCTAAAGATGGCTGATCTGGCTATGGTCATGCATGCCTTAGTTACGTCCCGTTTGGACTACTGTAATGCACTCTATGTGAGGCTGCCTTTGAAAACTGGTCAAAAACTGCAGCTGGTCCAAACTGCAGCAGCCAGACCGTTGACTGGGGCCAGTTACAGCAGCTTCACTGGCTACCAGCGTGTTTCCAGATGGAATTCAAAGTGCTGGTTATGATCTATAATGCCCTATATGACTTCAGACCAGGCTAACTGAAAGACTGCCTTCTCCCATATGAGGCTGCCCAGGTTTCTTGGGGGAGGCCTTGCTTTTGAGACCGCTGCCTTCAGAGGTGCGTTTAGTGGTGACACAAAAGAGGGCCTTCTCGGTGCCTACTCCCAGGCTGTGGAACTCCCTGCTGAGGAAGGCAAGGTTCGCTCCCTCTCTGCTGTCCTTCCACCAACAGGCAAAGACGTTTCTATTCAAGCAGGCCTTTGGCAAGTATATGGGTCTGTTGGATTGGATGCTGTTTTTATTGTTATTGTTGCGTTTTTAATTGTGTTTTAATGCATTTGTTTTATTATTGTTTTAATCAAGTTTTCTTTATTATTGTAAGCCACCTTGAGTGCCATTTTTCTTGGTAGAAACGTGGGGGACAAATCAAATCAATAAATAAGTATCAACAATCTTCTAATCTTATCAGATTTAACCAACATATTAAGGGTGCAATCTACTGATTGCACCCTCAGGGCTCAGAAGCCTCCAAACTTTGGGGGCTTCCAGAATCCCTATGCCTTGTTGGACTGAAGCCAGCAGGGCAGGAGGATCAGCAGAGGCGATCTTCACCTCCTTGTTCTCCATCTTTGGCGATTTTCGCTAGAAAGGCTTTTCAGGCCGTCTAGCAAATGCGCTTCAGAGGGGAGGGAAGCAGGCTGGAGGAGGCTCAGGATTTCTCATATCCTGGCCTCTCTGGTCTCCTCCCCTCTCCCCACCAGAATACCCCTTCCTTTCCTCCTCCAAGGTTGCTTTTCCAACCTCCAAGGGCGGCCGGTGCACTTCTTTCCACAGTAGCTATGAGGGGTCGGGGGGGGGGGGGTTGGATCTCCGACTCCCCCTTCCAAGCGCTGTCTCTGACCTTGGAAGGGGGACTCTGAATAATCTTATAGTCCCTGGGATGCTCACGCAGGGACCATAGGATTGCTCTCTAAGAAACTAAGATAGTATAATGCCCCAACTTGTTCCTGTTATGTTATGTATTTTTACGCCACTTCTACCAGAAACACTTCTTGGATTGATGAAGACAGGGGTTTTATTCAATTGCCCAATCATTCTGAAAAACGCCACCTTAAAACACACACTTATGTTTATTTAGGCCAAACCTGGTTATGTGGTAAACTTCATATCCACCTAAAGCCAATGTTACATTTTCATGCATGCTGGTCTACACTTGTGTGCAATAATGCATGTAGATAAATAAAATGAAATAAGTGCAAAAAGCCATACTGGCTTGTTTTTTTTACCAATCCCAATTATGCACTGCAATCTAAGAATATATTTGCACATGGCAAACCCCAAGCTGAAAAACAAGTGTTTGGAGATGCACAACTTCATGTTCAAAAATGTTCCATGGGAATAAACCAATAAGAATGTCTCTCAATCACCCCTGAAAAAACCTGCGACACATTCTACACAAAGGTGAACAACAACTTGAGCGAACCATGGGAGTACGTTCCATTGAACACAAATGCACAAGATTGTCACAACACCGAATTTCTGCCTCCAGAATCCCTACATGTGATGCAACATAGTGAACTGTCATTTCACAATCCCCAGTCTTGCACAGGACTGATCGATAGAGAAGGCCCACAGAAGATACACAGCTACCCAGACTATTTTAGGACATACACATACACCAGTTCAGATTTCTGACTAGGAAAGGAACTATAGAATTCCTCCCCGCCACCTCACAGAGCTCCGTGCAAGACATGACATCCATGGAAATATGCTCTGGAGCAGAACCCACTGCCTTAAAACAAGTAATCGAGCCTGAACAACCTTATACAATCCCACACTCTGAGCCTCATGGCATTGGGAAGCAGCATTTGAGTCAGGACTCGCCCAACCTGAGGGGAAGCATTGTTGTTATTCAGTACTAATCCCCAATCAAAGCTACTTGAAAGAATAACTAAAAATCATTTTAGCATTTTAGCTTTCTAGACTTTTATCTTGCTGTTCTAAATCTGTATTTTAAATTCCTGCACTGCTGCTAGGTTTTATTGTGGTTGTATTGTTGTACTGTGGTTTTAATGTTCTATATATTTTAAATTGTTTTATTGTGTACCGTTTGGTTTTAATTTTTGTGAACCGCCCAGAGAGCTTCGGCTATTGGGCGGTATAGAAATGAAATGAAATGAAATGAATGAATAAATAAATAAATAAATCCAAAACCCCACAGGTTAAAAAAATCCAAAGTCCACAGTAAGGCAATACCTTTTGTGGATTTGGGATTTCTTGCTCACGGACTGGCACGGCTATCTTTGGGTTTAAAAAAACACACAATTAAAACGAGTGCCTTGGGCATGTGCAGAGTGCTTCTGGCTCAGCAATGAGACACCCGGGTCAGGTGCCCTCCCCAAACACAAACCACACACCCCCAGAGAAGAGGGGCGCCGATTCGGAATCAAGCCCAAGGGCGATCAGTGGGGGCTCAGCTCAGGCACCTGCGCACAGGGCGGCAGCCTGCGCCTCTCCTTTTACAGAAGCAACCGCTGCCTAAAAGGAAGCACCCACCCACCCACCGCAGAACCCCATCGGGAATCCCACGCCCTCCGCTCCAACGGGTGCCCCATTTCTAAAACCGTGGCGACCTCGTCTTCTCTTCCCTCTAATGACGCGCTCCCCACCGCCAGCGAAAGGCAAGGGGTGGGGGACACAGCCGGCGCAGGGCCAGGCTGCACCAGAGGGAGCGGGCTGCAGACACGGAAAAGCAGCGCCGCGCCCCGCCCCAGCGCGCCCCAGCGGCGAAGCGCGTTCTCCCCGTTACCTCCGGGGGCTCCTGCCCCTTGGGGGCGCCCATGCCCACCCTGCCTCTCCAGCAGCCCGGCCGCGTCTCCCCCTTCGGTCACATCGGCCCGCTTCAGCGCGAAGATCAGAGGCGAGGCAGGCGGACCGCGGCGGCGCTTTCCTCCTTCCGCAAAATTATTCTCTCCCCTTCCGTTCATTGGTCTGCCCTCCCCCCTCCTCCTCCTCCTCCTCCCGCTACGCAACACGCCCCACCCATTCGGACCGCGCCATTCTGTCAAGGGGGGGGCGACTGAGCGCAGGCTGCTCATGTGACCGCCTGCGACGGAAGACGCGGAGGGGCGGGCGGCTGGTCTGGCGCCCGGAGCAGCGCGGCGGCCGGGCGGAGGACCGGGGGGCCGCGCCTCGCACCTCTGGGAGGCCGCCTGCGCGCAGTTCGCGTATTTTAGCATAGCGTAGTGTCTAGACTGCTCCTCATATAGCGCGGTGTAAGCGGGAGTTCGTCGGTACGAAAAGTCGCGGCGCTCAGCGGGGCACAGGGCAGCGAAGCGCCCCTTATTCCCAAGAGGCCGAAGGCCAGATTCCACTGTAAGAGCAGCTCTCGGCAGTGGCGCGGCCTCGACACTGGCTGAATGGCCCGCGCCTCCCGCGATGGCGGTGTGCCTTACTCCAGTTGTGGAGCAAAACCAGTTACATCCTTCCCCCTCCCAACGTCAGGGACGCCCTGGCGTGCCCATGGCAGCCCACGTGCTGATGGTGGGTTGTCTGCTGCTGCCCCCAGACCTGCTGATCTCTCAATGGTCACCAGCCCCACCCCCCTTTCCCGGCCTGGGAAGCCCCTGGACCCCAAGGTCCAGCCCTAATCACACCCTGGCTCTCAGGGGCTGCATGCCGGTGGTGGGCAGGGCCAAAGGCAAAGGGGGCAGGACCAAAGTACCAGCATATTTGATCTTGACGCTCCGGATGCTGGCGCTGAGGCCTTAGGAGGGGCGTCTCAACCCTTCAGGGGGCAGGGGAATGCCACAAAAGCCAGGAAAGCACCAATCAGTTGGGGCATAGGGGGTGGTGGCAGAAGGTGTGGCATGGCCTTCTGCGGACCAAGAGAGGGCCAGGTTGAGACCCTTGTTGGGCCAGATTCAGCCCTGGGGCATGAGGTTCTGCACCCCTCTTTTAAGGCTCCTTTATCCAGGAAAGCGCAGCTCAATAAGAATTGGCGCTTATTTCCACATTGCCGATCGCTGCTGCTCCCGCCATACTTCTGCAAGGAGCAATTGGTGGACCAGGGTGCTTCCTTCTCTGGACAGGTTTTCTCCGAGACTGGTCAGCTCCTGACCTTTCGCATATGTTATGAGCACTAACAGAGGTTCAAAACACAAAAGCAGCTTGCAAAGAAAGTAAAAAAAATACATTTCCAAGGGGTCTCTTACTTTTTAAACGCTCTCCAGCAACCCATAATACCTTATTAAACCCTATCTGAGCCTTCTCCAACCTGGCACCCTCTAGATGTATTGGACTACAACTTCCATCATCCCCAGTCAGCATGCTAGCTGGGGATGATGGAAGTCATAGGCCAGCACATCTGAAAGGTACCAGGTTGGGGAAGGCTACCCTATTGTTGTTGTTGTTCAGTCGTTCAGTCGTGTCCGACTCTTCGTGACCCCATGGACCATAGCACGCCAGGCCTTCCTGTCCTGCGCTCTCTCCCGGAGCGTGCTCAAGTTCATATTCATTGCATCCGTGATGCTATCTAGCCATCTCATCCTCTGCCGTCCCCTTCTCCTTTTGCCTTCAGTCTTTCCCAGCATCAGGGTCTTTTCCAGGGAGTTTTCTCTTCGCAAGGCTACCCTATCCTATCCCACTAATTTCAATTCCGCTTACTCCAAGATGTATGGAATTGCAACCTTAAACTTTAGTCCATCCAGAGCCAGGAACAGTACAATCTTATGGGGTAGACAACCTGGTGCCCTCCATATGTTATGGACTTGTTCTCCATTATGTTTTTTTCTTTCTTAAGATCTTCTGCGGTGTGATTTGTGATGGCTGTTTCACACATACAAGTTACCATGTTGAAGTGACCAAATAACAAACACGCCTGTGTGAATTGAACCCTTATTTCCCAGGCAGATGCTTCTGAGATATAACAGTGAATATATTATCCTAATTTATTTTACCCAAAGGAGACGCAGGGTGGGGTCAGGAAGGGGCAGAGGACACGTACTATTGTGTCAATCTATTGACACAGGAAACAACCTTTTGCTGAAAAAGTTCTGCAGGCTTTTTTCTCTACCCCCTGAAAAAGGCCTAAAAATAAGAAAAAGGCTGAAATGTGTTGGGCTTCCTACAATAAATTTATTTTTGCTTCCTGAGAGCCTGTTTGTCTTCTGTGTGATCTAGTTTGGATGTTCACCTCCTTCTGTTTTCACAATGAACACTGGACACAGAGGCATTCTGGGGACATGAAGATGGTGGGCGGCTGCAGCCCCTCCTGGTATTTTACTTTACAGTGCCAGGCTAAGTACTGCTGGTTGGGTGTCCTATTAAAAAAAAGGGGGAAATGCCTGTCCCTGCTCTTACCACCTACCACTTGGTAAGCTTCCCATGGTGGCACTGAGGGGGCCTGAAGAGAGCATCTTGCCCAGGAACCTGCCAGGAACATCTTGCCAAAGCTGGCACCAGCCCTGAACAGACAACATGCTACCCACCCTGAAAGTGCTACCACGGATATAGCTTTGTCCTCTTCATCATAGGGGATTGGAATGCTAAAGTAGGAAGTCAAGAAATCACCGGGATAACAGGCAGGCATGGCCTTGGTGTACAAAATGAAGCAGGACAAAAGCTAATAGAGTTTTGCCAAGAGAACATGCTGATCATAGCAAACACTCTTTTCCAACAGCACAAGAGGCGACTCTACACATGGACGTCACCAGATGGTCAATATCGAAATCAGATTGATTATGTCCTTTGCAGCCAAAGATGGAGAAGCTCCATACAGTCAGTAAAAACAAGACCTGGAGCTGACTGTGGCTCAGATCATGAGCTGCTTCTTGCAAAATTTCGGCTGAAATTGAAGAACGTAGGGAAAACCACTAAACCGTTCAGGTATGACCTAAATCATATCCCTGATGAATATACAGTGGAGGTGAGGAATAGATTTCAGGGATTAGACCTGATAGACAGAGTGCCTGAGGAACTATGGACGGAGGTCCGTAACATTGTTCAGGAGGCAGCAACGAAATCCATCCCAAAGAAAAAGAAATGCAAGAAAGCCAAGTGGCTGTCTGATGAGGCTTTACAAGTAGCTCACGAAAGAAGGGAAGCGAAAAGCAAAGGAGAAAGGGGAAGATATACCCAACTGAATGCAGACTTCCAGAGAATAGCAAGGAGAGACAAGAAGGCCTTCTTAAATGAACAATGCAAAGAAATCGAGGAAAACAACAGAATGGGAAAGACTAGAGATCTCTTCAAGAAAATTGGAGATCTCAAGGGAACGTTTTGTGCAAAGACGGGCATGATAAAGGACAAAGAAGGCAGGGACCTAACAGAAACAGATGAGATTAAGAAGAGGTGGAAAGAATACACAGAAGAACTATACAGGAAAGATCTGAATGTCCCTGATAGCCATGATAGTGCGGTCACTGAACTTGAGCCGGACATCCTAGAGAGTGAAGTCAAGTGGGCCTTAGGAAGCATTAGTAACAACAAAGCTAGCGGAGATGACAGTATTCCAGCCGAGCTATTTAAAATCCTAAAAGGTGATGCTGTTAAAGTGCTGCATTCAATATGCCAACAAATCTGGAACACTCAACAGTGGCCACAAGACTGGAAAAGGTCAGTTTACATTCCAATTCCAAAGAAGGGCAACGCCAAAGAGTGTTCAAACTACCGCACAATTGCGCTCATTTCACATGCCAGCAAGGTGATGCTCAAAATCCTACAAGCTAGGCTTCAGCAGTATGCGAACCGAGAACTACCGGAAGTACAAGCTGGGTTTCGAAGAGGCAGAGGAACTAGAGATCAAATCGCCAACATTCGCTGCATCATGGAGAAAGCAAGAGAATTCCAGAAAAACGTCTATTTCTGCTTCATTGACTACGCTAAAGCCTTTGATTGTGTGGATCACAACAAACTGTGGCAAATTCTGAAAGTGATGGGAGTACCAGACCACCTTACCTGTCTCCTGAGAAACCTGTACGAGGGTCAAGAAGCAACAGTAAGAACCAGAGATGGAACAACCGATTGGTTCAAAATTGGAAAAGGAGTACGACAAGGCTGCATATTGTCACCCTGCTTATTTAACTTATATGCAGAGTACATCATGAGAAATGCCGGGTTGGATGAATCAGAGGTCGGAATTAAGATTGCCGGGAGAATTATCAACAACCTCCGATATGCAGACGATACCACCCTAATGGCAGAAAGCGAAGAGGATCTCAAGAGCCTCTTGTTGAGGGTGAAAGAGGAGAGTGCAAAAGCTGGTTTGAAACTCAACATTAAAAAAACGAAGATCATGTCATCTGGCCCTATCACTTCCTGGCATATAGAAGGGGAAGAAATGGAAGCAGTGACAGATTTTACTTTCTTGGGCTCCAAGATCACCGCAGACGGTGACTGTAGCCATGAAATTAAAAGACGCTTGCTCCTTGGGAGGAAAGCTATGGCAAACCTAGACAGCATAGTAAGAAGCAGAGACATCACCTTGCCGACAAAGGTCCGTCTAATCAAAGCTATGGTTTTCCCAGTAGTAATGTATGGCTGTGAGAGCTGGACTATAAGGAAGGCTGAGCGCCGAAGAATTGATGCTTTCGAACTGTGGTGCTGGAGAAGACTCTTACGAGTGCCCTGGACTGCAAGGAGGTCAAATCAGTCCATCCTAAAGGAAATCAACCCTGAGTGCTCATTGGAAGGACAGATAATGAAGCTGAAGCTCCAATATTTTGGCCACCTAATGCGAAGAGAAAACTCCCTGGAAAAGACCCTGATGCTGGGAAAGACTGAAGGCAAAAGGAGAAGGGGACGGCAGAGGATGAGATGGCTAGATAGCATCACGGATGCAATGAATATGAACTTGAGCACGCTCCGGGAGAGAGCGCAGGACAGGAAGGCCTGGCGTGCTATGGTCCATGGGGTCACGAAGAGTCGGACACGACTGAACGACTGAACAACAACAACAACTACCATGCGAGATGGCTTTAGGGTCATGGTAGCAATAGCCACCCATACAAAACCACTCCCTCGTACCCTGCGTAATTATTCACCTTGCATTGCCTGGTTCTGTAGCCACAATCAATACTGCATATTAGACTCCTCTTTTCACCCCATAAGCATGCACTGAAAAAGTGAGAGGACAGAAGTCACATTTTAATTATGTTAACCATGCTGGCTGTGAATACCAGTATGCTGCGAGTACAACAAGGAGGTTAAAGAGTAACCTGCATTGTGATCTTGAGTGCAGATTCTTACATACAGTTAACAACTGGGTTGAAAAAGTAAAAGCTTATTGTCTGAATTGGTACCAAAATTATTAATTTAGGCTCCAATCTTATGCGTATGTATCTCTGGGAGTAAGCTCCATTGTCCACAGTGGGACTCACTTGTGAGTAAATTTTATTTATTTATTCGTTTGTTAGATTTATTAGCCACCCATCTGTCTGGCTACCCGGCCGCTCTAGGCAGCGTACAATATTAATAACATGAAATACAATGAATTTACATAATCAACTGAACAAAACAACATAAAACAACACCACTCTAAAAAACACGAACCCACCCAAATGCCCACCTGAACAGCCAGGTTTTTAAAGCCCGGTGGAAGCTCATCAAAGACAGGTTGTGCTACTAGAATGACATTATAAGAGTGTTAAGGGGATGCAGACCCAGTATTTCTCCTACTTAAAAAAAAAAAATCCAATCAGAATCCTGCTTAGTATTATCAGGACACACATTTTTACTAAGATGCTAACTGCTTTAAAAATTGATCTAAAAGATGAATGCCATTTCAGCATTCCATAGTTCCATATTCACATTTTGCTCATTTTATAAGATTATTTCCAACGACATCCAAAGCAGAAGTCAACCTGGTATCTGAAAATTAAACGGTGTTCTTGCCGCTTCGTGGCTTGCCACTTGCTATCAGCAGCACCTGTAATTCTGATTTGAAAATCAGCAACATGACAGCAATTTCCTTGTTGGTGCATGGAAGGAGCATGATAAACTATCTCCCAGTCTTCTGCAATGATGCCGACTTAAGTTCTCTTCAGTAATAATCGGAGCTACTGTGCCAGATCCAGCTAGCATCTTGCATCTGGCAGGAGTTGATACCTGACACTTCCAAGGAAAACAGAGAAACAGCACACATAATAAATGTAAGGCTTGTTCACACAGGGATTTACCTTGGTTGTAACCTCAGCTATGTAATCGTGGGAAACAGCAACATCAGCTAGTCTAACTTCAGGTAGAGCAGCCTTCTCCAACCTGGTGCCCTCCAGAGTTTTGGACTGCAACTCCATCATCCCTGGCCATTGGCCATGCTGGCAAGGCCTGATGGGAGTTGTAGTCCAAAACACCGGGACGGCATCGGGTTGGGCAAAGCTGGGGTAGATTATTTGGGAGCATTAACATAGATACCCGTATTTGTTGGTACCTACCACAGTGCAAGTGGTCCCAACCCAGAAGGGATTGATGTGGACTAAATTGTTTTCAAACTATCTTGCTCTCAGTGAAATTACTAGCAGCTGGGAATTGTTCTGGTGATGTTCTTCCCCCCACTGAATGTATAAACACTTCTTCTTTTCAACAAAAATGCACACATACTTCGACAAAACACACACATAAAAACAAAAACACTCATAGTCTATCATATATGACTGTAAACACAGCCAGATGGGCTCATACAAGAAAACTAAGTAATAGTTATATCCAATTGAACAAACGCAGATGGCCTCATACAAGAAAATAGATTATGAATCTTTCTAGCACCTGATATAGAATTGACAGCTGGTCTGCAAGCTTCAGAAATTGTTTTGCATTTGGCTGTGGATCTTAATTTAACTAAATGCTGTTAAACTTAACTAAAGTTAGTAATTTCCAAGTTTTCCTTAACCATTCTATTTTATTAAGTTTGTTTTCTGCCCTCCAGCGTCTTGGAATGTCAACCATGATGCAGTGAACATATACAAAAAGAGATTCGTGTGTTGTTGAAGAAGTAATTAACAAACGTGAGAAGGCACATTGTTTCTTCTACAGAGCTAAACGTGAGAAGGCACATTGTTTCTTCTACAGAGCTAAATGTAGCTGAAAATTCTCATTTTAGAGATCGTTAAATTTTGATTAGTCTATAGCATTTTTGTCAGACGTGGTAGAAGTCTCCTTTAGGTCTCTTCCAGAACCAACAGCTTCTTTTTCTAACTTTACAGTACAATCCATTGCATGTTTAGACATTAAAAAGTCCTACAACTCCCAGTATCCTTCTAGCTAGCCATGCTGCCTTCTGTTTCTGTCTAAACATGCATAGGATTGCACCCTGATACATTTTGGGCACAATCCTATGGCTGCTAGTCAGCAGCTAGACAGCCATAGGATACGTCAGTTTCCAGGAACCAACCTCAGAGCCCGTGCTCTGAGGTCGTTTCCCTGAAAATCGACTTTCCCCCCTCCTGTGCTGCCTTGTAGGCAGCTCGGAATGGCCCCATGCTCCGTGCTCAGAAGAAGAGCATGGAGCGGTGAAAATGGGGCGTTCCTGAGGGCATTCCGGAGCAGGGAAGGTGGAAATGCCAGTATGACACATCCTATGTGTCATCCGGCAGTCGCTTCCCCCACTCCACCTTCCTGTGGCTAGACAGCTGAACTAGGCTGTCTAGCCACGAGAGCAGGGTGGCTGAAGCACAGAGGGGACGATCCCCTCCGTTCTTCTCCTGCCCTGCCTTGGATAGGTGGCCGCCTCTGAGTTTGGAGGCGGCCGCCAATCCCAATTGGATTGCTCCCTCCATGTATTTTATACAGTTAGATGAGGCCAGTTGTGAGGCCAGTTTGTAATACTTTCTTGAAGTTTAAAGCAATTGTGAATTTTGAGCCTGATTTCATTAGGTATTTCTGTTCAAAAGTCTCTATGCTATTTAGGGCGCAATCCTATCCAGACAGGTGGCCGCCTCCAAACTTGGAGGTGACCACCTATCCAAAGCAGGACAGGAGAAGCATGAAGGGGATCGTTCCCTCCGTGCTTCTCTTGCCCCGCATTTTCAGCTAGACAACCAATGTCTAGCCGCGGGAGGGCTGAGTGGGGGAGAAGGCTGCTGTACAACACATTGGATGTGTCGTACAGGCATTTCTTCCCGCCCCGCCCCAGAACGCCCCCAAGCCATGCCCCTTTCCAGCCCCTCTGCACACCTCTTGCGTGCGAGGAGGACAGGGCTGTTCCGCGCTGCCTCCAAGGCAGTGCAGAAGAGGGAGGAGGTAGGTTCTCTGGGAACTGACCTCAGAGTGCGGGCTCTGAGGTCGGTTCTCAGATAACAGGATATCCTATGGCTGTCTAGCCACTGTCTAACCACCATAGGATTGTTCCCCCCAACATGTAGTTCTTATAGAATTGTATTTTTTATCAAATATTATATGATAAATACACATTAGATATAGGTTTTTTTTTCTGTGAAATTCAGTTTTTCAAAATTAGATATAATCCTGAGTATTTTATATTTAAAAAGGTAAAGGTGTCCCCAACCAGTCGTGTCCGACTCTAGGGTGCGGTGCTCATCCCCGTTTCTAAGCCGAAGAGCCAGCACTGTCCAAAGACGCTTCCGTGGTCATGTGGCCGGCATGACTGAACACCGAGGTGCACGGAACAGTTACCTTTCCTGCCGAGGCGGTACCTATTTATCTACTTGCAATTTCTTGCTTTCGAACTGCTAGGTTGGCAGAAGCTGGGACTGAAGACAGGAGCTCACTCCGTCACGCAGCACTTGGGTCTCGAACTGCTGACCTGCCGACCTTCCAGTCTGCAGTTCAGCGTCTTAACCACTAAGCCACCGTGGCCCCTCTTATTTTATTTATTTTATTTTATTTTTACATTGGATTTAATTTAGAAAGACCTCATTTGTAGTTACTGATGAAAGGGGTATTTTCTTTCTCCCTATTTGTAACTTGATTGAAAGAGAATACACCATTACTTACATATAGCTTTTCATACCTATCTATCTTGAGCAGGCATAAAACTACCAAGATGGCCATCCAAATGGAAAGCCTCATCATTTATTACTGATGTTGAAACATGAAGAGCCAATGCATTCTTGTACTTATCCCAGGCCATGAACATAGAATTGACTATAAAATTATTATTTCTATAAGGTTTTCTCTTTATTTGCTTACTTTTGTTTATATCTGTTAAAGTAATCTTACTATTATGCTGTTCAAAACAATTATTATTGGGGGGTTATTATAATAATTCCAGTAACCAGATTAATCTGTTGGAAGAAGAAGAAGAAGGAGGAGGTCTGTATACCAAAACTACCTTTCTGCACATGATCATCACCTATCGATGTTGACTCTTGATATTTTTTATTTTTGGTTTGCTTCTTTTTTATACCATATTATTATTAATTATTATTATTAATTTGCCATTTGTGCAATAACTTTCCAAAAATTTGAACACAGTTTTGAAAAATAAGATTATTTTATGCAAGATGAATCCCTTTCATGCTTGTGAAAAGACAGGGAATAATGAAAATCTTCTATCATTTTGAAAGTGACAGTTGTAGATAACACAGAGAATCTGGATAAGGGCTTTGTCAATTTGTAACCCAGTACTCAGAGCAAGTGAAATTTGAGGATCTAGACTGTTCAGAACGAGAGGAGATTGTTAATCTGGAAACAGTTTCAGAAAGTTTTCAAAAACAGATGGGGGAGAACATAAATGGCAAGCTGTAGATACAGGTTAGCATCCACCAATTCAATTTCTACCTTATCAGTTTAATAGAAAGGCTGATCCTAGGGCACTGAAGAGAAGTTAGAGTTGAGAGTCAACTATTAAAAAGCCATCTTGAAGAGTATAGGCATTGCCTGTAATTTTAGTATCCTTCAGACAGTGGAATAAAGTCTTACGTGGATTTGGTATGAGTGAATCTGTAGTATCTTCCGTAGATGATATGGCTATATCTAGTAAAGAGTGGAACTAGCACCTAGCTGAGCACCATTCAGGGGGCAAGGCTCACTATCCATATAAGCAAGTGCCAGTTAGCTATGCCAGGGGCTGTTTACCTAGAGTGGAACTAGGGGACATTGTTTAAATATGAAACAAAGTAGAGGTAATAAAGAATTGGGAGCCTTCAAAATCCAAGAAACGGGTCAGGCCATTTTGGGGGTTGGTGGGTTATTGTCACAGGTTTGTGGCTAAGTTCTGTCATCTGTCTCCATGTTCTCACTAAGAAAAAATGCCAGAAAAAGTAGTTTGGTTTGGACTCCAGAATGCCAAGCTGTGTTTGACCATTTAAAGGAAATTATACAGCACAATCCTTTGCATGTTTACTCAGAAGTAAGTCGCACTGTGTTCAGCAGGGCTTGTTTACTAATACATTTTTAGGATTGCAGCCTCATTCTCTTTGACAGTGCTGAAAGGTCTGGACTATGATATCATCTTTTATGTAGCTCAGCTTTCCCCAACCTGGTGCCCTCCAGATGTTTTGGACAACAGCTCCCAGAATTCCTGATCATTGGCCATGCTGGCTGAGGCTGATGGGAGTTGGAGTCCAAACCATCTGGAGGGCACCAAGTTGGAGAAGGCTACAGCAAAGCCTCTCTTTGGTTCCAGACAAAGCTTTTATTGCAGCATCGCCCTGCCTTATCCACGGAATTTTAGGGGGGTGGGGGAGCAGACAGTGATGTCTTCCATTTGTAACTCTGCCATCTTTCCCCACTGCTTCCTCCATCTTTGTTCTTACCACAGAAAAACTATTAAAAAGATAAAGAAAAGGATACCTTCTAACTGGTAGTGCTAGGAAGCCTCCATCTCCATGCAGTATTGGACAAGAGGAGGAAAGGTTCCCAGTTGCATATTGAGTAGAAAAGTGATTCCAAGATAAAGGCATCTGTCTACACCTCAAGAGGAGTGCATTGAAATTGAGTGGGTGCTAAAGAAACTGACCCTACGCTTGAGAACAAGCGTTCACCATTCAGACTGAACATTCATCATTGCAATGGGCACGGTTTATGGAAAACCCTAATATCAAAACTGCAGGGATTCAATATGAAAATTCAACACACGGTAGGAAGCCAAAATGTTACAGCTGAAGCATCGTCTAGAAGAAAGGCTGGGAGGGGCCGCCGTGTTGGTTCTTCCTACACAAAACAACTGACTCATCTCAGGAGAACTGTCTGTGCTCAAGCACCAAACTGTGTTGTTGTTTTTGGATCATTGTGCGTTATTTACCCAGGTAACTAATTGAAGATATTCTTTCTTCCTATAGAAAGAACTGGGCGCAACTTGTCCTTTAGCACTGAAACAATATTCATGTTCTTTCCACCTGAGATCCCAAAAATTCACCAACGAATCATATCTACTTTGCTAACGGCAGCAAAAATGAGTATTGCCAAGAACGGCAAAAATACAAAACCAATTACATGTAAGGGATGCTTTACCAAATTTTAGCAAAAAAGCACAATTATTGAACATGAGTGAGGGAGTTAGATTGAGAGATGGTAGACAGAAGAATCCCAGATTTGTGAAGGAGTGGAAACCTTTTATTGAGTATTGGAAAAATAATTATGGTATAGAAATTAATACACATTCTTACTTTACTATTTCCTAAATTATTGGCATAAAGGCAAGTAGTACTTGATGTTTTTTGTTATTTATCCTATATGGTATTTAACTTAATGATCAATTTGTATATGTAGTATTATGCAGGTCTTTTTGGTTGAGTAGCTAATATTCTGCAGATTATTTGATGTGATAGATTGATAATAATTTAGGGTGCAATCCTATGCGGATAGGCAGCCGCCTCTGAACTCGGAGGCGACCGCCTATCCAATGCAGGGCAGGAGAAGCACAGAGGGGATCGTTCCCTCCGCACTTCTACTGCCCTGCATTTGCGGCTAGACAGCCGATTTCGGCTGTCTAGCCACGGGAAGGAGGAGCAGGGGAGAAGGCTGCCAGATGACACAGAGGATGTATTGTACTGGCATTTCTGCCTTCCCCACCCAGGAATGCCCCCAGGAATGCCCCGTTTTCACCGCTCCACGTTTCTCTTCTGAGCACGGACCATGAGGCCATTCCACACTGCCTGCGAGGCAGTGAGGAAGGGGGCGAAGGTCAGATCCTGGAAACCCACACATCCTATGACTATCTAGCCGCTGACTAGTGGCCATAGGATTGCTCCCTGAGTGTGTATATTGATGGTATTATATATTGCTATATTGTATATTGTTTTATGTATAAATAAATATTCTATTGAAAAAGAAAAGAAAAAAAGAAAGCAAGAATGTAAAGATGTAGATATACTTTTAGAGGAGTAAACTGGAGGGAGTAATACCCAGGAGATTGGGTGAGTGAGTGGATACAAAGGAGGCAAGAAAGCAGGGTGTGTCTTAAGCCTGATAGGCCACTATTGAGGCCTACAAATCCTGGACTAGGATCTGTTTTTCTCTGGCATACATGGTGCTTGTGATCACTGTAAGAGCCATATGCAGGGTGAAGCGAAGGCTAGTTGCCATAAGGCATACTGATTCTAGCAGTTAACCTGGAGAGCGTTTTTTGTACGGAAAGAGCCAGTTTTGGACAGATTGTGCCCTGGACCCTAGTGTCACTGGCTGTAGCCTCTTGTGGCAAGAGGAGAACAGGGGAGAGGTGCAGGGAATGCGCCCAAGATAGTGACAGGCATGCATATTGCATGAAGGTTTCTTGGAGCAGCTGCTTTCAGGGTTGACAGTTTTGTTTACTGACCCTGCTTCTATTTCTGTACTTTTATCGGTAGTCTGAGATGTGCAAATTAAGCAGGTGAAGCTGTTCCTCTTACTTTATCTCAGTCCCATGAAAAATGTTGCTTTCTAAAGGTCTGTGGGTCAGGCTACTGTTAAAAACACAGGAACAGGGCCAATGAAAAAGGTGAAAACTGTGGTTGCTTTAGGACCACTCCATCTTTTCCACAGAGAAACATGCTTTTTGTTTGTTTTTGGTCGTCATTTATATTCACAGTGGAAAGTTAAAATTAATTTTTCATCATTGTTGTCACAGCTTCCACTCAAACATTCCAGTTATTTCCCCTGAATCAACAACAGATGGCGCTGAAGTTAAGCAAATGAATGGGCCTATGCTATGAATGTAGGCTACCTACAAGCAAAAGTGCAATCCACTCTTGGTGCATATTAATAATAACGATTGTGTTTGATTTTGAAAGCAATATATATATTAATAAATAAATTCCAGTGTCTATCCTGATCAGGGGTCAGGAAAGAATTTTGCCTGTTAATTTCATTCTTTGTTGTTCATGGTAACACACAAATCCTCCTGCTTGAGATGTGTGCATCATTTAATATTCCTAAACTGCTAAGCATATCCCTTGTCCTGGAGGCAACAGCATTCTTGCTTACTCCTTCTTTCATTGTATGACATAGGCAGAAGATGTAGGCTAACTGTTTACAACTTGAAGGTCCTAAAGAATGTATGGAAATGATGAACCTCTCCCTTTCTCTCGGAAGCACCTATGGATTGCCTTGCTGGACCAGACCACCTGTCTATCTTTGTCCAACCTTTTATTGATCTGATGCCTTTGAGAGGTTTATAAGCAGGACATGATGGAACTAGCTGTCCCCTCTGCACCTGATAATCAAGGGTCTGTTGCCTCTGAGTGTAGAAGTTCCATGTTTAGCTATTGTGTCCTCCACGAATTTATCTGATCCTTTTTGAAAGCTATCAGAGCTAGATCAGAATTTATCTAATTCTTTTGAAAGCCATCAGAGGTCCACATCTGGTTGCGATGATCCTCTGTCGTGCACACAAAACACAATGGCACATAAATTATATTATTCACACATAACCTAAATTCCCTTTTCTTCTAGCAGCACGGGCTTGGTTGGCGCTTCTACACAACAACTCCAACCACATGGTTCACACGCACTCCTGACTGCAGTCAGGAAAAACACAGAAAGCATCTTTAGAAAAGGCCAAGTCTCTTTCTTCCTACACAGATCTCCTGCGCTCAGAGCAGGGAGCCGCCTACCTGGAACGCCCATCCTGCCTGCACTGGTGGGGCCAGCCAGCTGTGTAGGCTGTGATGGGAGCAGCATGGACTGATGTATTTGGCATATGTCTACTGTTGGGGCTGGATGCTCTGAAACAGAAGACCTTGGCCCCCAACGTTAGAGGCCTGCGATTTCCCAGTCTTGAGGTATTTCCATAGGACAACACATTTATTTAGGGCCCTTCTACATGAGTTAATTATCGTCTGCTCATCATTGTTTATGGGTCCTTTAGACAACATTGTGACCATCCAGACGTTGTGACCATCCAGTTTTGCTTCTGTGTCTAATGAGCGCTTTCAGAAAAATTTTTAGAGCAAGGAAAATGCAGTATTTAATTGTGAAAATAAAAGAAACTGCTTTTTCACTTGTGTATTTGCACTACTCAGCTATACCATAGTGTCATCTAGAAGTTATGTAGCAGAAAAGGAAATGCTCCTGTTGTAGTGCTCAGATCTCAGTTCTGTGATGAAACCGAAAGTAGATACAGCAGATTAACAGCCCATTAACAGCCTTGTGTAGAAAAGCTCTTATTTGGGGGATTGTTGGTTTGTTTACCTATTGCAATTCAATTGCCCGTTTGGTAATGACTATGCATTATCTTGTTTCCCTGCAAATGACCCATCGACCCATCCAACCCCTTTCTTCTGCCACTGCCATTGCTGCTGCTCAAGGAGGAGAAAGGTGGGTAATTTCTTCCTTTTTTTCTTCTGTGTGCTGTACCATGGATTGTAATATTTCGGGCAGCCTATGAGAGCATTGTAACACTCTGATTTGTTTAGGGCACAATACTATGGATGTTTAGACAGAAAGTAAGTCCTACAACTCCCAGCATTCCCCCACCAGTCAGGACTGTACCCTTAAAGGCTCTTTAGCTCCCGCTATCCTCCTGGCATTAAGAGAAGATAGCCCTGTCCCACCCCAGCCATATGTGCCCTGCTCCTATTGCTGCTGATCCAAGGGTTTGGATATTGTTTTTCCTTCAGAATGAAGAATGTGCACAGTAATATTTTAAAGTTGATTTTTTTTCAGTAATAGATACAGCAGCAGGGATACTCTCAAGATTTTCTCCCAACTACTGCAGCAAGTGAGGAGAAACTTCCTTGCTGCAGCAGAGAAATTGACAAGCAGCTTCTTTAAGAACTCTCTAGCAAAGAAGAGAAGGAGACAATGAAGTTAATGGTGGAGCGGCTGGCAATGAGGGGAGGGGGGACTGCATACCATCATCAACCACAGCAAAAACCACACCTGCAAACCAGATGAGGCAGGAATGGTACCTCAATTCACACCTGAAAGCGTTTTGCTACTACTGTGATAGATGCTCTAAAATTGCTCTAAACTAGCACCTTAAAAACGGGATGTCACATAGGAATATGATGATTTGGAAAAAATATCATCTGGATTCTCAGGAGTAATGGCGTGAGCAATGGAATTAATAATGATCATGATCATAATAATACTGGTGGAAAAAGCTAGTGTGGAAACACTCTTCTTGTTACTGTATGCAGGGGATCTTGACTCGGAGCAAAGTGTTAAAACTGAATGATCTTATACCTCTTCATTATTATTCTTTTTTTTTTAATCATTCAAGTACCAGAACATTTTAGACTATTAAACTTCTGAGAAGGATTTTACTCTTGTATGGAGCCCTGTATTTATTTGGGAAATGTATGTACTACTTCATATTCATTTCATTCATTTATTATATTTCTATACCGCCCCATAGCCGAAGCTCTCTGGGTGGTTCACAAACATTAAAAACCATTAAAATACATTATATAAAAACCATTCACATAATGACATAATAACACACCTAAAACAATCAGCCAGAGACAAGCAGAGACTCATTATACGCTGCCAAATGCCTGAGAGAAGAGGGCAGTTTTAACCTGGCACTGAAAAGATGACAATGTTGGCGCCAGGCAGGCCTCGTCATGGAGATTATTCCATAAATGGGGAGCCATAACCGAAAAGGCCCTCTCCCTTGTTGCCACCCTCTGAGCCTCTCTCGGAGGAGGCTCCTGGAGGAGGGCCTTGGATGCAGAGTGTAGTATATGGGTTGGTTCATGCCAGGAGAGGCGTACTGTCAAGTACTGTGGTCCCGAGCCATGTAGGGCTTTATAGATCAAAACCAGCACTTTGAATTGGGCTCAGAAGCATATAGGCAGCCAGTGCAAGCGGGCCAGAATCGGTCTTAGACTTTCTGGTCCCCGTTATTAGTCTGGCTGCAGCATTTTGCACAAGCTGCTGCTTCTGAACCGTCTTCAAGGGCAGCCCCACGTAGAGCACATTGCAGTAATCTAACTTGGAGGTTACCAGAGCATAGACAACTGAAGCCAGGTTATCCCTGTCCAGATTGGGGTGGAGCTGGGCCAGCAACCAAAGTTGGTAGAAGGCACTCCCTGCCACTGAGGCTACTTGAGCCTCAAGAGACAAAGATGGCTCCAGGGGGACCCCCGAGTGACGAACCTGCTCCTTCAAGGGAAGTGCAACCCCATCCAGAACAGAACAGGTTGAGCACCCTCCATCCAGTCAGCAGAGCCACCCACCAACAACATCTCAATCTTGTCTGGATTGAGCTTCAGTTTATTAGCCCTCATCCAGTATTGCACCCAGGCACTGATTCAGCACATCCACAGCCTCACCTGAAGAAGATAAAAAAGGAGAAATAGATCTGTGTGTCAGCATACTGCTGACAACGTACTCCAAAACTCTGGATGACCGCACTCAATGGTTTCATGTAGATGTTGAATAACATGGGGGACAAAAACAACCCCTGCGGAACCCCACACTGGAGAGTCCACAAGGCCGAGCAATACCCCCCAAGTACCACCTTCTGGAGCTGACCATCCAAGTAGGAGTGAAAACACTGCAATGGAGTGCCTCCCACTCCCAACTCGGACAATCATCCCAGAAGGATACCATGGCTGATGGTATCGAAAGCCACCGAGAGATCAAAGAGAATCAACAAGGTCACACTCCCGCGGTCTCTCTCCTGACATAGGTCATCATACAGGGCGACCAAGGCTGTTTCTGTGCCAAAACCCAGCCTGAACCCTGACTGAAATGGAGCAGTCTCATCCAAGAGTGCTTGGAGCTGGTTGGCAACCACCCACTCAAGAACCTTGCCCAGGAAAGGAACATTTGCCACTGGCCTAAAATTATTAAGATTTTCCGGGTCCAGGGAGGGTTTCTTTAGGAGTGGTCTCACCACCACCTCTTGGAAGCAGCCCAGGACCACTCCCTCATGCAAGGAGGCATTAATCACCTCCCTGGCCCAGCCAGCTGTTCCTTCCCTGCCAGTTTTTATAAGCCAAGAGGGGCAAGGATCCAATACGGAAGTGGTTGCACGAACCAGTCCAAGCACCTTGTCAACATCCTTGAGCTGTACCAACTCAAACTCATCCAAGAAAACAGGACAAGGCTGCGCTCTGGACACCTCACCAGATTCATCTGCTGTAAGACTGGAGTCTAAGTCACAGCAGATGCAAGAGATTTTGTCCTGGAAGTGCCTAGCAAAGGAATTACAGCGGGCCTCAGATTGGTCTACAGTCTCCTTAGGGCCAGGATGTAATAGGGCCACGAACGACCCTGAAAAGCAGCATATAGAAGATGGAACGGAGGCAGTGAAATGTTGTTTCTTTGCCGCCCTCACTGCCCCCGAGTATACCTTACCATAGGCACACACCAGGGTTCGATTGCACCCACTAGGAGTTCATCGTGCTCAAGACGTCTCTTATTTTGTTTCATCGCTCTCAGCTCTGGGGTCTGCCATGGAGCAGTACGAGCTCTACTCAGGAGAGGGCGCTCAGGAGCAATCACGTCAACTGCCCGGGTCATTTCTGCATTCCACGGATCAACCAGAGTTTCGATGTGTCAGCCGGAAAGCTCCCCAGAGCCCTCTGGAAACCATCCAGATCCATTAGCCACTGAGGGTGGAGCATCTTAATAGGGGAGGGGGGAAACACACAGCTAGAAAATACAAAAACGGCGTAAAGGTGACACCCCCAGTGCCCCTGGAAACACTGCCAGTGGCAACTAATCAGGGATGCTCGCACTGTGCCCACACACAAGCCTGGCTCAGGTCTTTGCCTGAACATGTGAGGGCTTAAAGTGAGCAGAGGGCTGGGACCATGCATGCTGGCCCTGCCTCCTACGTCTCCCGGCGTGTTGGATCCACCTCCTTCAGTTCAGGCCTCGCGGTGTTGAATCGGAAAGGTCTGAAAGGGAGTTCTGCTCGTGATTCACTTGAACCCATTCACTTGAACCCTGCCTTATCAGGATCCGTGGAGAGTTCTACTCACATCCAGGTGCACGTGTGTGGATCTCCCTTTTAGTCCTTGCTGATTCAATACAGCAAGGTCCAAACCGAGGTAGGTGGGTCTGGCGCACCTGGAGATGTAGGCCAGAGTGCAAGGCCCTGACCTTTTACTCACTTTAAGCTCTCACGTGTTCAGGCAAATATCTGAACAGGGTTACAGAGGCAGCCAATAAACTCACAACAGTGGAGACACACACCCCCCATACCCTTCCCCACACGATAGCAACTTAGTTATACTGGGTCAGACCACTTGGTCCATTTCGCACAATATTGCCGACACCGACTGCAGGGTTTCAGGCAGGAGTTTTCCCAGCCTACCTGGATTGAATCTGGGACTTTCTGTATGCCACACAGTGCTCTACCCCTAAGCTACCACCCTTCCCCGAACTTGCAAGACAACATGGCAGCCTGCCCACCCCACGAGCCCTAGCGGCACAGCCAGCAGCGCAAGTCCTCGGGCATCCCTAAAAGCAGGAGTTCGAATTCGCTTATGCTTCTCAGAAGCAGTGTTTTCAAGCACAACACACGAAGGGGAGAAAGGAGGGAACACAGAACGCAACACCCACCTTGCTCCCTGGGCGGGATGCCTGCAGAGGCCACACAGAGACTTCTTGGGGCAAGGGTTCAAAGCCTACCCAGGGAGAGAAAAGACTCTTTTGCCAAACACCCAAGGGGAGTGGCCAGGACATGAAACAAGGGCAGCCACAAGCACACACTGATAGCTGAGGACTTCAGTCACTCACTGTATAGGGAAGGGAGTTGGGAAGCAGGGCCTGGGAGTTTGAGCCCAACCAGTGGAAAAGGGGAAATGCAATCCTGGCGCGCACGCGCACGCGTGCACACACATATCAGGGGCAAAAAAGAGGATGCTCCTGGCTTCAACCCCATACCACAAACAACACAGAGCGGTTCCTTAACCACTCAGCCACAGCAGCAGACAGGAATCACACGTGTCATGAGGCATTTCTCCCCCACCACCACCACCAAGACCCAAGACCCCATCATATATGCCAGGAGCACAGAGGCTACAGCAGAAGGCCAGCTCTGGCGGATCAACTCACATTTTACACGCTGGAGGTCCTCAGTTTGAATCCAGGGCACAACGCCACACTTGGGGCATCTCTACACCAGCCTAAAATCCTGCATTTAAAATGGGGCTTTCTGCTTCCATTTTAAATGTGGGATCACAACTGACTCCCTTTACACGTGCTTCCTTCCTGCCCCCCCCTTCTCCCCTGAGTCTTCCATTATCTTTCATTGATGTCGCTCCTCTTCTTGCCACTTTAAGTCTTTTGACGGAGGAAACTCAAGCGGAACACAGCGGGGTAATTGGATAGCTCATTATCTGCGATCTATTTAAAACCGGAACAAAGGGGATTTAGTGCAGGAGGGTCACGGCAGGGTCATGGTGTCATGTAAAGATCCCGCAGACTTCCGTGAAGGAGCTTTCTCAATCGCAGGATAAAAGCTCCATGTGAAGAAGCCCATGGAAAGACGGGAGAGGCCCCCAACACCCAGGAAAACCTGAGCCAATCAGGAGGAATGGTGCATGAGCCAATCAGCCCATTTGGCCCACCCTCTCCCCCTGGCAACTCCTGTGACCAATCCACCCCCTCCATTTTGCCTGTTAAGCCAGCCCTGCCAGGTAGCATCCCCACAGTCTCCCTTGCCCCTTCCCCTCCTCGTCCCTCTCTTCACCCTTCCCTCCATCTCCAGCTGAATGCCTCCTACACCCTGGCTGCAGCACCTATCCAACCTGGACGCCCTGGAAGACCAGCCTCCGAATAGTCTAGGGAACCTGGGTGACAGGCTACTGCCTTTGAACCCATCAAGCTTCCCGAGTCCCATCTTGACGCCTGCTGAAACCAGATTGTACCTGGGTAAGGAAAAGGGTTCCTATCTATCACTCCCTAGCAACAAAGAAACAAATGCATGGAGTGCTGTTGGAGGGGAGTGGCGTTGAATCATGGGTGTGTCTGGAGTGCCTAGGCAAAGTACCAGTGAAGGTTCTAAATGGAGATGTGCGAGCAATGCGTGCTCAAGTGTCCCTGTGTGTTCTGAGCCCAGGCTGTATGGTACACAGTGCCCTTTCTCCATTGTTTCCCATCACCAGAGGTCTTCTTTGTTAGCTCTTAAATGTACACAACATGGGTCCAGAGAGATACAGCCCCGTGCTACATGCCCTATCATCTGCGATATGTGAGGTCTACTGGTGCTGGTATGCTGTGATTAGGTGCTGAGTTACAACATATCCTATGCTCTGTCATGGCAGTGGGGGCAACGTCCTCCCCCCATTGAAGTCAGTGGGAGGGAAATCCTTTGCACCAAGTCTGGGGCTGGTATCAACTAGCGCTGTCGATGGGAGCACAACGACAGATTGAAGGGGGGTATAAGGATCATGTTAAGTGTGCTCCCCCCATGTCTCCCACATCGCACCCATGACTCTGCCCCATTTTGGACATCCCATTGGCAGAATGATCACTGGCATATCTGGGGTGTTCCACCAGCGTATTTTATATGCCGGTGGCATATCTCACGTTCCACGGGCATAGCAGGGCTTCTGCCAAATCCTATAGACTCTCAGCCAGCAGATCTTGAGGATAGTATTGTGCCCTTAATCTGTCAATCAGTCCATGTCAAATAAAAAAAAATGCACGGAGCATCAATTGCTTCTTAGGTTATTTGCTCTGACTGATGTATCTGCCAATAAATCTCAACTACAGGTCAAAGAATATGTCGCTCAAGTCAGTCCATAAACGTAAGTGAAAAGCGTCACTAAGTATCCCAGGTTTGCAAAAGATGAGGCCATTTCCGGTGGGTGGGAGGGGTTGAGCATGAGAACTATCAAAGGTCCATATATTATGTTTAGCATTCCTCATCACCAAGGTTGCCATGGCACAGAGAAGTTAAACATGCGGGATGTAAAGTCTAGCTTGTTTTTGTTTATGAATCGAGTGTGGCTCCAAGCATAAGTCTGTCTTACAAATTCAGGGGTCATCTTCTTAGGAACATAGGAAGCTGCCATCTGTACTGAGTCGGACCATCTAATTCAGTACTGTCTACACTGACTGGCAGTGGCTACCCAGGGTTTCAGACAGGAATCTTTCCTAGCCTTACCTGGAAATGCCGGGGATTGAAACTTCCGCCCCATCCTACTATATGTGCATATGTTTTATATTGCAGACCACCTTCCTTGCTGTGGTCAAACGCAGATCCTCCCAAAATATATATCCAGATTTAGATTATGTGTGGTGCAATCAGGAGCATGATTATGGTTCCAAACAAGGTGTGTGCTCCCCGCGCACCTGCGCTAGTCCAACACATTAATTCATCTCCTGACAAGAACCTACCCACATACTACGCTCAACAACTAAGGCCCTCCTCCGGCTGCCTACACCAAGGGAAGCTTGGAAGATGGCAACAAGGGAGAGGACCTTTTTGGTGGTGGCCCCCAAATTATGGAATGATCTCCCCAACGAGGCCCGCCTGGCACCAACATTGTTATCTTTTCAGCGCCAGGTTAAAACTTTTCTCCCAGGCATTTGACAGTATATGTTTAATCGATCCTGGAATGTCTTATGATTATGGTTGTTTGTTTTTGAGATTGTTTGAAGTTGTTTTAGATAGATATTTCTTTTGTGTATATTGTCTGTTCATGTGTTTTTTTATGTAAATGGTTTTTAATCTCTGTATATTATAATTTTAATGTTTTTAATCTTTATAAACCACCTGGAGAGCTCCAGCTATTGGGCGGTATAGAAATGTGATAAATAATAATAATAAATAATTGCTTCACCATACCTGGCATCTCGCTGTAATACAGCACTACTACCATTACACATTTATTTAGCTCCTATATTGGGTAACGGCTGTAAAGCAAGGATACATGGTGGTGTCATTCATATGGTGCAAAAATAACAGGAGACATGTTATTTTTTCTTGAAGGGGCCAGTAGGAAGCAGGTCAAGTCAGATAGGTTCCCCCAGAAGTGTATGGACCACTCTCTCCTCCCCCACCCCCAGATTTCATTGGAGATGATCCTTCCAGGAACTGTCATACAATCCATGGTAATGGAATTTCTGACATTCCTTGCTACAAGTTTTCCCCTACATTGCTTTGTTGTTGTTTATTCATTCAGTCGCTTCTGACTCTTCGTGACTTCATCGACCAGCCCACGCCAGTTGCCATCCCCAGCTCCCCCAAGGTCAAGTCCGTCACCTCCAGAATATCATCCATCCATCTTGCCCTTGATTGGCCCCTCTTCCCTTTGCCTTCCACTTTCCCTAGCATCAGCATCTTCTCCAGGGTAATTCTCAAACCACCTATTTCACATGTGCCTTGCTAAAGCTAATAGGATGACTCTGGAGTAATTGGCATGTCATTCAACATTTTACAACCTAGGCCCTTAGAGCAGACACTCTTGAGCACCATCGTTCTGCTGCAAGGGATCGTGACCGTCAGGCTTTGAACTGATGATGTGGTTTCCCTAAATAAATATTTAAAAATATATTGGGCATGTGAAGAAAGTAGAAAAGAAAAGAAAAGTGAACATTCAGCTGAGAACTTTATAGAAAACACCACTGAATTAACTTACAGTACATTTGTTAAACATGAATAGCTCTAATAATGACATTTCATTTAACAATGCCCTTTGTCTTTTCAGTTCATCAGTTACCTATTTCAGTAATGAACTGCAGTCATACCATTCTGATTTTCTCCTAATGTAAAGGCTGAGATCACTTCGCTGCCAGTGGAGCATGATGCTATTATTCAGTTTGTGGCTTAGGAAAAAAAAGCTATAGAATATAGCACTGTTCTAATTGGCTAACAGATACCGACATCTGGGATTGCTAAGGGCAGCTGGTAATTCTGTTTCGCTTCCGATGGGAAGGAATAAAGTAAGCAAAGGAGAGGAATGGGTGAAAAAGTTGCATATGCAATTGTGAGCAGTGAATCCAGCATTCATTAGGGGAACAAAAAGACCAGGAGCAGTATATTAAATGCCATTTCCATTGTTCTTCAGCGAACAAGTTTGGTGTTAATGGGAAAAGTTTTAGCCTCAGTCAAGAAGCTGCAACATGAATGAATGTTTAACCAAGTCCAAAACAGGCTTCTGGACTGCTGATGGAACTATCAGGATACAAGAGTTTATATGTGAAGTCCCATTCTGATTCAATGTAAACACAGGACCATCCATCTACGTGACATGATGCATAAGGCTCATGATACAGAAGGGGTAATGAACCTGGATTCAAAGACTTCTGCTGGCCTCTTTTCCAGTCCCTGCATCTCCAAGGAATCTGCCATGCCTCTGGAGCTAAGAAAATGAGGCACTTTGAAGCATAAGCTATTTTCATTTTTCGACCACCAAAAAGAAAGGGAGTGGTGGGGGAGAGAGCTCTTCCAAAATATCATAATCAGGATAAAGAGTGGTGCTTTTCTTCCTTCTAACTAAAATTCCAGCAATTCAGCACAGGTCTTTAGGGAGTGGGGCGGGAGGAGACACAAAAAAGTCCCCCCCGCCCACAACTCTCCATGCCGAGTACTGATGCATCTATAGATCTCTCTCAATTACCCACAGTAAATTTAGGCATTGTACAAGAGCAAATTTTACAGTCCATGAAGAGATGAAGTGAAATCTAGATGAAATTCATTGTGACAGGTTCTCCGTTAGTGCCCTGATGTGTCTGTATTACAGAAGATAGACATTCTATTAGCATGGAAGCTCCCATAATGGACTGTGAATCATTTCAGGTAATAGAGATGCCAAGTGGAATGACTGAAAAAGCACTATTGAATTCCATTAGAGGTCTTTGTTTTTGAATCAGTCATTTCTTTGTGAATAGCCAACTATATACTTCTTGACCCTATCGGGGAGTAATAATTGTGAACTAATATCACAAAACATTAATCTGAGTTACTGTTCAATTAAAGCTACTTTCTCTGGGATTATTTCTCTACTACCAAATGTGAAATGGGCTATGATGACTATTCCAAATATGTTTTTGGGGGCTTGTGCTATTGGAGAATGCACTTTCTCTATTAGGCTTCTCCAAATTTCAGTCTCAGTTCATTAGGTATGGGGTAAACTACTATATTAGTTTTCTTTTTGAAAAACCGCATAACACAACACACAACCATATTTGCCAAACAGAAATAAAGGTAAACAGCTTTACAAGAAATGCTGTAAATAGTCCATGCACAGGACTTGGTTAATTATTACTAAAATCAATAAATAACTCCCCATCTTACAAGCCAAACAGTGCCACCTTATCTATCCATCACATATGATTTATCCAGCTTCATAATTGCTTGGATAATTAGTACAGGATTTAGGTTCATTTGGCATGCCAAGCCCTTTGGGAATGGCTGAATAATTACCATTTGTGGAGGCGATCAAGTTATGAATTATTCTTTCCCATACAGAAAGGTGGCTGGGGAACTTAGCAGTATGTCTTTCTTCACTCACAACCCTTAATACAAATATGGGGTATATGCATCATTCCATGTCAAATGTCCTTCAGATGAAATATATTTTAAGATTTTTTTAAAAAATGCCTATGAGCTGCCATCCTTTCAAATACATTTTGAGATGGTGTGTACTCTTCTAGGCAGAGAGGAAGAGGTGCAGATAACAGGCCTGTGTATGACCTACACCCTATACACCTGTGCGTTGACAGAGGCACTGCTTCTTCCTCCCGCTGTGAAACAAGTAAGATGGAGCTTCAGGAGTCCTGGATCAACGTGATCCGTGATTGTGTGTGTGTGTGTGTGTGTGTGTGTTGGGAGGCATATGTGCTGAGGATCAGTGTAAGTCACACTGGTCTCAGAAAAGGACAAGAAGATCAGCAGTTTATTTTAGACCTGTATATTTCACTGTTCTCATCTATGTTTAAGAGGCCATTTGGAAAGTGGGGGGCAGGGAGAGAGAATATTAAAGCCAATAGGATTCATCTGTGTATTTTCCTGTTTCCAAGGTATGAATCTTGATCTTAGAATTTTGTTTTTAGCTAATCTGTCACACCAATGAATGCTGAAGAGCTCTTGCAAAATTAACTAAACCAAAACCCTTCCCTGGCCTTAACCTTTGTTCTGTATCATTTGTTAAATAATCATAAAGCTATTCAAATATACCTGAAAATGGGGTTATATTTTTATAACCCCTCTCTGCTTTTGTAGTAATGCTCAGAGAAATCAATGGTAAATAGGTGCCCTATGCAGGATTTGCCACAATGCCCCAGACATAGTATTGCTCTATGGCAGGGCTACCCAACATGATGCCCCTGGACACCTTTCTTGGTGC
Organism: Heloderma suspectum; assembly: GCF_057233095.1. Lineage (NCBI taxonomy): Eukaryota > Metazoa > Chordata > Lepidosauria > Squamata > Helodermatidae > Heloderma > Heloderma suspectum. Next base: position 157,949,501 of record NC_139458.1, on the reverse strand, counting down.
CCTCCAAGATGCTCTACACCTCCCATCTTTAACTTAACACATTTTCATACTGATAACTGGGTATGCTGTGAAATAGGTTTCTGTTGCTGCTGAAAACTGTGGGTTCAATTAGTTGTTTAGTGTGTTGGGACTCAGACTATGCCTTGTACTAAGTCTTTTGGGCAGGTTACTTGTCCTTTGTTGCAGCTCCCATGGCAGCCATTTTCTGGTGGTGACCAGGACAGTTTCTCAAATTGCCAAATGTGTCCACAGCCCAAAAAGGTTGTCTATCTCTGCTATACAGGTTTCACGTATCATAAAGCTATCTAAGCTGCTCAACCTTAAGCATCTAGAGAACGATCCATTCCCATTCTCTTCTCTGAAATGAAGCCCTTTTGGGGATTCTCGAGAGCAGGAGTTGGCAACATGGCACCCGTGGGCACCCGTGCACCCTCGGACGCCTTTCTTGGCACCTGCCAAGGTGCCCTGTCCCTCCTTCTTTCTTTCTGTTCTAATACCAAAATTCTTACTGGCAGCTGGGATGGCTTCACAACAAACTGAGGATCTCTAGCTGCTCCCATCTTATTTCCCCATGAATCCATTTGGGCCACGGTGGCTGCAGGCCAATGCTTTAATCTGCAGTATGACCATTTTGTGATGGTGCCCAGGACAGTTTTTCAAATTGCCAAATATGCCCGTAGGCTAAAAAAGGTTGCCTATCCCTGCTCTAGAGGGTATGTGGTATAACTCACTGGTATATTTTTCTGAGTGGGAATATTCCTGCACATGCTCAGTAGGGGAGTGAGATAGGGAGTGGTCACCAGTTTAGGCAGTTACCAAAAGTGCAGTGTAGAAGAAGCTTGCTTTCTCCTCTCTGTAAGACCCTGAACCCTTGAGACAGGTTAGTAGGGAGGTTTTGTTTTGAATTTTTTAAAAGAGTCATGATTTTTTTTTTTACAAATGCAATGAGTTGTTTGTTGTTTATATTCTTTGACTTTGTATAAAGGGCTGTTTAACAAGTTGTTTCTGTGTTGCTGGATCCTGGTCCATTTTGAGAAGCTTGCTGTGGAGCTGGAGTGAACTGAGTAGAGATGTTTTTCCTTCATCGGCCAGCAGAAAAATCAAACTTCAGAGAGAAGTTGTATTTATATTTTTGTTGTGGACTCAAACTAAAAGACAGAACCTTGGGAGGTCTGTACTCTGTTTTATTGTTTTGGTGATAAGTGAATTGTTAGGCATGTAAAATTATCACATGTGAATTATTATTGTTTTTAATTAAGAAATTAAAATGATATATGTTAATCGTCCCTGTTCAAGGCCTTTGCTGTGAGGCCCTTTCAAGAACCTGGAGAAAAGTGTTACGCTACCTTGCAGATGAAAGTGAACGGGAAATACTTTGCATGCTTCAGAACCACTGAATCACAGCTCCGCTCTTTCATAATCTTTCATAAATGCAATAGCATAGCAGGCTCACCTTGCCCCACCTGCCTAGCCTGGGAAGTTGCTGGTAGTGTTACATTACATTACATTGGTAAAAAGCCACATTATATGGCATCACGGGTATAAGCATCTACAGCAAGAGTGGTCAACTTGTGGCCCTCCATGTGTTTTGGCCTACAACTCCCATCAACCCTAGCCAACATAGTCAATGGTGAGGGTTCCTGGGAGTTGCAGGCTGAAACATCTGGAGGGCCACAAGTTGCCCACACATGATCTACAAGATTTGGATAACTGTATTTCTTCTCTCTGTTCTCTTGAATTATAAGGAAAATAACAAGTCATTTGGGGAGGGGAGCGGAGTGGGAGCACTCTTTATACAGAACATATTTAAATGTTGTTTTCTTTTTTTTATCATAAATCCCATGAGATGGCTTTTAAAAAAATAACAGGAAATTCTAGGTTTTCCAAAGACAATAATCCATTTTCAAATCTGAACGATCAGTGCTATACTTCTGCGCTGGAGTTAACTGCGCCCATGGCTTGAGAATGAGACTTTCCTTACTGTTGTAATGACAGGTGTAAGATTAACTTTGTTAGGTGTTGAACCACTCATGCAAACTAAATTAAATTAATGGAACAAATTTCTATCATAATTAAGATAAAAATTCATGTCAGCTGTAACCTTGCTATACACTAATTATGTACAAATGATTTATCATCTGTTTCGCCCAGAATATTAATCCTCACCTCATTGATAACTCCAGCCAGTGTTAAGAGATGAGCGTTGATGAACAATGACAGATTGGGCAGCCACACTGCAGAGTACCTGCACAACCAGGGAAGCCAATAAGATTTAAATGGCACTTTTTATTTAGAAATCCATTCCCATGGAAACAGATGCATGCTTAATGAGGGGCATGGAGATGATTTCAATAATGATAGATATTGGAACAGTGGGCAGAGCCAATCAATAACAATTAACCGCTTAGTCTACTAAAGCTATAGTTCTATAAAGCAGGTTATATACACATTAGTCGAAACTCGGTTCAAGATGTGTTTTACAGAACGTAAAGTTATTTACTTTAATAATCGTGGAAGGCACTGCATAGATTATGCATGCTAACAAGCCAATTTTTCTAACTCTTTTAAAAAGAAAAATGAATATGAAAAAAGACCGACATGCTTGGAAATTCTTGGAATGGTCCAGATGTGGCATCAAAAAGTAATCATCACACCTCTCTGGCTACTGATAAATCCTTTGATGAGTCTCTAGCTTTGTATTCCTGTTTGTTCCTCAAACAGCTATTTGGGAAGAAACAGCAGACGCGATCAGCTTTACATCTCATAGGCTTCTTTTTTATACACAACAGAGCTTGGGCATGAACAAGGACTTGTGGTCACTCTGCTGGATTCAAACTGGCACCTTGATCTTTCTTCACAAGAAGGCACAGCAGATGCAGCAGCAACAGAATGTTCTTTAGCAAATTTTGGAGCATAAAGAAATGGTCCATAATATAATTACAAACGCACTGTACTCAGTATGGGCCAAGCTCATCTGGTAGCATAGGCTAAACGAGAGAACCATTACGATCATATAAAACCTGACCTGCTTCAGGGGCCAAATGGGAGGATTGTTCTATCTCTCCCTGGTCTTTCAGTGCTGTGGACAAATTTTATCTTACTGGAGAAGGGTATACAGTATATTTTATAAGCAATTCCTCTTGGCTATAAAACCCTTTGTTTCATTTAAGAACCATTCTCACATTTTTTTCACTTTATTCCTTCTGGTGAGACCAGTTTTGGATGACCTGTAGCCTGGACCACTAATGATGAATGCAAGATCCCTGACAAATGTTGAAAGTTCACAATGGCTCATTGGCCTCAAACATTTTAGAAATCTTGCAGTGTGTGAATGCCCACACCAAGCTAGACTGAAGTTACAGATTCATTTCATTTAAACTATCAAAACAAACCTTGAAGCTGAACAGCAGCCTAGATGCTGAAGTTACAACAATGAATGAACCCAATTCTGTAGGCCTTAGCCTATTGACTTCCTGCATTGAACAGGGGGTTGGACTTGATGGTCTTGTAGGCCCATTCCAACCCTACTATTCTATGACTTCTGAAGGACTATGAATTTATGTTTGGTTATGCAGCAGAGACTAAGTAAAGCTCATTCACCAAACATTGGCTATCATTTTTCCTGGTTATTTGCAATCATTTTCCACCACCACCCTTCCCTTTTACAGCCAGAAAAGGGGTCCGTAGCCATTGTGTGGTAGAGACTGATATCCATCACTCTCCATGGCAGTTTCCACTGAGCAGTGAACCACTGATGAGAAAAATGTTTGGTTTGAAAGTTAGCAATATTATTAGCATAGAGAAAATCTCCCAATGCCCATGATAGAAGCAATGTCCATGAGAAACAATTGCAAACAGGGCCAGTCCTACCATTAGGTAGAGTGAGGCAGCTACCTCAAGAAACAAATTTTTTGGGGGGGTGGCATGTTGGGAGGACAGAGTTGTGCATGCCATGTGGCCTGCCCTGCATCTCCTAAGCCAGCCTGGTGTCCTCAGGTACCATGGAGAACACTGCCCCATCACCAATGTTGAAGTTAGATTTAACTGCCAGTATAGCTTGCTCCTCTGCATGGAATGGGAGGCAGGAGCCATCTTGTCCTTTGTCTCAGGTAGCAAAATGTATTGGGCCAACCCTGTCTACAAAATGGCTATTTCATGTGTACCATATTTTAACAAGATCCCAGGGAAAAAGGACTCATGTTATGTATGCCTCCTGGCTATAAGAACGATATAAGCATTTTTCTGTTATCAAGATATCCAGATAAATAAGGGTCTATGCTAAGCCAGTGATAGTCTTACGAGCCATTCTGCTTTGCATTAGCTTTCAGTTTATTAAATTTCAGCTTAAACTAAGAAAGAAACAAGGTCCTCATACTTCCCAGAGAACAGCATTTCTTTTTCTGCACTTCTAGCAATTTCAGGGCTAATTGCCTTTGAATGCGTAAATGCAGATAATTAGAAGAATCATATGTAGAAAGGATTAGACAGGGTGTATGCAGAACAAGTCAAGTATTTGATTCTCCAATTTAATTTTGGATCTAATATCAGCTTTAAGTAACAGAAAGAGCAATAAGATTTATCATCCTCTCTTCTCTAGGGGAAACACATCTGCTTTGAACCTAATCAGCCACATTCTATCTCCAGTACTGTGCTCTAATGGGGGAACGTTTATGTGGCAGAACAAAAATGGATCATAAACACTACAAGTCAGATGTGGCAACTCAAAATTGCCCTACACATTCTCATGAAGATTCAGTGCCTGCGTTATGCAATGTCTATTACTTCTCCTCCCCGCTTCTCATGAATAAAAATTAGGAAAGGGAGGGAATCCCAAGGGGAAGTACATTACAAACGAAAATCACATAAGCGTGCATGCACCTATAAACCACACACACAATCAGTATGCAGAATAATATCGCTTATGGTAGGTTAATATTCTTTACATGCAGCCGACCATTCCGTGATGCTGCAACAGCCCATTGTTCTGAGAAGCACCGGCCTCATAGGAAGCTGCCTTACCTTGAGTCTGTCTCTAGTCCAGTATTGTCACCTTTGGCAGGCAGCGACTCTCTAAGGTCTCAGGCAAAGGTCTTTCCTGGTCATGCTCCCTGACATCCACTTTTAACAGGAGGTGACAGGGACTGAATGTGGAATCTTCCATATGCAAAACATGCACTCTTCCACTGGATGTATCCTCATGGATATCCCAGGGCCAGAGGGTATCCTCAAAGGGTGAGGATCTGGTAGTGAACAACTGAGAGTGGAATATAGCATTATTGTTCTTGTAGACCTCAGTACCATCTAGTACTGACCACGGACCTCTGTGCAAGACAGGATGCTACTCCAGTTGGGATGCAATAAGCAGAGGCTGCTTTTGCAACATAGAAGCCATTCTATTCAAGGCATCTCTGGTAAATCTGGTCTCTTGATCTTGAATTTTTCGGTTATTTTATCCAGATGTGGCAACACAAAGTTCAGCACAGAATATAACTGCAATGGTAGACCTTGAGACTTATTGTAATGCATACGTGGATGGCTATGTAGCCTTCCTCTGATAATGAGCATCTGGATATCCCAAGCTCAGCTACCATGCATTTCTTATGAAGGTGTTCCCAGAGCAGGTCTTGAAAGATCAGGCCTTCCGAACCACGCTGTGGGATCAGCCGGGATAGGGGTGGGGCCGGGAAAGGGGTGACAGTGAAGTTCGAGGGGTAAACCATGGGGATGCCAATGTTTTCTTCAGTTTACACAAGCCCTGGCCCAACCTAGATCCATTTAGGACCTCTGCTGTATCTCAGTAAGTCCAAAGTCTGGTCTGACAGCAGGATCTGGGAGAACTAGACCCACAAATCAAATAGTTAGACCAGATGAGGGAGATTGCACAGGGACATTGAGTCTAAGAAGTGTTTTTCTTTCTTTCTTTCTTTCTTTCTTTCTTTCTTTCTTTCGGTTTTGCTTTCTGATTACACAATAAATTGTCTCTTACACAGGCATTGGCTAGATGTCATCATTATGGTTCAGTACAAATGAACACTGACTGGCCCTGTGGTTGTTGCTGACTATAAACTATCTGTAACATCCTGCTGTGTGGCAAGGTGAATTTTATAATGCCCTTGTAACCAGCCATAAATGTGGAGCAATATGTACTGGCATAGTGAGGTGTGGTAAATTTTGCCCCATGGTGTGGCCAGATGCTATGGCGGCCCACGTGACTGAAGTTGCCCCAAGTGATTTTAGCAGCTGCCACTAGGGTTGCCAACTTTTCAGCTGGCCTTTGCAGCCATGTCTTGAATAGCAGCTTGACGGGTTGGTGATTGTGTTCACCTTCACATTGAAAAATTTCACCTGCGCACCAGATTGCTGTTAAAGGCATAAGAGTAGGCCATGCCATTGTTTTCTGGTCAGTTGGCAACCCTAGTAGTCCCCATGGGGCAGATGTCTGTATCCATCTACAGTTGGGTAACAACTTGTCACTGCCAGTATCTAAGTTTGGATCGGTTTGGCATAAGAAATGAACTCGTGCATCTTCTTGCATTCTTCTTATCTGCTTACAAACCTTCCTGCCAGAGATAATTACATGAGTCAGATGATGCAAATAAACATTATTTCTGGGATGCAATAAGCAGAAGCTGCTTTTGTAACATAGAAGCCATTCTATTCAAGGCAACTCTGGTAAACAACCAGTTTTATGCGGACATCTTTAAAAGAGGAAATTAGCCCACTGCACAGCTAGGCTTTAATGAGGATTTGAAGACAGGGTCATAGGTGTATTTCTTTCTCCTTTTCCTCTCCACTAGCCTAATGAGGAAAGTGACAGACACTGAAACACTTCACAGTTGAGTAATTTCCCAGGCATCAACAACTGCAATGTTCATGGAAGCCCATGTTGGAGGGGCTCTCCCACCCGCCCCCGAAAGCAATACAGTAAACATGGACTGGGTATGTGGGCCAGAATAAGTTATCACTAGGATAGAGATCTTGGGGCAGACTCCCCTAGGAAATTTAAACCCAAAGAGTCAATTTAAGGCATCCTCAGCAGTGCGTTCAATTAAAATTAAATTTGAAAAAAAGGTTGGGGGAAGGGCAGGGAAGAGAGATCAGCTGCCGTTCTACCAGACCACCTGCTCAAAGGAAAGAAGGCGAGAGGAAAAATTGTTTGCAAATTGCGGAATAACATCTACCTTTCACAACTTTTCACCATCCAGCTTCCATAGAAAGAAAGGAACTCGTAGCAACTGACTCACCTCTAAGAAAGAACGAGAAAGAACTGCCTTTTTTACATGTTTAAGACACTGACAGTTTTAGGTTCTTCCACAGAGAGGAAGATATAGGATGCAATCCTATGCATGTTTAGACAGAAAAAATTCCTTCAAGTCCCAACATTCTCCAGCCTGGTGGCTGAGGAGTTCTGAAAGTTGTAGGACTTTTTACTGTATAAACATGCATAGGATTGTGCCCTTAATGTCAAAAGTGGGACCCTGATGCCATAGTGTTGCTGGCTGTCTCTGTCACTGTGTGGTTGCCTGTCTCCTTTTTTCTTTTTTCATCCTAGACACTTTCAGCTGCCAAACACCTCAAGGCCTCAAAGTGCCGAAGTTTCAGAAATAATTCTAAGACAAGTTTGATATCTCAATGGTCACCTACTGAAGTCTGAAAAATCCACGCTAGACTTCCCATACTGCTAAATGTCTGTTCTTCGTTTCTCATCTATCTCCCCCGACCCTCTCTCAAAACATCAGAAATGGCCACATCTGAATATAAGACATTGGATGGAATTGTGTTTTTGTTTTTTGTAACCTTTATGTAGTTCAGCAAAAAGCAGGCTTTCAAAAAAAATAATAAATCCAGGATATCTGCACCCTGACAGTGCTTCTCGTTCCTTTTAAACGAGATTTTGTTTTAATCTGGATTTTGTTGTTAGCTGCTTTGAGGCAGAATATAAATTAATAAAATAAATAATGTGAAAGCTTGGCCATTCTTCTAAACTCAATCTATCTGCCTCAGCACTGTATCTGACCCCGCCACCCTAACGAAGCCATCTATTTCATAGGAGAAATTGTGCAAATCCTGGCATCCAGCCTGCTGTTGCAGAGTTCAAGCAAGATTCTGTGGATTGAGGCACAAATACAACACTGACATTAGAAGAGACTTTAGAGAGGAAGGATTTGTTCACAAAGCACATAGTTAAACTGTGGAATTTGCTGACACAAGTTGTAGTGATGGCCGCCAACTTGGATGGCTTTAAGAAAGGATTAGACACATTTCTGGAGGAGAAGGCTTTCCACGGCTGCTGGAGAGCTTCTCCTATTGGGCAGTATCGAAATGTGTGCCTGCCCTCGCCTGTGCACCACGTGGCCTACCCTACACTGCCCTTGGCTGCAATAGAGGATGTTTTCCTATTGCCAGTGTTGAAGCAGGATTGAAAAGCCAGTTCAGTCTGCTTCTGTACATGGAATGGGGTGAGGGCACCATCTTGTCCTTTGCTTCAGGCAGCAAATTGTCTTGGGTTGGGCCTATGTATTAGTTAATAAATAGTGGTGCAGCTAGGGCTGGACCTTGGCAGGGGAAATGACCCTCCACAGTGTGGCAGGTAATAGAGGAAGAGGCAAACAGGTCTTCTGTCAGCATCTGGGCCAGCATGGGCATGAAGCGGCCCACCAGGACTAATGCTTGCCACAACAACCTTATTTTTAAAAACATATTAGGGTTAGGGGGCAGCTGACTGGGCATGTACATGGTTAGAAATAGTTACTTTGGGCGCAATCCTATGGGGATGGCCGTAACCCTCCAAACTCGGAGGCTTACAGCCATCCAAGTCAGAGCGGGAGGAGCGGTAGAGGTGATGCAGTCCCCCCAGTCTGCATTTTAGGTAGACAGGCGTTTCACCCATCTAGCTGATGCGTTGGGGAGGGGGAGGGAAGGAGGCTGGGGACAGCTCATATCCCCACCTCCCCAGTCCCCTCCCTGCCCACACTAACGTCCTCTTTCTGTCATCTCCAAGGTCTCCAGTGCAGTTATCTCCATCTCGCCTGAAAAAGGTGCAAGAGGGACAGGGACGTCGGACTCCTGGGTCCAAGTTCGGAGTGCTGCCTCTGACCTCGGATCCACGGATCCGAAGTATCCTATGGCCCCCCCAGACTCTGACTAGGATTGCTCTCTTTGTTATTTTTACTTCAAAAATATATTATCCTTTTCTACAACAAAGCAGCGCTTATTCCCAAGTACATGTGTTTAGCACCAAGATAGCAGAAACAAACTCCATTTTATTCCTGTAACCATGATGGTGCCATGAATTATGTGTGAAAAGGCACATGCTCAAAGTATTCCTTTTTCATCAGGGTTGGCAAACAGTTTTGTTTTGTTTCTTTGCTCTAATGTATTGGGAACGTAGATGCGGTTGTGAATGATGGAGTGGCGGGGAGTGGAGAAGAGAGCTGTTGATTGTGCGCTTCCCAAGTGAAGTAATACATATGGCTATCTCGAGGGGCCCAATAAGACCATTAAGTTCAGGGTCTAAAATCACCTAGCTGCGCCAAATACACATGGTATGTAATCAGCACGACAGTGGTGCCATCCAAGCTGAATCTGGGTGAAAATCAAAATCTCAATGTGATTCCTGCCTGTGTGTAGTTATCCTATGTGTATCAATTACTTTCTGGAGGCTGGAAATGTATGTGAAAGGTATCATCCAAAGATATATAGAGTAATATATTACTGTTTAGTAAAGTCTAATCATTCCTTGCTTTAAAAAAAAAAAAAAGAATTGGCAAAATCAATAAAAAATGTGCCATGTATCTTATGTGAGTACTATAATGAACATGGAGCCTTTTAAAATTCCTATCTGATGCCCATGCTAGTTAAAGAACATATTTAATATATGCAAGAGTGACATCTTTTCGAGGTTTCTTTTACTTTATTCAAATTACTAATCATTTAGATCCTATCTGAAAGCCTTTCCTCCCTCGCTCCCCATGCATGCTTAACCTAATTAACTATAAATGAGAAAAAATGCTATTCGCATAAAAAGAAAATGTTAACCTATAAATTATCCAGCTCTCCCGACTGCAGCTGGAAACGCCCCCCTTAGAAAAGCTAAAAAATTTGGTGCAGTATTGTTGGCACACCGTCTAGCTAGAATCACCAGCAACTATTACAGAGAAAACCCTCACCGCCACCATTTTGTATAACTGAAGGCAAATTTTGCTTGTGTCGAATTCTCTCTTTGTTTTCAAACTCATAACAAGCTCTACGTTTTTCTAAGAAAATCTGCAGTCAGGCTGAAATCACCAATCAGTTGGTTAGTGTGACTCAGGCCTTTTGAGCTACATTTTAGTTTTGGAGCCTGATTTCTATGCCAGGTCTTAATTTGCATACATATGAAGTATTTCTGAGCACATGCAAGAGAGTTCATGGAAGAAACCAGGGCTCAGTAGTACGGCACATGCTTTGCATACAGAATAACCTAGGTTCCATCCTTGGCATTCTAGTTAAAGTACCAGGTAGCAAGTTATAGAGAAGACCCCTCCCTGATACTGTAGAGAGCCACTGCCAGTCAGAAAAGGCAATACTGGGCTAGATGGACCAATGGTCTGACACGGTATAAGGCAGCTTTATATCACTATCAGCTATCTCCTCATCACTGAGTGATCACACAGCAAATGCATGGGTAGAACAATCGATAGGTCTTTCAGAAGGGAAACAAAAGCGTTCACTTCAAAGCAGATCAAAGCTCCAGCACATGTAGTTTTAGGGAAGAATGCACCAGTATAACATACCTACAAAGTCATGAACTGCTGGTTTTATAATGTGGATTTTTTAAAACAGTTCTAAACCAGAGCTATGAGATTTACTGGCATCCTTGAAAACAATGCATATACAGTTTTGATTCAGTCAAAACTGCGTGTGAGATGATTTGCCCAGCAACAAATTATTCGAGCATGTTATTTAGTCAAGAGAACTCTTAATTAAAATATCCTCAAAATATCACCTGCATTGATATAGTGCAACATCTATATCAGTCAGTTAACAAGCTGTTTAATTGGCTAAAAGCTAAAATGTTAATCATCTGACAACCTTAATTACTGGCCGTGCTGGGCACTGAGTGGGAGCCAGGAATCAGAAGCCAAGAATCACAAGCCAGGAGCCAGAGCTGAGCATTAAACACAATAATATATTATTGCCTAAACAAAGTCCCGACCTGACTGCCTCTATAGGCCTTCTAGGGCTGAATCTACACATAGCATTTTTACCGTTATCATACTACAGTGATAACTATGGGTGCCCATTGGTGTCATGTGTACCAATAGTTATAATTGCAGTATGATAACGGCAAAACGGCTATGTGTAGATTCAGCCTATGTCAGGGGAAGTCAACAGCTGGTTTGGGTGAGTGGAGACACTCCAGAGCCAGTGAACACTTCACAGCCCACATAACACCCTGGCCCAAAGCTCCAGTGGTTAGTGGTTTATTACATATATCTTTGGGGTTCCCAGTTCTTATCCCAGTAGCCCCTGACAAGGTGACCTCCACACTATGGTTGTGCTACAATTTTGTTTCCCGCTTCCACCCTCTAAAGCAGGGATGTGCAACCTTTTTGGTCCCAAGGACCGGATCAGGTGTCATGTGCAATATACAAGTCTCTCTCTCACACACACATGCACCAGTCACTCACTCAAATTCACCTCCTTCCCACGAGCATTACAGAGATATGTCACTTACTTTGATCAAGTGAAACCAACACTCCTCTTCCCAGAAACCTCAGTTCTCAAACCACCCGGCCATCCAGGAATGCTAGCTGTTCTTCCTCCTCTAATCCATTCTCTTACTGAAGGATCCTGACATCCCAAACCCTGTTACCTCCCTTTTTTCTGGACCCCCCCCCCAACAAAATAGGAGGAAAACTCTCTACGAAGCGCCTCTATGGTTCCTGCCATAGAAGCCCTGTTCCTAGAAAAACCTAGAAGACAGGGAAAAGCCTTGGCACACTGCTTCCTGGGATGCCCTGGGAATGTTCTACATACAAGGCTTCTATGGCAGGAACCACTGTGCCCAAAAGCATTTTTTCTTTTACCCGCTAAGATTTTTCTGGTGACCTGGGAAGGCTGCCAGACAGGGCTTGGGGAACCACCTGCAGCCTACGGACCACACTTTTTGCACCCTGCCCTAAAGCAGTCATTTTTCTATAATAATACAGGAGGAAGTGTGTGTCTGTCAGCTCCGTAGCTCCAAGACCATGAAACCTAGGCACCTGAAACTTGGTGTGCATATGAAGAGGACCCTAGGGGAGTGCACATCAGGGTAGTTTGGTTTTACAATGCATTAATTAATTGTAGTTAATTAAAATGTGTCTGTGGGTTTGAAGGCTGCAGTACCATCTTTGGTCACTAGGTGGCAGACCTCCCTAACCAGCACACAGCTTGCAATACAGTTTGAAGCTGGGGTGTGGAGGGGTAGTCTGAGTTATAAGGCTGCCCCTCCCCCTGCTGTAGGGCAGCCCCCTCAGCGGAATGGAGTTGACAGACCTCTTCCTCAAGGCAATATAGGAGTGCACTATGCCAGGGGCCATGCCTAGAGCTTCATTCAGCCAGGGTGGGCACAATTTGTCCAACTCTTGACAGCTGCGTCACTTTGCTTGTAGGCTTCGCAGTATGTATGTGTGTGGTGCAGCTATACCTGCCTGTGTTTGTTCCATGGGAGTCAATAAAGAGCAATGTTTTGAAATCCACTATATCCCACGGTTGTACAAATCTGAAATTAAACAGAATATTTGGCAGCCTTAATTGGTTAAATCATTTTGAATCCAAAATCCACAGTTGGACAATACCTTTATGAGGACCAACCAAAATTACACAAAAATGTGCAAGCTTTTTTGTCCTTGCCTTGCACATTCTTGTGAAATTGTGGTTAGTCCTCATAAAGGTATTGCCCGGCTATGGGTTTTGATTTTTTTTTCTTGTCAAGGACTAACACACAGTTCTTTGCTTTTTAAAAACATGTTGAGGTTCATCACACAAAGCTGAAATCCAGCATCATTACTGGGGCTTTCTGGTTTCTTTGCAGGGTAACAATGGGCTCCTTTACATGGGGGACACATGATTTGAATGTCAAACTTCCTTTCTCAGCAGTGTTCTATATGTTTCATTATACAACACCATCTAGCGGCTGTATTATAGTGCAACACCGTCAGTACACACTATATCTTGCATTAACGTTTGTTATTGGGTTATCTCTAATCTTTTTTTAAAAAACAGGATAAAGCTCAAAAAGCACAGGAGATGCTCTGAAGGTTGACGATGTCATGTAAAGGACCCGCAAGCTTCTGCGAGTGACCAATCACGAGCATGTAATAAAAGCCCCATGTAGAAATGCTCTTTAAATGTAGGTTTAATCAACAGAATGCACTTTTTTCCAATGTGAACACATGTCCAATATCTCGCAAACCCTGTTCCGCCACTGGCTGAATCTGCAAGCAGAATAATGTATGAATTTCCAGCTGCAAGTGGTTACCCTTGCTAATTATTTGGTAACCAATGAAGAATGCAGTGGAGGTGGATTGTTAAGAAAATATATTACAGCAGTGATCCAATACTTGCCCTCACTCCCTGTTGAACTCCAGGCATAATTCAAGGGGCTAAGATTGCCTTATAATGCTCTAAACATCCTCAACCATACATACCTTAGGGCAGAATTCAAGCTTATACCCCCACCAATTCTTTTCCATCCTGCCAATTCCCTTCCACAAGCTGTGGGTCCTGCCAATCCCGTTGCACAAGCAGGAGCCACCTCTCAAGCAAGGGAGATTTAGCACTTCCTACAGGAAGCCCCGAAACGAGCAGAATTTTGGGAAGGAGGCAGGTTGGAGGAGCTCCCTTATGGGAGCTCCGCTGACCTGCCTCCTTCTCAAAATGAGCATTTCGACTTGTTTCGGGTTGCCCTGGAAGCCCGGAAGCACTGTTGCGCAAGCAGTGGGGGCCGCTTGTGCAATGCAATTGGTGGGGCATAAGAGAATCAGCGGGAGTGTAAGCACCCTGTTGGATTCTGCCCTTAGAGACCACCTTCTTCCTCCTCATCTGTTATGATCTCCATAGCCCAATCAGCCAGCGAGTCTGGATGTTAACCAAAAGGGTGGTGGTTTGAGCTCACCCAGGACCGATTCCAAGCCACACCTTGCTAAAACGGCTGCATGGTGAAGGCAAGAGTCCTATTATCTGTTGGGGTGTTACCACCGTTCAGTGGTAGGGCACCTGCTTTGTATAGAGAAGATACCAGGTTCAGTTTGTGGAATTTCCAAGTAAAAGAATCAGGTAGCATGGGAAAGACCTTTGCTTGAGACCCTGGAGACTTGCTGCTGGTCAGAGCAGACAATACTTGGCTAGATGGAGTGGTATAATACAGCTTCTTATTATCTTTAAGCTTAGCCAAGGATGCCTTTTTGATTATGGCTTTTCCACGTGGGGCTTTTATCCTGCAATTGAGATTGGTTACTCACGGAAGTTTACGAGTCCTCTACATGATGTCGTCAACCTCCAGCACCACTCCCATGCTTTCCAATCATTTCCGCAGTTTTATTTGAAATGGAAAAAATGAGGTAATAAAAAGAAGTGGCTTAAAGTGGTTTGAATTTATCAATGTAAAGAGGAAGTGACACTCTAACAACAGCGCTATCTGGTGGCTGTACAATGAAACATATAGAACTTGCAGATAAATCAATCCTCCAAAACCCCTCAGGAAGTGTGTGTGAAGGAACCTATCTTAATCTCTCAAAGGATCCAGAAGCAAAAGCCCCAGTAAAGTTGCGGGATAAAAAACCTGATGTGGAAAAGCCCTATGTCACCTTGTATTAAGCCTTTATAATAACAGCCCTGAAAATGAACAGTAGTTTTTAAGACAGTTAAGGGGGCAATCCTACCATGATAGGCGGCCGCCTGGAAACTCGGAGGTGACTGCCTATCCAATGCAGGGCAGGAGAAGTGCGGAGGGGATCGTTCCCTCTGCGCTTCAGCCACCCTGCATTTGCGGCTAGACAGCGGATTTCAGCTGTCTAGCTGAGGGAAGACAGAGCAGGGGAAGCAGCTGCCGGACAACACATTGGATGTGTCATACCGGCATTTCCGCCTTCCCCACCCTGGAACGTCCTGTTTTTGCTGCTCCGCGCTCCTCTTCCGAGCACGGAGTGCGGGGCCCTTTCCACACTTCCTACAAGGCAGTGCGGGGTGGGGGGAGGTCGGTTCTCAGAAACTGAAGTATCCTATGGACATCTAGCTGCTGTCTAGTGGCCATAGGATTGCACCCTAAAGGATGTATGACAGAATACCATTGCCTGTACTGTGCATAGTTTATTAATTTCTTTATCCCATAGCTGCCTCTTATCAAACAGGCAAAACCTGTTAGCCAGAGATGACAGTAACTTGAGTGTAACCACCATGAGTAACTATGTCTGCTTCAGCTTTCTGAAAAACACGAACACAAGGTTATCTGTCAGCCGGAAACATAAGTTTTTCTTGGTTGTTCACGACTGTGGGATTACCCTTCCTTGCCATTCATTATAGTGCCTATCTATTTTGAGGAAGCATAGGGCAGTATCCAATGAGGTACAACCACTAAGATAAATTATGTTGCACTAGCGTAAACTACATCTAGCACAATGGCAATACTGTTAGCTGGAGTGCGTATTTCCCCAGAAAACTCAGTGCACCAACTAACGCTATTGCTGTTGCACTAGACATAGTTTACACTAGCGCAGTGTAATTTATGTTAGTGCACCCCGTTGATACTGTCCCCTATCTTTTGATGTCTGGACTTAACAGGTACATGATAAGTTTAATTCTGAAAACATAATTTCGGGCACAATCCTATGCATATTTAGGCAGAAAGAAGTCCTACCATTCCCAGCATCCCCCAGCAAGTCATGCTGCCTGGGGAATGCTGGGAGTTGTAGGACTTATGTCTGTCTAAACATGCATAGGATTGTGCCGTTAGGGTTGGGTCCAACCACAGTTATACTTTGATGGGATTTAAGTTATACTGCCCTAAGTATGACTAATTCTGGCTCCAACCCTTAAGTTTTAATTTACTGGCTTTATTGAACGTTGATTGTAGTGTTGTGTTATCTGCCTTGAGCCGGCAAGGTAGAAATTCAATTCACTATATAAATGAAATAAGGAATCTTTTTGTAACACTGGTCATCTACAGTACTTACGACTCTTACTAGTGTGCCTGTTCCTAGAAAGCTGAAAGGTCTTATTCACAGACGACACACTCCAGCAGTTTGATAAATACATAACAACTTGAAAAGGAGTTTCTTGGGACATTGCATGTTATTCATCAGGTCTTAGATTCCCCCACCCCATCCCGATCAGTTCGCAAAGTTGTTTTATTATTTTTATTATTATTATTTGACATTTTTAGCAGCTTCCTTGATCTTCCCCTTGCCGATGTACACAAAGAAAAAGAGCATCAAGGACAAACAAAATCACACATACAGCGTGGTGAAAAATATGCTTATATATATATATACTTTTACTGTATCATTTGTTTTACTGACAAATGAGGGTGAGGGAATATTGTAAAGTCATATTCTATAGCAGGCATAATGCTTATCAGTTTATTTTCCTTTGACCTTCTGCCGTAGAAAATTAATTCACTTGAGCTTTCCTCACACTCAGGACATTAGGAGGGGGAAAAAATAATGTTAGCGCTAGTGAATATAATCTCTGCAGGAAAGCTGTGCAATTATTCAATGGTCTAATCTTATCTCTAGTTTCATTTTTTTATGGCAAGTCTCCATTTAAACACATTAGATATACTGGGCTATTGCCCTGCACCTTCAAACCACAGTAAATAAATGCAGCTAAGTGCCACCAAGAGTGAAAGAGCTTATAATGAGAAGTGTGAATAGACATCCATGCCATTCATCATGCTGTTCAGTCCAATACTGGGGCTCTTTTTATCAGCGGTATCCGTAGTAGTGTCATCACCTCTGGTATAAATCTTCTGTCAGTGTCTGTCGTCTCAGTACCCTATTAAACTCATGCTCTCATATAATCACCAAATGACCTTTGGATGTCTTTCATTAACCCCTGACCTAAACCTTGCCAGTGTCTTGTTGGTAGGTAAATCTATGACATGACATTTGCCTAGAACCCTACATTTATCTCCATTTATTAATTTGTGCCTTTTCAGTGATTGCTCCCAAGCTGAAACCTGGTAGGGATTTTAGATAAGCGTGGCTTTAATGCCCTTGAATTTTAAGCATATAATATATACATTTCATTCTTTACAGAATATCCTAGATGCTGCTGCTGCTGCTGCTAATATCAACCCCCCCACACACACACACAAGATCTCTCTTTTGATGGTAAGAAATAATTTTGATGAAATAATCTCTCAATTATTTCCATTTGTAAAAGTGAGGCTTTTCTCTAGAAAACAAAAGGCACAATCCACCAGGACCTTCACTTCAATGAATAGTTTTTCAAGAGCACCACCTAATATGTTATTTTCTTTCAGATAGTTCTGTCTTCCTTGGTTCAATTAATCAGAATTGATTAATTAAAATTAAATTGGGCAGCTGTGACACAGCTGAACCTAGAAAGAGAGGCTTTTAGAAGCACAAATTGACCTTTTGCACCATTTGCTGGATTTTTTAAAAAGTTGTGATTGCAGAAGACATGCAGCCTGACCCTGTTCAAAGTTAGGAACACCTAAAAACCCACAGAATACAGTGGGCATCAGTGTGCCTAATTCTAGCATTGAATTTGAAGCCTGAATGCAGATGTACAGTAGCAGGCACTACCGGGCTAGCAGTAAAAAGAGTAAGAGTTTTACAAAACTCTGTACAGAAGCGATTCCATTGTTCCCAGTATCCTCAAAAAGATCAAGGAAGTGTGGGATACCTTGCCATTTAATAAACAAAAATGACCATTTATTGTTAGAAGGAAAGACATCTTTATTTTTTGTTTATTTTTTCTTTCCTAATAAATTAGAGACAAAATGGCTTTGACAAAAAATAAACAAGAGTGCCCCTCAGCTTCAGGCCCACCAATTAAAATTTCCCAGGACTATTTACTCTGGGTACCACAGGCCTCTGAGGACAGTAGTGGCAGTCACAGGAACACCAGACATCTCTGTAAGGGCCAAACCAAACAGGCATGTATTTATTAAACATGTGTTATCCCTTTACATACAAAGTCAGTGTGGGAGAATGGACAATGAAGGGGAGTGAGAGACACCCTCCTTCACCTTACCTTTCTGTGCTTTAAATTCTTTTCCTGCTGCCCAGCTCTGATACCAGAGCTGAGCTAGGTTAGGGGCTTCACCACACAAGACTAAAATCTGACATCCTTACCAGGGCTTTTGCTTCTGGATTCTTGGCAAGATTATCCTTTGCACAGGCTAACACATGCTCTTTTTCTTTCTCAGCAAGTTCTATGTTTCATTTTATAGCCACTAAATGGAGCTGCTGTTACTTGCTGTACACCCAGCAAGTAAAGCACTTCATAGTGCTTTCTAGAGAAAAATTGGACTTTTCCCCACGCTTTTCAAAGGCAGGATAAAGGTCATAAACTGCGGGAGGAGCCCTAGAGGTTGACAATGTCATGTAAAGGACCCACAAACTTCCATGAGTAACCAATCTTGATTGCGCAGTATAAGCCCTGTGTGGAGAAACCCTAGGAGGCATTTTCTGCATGGAGCAAGGTAAGGTGGTGGGAGGAAGCAGCTTTTACTCCCAACTCATTTTTAAATTAAAAGTAGTCCTCTCCCCAGCTTTATTGGTAAGTGGGCTATATGGTCCATGGGGTCACGAAGAGTCGGACACGACTGAACGACTCAACAACAACAACAAAGGACAGCTAAGGGCCAAACCAGACATGTGCATGTTTATGAGCTGTCCTTCATCAGGTTTCCAAAGAAAGTAACTGTACCCCAAGAGTGCCTCAGTTTAGCCAACTCTAGCTAAAAATGTAGCTCTCTCAATCTCTGCTCCAAATTCAAACTGTATACCTGCAGCACCATTTCTCTACCCCTCTCACTAGCTCAGGCGTGGGAAACCTGGGCCCCCCAGATGTTCTGGCCTACAACTCCCACCAGCCCTCACCATTGGCTATGCTCGCTAGGGCTGATGAGAGTTCTAGGCCAAAACATCTGGAAGGCCACAAGTTGCCCACTCTTGCACTAGATGAAGCATGTCGCATTCCCAAGGCTGGAGAAAGATTCCAGTCCTTTAAGGATCTGTCCTGGAATATCAGCTGGTCATCCCTGGCCTCAGCAAGCAATTAGCTTCACAAAGAATGGTAACCTACCAGCTGTAATAAGATCAACCAAGATAAACTTCCATAATTTATTCTAAGAAATTCAAGGAAAGCTATAATTTGAGTGTGCATGAAGGCTGAGATACCCGAGTTGCAATAGCATTCATGCCAGGGCAAATCCTTGACACATTTGACACATTTAAGCAACTTAGGGTGCAATCCTTTCGGGATAGGCAGCCGCTTCCAAACTCGGAGGCGACCACCTATCCAATGCAGAGCAGGAGAAACGTGGAGGGGATTGTCTCCTCCGTGCTTCAGCCGCCCTGCATTTGTGGCTAGACAGCCGATTTCAGCTGTCTAGCCGCGGAAAGGCGGAGCAGGGGAAGCGGCTGCCAGATGTCACATAGGATGTGTCGTACCGGCATTTCTGCCTTCCCTGCCCCAGAACACCCCCAGGAACACCCCATTTTGGCTGCTCCATGCTCCTCTTCTGAGCTCAGAGCGCAGGGCCATTCTGCACTGCCTACGAGGTAGCACGCGAGGGAAGGTCAGTTCTCAGGGAACCAGCCTCAGAGGCTCCGAGGTCAGTTTGCAGAAACTGACACATCCTATGGCTGTCTAGCCGCTGACTAGCAGCCATAGGATTACTCCCTTAATCACATTGATTCATTTTTTAATTACTGGTTTCAGTTTCAGCAGATTTTAGCAGATTTCAGCAAATTCAAAACCTGTACTTTGGTTCAAATTTTGAAAATTTTCACTTCAAAGTTTTTAATATGAAAATGTGCACTTTGTTTAATATGTGTTTGACATGACACAAACTCTTTTCAGGGCGTAACTTGATGTCACACATATCATGTGAACCCTGCACCCCAATTACAGTTTAATGTTTAGTAAAGGAAATATATCATGTGACATCATCACATTGTATGTTTCTCCATTCCTGTTCCACAACATTGGCTGATGCTGGGGCGGGGGCGTGTGTGTGGCATAATGAGATGTCTTGACTTTATTAAACAACAGTGGCAAAGAAGGATGTCAGGTTGCTGTTTTCAACATCAGTTCTACTTCCACTGCATCCTGTCCTGTCCCATACCATTAGTGTTCATCCAATGCTATAAGGGCGCAATCCTATGCAGGTTTAGACACAAAAACATCCTACAACTTCCAGCATGCCCCAGGCAGGATGACGCTGGGGAATGCTGGGAGTTGTAGGATGTTTTTCTGTCTAAATATGCATAGGATTGTGCTCCAAATTATGTTTTCAGAACTAAACTTATCATGTGTTTGTAGTACAGACATCAAAAGATAAGGGATAGTATCAACACGGTGCAAGCACTAACATGCTGGCTGGGGCATGTTGGGAGTTGTAGGACTTTCCAACCAAAATGCTCTAGGATCACCTCTACCAGTACAAATCTGCCCAATTCTTAAGGTGCAGTGGATGAGCACAAAGCACTGGGTCTTTTCTGTGGTGGCACTAAGGCAGTGGAACATACTGCCCAAAGACATTTGCCTTGCCTTGCCTGCTCACCTTTTGATGAGCACTCAAGACTTGTCTACTTCAGCAGGCTTTTAAAACAATGGTTTCATGAATCTAATTTTGCTTGCTATTCTGTTTTATTTTTATTTTTAAGCTGCAATCCTAAACACACTTACTAGGGAATAAGCCCTTTGAGCACAGTGGGGCTTCTGCATAAAGATTCACAGGATTGCTCTGTTAATTGTAGGTTTACTACAATTAAATTTTAACTATTGTTTTACATTTTGTATTTATGTTTGCCACCTTGATTATTTTCTTTTAAAAGGCAGGATATATATGTTGAAAAGGTGGGTGGGGGAAGGATTTGAGAAGATTTAGAATACCAAATTAAATACAGTCTGCATGAGCAGCAAAGGGTGAGATGTGCAGGAGACAAATAAAGAACTTTAGTCTTTCCAGCTGACTATCAGGTAATCTTTCATAAATGATAAAATAAGTCAATGCAACTCAAATTGTGTATTCTGCCTCTATAGCCAGTGATGTGAGCTGATGATTTGATGCTGCAGCTGTTTCTTTATCTGTACTCTCCAACATGTCAACCTTGTTGAAAAACCAATTTTATATGACTTATCTCTTGTAAGTTGTACTCTCCAAGAGGCTAGAAATGTTAGCTGTGTGCTGTCACCCTTTATGTACAACAATGTTTCTAGACATTGTACATCAGATCTTTGATCATGGCCCTTTTGCATGCTGTTTGCAGCAGCTATCCCATCTCATTTATGGTTTACTTAAAATTTGGCAGCAATTAGAGAGGTTAATGGTCAGGTTACAAAGGTAATGGAAGGCCTGAAAACCAACACCAGACAAGTGAAGCTTAATACACCATACGTCGATCAAGGAATTCAGTCCAGGTACAGGAGGTGTACATGCATGTGACATATGTTTAAGTAAGCAAAGACTGCATTTTTTGTTACATGCCAACTTCTTAAAACCCAAATGGGAAGGTCATATGCTCCTTCCAAACTTTTGTGTCCTCTCTCACGGCTCAAAGTGAAGCCAAAGAACCAAGGTACGTATTTTACTATTTGCATGCTTTTGGATCATATCTCTAATTATAAGCTAAAAGCAAAACTGTTCAGATATTATTTATTTATTTATTTATTTATTTAAAACATTTCTATCCCATCCTATATCATTAAGATCTCAGGGTCTTAAACAGTATAAAACAATGAATAATTTAAACATCTAAAAACATATTAAACTATTAAACAAGCTAAAACCAGTTAAAATCTAAAACAATAAAACGGTTAAAACAATGTGATAGGGTTTGACATTTAGCCATCAAAGGCTTTGGTAAAAAGCCATGTCTATTACTTGGCGCCAAAAAGAGACAAATGTCTGCGCCAATCGGGCCTCCAAGGGGAGGGCATTCCACAACTGGGGTGCCATTGCAGAGAAGGCCCTTTCCCATGTCCCACCATAGCGTATGTCTCATACTGGTGGGATGCAGAGGAGGGCCCCTCCAACAGATCTCAGTTCTTGGGCAGGCATATATAGGGAGAGGCGCTCCCTTAAATATCGAGGTCCCAAGCTGCTTAGGGCTTTAAATGTCATCACCAAAACCTTGAATTCTGACCAGAAGCGTATTGGCAGCCAGTGCAATTCGTTTAAAACTGGTGTTATATGATTTTGATGAGGTGTTACGGTCAGCAGTCTAGCTGCTGCATTGTGCACTAGCTGCAACTTCTGAGTCGTCTTCAAGGGCAGCCCCACGGAAAGTGTATTGCAATAGTCTAATCAGGAAGTTACCAGCACGTGTACTACTGGGCTAGGTTATCCCTGTACAGGAAAGGCCGTAGCTAGCGGACCAGCCAAAGCTGGCCATGGAGTCCACCTGGGACTCTGGTGACAGGGATAGATCTAGGAGTACTACCAAGCTACACACCTGCTCCTTCAGGGGGAGTGCAACCCCATCCTGGACAGGTCGCTTACCTAATTCCCAGACTCAGGAACCACCAATCCTCAGAGCTTCCATCTTGTCAGGATTTAGCTTCAGTTTATTGGCCCTCATCCAGCCCATTATAGCCTCCAGGCACTGGTCCAGCACCTTCACAGCCTCAGCCAACAACAAGGAGAAATAGAACTGAGTATCATCAGCGTACTGGTGACACCCCACCCCAAAATTCCTAATGACCTCTCCCAACAGCTTCATATACATGTTGAACAGCATGGGGGATAGAACAGAACCCTGTGGCACCCCACAGCTTAATAACCATGGGGTAGAACAGGAATCCCCCAATACCACTCTCTGGAAAATTGGCCTTAGAGGTAGGAGTGGAACAACTGTAGCACAGTGCCCCCAACTCCCATCCTGCAGAGCCGATCCAATAAGACATATATCTGCTCCCAAGATTAGATTGGTCTCTTCACTGATGTCTTTTAGGCAGTTGGTTAAGGCTGCAAGCCTATAATACTTACCAAGAAGTAACTCCCATTGAACTCTGAGTTGACATGTGTAGGATTACATGGTAAGACCTTTTTTTTTCATGCTGAGCTTTTGCTGTACTTTCTTATCTCTCTGTTGATTTGTTTTAAGTCTCTTTAATTGTAATGTCATCCTAATGTTCTAAGCAGACTTGGGGAAGCTTTTTAGGTTCGATAGGCAGTATATTATTCAAAAGATATAAATATATATTGAATTTATATTCTTCCTTTCCACTAAAAATAGTGTTCAAGGCCACAGTACTATCAATATGAATGGCATACTCTGCAAATCCAGAGCTAGGCTTCCCTGAGTTATTGGGGAGGGAGTGACAGAGAAGTGGGCGACAGAGAAAAGTGCTGGCCCCACCCACTTTTAGCTCTACTCTCTCCCACCATTGGCTTTGGCCCACCCACTGCCAGAATGATCCTCCCTGAGAGATCACCACAGAGGGAATGCGACCACCAACAGAAAGACAGTTCGCCTACACCCGTGTAGGGCCATATGTGTACAGCTATACAGGCTTAGGGTGTTCTGTGTGCTATTGAGACCCTAGTTGCCCAGGATCCCTAAGTGTCGGAGAGAGCCTTCAACGTACCCAGTTGTGCATGAGGCTCTTTGCAAATGTCCCACTGAACATGTGGAGGCTAGGAGCCAGGACACCAGGCGTAACCCTGTTCCCCTCCATGCCAACTGCTGAATTAATGACTGTGTGAGGCTAAGATGCAAGGTCACTAAGCTGGCAAACAAGTTTCCTGGGTTTGTAAATGTCAAGTTAATTCACTTGCAAAGGAACTGACAACCTGCTGAGGTGGGGGGCGGGGGGAGCGGAGGTGGGGTGGGGGGAGGTGTAGGAGGAGCCATCCAGAACGCACTCGTGTCCTGCCAGACTGGGGTCCTTAGAAGAATTCTGGGGGCACTGCTGATCTCCTGGAGTGGAAGCAGCCCTGGATCATCATCTGTTAGGCACTGGTCTGCTGCCAACCCCCCTAGAAAGCCCTGCTTCGGTGGATCCCAAACATCAGGCCTCTGATGTTCCTGCAGATATAGAACAGGAAATTCCTCTTGTTCAATCTAATATATCTTATTTACTTTACTCAGCAATGCACTTATTTCTTAGGACTAAATCCAGTCTAGCCTGTATTGCTATTATTCATTTTGTGACCTGTGTAAAGAGACAACCTGTACTATGTATCAAGCTTCCCACGCAGTTTCATTGGCAGTAATACAGTCTCGCACAATTAGTGCATTGCTATCTCCTTTGTCCACACTCAAGCTCAGCTACAGGTTTGGGGTTCGCATATTTTTTTTGCATATTTCCCCCCACCGCTACCACCCCAACCATATCTCTTTTCCTTATTTTACATGGCCTTCTTAAAGGACCCACAAAGCAAAGGCAAGTAAGCTCTATACAAAAGAAGGGAGCGGGGACAAGTACACTCACTCCACCACCCTCCCTTGCTGTTCTCATGGCCCCCTGCACATGGAGGGTGACTGTCCGCAGAAGACAGTCTCCTCTGTCCGTGGAGCTCTCCCCAAGATTTGGAGACCCCTGAAAATCAGAATTCTAAAGTCCTGGGGAGAGACTCCACAGACAGAGGCGGCAGCATCTTTCCACTGCAGACAGTCACCCTCCACATGCAGAACAGGGAGGGAGGGAGTGTGCTAATTTCTGCTGCCCCTCCCCACATGTAGAGCTTACACGGCAAAATGCATGAATATTTACCAAGTCCTTTGAATAACTGGAAAACCATTTGGGATCAAAAGACCTTCAAATTAGACTTTTGTCATTGTCAGATGATTACCTACCTAAGATTCCTGTGGATATGGCTGGTCCCATTCATTTCTCGTCTTCCCCCCCCCCCGCCCCCCTCCGTCTCAAATTGTTTCTTTGGATAGCAGCCCTGGTTATTTATTAATTTTTCTTATATATTCACTTTCTGTTCCTTCAACTGTCTCTGATAGCATTCTGCCTCATGGAACAAATCTGGCATCCATTCAGACAAGCACAGTGATAACCACTGTTTTCATACTGTGCACCCTCTAAAAACATATACGTGTGTCAGGTTACCCACAGGTGACAGATCTGCAATGCTTGTTCAGTGCCTGGGCAAGAGTGCCTGGAAGCCATGTTGCAGGGATTTGTTCTGACAGAAGTAAGTAGTGAGGGATGGACAGAAATGCTTATTCAGCCATTCTGTGCGTGCATACACAAGTAGCCAATTTATTGCATGCTGTGCCATTCTCAGGTGCCAAAGGCAAACGTGTAGTCCAGTGTAGCATATGGCTTGGCTCTTTTGCTTGGGTTATCTTGAGCTATTTATCATTTTGCCATTGTTGTGGTAACCTGCTTTCCAGTTGTGGCACAGTGTGGTCTATATTATGAGCCATCAAAATCTGGCATAAACTTGTTGGTTTCTGCCTGTGATACAGCTGTTAAAAGCAAAGAGCCTCAGTCAGGGGAAAAAAGATAGTGACACTATACGCTAGGGGTGGGGGACCTCTTTCAGCCTGAGGGCCAAATTCATTTTTGGGAGCTCTATAGATGGCCAAATGCAACGGAGCCAAAGGCAAAATGGGTAGGGCCAAAAATACAGAAATGCCAGAGTACTTTAGCTTAAAGCTCTTCCTGCCAGTAGCTAAGCCTTGGGAGAGGCATGTCAACCCTTTAGAATGGGGAAAGACTGTACCAAAGGCGGGAAACCACAATTGGCAGTTGGGAAAATGGGGTGTGGCCCTCTGGGATACATCAGGAAGGCTGGATTTGGCCTCAAGTCCTGAAGTTCACCACCCCTGCTATACACCGTGTTGCCTGTGACAGAGTCACATGTAGTTGCTGTGACATGAGAGCCAACTCCCCTGGTGCCATCCATGCAGTGTTATGAACTATACTGGCAGAGCCAATATTCTGGTTTCTTCCTGCATAAACATTACTGGGGGGCAGTGGGGAGAGACAACTTTTGCCTGGGAAGGAAGTTTTTGCTGGCCCTGCCCACACAGTTCCTTCAGATACACTTCCCTAGAATTGTGGAGGATCACACAGCTGGGAAGTAGACCCAACCTTGTTGTGACTACATATGAACTGGCTTTGAGACGAGCACTGATCCCCCATAACACCAGAGTTAAGTGATTGAACAGTACCAGTACTTGGCAGATTAATTCACAAGATCTGCGCAAGCTTCTGAGATTCAATTATCGTATGTGTGACAGTGCCTAGCCTCAGGGAGGACTGATGTCCAAGAAAGCTTATCTTCACCAGAAAAGGTCACATCACTTTATGAAAGGAACTTTCTTATCCTGCAATAAATCTACAAACAGTAGCTCAAAATGGTAAGCAGAATCATAAATGCTAAACCTCCACTATTGCAGGCATCTACTGCAAACACACATTTTTTAAATAGTACCTTTTTAAAAAAATTGATCAATCTACTAACTAAATCAATTAAGAGTGTAATCCTATGTGGATTACCCACAGCATCCGAAGTTGGAGCCAGGAAACTGAACTATCCTATGCTGTTTGAGGGCATAGGATTGCTCCCTCTGTCTACAGCCTTAAAAAGAGATGGGAATATCAAATACTTGGTGTTTGAGAAGGGAATATATTGTGAAGAATAAGACATAGCTTGTTTCACATGTTTAAAGGGTGATGAATAAGTGATGAATAAGAATTATGAAATAAGTGATGAATAATAGTTCCCCAATTAGTGGTTAGTATATTTTGATGGATTTAAAATATAGCATAATACAGCTTTGTGGAACATCCTATAGCTTTCTTTGAATATTTCTACATTTTAGGGTTCCCATTTTATGTTCTTTATGGCAGGACCCTTAGGTATTTAACAACTGCATGATGGCTAGCAGAAATGATGTTATGGGAAAAGCTCCCTTTTAGATTTTTATTTGTCATATTTCTCAGAGGATCTGCCAAAGAAAAAAAACTTGGCAACAACCATATTATAAGCTTTGAGTGCAACAGAGCCATTAAACTCAACAGAAGTTTGCCACTGAGTTCAATGGGATGATTGCATAATTAAATATAGGTATTTCCCTCCTGCTTAGTTATTTTGAACTTCTTAAAAAAGACAGCATACATTCAGTTGCCTTGGTTTTGCGTGTCTATTTTTTAAACTATTGTTTTAATTGCTGCTTTTCACGGTTGTTTGCTTTTAATGCTTTAAAAAAAATCATATATTTATCTTAATGGTATGGTTTCCCTCCTTTTTGTAAGTCTCTCTAACTACAAGAACAAGAAGTTAATGAATTAATGGATATTTTCACACTGATTTAGCTGGGTTAGGCATTTATATGCCCATTCCTGCTCCATTTAAGTCCTCATTCTACAAACGTTGCCCAGGCATTTAAAAAAAAATAAAAATTGCCAATTTTTAATTTGGCAGACATAGGTGGTCTGACAATACACTGTTGTGGGGCATCAAGTGGCTCAGTGAAACCATGAAGACGCATTATGGGCATCTAGTAATGTTCTACTTAGGATAATTGATGGAGGCTGAGTCATTTCCAAAAGAGTCACACGAAAAGCAAAGATAGCCACGCTGGACATAAGCGTTAAAAAAAACACCCTCCATTAGTGGAATACCTTTATTAGGCCAAGCAAAAGGTCACAAAAATGTGCAAGATTTCCAGATCTCTTCATCTGGCAAGATGATACAAAAAGAGGGTTAGGGATGGGGGCGAAAGCTCACTTGTTGAAGTCATCGTGAACCCTGTTCATCAGTAGGACTTATTTCCAATCCCAGCTGTAGCTGACTTTTCTGTGCAGTTATTTCAGTTTGCAGTGTGGGCGTATATCGATGCATGTGGGTATAATACATCCACACATAGTATTTTGTATGTCACATACAAAGTACTGTGTATGGATGTATTATACACACATGCATAGATATACGGACCACTCTTTCCTATTTCTAAGCATAGTTGCTGTTGTTCTTTGCCGCCCTCGGAAGGCCTCAGTTTTGAAACTGGAGGAAGACGTTCATTCCATTACCCGGGAGGGCGAGGGGGCTGCGTTTCCTGCTGATTAAGAGCAGAAGTCGCCACATGGAAATCATCCCCCTTCCGCGAGCGCAGGAGGCGACGGCAGGAGGTGGGTTGTCCCGACTCGAGGCGATATCGACCCGTCCCAGACTTCGTCAGCAGCGCCTTTGCGAGCCGAGCCGAGCCGAGCCAAGGCTGCGGCTCCTCCTCACGGCCGCCTCTCGGGGCCCCCCGACCTTCCCTGCAGCCTCCGCGGCTCGGCGGAAGCTGCTTTGGCCCGAGTCAGGTGTCCTCGTCGGCAAACCGAGCCCGCTGCCGGGTTAGAGGATGTGCGGAAGGCGGAGACTGGCAGGCGGGCAGGGGAGGGAGAAGATGGCGGAGGCTGAGTGAGTAGGAGCCTGGGAATCGGGCGATTTGGGGCGGCGCGGATGGGATGGGAAAGAGAAGCAAAAGGGGAGGTCGTGGGGTTTGGGAGTGGGGTTGGCAAAGTGCATGCAGGGGAGGGGGCGGCGTCGGCGGGTGGCATCCCGCCCCAGCTGGGATGGGGATGAGGCTGTGGGCTCCATGACAGGGGACTGCAGAATTTCCCCGCGCCACCTTCCTTTCCCGGCGTTCGTGGAAGGAGCAGCGGGAGTCCTGAGGCGTGTGTGCGAGATAAACGGGCAGACGACATTCCTAGGCGTCGTTATGCCGTTGTCCAGACGAGCGCATTAGGATGTATGCGCCGTGCTTCCCAGCAGTGAGGCACGGCCGCAGCATTTCCCGTGAGGACAATGACTTCTTCTTTTTGTATTAGCGTGCTTATATCCTGCCTTTGCTCCAAGGAGCTCAAAGTGGCTTACCTGGTTCCCTCCCCCCCCTTTATCCTCATAACAACCCTGTGAGGTAGCTTCATGGCTGGACAGGGCTTTGGACCTGGGCCTGGCGCAACACTTTAACTGCCGCTCCCCACTGACCTGCAACGCTAGACCAGCTCTCTTCCGCTGAGGTTGTCAAGGCACCTTCAGTTTTGCTGTCAGTACTTATTAGTTCTATTTTACACTGAGACATATATGTGTATTTCAGTGACGTATGTGTATTTTCTTATATATTTGCTAGGGATAATCACCTCAAAAACTTTAATTGCAACTTTGAGACTGCCAAGCTTGCCTAATATTATATTTGCAATTGGCATCCCTTCATTGTCACCAATGAACTTACAAAATGGACAATTTTCCATGGAACAGTTAAGCATTGAAAAAAGTCCATTTTGGATTTATGGAATGCTTCTCAGACAGCCATTGGCCATATAACAGTGGCTTAGGGCACAATCCTATGTATGTTTAGACAGGAAAACGGTCATATGGCTCCCAGCATTCCCCAGCCAGCCTTGCTGACTGGGGAATGCTGGGACTTGTAGAACTTTTTTTCTGTCTAAACATGCATAGGATTACGCCCATAAAAGGACAATGTACAGCAGATTTGTCTGTAAGAACATAAGACGAGCCCTGCTGGATCAGACCAAGGGTCCATCTTGTCCAGCATTCTGTTCACACAGACTTGTTCTTTGTCATCTGAGACACTGGTGAAACTGTCACTACGTTTATAAATAAAGCATTCTGCATAGAGATGCGAAAGCTTGGGGGGGGGGACTAGGAACCCCCCCCCCCAAATTTGGAAAACTGCATGCATTTCTCAGGTTTTCCAGAAATCCCTGGGGGAAAATCTCCCCCCCCCCTTTTTTCTGTTTTTTCAGGCCTTCACATCTCTAATTTTGCATTTTAAATTGAGCATTTCTTTTGAGAATTCCTTCCTTATTCAAGGCCACTAACTGTACACTTCACAAGACAGCCTTACAATATTTGTATTAACACAGTAGATCTCTTCCTCACCTTACTCACTCTGCCCATCTACCACAATACATATGGTACTAGTGCATTGTACAAGAATAGTTAATAGCTTATGGAAATTCATTTGGTAATGAACTTTTGGAACAGTGTCAAGAATATCTAGTAAGCATGCTGTCACAGTGGCATATGAATTTTAATTACTTGGATTTCCTGGTTACCAGACGGTAACATGCAGCCAAGGGAATGGCTCACAAATGTTCATGTGCCACTCTACTCCTGTGGAAAAGGTTAATGATGCATTTATATAGGGTTAGGCAAGCTTGACCAGCATACAGTTCGCATGTTCTTTATGGATTTCTGTATTCCTTTTAAGCAGATGAATGCTTTAAGGTGTGTGTTTGAATTACTTAAGTTGGGGTAACCCTGCTTATATGTAAATGGGATAGAATGCAAACTTACATTAGAGTTCATATATCCACATGCAAGAATGTTTTCATAACAGTTCTACACAAATGTTACTTTGCTGTTGATTTCCAGGCAACCCTCATAGGAATAGTTCTGATGTGTTCTGATACAATATCCCTGCCAGGATTTGTTCCTTTATGGGAACAGGTGAAGTAATTTGTCATAGTGTAAATTCCTTGTAGGTTATAGAGCAGCCTTCCCCAACCTGGTACCCCCTAGATGTTTAGGACTACAAGTCCTATTAGCCTAGCCAGCTTATGCTGGGAGTTGTACTCCAAAAAATCTGGAGGGCACCATGTTGGGGAATGCTTGTTATAGAGCAAAAGAACATAGGGGTCCCAGTCCTTTTGGTTGTCTACCCAGTGCAATGGGCATCATTCTTCCATGTTCACAGAGCCTTGCATGTGCATTCAGAGGGAATCACTATAAAGTAGGACTCCAGCTGTCAGCATCCCCAGCCAGCAGTACAGGAGGGTCTCCTATAATCAGGAATGGTACAGTGCATGGGAGTGTACCTAGCACAGCAACAGGAAGCCAGGCTAACAGCTGATGTGGGTGGAGGGTATACCTCAATTGGATGCCAGTGGACTGGCCTTGGCACATGGGAAGGACCTGCATGAGCAAGCAAAGGATCATTCCCAGCATTTTTTTTTTTTAACTTTGGCATTTATATTCTACATAGAAATATCTGTGCTGTATGGAATTAACTGTGGTTCACTGAACAAATAGTTAAGATCCAAGAGTAGCAAGGCCTGAAATGTATTCTCTTCAGCAGTATTTTATCATCTTAAGTCCATCATCACCTGGGTTGGGCATTGTTTGAATGAAAAGTGTGTAATTTGGATACCTAGGAAACCATGATTCCATTTTAAAAAGTTTACTAATCCTCGTGATTATGGAGGTGGGTGAAATGAGAACTAGCAGTGTCTGCTAAGACTCTGGCATGGTATAAGTTTTGGTTGATCAAAGGATTCAAGTTCTCAGCTACTGTCTCTCTTTTGCCACACAGGAGAGAGACATTTGTTTGCTGTCCTTGCTCTCTGCTGTCCTAGCCCTGCCAGTGAAGCAAAAATGCAAATGTTGCAGTTGGTATACATTGCACAAAGGATTTGACTCTCCTTGTTGCACTCCCTTGGCTTAGAGGGTACCTGTTCCTCTGTATGGGCCTTAATCTCAGTACCTACCTTCCTAACACAGAATAGTTTGTAGATTTTGTGTAATAGTATTTGGATGTTGATTACTAAAAATGAAAGTTTAGGTACTATACACTTAATTTCTTCAGTGGATACCTGACTTGGAATGGAGCCAACCTGAGAGCAGGTAGCTTGTAGATCAAGCCTGCAGCTTCCTGGAGGCGTCAGCTGAAGCCTCTGGCACTCAGTCTGTGGCTACACTGGGGAGAGAGCATGCTGGGCAATCTGGAACACAGCCATTCAGCTCAATACACCCCAGTACCAGCAACCAGCAGCAGCAGAGGGCAGAGCTTGGAGAACAGAGGAGCAGTTGCGGACATTCACCTGCTCTTTGTCGGCTGTTGCACGGAGGGCCAGGGCTCTCTATTTTATATTATTATTTTAGCGTGTGCCTGGGAAAGTCATTGGATAATCTAGGGGGGCAAGGGGGTGCCCCTATTAATGTGGTCATGCGTAGGGGGCGGTATGGCACTGGGGGATTAACAGGCCAGTTGAGGAGAAGAGGGGCTAGACACGTTAAGCCTATCCCCTCTTCTGATTCTTCCTCCACCCAGATGGTTCCTGGCTGCCTTACCAGCTTGCCCTCAGGTCTGCTGCTGCTGAATGCCAGGCTGGTCCAAAAAAAAAAAATCTCCCTCATCCACGATTTAATTGTGGATGAGCGGGCCGACCTGGTATCATAGAATCATAGAATAGTAGGGTTGGAAGGGGCCTACAAGGCCATCGAGTCCAACCCCCTGCTCAATGCAGGAATCCAAGTCAGAGCATCCCTGACAGATGGCTGTCCAGCCTCATCTTGAACGCCATCAGTGTGGGAGAGCCCACCACCTCCCTAGGTAATTGGTTCCATTATCATATTGCTCTAACAATCAGGAATTTTTTCCTGATGTTCAGCCGGAATCTGGCTTCCTGTAACTTGAGCCCATTATTCCATGTCCTGCACTCTGGGATGATGGAGAAGAGATCCTGGCCTTCCTCTCTCTGACAACCTTTCAAGTACTTGAAGAGCGCTATCATATCTCCCCTCAGTCTTCTCTTCTCAAGGCTAAACATGCCCAGTTCTTTCAATCTCTCTTCATAGGGCTTTGTTTCCAGTCCCCTGACCATCTTTGTTGCCCTCCTCTGAACCATCTCCAGTTTGTCTGCATCCTTCTTAAAGAGTGATGCCCAGAACTGGACAACAGTATGTGCTACTGAGACCTGGGTGGGGGAACTAGGAGGGGTTGGTCTTTCCCAGCTGTGCCCTCCTGGGAACTTGGTGCAGCACCAACACCAACTCGACAGTCAGGGAGGGGGGGTTGCTGTGGTCTATAGGAATTCTATCTCCCTTCCTAGGCTTCCTGTCCATTCACGTGTTGATCTTGAGGGTCTGTACCTTGTAATGGGTACTTAGGACAGATTAGGGATTCCGCTGGCGAACCACCCACCCTGTTACCCTTCAGTCTCCCTGCCTGAGCTGCCAGGTGGTCTTGGATTTGATGTTGAGGAGCCCTAGGATGATAGTTCTGGGGGATCTCATCTTCCATGCAAGGCTGCTGGATCCAGGGCAGCTCAGGACTTCATGGCCACCATGACAACCATGGGGCTTTTTCAACATGTCTCCAGCCCAACGTATGTAAGAGGACACATGCTTGTTCTAGTTTTCTCGATTGGGTAGGGGGATGGTGGGGGAATTAACATCTATCCCATTGTCATAGTCAGATCACTTCCTATTAAGGTTTAGACTCTCAGCAGCCTTTCCCTTCTGCAAGGGCAGGGGACCT
This sequence comes from Heloderma suspectum, assembly GCF_057233095.1. Lineage (NCBI taxonomy): Eukaryota > Metazoa > Chordata > Lepidosauria > Squamata > Helodermatidae > Heloderma > Heloderma suspectum. Next base: position 157,916,040 of record NC_139458.1, on the reverse strand, counting down.
ATTAAAATGGTCTGCCCCTGGAGGCTAATGGATTCTAGTGGATTCCAGAAGGCTCTGTGGGATTTTCCTGCAGGTATGGCTGGTCCTTCTGCCAAAGCCCAGGTCACTCTGTGAAATGAGAAGATGACTCGGGCAGGTGACACGATCGGGGCCAAGTGCCTTTTCCCCCTGAGCAGAGCCGGGCCAGCATCTTGTATACACCTGAGCTGCGGGCAATGAAGGGAGAGGGCAGACAGCTAGAACATAGGTGGAAGAAAACTCATGGTGGGTCTGACCAAACCCAGGTTAGAGTAGGGATGGCGGAGAATTTCTCCCCGAAACTTCGGGGGGCCGAGCGCCAACGTGTTCGGCCCCCCGAACAAGTTTCGGGGAGAAATCCTCCCCCGCCCCCCCCCCCCCCGGGACGGGACTTACCTTCCCTGAATGTCCCTCCCGGCGGCGGGTCCGGCTGGCGGTTCGTCCAGTGTTCGAGCGGGGCGGGAGCGGCAGCCGGTCTTTTGACCGGCTGCCGCCCCCGCCATTGCAATGAAAGAAAAAAAAAAAAACGTCCCCTGATAGGCTACGTGACGATTGACGTAGCCTATCACGGCAAGATTTGCAAAGTCAGCCGTGATAGGCTACGTGAATCGTCACGTAGCCTATCACGGGTGACTTTAAAAAAAAAAAGTGTGTACGGATAATGGCAGCCCCCATAGGGAGCCGCCATTCCCCTTCCTTATTTGGTCGCTGTAGTCTACGTCAGTGTTTACGTAGACTACGGCGAAAATAAGGGCAACGCAAATAGCGTTGCCCTTATTTTCGCCGTAGTCTACGTAAACATTGACGTAGACTACAGCAACTAAATAAGGAACGCGAATGGCGGCTCCCTATGGGGGCCGCCATTCGCGTACGCGCTTTTTTTTTTTAAAGTCACCCGTGATAGGCTACGTGACGATTCACGTAGCCTATCACGGCTGACTTTCCAGATCTAGCCGTGATAGGCTACGTGAATCGTCACGTAGCCTATCAGGGGACTTTTTTTTTTTTTTACTTTCGTCTTCGCGGCCGGGCGAGGCGGGAAGCCTCCTCCCCGGCCTGAATTTCGGCCGGGCGAGGCGGGAAGCCTCCCCCCCCGGCCTGAATTTCGGCCGGGCGAGGCGGGAAGCCTCCCCCCCCGGCCTGAACTTCGCGGGGGGAGCAGCGAAGCGCTCCCCCCCACCGCGAAAAAGCTGCGAGAAAAGGTAAGTGACTTTCGTTCACCCCTAGTTAGAGCTCATTATCAAGCCTACTCTGTGGCAGTGAGGATGGCGAAAAGGGAGTTCTTTTCCACCACTATTGCATCTTCTCAGTGTCGACCAGCAGAGCTTTTTCAAGCTGTTCATGGCCTGCTCCATTCTGGGCCAGGAAAGAAATAGCATGCTGTGATGAGTTTGCACGACACTTTGAAGATAAAGTCACTCAAATTTGTTATGAACTGGACACCACAATTAATAGAGTTCCATTAGTAGAAGTTCCCAGAGCACTGTCTGGTCCAGTTTTATTAGGTGAGTTTCAGTTGTTGAGACATGAGGATGTGGACAAGGTGCTTGGCCAAGTCTGGTTGGCCACCTGTGTGGTTGACCCTTGTCCTTCATGGCTTACTACATCTAATGAGGAGATATCTGGCTGGGTCCAGGAGGTTGTAAATTCGTCCTTGAGAGAAGAAGTGGTGCCAGCGTCTTTGAAAGAGGCGGTAATTAGGCAACTCGTGAAAAAGCGTAACCTGGACCCGGATGATGTTAACAGTTATAGCCCAGTAGCCAACCTCCCCTGTCTGAGCAAGGTTCCCGAGTGGGTGGTTGCCAGACAACTCCAGGCACTCTTGAATGAAACTTGATTGTCTAGATCCATTCCAGTACGGCTTCAGGCCTGGTTTTGGAACAGAAACTGCCTTGGTCGCCTTGTGGAATGACCTTTGCCAAGAGAGGGACGGGGGAGCATGACCCTGTTGATTCTCTTGGACCTCTCAGCAGCTTTTGATACCATCGACCATGGTGTCCTTCTGGATAGGTTGTCTGGGCTAGGAGTTGCAGGCACTGCGCTGCAGTGGTTCCAATCCTACTTAAGTGGCCGATTCCAGAAGGTGGTGCTGGGGAATTATTGCTCTGTGCCTTTGCAGCTATGCTGTGGGGTTCCACAGGGCCATCTTCTATCTTCTACGCTATTCAACATACTACATGAAACCACTGGGGGAGGCTATTCAGAGGTGTGGGCTGAGGTGTTATCAATATGTGGATGACACCCGGCTTTGTCTCTCCTTTTCATCAAATCCAGGTGAGTCAGTGGCTGTTCTGAATCAGTGCCTGGGCACAGTAATGGACTGAATGAGGGCCAATAAACTGAAACTCAATCCAGACAAGACGGAGGTACTGTTAGTGGTTGGTTTGTCTGCCCGGCTAAGTGATGTTCAACCTGTTCTGGAGGACGTTTCACTCCCCACAAACTATGAGGTTCATAGTTTGGGGGTTTTCTTGGATATAGAACTGTCACTTGAGGCACAGGTGGACTTGGTGGCACAGAGCACCTTTATCAGCTCAGGTTGATATACCAACTACTTCCTTATCTGGACAGAGATAGCCTAGCTACAGTTACCAGTGTTCCGATAACTTCTGGATTACTGCAATGTGTTATGTATGGGGCTGCCTTTGAAAGCGACCCAGAAACTTCACCTGGTCCAAAATAGGGCAGCAAGATTGTTAATGGGGACTAGCCATCATGTATTATTATGCTAGTGGACTGCAAGGAGGTCAAATCAGTCCATCCTAAAGGAAATCAACCCTGACTGCTCATTGGAAGCACAGATACTGAAGCTGAAGCTCAAATATTTTGGCCACCTAATGCAAAGAGAAAACTCTCTGGAAAAGACCCTGATGCTGGGAAAGACTGAAGGCAAAAGGAGAAGGGGACGGCAGAGGATGAGATGGCTAGATAGCATCACCGATGCAATGAATATGAACTTGAGCACACTCCATGAGAGAGCGCAGGACAGGAAGGCCTGGCGTGCTATGGTCCATGGGGTCACGAAGAGTTGGACACGACTGAACAACAACAACAATTATTATGCTAGTACTTTTCCATCTGCACTGGCTGCCCGTCCATGTCCGGGTCTGTTTCAAAGTGCTGGTATTAATATTCAAAGCCCTAAACAGCTTGGGGCCAGGTTACTTGAAGGATCTTCTCCTTCTGTATGTACCTGCCTGACCCTAAGATCATCCTCTGCAGGCCTTCTGCAGGAGCCCCTGCCAAAGGAAGTGAGGCGGGTGGCTACCAAGAAGAGGGCCTTCTGTGGCACCCCAGTTGTGGAAAGAGCGTCCCAGAGAGGCTCGCCTGGTGCCTACATTGTGCTCTTTTCGGTGCTAGGTGAAGACTAGGTTTTTATTTTCCCAGGCATTTTAGTTTTTAGTTCTGTTGTTTTAAATCTGTCACTGTATTTTAAATCTTTGCACTGGTGCTAGGTTTTACCTTGGTTTTACCTTTTTAGATATTGTAGTTTTAAACTTTTATAATGTATTTCATGTAGTATTTTATGTTTTTAGGTGTTGTGAATAGCTCAGAGATGTTGAGCTTTGGGGCAGTATAGAAATGTAATAAATAAATTTCTAAGCTACCTTTCCCCAAAAGGAAAACTCAAGGTAGCTACCAAATATATGGCTTATTTATAGTAAGGTTAACTCTGTATATCCATACAATGTCTGTAACTCTAATCTGGTAAATCTTAAATATAATGATACATCATATTCAGAACCTACAATCGCCCTTTATTCATACCTAGTTTTAACCAATTGCATCTCGATATGGTCAGCAGTTTCCGAAATTGTTGATAGATTCTCATTAGGAAGGCTGTAATACCTTTCCAAGGTGCACAGTTGAAAGAGCTGCAAAGAATTTTAGCGAAGTTTGATCTATGAGAAGGCAATATATTAATATGCCAAATCAACAGCATGGAAGTCCAGTTTAAAAGAAGCTGTAGCCATTGCCAAAGTTTCAAAAGCTTTAATTTTTCGTTTTAAATCTAGTACAAAGAAATTCCATTATGTTTGGGGCAAAAAAAAAAATCTGTCTTTCAGCTAGACATAATGACAGCAGACATGTTTCTTCTCATGGGTTTGCCTTATGCATATGTAAAGTAAAGGGTGGGAAAATCTTACTTTAACAGTAAAAGCATGTGGGATAGCAGCTCTGTTGATGTAGCCACTTTCCTCTGTTCCTGGGTCACTTTGGGGCCTGGCATGAAGGAAAGAGGCTGGAGCATCTAATTAAGGAGCACAAGGGAGGAAAGATTCATTTCCCCTTCTTGTCTGCCCCGTCTACTTGTGTCCCATTATGTACGTGAAAAGGGCAGAAGTGTGAATTGCAGTCTTGTTATATCTGCTTTGGCTCTCATAAGAAATGTAGCAGTGTCGGTGAAAATTTGGCCTATCTTTCTGTCAAGAATGAGCATTTTGAATAGAAATGTGTTGTAATTGTTAGGATTTCTACACACTTGATTCTTGAGCTTCTGTGATACATAACAAACATAGTTTGGATCCAGCCTGCTTCTGATTTCCATGGTATTCCCAAATGGATCCTAATTATAGTGTGCCACAAACAGACATCAGTTAGCGTCACTTCCGAAGGATCTTTCCTTTTCTCTTTCTCACAGAAGAGTAGAAGCTGAAATAAATACAGCTGCATCAGATTCTTATCTCAGAGCTCACCTTTCAGGCAGGCTTGGATTAGCAGCCTATCTGCTGGGAATAGATATTCCTGAAGAGAAGCTTCAGAAGGCTGTTGCCATTCCAGGTTCTTTCTCTTCCTCCTCAGCCCACATAACAAATCTCTTCATAGGTACGCAGTATACCTTCCAAGCAGGCTCAAGGCCAGTTTCTAGTTTAGAAGTGAAGGAAGTAGGAAGAACAACTTGGCAAAGGCCTGGTGTTCAGCAACCGTACACTATTAAAGCATTTAGATCTTTAAAGCTAGACTGCAGATAATTTGAAATAAATACATGAATAATTTGTGCTCAGACTGTATATCTAAAAGAGATTATTTTTATCAAGTGTTATTTTCTCCCCCTGCCACCCTTTATCATTGTGATGAAGGGGGAGACAAGCCCTAATACTCGAGAAACAAAATGTATTGCACTCGATGCATTTCAGAGTGCTTCCTTCCTCAGGAGCTCATACAAACCGTTTGATCTCTTGCTTTGAAATACACGGCTGTTCTTACTTCTGGATACTTGCAAACGCTGTAGTTGAAGTCCGTTGCTCTCAACTATAGTGTTTGCAAGTATCCAGAAGTAAGAACATTCGTGTAGCACTATAGCAGGGGTAGGCAATCTGGTGCCCCCCCAAATGTTTTGAGCTGCAATGCAGCATGACCAGTGGTCAGAGATTATGGGAGCTGTAGTCCAAAACATCTGGAGATTACTCTTGAACCATAGCATTAAACTATAGAATGTGCATAGAAAACCTCCCATGGTATTTGGTTTTTCCCTCCCCCCCCCCCCCCGGCAAAAAAATGCTGCCACCACCACCAGGTTTGAAAATCAAATTGTCTAACTGGTGCCCCAGAGCTGGTACCCTCTGGTAAAATAGAAACGAAGTCTTTCAGTGTGTGTGTGTGTGCACGCTCACACACTGTAAGGCTCAGAAGAGTATTAAAAGCACTTCTGTAGAGTATAAGAACTGCCTTCCTGGATCAGAATAAAGGTGTAGATATTTCTACCATCCTGTTTCCAATGTTGGCCAACCAGATGCCATCAGGAAGCTGACAAACAAGGTGGCAGAGGTAATAGCCACCACCACTATCCCTCTTTTGTGCTTGATATATGGTTCCCAGCCCTTCAGAAAACAAGACTTGTTGTGAATGATCATGTTTGTTGTACGCAGCCAAAACTTTCTTGGCAGTTTTTGCAAAGCTTCTAAGCTTAATTCCAACCACCTGTTTTCTTTGTCCTCAAAAGCAGCAGAAATCAGCTATGTGAGCCTCAGCATGGCCACGCAATATTTAAACTTGTATTCCGAAATCCTAAGCCTTCAAAAAACATGCTTTTATGTATCTTACTCATCTTCTGTGTTTTTCTTTCTTCTGTACTTCCTTCTTCCAGTCTTTTTCCTCCATCATCCCCATCTTTCTTTGCTCAAGCCTTCCCAATCAATTGACCATAAACTCTCCAAAACCTTACCAGTGAGATTTTCATATTTCAAGTGAAAGCTGGACTGCCAAAGAAGCCATTGAAATTGTTTTGACAGTTGATGCCTGTCTAGCATGCAGGTTCTGAAAGAATGCAACGCACACGCATGCCACTTCACCTATCAGCTCCCACAACACATACCTGGTGTTCAGAGATTAAAAAAAAATCCAGACAAGTTGTGCAGAGGCTTGCTGGGTTAAAGATTATATGAAGCTCTTCTTAGCACAAGCAAATCTCATCTCTGAAGTACATAAATACATCCTGCAGAAGGCTGCAGCAGCTTGTAGTAGTGACTTCAAGCTTGTTTGCTTTTTGCTGTGCATATTTTGCAGTTCTGTTGATTGCAGAAGCAGCAGTACTCCATAGCTGCAGACAGTACAGTGTACACTGAGCATCTGCTGAATAAGAGGTGGTGTAAGGGAAACAAGCAGTCTCTGGCTGCTACATCTCTTCCACTTGCTCATGAATAAGAACTACCAAAAGATACAAACGATTGGCAGGTTCAGAATGTACGGAACAATGTTTTAGGGTCATTGTCCCCCTTTACTGTTCCAGGTGACTAAGCTGTCAGTCAAAATATTTGTTATACACAGATATGACACTAAATCCATGTAGAACAAGAGTTTTGATTGGCAGGTTGGAAAAAGAGGTGTCTGGGAAGGGGATTCTGCCATTCAGATCAAGGGAGTGTGTAGGGAGAGCTGGAAGGTAGAATGGGCCTTTGTTGACAACTTGGTACACAGTATAGCCATACTAAACGTATTGCTTATCATGTGATCATTTGGATGAGTGTTTTTAAGCTTGATTCCCCTCATCCCCACCCTTGCAAGTTACATAGGCTACGTTTTTATTTGGCCCAGACTTACCTTGCCATAGCAATTGCCTCTCAGGATAGGTTTACCGTAGTAGTTCCCCAGAACTTGCAGTTTTCTTCACAGTTCAGCAGTCATGTATATTGTCTAGGTAACCACAGATATATTGTGCTTCTTTGATATAAAGCTGCAAATAGAGTTTTAAATTGTACTACTGGCTTTTATAAGGTTCTGTAGCACGTGGCCCCTATTTACATTTGAGACTGCTTCTAGAACCTCACCTTGTGTGTGTCACACGTTACCCATAGTTTGGGGATTTACGACAACACAGAATATGGGTTAGGGTTGTTGTTAAATTGTGGGTTGTCATTCCATGCAAACCCTGCACTATGGTTTAACTATGGGTTGATAATCACTAACAACCCAGAGTTCACAACCCCACTAGAAACCATGGGTTCTCTTTCCGACCTGGTTAGCACAACACAGCCAGGTCATCATGGATTGTTTAAACCATGATGAGCTGCAGTGTGCACCAGGTGTGTGTGGCTGCCATTTTCAATATGCAAACCCCGGTTGGAGATTGTGCCGTGTCATGTGAACCTAGCCTTCGTGGGTTATTTGAGGGTTAAACAACCCTTCTTAAACAACGTTTGCAAAACCCTCAGTTAGTAGTAGGGTTATGTGAGCATTGTTTAACCCTCGAAGAACCCATGATGGCTGGTCCCACTTGACCACTGGTGCGACCCTCTATTGCCCTGATCTCGGGTTATGTATTCAAAATGCGTCTGCATGCACCTGGCATGAGCCAACCATGTTGTGTGAACTGGCCCCTGGGGTTTTTGTGGTTAACAACCCATTTTTAAACCATAGTGCAGGGTTCACACCCCCAATTCAGCAACAATCCACGATTCAACAGCAACCTGTATGCTGGGTTGTCATTACATATGAAGCAGGTCATTATCTCCTATTCCTTTTTAAAGATGTGTCATAACTTTGTGTGTGTGTGTGTGTGTGCACGCGTGTAATTTATTATTTTGCATAGTGCCCCAAGTGCCAAATACAGATCGTCTTCTTATGCCTTATGTTATTTTTTTTAATGGTTACTTGAGTTGGCTGTTTTTGTCCCCTTGTAGGTGAGGGCTCCTTTTGTCAGACATTGTAAAATTGCACACAAATTCTTGGATGTGGTTAGAGATGTAAAGTTTCCAGAATTATTCCCCACTCCCAATCCTGGAAGAAAAAAAAAAAAAGAAATTTCAGGGGAAATGGAAATATATACAATATTTACTTTCTTTTCAAACCTAATCTTATTTTAGCAACTTACAGTGTTAAGGCTGTTATTCTCTGGCCCCTGGGAGGGCATACCAAGGGCCATGGGGTATATCAGAAATCACTCTCTGAGGACGGAGAGAGAGGCCTACCCTCAGAGGGGACTGACCTTGGATTCTTCCTCCCCACTCCTGGTGAAAGTTCTATATCTCTTATCCCCCCAACATTGAAGCTCTAATAAGGTAGCTGGCTCATGAAGATGTAGGGGATGGGGCTAACATGTGTACCCATGTCCCTTCCCTACTCCAGTCCTACTTGTGTGCAGGCAAATGCAGGACTAGAAATTTATTGTGTTAAAATAAGTGAACGTTGGGCATCCTTGGCATCACAACTAAAGGCTTGTGTGTTGCCCGCAAATAAATATATACTTATCCTTGTCTTAAGTTGGTGGTGCAATAATCCTTATATCTTCATTCTAGGATTATCTAAGGCAGGACTAGGCAACCTGGTGCCAGCCAGTTGTTTTGGGATACAATTCCCATAAGCTCCAGCCAGCATAGCTAATGGTCAGGGATTGTGGAAATTGTACTCCAAAACATCTGGAAGGCACCCCAGATCTACGACTTGGTGAGAATGTGAGTGGGAACATGGATTATGAGGTTGTTGGCAATATATTCCAAGTCAACAACATTAAAAAAAAAATAAAACAGCTTGGGACCAGTATACCTAATATACTGCCTTCCCTTTTACATACCCTGGTGACGTTTAAGATCATCAGGAGGCCTTGCTGGTCATTCTGAAATTAGTGGAATGTCGCCACGCAATACCTCAATGGCAGGCCTTTTTGGTAGTGGCACCTTTGGAAAACCCTCCCCCAGGCAGTTCTGGAGGCAGAAAACGTGGCATCTTTCAAACGCCTCCTGAAAACACACTTGTGCACCCAGGCTTTCCCCGGGCTGCAATTCAATCAGGCTGCTCCATCTTACTGCTCACTGTATTGCTTTTATTGTAATTAGAATTGTTTTACTGTTGTGTTTTTAATATTGTATTTGAAATGTGATTTTAATATTTCTACGTGAACTGCTTAGGGATTTTATTATATTTAGCAGTATATAAATATCACAAATAAATAAACAAATAAAACAGGGGCCGTATTTTGAATTGAGCAGTGGATGACCCACTGTGAATAGTAACAGAGGGTTGCATCCAGACTCAGTCGTACTTAGAACAGACCCATTGTAAGCAGTGGGACTTAAGTTAGTTATGAGAACCTCCATGCTGATTTTGTCTTCATTTTTAAAGAAAAAACATGAGGTCTGTAATTATTTTATCTTTTTCGAACAGGATTTGGAGTATGTCCTGAATACAGAGGAATAGAATTGCTTCAACCTTCTTGCTCCTCCTCCTCCTTAGGCTCCAAACCTCTGTGTTGAATGTTGCTGGAATTATATGAGACCATGGCAGATGATGATGTGCAAGCATCCATACCAAAAAAGTGTGGTCCATACGTTTCTTCGGTCACCAGTCATGGCCTGAACTTGTTGCTCCGTGGGATAGTCCTCTTTTTAATTGGAGTCTTCCTCGCATTAGTATTAAACTTGCTACAGATCCAGAGAAACGTCACCTTGTTTCCACCTGATGTGATTACAAGTATCTTCTCTTCAGCTTGGTGGGTACCACTTGGCTGTGGAACAGCATCAGGTATGTCAGAAAATCTGGGCTGGGGGAACATTAGGAAAAACGTTGTGGGCTCGATCCAGTACATTAAGGACTTCAGGGCCTATGCACAGAGTCCCCATTCATTGTGTGTGTGTGTATGTGTGAGAGAGAGGGAGAGAGAGACCCTCCAAGGTATGTGCACATGCATCATTCCAGGTTGTGGAGAGGAATGTGAGGTCTATGTGCACCTCCTGTATCATCACCCAGTCCTCTTTCTCCTCTTAGCCAAGGAGCATGAGCTTGACTGAGACTCCAAGCTGGACACAGACATGTGAGGTGACTATGAGCAGAGACCTCACATTCCACATAAGAGCCTGATGTTCTTGAACTTGTAAGTGCACACTGGAGATGGGCTGGGGATTCCTCCACATGCTTGTACCCACGGTGGACTGGATTAGTGGCACTATGCCAGCCCCCCCCCCAAAAAAAAACCCTTAAGAGCCATGGAAATCTATGGCACTGATTTTGTCAGGGGAAGGGGGAAAATCTCCAGGCATGTTTAAGTTGTCGCAATTAATCATAGGGCCAACTAGACATGACATTAATCACATGATTAGCCCTCGCATGCTTAGTTGTTCTTTACCAAATAGCAGTCACAGAAAGGCCCAGCACCCTTTGCTTGTGATGCCATCTTGATCCAGATCCTGCAGCTGCAACTTGGTAAAGAAAAAACAAGCAAGGGGCCAGTCACATGAATTGGCACATCTGATTTGGTCTTTAATGCCTGTGCTTTTGTTGTATGTCTATAGCGAAAGTTCTTTCTCGCTGGTTTTCAGATACATAGTTGAACAGAAAGGTGTCCCATCAAAAGCACAGATTATTGCCAGCTATATTCCTTGCTAGGCAAGGCTTGAAAAGAACCAGAAAACAGATGGATTGACTCTGCTAGACTGAGCAATCTTCATTAATGAACTCAATTTCCATGCAGTGGTCCAACTTCCTTTTTAAATCTGATATGTAGTAAATATGGGGTGCAAATCCCTAAATGGGGTGATACATTCCTTCCATAAGTGAGAAGCATGGTGTGATTAATCTCTTCTTGTTTGAGGTAAATAGCTATAAGTTGGTGGGCTTTCTTGGTGAAGTAGCTTAGGGGCAGGCAAACATCAGGTTTGCAGGTTCAACTTTGTTTTTTTAACTAGAACCCCAAGGTCCACCAACTGGAGCCAGATGCAAAACAATGCTCAGAAGGGTAGGGGGACATACTCTTAGAATTAAGGAACAAGGGTGTCTTTGAGCACATGCTCAGACCAGGAACTGGCTTTCAGTACCAGAACTGAGATCACAGTCCAGTTACATAAGAATCTAATCTTGTTTTTTCCACCAAGTTTCTTCCAACTCAGCAGCCTAATTTAGAAGGTGGCGGGGGGGGATGTTTTTGTTGTTGCTGCTGTTAAACAACTGAAAGTCAGACATTGTTGATGATCTACTACAAACCACCCAGAGATCTACTAGTAAATCCCAATCTAACATTAGTGATATAGGGCAGAAATTTTAACGGATTTTTTACCTGTGCTTAATTTTTCCATAGAAAAAACATTCTATTTCATAAATTCATTAGGAACAATGAATGGATGCCTGTTGCAAAGACAATATCAGGCATGCTTGGCAGTTTCAAAGTTGTGATTAATATTTTTCAGGGGATTATCCTTAGCAAGTATGTGAGAGAATAGACATATGTCATGAAAAGAGACATATGTCTTAATGTAAAACTAATAAGTGGTGACAGCGAAACTGAAGGTGCCCCCAAAACCTCAGTGGAAGAGAACTGAACTCTGTTGAAATAGATGGATGGTTGTCAGCATATCATGCACTACTCTTTGAGCTGCTAAAATGTATTAGTGTGTCAATAGTTTTCAGTACCATTGTTTGTTCTTTTCTTAAATTTAAACAATGTAAGGGAAGTACATGCTATTGTCTTTACATTTTTTTTACAAGTATTCCAATAAAAATATCTACATAATCTAACATTCGAATCACTTTAAATATGCTTTAATGTTTTCCCCTCAAATATTTCAGGTCAAATATTTGTGGTGTATTTGGGACAAAAAAATACATGGAGTACTTTTTTATAGTTTTGTTTACTAAGTAAATTAAACATGCTAAATTCAGTCACTCTCTAGGGCATTACCTAATTACCCTAATTTGCACAGGAAAGTCTTCCAATTCAAAATTTTCTGAAAACCCCACATCACTATCTAATGTCTGCCCAGTCTCTTTGCCCCACCAACCAAAAAAGCAGCTTTAGCCAATACTTTATTTAATTAGGTTGCTATATATGACTTTTTATCAGTAGGAACATCTTGGCAGTGGACTCAGGGAACATCCCTGAGGGATAATTCTATTGAAAGTAAAACCTATAATAAGGCAATATTTTCCTTATCAGATTCTAATACAGGTCAATAAGCCGATCTATTGTCTAGCAAACATTTTTTACTATAGATAATCTTTAAGACTAGGTATTTTGCATTGAAGACTGGAAAAGGTCAGTTTACATTCCAATTCCAAAGAAGGGCAACGCCAAAGAGTGTTCAAACTACCGCACAATTGCGCTCATTTCACATGCCAGCAAGGTGATGCTCAAAATCCTACAAGCTAGGCTTCAGCAGTATGCGAACCGAGAACTACCGGAACTACAAGCTGGGTTTCGAAGAGGCAGATGAACTAGAGATCAAATCGCCAACATTCGCTGCATCATGGAGAAAGCAAGAGAATTCCAGAAAAAGGTCTATTTCTGCTTCATTGACTACGCTAAAGCCTTTGATTGTGTGGATCACAACAAACTGTGGCAAATTCTGAAAGTGATGGGAGTACCAGACCACCTTACCTGTCTCCTGAGAAACCTGTACGAGGGTCAAGAAGCAACAGTAAGAACCAGAGATGGAACAACCGAGTGGTTCAAAATTGGGAAAGGAGTACGACAAGGCTGCATATTGTCACCCTGCTTATTTAACTTATATGCAGAGTACATCATGAGAAATGCCGGGTTGGATGAATCAGAGGTCGGAATTAAGATTGCTGGGAGAATTATCAACAACCTCCGATATGCAGACGATACCACTCTAATGGCAGAAAGTGAAGAGGATCTCAAGAGCCTCTTGTTGAGGGTGAAAGAGGAGAGTGCAAAAGCTGGTTTGAAACTCAACATTAAAAAAACTAAGATCATGGCATCTGGCCCCATCACTTCCTGGCATATAGAAGGGGAAGAAATGGAAGCAGTGACAGATTTTACTTTCTTGGGCTCCAAGATCACCGCAGACGGTGACTGTAGCCATGAAATTAAAAGACGCTTGCTGCTTGGGAGGAAAGCTATGGCAAACCTAGACAGCATAGTAAGAAGCAGAGATATCACCTTGCCGACAAAGGTCCGCATAATCAAAGCTATGGTTTTCCCAGTAGTAATGTATGGCTGTGAGAGCTGGACTATAAGGAAGGCTGAGCGCCGAAGAATTGATGCTTTCGAACTGTGGTGCTGGAGAAGACTCTTATGAGTCCCCTGGACTGCAAGGAGGTCAAATCAGTCAATCCTAAAGGAAATCAACCCTGACTGCTCATTGGAAGCACAGATACTGAAGCTGAAGCTGAAATATTTTGGCCACCTAATGCGAAGAGAAAACTCTCTGGAAAAGACCCTGATGCTGGGAAAGACTGAAGGCAAAAGGAGAAGGGGACGGCAGAGGATGAGATGGCTAGATAGCATCACCGATGCAATGAATATGAACTTGAGCACACTCCGGGAGAGAGCGCAGGACAGGAAGGCCTGGCGTGCTATGGTCCATGGGGTCACGAAGAGTCGGACACGACTGAACGACTGAACAACAACAAATTTTGCATTGTGCCTGACCTTTTCTGATCTCAGAAGCTAAGCAGGGTCAGCCCTGGTTAGTACTTGGATGGGAGACCACATGGGAATCAGGCTTCCTGCAGTGAGCAGGGGGCTGGACTCGATGGTCTTGTAGGCCCCTTCCAACCCTATGATCTGTGATCTAATTCTTTCCCTTTCTGCACCTTTCTATGGAGTTAATACACCACAGATGTCACAGAGGTCTTGGATTAGAAAGGAATGTCTGAGTAACTTGTCCGAATGTGTTAGTTTTTCTTTTCTCATGGGGAATATTTTGGAATATTTTGGTCACAGCTATAGACTCGTTTTACCTATAAACTTCCTTTCCATCATAATTTTTTTTTCTGTAGCCAGTCCTTCTTGAGTATGCTATCTTGACTTTGCTTCAGTTTTTGCCTAAATTTGCAATTCTAGCACAAGCATCTTGGGGGTCTAGATTCACATGATTTGATTGTTTTGTGCGTGCATCTCTTTAAAAAAAAAAGCTATGTATTTAGCTTATTTATTAAACACCACTTCTTTAATGTATTATTTAAACAAAACCCATAAGGAAAGTACAGAAAATTCCTACTTTGCTAAAGCCCCATGTATATGACCAGTGGTAAGCAAATACCAGCTGTATAACTTCTGTGTTCTTGTAGAACATCACCTGACACAGAATGGTAAGATTACAACTTTGATAATAGGAAGCAGTGGCTGTGGACACGCTTCCTATCATGAGTCAATACTACTATTGTAAAAAAAAATGATTGTATCCCACTTTATAATCTCAATTGGGACCATCAAAGAAGCTCACAAAGAAATATTTAAATGTTTACTCTTTTGAGATTGCTTTGCCCAATGTGTTATGATTTTGTTAAAATGTCTCTGTGTTGTCTTCTTCTGCCAATGTGTATATTACAATGATAATTTAAGGTCTGTAAACTGGATGAAAATTACTTAATATAAGTTTTTTAAAAGTATTTACAATATTGCAAAAAATATTCATACCATAAAACCAAAGAAGAATACTGTAGAATTATAGACTGCTATAAGGAATCTGTTGCTTATCGCCATTATCTCAACTGCCATATGTGGTGTTCTGTTTGTATGCTGAGGGTTTTTATGGCAACCTCCCATGGCCTCCCAGCCTAGGGTCTCTGCAGAGCAGCACTCATGAGGTTTGGAAGGGTGCTACCAGAAGGAAATACTACTCCACTCCCTGCGTGTGAGCTGAAGTGTTTTTGGTTTGCACCTGGTAGAATTTGGATCTTCTGCCCAATGCAAGTGTATGAGAAACTTTATTGTGGGGAACTCCTCTCATCCCAATAAAACTGTTCAGCAAGCCATATGGTTAGAGTGTCTAGTTAGGACTGAGGAGACCCAGGTTCAAATCTCCATCCAGCCATGAAGGTCACTGGATGACCTTGGGCTAGTCACACACTGTCAGCCTAACCTACCTCACAAATGAGGGAGAACATGTATGACACCTTGAGCCCGTTTGGAGGAAAGGTGGGATATCATTGTAATAAATAAATAACCATCTCCTCCAAATAAGGAACTACTAACTCCAGTGATGCTCGATTACATATGCACCCTTAGAAGTAGTTAACAGTGGCAGTCTTATAACTGCTGTCAAATGGTTGTCTATGTGATGTCACTATGATAGCTGTATGTTCAGAGGTCATGGAGAGGTAGAGAAAAAGGGAGATGTCCTGTGCCCAGTAATGCAGGTTCTAGAAATTTTGAATTCACCATTTTTCTGGGGGGAAATTCCAGTGTCATAAATTGACTGGGAACTTGTAGAAATGTTTATTTTTTTAAAGTATTTTAAAAAGTAGTATCACCATCTATAGGAATTTGATGCACTGTACAAATATCTCCTCCTCCTCCCCCCAATAGCCAGAATTAGTTGCAATGAATATTTGATTAGGGAAAAAAAATCAATAAAGCTCAGTTAATGTGGTTTCAATGTTGTTTTCAAAGAAATTCAAAGTTTTTCTTGGAAATTATTTTTATTTGAATATTTGTAAATATTTTAAGATATGTCAATTCAATAGCATACACTTTCTTACATTGCTTAAATTTCAAGGAGGGAAATGAAAGCACTGCAAACAGTTAGCATACTAATTTTATCACACCTAAACTGTTGCCCATTCTATTTTTTAATTTTTTATTTATTTTATTCAAATGTATATACTGCTTTCCACAAAGGTATCAAAGCAATGAACATAAAATACAACATAAAGTTACAACTTTGAATCCTCCCTGTATGACTGACACTGTATTGGAAACCATCATTACAGTGCTAATTAATATTATCAGTCTGAATTTTTAGAAATGGACAACTTTCTGCAGGAAAAATATATACTTCAATTCACATGGACCAATGTTATAATTGCAGTGCACAGCTTAAGCTGCTTGCAAAAATAGTTGTCGCCTGGCCTAAAAATGACAGTATCCTAAGGCGACTCCCAGGAAAGTGAACATCCTGTACATTTTCTTGTGTCTGTGTTTGAGCTTTGTTCCACCACTCCTTCTTCTGCTTTCTCTTCCTGCAGAAAGGCCTGTTCATGTGCCTTTGAGTGCAGTGGAAGCAGTCACCATATGTCAGTGGTGGCCAGAACATGCATGAATGAAATTAATTAAACAGCTGTAGAATAAGGATTAAGTCAGAAGAAAAGGGTAGGAATAAATGGACAATGGTAATAGTGAAAAAAGAAGGTGGGGGAAGAGCTCCAAAAGACTGCAGATGGGGGGAATAAGTCTCATTAAAGTCAGTGGAATTAGCTTCCTTGTCAACATGCATTTGACTGCACTGTAAGAGAATCTAAACTGGAAAGTTTAGTAAACTAAAGAACTTCAGATTTCCCCAAGTGATTTCTCCAAGCCTGACAATAGCAAATAAACAGAAAATAAATGTTAATCAAGTGCCCCCCCCCCCCCGCCGCCGCAATTTTGAATGGCACATTTTGTGGATCTCTAATTATGTCTCTTGTTTGTTTGTTTTACAGCTGTGATTGGGTTATTGTACCCCTGCATGGATAGACATCTGGGAGAACCTCATAAATTTAAAAGGGAATGGTCGAGTGTGATGCGATGTGTAGCAGTCTTTGTGGGTATAAATCATGCCAGTGCTGTATCCTTCTCTGCAGTAATGAAGTTAGTAGCACTATCTGAAATTTCTAGGATGTTAAAAGGTAAACCCGAGCTGCCCTACTCACTTCACTGGGATTGCACACATGGAACATTCCCTGATATGGCAGAAAAATGTATTAGTTGCCCTTCCATTGTTAATTCAGGGTGGTATACAGCTATTTAAAAAATGTGTGTTTAAAATAAGAACATAATTAAGAGCTGTGCTAGATCGGAGTAAAGGCCTACTAGTCCAGCATTCCACAGCAGCCAACCAGATGCCCACGGGAAGCCCAGAAGCAGGATTAGAAGCACGAATAGCACTCTCCCGCCCGAGTTCCCCAGCAGTCGGTGTACACAGGCATACAGCCTCTGATACTGGAGGTATCATATAGCCATTATGGCTAGTAGCCACTGATAGCCTTATCCTCTATGAATTTATCAAATCCCCATTTACAAGTTGGCAGCCATCACTTCATCTTGTAACTATGTGCTGTGTGAAGAAGTAATTTCTTTTGTCTGTCCTGACAAATACTTAATAAACACAGTAAAAATGTAACACAGGCCGGGACATGTTGGCTATAAATCAACAGCAAAGCAATAAAATATGAAGAATTAAAATGCCTGTGAAACAAGAATTCATACTAATAGACTGAAAGCATTACAAGCTGCAGTGAGGTGGGTGTCCCTAGGGAAGCAATTTTACAATTCAAGCATCAACCTTGGATAATTGCATAGCCAGTTAAAAAAAAAAAAAAAGCATTTGAAATGTCATGCTGTTGGTATAGTCCTGAGAGTTCTGTGAATTGCTGATCAGGTGAGGACATTGGTTAAACCTGAATTACAGAGACCTGATAAGTGTACTGAAAATCACCATTGGATGATGCTTGCTGGCCATTTCTTTTAGGTAAAAAACCAAACTCTGTGTTTTGCTGATCTTCTGGAACTGCTCCTTAACAGTGCTCACAGAAAGTGGATTTTGCCAACAATATCCAGTTGTCCCTCACACTTGCTGCACTTTCAATTGGGCTGTGGTGGACGTTCGATAGATCTCGAAGTGGTTTTGGCCTAGGAATAGGAATTGCATTTCTAGCCACATTGGTGACTCAGCTTCTGGTCTACAATGGGGTTTATCAGTAAGTGTGTTTTCTGTAGAGTAAAATTATTTTAATTTAAATATGGTATTGAAAGCAGTATCTGATGCATAAAAACTGCTCGACCTCTTCCTAAGAATGGTGAAGTGAGTATGCATCCCGCTGGGATGAACGTGACTTAAGTATGTGTAAGATTGCAATGCAGATGGGGGAAAGAGGTTGCATCAGTTGGTCTGTTGCCTTTGAGGTTGCATGCTTCTATGCTTTCCGGCTATGTTTAAAAAGAAAAAAGTGAGGAAGGCAGTAGTTCAAACCATATGGCAGAAGCAAGGTTCCACAGTTTTGCTCCCAGCCTTGAAGCTTTGTGGATGGGGATTGTTCTTGCAATTGCACACTTATATCCACTCCCTTCCAGGAAATAAGCTTGGCAAGAAAGCTGTGTGGTTGTTTTGGCAGCCAAATTGCTAATGAACTCGAGTGCCTTGGCAGCATCAGTACAAAACAGTGAGTCCCCACTACCTTTCCAGCTCCAAACTTGGAGCTGGGGAGGAGAGCAGGGTGTTAGACTGATTCTGAGCACAGGGAGATAGTTAGCAGCTCAGATTCAGAAGAGGAACAGCCAGAACCGGGGGATGCATTTTCCCAAGCCAGTTCATATATGGGTAGGCGTGCTTCTCAGGTTACTAACTCCCAGATGGCCGGGCCTGAAGCCCCCCCTCACTTTGCCCCCCTCTGTGAGAAGCTGGGAGAAGGAGGAGGAGGAGAGTGGGGGCTGTGACCTAAGAGATGCTAGACTGCGGTGCAGAGATAAGAGGGAAATGTCAGGAGCAGAGCTTAGACGGTCGACCCGGTTAGCAATGCGTGAGAGGTGAGAGGTGACGGTGAGAGGTGACGTAGGGAAGCATCACTGGAAGGGCGGGACATCCCTCCCTAAGTTAGTCTAGCCAGCAAGCCTCACTTCAAACTGCAGGCAATGTCGGTGTTCCCATTTGAATCCCCTGGAAGCATTCCTTTGTAGCCTGAGAGTCTTCGAGGATTTGCATCTGTAATGAACCTGTTGATAATGAATTAAAGGCCTGAGACTGAAGACTTCAAAACAAAGTATACAGAAGGGTGAATGGCTTTGAGGCTGGATTCAGGATGGGATAGGACAAAGGGATCAATAGTTTGACTCTGCATAATGAAAGGACACCTCTGGCTACTTGACTGAATTAAAGTTTAACCAGTTGATCTATCTTGGGGTGGGAACACTTCAGGATTGGCTGAAGTGACTTAGAAGTCAGGTAGGCTTTTGCATGTATCTCGAGTCCATGGGAGTAAGTCCTTCTAATGTAGAGGACACATAATCTAAGGGACCGCCTGACTTACTGTGAACCTCATCAGATATTACAATCTGCAGGAGATGTCTTTTTGAGGGCACCATTTGAGGGCACCAGAGGCCTGTTTGTTGGGCATGCACGAAAGGGCTTTCTCCTATGTTGCCCTCAAAGTATGGAACGTTTCTTATGCATTGTGTCAAGCCTAATAAATAAAGAAGATTCTTCTCTTTTCCTAGATACACATATCCTGACTTTCTTTACGTGCGTTCCTGGTTACCCTGTATATTTTTTGCTGGTGGAATAACTATGGGAAACATTGGAAGGCAGTTGGCACTGGTAAGATAGTTTATCAGTATTATGGTTGTTGTATACTTGTGGACTTAAAAACAGACTCAGTTATTCACAACTCTTTCTTCATGGCCCATATTCAGATAATTGTGCCGCTAGTCTGAGCACATACTATAGCGTGTCCTTTCATACACAAAGATCCACTCCTTTGCAGTCTCCCATCCAAATACTGACCAGACCTGAACTTGCTTAGTTGTGGCACACTGGCTGTAGCATGTGGCATTAGACCATGGCCTGGGAATTTCTTATCTGTTCCCTGCATGCCCCTCACAGCTTTCTTCTTTTCATCAGCTTAATTTTAGAGTGGGATAGCGCCTTTTTGTTAATAGTTTTAGACATCTGCAAATTAGAAACCCTTGATGATCTACTGCAAATTTACTAGAAAATCTGATCTGCCTTCTGCCTACTCCAGCTGTACAGATTGCACATAGGTTGCTTACTGTGTTTTACTGGGATACCTGCAGTTTACAGAAATAATGTGGAGAGTGGGACCTCTGGAAAATGGAAACTGAGCTGCTCAGCCCATCTATTTGCATTATTCTTTCACGATTTTGTGGTTTTGTGTTTATGTTTGCATAACATGCTGAAATACACATATTTCTCTGTTTATTTTGTAGTATGAATGCAAGGTTACTGCAGAAAAGTCTCATCAGGACTGAAAAGAGCAAAGCATACTTTTCTCACAGATAAATGACAGACGGGGAAGAGCGCACACCAAGGAGTACTTGATTATAAAATTGCCAAACAGCCATCTCCCTCTCCTGTTTCTTCTTCTGCTCTCACCTCTAAACCCATGGCCTGCTCCATCTGCAAAAGGCACACTGTTTACTGCAATCTGTGATTGCTTCATCTGTTGGTCACTTGAAAATCCTGGCATCTTTGGATGCGATCAGTGTGTAGTTGCACTAAAATGCAATATGCTGGACAGGATGCTGGTTTATAAATAGGAGCCTTTACTTTCTGAACTAAGCTAGGGTGGCCTGATGCCATCCTCCTCTTTGCATAATGTTCCCGTGCCAAACCAAACTTACTTTTCTAACCCTTCTCATCTGGCTGCATTCCTTTTTATTTACTTTGGACAATTTGAGGAATTTGGTGTTCTTAGATTGTCGCCATGTTATTAGTTCCCAGGCCAGAGTGATGCAGAAGTGGCCTGGAACTAAATTAAATGAAATATATAATCCCATACTGCGACTGCACGAGATAAAAAAATAAATAAAAAATCCACAGGTCAGTTGCACATTAGGTACAGCAAGCTTGGAGAGTCATGGCACACTTGTGTCATGGGTTGGTTGCACATTGGATGTAAAACCAACTTGCACCATCTGCAGCGTAGACGGGTAAAACGGCTACAACAGTTGCAATGTCTGTGCCTACAGTGTGTTAAGAGTGGTGCCCCTCTCTTAGGTAAATCCTGTTGTAGGATTCTATTCTACACCAGCGTAAATACAGCTGTGAATGCAGATACAGCCTGAATGAAGTGCTAATGCTAATGCTATCTAAAAATAAGTCATTTGTGGATGATATAGCTTCATTCAGGAAATAGGAAATCCAAACTTTTCAAGTTTGGTCAAATAAGCCTCAAGCTGTTTGTTGCAAGTTTCACTCTTAGCCCATACACATAAGCTTGTATATTTGCATGTATTCTGATGACAGAAGGCACAATCTGTTGTGATGTTCTCCTACATAGGCTCCACTGAAATGAATGAAAGGGAGTGTTCTGGTAGAATTGCCCTATGTCACAGTGAATAAGAGAGGATCTCAATGGATTGTGCTTGGTCAAACAAACTAAGACCAGATTATGAGATGGCCTCAACATGCGGTTATATAGCTGACAGTTGAGGTTGGGGGATCATGGGGTTGAGCAGGAGGGAGTACCTTACTGGTGATGAAGCCCAGGAGTTGCTGATATAAATAGAAGCATAAGTTGAATCTATTCTAAAATTGGCCAGTTTCATTGCATCTATCATTGTGTTCATTTAGCCTAAGTCAGCTACTGCTTTTCTTTTCTTTTTAAAACATCTTTCCTTTTTATAAGAGATTCTGTGAAATGTTTTAGAAAATATGCTACAGTCACTTGAAGAGGCTGAAGTTGGTCCAAAGAATAGATATGTTTAGATAAACTTTTATTTTGTTTTAATAATGTGTATGTTACATTCATTAAAAAGTGGAACAGGCAAGCTAAGCTACATTTTTAAGGCTTGCACATGAATACATGAAGAATATGCAATGAAAGCTTGGAACAGAATGCTATTAGAAGGAAAATGTGCAATCAATAAGACTTAAAAAAAGAAAAGCAAATGATATGCAAAATATCGGTAGCTCAAACTTTCCACCAGCTGTTGCAACATCACACCATTGCACTGCAGCATTTCCAACACGGTCGTAACATTATCAGACTGGATATTAGAAATCACTTAAGTATTAGTGGATCTCCTGATATGTCCTTCCCCTCAATAAAATGCATAGCACAATATTTTGGAAGCTTGTATCTGGCAATTTGGCCCTCATACAAAAAACTAGGGATTAAATCAGAGGACTACTGTGGACGACAAGACAAATAAAGGTGTGTGTGGCTTTCAAAGGAGCTGTACTAGAGATCTCTAACTTGCCATTTTGGGGCCGTTGCTTGTGTCCTCCAAGGCATTCTCATTGATGGGTAGGGCTTGAAATGAATTGTCAAGGAACTAGTGTGCAGAGTTATAAAAGATACCATCTTCAGCTTTGCACCCAACTGTAAAGAAGGGCTTCATCGACCTTGCTGAAGAAGTCCAAGGCAGTTTAAATGTCATGCTAAATCTTAAACACATGAAGACATAGCTTTCAGCCTTTGCATATTAACTTCAAGATGGAGATTGACACCTTTGTATATTATCTACTCACCGGGCATCATTGTGAGCTGTGTTTGCTGTGCATCAGTGGTAACACATGGCCGTTTTAAAAATGCCACTTAGAATATTCTGAGTGACTCTTCAATTTTTAAGTCAATGATGCAAAGTCTGCCTATCATCCCAAAGTCATTCTGGTGGACTGCTGTTTTCTGTTAAGTAGTTTTTATTTATTTAAGAAACTTGTGTTGATTTTATGCATCTACCAGCCAGTACTGGAATTGTGAGAGGAGAGCTTTGTAATGGGAATGCCTTAATTACAGTGGTGGTAAGAGGCAGCTACTGTATAATGTGTAATTATAATATTAGACTGTCTTCAAAATGTTCTACAGAGGATGAATAAGGTATATTTTAGATACAACTTTATAAGAACTATAAACTCTTCACTAGTTGTGAATTGTAAAGGTTGATGATGTTTACTTCTTCAAATTGCTGTTAAAAGCAAAATATGTATTAAATATAATTATAACCTTGTTGAACTGGTTTCTCTTTCATTTTCCAGGAGCAATATTCATAATTATATATAGCAAACCTATTTCAAAGATCAAATTAGAATGTTTGCTATTGAGCCAGCATAATGGCTATGGAACACCTGTAAAATGCTATAAGAAAACAAACCTATTATTACACATACATCAGCAGTTGCAGTGAGTCAAAATGATTTTGTCATGGCTGTGCCTCTTAAGATCTGAATCTTCCATCTACAGATAGGGCAGTGGGGTGGAGAGAGTAAAGCCAAAATAGAAACTAAGAAAAGGAATTCTTTTTTCATTTTTCCCTTCTGAAGGCAATAGGACAGTCCTCTCTGAGCAAGGCTCGGGTTCAGAATTAACTGCCCTGCTGCCTTTAAGAATAGAAAATAACTGGCAAAACTATTAATGTATTTTCACAATGGAAATAGTGAAGGCTCATGGCCCTGCTAATCAGCGCAGCTCCTCCACACCACTTCAGTATCTCAGGAAAACGTCCTTTTACTTAAAAGAAAGGACTGATGGCAGAAATAGCCTACTACCATGCTGTCACATTGGTTGTATGCACCAGTCCTGTTAGCTTAAAGCACTTCATGTGTGTGGATGTTTGAAGCACACTACTAACTGGCTTTGCTCGCTGCTCCAGCTAAATGGGAGCAACATTTCCATTGTGGCTGATGCTGGTTCAGTAGAACCTGAAGGCTTGCTTATCTCCTTACTACCAGCCACTGGCCGAGTAGACAATGTTTTTGTGTCGGTGAAGGCCACTGCCATTCCAATTCAACATCTTTCTCAGTAGGAATGCTTTTAAGAAATGATTTCCATAAAGGAACAGATGTGGAAATAGCATGTCAGAATTCAAAATGTACTCCTGCCATGATGACCCCCTTAGTGGCTGCTTCCTGAAGTGAGCATCAGCACAAGTGGATGCTATTAGCCTGCCTAGTACTGGGAAATGGCTGGGTAAGACCAGCTGCAAATTTCCAGGTGTCGGGGAGGAAGAGGAGGTAGAGCTGGGGGTGGGGGGAAGAGCATGGGGAATTTATCTCTTGTTTTCAGGGTGACAAGAAGCAGAGCAGTGAGTCAAGGCTTCAGGGAAGTGCCCAAACCTAGAGAGGGGGTCCAGCCCCTGTCCCAGGCTACAGACAGCAGATGAGACTGGGTGGGGTATGCCTGAAGGCTTAATAAAATGCATTGGGAGTAAGGGAAAGCCAGTCAGAAGACACTCAAACCCTTACCTGCCCCCACTATTAAGTGTGGGAACCCTGCCAACACGTTTTGTTCTGCCTCCATGGTCTGTATCTGGCATGCTACACAGTGCATAAAGAAACTGGAAGATACTTTCTGTAGTGAGGGGATCACTAATTCTCTTCCAAATCTTGAAAAACACAACTCAGTCCAAATCTACTATTTCATGTATTTCTTTTTGAATGCCCAAGCACTTCAAATAAACTGCCTCGCTCCTGTAAAACAGGTATTATCACCCCTTCTCGCAGTTTTGGGCAGGGCCGGCCTTCCCATTAAGGCAGAGTGAGGCAACTGCTAGAACACAGCAGCAACAGTTCCCTGGTTGCTCCTTCTAAGCACCCCCCCCCCACTATTCCCCTCTGTTGGGGAGCAGAGCTGTGTGTACCATGTGACCTCTCTCAATACCCTAAATTCACCTGCTGCCCTCAGGTGTGGTGGAGGATGCTATCCCATCACCAGGATTGAAATAGGATTCAATGCTGGCAGTCTAGTTAGCTTCTGTATGGGAAGGGGGACTTCTTGTCCTTCGCCTCAAGCATTAAAAGGTCTTGGGCTAGCCTGGTGCAGACCTGATGACTAAGGCCTAAAGATAGGGCCATCTCATGAATTCATGGCTGAGACAACATTTGAACCCGAGCCTTCTTGCACCACAGGCCACACTTAGCTGTTGTACTACACCACTTTTGTCTTTCTCCAACAGTTATCCATGAAGCTCATGTTGCAGTATACCAGTTAAAGTGTCACACCATCTTTCGGCAATATGCTGGAAGAGCATATTATCTTAAGGCTTACATGGCAACAGCTGCAATTGTTTCCATTTTTTCTTTAACAGGTCAGTAAAATGACTGTGCTAGCAAAGAAGCAAGTTGAGGTGACGTACATTTTTTGCCATCTTAAATCTGGAGAAAAGATCTGCTCTGTGATTTACACTCCCCCCTTTTAAAAAAATGTAGCGGTACCAAGTTGGTGGTAGTATTTTATTTATGTATTTTTAAAAAATTCTTGGCCGCCTTTCAATGGCAAAAGCCCTCCCAAGGCGGCTCACAGCAGATGTGATTACAGTTCCTTTTAATAACGATGAGATTGCCAAGTGGAAGCTATTGCTTCATCTGCTGTCATAACATACTGGTGAGTGTTTGCACAATATCTTACTAGAAGTGAATTCTCTCTGAAAAATAACGCTTACTTAACCAGGCAGCTTGGATGCGATTTCAGTCAAAGATCTTGGCTGTTCTCTCAAATGCTGCTTAAATCGGCTTTTGCATTTCTATATAAAGTAATTTGCATATAGAACCTACTTCGTTATATTTGATTTTTAAAAACATCTCTTCCACTAACTGTCCTACATGAACAACCTTCATGAGTGAAGTATACTACTGTAAAAGAGAGAGATCGAGATCCTAACATCACCCTTACCCACTGACTCCCCTGAAGTACCATAACTATAAAGGGGGACTGTGGTAGAATGGAGCCATGGGATTAGCACCATTAGGAATCCAAAAGAATTAAATAGGTAGTGAATGGCATATTGCCATCTTTAAAATGTATTCCTCTATAGCAGTATATTCTGGTGACAGGGATACCTAATGCTGCCATAAAGTCTGCAAATTCTCAGGGGTAGTAGCTGTTCATGGTAAAAAGTTTTCCTCATGAAACTTCTACAGAGTCTGAGACAGTGTGTAATAAATTACGGTCAAGGAAGAGAAAATTCTCTCGGGATGCAAGAAACTGGCATGTATCTTTGGGCAAAGAAATATTTCTTTGTGTTACTTTGCTCTGAAGCACATTCTGTTTCTGTGGCATTTTTCATGCTGCTATCAGGGAAAAAATTCTTAAGGACAGCTGTCTAAAAATAAAGAGTAATAATTCAGATGTGTTACGGCTCTGTTGCTCGCACAGTATGGACAGTGATTATAGAATTTCTAAAGATATCTTTTATTAAACTGAACATACTTGTTTAAAATTAAAACTTAGGAAACTGTCAAGTACATAAATATACAAATGTTGTTTGTTGTTTATTCGTTCAGTCGCTTCCAACTCTTCGTGACTTCATGGACCAGCCCATGCCAGAGCTTCCTGTCAGCCCCCAGCTCCCCCAAGGTCGAGTCCGTCACCTCCAGAATATCATCCATCCATCTTGCCCTTGGTCGGCCCCTCTTCCTTTTGTCTTCCACTTTCCCTAGCATCAGCATCTTCTCCAGGGTATCCTGTCTTCTCATTATGTGGCCAAAGTACTTCTGTTTTGCCTTTAATATCCTTCCCTCAAGTGAGCAGTCTGGCTTTATTTCCTGGAGTATGGACTGGTTTGATCTTCTTGCAGTCCAAGGCACTCTCAGAATGTTCCTCCAGCACCACAGTTTACAAATATTAATATACAAATAGGCTAATCTAATCATCTAATCAGTTCTGCTGCCCTGTTACCTAGTGACATAGAGACAAAAATATTCAAAGATCCCGTAAAACAATAAATAAAAATAAAAGGATACTTATAATAGATCTTAGCTTCTGCCTAAGTGTTGCTTGCTTTCAAGAACTATATAGGTGTGTGGACTAGTTCTTATTCTGTGTGGTCAGGCAGCTCTGTAATTATTCTTCCCAGCTTTAAAAAAAATTAATTGCATTCATTAGAGACTGAAGTTGGAGGCAGAAGGGCTCTTAACCTCTTTTTCCTGCTTTTGGACTGCTCAAAATTACACTCGCCAACTGTTTTTTTCCCACACAAGGGAAAATAGAGGGTCCCATACCTTTTACCCCTTGGGTGGGAAAGCAGTAAGCAGTCCCTGTGCTGATCCTCTGTTTCTCATCTCAGCCTCCAGCTCAGCAAAGAAACAAAACTCTTATCAAAAGCCATTGGAAAGAATCATAGCATTGATCCTAGAATTATAGAATTGGAAGGAACCTTGGAGGCCATCTAGTCCAAAGCCCTACTCAATTCAGGTAAGGATGTCAGAAAAATCTGCAATGGATTCAAATGTGTTTCTATTTCTATGAATCTGACCTGTGGATTCTGCAGCAGACTGGGTTTTGTGAGTCATGTGGACTCCATGGACTTGCGGACTGATTTTTCAGTGTCTTTTTCCCATTCAACACTTCCCCAAGTCTCCAACAAGTCCAGAAAGGCGAGATATTTTCTCCTCCTTTTTGCTGCTCCTTTTGCAGTTACTGAAGGTGTGCAAATTCCCACCCCCACCATATACTTTCCAGCCCTTAAATTTGAGCAAATTCCCCCCCCCCAATTTACTTCCCAGCCTTTAAATTTGTGAAAATATTCCTGACAGTTTTTAAAAAAACCTCTTAGAGGGTGGCTGAATGGGACTGAGCAAATGGGGTGCCCATGCCACAGTACTTAACACCTGCCCCCATTCCCAGTGGGGCTCCATTCTCTCCATCCCATGCAACTGCCTTCTCAGGGTTAAAACAAAAAACTGACGGGGAGATTTACACACATCCACTGAAGGGCAGTAACCACAACAGTAAGTGCTCCAAAAAGGAGCTGCAAAAAATGTGTGTGGGTGAGTGGGTGGGAGTTAATAACTCCCATTTCTGGACTAGCTAGAGAGTCGGGGAAGTGCTGAAATGGTGGAAGACACTGAGAAATGTCAGTTCAACACTTCAAAGTGAGAGGATCACATTGCCAAGGGGAATATATTGTCCTCCTCTTTTTGCTGCATTTACTCCATTGACCCCCCCCCCACCCGCCCAATTTCAGTGCTTCTGAATTCTGCTATTCGGTCCCTCCTTTCTCTTACAGTTTTTCTTTCCCAGTCCTTCACAAATGTGTGCAAATTACCCTATATGTAGCCTCATCTTATCAGTTTCCTTGTATGTTACCTACTCCACTTCACTGCTCCCTTTGACTGCTGAAACATATAAGGACATTGATCAGGTGAGACTACGCATATCAGACAGCCAAAAGTGTGTGTTAGCACACTTGCAAATGACCAACAAAAAGAAAAAAAAATTACGACCCCATCTGCACAGTTTTGAGTCAACGATTTTTTTAAAAGGTGGCAAACATGTGATGGTCCTTCCAAAGCGCTGTTTTGGCCAAGTGGCAAGGAAGTCTGGAGGTGGCATGGGCGAGATGGTGAAGAGCAGTATGGTTTTTTTTCTGGTCTTGCCAAGTGGCTCTGTCTGTAGCCGATCCCATCAACTGCCAATAAAATCACTCTCCCAGATTTGGACAACACAAAAAGCTACCATGATATGAACAATCCTATAACAAGCCATGGGTTCTCAGGGTGGCTTGTTCATGAAAATTAAGCCATCCTGCAGAGAACACACAGGGTTTGGACAACAGGGCAACCCATGGTTACCCACCATGACTGGCTACCCATGTCATGCAAAACCTGAAATTGTATCAACACACCTTTAGCCAGCAGGTGGCTTAGAATGTCTGTACTGAAAATATCTGGTAATTTTTTTGGCACTTCTACACTGGAGATTTAAACAAGTTTTAAATTGGTTTAACTGTGATGACATTCCACAAAGAACCATGATATATCTTATGCTGATACCTTATCATTAACTTAAAAAACCGAAAC
Organism: Heloderma suspectum; assembly: GCF_057233095.1. Lineage (NCBI taxonomy): Eukaryota > Metazoa > Chordata > Lepidosauria > Squamata > Helodermatidae > Heloderma > Heloderma suspectum. Next base: position 157,887,178 of record NC_139458.1, on the reverse strand, counting down.
AAGTTGAAAGTATTTCATGTATAAGTCACTACAAAGCCCATTTTGGAGGGGGTACTAAGAGGTGGGGTATAAATATTACATAAATAAAATCCATGGGTTTATCCAATGGTGTCTTCCATGTTCTCCTCCTCTCCCGCTGGACTGCCTCCTTTTCCCTGTCTCTGTGCCCTGTTTCCAAGCACAGGGATTTAGCTGGTGCAGAGAGAACCGCGATGGCTATGAGGGGTCAGGGGAGGGCGCAGGGAAGGCGGTTTCTGGGCTCCAAGGTTGGAGCCCTGATTCTGACCTCAAATCCCAGAAACTGAAGAATCCTATGTCCTCCCAGACCCTGTTTAGGGGGCATAGGATTGCTCTCTAAATAGATTTGTGGTTTGGGTTGTAAATGATGTAAACCAAGTCTCCAAAGGTCACGATATTCTCTTCCTTCTAAGAAAATCATGCAGTTTTGTTCTTTATATGATAAACCCTAAAGTATAGATTTCTTTTCAATACCATCTTGTCAAAATGCCAAGCCCAGTTGATGTTTGACATTTCAGCTGCTGTTAAACAATAGTCTTGCTTCTGTCACAGCCAATGTTCACCTGAAAACAAATTTTCAACACATGTTCAGGAAGAAAATTCCCCAGACTTGACAAATGATTTTCTCCCATTGGCCCAAAGCATTTTTCTTTTAAAATCCCATTTATTGTTTTATTTCTAAACTCTGTTTGGTAAATCAGAAAGTTAAGGAAACCTGGCACTTTAACTCTTTAGTATGGTGGTGCTATACATTTCTAATCATAGCAATATCTGAAAACCAAAAAAGAAAAAAAGGGCAGGGGGAGAAAATGAGGATGACCTAGATTTCTGCCCTGCCACCCATCATAATCAGGGCCAAACTAAATGGTATGAAAAATGTGTGACCCGACTGAGGGGAGAGCTCCCAATGAGTGTGGTGTGCTTGAACCGATCATTAACCTTAATCCCCACAAAATCTCCCTCCCCTAAGAAACCTGGAGTACCTTTATAACATATTGAATATGAAAATACAGGATTCGACATTACCATTTACAATACTGGGAATAATTTAAAATATTGCATAAACTATGGTAGAACTGAATATAATTATAATTTATTATTTGGAATACATTACTTTATGATTCTGTTTCTGTTAAATTTAATTCCATATAATTTAATTACGTGTATCTATCATTTAATTGTGTGTGTGTGTGTGTGTGTGTGTATATATATATATATATGAATAATAACTGAAAATGCCACTATCTCCAAACTTCTGTTTGCTCTGGGAAAGAAGCTGCCATTGGTAGCCTGATGCTGAAGATCAGCTATTAGAAATGCTTCAAGTTCTTGATTTCTCCATGTTATGCTGCTGCTTCTTAAAGTATAGGAGCAGAGTCTGTGAAGGAGTTGGCAACTCTACTGTTGAAGGAAATAAAAATGAAACACACAATGGGGGCCTTCCACACATGGCCAGCCCCTGCCGGTCCTGGTGCATGCGCAGCCCAAACCGCTGGTGGCCGCGATGCAGCGCTCCTGGGGACAAGACCCCAAACGAGTGGAAATGCTCATTTCTGGAAGGGGTGCAACCTGCCCCTTCCAGAAACGAGCATTTCCTCTCGTTTGGGTCTTGGCTCCAGAAGCGCTGCATTGTCACTGCCAGTGGAAGGGGCCACGCACACACCAGGGCCAGCAGAGCGGGCCGAGCATGCACCATAGCTGGCGGAGCCCCCCACGTGTAGAAGATCCCCATTGTATCCTGCACACTCAAAGCACAGGACTCCCAAGCTGGTTGACTCCAGTTGCTTCATCCTTGCGTTAGGATCATTGTAACAACATTGTGTGAAGACCTAATGTAGTCTGAGTCGGACCCACACAAATTGCAAGAGATAAAGGACAGCTGCGTTGTCAGTGAAAGAGCTGCCATTTTTAAGACACTGAGAATCTGGAGCTGTTTCTAACCTTAATAAGCCCTGATTGATTTTGTAAATAAGAATCTCTGTTACTCTGTTTACAATAAAGAAGCAGTTTTATTGCTGCACTACCAAAGATAATTGCACTCTTGAGCAGCAATATTGAGAGCCAGGCACCATCTGTCCTGGAGAATGTCTTCCCTTTATGAGCAAGACTTTCTCATGGAAATTAACTGAACAGCAGAAACCCTACATATTGTGTCTCACTTCTTTCTTTTGCTAAAGGATCTGTGTCCTACAATGTGGCCCCCTAAATACCATGCCCACATTCACTCATCATAAATTCTGGTTCAGGTTCACACACGCACACATGGTTTTTGCTACCTTCTGTGAATTTTGCACAGAAGAAGGAACTTGGAAAGCAAACAACCAGAATTTACCCACATGTGGAATTATTGCAAACCATCTGCTGGCATCGTTTGCTTTCTAGAAAAGTGGAAGTAAATGAGCCATGTCTGCTTATTCCCATTCAGTGCTGTGGAAAGGGTGTGTGTGTGTGTGTGTGTGTGTGGAGGTGGGGAGATGATATACCACCTTTTTCTCTCTCAGTCTGGCCATGGCCACACAGGAGCTTCCCATGATTCAATGCAGCGTCTGCTGAAAGGACGTACAAAGTTATGCACGATGACACCTTCCTCTCTGTGGATTACATGGGTTGTGCTGTCAAGGGGAAGACCAGGACATGGGTAACATAACTGCATCAAAAGTAAGCTCAGGCAAGATCACCTAAGAATGTCCATAAAACATGTGAACAGACCAGACAGGACTCAAAGTAGACAGATAACTTTGCAAGGAACAAGGTAGAGCAAGACAAAGGAAACAGAGAAACAGGAAGGAAGGTTTAGGACCATCACAGCCGAGGAGCCCTGAGAATGAGCTGCTAACTGACTAACTTGCAAGTCGATTTTTCCTGTGTCTTTTTACGGGGGCTGCTACAAGGCAGCAAGGAACTTCAAGTAGTCTCAGACATGCAGGCTGGGAAGGGCGGCGGGGTGTGTGTGTGTGTGTGCTGATTGCTGTACAGCAGAGCTGCGGAACCACAGACCTGGGAGCCAAATTTGGCCCTCCAGGGCTTTCCCAGAACACCATGTCCCCTTCCCTTGGACCTTTTCCCCAACCACCCATCATTGGGTAGTTTCCCAGCTTTTGTGCAGTTTTTCCCCATTCTAAAAGGCTGAAATGTATGTATGTATGCATGCATGCATTTATTACATTTCTAATCTGCCCAATAAGTATTATTTACTGGGCGGAATATAAACAATTAAAAAACCACAATGCCATAGAACAGTTAAAAATATAAAATAGAATACAAATATTTGAAAGACTAAAACACAATATAATGCCTCTCCTAAGGAAGACTTTTAAGCTACAATAGGCTGGTGTTTCTGGCCTGTCCCCTTTGCCTTGGGCCTCTCCTGCTGCTGGAATGTAGCCTGCAAGAGCTTTTCTGGAATGGGATCCAGCCCTCAGGCTGAAAGAGGTTCTGTAGTACTCCCACTGTATGGCTTTGAAGCATTTCATCAATGCAGGGCTGGTGCCAGGCTTGAGGGGACCCTCCAGTGCTCACACCCGGCGGCAAAGCTGCCCCCTCAGCGACCTGCCCCATGGAGACAAGTAGCAGTGCCAAAAGGAGCGAATGTAGTATCAGTCCGTCACACTACTATAGGTGTCTTTTCCGTTCCTCTTTTCTCTGCCATCCTGGTGGCCACAAATACTGCCATTAGCCTCAAACCATGCAGATCCAAGGAGTATGATTGCATCAGGCTGCTGTTTAAATCCTCAAGCCTGATTCTGGCTTAGAGCCATGAAACAACTGTGCCATGAAAATCTACTAGTGTGGACGTAGCATCACCAACATTTTTGCACCAGACAACTATATCACTTGATGCTGATGCGCATGTTATCCCAGAATTACCTTACAAGTATGGTAGGGATGTTACTAGGGTGGCCACTTATGCACCTCCAAAAAAGAGGAAATGCTTCACCCAAAAAGAAGGCAAAGGCATGGATTTGCACAAGATGTGCACAGGCTAATTTATAGGTACAGATGCAAATCATTATCGAATTTCAATAGAAATACAATACATCTCACCATTGGGGGAAATACTGTGACCAGGTGCCTGTTCAGTCTGCTGTCTAGGTGCTAGCTTGGATGGGAAACTTCAAGTTCCTTCCCTGCTCTCTCTTCTGATCATTCTTTATTTTCAAACCAGACCAGGGGGGATCTTCGTGACAATAGAATGAAAAACATGTCAGAATATTACCCAGATTTTCATGCAATCAGCTTTGCCCCATCAGGGACACACAAAGCAAGAGAAGTCAAGTGTACCATACCGTTAAAATCTGGTTTTCAGATGTCACACAGAGCTTGAAAGGAACATACTTCCAGGTGGGGTGGGGGGAGTAGAACTGAACATCATCAAACTAGCAGGGGCTGCTCAACCAATGAGAGAGGCAGGCTTGCCCCTGTTCAAGCTCCCCGCTGCTACTACATTATGAATGGAGAACAACTGATTTCCCCATGTGTGCAGATTTCCCCGAAGAAGCCAAAATCCCCAATCCTTGAGTGCAGCATCTGAAGGCCCTCCCACTGCTGAGAGCAGCTCAGCCCCTCAATTTGCCCCATTCCAGCACTCTGCCCCAGAGTTATTGCTTCCAACCTCTCCCCCACCTTTATCCCTTTTGTCTTCTCCCTGCTCGCAATGAGAAACTCCCGTAAACCCAAAATATCCTTACAGCAGTAAAGCAGGGAAGGGACTTTACATAACAGAGAAACGAAACTTCAGAACATCAAAAAAGCATAGCATCGCAATAGCGATTTCAGAAAGCATTGAAGAAGTGAAAGAGCACTTTAGGGCGAGCTACTGAAGTTAGGCTTTAACCCTTTCACTGCAGGGGAGTGAGATTTCTTTCTTATTTCTGAGTGAACATGCACAGAAGGGGGGGGGGTGATAGGTTAAAGATTAAAAGCAGGCTAGCTAAGGTGACTGAGTGACCCCACTACTGCAGTAATGTGAGGGGTCGCTGCTGCACCCCTGGGGATTTTCTCAATGGGAAAAACTACTTCCACTGGGGAAACAAGAGGGAATGGGGCATCCCACCCCCATGACCACATCACTGCCAGGACATAGAGGCACACCCAGGATTTAATGTGTGTGTGTGTGGGGGGGGGCATGGCACACTGTGGCAAAACCACCAGGAAGCTGCTTTCAGTAAAAAAAGTCGGAGTAAATGGAGTTTCAGGAAATGCAGCTTTTCAAGAGGGAAGTGGCTGGTTGGCAGCAGATTGGTGACAATGTCACCTGTCGCAAAGGAATCCAAACTGACCTTGCACTAAATTGCTCGTGTGAAGACGGCCCCTTGGACTCAACAGCCCTTCAAATAGAGCATTGTTCTCTGTAAAGAAGGTCATATAGCTACCCTAGAGCTTACATGTACAGGTATACCTATTCCCCATATATATAGCCCTACAGGATTTCACTGCTGCCCCTCCCAGACTGGTTATCCTCATCTTAATGCAGGGCAAATGTGTATTCGAATCACAACGTTGCATGCGGCACTGCTGCACCCTTTTTACACGTTGGGGTTTCTTGATTACACCAATAGCTAAAGGTGGTTTGCAAACCAGTCTGGAATCCGGTTTGCTATCTAAGAAGTGCTGTTTCCCAAGAGGTTAATAAATGTGCTTTTTACGAGAGGAAAGACAATAAAAACAGAATTAGCTGGAAAGGATATAATTTGATGCCCTGCATTAGGTAGCCAACAAAAGTTGATATGAGATCCATGAATATTGAACACATTCGTAGAAGACCTATTCAAATAAATATCAAAACCCGAGTGTGTGCCACATCTGGTTCCTTTCAGCTTCCCATACTCTTGTTCTTTCCAGCTGTTAACACCTGCCATTCTGTCAGATGCAATAATGAAACTTCAGGTGCTCTATAATAACATGAAAGCATTATTAATTTTTCATATGTATAGGCCCTCAGGGAGAACTATTTCAGTGAAAAATAGATCTGTGAATGTTTATCAACATAGAACAACATCTTTTTTTTTTTCTTTTCGTTTGTTTTCTTCTGGGCCTCTGCTACCAAAACCTCTAGACCAAATTCGAGAGAGATTATTTGAGCTGTTGCAGTTATTCTAGGCAATATTCAGATATGTGAGGCATCTGGAAAGTGGCCTGCTACTGCTTGTTTGTGTAGCTTTAAATTTTAGTGCTGACATATACCCAGAAGGGCTTTAAACATGGTGCTGATATCATTGCATTATGCTTGCAAGATATTCACACATTCACACCAGTAGCTTACATGGCATATTGATAGCTCCTTTAAGATCAGCTGTGATCTCTGGGCTCAATCAGTGCAACATTTGCAGATATACCGAGGGGTGGGGAATCACAGATCCATTAGTCCTGAAAAGAAATATGGATCAAGTTCCATTGTCCTCCTATCCATAAAAATTAAGGAACTACAGTGCCAGTAAAGCCTAACAGAGCAGATGAATGTTTAGAGTGTGGATATTTTGCACTTACTGGCCAGCAAGATAGTGACAATCCATAGACAGCTTCCCATTAGTCTGCTCTGCAGCAAATAAGTTAGTTTGCCAAATAGTTATTGCGTGGGAACCTCTGCTCTCTTTTTGCTCCAGGAAGGGACAATCATGTCCTCAACCAATGAGAGAAAGTTCAATCTCAGGGGTGGATAATTGTGTTTTCTTTTCTGTCAAAGCCCACATTTCCTCAGGGGTAATGTGTCAGGGCCCACATGTGGGCAGTGGGTGGGGTTTAAGGCAGTGGTGGGAGGGCCAGTACCCAAAGTGGGTGAAGTCATTCCCCCCACTCTCTCTCCCTCCCCAGCCAGCTTACACCTGCCAGAGGTGTGAACCATTCCCACCTCTCCCATCCTCCTTCTCTCCCAATAGCTCCACTCATCTGCTTGAAATTAGGCCAAGGGCCACCTGTTGCCTAGGGCCACAGCTTGCTTACCAAAGTCAAAAAAGGAACCGCTGCACCAGTTGAGTTCCCAACGCGCTTCGACACTTGGTCTTTATCGAGGGAAAAACTCTGGGAGCTTCTTCTGGAGGATTCCCTCTCCCTTCCTTCTTACCATGAACTTGCCGAAAGTGCTGGTTACACACAGAAGCGAAATTGGAGGGTTACATCGTCATCATCTAAAGAACCCATGAACAACCATGAGTTTGGAATGATGAGTGCACGAAAGATGCCTTGTGTAGAAAAGCCCTGAGATACCCTATTTTAATCCTCCTCTTCTAACACTACCACTGGATTAGTGCTTCAATCCACCAGTCCATAAACACACAGAACAAAGTAGGATGAATACAACACTTAGCAATGTGCAAGGATTTCTATGTGCCAAAGACATGGCTGCCAGTGGGTTGCAAGTTTCAGAAGGCAGAGTAAGTTTAGGAGGGGGCTTATTCCAAACTGTTGAGAAATACTGACCTGTGCATACAGTGCTGGCTCCAGGTTTGTGGGAGCCCTTCAGCAAGACACCCTTAATGGGCCCCTTCCCTCAGTGAGTCTACCTTCTCACCATCATTGCCACCAGCTGCTATTGCATGATACTCCCAGAAGTCCCTGCCAGCATGGCCAATGGTCAGGAATGCTGGGAGTTGAAGTCCAAAACCAGTGCTGGGTCCATATTTTTGAGGGCACTTGGGTAGGACACACTCAATGGTCCCCCTCTTTCAGTGAGTCTGTCTTCTTACCACCATGGTCACCAGCTGCTGTTGCTCCTCATCCAGGCAGAGATCCAGTGAGCAAATAGGCAGTGGCATCTACTTCTCCTGCTCCTTCTCTTCCTCCTGCTCCTCCTCCTCACCACCACTGTCTGGACCAAAGGTAGAGCAGAGTGAACAAGCAGGGTGCAATGGTAAAGGGCATGAGCAGGTCCAGGGGGCTCTTGTCAGGGGGGCCCTTACTGGGGTGTGTACCTTTGGAAAGTGCCCACCATGCCAACCCTTGACACTGGCCCTGTATGCATAAGTGTTGCAACTCTAAAATGGTTCTTTCAGGATGAGAAAGCCCTCTCCCTCTTCAGTAGATCCAGACATGGACATTCTACCTGGGGAAAGGGGAGAAACTGTGCAATAGAAACTAGAGCATGTGAGTCAGATCACCTGCTGGGTTTTGTAATATCCTGCAAGCCTGAGGGAAAGCACAGCCACCTCACACAGAAGCATTTTTGTATAATGTTGTGAAATGCCTGCTCATGCTTGGAAATAGCTTGTGAAGTCTTCCTTAGCTTTGCTTGCCTAAGGGAGCCTTTTATTAATGATTATATTTCAAACCAGAGCCAGAAGTGTGGTTCCCAGTGATGAAATAGGCTTATCTCATAGGGAGATTGAAGAGGGTCTTTGATGGTTCAGCTTGTCATGTCGCAGGCAGCGCTGCAAAGAGAGGGAGAAGCTGAACCCACCAAATCGAAAGCACAAGAGCTCCATCTTCCACCTTTCTGAAATTTTACTTTGTTAGTTGTACAAGGACCACAGAGTTCATCCCCAAATTTACTTTTTAGCTTCATGATTTGTGTTTTAAACCTGCTAGTGGATAAAACATGGTACATTCTTGCATTCTGATCCTAAATATTGGTGTCCTAATCCCAGATGAGTAGAGACTTACTGTGGCTATTCAGTGGGACAGAAAAAACAATCTGCAGATGCTTAAAAGTAACTGTAAACGGATTGAAAAAGTGCTTATTTTCATTGTTTTTGCATAGGTACTACACAACTTTCGCCCCATTGACATATAGGATGTTATTCCATGTATAGCTCTATCTATATAACTATCACCATCACTATCACTATCGATCTATATCCACGTGCTCTGGTGCTGATATTTAATTGATTTTGTTTTGTGCTAATTACCTTTCCAAGAGGAATGTGGGAGGACAATAAACCAAAAACTGACCAGGATGTAGAATTTGAGCACAACACAAAATGTGAAGTTGCAGCGATTACTAATTGTGATGCTGATCTCTGCAAAAAAAAATCATATTATTTTCCTTTCGCCATTCCAGTGCAGGGTTTCATTTGAATAACCAGGACTTATCCTGGAAACCTGTTTTCTATGCCACAACAAATGAAACCATATCACAAAGCCAGACTTTAGCATATGCAGAGTGATTTCCTTCAGCACTGACTATCCCCAAGAGCACATTTAACATTAAGAGGAAGTTTTTTTTCAATCTGAAGGGATAATTTCTATAAAGTTTAAGTCCCAGCTTTCAACTTAAGACATTTAGAGCGCAAACCTATCCAGATAGGTGGCCATCTCTGAACTTGGAGGCGACCGCATATCCAAAGCAGGGCAGGAGAAGCACAGAGGGGATCGTTCCCTCCGCACTTCTCCTGCCCTGCATTTTTGGCTAGACAGCCGATTGTGGCTGTCTAGCTGCAGGAGGGCAGAATGGGGAAGGAGGCTGCTATACAACACATTGGATGTGTCGTACAGGCATTTCCGCCCTCCCTACCCTGGAACGCCTCCAGCCATGCCCCTTTTCGGCCTCTCCACGCTCCTCTTGTGAACGCGGAGGACGGAGCTGTTCCGCACTGCCTCGGAGGCAGCGCCGAAGTGGGGAGAGGTCAGTTATCCAGACATAGGATATCATGTTATCTGGGAACTGACCTCAGAGTGTGGGCTCCGGGGTCAGTTCCCAGATAATACGATATCCTATGGCCGTCTAGCTGCTGTCTAGTGGCCATAGGATTGCTCCCTCCACAACATTATTCCCTCTTTCCTTCTCCCTTGGTTGCCTGTTTCAAGTTTGGGGTGATCATTTATTTCCTAAATCATTTATTTTTTTTCAATTAGATCCAACTTTAGTGAAACATATATTGAATAATAGTAGACACAGCTTTCATTCTGAAAGCATAGATACATTCCTGGCTGCCACTGCTATAAATGGCGTGTCCTCCAATCCTACAATTGTCAAATATATGTGGAAGAGGAACTTCCACATCCACATCTATCCTGACTTATGCAGAGTGTGTCCCATTTTCAGACTTGGGTTCTCTGCTGTAAATTTTCCCTTCTACACATTTGAGGCTACTTGAAGTGTATAAAACCTGAAACTCTTATGGATCAACCATTCTGTCGCATCTGACTGAACCTTCTTACTCCTGTGCTGGTTGCTCCTGTGAGACAGACTTCATATCCCAAGTTTCAAGGCAGAAAGTAAAAATGGTCCTGTACACAGATCTTTCTCATAATTGGGGTGTCTTGGATGTTTTACACAGCACATTTCAAGTTTGTCTTTGTTATGATGTACCATAATAGTCTAGATTGTTAATTATAACAATAGGTGAGTGAGACCAAAGATTACAGATTGAGCGACAGATCTATTGATAGATAGTTATCCCTAGAGTTAGCTTTAAAAACAAGGAACAAGCCATTCAAAATCAGGGCCTTGGCATTAAAAATATAAATTCTGGAGGCCACTAATATAATTTTGGTGGTGGTGGTGGTGTATCCACTGTGTACTTGTGCTTTGATCTGATTTCAGCTCTTCCATCAAACAAGAAATTGTAATCTATAGTTTAGATAGCAGAGGCAAATGTGACATTTTTTTGCATCCTAAATCTCTGTCCCCTAATTCTAGATAGGTGGATAGGACACTAATTCACATTGGCTATTCAGTTGGGCAGAAAAAGCACTTCGTACATGCTTGAAGGTACTCTTGAAGGAACATAGTCCCAATGTTTTGAAAGGGTCTTAGCACTGCAAATATGTTCTGAGGTCGATGATTTGTAAATCTTGGCTTAAATTGAGCTCTGATGTGTTCCTAAGATAAGGGGAAATCCATAATTGAATCTGAGACTGCATTTACCTTAGACTAATAGTGGAGGAATTAGGAATAAATTCTTCCCTGAAGAAAAGTGAGATAAATGATGTGGATGTGTCTATCCGGTGAAATATTTGATCACTTACCTTCTTAGTCATCATTGATCTTTAATCACTTATTATGTAACGTTTCACCCTCAATACAGATTGCAAAGGGAGGTTGGAGGGAAAAAATAACAAGCATGCAGCCTATGGAAGCGAAAAAGTAATTTGTCTGCAACAGGAAGGTTGCTCTTTTCTGCACACTTCGTTTACAGCATCATTTATCATCTGTGAAAATCACCAGGAGGCTGCAGGAACAAAGATCAGCTCAAGTCGCAAGAGAAAAAACTGTCTTATTAAAGTCTCATATAGTGATAGTAGCCAAATCCTCAGAAATGTCCAGAGCACAGAAAACAGCAGCCTCAATGCCAAGGCAATAGTGTTGCTGAGGAGACTTGTAAGACTTAAATAAAAAAATACTCTTGGCCAGAACTGTCTTTGCAGACTTGCAACTTCCCATGCTATATCAGATGGCTGTGATTGCTGCTTTGAAGGTTCTTTAGGTGTCACATCCCATCTGTGGTGTTGTTGGCAACCTCCATGGGATACATGTGGCATCTTTGGAGAATTGCCACCATTTTACACAGTAAAATGTGTAAACTCTCTATATGTCCACAAGTCTTTGTCCCATTTCCATTTTTAACATTATTGGCACTCCTCAATTTTTGTTTATTATTACATTTATATCCTGCCTTTTTTCTGCAAAGAACCCAAGGCAGTTTACATGGCCCTCCTCCTCTTTGTGTTATCCTCACAACAACCCTGTGAAGTAGGTTATGCTGAGAGTCAGTGACTGGCCCAAAGTCACCCTGTGAGCTTCATGGCAGAGAGGGGACTAGAACCCAGATCTCTTGAGTCCCAGCCCAACACTCTAACCACTGCACAACATTACCTCTCTTAACTGTGCTTCCTCTTTCCAGTTCTTCAGCTAATCAACATGATAGCACCGTTACAGTGCGACCCTATACGTGTCTATTCAGAAGTAAGGCCCATTACGTTAAAAACATAAGAAGAGAGCCCTGCTGGATCAGACGAAAGGCCTTTCTATTCCCACATTCTTTTCATACAGTGGCCAACCAGATGCCTTTCGGAAGCGTACAAGTTCAATAGGGCTCACTCCCAGGTAGGTTGGTATCTGACTGTACCCTTACGGCATCCCTACACCAGACTAAAATCCTGCATTTAAAACGGGGCTTTCTGCTTCTGTTTTAAATGCAGGATCACAACTGACTCCCTTTACACGTGCTTCCTTCCCGCCCCCCGCCCCCTTGTCTCCGTATCTGAGTCTTCCATTATCTTTCATTGATCTTGCTCCTCTTCTTGCTGCTTTAACTCTTTTCATGGAGGAAACTGAAGCAGAACACATCGGAGTAATTTGATAGCTCATTATCTGTGATCTATTTAAAAACAGAACAAAGGGCATTTAGTGTAAGAGATGCCCTGGAGGTTCATGGTGTCATGTAAAGAGCCTGCAAACTTCCATGAAGGAGCAATCTCAATTGCGGGATAAAAGCTCCATGTGAAGGAGCCCTTAGAGACCAATCCTCAGATGGTCTGAAGGCACATGATGCAGCAATATTGCTGTAGCTAAGCACAACTAGGTCTGTTCAGGACCTAAAAGGGAGACCACCTTGAAATACGTTGCTTTGAGTCCCATGATGGAAGAAAGGAAGCATATTAATGTAATAAATAAATACCTATATGCCCAGAAGTATGTCCTACTGATTTCAATGATTCTTATATTAGGTAGGCATTTTTAGAATTACAGCCATCTGTACCTCTCAGAACAATTCCTGGCATTCCATGGGAGAGGGAACCATGACAAGTAAGATGGTTGCAATGTAGACACAACCTAAGCTGGACCTCTTGGGAGTGACCAAAGGGAATAGAATTACTGTGGGTCAACTGGACCAAGAGAAACATCATTTAGTAGAGGTCAGCTTTTCTGCCAGTCATTGAATTCATGAGATACATCTCCCAGAGATCTCTACAGGCTGTTATAATATGACCCCTGAAGAAGGTCCTAAATAAAACTGGGCCAAAACATCTTGGACTTATCTTCATTCATTCATTCATTCATTCTGTTACTATACCACCCCATAGCCAAAGCTCTCTGGGTAGTTCACAAAAATTAAAACCACTAAAATACATTATATATAAAAAAGAAACCATTTATGTAAATACATAGAAACAGATAGCACACACAACAGACAACATATATCTAAAAACAATTTTAATTTTTTTAAACAATCAGCCAAGGACGATCCAGGACCTAATTAAAACTCATTATATGCTGTCAAACGCCTGAGAGAACAGGGCAGTTTTAATGTTTGTGCCAGGTGGGCCTCACCAGGAAGATTATGCCATAACTGGAGGGCCACCACCAAGAATGCCCTGTCCCTTGTTGCCACCCTCCAAACCTCCCTCAGAGGAAGCACCTGGAGGAGGGCCTTGGATGTTGAGTGTAGTGTATGGGTTGGTTCATAGCAAGAGAGGCACTCCATCAGGCACTGTGTTCCAGAGGTGGGTAAAGCTTTATAAGTCAGAACCAGTACCTTGAATCGGGCTTGGAAACATACAGGCAGCCAGTGCAAGGGTGCCAGAATCAGTGTTATATGTTCCGACCAACTTTTCCCAGTTATCAATCTGGCCGCTCCATTTTGCACAAGCTGCAGCTTCTGAACTGTCTTCAAAGGCAGCCCCATGTAGAGTGCATTGCAGTAATCTAATTTGGAGATTATCACAGCATAGACAACTGAAGCCAGGTTATCTCTGTCCAGATAGGGGCATAGCTGGGCCACCAACTGAAGTCTGTAGAAGGCACTCTGTGCCACTGAGGCTATTTGAGTCTCAAGTGACAAAGATGGCTCCAGGAGGACCCCTGAGCTATGAACCTGCTCCTTCAATCCCATCCAGAACAGGTTGAGCACCCTCCATCTGTCAGGAGAACCATTCACCAACAGCATCTCAATCTTGTCTGGACTGAGCTTCAGTTCATTAGCCTTCATCTAGTCCATTGTCACAGCCAGGCACCAATTTAGCACATCCACAGCCTCACCTGAAGAAGATGAAAAGGAGCAATAGAGCTGCATGTCATCAGCATACTGAACAACAGTATGGTTGTTATCGGTAGGACAGCTCCAGGCACTGTTGAATGAAACGGATTATCTAGATCCATTTCAATCGGGCTTCAGGCCTGGTTTTGGAACGGAAACTGCCTTGGTCGCCCTGTGGGATGACCTCTGCCGGGAGAGGGACAGGGGGAGTGCGACCCTGTTGATACTCCTGGACCTCTCAGCGGCTTTCGATACCATCGACCATGGTATCCTTCTGGATAGGTTGTCTGGGTTAGGAGTTGGAGGCACTGCACTACAGTGGTTCCGCTCCTACTTGGATGGCTGATTCCAGAAGGCGGTGCTGGGGGATTATTGCTCTGTGCCATGGCAATTGTGCCATGGGGTTCCACAGGGCTCTATTTCATCCCCCATGCTGTTTAACATCTACATGAAACCGCTGGGGGAGGTTATCCGGAGGTGTGGGCTGAGGTGCCATCAATATGCAGATGACACCCAGCTCTACCTCTCTTTCTCATCAAAACCAGGTGAGGCAGTGGCTGTTCTGAATCACTGCCTGGGCATGGTAATGGACTGGATGAGGGCCAATAAACTGAAACTCAATCCAGACAAGATGGAGGTACTGTTAGTGGGTGGTTCGTCTGCCCGGCTAGGTGATATTCAACCTGTTCTGGAGGGGGTTGCACTCCCCCTAAAGGATCAGGTTTGTAGTCTGGGGGTGCTCTTGGATCCAGAACTGTCACTTGAGGCACAGGTGAACTCAGTGGCACGGAGCACTTTTTATCAGCTTAGGCTGGTATACCAACTACGCCCTTATCTGGACAGAGATAGCCTAGCTACAGTTATCCATGCTCCCAAGACCAGAAGCAATCCCTGTAGGGAGAAAAGCAGCTGGGAAGAAGTTTGGGGGGGGGGAAAAGGGGAGGTAAGTGTAAGAGTTTATACACACCCACACAACACTTATACCACACTTTAAAGTCCCCTAATCTGCTCTATAGGAATTCCACATGAGCCACATTCTAACAGATAGATGAGTGCTGCTGCCATAATGTCCAGACAAGACAGAGATATTGATTGTGAGTATTTCATCTGTCCAATTAAGTGGAGTTCACCCTGTTCTGGAGGGGATGGACTCTCCCTAAAGCAGGGGTGGGCAACTGCTGGAGGTCCAGGGGCCATTTTTGCCCCCAGACCACCCCTTGGTGGGCCACATGCTTCCCCCTGATTTTTTTTAAATTGGTGGTTCACCCTTGCTCCCCCCCACCCTGCTGTGATACCGAAATTGATGGCAGTGACAAATCTCACCCCCTGAAAAAGGTGACTATAGAACTACGGAGTGCTACAAGGGAAACAAGCCAAATTTTACCCTTGTAGCACTCTGTAGGGCTATGGACACAATTGGCAGCATGGGGGCAGTGGGGGCCCCACTGAGGAGTGGTGAGCCTGCTCGCTGCCCATCTCTGCCCTAAAGAATTAGCCTAATAGTTTGGGGTTGCTCTTAGATCCATCATTGTCTCTAGAGGCGCAGGTGGCCTTAGTGGCTTGGAGCACCTTTTATCATAAATGCAACAAAATGTTCCACCAAAAAATGTTCTTACATTACCTGTTGCATAGATTTTATCAGTTCAAGGTGATATGACAACTATGACAGAGGTAGAATTGCGACAGTCATTCATGCTCTGGTAATCTCCCACTTGGTTTATTGCAATATATTATACACAGAGCTGCAGTCGAAAATGGTCCAAACGCTGCAGTTACTCCAAACAAAGGCAATAACTGGGACTGGCTGATATGTTAATATTATGCGAGTACTTTGCCATCAGCGCTGGTTGCCAGTCTGTTTCTGGACCCATGCAGAATGTTGGTTTTAACCTTTAAAGACCAAAATGGCTTGGAGGCAGATTACCTGAAGGAGCATCTTCTCCCATATCTACCTACCTGGACCCTAAAGTTATCCTCTGAGGCACTTCTCCAAAGTGCCCCTGCCAAATGAGGCAAGGCAGGGGGCTATAGGAGAGAGGGTCTTTTCAGTGGTGGTTGCTCCTCTGTAGCCTGTCCTGCCCAGAAAGGCTCACCTGGCACCTATGTTATGGTCTTTTCAGTGACAGATGAAGATGCTTTTATTCTCCCAGGCATTTGAAGAACTGTTTTAAAGCGCTTTTAGAGCCTTCCACTATTTTATGTTGCAGGCAGCTGGTTTTACTTTGGTTTTATGTGCTGCCTTGTTTTGACCCTTGCTTCTGGCTTTATCTTGGTTTTGTGAAGATGCTGTTTTTATTATGGTATATTGCTTGCATTTTATGTTTTTAATTTGCCTGTACACCATCCAGATAATTCCATATATTGGTTGGGCTAAAAATGCAATAAATGAATAACTAAATAATTAAAAGGAATAAACCAAAAGCTTCCTGCAAAAGAAAGGTCTTCATCTGCCTCATAAAAGCCACCAGTGATGCTCACAGCAGATTTACCTGTGAACAGAATTCCGCAGAACTGGGGCCATCAGGGGACAGAAAGGACTCACCTGCTCCTAACCCTGGCAGATGACACTCCTCTTGGTGAGTGAACCTGAACAAGGCAAGTTCAGATCTTAAAACACTCTTCCCAAAAATCTCCTAAGGAGGAGCACAAAAGAAATCTAGTCAACTACGAAATCTCAAATCCTGCATTTAAAACGTAATACTCAGGGCCAAACAGCTAGGGTTGATTTAGAATGTAACACTCAGGGCCAAACTAGGGTTGGATCCAGAAATGAGCTACGTGGAAGGCTTGCAGAATGAGTTTGCAGAATGAGACTTCCTGAATCTTCTCCTGTGCCTCCTGCAGCCCCCCCTCCATGTGCTCTCCAAATCTCCTCCAGGGTCTGCCAATCCACCAACAGCTGCATTTAATTGAAAAAGAAATCAGTGGGGAATCCAATTATGTATCTCCCACGTAGCATGTAGTTTGGATCTCTAGAATCCCAATTCTGTGTCATGGTGTGTGCGCAAGGGTGGCTATTACAGAGGACTATCCTCTGTTTTGAAGGCATCCTCTATATGAAGGGCTGTCCTGTCCAATCCCAGTTTAAAGAGAAAGAACCATGTGAAGGGAGATCAGAGGCCTTGAATCTGCCCAACAACAGCACCTGGACAACAGACTGAGCAAAGGACACAGGTCACCTGGTCCATAGTCTTCCACACTATATTGAGATGCACTATATTTCTATTTAAATTATAATAATTATTTCTAAATGTGCAAGTATACATATAAATCACCATACACCAATTTTATACTAATAGGTCCCCCCACCCTGTTGTCTTCCTTATTGGTGATACATTTCCTCTTTTTTGGGCAATTCACAACAGGCCACCCTAAAGGATGGGTAAAATATGAACAGCTGTTCCAAAGTCAGGGTGCTGTAGTTTCCCACTGTGCCATGGTTTACTTTTTACTTTTTTTAAAATTTACAATGACTAACTATTACATCAAATTTAAATCTAATTGTTAATGGAAGGCAGTACATTTAATGTCCCCCCCCCTTTACTTTACAGACAAAAATATAGGTGGAAAATATTGGCTGCTTGGAAGTATTCATAATGGTTCTTCATAATAATACAATCTGGGTACTGGAGTCCCCCTCCCAGGGTTGTAGTGGTGTCTATGGCCTCAGACAGGGGACTCTGAAGAATTCTACAGTCCCTGGGATGCTCTCCTGGGATGACAACATTGCTCTCTTAAGTCAATTTTTCTTCCACCATTATTTGCCACAGCTCCATGTGCCAAGTGGTCTACTACTGAGTTAATCCATCCCAGTGCTCTTTACCTGACTGGTAGCAGCTCCCTGAGGGGGCAGACAACAGGTCTTTCTTTTTGCCGCTTTATCTGAGCTTCTTGATCTGAAAAAGCCAGGGATTGAACCTTGGACCTTATACATGCAAAGTATGATGGTGTACTATTGAGCCATTTCCTCCATATGAAGTATTCAGACCTGACCACTTTTCTGTCACGGTAATTTCCCCTTTGCCCTTCCTTCCAGTGCTAATCCACAAACTTTCTTAATATAAAGGCTATCCTGGACGTATGTAGTCCATAAAACTTTATTATTTGTTGCATGCCTTGAATGATTTGTCCCCCTACAAACCAACTTTTCTCACACTTTGTCATCCCCATTGCAGTTCGATAGTGTGTGTTTCAGCTGAAGTGTTATTATATTACATTGGCAGCACATTACAATCTCTCTTTAAGAAAAAAACACCACACACAAAAACCCCATATGGATTTGATGGGGCAATGAAACTGGAATAAGAATGAGCAAGTAAGAGCCACTGCCAGGATATCCCGCTATTGTTCTTGTCAATCATTCTGATTGATTAAATATGGTCACGCACCACATGATTCTAACGGAATGCTCCTCCTGAAAAAGACTTGGGCTGAGATGTTCAACCAGCTTTTCTAAAAACGTTAACAGTAGGTTTCTGAAATAGGCAATGACTTGAAATGAACAAAAGCAGCAGAATTGCATTTAGTTATGTGAGGAGGAGGACCTATGCAGCTTTGTCTTGCTTTGGTGTATAACAGGTGATGGCTGCCTCTGCTTGAAGGGCCTCCATTGAGGGAGAGCCCACCAACCAACCCTCTAGGTAAGTGGTTCCATTCAATGGAACTGTTAAGATGTTCTCCTAATGTTCAACCAGCATCTATCTATCTATCTATCTATCTATCTATCTATCTATCTATCTATCTATCTATCTATCATCTATACATCTCTACAAATATATGAAGCTAACTTATACTGAGTCCATTTAGCCCAGAATTGACTACTATGACTGGTAGCAGTGGCTCTCCAAGGACTCAGGTAGGGATGTCAGAGGATTCCGCCATGGACTCCAGTGAGGGCGGATTCTTTAGAATCTGCCCCCTGGAATCCGTGGTGGAACGGCCTCCCTCCCTGCGGAATCCCCCCGGGACGGAGCTTACTTGGCTGTGGATGTGGCGGCGGCTCCGGCTAATCTCCTGGCCGGCCGCTGCTGGGCTGCTGCGGCTGCAAATGGTGGCCATCATAGCAGCCGCCATTTGCGTCCTTGCAGTCAGCCATGATAGGCTACGTAAGTATTTATGTAGCCTATCACGGCAAAGAGCAGGAATGCAAATGGCAGCCACTACACCATTTGCGCCCCTGCTGTTTGCCGTGATAGGCTACGTAAGTATTTACGTAGCCTATCACAGTAAAGGCAGCCATGCAAATGGCATAGCGGCCGCCATTTGCGTGACTGCCTTTACTGTGATAGGCTATGTAAATACTTACGTAGCCTATCACAGCTGACTGCAAGGACACAAATGGTGGCCACTACGACGGCCGCCATTTGCGGCCGCAGCAGCCCGGCCGTGGCCGGAACTCTGGCTGCGGCTGGCCCCAGCCAGTGGCTCCACGGAGCTGCTGCAGAGCAGAGCCAACCGGGAAGGATTCCGGGGGGAGGGACGGAGTGCCTCCCTGCCACTGTGGATTGCCTGGCGCGGAGCCAGGTAAGACTTTTGTACATCCCTAGACTCAAGCAGAAAAATCATACCACTGGTACGCAGGCAGTTCAAGTAAGAGTGACATTAGACACTACATTAAATACATAGGGCCGATCTACACTTACAGGTTTTTTCACTCCCAATGAGGTTTCACTGCCTGTCTTTCACACTACACAGTACCCGCCTCGAATTGGAACTGGAATTTCCCACTTCCGTGCTCCCGCTTTCAATACCCTAATATCCTGGTATTTCCCCTTAATGTGCTCTGATTTTCCGCCTTCGCTACCGTATCTGGTCGTAGTCCCCTCCCCTGCCTGTCCATATACGGCAGTGTTTGTATTTCGCTCATGTCCAATCACAGCTCTCAATGGCCCCATGTTGTCTTCCGGCTACTGATTGCATAGCTTCCTCAGCACTCGATGTTTCCTCAGCATCAAGCAAAGGGCTGGATGTGCGCGTGCTTGTCTGATCTCAGAAGCTAAGTGGGGTTGGCCCCGGTCAGTAGTTGGATGGGTGACCACCTGGGGATCAGGCTTCCTGCATTGAGCAGGGGGTTGTTCTGTCCCTTCAAATGAACAACCCTCTGCTCAATGCAGGAAGCCTGATTCCCAGGCAGTTGCCCATCCAACTATTGACTGGGCCGATGTGAAGCTTCGAATCTTCGAAGATGCCAGCAGCCCCCCCCCCAAACACGAGTGCTTGGTGCCGCCACCACTGCCCCTCTTCCTCACGCCGGCTGTCAAGGGCTGGCATGGGGAAAAGACCATTGGCAGACACCCCCAGCTGCTCGCCCTGGCCTCCAGCAGGTGGGGGGGGAGAAGAGGATAGGTGCCTCCTTCTTCCCTCCACCCCCACCTGCTACAGTGGTGGCGGCAAGGGACAAGCTGGTCATTTTCCCCAAGGCCAGGAAAACATGATGTGGAAAACGACAAGCCTCTCCCGTGCCACTGCAGTGTGGTGGGTGTGGAATCAGCAGAAATAGGAAGAGTTTCTGATCCTCCAATGAGAGCCGCTGTGTTTAAGAGCAGGAAAACAGCACAGAGCTCGAGTGTGAACCGAGCTCGCACATTCGATGAAGCACCACAACGGGGAAAATGGCTGAGTGTGGATAATCACGTTTTAATGCAAGAGCGTTTAACCTGATGGGACAGTGAATTCGTTGCAACAGCGGGCGCAATGTGGATCGGCCCCAAGTGTGCAGTGGAATCTTACTATTTTTTTTTTTATTATCTTGAAGTAAGCCCTCAGGGCTCTGCTCTGGATGAAGGCCACCATGATCTTGATACAGTACAGGGGAGATTTATACCTCCTATCCAAGCACTCCCACCCTAAATTCAACCCCCCGCCCTGACACACACATGGAGGCTTAAAAAAGAACACAAAAACCTCTATTGATGCAAATAGAGGGATCTCTCTCTCTCTCTCTCTCTCTCTTTCCCTTTAGCCCCTATGGGGGTGGGTGGGTGGGATTTGGGAGGAAAAGTGGCTGGGTGGGAAGGTTTAAACCTCCCCTACCCACATGTGGTGGTCCCGGTCTGGATCAGGGCCCTATGTACTTCAAGGTAAAAAAAATGGTGAGGATCAGCTGTACGCTATGCTTTTAATGTGCCATTTACTTTAGCGTTAGCATGCCCAATTTTACTTACCGTCCATATTTATACTAGATTCTCAATAAATTGGAGAGAACAAGCTGAAGGGCAATTTAGAAAGAATGTGAATTAAAGTTCAAGAACACACCTCTCTCAGGCCAGATCCCAGTATTTGTTTATTTAGCTCAGTACTGCCTGCCCTGACTGGCAGTGGCTCTCCGGGGTCTTGAGGGGAGGTCTTTCACATCATCTGCTACCTGTTCCTTTTAAGGGGAGATATCTAAGGACTGAACTTGAGACCTTCTGCAAAAAAGCTTGCTTCCTACCACGAAGCTATTTTGCTGGTCTGCGGTTACTGTCTTGGATTGTCTACCCATTGTGGTCACTGAAAGGAGCCTTTGTGCCCCCCAGATGGATAGACGCAGGAAACAGCCAGAAACCCACATACTGCCTACATCTTTCCTGTAGTTTCCTTCTGCATGTCAAGGAAAGGCATCCAGCTAGGAGCCAGTTAGATAGTTATTATGAATATGCTGGCAATGAGAATCAAGTGAGAAGGATATGGGGGAAGTGTCTTGGCCCCTCGCCTACGTACTGTGCCCTAGATTGGCCTGACATCCAACGTAGCTGTCAACCAATGTTCTCCAGGAGTAAGAGTGGAGAGAGGACTTTCTGTCATCACCAGATGGATGTTTCTATATACATGCCCCTGCAAGATTCACTCCATCGGCCTCTCTGCATAAGCTTCCTCTTGTGGAGATCTTTTTAGAGTTTTGGGAAGTTCTCAAGGTTTTACATGACTTTAAAATGAAAAATGGCTTCACTAATACACACTGTCTGTATAATAAAATGAATTATGAAAGGCTTTAACTCTGGCTATCAGCACTTTAGAGCTTTCTGACCAGCTTTCGGTGACTCTGTGGAATGTAATGAATTACAAAGACTTTAACAGAGTGTGTCAGTAACTTTAGTGGTTTGATGATTGGCTTGCAGTGACAAGTTTCTGGAGTTTGCAAAAATGGGTTTTCTATGGGCTAAAAACCTAGAAAATCTGACTGCATTTATTTTCAAGAAAGACTCTCTCTCTCTCGGTCAGATTTTAGCTAACTTTAGTGAAAGTGGCAAAATATTTTAAAACAGAAAGAATATGATCCTATATTTAAATAAAATACAACTCATATATAGTGTTTTGGTTTGGTTTGTTCTGCAAACATTCATTTGAAACATGACTGGGAGTCAATAGACACAATCAGTGTAAGAACTGGCGTAGTGTAGTGGTGAAGTTTACTGGGTGACTTTTGGCCAGTCAGTGACTCTCAGACTAATTTACCTCACAAGGTTGTTCTGTGGATAAAATGGAGAGGAAGAGGATTATGTATGCCTCCTTGGGCTCCTTGGAGGAAAAGTGGGATATAAATGTGGGATATAAATGAATGAATGAAATAAACCCATGTGCAGGATTGGGTCTTTTTGTTTAGAATCCAAACTGCACAGTTGTAGTGGGGACCCAGGAAAGCTGTGAGCCCTTTAAAGCCAAAAGTGTCCTCCAAATGGTGAAGGGCAGCTCCCCAACCTGGTACCCTCCAGATGTCTGGCAAAGGTGGTGGTGGTGATTCTTTTTTTGTTCCAACTTGATACGAGTGAAGAGGTGATATGAATACTAAGAACTGTTCGCTTTCTTCTTTGTTAAAGATGTTATTCTGAGTTAAAGAATCTGGCTTTTTAATATGATCAAGATTATGTACCATTATTATATTTGCCACTCTTTTGAAACGATCACCCATACCAGGCTTCACTCATTATGTAGCAGGCTAAATATTTCAATCAAAATATTTATGGAATTACTCTTATATCAACACATGGCTAACACCATGTGAGTGATAAAATAGGGACCAGTAGCTGAGTAGCTGACATATTACGCTGATAATTTGAGCATTGTGATATTACATTGCTTCTCCTTCTTAATTCCTCGCAAACTCCCTCCTATGATTGATTGCAACCTATTGCTTTCTGGGCTCCCCATACATCTCAAGTGTTCCTGGTCTTGAATGGGCCTGCCACAGGTGCATTTGGTGGCTGCTAGAGAGCCTTGTGCCTTGTGGCAACCTCCAAATCACAATACCATTGGCTTTGCTCAGCTACTTTTCAACTGGGATCCAACAGGGGGAGCCTCACAGCCGTAGTAGCAGCTGCTTCCAAATAGGGATGTCAGAGAATTCCACCACGGATCTCGGTGAGGCTGAATGCCAGTGCATTCGGCGCCCCGAACTCCGAGGCAGAATGGCCTGCCACCACCCCTGCCTCCCGTGGATCCCCCCGGGACGAGACTTACCTGGGGCGGATGTTATGGATGGCGGCGGCTCCAGTGGCGGCGGCGGCGGCAGCAGCTGGTCTTCCGACCGGCTGCCGCCGCCTCCATTTGCAGTCTTCCCCCCCCCATTCGTGATAGGCTATGTAAAGACTTATGTAGCCTATCACATCTGGGTTAAAAAAAAAAAAAAGCGTAAATATTTACATAGACTAAGACGGTGAAAATAAAGGGGAATGCAAATAGCGTCCGCTACGCTATTTGCATTCCCCCTTAGTTTCGCTGTCTTAGTCTACGTAAATATTTACGTAGACTAAGACAACCAAAAATAGGGAACGCAAATGGCAGTGGCCATAGCCGCCATTTATGTATGCGTTTTTTTTTAAAACCCAGACATGATAGGCTACATAAGTCTTTACATAGCCTATCACGGCTGAATACAGGGACGCAAATGGCGGCAGCTACGGCCGCCGCCATTTGCATCCCTGCTAGCCAGCAGCCGGATATCCGGCTGCTGGTGGAGCCGGACGGTGGCTCCGTGGAATCCCCGCGGAGCGGAGCTGGCTGGCAAGGATTCCGGGGGGAGGGACGGAGTGCCTCCCGCCTCCAGTGGAACCCAGCGGAGCCAGGTAAGGGGGGTTTCGTACATCCCTACTTCCAAACCACAATGCCTGTAGACCAGCCAGGAGGGACGTGCCTGAGTCCTTACTTCCGTATGGGCAGAGTCAGCTCTTCTCCACACACTGCAAGTTCTGCCCTGCAGTATGAATCCCAGCAATAAAACTCCATGCACCTTCCAGTGAGCTTCACAGTGTTCTAGGGAGTACAAAATGTATTGGCAAATGTAACCGTTATATTGCAACATTTCTGGTAGGCAGAAAATGGCTCCCCTAGCATGACAGTGCACCTTGGAATAGGTGCATTGCTTTCCCATAAATTACCACTTTCTCATCTTACACAAAAGCCTCAGCTCTCTCTAAAATATCACTTCAATGTTCATTTCATTGTTTGTACACCCTAATATCCTTTGTTGCTCACCACCCTTCATTTCAATGGATATTGCCTTTCTATTTTGGAAAGAAACATGTTCTGAGGTCCATGACTGTCTAGAAAGATATGTTTGGGCTTGCATAAGTAACTGGCAAAGAGAGCAAGTCTAGGCCCGAAGTATCCCATCCCTGCTGTCTCTCTCGAAGGTGCCTTCAGTCACAGTCTAGCAGCTCATCTTCCATCCCCAGTGCATGTCCCCCCTTTTCACAAGGACCAAGTCCAGACACACACATCTCATTCCCTTCTCTGCCACCTTATGCTAACCGACTGATCCTAAACCGTGTGTGTGGATGGGTGGCAGTGGATCAGATTCCTGTTGTTCCCTGGCTTATCTGCTAGCCCTTCAGCTCCTCTTAAACTGCCATCACTTCTGAAGTTTACTCTGCTCTTGGTAGAAAGAAATAATTGGAGTGGGGGGTGAGAAATTTTGGCCTTTGAGCCTGGAGGATGCTTGAAACTTGCAGTATGTAACAGCCAGGCAGGGAAGTGGAGAACAGCACAGCCAAGCCTTTACTGACAGAGAAATAACATGGAAAGCTCTAAGAAACACATCATCCAGTTACCTTTGATGGCTCCAGTTCCATTTATACAAGATTTCAATTCTCAACCTTGAGGAATTTGGCACTCAGGTTTATAATTGTTTGCTGACTGTACTTAAAGCACACGTTCAACATCACCAGGTAATTCTAGAGTTTTTTTACACGTCTGTTAATCTGCTTTCTCTACTTTCAGTTTTGTCGCAGAATTGAGATCCGAGCACTACATGAGGAATGTTTCCTTTCCTGCTTTCCTGCTACATAATCTCTAGGTGGCACTGTGCTATAGTGGAATAGCACAAGTACGCAAGAGGAAATCATGCTTTCTTTTGTGCTCACAATTAAATGCCGCATTTCCCCTGCTCTAAAAAAACATGCTAGAAGTGCTGGTTAGATAGAGAAGTGAAACTGGAGGGTCACAACGTCATCTAAAGAACCTATAAACTTCTGTGAGTAGAGAATGATGAGCACAGGATAAATGCCTTCTGTAGAAAAGTCCCTAAAGGAGTTTGGGGAGTGGGATCCTGCAGATGGCCTGAAGCAAATAATATTCCCTCAATCACCCCCTCCCCATGATATGGGGATAATAATTGGCCTATTATTGTTGCAAGGATGACAAAAAAATGCATATGAAGCACTTTGAATACTCAAAAGCACTATACAAATGCTAAATGTTATTACTGTTGTTTTATGTCTCTTGCAATTTAATAAAAAAAAAGATTGTTCAGTTCCTACTGGAGGAATTAAAGGAGAAAATTGCAGGTGGGGTGGGGCTGAAGTGTTTTTAAAATGCAAACAGAAAGTCAAAAGGTAGCTAGTATGAGCTCTTGAAATACCCAAAGCTGCTTGCTGTGATATTTCTGTCGAAACTAATCTAGGTGGATTGAGATATTTTTCAGCTGAATCTGGCTGAGGTTTGCTTCCTTGCTCACACACCAATAGTTATTTCTTCAGCAGAATTAAAGCTCTTTGCTTTATTGGTTGCTTTTACATGAACAGACACGTTTACCATATTCTATATGTATGAAAAATTACAAATAATTGTATTTTTACACATTTATTCTTCACTGACTGAAAGATTCTGCACTTTCCCACTGCTTTCTTCATTGCCATCCAGTCATGTTAGCAAGTTTCTACCTTTCTATTATGATAAATTTATCACTGGACCCACACTTAATATGATCCATATTATCTCACGATTTCAGTTTCCCTAGTGTCTGGGAAGGATTGAATGTTGGAAGGGTTATTTAACTCATGATTAACCTATAGAGTCTGGGTTTGGCCATCACATAGCAATATACCCGGCATGTGCTGTGGCAAATTGTGGGTTAATTAACCCACGATTTGCCACTGTTATGTGTGAACTGGTTCATTATCTTGAAACTGCAACAATCCCCAAGGCAGCAGCTCCTATGTAGTCAAGAGCAGGTTGAGACAAAAGCAAAGGGGGAGGCAGGCCAGCTGGCCTTAGAGAAGCAGAGTGGCTAGTTGCCTACACACCAGTGATCAGGCCTAACCTGGAAGCTTGTGTAGGGTATAGGTTGTGTCACTTGTCTCACACTTGCCTATAAGTGCAATGAGGCTTTCTTAGGTGCTGCAAAACACACTTACTTGGGACTGCTGGGAATATTGCAACCTCATCTGCAAGTAACAGAAAGGGGGCAATGTTACAGTTAGCTAGTTAATATATGGGAATTTGGGGCATAGCTAGCCTTAGGATCTCTATAGCCTACAGTTCCCTGCTCCTTCCCCCTACTCTTCCTCTCTGCCTTCCTCCATTGCTGAAAGCACACATGTTTGGTCTTGCTCCTGCCTGTGTAAAGGAATTCAAAATGGACTGAACAAACTCCATTTGGAGCCCTACCCTGTGCCTGCATTTGTATGTGCAAGAATACTTGAGAGTTAAGCTGTTTTCTTTCTTCACTAAAGAAAGGTGTGGTCTCTTTTTTTAACCTTCTGTGTGCATGTGGGACTGGTAAACACTCATTCTGTTCTGCCTTTTGTTTTTCTCTGCTAGCTGCCTTTGTAATAGGAGGCAGCAATACCAAATAAATAATTCCCATCAGGAACTAAGCCCCATTGAACTCATCGGGGCTTCATAA
Organism: Heloderma suspectum; assembly: GCF_057233095.1. Lineage (NCBI taxonomy): Eukaryota > Metazoa > Chordata > Lepidosauria > Squamata > Helodermatidae > Heloderma > Heloderma suspectum. The sequence goes on along the minus strand of NC_139458.1, from coordinate 157,860,145 downwards.
AATCATAGAATAGTAGGGTTGGAAGGGGCCTATAAGACCATCAAGTCCAACCCCCTGTTCAATGCAGGAATCCAAGTCAGACCATCCCTGACAGATAGCTGTCCAGCCTCATTTTGAATGCCTCCAGTGTGGGACAGCCCACTACCTCCCTAGGTCATTGGTTCCATTGTTGTATTGCTCTAACAACAGTCAGGAAGTTTTTCCTGATGTTCAGCCAGAATCTGGCTTCCTGTAACTTGAGCCCATTATTCCATGCCCTGCACTCTGGGATGATCAAGAAGAGATCCTGGCCTTCCTCTCCGTGACAACCTTTCAAGTCCTTGAAGAGCGCTACCATATCTCCCCTCAGTCTTCTCTTCTCAAGGCTAAATATGGCCAGTTCTTTCAGTCTCTCTTCATAGGGCTTTGTTTCCAGTCCCCTGATCATCTTTGTTGCCCTCCTCTGAATCCTCTCCAGCTTGTTTGCATCCTTCTTAAAGTGCAGTGCCCAGAACTGGACACAGTACACCAGGTGAGGCCTAGTCTTTGCAGAGTAGAGGGGAACTAGTACTTTGCCTTTTTTGCTGCCACATCACATTGTTGGCTCAGATTCAGCTTGTGATCTACAACAATTCCAAGATCCTTCTCACTTGTAGTGTTGTTGAGCCAAGTATCCCCCATCTTGTAACTGTGCATTTTGGTTTCTTTTTCCTAGGTGCAGAATTTGGCATTTATCCCAATTAAATGTCATTCTGTTGTTTTCTGCCCAGCACTCCAGCCTATCAAGATCACTTTGAATTTTGTTTCTGTCTTCCAAGGTATTAGCTATCCCACCCATTTTTATGTCATCTGCAAATTTGATCAGCATTCCCTGCACCTCCTCCTCCAAGTCATTACTAAAAATGTTGAAGAGCACTGGGCCCAGGACTGAGCCCTGTGCTACCCCACTTGTTACCTCTCCCCAGTTTGAGAAGATCCCATTGATAAGCACTCTTTGAGTCCGATTCTGTAGCCAACTATGGATCCACCGGATACTTGTTTCATCCCCACTTTGAGCTAGTTTGCTCATCAGGATATCATGGGGCACTTTGTCAAAAGCTTTGCTGAAGTCGAGGTATATTATGTGCACAGCATTCCCACAGTCCACATGGGGGGTCACCTGATCAAAAAATGAGTTCAGATCCGTTTGGCAGGATTTGTTCATGACAAATCCATGTTGGCTTCGAGTAATCACTGCATTGTTTTCAAGGTGCTTACAGATGGATTGCTTTATCATCTGCTCCAGAATTTTCCCAGAGATTGATGTCAGACTGATTGGTCTGTAGTTCTCAGGCTCCTCCTTTTTACCCTTTTTGAAGATAGGGACAACATTAGCCCTCCTCCAGTCATCTGGCACTTCACCCGTCCTTCATGATTTCTCAAAGATAACAAACAGTGGTTCTGAGAGCTCTTCTGCCAGTTCCTTTATTACTCTAGGATGCAGTTCATCTGGCCCTGGAGATTTGAACTCATTCAAAGTAATTAGGTGTTCCTTGACCATATGCCTATCGATCTCAAGCGGCAATTCTGCCCCTTCAGCCTGTACTTTGCCTTTGCCAGGGGGATCATAGACCCTCTTTTGGGAGAAGACTGAGCCAAAGTAGGAATTGAGCACTCCTGCCTTTTCTTTGTCCTCTGTTATCATTTTGCCATCCTTATTTAATAGCTGAACCACTATTTCTTTCCTCTGTTGTTTACTATGCATGTATCTGAAGAAAGCCTTTTTGTTGCTTTTAGCTTCCCTCGCTAACCTCAGCTCATTCTTAGCTTTAGCCTTCCTGACACCACCCCTGTGCTACCAGCCTGTACTCTTCCTTTGTTGCTTGGCCTTCTTTCCACTTCCTATATGTGTGCTTTTTTGTTTGCAGCTCATCTCTAAGCTTTTTGCGAAGCCACATTAGCTTATTCTGTTGTCTTCCACCTTTTTGTCTTGTTGGAATTGTTTGTAATTGTGCCTTTAGAATTTCCTTTTTTAAAAACTCTCACCCATCTTGGACTCGTTTTCTCGTTAAAGTCGCTTGCCATGGGACCTTACTGATCATTGTTCTGAGTTTATTAAAATCGGCTTTCATTAAATCCCAGGTACGTGTTTGGCTACACTTGGCTTTTGCTTCCTTTAGCACCAAGAACTCAAGTATAACATGGCCGCTTTCCCCCAGAGTTCCTGTAACTGCTACTTTATCCACTAAGTCATTTCTGTTGGTTAGGATCAAGTCAAGGACAGCTGATCCTTTAGTTCCTTCCTCTACTTTCTGTAGGAGGAAGTTGTCCACCACACAAGTCAGGAATTTCCTGGAGGGGCCATGTTTTGCACAATTTGTCTCCCAACAAATATCGGGGAAATTGAAGTCCCCCATTACTATTACATCATGCTTCCTTGAAACCTAGGCTATTTGCTTTTCAAAAGTTTCATCCTCATCTTCTCCTTGATTGTGTGGCTGGTAGTAGACTCCGACCACCATGTTCCTTTTATTCTTTGCTGCATTTATTTTAACCCAGATGCTCTCGATGGGGCTACCAAGCTCATCCTCCTGTATTTCTGTGCAGAGATATGTATTTTTAACATATAGTGCAACCCCACCTCCCTTTCTGTTCTTCCTGTTCTTTTTGAACAAGTTATATCTTTCAATTGCTGTATTCCAGTCATGACAGTCATCCCACCAAGTCTCAGATACACTTATCAAGTCATAATTTTGCTCCTGTATTAAGAGTTCAAGTTCGTTCTGTTTGTTTCCCATACTCTGGGCATTAATATATACAGATATCGGAGACCATGTGCTTCATAGTCTGGCTTTCTTCCTACATGTTTGTGAAGACTATTATTGGGTGCTATTACAGCTGTTCAGTGCATGAGCCTTCATCCATTGTTACCCCCAACTTTACGTCTCCCTTCCCCATAGAATTCAGTTTAAAGCTTACTTCTGAGTACTACAGTTTCCTTTTGGGGGCAGGGCAGGGTGCTGGTGCACAGGATGAATCCCTGTCTGACTTTCCTCATGATGTGCTGTGGCCTTCAAAATCATTCCATCCAAGCTGTTTTTCATACCACAAGGGAAAAAGATGCATGGACATGTATCTTTTCACTCTTGGGCAAACAGCAGCTTGGAGGCATCAATTTGATGAGAAAGGCAACCCAACAGGGAAAGGGAGAAATGCCCCCTCCCTTCCATGAAAACTACATGTCTTTATTTATTAAATTCTTCTTATGCTTTCACAAAAGCTCAAAGCAGTAAACAATCCACCAAATACAAAATAGATGTATATTTATCATACACATTAAACAAAGCGCCTCAGAAAAAACACATGATCATCCACACATTTGACAAAACAGAAACAGCCTTGTGAAAGGAATGTAGAGAGGAAGATTTCCTTCATGCTTCTAGAAGTTTGGGCGACTATTGATGAAAAGCCGCGACTACCTAGGCACCACTGTCCAAGTCTGTCCAGCAGACTTGCTGGACAGCAGACACAGATAGAAGTGCCAGATCTGGGTTTTTGAGGGCCCTTGGGCAAGCCACTCTCAATGGGCCCCCTCCCTCGGTGAGTCCACCTTCTCACCGCCATGGTCGCCAGCGGCTCTCGCTCCTCCTCCCCCTTCTCCTCATTGCTCCCACTGGCTTGCTTGGCAGGCAGAGCGGCAGTGAGCGAGCAGGCCGAGGCAGCTGCTGCTCCTTCTCCTCACTACCGCTGACATTGTTAGGGCCAGAGCGAGAGGCAGGTAAAGGAACAGGTTGCCATGGTGAAGAGGAGGAGCAACTGCAGGGGATTCTTGTCAGTGGGTCCCTGCTGCAGCGTGGGCCCTTGGCAGGTGCCCAAGCGTACCAGCTTTTGATGGCAAAAAGCTGCAGGGCTGACTGATGTGAGTGACCTCAAGTAGCAAGTGAGCTCTTCCCGCAGCTTCCCGCAGCTACTCTGGGCAAAACACAAACCAAAGCAAAAGAAAGAACACTCAAGGGAACCATTCATGCTATTGAATATCATCCTCAACCTTGCAGAACGCCATCAACAGTGCTCTAAACATTTGGCACACAAGTTTATGATTGCCCATTGACTGTACTGCAACAGACGCTCAGACACAGGAAGTCCCAGAGGAGAGAAAAAATTCTGGCCTATCAGGTTTCCTGTGCACATGAAAGACCCCTAAATGTGTACACTAATGCCAAACACTGGGAGGAATGTCTTGCAGGCATGATCCCACTCTCCCCTTATGCATTCACTGAATGACCCTCATTGTCTGAAAAGCCAAGGTTTTGGGCTACAAATGTTTTGACTACAACTCCCATCAGTCCCAGCCAGCATGGTAGATGTTCAGGGGTTATGGGAGTTGTAGTCCAAAATTCAGGAGCGGGGGCTCAAATGTGAAAAATTCTTGTGGGGCATGGATGCCTGCCACAGAAGAGAACTGTCTGGCACAGCAGTCTTGAAGGCAGTTCCTCCTGCCTCAGAGAATGGGGCCAACTCAAATTGGAGATTTATGGAATTAGGTGTCCGCATGTGTCAGCACTGGAAGCCTAGTGGTGGATCTTATGCTCTGCTGCCATTGCTCAGGCTACTGAAATTCATCAGTTATCTTGCAGTGTTCTTCACTACCCAAGCTGTGGTGATGGCCACTAGCTTAGATTGGTTTTCAAGAACAATTAGACAAATCGATGTGAGGATGTGTCTGCCAATGGCCGTTCATCATAATAGCTAGACAAAACCTTCAAGTCCAGAAGCAATAGTCCCCTGCAAACAAAAAACAGGGGAGGGCTGTTGCCATCACACCCTGCTTGTCAGCTTCTCAGAGCCAGTGTGGTGTAGCAGTTGGACTGGAACTCAGGAGATCTGGGTTCTAGTCCACTCTCTACCATGAAGCTCACTGGGTGACTTTGGACCAGTCACTGACTCTCAGCCTAACCTCCCTCACAGGGTTGTTGTGAGGATAAAATGGAGAGGACTATGTTAGCCACCCTGGGTTCCTTGCAAAAGAAAAAAGGTAGGATATAAATGTAATAATAAAATGAATAAATAATGATATAGTTGGCACTTTTAGGGGGGAAAAATGCAAGACTGGCTGGACCTTAGGTCTGATTGATCAGGATTCTTACTTCCTGTTCCATAGAATTTTTGCTAGTGAAGGCCAGTAGGTCACTTTAGGGATTAGACATATATGATTTTCAACGTGGGGGGAAAATGGGTGGTAGTATCACAGTCTATTCTCCAAAGAAATAATCAATGAAAATTGATTTTGCCTTTTGTTTTCTGTAAAACACCAAGCCTGCTTCCTGGTAAGAAGGATGTCCTTGAACATTGCAACAGCTGGAGCTTATTGCATCCTATTTATCCAGGCTTTTGAATCCTGAACATCTGTTTGTGCATGTGTCTGATCATTAGGTGAGAATCTAAAGTAAGAAACACCTCATTTGTTATATTTCTATGCCACAGCTTTTCAGTTTGCAGACAACATAACTAACCCTCTGGAACTGCCGAGCCGATAATCCTATAATCCAGGCGATCATGAGTGAGAAATATTAACCACACAGCACAACATTGCAATGGTTTGGCCTTACTAATTGCTGCTATTAAAAACCTTCAAGAAATGCAGATTTATACATGCTTAGGGCCTCCTTAAAAGTGTATTATGAACCTTTATAACATCTGTTTCTCCTCTCAGCTTTCTGAAAAGAGATTGTTGTATTATTATTTTTTTTGGCTTTTGTTTTTAATTATGTAAAAGATTCTAACCGTTGATTTATTACGCATGGAACAAATTGTGTCTTTGGAACATGCTGCACTTCAATTACTTGGCTTAGCACCGTCGATACATATGCAGGGCCCAGCAGTCAATTCTGACTCTGAATAGATAATACACCAACAATGTATTACATTTAATGTAGATTAATGTGAGTTGCTTCCCTCTGCATGTATGTACACGGGTACGAATAATTAAGATTAATTTCCGTGAGATATAATGGCCTTCACTGTGCAGGGTGCCATAAAATTCTTCTTTAATAGCTGTTAATTGGATGTATTTGCTTCCACAGTGAAGTCCTGATTAGTCTTGTTACCTTACAACCTCCCCCACCAACACCACCAGCAGGCTTTTGTACTTGGAGGAAGATTTACAGCAAGGGAGTTGCAGGCTATACTGCTTGGTAGCCAAAAATCATTACAGGTATCTGTTCTTACTATGTACGTGAGTGCCTGCCCGTGGTACTCTGTGCAAGGCTATTAAAAATATGGAAAGGGGCTTTCAAGCTGTTTCCACATCGTATTTTACCATGGGCAGCCTAATCTTATGGCTTATGCTGCAGCAGTACAGTTCTCTGCAGCCAGCAGACCGACTGGCTGGTGGTGCACCACTCCCCCCGCCCCTCGCAATTTCTTCAGATTTCTTCCTTGCGGCTTTTAGAAAAGGGCCACCTGATATGTCACGGAAGAGGCCTATCAACGGCTATTAGCCATGATGGAGCTTCCTTGTTTAGAGGCAGTATACCTCTGAATTCCTGAAACCGGGGACAAAAAGGAGACACGTGTCTCATATGCCTGGCTCGTATGTTTTCCAGAAGCCACAGCTGGAAAAAGAAAGCTGGATGAGTTGGGCCTTTGTCTGATCCAGCAAGGCTCTTCCAGCAGACATATGTTCTTAAAGTAGAATTCGGAGGATGGCAGACTGTATAGAAAAAAAGATGATGTTGCATCATTTCGTGGCTAACTTTGGATGGATACGAACTTTACAAACAAAGCTGCCGTTTGGAAACTGTTCATCTGTCCCCAACGTTCTTTTCAGTTGTTTTCTTCTACTATGTCAGATAGAAAGGAGCAGACACCAGCTAGCTTGGTTTATTAAAGGTTATATCCCTAGAGAAAGTTACACTCAGGTGTTCATATCTCCCTTGAGGATGTTCTGCTTGCCCCGCCCCCAGTGCTTGCATGTTCAGTGTGACTTCTGAAAAGGAATGCATACGACCGTACATGCTTAGTCATGCGTAGTACACACACATAGTGGGTCCTCTTCAGCCTCAGCAATCGAAACATGCCCTTAAAACTAATTCCACGGCATCTCAGTAGGTGGGCCAAGCGAGATGTGACATTAACTGTGTGAATACAATTAACATGCACGGGGCTTTGGCAGCTGTAAATATGTAAATGGCAACTCTGGAGAATACTGAGCAGCGGCACTGTGCTCACAGGAGGTAGGGGCTGGATCTACACACCGCCGTTATACTGTCATCATACCGTTATCATAACTCTTGGTGCCCATTGGTGTCATGTGTACCAATAGCTTTGATAACGGTACGATAACGGTATAACTGCTATGTGTAGATTCAGCCAGGGACTCAGGACAGAGAGCTTTCTGTCAGGACCATGGCAGTGGAGGCAGGGGAGGGAGGGTTAAATTCTACCTCCCCTTTCCCTGTTGTCCCAGTGCTGCTCTGGCTTATCTGGGGGGTGGGCAGGGGGTGAAGTCTACATAACGAAGAACATCCACATTAACCACATTTATGCAATTAATGTCACATTAGATTGGCCTCAGCATTGATCAAAAAATGTTCTTAACTGGACGCCAGAGAGCCGTGAAGGCCAGAATAGAAGCAAACGCACAGATACACTATGCTGTAATGTAAACTTCCTGAAGCAAATCTAGAGCTGCCCAATAATAGCCATGGTTTGGTGGGAAGTGGAAAGAGTCATTGGCTGGGACTTGCAGGGCCCAGTTCTGCAAACCCCGGCAGAGTCCCTTCCCATGCTGCTTGCACCCCAGTTGGGATGCTGGATGCTAGTGGCAGGCAGGGCTGGCCAAGTCATTTTGTTACCTGAGGCAAAGAACAAGATGCCCCCCCCCTTCCATGTACAAAAGCCAACTGGAGTGGCAGTTGAATCTTACTTCAATCCTGGGGATGGGACACTGTCCTCCAATGCACCCAAAGGCAGCAAGCTAGCTTAGGGGACACAGGGCAGGCCACATGGCCCACAGTTCTCTCCTCCAACACTTTTCTCCCACCTCCCAGTATCTGCTGCCTGAGCCAACTGCCTCACTCTGCCTAATGGTAGGGCTGGCCTTGGTGGCAAGGGAAGGAGGTGCCTGATTCTGCCATTGCTTGCAGCTGGCTCCTGCAAGTGCCAATCAAGTCCTTGTGCCTCTCTCTGCATGGAGAAACAAAAAGTGGGCAGGCTGGGCCTGGTGATGTCATGGGAGAGGGAGGCGCTTTGGTGCTGGGCACTGCTTCCTTGGCATCATCTGGCCAGCCACCCCTCCAGACCCAAAGTGGTTCCCACCCCTGCCCTAGGTATTGTACATTGTACATTTTAAAACAGAAGAATAATACAATTAACTCTTAAAATACAACAATACTAAATCTAACACAATAATACAATACAATTTTGAAGAGCTAAAAAGCCAACCAATAAATACAGGAGCTAAAACTACAAAAGTGTTAGGGATTAAAATAACAGACATCTTAACAAGCCTAGAAGAACAGAAAAGACTTAACATGATGCCAAAAAGAAAACAATGTTGGTGCCAGATGAGCTTCCCTAGAGAGAGCATTCCATAACCAGGGAGCTACCACTGAAAAGGCCCTCTCTTTAATAGCCACCCTCTGAACTTCAGAATGAGGGGGCACTTAGTTGACCTTAAGGCATGGGCAGGCACATAATGTTCCACAGGAAGAAACACTGACAAAATAATAATAAGAAAACAACAGATCAGCATATACCTTGACGGAAGTTACGATGCTCAGAAACCTGTAGTTTGAATGACTATCTGACTATAAAAGGCTAGTAGCCTGTCTGTCTACACACACCACTGCCTTTAAAAAAAAACACATATTCCTAGCTCTTCTAGTCCAACTGCTATGCCCATATCTTCCCAATTCCTCTCACCATGTTCATTATTATTATTATACATTATACGTTATTATAAATAACAAACCTGAGGACCAGGAAAGATGGTCTACATGCCATAGAGGGAAGTTTCTTTCCTCATCTTTGTAGTAAAAGAGTAATAATAAGAGTATTAATACAACAGTTCATTAAAAAGTGGCCCATTGGCATCAATCTCCCATTAAGTAGTCCATAATGCTTATCAGGCCCCTTCATGGATCACTGCCTTGTTGTGGCGAAGGGGCTTGCGTAACTCAGTGAAGCCATAAGCTATGCCGTGCAGGGCCACCCAAGATGGACAGGTCATGGCGGAGAGTTCTGACAAAATGTGGCCCACTGGAGAAGGAAATGGCAACTCACTCCAGGATTCTTGCCAAGAAAACCCCATGGAACGTATCACAAGGCTAAAAGATATGACGCCGGAAGATGAGCCCCTCAGGTCGGAAGGTGTCCAATATACTACTGGGGAAGAGCAGAGGGTATTTCCAAGTAGCGCCAGAAAGAGTGAAGCGGCTGGGCCAAAGCCGAAAGGACACTCAGCTGTGGACGTGTCTGGTGGTGAAAAGAAAATCCGATGCTGTAAAGAACAATATTGTTTAGGAACCTGGAATGTCAGATCAATGAATCAAGGTAAGCTGGAGGTGGTCAAACATGAGATGGCAAGATTGAACATCGACATCTTGGGAATCAGCGAACTAAAATGGACAGGCATGGGCAAATTTAATTCAGGTGACCATCATATCTACTACTGTGGGCAAGAATCCCTTAGAAGAAATGGAGTAGCACTCATAGTCAACAAAAGGGTGGGAAAAGCAGTACTGGGGTACAATCTTAAAAATGATAGAATGATCTCAGTACGAATCCAAGGCAAACCATTCAACATCACAGTAATTCAAGTCTATGCCCCAACCACTGATGCCGAAGAAGCTGAGGCTGATTGGTTCTATGAAGACCTACAACACCTTCTAGAACTAACACCAAAAAAAGATGTCCTCTTCATCATAGAGGATTGGAATGCTAAAGTAGGAAGTCAAGAAATCACAGGGATAACAGGCAGGCATGGCCTTGGTGTACAAAATGAAGCAGGACAAAAGCTAATAGAGTTTTGCCAAGAGAACACGCTGATCATAGCAAACACTCTTTTCCAACAGCACAAGAGACTACTCTACACATGGACATCACCAGATGGTCAATATCGAAATCAGATTGATTATGTACTTTGCAGCCAAAGATGGAGAAGCTCCATACAGTCAGTAAAAACAAGACCTGGAGCTGACTGTGGCTCAGATCATGAGCTTCTTGTTGCAAAATTTCAGCTTAAATTGAAGAATGTAGGGAAAGCCACTAAACCATTCAGGTATGACCTAAATCATATCCCTTATGAATATACAGTGGAGATGAGGAATAGATTTCAGGGATTAGACCTGATAGACAGAGTGCCTGAGGAACTATGGACGGAGGTCCGTAACATTGTTCAGGAGGCAGCAACTCAATCCATCGCAAAGAAAAAGAAATGCAAGAAAGCCAAGTGGCTGTCTGATGAGGCTTTACAAGTAGCTGAGGAAAGAAGGGAAGCGAAAAGCAAGGGAGAAAGGGGAAGATATATCCAACTGAATGCAGAGTTCCAGAGAATAGCAAGGAGAGACAAGAAGGCCTTCTTAAATGAACAATGCCAAGAAATCGAGGAAAACAACAGAATGGGAAAGACTAGAGATCTCTTCAAGAAAATTGGAGATCTCAAGGGAACGTTTTGTGCAAAGACGGCCATGATAAAGGACAAAGAAGGTAGGGACCTAACCCAAGCAGATTAAGAAGAGGTGGAAAGAATACACAGAAGAACTATACAGGAAAGATCTGAATGTCCCTGATAGCCATGATAGTGCGGTCACTGAACTTGAGCCAGACATCCTAGAGAGTGAAGTCAAGTGGGCCTTAGGAAGCATTAGTAACAACAAAGCTAGCGGAGATAGTATTCCAGCTGGATAGTATTCCAGCTGAGCTATTTAAAATCCTAAAAGATGATGCTGTTAAAGTGCTGCATTCAATATGCCAACAAATTTGGAACACTCAACAATGGCCGCAAGACTGGAAAAGGTCAGTTTACATTACAATTCCAAAGAAGGGCAACGCCAAAGAGTGTTCAAACTACCGCACAATTGTGCTCATTTCACATGCCAGCAAGGTGATGCTCAAAATCCTACAAGCTAGGCTTCAGCAGTATGCGAACCGAGAACTACCGGAAGTACAAGCTGGGTTTCGAAGAGGCAGAGGAACTAGAGATCAAATTGCCAACATTCGCTGCATCATGGAGAAAGCAAGAGAATTCCAGAATAACGTCTATTTCTGCTTCATTGACTATGCTAAAGCCTTTGATTGTGTGGATCACAACAAACTGTGGCAAATTCTTACAGTGATGGGAGTACCAGACCACCTTACCTGTCTCCTGAGAAACCTGTATGAGGGTCAAGAAGCAACAGTCAGAACCAGACATGGAACAACCGAGTGGTTCAAAATTGGGAAAGCAGTACGACAAGGCTGCATATTGTCACCCTGCTTATTTAACTTATATGCAGAGTACATCATGAGAAATGCTGGGTTGGATGAATCAGAGGTCGGAATTAAGATTGCCGGGAGAATTATCAACAACCTCCGATATGCAGACAATACCACCCTAATGGCAGAAAGTGAAGAGGATCTAAAGAGCCTCTTGTTGAGGGTGAAAGAGGAGAGTGCAAAAGCTGGTTTGAAACTCAACATTAAAAAAACTAAGATCATGGCATCTGGCCCTATCACTTCCTGGCATATAGAAGGGGAAGAAATGGAAGCAGTGACAGATTTTACTTTCTTGGGCTCCAAGATCACCGCAGACGGTGACTGTAGCCATGAAATTAAAAGACGCTTGCTCCTTGGGAGGAAAGCTATGGCAAACCTAGACAGCATAGTAAGAAGCAGAGACATCACCTTGCCAACAAAGGTCCGTCTAATCAAAGCTATGGTTTTCCCAGTAGTAATGTATGGCTGTGAGAGCTGGACTATAAGGAAGGCTGAGCGCCGAAGAATTGATGCTTTCGAACTGTGGTGCTGGAGAAGACTCTTTTGAGTCCCCTGGACTGCAAGGAGGTCAAATCAGTCCATCCTAAAGGAAATCAACCCTGTGTGCTCATTGGAAGGACAGATACTGAAGCTGAAGCTGAAATATTTTGGCCACCTAATGCGAAGAGAAAACTCTCTGGAAAAGACCCTGATGCTGGGAAAGACTGAAGGCAAAAGGAGAAGGGGACGGCAGAGGATGAGATGGCTAGATAGCATCATCAATGCAATGAATATGAACTTGAGCACACTCCGGGAGAGAGCGCAAGACAGGAAGGCCTGGCGTGCTATGGTCCATGGGGTCACGAAGAGTCGGACACGACTGAACGACTGAACAACAATGCTTATCAGATTAGACCATGCAAATCAGCATTACTTTTTAAAGTATAAGAACATTAACTAGATATGTTCCATCTTGGATGATTCAAGAGCAACTACAGTGAGTTTTGTGGTGTAGCCAAGGCGTTTTCCACAAACCCCATTTTCTGGCAATATATTTGTTAAACACTCATGTCAAGCCATTTTCTCTTCTTGGCAAATAAGAAAGAGATATCATATCAAGCATGTGTTTCACCAACTGCTTGAAGGCATGGGGGACAGTCGGACTTAAGCTGAATGAATGAAAAATGACCTATATGATCCCATCAAGAAGTAATAGGGCCGGATGATTTGAAGAAGAGCAGAGGAGGGGTATAAAGCAAGTGGATAATGCAACTAGAAGCACTTGGGATGTGTGCTGACAGATACAACTGCAGAGCTGACAAGAACTCAGTGTCGAAATCAGGCGTGCCATGGGCTAAATATAACATAATGCAGCAATGTCCTTTGTTAAAGAAGGAGTGCATATACAGACATGTAATTCTCCCCAGGAAACAACTAGATGTGCTTTAGAATAAATGCCTTTGTAAAATGGAAGGGTCAAATTCAGAATGACATGGACTGGATCTACACTTACCGCCTTTTTTCACTTCCAATGAGGTTTCACCGCCCGCCTTTCACACTATGCAGTACCCGCCTCGAATTGGAACCGGAATTTCCCACTTCCGTGCTCCCGCTTTCAATACCCTAATATCCTGGTATTTCCCCTTAATGTGCTCTGATTTTCTGCCTTCGCTACCATATCCGATCGTAGTCCCCTCTCCTGCCTGTCCATATATGGCGGTGTTTGTATTTCCCTCCTGTCCAATCACAGCTCTCGACGGCCCCATGCCATGTCTTCTTCCGGCTACTGATCGCATAGCTTCCTCAGCTGCCCCCGTTTCCTCAGCAACAAGCAAAGGGCTGGATGTGCACGCGCTTGTCTGATCTCGGATGCTAAGCGGGGGTTGGCCCTGGTCAGTAGTTGGATGGGCGACCGCCTGGGAATCAGGCTTCCTGCACTGAGCAGGGGGTTATTCTATCCCTTCAAATGAGATTAAATTTTATCCCCTCCTATCCCCCGCTCCGGGTTTTTTTTTTTTAAATTATGGCGTTATCCTTGCAGAATTGGGTCTTCTCCGCAGTGTTTTTTTTTCTAATTCAGGCATGATCTTCGAAGATCCGAAGTTGTGAATCTTCAAAGATCATGCCTGAATTAGGGAAAAAAAAACATCGCAGAGAAGCCCCGATTTTGCAAGGATAACGCCTCAATTTAAAAAAAACACCCGGAGTGGGGGATAGGAGGGGGTAAAACTTAATCTCATTTGAAAGGATAGAACAACCCCCTGCTCAGTGCAGGAACCCTGATTCCCAGGTGGTCGCCCATCCAACTACTGGCCGGGGCCAACCCCGCTTAGCATCTGAGATCAGACAAGTGCGCGCAGGAAAACAGCAGGAAAACAGCACAGTGCTCAAGTGTGAACCGAGCTCACGCAGTCAATGAAGCACTGCAACGGGGGACACTGGGTGAGTGTGAATAATCAAGTTTTAATGTGAGAGCGTTTAACCCGATGGGACACCGAATTCATTGCAATGGCAGGCGCAATGTAGATCAGCCCATGGTCAAGGTGTCCCAGCGAAGAGCTCCACCAATACTCAGGGGAAGTGGTTTATGTTGCATGCCCTGTTTGATTAAGGGTCATTTCACACCACTCAGTGTGAATGTGTGCATGTGACAGTGTGCACAGGTATGTGACTGCACAGGTTCCTATGAACTGGCAACCGTCTCCATGATCATAGTTGTATTTCCAGCAATAATTATGGAGATGACTACCAGTTCAGCACAGTTCAGCCTAAGGCTGGAAGGAATTTGACTTGGTAGTCCAAATGAACCCCCTAAAATCTCATGGTGGATGCATGCCTTACCTACTTCAGAATAGTGCTACTGAAGTAATTGGCATTACTCCGCAATCAATAGTTTGAGGAAAGTAATCTTTGAATGCACTTCCCGGCTTGTTGAAATTATGTGGCAAAACCCACATGGAGTTCAATGTGATCAGGATTACAGTTTCTGGATTTCTAGATGTGGGTGCTCTAAAATAACTGGGTGTGTGGTACTGCGATATGCAGCTGTGATTTTCACATGGGGGACACTGTCAAAGTGTCCTTCTGATAAGACGATGAGATGGCACAGTCGCTGTATGAAAACTGTTCCTTCCAGGTTGATTATTCATATTTGACCTGGCCTAGGGAGCAGTTTGACAAGTTAAAGCTTACCCTTCATTATAAAATCCCAATCCAAGTCTTTCACATCCTCTTTTCAATCCTGCAAAGATAATTTGCTAGCTGTGACCCTCTATTTCATTGCTGGAGTTAAGCTTATAATTGGGAAAGCTTTTAATATTAATTTTGTTTCATCTGATTTTAATTCATGTTATGTATACTTGTATAAATTAACCTGTCTTGGACACTATGGAAAAGGAGGCCTCAAAGCCTAAATACATGTATAAATAAATATTGCTTGCTTGCCTGTACAAGATATTCCATGCAAACCCATTTATAGTAATTATAAAAGCACAAAATGCCAAAAGAAACAAACACAAATGCTATTACCTGCTTTTACTGGTTAAGAAAGGGCAATCCATAAATCCATGTAATTGAGCTGACAATTATTTTAATCATTATCTTCATCCTGTTGCCATTCCTGACTTTAAAAATATCCCTCTCATTCTTGACTGCATTTTCCTTGGCTGCTCTTGGCAGTGGGAGAGTTAAAACCAATATTTGTAGATAAAGAGGTAAACATATTTACATTCAGTTTTTCACACTTTATGCATATGTCATGCAGTGAATAGTTTTAGAGGTGTGTTTGTACTATCTCTCCAGAATTTTTACAGTCTGCAGGACACAAAATCTCTATAAAGTGACTTATTGAAATAGAGGCAGATTGGTAAAACCGTTCCTCTCATATGAACTGTGAAGAATGATCCTCTAAATGAAATCAGGAAGGAACTGGACAGAATCTTGTTTAATGGTGTGACAAAATGAATCACTACTATTCCAAGCATCCATCACTGCTAAAAAGGGACCACAAATGATCTGTGAACTACTATATATTGATTACTCATGTACTACAAGTGTCGGATTTAATGTTCACACACCATGGAAAGGCGGCAGGGACAGATGGTGCCTTAACTCTTCTTTGATAGATTTTAATGGTGAAATATTGATTTCTATCTGGCCAAGGCCTGCTGTTAGGGGCCAAAGTCATTTGTTGGGTATAGCTGGACACCCAGTCTGCGAGGGGTAATCAATCATTTTTGGCAAGGCAGGTGAAATTCTGAAGAGAAACACCTTGGGCTCCCAAACTGATATCAAGATGCAGCGGAGAGACCAACGGACACACAGTCCATACGCACACACAAAGAGACTCCCTGAAATTGGGCTTGTAAAGAATTATTAATGATAAGACATGTTTACTGAGGAGAGCCACAGCGAATCAGAGCTGACATGAAATAGGCTGGGAGCCTCAGCAAGAAAATGAGCTTCTCGCTAAAAGGGACTATATTTTATTTAAACATCCGTCTAGGGCTGAAAACGCAGGTAATCTGTTGTGTTACAAGCCACTGCCTGTTCTTGCCATCCAGAGAGATAACACTGAGGAGCTAATAGGAACACATCAATCACAATCAGCCTGCAATTCCAGTGGTGTCTTCTCTTCCTCGCTCCTTTTTAAGTTCCTTAATAACGATGATAACATAGTTCTGGGCTTGTGAGAGGGTTTCTTCCCTCTGAGGGTCGTATTCATAAAGTGAATAGCCTGCAAAGTCAGCATCTCACTCCTGTGGAAAAGGTGCGCAGGTAGAGAGGCAGCTGTGGGAAAAGGAAGCGGGAGGGGGAGAGAGAAATGGGCATAGGCCTATGATTGGTTTGTGCATGTGTGTACATGCATGCATGTGGGTGCTCTTGCTCTGTAATAAAGCACTGACTTCAAACATTGCTTTGTCACCCCCCCCCCTCACTCTCCTCCCCTCTGGGAAGAATATGATGCTTGTTGGCCTCGTCATGCATCCCCAGAAAAGGCGCAATCTTACATTCAAAGCAAAGCAAATGGAAAACGATGTGATCCAGTGAGTCATTAAAAAAATAATATAATGAAAGGGGATGTGGCTCAAGCCCTTATATCAGGTCATGCCAATGGTTCATCTAAACCAGTGCTCTCCACTCCACCTTGCAGCTCATGATCTTAGTCAAGGGTCTTCTCCAACTCTGCTAGCTGAGGTTCCCCTTTAAAAAACTGGAGATGGAAGGAATTGAACCTGGGACCTTTTGCATGCACAGTAGGTGACTTGAGTTATGTCCCCACCCCACTAGCATGAGGCTCCTTGAGCAGCACATCCTTTGTGATGTAAACCCTCCTCTAATCCTAGTGTGGGGATGCCTACTGCTCTGTGATAAGGAAAGGATACTCTTTACACGCTCAGAGATGTTTTCTGGTATTACTTCACATTTTCACAACAGAAACTAGACTCTGAAACTAGATCCCAGGCCTCAACCGTGGTTAAAGTGCAGCTCAGATTAGGCCTTGGATATTATATTATATTATAAATTATATTATATTATATTATATTATTTATTTATTATATTTTTGATCCACCCAATTACAAGCTTTGTCTGGGCAGATTACAAACAATTAAAAAATGCAATACAAATAGTTCAAATAATAAAATATAACACAGAATGACAAATGGCATAGGAATAGATAAATATGAAGATATATAAGCACAGCCATAAAAAATTTAAAACTAAATCTCTATAATGCCTGGGAGAAAAGAAAGGTCTTTGCCTGGCACTGAAAAGATGACAATGTAGGAGCCGGGCAAGCCTTTTTGGGGAGGGCATTCCATAAATGAGGGGCCACCAGTGAGAAGGCCCTCTCTCTTGTAGCCACCCCCCAGGTTCCCTCGGTGGGGGTACCTGGAGGAGGGCCCTCGAAGATGACCTAAGGGTCCGAGCAGGTACATGGAGATGTTCTTTTAGATGCTCTGGGAGGGGCTCCCCTGTGCTTGTCCCCATCTGTAAAATTGAACAAATAAGAACAATAAATGGTGTCTTGTCGTCTCCTCTGGCACAGGCTAGTAAAGATGAAAGATTGTAGCACACTTTGCCCCGTTAAAGTGCTATATAAATAACCCTGATGCTGCCTAGCTGTGCAGTTAGCAAGGTGCCCCCCGAAATAGGAATGTGGTCAAGGCTGATTTTTCGTTTAGATTATCTTGCTTATCTAATGATTTTTGCTTCAGTGCTCAGCTCGATTGTGTTCACTACGTCGGCAGGCTATTAAAATGTCAAGGCACATTGAATTGTTGTTATCAAGGAGAGAGACCTTTCCAATCAACCTGTGTTCTCTAGGTTGCATAAACGGGTAGCTAGAAAGGACAGGAGCAGGGGCTGGGGGGTGGGGAGGAAAGAAAAGGATGGGGTGAGGGAGACAGATTCTCCCTAGGAAGGAGGCGAGAGATCCAGCTTTGTGTGTGCGCATGCAGGCAGGCTGATGCGGTGCAGTAATTAAAATGCCATCTTCTAGAACAGGCATTAGACATTTACAGGGTGGTGGGGTGGGGTGGGGGCTGCGGAGGGGAGAGCAGCAACTTCTCTCCCTTGTGCGATTCACCACTACCACCGTCGTGAAGAAAATACAAGGGGAAGGGAACCTGGGAGCGAGAATCGCTGGCCCTGCATACTAAGGAGTTTGCCAGGTTGAAGGAGAAAAACAAAGGCAAATGGCTGCACCGTGTCGACGCCTGCCTTAGGGTTTGATAAGAAAATAAGTTCACTCTCCTGTAGGAATAAGCACTAGAGACACTCCAGTATCATAATATTGAACCAGGCCTGACAGGAGGATACAAATTCAGTTTATTTGGAGACGGGGGAGAGGGGGGAAAAAATCCCTCACCTCTCTCCACCACCTTGTTCATATAATTGTGGGACAGTTTATTACACAGAGGTACGTCAGATATTGCCAGGAATCGATCTTTCCTTTTCTTCCCTCGTAAACGACACAGTACATCATATTGGAGGAGGAAGAGGGGTGTGGGGCGAGGCAGGCAATTCCCAGGATTTACTTCTCTCTTTCTGTTTTGTTTAAATCATTTCATAAATATTTTGCTTCTTTCCACTCATGTCTGACTCACTCACTTCTGTTTAAAAAAGATGGTTCTGTGGCTACTGGTGGTGATGGTCGTTTTGTGTGTTGCATAACTACACCAGCATCAAAGGATCATTGGCTGGCTGGGACATTATTGTTAGGATGAAATGTTCATCATTGTCACCACTTGGAGCCCCCCCACCCCACACACACACGACTACCACCATCACCATGGTCTCAAGACGGATTTTCCTTGAGTCTGGAACACCAGGAGCCCAGGCAACTGCTGCAGCAAAGGCATAACATATTTCAGCAGCCCAGCATTCAGATACCTTGAAATCCCCCGATGCAGCAGGAGGTGAGGCAGCCAGGTGGCCATGTCTCCTCTTTCTTAGAGGACAGTCCTCTATTTGAGAGGGATATTAGAGCACTGTCATCTGTTCTGAAGGTGTCCTCTATTTGGAAGGCTGTCCAGTCCAAGTCCAGTATGAAAGATAAGGCACCATCAGAAAGAAATGCTGGGCCTTGAAGTTGCTCATCACCAGCACCTCAGAAGGAGACTGAGCGAGGCAGGCACACAGGTCACCTGGTCATAGTCTTCCACACTATGCTGAGATGTCCTGTGTTTCTATTTAAATTATAATGATTATTTCTAAATGTGCATTTATACATACAAATCAGCACATACAAAATTTATGCAGATCAGTGTCGTCTTCTGTCCTTTCTTTGTGATTGACAAGTGGCTACCCCAGCGCCTTCCCTCCCCAGGCCTCTCCATCCCTTTGCTTGTTGTGTGTGGCGTACATGGAGCCCTGGTCAATTACAGCGGGTCAGGAAGAGGGTGGACAACAGGAATGGGGAGAGAGCAGGCTGGAGAAGCCCTGGCTCTCTTACCCGTTGCCACATGGGGAGATTTATGGTCACAGGTTTTGTATCTGGCAACCCTCCGTGATTCCTGTGACGAGGTGGGCTGCCATGTTCTGTAATAGCTGGAGCTTCCAAGCTCCAGCTATCAATCCACCAACTGCAACATACTGATTCTCCATTAGTGTAACATGTATTTCTTTCCTAACTCTTCCTGCTCTATAAGCAATACATAGAATGTTTCCCTTCTTCCTTGTTCTCAGGCCTTGACTTTGCAAGTCATTGGGAGTCAACAAATGGCACTATTGTATTGACATGCCATTGGTGTTCTGACAAGCAGATTAAGGGAGCAATCCTATGGTCGCTAGACAGCGGCTAGATGGCCATAGGATATGCTATTTTCTCAGAAATAACCTTGGAGACAACACTCTGAGGTTGATTCCTGGAAAAGTGACCTCCCTCCATTTCCACGCTGCCTCAGAGGCAGCGCAGAACAGCCCCGTCCTCATGCTCAGATAAGGAGCGCGGAGCAGCTGAAAGGGGGTGGGGCTGGGGGCGTTCCGGGGCCTATGTGTAGTTGAGCAGCCTCCTCTCATGCTCGCCTCCCCCCCCCACGTGGCTAGACAGCTGAAAAAGGCCGTCTAGCAGAAAAAGCAGGGCAGGAGAGGTGCGGAGGGAATGATCGCCCCATGCTTCTCCTGCCTTGCTTTGGATAGGCGGCTGTCTCCGAGTTCAGAGGTCGCCGCCTACCTAGTTAGGATTGTGCCCTAAGGGGATTGCTCTGAATTTGAAAGGTGATTTCCTTTCAGGAAGAAGCCTAGGTTCAGGGCCAAACTAGATGTGATATCAATTGCATGAATGCAATTAATGGGCAGAGTTTGGTTTTTAAAATGTAAATAGCAGCTGCAGGAGGGCCTGAGCTGCAGTGGGACTACAGGGGAGTGGAGAGGGAGAGTTTAACCCTTTCCCCCTTCTATGGTCCTGACAAAACTGACCTCCCTGAACCTGTAATTGGCATCTGGACAGAAGCTCCATGGGTGCCAGTGTGTGCACACTCCATTCCACAATCTGTCCTTCATTAGCATCTCAGGTCCTCATGAAAGAGATACAATCTCACTGCAATTGGTCTGGACAAATGTTATGCTGACTTTCTTTTCAGGCCATGCACTTGCCCCATTTCTCCTTGTTGATTTTCAGAGCCTCTTTCTTTACTCATTTTGTTCATGTTAAATTTGTGCCACTCCATCCTTGCACACATTCATTTTTTTCTTCACTTGTTCATTTTAACAGAAGCTACATCAGAGATTTCTTAAACTTGGGATCTAGCTAGGGCAGGATCCAGACTCAGGGTCCTGACCCTTTTTTGTTGCACTGTGTCAACTTTATTGGCATATGTATCATGCACTTATGATTCTTTAAATATACCACATTTGTATATGTGCATTTGTTCAGAAGATGTGCAAGGATCACATCTTCTGAACAAATGCACGAGAATGAGGGACACACTGAAATTAAATGAGCTGTGATGATTTGGATGTACCCCGAACCTTTTCAGCTTGAGTTTGGAAATTAGGTTATTAAAAGATTGCCATCTGATATGTGTCCGGACAACCCCTTGTATAGGGGGTTTAAGATCGCTTCATCTCGTTCTGGCCTTACTCTTCCTAGTTCCATTGTGCTGCCAACAAAACATCTTCCTACTATTTTCAGGAAGTGTTTGGCAACCTCATCTTTTTTTCCACATATGATTAGCCACTGGGCTAATAAGGGGTTCCTCAGTTATGAAGGATCATCAATTCCACTGTCTCCTTCCACACAATTTTTCAAATTGGGGTGAGCAGCACTTGTCAAACTTGTATTTATTTATTTATTTAATTTACAATATTTATATACTGCTCCATATCAAAAATTTCGGAGCAGTGAACAACAATATAAAAGAATAAAACCCCATAATTAAAACAGTTAAAACATTTTAAAAGAACAGATTCTGAACTTAATAAACCACAGCTGGTCACTCAGGGAAGGCCTCTCGAAATAGCAATGTCTTCAGGAGGTGCCGAGAACAGCACAACGTTGAAGGGGGCCACCACACTGAAGGCTCTCTTTGTGGTGGACTCCAACCGGGCCATAGGTCTGATGACCTCAGTGACTGGGCAGGTTGGTAAAGAAGAAGGCGCTCTCTCAGGTATCCTGGTCCCAAGTTGTTTAGGGCTTTGTACACTAATACTAATACCTTAAATGTGGTCTGGTTGCGAATAGGCAGCCAGTGCAGTTCCCTCAGCAAAGGAGTAACATGCTGAAAGGGGGGCAGCTACAGACAACAGCTGAGTTGCTGCGTTCTGCACTAGCTCCAGCTTCTGGACCAGCCTCAAGGGCAGCCCCAAATAGAGCACATCGCAGTAATCCAGTCTTGAGGTTACTAATGCCTGTACCACTGTAGCCAGACTATCCCTGTCCAGGAGACACTGTAGTTGGCAAACCAGCCAAAGCTTGTCTTGTGTTGACATACACCATCAGAAGCACACGATAAAGCCATCACCCAAGCCATGTCAAAGCTTCTCATCCTTTGTCTCCTTTGGTGAGCAGCACTTGTCAAACTTGTCTTGTCCTGACTTACACCATTAGAAGCACACCAGAATGCTTTCTGGCAAAGCCATCACCAAAACTGTGTCCAAGCTTCTCACCCTTCCCCAGTGGATAAAAAAGGCTGGTTCACTCATTCCCATTGCCCACTCTGTGGCTTGGAGATCTCACCTGGGAGGGATTGGAGAAGAGGGACATATATTGAACTTGTGAATTGTCCTGAGAGGGAAGTAATGAATAGTCTGCAGAAAGTGACTCCAGCACTGGATTTTCCCACGGTGAGATTGGACACAAGAAGAATACAAACCACACATGGACAACAGAGAGAGCATACATTTTGGTGGAGTTCCATCCCAAGCCCTATTTATTTATTTATTTATTTATTATTATTAAATTTATTAATCGCCCATCTGGCTGGTCACCCAGCCACTCTGGGCGATGTACAACATACAATAAAACAGTTTAAAACAATAAAATTCTACAATAAAAACATTTTCTAAAATACCCTAACACACCCCAAATGCCTGCCTGAACAACCACGTTTTTAATGCACGACGGAAGCTCGTTAAAGAGGGGGCATGACGGAGTTCCCTAGGGAGGGAGTTCCACAGAGTGGGGGCCACCACAGAAAAGGCCCTCTCCCTCGTCCCCACCAGTCTAGCTGTCCTGGCTGATGGGACAGAGAAAAGGCCATCTGAAGCTGATCTTGTTAAGCGGCCTGTCTGGTGCTGCTGGAGGCGCTCCTTAAGATAGGCTGGGCCGGAACCATATAGGGTTTTAAAGGTCAAAAACAACACCTTGAATTTGGCCTGGAAAACAACTGGTAACCAGTGCAACTCCTTCACCACTGGAGTGATGTGATCTCGCCGGCGGCTGCCTTTAATCAGGCGAGCCGCCGCATTCTGTACCAGCTGCAGCTTCCGAACCGTCTTCAAGGGTAACCCCACGTAGAGCGCATTACAGTAGTCTAAACGAGAGGAGACCAGGGCATGTACTACCAATGGGAGCAGATGGTCGGGAAGGAAGGGGCGCAGCCGCCTCAGCCAGAGCATGGCCAGCATTTTCCTTTTTTAGGGGGTGGAGACACAGTGCTTGCATTACAAAAGGGCCAGAGGAAACCTGATCCCATTACTTTTTTTGTCCCCCCCCCCCCCGCTACTGTTTCTAGAAGGTTATGAGGTGTGTGCATGTCATGATTTGGTTGAAATTAGGAGGAGCCTGTGGGTGCGACTTCTGTATATTATTAATCCTATCTTTCTCCCCCATAATTTGAGCACTGCAGAAATGTTTTAGAAACTGAGGCGACACTAATTGCTAGCTGGCATCCACAAAGTGTTTCTGAGAGAGGAATCCTACGTTCCCTGGAAAACACACCAGGGACCATAGGATTCTTCAGAGCCCCCCATCTGAGGCCGTAGACACTGCTATGACCTCAGAAGGGCCATTCTAAAATCCATTCTAAAATCCTTGCAGCCTTGGAGAGGGAGGGGAGGGAGGGGAGGGAGGGGAGAGGAGAAGCCAGATTACAAAGAATCCTGTGGCCTCTTCAGCCCCTGCCCCACTCCCATGCCCTTTCTAGGTGGCCTCAGAGGCCCCTCTGAAAGAAAAAAGGACAGAGAGATGAAAATTGCATCTGTCGCTCCTCCCGCCCTTCCGGTAGCAACTTGGCAGGGCATTGGATATTTGGAAGCCTCTGAGAGCGGGGGCTTCCATCCAATGAGGGTACAACATATAGGATTGTGCCCTTAATTGATGATGTTAAAAGTCAAAAACAAAACATGGTTGGGTTGATTTTTTTGAGTTGCCCTTCAACAGAGCTATGTCTAGTAAAAGAGATGTTTTTCTAAAAAAATATGTTAGCAGCCTCTTAAAACTGCAACATCATACATACGCTGTCTCTGAGGGGGAAAGCGTTGCAGCTGAGATGCTACTATGGAACACATGAGAAATTAAAGGGATGGAACAAATCACAGCTTGAATCTGACAACCTTCAGATCTGTTTGATTACTGCAGAGTTCTGATGTTCTAACTTGCAGCATGACAAACAGCAATATTCCAGATGCTAATGATTGCAATGGACCAAAATAGGACATGATCTTGACACCCTTGTGTTGATAGGTTGCATAGAAGTGTCACTAATTGTCTGTTTCTAAGATAACAGAAATTAATATGAGGGGCAAAGTTCAAATGTGATGAGTTTTATGAACATTGCAAGGACCCTGCTGATCTCTGAAGTGTTATCATATGTCATGGCCCTTGTGATTATAGGGTTATGCTTACACCACTTCTCTTGAGTGGTGGAAAGTTCTAGGGATTTAGTGCCAGGTTTGGTTTCCTTTGAAAGGAGGTCTCTGGAGGTTTATTGGCATTTGGTAGTATTTGCATTTATTTGCAAATGTACAGATTGAATATGGTTGGAGGCCCAGCTTAAACACTCCAAGAGACATCCAAAGTCCATTTCTCCCATATCAGATCTACAGGGAGTCAGCCAAGACCCTGTGATTTTTACAGAGCCCAAACTCTTCTCTCTGTCTCTGCGCCTTTTCCAGGCTCTCCCCAAACTGCAGTGTGACCCCTTGTGTTTCCTTCTTACACAGAGACAGCTAGATCGCATAATTCCCACCAGGAGTTGGGGGAGTGGGTGGAAGAAAGACATGCATTCCTCCCCTCACACACATACACACAACTCTTTTTCCAGAACAGTCTCCAGCTACCTCCTTGTAATTGTGAGCCATTATTAATAATTTCCCTAAGAAAGAAGCTATTTTCCAGGACCAGAAAGGTAATCTCTAATCTATTGGTTTCATTCACCTTCTCCTACCCAATCCCCCATTTTCAAACAATATATTTACCCAGAATACATTGTGTATCCTTCCTTCAGGTACAGTCCAGTAATCTTTTAGCATTCTTATTATATTTATATTACTAAATCCATATATTATTTCTAAGTTTAGGATTTCTGTGTGGAGAACCTTTTAGAGTCCCACAGAAGCCATAGAGATATGGATGGGTTGTCATCAAAGTAAAGCACAGAATTTACCACTGGGTTCACACAACACAACAACCTCTGGGGGGTGACAAGCAGAGTGATCCCCAGGGTTTTAAGCATTTCCCCGACCCTTGGGGGTACCCTGCTTCCAATACCCATTTGTTCCAGTCTCCAGCATGTGTTTTTCATAGAGATCTACAAGCCACCCTTTTTTTCCGCACCCATTTATAGTAACTGTGGCTATGTTTGACAGCTGTCAAAGGAGCTGTCAGAGGTTGCTGCAGTTAGTGTGAATGGGAGCAAAAAGGAGGTGGCATGTAGATCTCTGCAAAAAAGAGTCTCTACAACTCTAGGGTGTCATCTTTTACAGAGGGGAGTCCTCTGTTTGAAGGGCTGCCATAGAACTGTCCTCTATTTTGAAGACATCCTCTATTTAAAGGGCTGTTCAGTCAAAGTCTGGGTTTAAAGATAAAGAACCATACAAAGGAAGACCTGAGGCCTTGAAGTTGTCCATCAACAACACCTGGACAGCAGACTGAGCAAGGCACACAGGTCACCTAGCCACAGTCTTCCACACTATGGTGATATGTATGGTATTTCTATTTACATTATAATAAATATGTTTACATTTGCATTTATACTTATAAATCAGCATATGCAAATGCTATGCAAATCAGTGACTTCCTTTGTCCTTTTTTGTGATTGACAAGGGACCCCAGCCCCTTCCCTCCCCAGGCCTGTCTTTTATTCCCCCTTGCTTGCTGTGTGTGGCATACATGGAGCCCTGATCAATTACAGCACGTCAGGAAAAGGGCGGACAACAGGACTGAAAAAGCTCTGGCTCTCTTTCCCTCTGCCACATATCTGGAATGTGGCTTTGTATCGGGAAACCCTCTATGACTCTCATTATGAGAGACTCTCGTTACGCCATGTTCTGTAATAGCTGGAGCTTCCAAGTTCCTCCTATCAATCCACTGACTGCAACATACTGATTTGCCCTCTTTTATGGTGATTCACAAGTGACCACCTTACACTGGCCTGGTTCACATATACTGAGAAGCCATGTGTGAATTTTCCCACAGGGGTTGTTGTTGTGGTAGCGGCTGCCATTTTGAATATTCAGGGTGTGGTGGGGGCAAGCCAAAGCTTGTCTTACGTGTGAAACGACAACCTATGACTTGCCCCTGGTGGTCTTGATTCATGGCGACAGCTGCAATGAGAAACTCGATGGGGAAATTGACCCATGGTGGCTTCTCGTTACATGCAAACCACGTCACTGTTCCAGGAGCCTTAAGAAACCCAACACCCAGCCTTTGCACAACTCTGTATGACCTCTGATTAGTGTCCAGGGCTTATGAAGAAGTGGATGACATTTTGAGGGGCAGTTGCAAACTCACATTTTACATATGTGCAGAATCTTGTTTTACACACATTCTGAGCCAAAGAAGAACTTGTCAAAGAAATGATGCCCCGTTTATGTTACATTAGAACATTGCAAGCTGGACTAATCTGTTTTCCCAACTAGATAATTATGAACACTGGCAAAATCACTCATGACAGCTGAGTATTAAAAACAAAGCGTTGTGGTGTTGTTATTGTCTTCACCCTTAATGAAAGTAAAGACACACAAAAAAAGTTTTTACAAGCAGATATACCCCAACTGTGCATTGCTGCAATGTTGTAATCTCTTGATCTCTCTATGAAAGTGTTGATTTTATAGTTGCCTTATTTGCTGCTTCTTAATTTCTTTTATCGTAATTGTACATTTTAATTTGTTTTTACTTTGTACCTTGCTCAGAAAGCTCTTCTTATTGGGTAGCTGAGAAATTGAATAAAACAAATAAATATACATAAATGAGTGCTAACTGTAAAAATAAAAGGGTAAAAATTTTCATTTTTCATTTAAACCTAAACTGCAGAGTGAAACATTATTCTATTCCGTAATTGTAATCTAGTCTTGCTGGCAAATGTGTTAATTAAAAGTTAAGAACGAAAAACCTGAACCATGTTAACTCGGTTAAATCTAAGTTTTGCAAAAGTTGTTTAGAGTTCTTTCAAATTTGAGATAGCTGCTCAGTTTTAGTCTTAATTAACATTAACATGGGTTGCAAAACTTGCACAGATTCTAGGGCTTTCTTCACACGGAGCTTTTATTCTGCGATTGAGATTGCTCCTTCATGGAAGTTTGCGGGCTGTTTACATGATGCCGTGACCCTCCAGGGTGTCTCCTGCACCAAATGCCCTTTGTTCCATTTTTAAATAGACTGCAGATATGAGCTATCAAATTATCCCCTTGTGTTCTGCTTGAGTTCCCTCAGTGAAAAGAGTAAAAGTGGCAAGAAGAAGAGTGAGATCAATGAAAGATAATGGAAGACTCGGATACGGGGAGAAGGAGGGGGAAAGGGGAGGGGGAAAAGGAAGTGGGTGAAAACGGGAGACATTGTGATCCTGCATTTAAAACAGAAGCAGAAAGCCCCATTTAAAATGCAGGATTTTAGGCTGGTGTAGAGATGCCCCAGTATTGCTGAACTTTTTTTTTTTTTTTGCTTTGATCAAGAAAGTTTGGTTTAGCCAGGTAGTAATTTACTTTAATTGACAGTAAGGTTACCTAGGAAACAACATTGAAGCTGGTACTGACCAAAAGGGGGACTCAGTAAACATAAGAAACTTACTGGTATAAATAAAAAGATGAAAATTAGGGATGGACGAAAGGGACTTACCTTGTCCCGCAGCTTGCTTCGCGGTGGGGGGGAGGCGCTTTGGTTTTCCCTCCGAAGTTCAGGCCGGGGAGGAGCGCCCCGTCTCCCCGGCTGCGAAAAAAAAGTAAAAAACAAAACAAAACACAAACACCCGTGATAGGCTACGTAACGATTTGCGTAGCCTATCACGGCTAGATTTCCAAAGTCAGCTGTGATAGGCTACATAAATCGTCACGTAGCCTATCGCGGGTGACTTTGGAAAAAAAAAAAAAGCACGTACGCAAATTTGCGTTCCTTATTTTGGCACGTCTAGTCTACGTAAAGATTTACGTAGACTACGGCGAAAATAAGGGCAACGCAAATAGTGTTCCCTTATTTTCGCCATAGTCTACGTAAATCTTTATGTAGACTACCCCTGTCCAAATAAGGAATGCAAATGGCGGCGCCCATGGGGCGCCGCCATTTGCATACGCGCTTTTTTCTTTTTCTTTCCCAAAGTCACCCGTGATAGGCTACATGACGATTTACGCAGCCTATCATGGCTGACTTTGGAAATCTAGCCGTGATAGGCTACGTAAATTGTCACGTACCCTATCCCGGGTGTGTGTTGTTTTTTTTTATTGTACTTTTTTATTTTGTAATGGCGGCGGCGGCAGCTGGTCGGGAGACCGGCCAACGCCCCCGCCCCCGCCAATCCGCTGCCAAACCGCCGCCAGGACCCGCCGCCGAGAGGGACATTCGCCGAAGGTAAGTCCCATCCTGGGGGGGGCGGGGGGCCAGCGGAGAATTTCCCCAACACTTTCGGGGGGGGGCAATGCGTCAGCGCTCAGCCTCCCGAAGATTCGTGGAGAAATTCTCCGCTATCCCTAACGAAAATACCTTCTGGATCATACTATAAGTGTAATGATTATATAAGGAACACCTCCAGTCAATAGGTGGCACATGTCCTTAGTGCTTAGCTAAGTTTCTGAGTCTTGCTTTGTTCTGTCTTGGGAGAAGTTCTTGAAAGGTTAGATCTGTGGTGGAGACTTGTGCTCTTGGATTAATTTACAGATCCTTAGTAACATTTATCCCTCTAAGTCAGCCTTCCCCAAGGCTGGTGGCCTCCAGATGTGTTGGATTACAACTTCCAGAATACCCCAGCCAGCATAGGATTCTAGGAGTTGTAGTCAAACACATCTGGAGGGCACCAGGTTGGGGGAGGCTGATGTAAGCAAGTATTGCAATATCAAAGGTCCATCTAGTTCAGTATCCTGCTTCCTATAATGACCAGCCAGATACTTCAGGGGAGCCCACCAGCCATGGTGGAGGTAACATTCCTTCTCCGTTATTTGCTCTTCCCCTGCCACACACCTCAAGAAATGGTATGCAGAAGAATACTGCCTCTGAACAGGGAAGAATACAGCCATTTAAATTTAGGTCTATCCTCCATGAATTCATCTAGTTCCATTTTGAAGCCATCAAAGCCAGGTGCCACCACCACATCTTGTGAATCCCATGGTATGCATGGTAAAGAAGTACTTTCTTTCATCTGTCCTGAATGTACTTCCCATCCATTTCATGGCGTGACCCCAAGTTCTAGCATTATGAGAAGGAGGGGAAACTGGTTTGTTTGTTTTTTGAACCAACTTTCTCCATGCTGTTCATAATTCTGAAAACCACAACACCCTATCATGTCTCCATTTAGTGGTTTTCCTCCCTGACATGTTTTTTCTAAATCCAAAAGCCAGAATTGCCTTTTCTCACTGGTCTGGGGCTCCGTCTCCTCAGTCATTTGGGTTGCCCTCTTCACCTTTCCAGGTCTGCAATATCCTTTTTGAGAAGGGGTGACCAGAACTGTGCACATAATTCTAAATGCAGGCCCACCATTGATTTATATAAGGTATTGTGATAGTGACACTTTTATTTTCAATCCTTCCTCCATCCCTAACATAGACTTTGCCTTTTTCATTGCTCCTGCACACCGACTTGATGTTTTCATTGAATTATCCCCAAGACCCAAAGATCTCTTTCCAGGATAGCCACAGGAAGTTCACATTCCAACAGTGCATATGTGAAATTAAAGGTAAAGGTAAAGGTGTCCCCAACCAGTCATGTCCGACTCTAGCGTGTGGTGCTTATCTCCATTTCTAAGCCGAAGAGCCAGCGCTGTCCGAAGACGCTTCCGTGGTCATGTGGCCGGCATGACTGAACACCGAGGTGCACGGAACACTGTTACCTTTCCCGCCGAAGCGGTACCTATTTATCTACTTGCAATTTCTTGTTTTCGAACTGCTAGGTTGGCAGAAGCTGGGACTAGGGGTGGACGAAAGTCACTTACCTGTCCTTGAAGTTTGTTCGCGGTGGGGGGGAGGCGCTTCGCTGCTCCCCCCGCGAAGTTCAGGCCGGGGGGGGAGGCTTCCCGCCTCGCCTGGCCGAAATTCAGGCCGGGGAGGAGGTGCCTCGCCTCGCCCGGCCGCGAACTCCAAAGTTTTTTAAAAAACAAACAAACGCCCCCGTGATAGGCTACGTGACGATTAACGTAGCCTATCACGGCTAGATCTGCAAAGTCAGCCGTGATAGGCTACGTTAATCGTCACGTAGCCTATCACGGGTGACTTAAAAAAAAAAAAAAAAAGCGCGTACGCTAATGGCGGCCCCCATAGGGAGCCGCCATTTGCGTTCCTTATTTGGTCGCTGTAGTCTACGTAAATCTTTACGTAGACTACAGCGACCAAATAAGGAACGGGAATGGCGGCTCCCTATGGGGGCCGCCATTATCCGTACGCGCTTTTTTTTTTAAAGTCACCCGTGATAGGCTACGTGACGATTTACGTAGCCTATCACGGCTGACTTTGCAAATCTAGCCATGATAGGCTACGTTAATCGTCACGTAGCCTATCACGGCTGACTTTGCAAATCTAGCCGTGATAGGCTACGTTAATCGTCACGTAGCCTATCACGGGGGCGTTTTTGTTTTTTTTTCTTTTCTTGGAATGGTGGTGGTGGCAGCCGGTCGAAAGACCGGCTGCTGCTCCCGCCCCGCACGAACACCCGCCGAACCGCCGGCCGGACCCACCGCCGGGAGGGACATTCGGCAAAGGTAAGTCCCGTCCCGGGGGGGGGGTGCGGGGTGCAGGGGTGTGTGGAGAATTTCTCCCCGAAACTTGTTCGGGGGCCGAACACGTTGGTGCTCGGCCCCCCAAAGTTTCGGGGAGAAATTCTCCGCCATCCCTAGCTGGGACTGAAAACGGGACCTCACTCGGTCACGCAGCACTCGGGTCTCAAACTGCTGTCCTGCCGACCTTCCGGTCTGCAGTTCAGTGTCTTAACCACTAAGCCACCGCGGCCCCCATATGTGAAATTAGGATCTATCTATCTATCTATCTATCTATCTATCTATCTATCAATCACAGAATTGACTGGCATGGATCACTTTATACTTGCCTAGACTGGACTTCATTTGCACGTTGTTGCCCATTCACCCAGTCTGGAGATATCTTTCTGGGTGGGTTCTGCCTGAATTTCGGCTCAGACTGATTTGGAGGTCACCTCTTTGACTCAGGGCCAAATCCAAATCTCGATTCAGTAATCTGAATTTTCATGCCTCCCACTGATAACTGGAAATCAACAATTGGGTGGTATCCAATGTTAAGCCTATTTAAAGCAGACCCACTGAAATAAATGGGACTTAAGTTAGACTAACTGGATACAACCCAATGGCTATAACTGTGTGTCCCAAGCATTTGTCTCCCAGGAAGAGATCAGAAGTCTCCTTCTACTTCCCATCTTTATTATTCCCCTTCAACCCCCAAAGAGTACCAACTGCCCATCTCCCTTATGTCAAGGACATGCCAAGCTCAGGTGTTAAAACCCTGCCCCCAAAAGCATGCATCATGGGATCATTCTGCAGCCTGTGCTGCAGTTAACTGGTGGGGGGAAATTCCAGAACCATGAAAGCATAGCTCAGAAAGCACTTTCCCTTCCCTGAGCCCTGATGGACTGGGCTGTGGAGACAATATTAACTTGGACAGCCTTACCCCAACCTGGTATCCTCCAGCTATTTTGGACTACAACTCCCAGCAGCCTCAGCAAGCATGGCCAATGATCAATAATCATGGGAGCTGTAGATGAAAAATCTGGGGCGCACCATGTTGGGGAAGGCTGAACTAGTCTTTCTGTCTTATAGTTGCAAGCAGAATGCTAACCTGTTGTTTTGAGCTGATCTAGAATGTGCGTGCGTGCGTGCGTGTGTATGGGTGCGTGTGCGCGCACATGTGCATGTTTGAGTGTAAGAAGAGTGAGAGGCAGTGTAGTGTAGTGGTTAGAATTTGGACTGGGACTTGGGGGATCTGGGTTCTCGTCTCCACTCGGCCATGAAGCTCACTGGGTGCTTGGGCCAGTCACTGACTCTCAGCCTAACCTACCTCACAGGGTTGTTGTGAGGATAAAATGGAGAGGAGGAGGCGGATCATGTAAGCCACCTTGGACTCTTGGAGGAAAAAAGGTGGAATATGAAAGAAAGAAAGAAAGAAAGAAAGAAAGAAAGAAAGAAAGAAGCATGCCCCAAATTTTAATCCAGAAGAAAACCCTGCCTCACATATCAATAGTTCAGGGAACGTTGCTTTGGAATCGAATTTTCAAAATGGGAGGGAAGGAGGAGGGTCTTAAACTCAAATGTCTTTTACATTCATAGATAATGCAACAGTTTGGCATGTTTACTTCTGACATGAAATCTTTTGGTTCCATTAATATAATTTGAACACACGTGGAAAATAATGTATCCATTCACTTTTGCTGTAGATCTTTGTGGTTTGCCACTGAATTGGGTGTGTGTCTTATTGAATGAGTTTATAGTTCTACACACACAGCGTAAATCAATGGAGTGAAATGTAGCCATTGACAGCATTTATAATATGGGCAATTCTTAAGAAATCCTCTCTCTTTGAAAAGAAAGGGCTTTCTGACCTGTTGAAGCATGTCACACGTAGCCATCAGTGAAGGCTATTGCTGTAATACCATGAAATCTAACAATTATAAAAGATACCTGTGGCACATATTCTAGGGATTAGAACAGTAATAAGGTTAGATTTTTTTACCTTTTATTCTTTGCACACTTGTTCTGCTTCTAGTTGAATGTCAAAGCCAATATGATCCCTCTTTCCTGGTATCATATCAGCGTCAACATGCATGCCCTTCAAAGATTTTTCTTCTCTGTGCTTCCATTATACTTTGAACATGTCCATACGAAACTTTCCCAGGGCTGTGTGAGGATCCATTCTGTGCTGTTACAGCTCCTTACGGACAGAAGAAGAAAATATGATGTCAAGCAACTACTAGAGCAGCCAGAGAGACAAGGATAGAGATAGAGATCCTCAGCTGGGCTGCAATCCTATGCTTACCTCTTGATGGAAATCCCATTGAACTCAGCGAGGCTCAATTCTGGATAAACATGCACAAGATTGCACTGCATGACCTTGCATAAGACCTTGGTCTCTGATTAAAATGTCATCTGGTCAGCCTTTGAAACATGGAGACTAAGGGAGTCATATGTACAGTGCTGCCAAATGAGGCTATTAGTGTACAATTGCCCTGCTTCATTTGTGGATTTTTACGGGGGTCCCAATGTCTTTGTCTTCAGTTGGAAGCCCTCCCTGTGTTTTCCCACTGCTTCTTCCATCTTTTTTTCTTACCAGACAACACCTGTTAAGGCAGAAATGATGGAACACCTGCACAATGCCATTTGATTCTTAGTGCATAGTCAGGAATGTATGCCAGTGATGTTTCAGTGCTGGGTATGCAAATAAGGCTGGAGATATGTTTCTTTCTCCCTGGAGAGTTGGAGGAGGTGATTTCTGCTCATGCTGTGTAAAGTCCTTCCCTTTTTTTGCTCTGGTAAATGTTTTGCAGGGTTTTGCATTCCTTTAAAAACTGGAAAAGACTATTTGACTATAGGGGACAGTGAGACATATGCATCTATGGGCATGTCTCACTATACACATCTGTGTGCATGTCTCACTATACACATCTGTGTACCAAGAGAAGTTCCCCCAAAGCCAGTTTTGACTTTTAAAAAACAGTAACTGTCGGCTGTCTCCAGCTTAAATTGGGTTTTAACTGAGAAATAAATGGGTATGTATAAGGAGACGGGGACCGAAGGCCATGAGCTGAGTCAATAAAAGCAAGTACAATTCCTAAGTCAACATTGAACTTTTAATAATAATTGGGCAGTATCAGGGCTGGTCCAAAACATTTTGCTGCCCGAGGTGACGGACAGGATGGTGCCTCTTCCCTACCCCATTCCACAGACAGAACCTGGCTGGACTGGCAGGTGAACCAGGTGAACTTCAGGTGAATGAACTTCAACACTGGTGATGCAATGGCATCCTCCGCTGCGCCCAAGGACAGCAGGCTAGCTTAGGAGGATCAGGGCAGCCTGCACAGCACAGAGAGTTCTGTTTTCCAAAAGAGGGGGACGGCCAAGTGAGCTCAGGAGGAACGGCTGGGAGGGCTACCAGTGCTCCCCCACCCCCAGCACCTGCCGCCTGAGGCAGTCACCTCACTCTGCCTGATGGTAGGGCTGGCCCTGAACATTATAAACATTTACTAAATACATCATGTGTATTTATTTATTTATTTATTTATTTATTTAGTCATTTAGTCATTCATTCATTCATTCATTCATTCATCAGGTATAACATTCTGAGTTCTTGCCAGCTCCAGTTCACAAGAATAACAATCCTGCTCTTTCAGAAATCATGTACATGGCAAAAGGATAATTGATTTTGACAGAGAAGGATTGTGGCCAAGAATGTTGCCAACTTCAGAACAGGAGAGCAATTGTTATTTTCTTAATTTTAATTCTTTTTAGCCTTGTATGTTTAGATGAGGAGTGTTTGCTGATCTTTTGTTCCCTTGAAAATCTCTCCCTGGATTTAAAGACTAGGCTGAGAGCTGTTAAGCAGCTAAAATACAAACAACTTGTTATAAAACTGCCTTGTGTTTTAAGTGGCTTTTTAAGGTGCAGAGACTGAATATTTTTGTTGGGGAAAAGAATCCTAGAATTTAATTAGAAAGCTTTTCCGCATAGAAAAACTGCTTGTAATTAGGTTTAGTACCAGTTTGGGTTCCAGCTGAGTATTTTACTAGGATCTATTGGGATTTACTGTCTGTCAGGAATGGTGCAAAAGATTTGTGCACCCAAAGCCAAATTACTAACAAAATGGTTGGCACTTTTCCAGATCAGCAGTGATTGAAAAATGCCTGGCATCCTGCCCCCCACTCCACAGCTTTTGCAAAAGTAACATCACAGAACCACGAGCAAAAACTATCACTGTATCCGAGAGCTACTGTAATGATGAGATCTCGCTGAGATGCATCTAAAACTTAAGTTTTCAGACCCCACTTGAGAACTGCTACTTTGTTTTAGACCCAAGCCCCAAATAGCCATCTAGGTATGAATTTGTTTTCACCATTGCAGAAAAATGACTGCTGCTTTCAGGATTTGTTTGTTATAACCTGAAATATAACTTGGAGTTTGTCTGCATTTCCAGTAGCATACGTTATTGGAAAGTCCCATCTGATCATGTCCACTGATACAATGCTGTCATGTGTCACAGTGTAACGTCAATCTTGTCTTATTGGCTGCATGAACCCAATGAATGATGCATTTTGTGTAAGCAAATGGAGCCAGAGACAGAGGTTTCCATGGATGTGGTAGCCCACAGAAGCTCTAGAGCAAAGGTAGATCTCCAGATGTTTTGGACAGGATAGGTATGGTCAGGCATCTGCCAAGGGCCCACACACCAGCGGGGGCACACTCATGGACAACTCCTGTGGAGTTGCTCCTCGTCTTCACCATTGCGACCTGCTTGTTCACCTGCCTCTCACTCTGGCCCAGACAATGGTGGTGGTGAGAATTAGAAGTAGTAGGTGCCCCTACCTTCTTGCTCATGGGCTCTCTGCCGGTCAGGCAAGAAAGTGGTAGCAATGACAAGAAACAGGATGAACAACAAGAGCAGCTGGTGACCATGGTGGTAAGAAGACAGACACACTGAAAAAGGGGGCCCATTGAGTGTGTCTTGCCAAAGTGCCCTCAAAAAATCTGGACCCAACATTGGTTTTGGACTTCAGCTCCCAGCATTCCTGACCATTGGCCATGCTGGCAGCGGCTTCTGGGGGTTGAAGTCCAAAACTGCTGGAGATCTACCTTCTGCACAGTACTCCCCTAAAGACTCCATGGCAGCCCTGATGGCATCAGCCACATTTTTTGAGGGAATAAGAGAAAAACATAGTTCACTGATGGGAAGAGGTACCTCATGACTGGAGGTCAGATGATGCCACTGGACAGTGGAAACCTAGTGTACTATGTAAAGAATGATGCACTGAAAACATTTGAATGAAAACTACATTTTTAATAAGTAAGTTGTCTCACTCAGCGAATGCTTCTTTTTCTCTCCTGCAAGGGTGTTTCTTTGAAGTAAAACATGGACATGAAAGAGCACTATATTAGAGTCACACGGGTGCAAAGGTACTACTAAAGTTCCTATTATGTACTAGGATAAAGCAGTTCTTATTTGTACTGGAATCAAATGATACATTACACAGAGAGATGTAGCTACCTGGTCTCTCTATTGATTTGCAGGGTGCAATGTCATGCTTTAAATTAGGCATGCACATTATTGAAGAAATACAGTTTTGTTAAAGATACGTCTGAAGTCCACATATGTAGTTTGTACTTCAAAGTGACTGCAGAATTGTGATAGATTGATAAAGGGGGTATTTTGTTACTAAAAACTCCCTTAAGTGCAGAATTTAGAGTTTAAGTGCCCAAGAGCAAGTAACTGTACAATCCAATTTCTTAATTCCATGCTGTAGCATGAGATAATAAACATCCCAGATATCATTCATTAACTGAACAACACATGTAAAGTTCACAAATGATTAAATAAAACAATGGCTTAGAATTATACAAATTGTTCTCAATCGGTCCCACAACCGAAATATGAATGACATAGGTTTTAGCTGAAGTCTGCACTACATTTCACATTTCGGTGTTTTGGGGGTTATTAAATGGCCAAAATGAGGAACAATTTCTCATGTCTATGTCCTTTTGACTGCAATTATGATGTCCCAGGCATAGAGAAACATTTTGGTCAAGGGCCACCTAATAGCAGGCTTCCCAAAGCTGGTGCCCTCCCTATCTTTTGGCTTCCATGTACAACAGCCAGCATGGCCAATGGTCAAGAATGCTAAAAGTTGTATTCTGAAACATCTGGAGGGCTCCAGGTTAGGGAAGGCTGGTTTATGGGCACAAGCTGGTGAAAGGGAGTCTCAACTAAAGCTCCTTTCAGGTGTTATAGAGAAGGGCTTCATGTGATTAAAGGGGCAGCCATGCTGTGCTACTGATCCTATTCCTGAGGTCACACAGCTTCCCCCACCCTTGACGTCCACATGTTAGGCATGGATGTCTGCGAGGAGAACTACCTTCTTCAGAAACACCTCAACTGCAGGTGTAAGCGAAGTCCCCCTACCCCTTGGAATCTAGAGAATCATATCAAAGATTGAATGGTCTGTGAAGGTTTCAGCTACTACATCAACTAGATCTAAATGTTGCTTCCAAGAAAGCTGGACATTAAAACAAAGCTCCAAATATCTAATATTACACAGCTGTTGAAGGGGTTTGTTGTCTAATTTCCATGTATGAGTTTTTCTTCCCCCCCCTCAAACTACTATTTTGATCTTAGCATAATTAATAGTCAAACGCTCTTCTATACAAAACTTCTGTTTATTATTTAATAATATTTGCATACCATCCTTCATCAAATCAGATTCAAGGGCAGTGTCCAACAATGTAGATAAAACCTAATGCAATTCAATAAAACACTAACATTAATTAACCATAAGAAAAGACATCACATCACATCTGTCTGTCTGTCTATCTATATATTAGGAACAAATCATCCCATTTTTATGTTGTCAACAAAACCTTCTCTAGTGCACTGAGGAGAATTTATTCCTTATGTTCACAGAAGAGTCGGCCAGTAATATGTTGTCCATGTGGACTCAGTCTCTCCCCCCTCCCCCATTTGTAGTTTCAGTAGTCAAAAAGAAACTCTTGCTTCGACTAGCCTTCCCCACCCTGATTCCTTCCAGATTTGGACTTCAGTTCCTATCAGCCCCAGACAGTATGGCCAATGGCCAGGAATGTTGGGAGTTGTAGTCCAGCACATATGGAGGGCACCAGGTTGGGGAGGCTGATTAAGAGAGATACTGCACACCCACCCTCCATGTTTACGAAGAAATGGAAAAGAAAGCTCACAATTTTGACACACTATAATGTTGCATATGGCTAGTTAGGTACTAGTAATACATTTTTATTAATACATGGTTTGTTTGTTTTTTAAAAAGAACTGATCTGCCCTGGGTATACTTAAATGCTAAAGCATAGCCATTTCCTTTTTAATGTGGGATTAGTGTAAACAATTAGTTCTAGAGTAGCTCCAGCTACCACAGTGGGACTAATCTGAATGAAGCAGCTTTGGAATCATATTCACTGGCTTCTAAGCATAATCCTATCATGCCTCTGTGATGATAGTATCCTCCTGATCTGTGTATGCATCCACGCAAGCAACATGAAACTAGTCACAGTAGAAGAGGACCTTACTGTAGGCTGGCTGGCTGAATAGGGTTTACTAAAATTGCAGTGTTTATGGAATTGGCCTGGAATGTACATGTTGCATATAGAAATGACGTTAGCACCAATGGCATTCACTATAGATTGTATACAAATGTATTTAATTAAGGCAAAGTTCAAGGACCATTACAAGAATGGCTCTTTCTGTTCCTTTTGTGCATAATATAAGGAGATCATTTTAGGGTGGTTTTAGGTATGCTAACAATGGTCTTACATATGCTGGGCCCAGGCCATTTAGTGACTGGAGATTATAAATCTTGCGACTTCATTCAGTTCCAGTGAAGCCAATTGGAGTATATTGGCTGAAATCCAAATGCTTCATCTAGGCTTCTTCAGTATGTTTATGTATTGAGCTACCTAGTCATTTGTAATATTCTGGAGCCCAGGAAATCAATGACAGCTTCAAGGAGAGCGTTTGTGCTGGGATTGTGGCATGGAGGGGAGGTTTAAACACCCCTTCACACATGCTACAGATCCAGCCTTCTGTAGCTGAGTAACAGAGCCTGTGCTTAGCATGTAGAAGCCTCCAAGTTCAATCTTTGTCACGCTCCAGGGAGGGTGGGAAAGACTATGTGTGAAATCAGGTGCTCTACATGGGGCTACCTCTGAAGAATGTCCAGAAGCCGCAATTGGTACAAAATGTCGCAGCTAAGCTGCTAACCAGTGCACAGTATTGCAGTCATATTAGAACTGTCCTGGGCCATGTTTCCACAACAACGGAAGGAGAAGCTAATGGAGGAGTACCGGATTTTTTAAAAGGAATAGGCTTTGCTGTGAGCAGATTCTCCGGACCAGAAAAAAATCGCTTCACAGAACATACTTCCTGGTGGGGGTGGGGGTTGGAGTGAACGTCATCTGACTGGCAGGGGCTGCTCAACCAATAGGAGAGGCTTCCCCCCTCCCCCCTCCCCCTTCTTCCCCCTGAAAGTCCAGATGCACCTGCAGTTCAGGGGCAAGCCTCATTGAGCACAATGGGAGTTACTTCCGAGTAGACACACATATGCTTGTGCTGGGAAAGGGGGGGGGAGAACACAGATGCCCCCCATTTTAACCCTCAGGACCTCATTGACCACAATGGGAGTTACTTCTGAGGAGACACTAAAGGGTTTGTTGTGGGAAAAAGAGATGGAAACCAGCCCCCATTTTAATGCACAGGATCTCTATAAGGAAGCTGTGAAGGAGTTACTTCCTAAGGCAATGAATCTGAGCCTCGAGATCACGCTTAAGTGCACTTAAGGAATTGGGCTTTAAAATGTGCCATGTCAACTGAGGGGCTTTTCTGTTATTTCTGTGGGCATTCAGAGGGCAAGCCTCATTCGGCACAATGGGAGGAAACACCCCTTGACTGGGGTCATGGTGAAAGGCACACCCCTGGGCAGGGCTAGCATACCAGAGCTAAATGCAGGGGTTGGGGCATACAACAACTATACCGGGGAGAATCCGACTTAAGGAAAAGAATCGGTCTCAGGAAATCTGGTTTTTCCCTGATAAGCTCCAGGGTGGCTGCTGGAGACCACAACATCATCTATCAACATCAACATCACAACCTCAACAACCTCAACACGCAGCTGGCTTGGCATAAATCACTGGAGGAAACACCCCCCCCCAAGTACCTTCATTGATTGCCAATTGCTTCTTCAGCTCAATTCAAGGTGTTGATCTTAACATTTAAAGCCCTAAACGGCTTAGGACCTGACTAAGGGCCACCTGTCTCACTATGAACCTGCCTGAGTATTAGGGGATCTCTACACCTCAAGTTTATTGTGCATTCATGGTTGCTCAATCACTGAATTGTGTGGGACCATTACATGGCATCATTGTTGTCCAGTCATTATTCCACTACTTCCTCCCACCTATCCCATGTTTTCCTCAAACGGAAAAAATGGGATATTTTTTCCAGCCCACAGAACAGGAGCGGCATGAACTCCACATGAAATTCTCCCATGGTGGAAGAAACCGCTCTTCCTGCCTGCTGTGGGCGTTTGTTTTCGGTTGTTGGGGGTGCGGTCAGGATGAGGGAGGAAGGTGCGAGGGCAAGAATTGCCTGCTGATTATGCCTCCTTCCTCTGCATTTCTCAGTTGGAGGGAGAAGTGGGTAAAATGCCTCTCTGCAATGAAGGGAGACACATCTGATCCCCCACCCCACCAAGCTTAGAAGCAACATCCTCTGTTTTTTCAGAGCACCCTATTAAGTTCAATGGGGCTTACTTGAGGGTTGCAGACTTACAGGGTGATCTTATGTCTACTCAGAAGTAAGTCCCATTGAGTTCAATGTGGCTTACTCCCAAGTAAGTGTCCAGGGTTGGGGCTGAGAGAAAACAGTTAAGCTACAAAAACAAGACTCCCCCCCCTTTGCACACATGCCAGGGAGGGAGGAAGGTGTTCCCTCAGTTCAAACCACGTGGCTGCTGTGTAAAGAAGCCTTTCCTTATCCCGCAACCAAAAGCAGGAAGGGGGGAAGGGAGAGTGTGTAAAGGCAGTCACTTGTGATCCTGCATTTAAAAGGGAAGCAGAAAGCCCCCTTTTAAATCAGGGTTTTAGGCTGGTGTAGAGATGCCCTTAAGAGAGATGCCCTTTAGGCTGCAGGAGAGGCCCATTTGTCAGGCATGCATGGAAGGGCTTTCTCCTGTGTTGCCCTCAAACTATGGAATGCACTCCCACAAGAACTCTCTTGACCTTCAGAAAGAGTGTAAAGATGCATCTTTTCAATGTAGACTTTTAAAATGTGTAGTTTTAATGTTTTACTGTGTTTACTGTTTTTAATGTTCCTGTTTTTATTGTTGCAAGGCTTTACTGTTTTAAATTGTTGTACACAATTGTTGTTTAGAAGGGATGTAAAGACACATCTTTTCAATTTAGCCTTTTAAAATGTGTAGTTTTTATTGTTTTAATGTTCTTACTGTTCTTACTGGTTTTCATGTTCTGGTTTTTAATGTTGCAGGGTTTTATTGTTTCAAATTGTTATATGCCTTCTTGATGGCTTTTTAGTAGATAAAGTGGTATATAAATGTTAATAATAAATAAATAAATAAGAAAGAAATCCGTAAGCAGCTTCCTACGTGCCTGTCACCTACCCCAGCTGCTATGAACAACAACAGATGTGTTAAATGCAGACCTGCACTAAGACATCCTATGCATGTTTAGACAGAGAAGGCCTACAACTCCCAGCATTCCTCAGCCAGCAAGGAGGAATGCTGGGAGTTGTAATTCTCTGTCTAAATATGCATAGGATTGCACCCTAAGCATATAATCAACTCTTGTTCTTAAGCCTTGTAGCTATACCCAAAGCACAAAACAATGACTGCATTATGCTTTAGCCTTTCTCTGGTTAAGTAATTAACAATTATAACACTGTATAATTCTGTTCTTAGCAAAGGTGCTATAGTGCTAATGACTGATCCACTGTAGGTCAGGGCAATGAATGAATAAAAATTAATGGCATCATACACACACACAGCATAAAGACAGAGGGTTGTGTATTGATAAATCAGTTTTGCATCCTTCCGAACATAATGTGTGAAGAATTGCAACCTACAGAGAGCCAAGTGTTTGCACTGCTAGCCAGATCCTAGCTAAAGCCCTGAATACAATGCGTCATTATGATTAATTGCGGGTAATGAGTGTTTTCTGAACCTCAGAAAGAGAAGCATTTGTTTCCTGGGTCTTCCAGCTGCAGTCTCTTGTTTTTGTTTTAAAGCTTTAGCTGAACAAAGCCAAATAGATTATGAACCATCCCCCAGATTTGTTCTCTTCTGCTATAGAACAATCCCTATCAGGATTGCTGGATCCTTTCCTACTTACACAAGTATAAATTTGGTGGCTTCTTTACATGTGTAAAACAAGAGCTGAATTTGGACCACGGTAACACTGAAGCTGTTTGTAGTTTTCTTTTCTTTTTGGGCAATCAAAGAAGAAGAATGGAAAAAAAATCCACACAAAAATCAAAGGACCAGTCCTATCATCTTTTTGGAAGTGATTTATACTGTTTCCTATGCCTCATCTCAATGTATTCAGTTACTTCACTCTCCAGACAGAAAGTGAAAGTGGCTGGATCTACACTTACCGCCTTTTTTCACTCCCAATGAGGTTTCACCGCCCAC
This sequence comes from Heloderma suspectum, assembly GCF_057233095.1. NCBI lineage: Eukaryota > Metazoa > Chordata > Lepidosauria > Squamata > Helodermatidae > Heloderma > Heloderma suspectum. Next base: position 157,817,757 of record NC_139458.1, on the reverse strand, counting down.
CTTTCACACTATGCAGTACCCGTCTTGAATTGGAACCAGAATTTCCCACTTCCGTGCTCCCGCTTTCAAAACCCTAATATCCCGGTATTTCCCCTTAATGTGCTTTGATTTTCCGCCTTCGCTACTGTATCCGGTCGTAGTCCCCTCCCCTGCCTGTCCATATATGGCGGTGTTTGTATTTCCCTCCTGTACAATCACAGCTCTCGATGGCCCCATGTCTTCTTCCGGCTACTGATTGCATAGCTTCCTCAGCAGCCCCTGTTTCCTTAGCAACAAGCAAAGGGCTGGATGTGCGAGCACTTGTCTGATCTCGGAAGCTAAGCAGGGTCGGCCCCGGTCAGTAGTTGGATGGGTGACCGCCTGGGAATGAGGCTTCCTGCACTAAGCAGGGGGTTATTCTATCCCTTCAAATGAGATTAAGTTTTTGGTGGCTTAGTGGTTAAGACGCTGAACTGCAGACTGGAAGGTTGGCAGGACAGCAGTTCGAGACCTGAGTGCCGCGTGACGGAGTGAGCTCCCGTCTTCAGTCCCAGCTTCTGCCAACCTAGCAGTTCGAAAGCAAGAAATTGCAAGTAGCTAAATAGGTACCGCTTCGGCAGGAAAGGTAACAGTGTTCCGTGCACGCATGACCATGGAAGCATTTTCGGACAGCGCTGGCTCTTAGGCTTAGAAATGGAGATGAGCACCACACCCTAGAGTCGGACATGACTGGTTGGGGACACCTTTACCTTTACCTTTTTATCACCCGCTAAATGTTTTTTTAAAAAAATTAGGGCATCCTCGCAGAATTGGTGCTTCTCTGCGATTTTTTTTTTCTAATTCAGGCATGATCTTTGAAGTTGTGAAGCTTCAGAACTTCGAATCTTCAAAGATCATGCCTGAATTAGAAAAAAAAAATCCTGGAGAAGCCCCAATTCTGCGAGGATAATGCCTTAATTTAAAAAAAAACATCTTGAGCGGGGGATAGGAGGGGGTAAAACTTAGTCTCATTTGAAGGGATAGAACAACCCCCTGTTCAATGCAGGAAGCCTGATTCCCAGGCAGTCGCCCATCCAACTACTGACTGGCGCCGACCCCGCTTGGCATCTGAGATCAGACAAGCACATGCAGGAAAACAGCAGGAAAACAGCACAGCGCTCGAGTGTAAACTGAGCTCGCGCATTTGATGAAGCACTGCAATGGGGAAAATGGGTGAGTGTGAATAATCACGTTTTAATGCAAGAGTGTTTAACCCGACAGGACACCAAATTCATTGCGATGGCGGGCGCAATGTAAATCGCCCCAGTGTAACATGTAAACACTCCTATAGTGAGATAAGAATCAAGCCCAGTTTGTGAAGCCTGCTGGGGCTCTATCTGCATATTCCACAGGAACAACTGTGAGGGCTTCCAGACAAGACCTTTATGGCGCCATTGCTCTGTCTCCTTCATGGATGTTTACAGGGGGTCCAGATGATGTTGTCTTCTAGTCTTGACCTTCCTGTGTTTTCTTACTGCTTCTTCCATCTTTTTCCTTAATGCAGAAGATCTGTTAAGGAGAAGGATGAAACAGCTGCACAAACACCTTCTTACTGCTAGGAGCCCTCTGTCTGGAACAACAGCAACTCTGTCTGGAACAACCCTGAACAACACAATTATTTTGCAATATTAAAAAAAGTTATCACAATGTACTTTTTTTGGTAGTTTAATAATCTTGGAAATATCCAATAGGAAGCCATAAAGCCTTATTTATTTTCCCCGCATCCTTCAAGGACCTCAGAGGAGTGAAAATGGTCCCCCATTTATCCCCACAACAACCCTGTGAAGTACATTAGGCTGATCAGCCTGAGGTCACCCAGTAAACTTCATGGCTGAAAGGAAATTTGAACTGAGATCTCCCCAGTCACAATCCAATACTTTAACCACCACACTGCACTAACTCTTGTTGTGAACCTTGCTCCCTACTTATATTTCTTCGCCCCACCTTACTGAAACCTGAAACAGCACCAGTGATTATGAGACGCCCAGCAAACTCAATAGCTAAACATGGATTTAAGGCAATATATATATTTTCCACTCAGTTTTCCTCACTTTGGGTTATGATTTTAAACCTGAACATCTTGTCCTGAATTTTCAAATGACCATTTTCGAAAGAGAGGGCGGGGGGGGGGGAGAGAGAGATGAAAAATGGGGAAAAGCCAGATAACTTGGCATTCTAAAATTGCAGTAGATCTATTATTAATTTGATGATGATGGTGATGTTGGTGAAGATGATGCCTCAGTTTATCTCAGCTTTACCAAGGACAAGACGACAGGTCTCTGCCTCAAGGAGCTTCAACACAGAAGACAGAAGAAAGAGAGGGAAACGGAGGCAGAAGATAAAACAAGGAAGCAAGATGCAATTGATTCAGCTGCTCCTTGGAGACACTTCTGGAGACTCGTACCCCTTTTTCATCTATCAGGGATGAGGAATGGGTGGTGTTCCAGATGTTGTTGGACTTCAACTTCCATCATCCCTCTCCATTAGCTATGCTGGCAATGGCTGATGTCTATCAACATCTGGAGGAACAGACATTCCCCACCCCTGAATACAAGTCTTTCATTTGGTGGTATCCTGGGTATGGTCTGAAGAGCCTTATGTAAATTCCAAGGGACCTGCTAGAATGGGTCCCTCATATTTCCCTTGATATAAATGTTTCTTATTTTAAAGAACTTTCCTGTATTCTAGAATGTTATAACACCAAAAGTATACTGGACCATTTCCAAACTTTCTGCAGATTCATTATACTTTATACAACAGGCACAACTGTTCCTGAGAGCACATTGTTTGTAAGAATTTGATCTGTGATTCCTATCTTTGACTCTGTCAGTAGCATCTTTTGTTTCAGGAAATAGAGTTTATTAAGAGGAAGCTATGACTTAATTAAAAGTCTTTGGGGCCCTTTAAATGTGCCCAGGCCACATGGGAGTTACTTTTTTGTGAAATGGAAACTGGTGCAATGTTTAAATGACTGAACCATGTGGGTGGGGTCCAAAAGTCCAGACCTGACTACAAAATTGGCACTCTACTAGTTGCATTTGGAAGGGTGCTGATTCATGGGAAAGACCATACAACAGACCTCTGTCAGTGTCAACGTGGCTGGATCATTTAGACATTACCCCAGATACTTGAAAAAGTGACTCCCAGATGGGAAGGAGGGTAACAAAGGGTATGATACTTAGAGCTTAATCGGCATCAGGGCTCAGACTTTGTACCTGTTCAGTGAAAGGATCAGTCTCTGAAGATTCTGAAAGAGTAACAGTAACTCTGACTGTGTAGAAATTGCATTTTCTGCACCATGGAGTAACCAGAGCCAGCCCGGACATGCCTGGAATGGCAAAAGAGCTTCTAGGTCAGCCGGAAGCAGCATGATTCCTTGGCAGGGCTAAGGCCTTGCACCCATTTTGTCAGAGTCTGCCATATGACTGCACTTTGCAGGTTGGTAGGGAACCAATTGATCCATGTGCAGGAGATATTCAGGGCTTCTTCACACGGAGCTTTTATCCTGCGATTGAGATTGCTCCTTCATGGAAGTTTGTGGGCAATTTACATGACACCTTGATCCTGCCGTGACCCCCCAGGGCGTCTCCTGCACTACATGCCCTTTGTTCCGTTTTTAAATAGATCGCAGATAATGAGCGATCAAATTACCCTGTTGTGTTCCGCTTGAGTTCCCTCTGTGAAAAGAGGAAAAGCAGCAAGAAGAGGAGCGAGATCAATGAAAGAGAATGGAAAACTCAGATGCTGGGTGAAGGGTGTGTGTGTGTGGGGGGGGGAAGAGCAGGTAAAGAGAGTCAGTTGTGATCCTGCATTTAAAACAGAAGCAGAAAGCCCTGTTTTAAATGCAGGATTTTAGGCTGGTGCAGAGATGCCCTCAGACTCTCCATGCCTACCAGTGTTTGAAAAGCCAGACCCAGAAAACTGACATTTTCCCTCAATGGGAGGCTACTTCAAATGCTACAGACATCTTGTAGAAGCCATCTGGAATTACCCCTGCATGGCAGCATCTCTGAACAGTGAGCTGCTGTGTAGCTAGCATCCCAATGACTGTATGGATTGTTCTGCCATTAGGTATATTAGGTCATTGCCACTGCAAGGAGTGTTTGGTGGTGGCACAGAAGGAACGTTGTGGGCAAGGAAGTTTTGCTCATCATAAAGCACTGTCCAAACTGGGGCTAGGGTGGCCACGTGTGAATTGCACAGGCTAATTTATATGTATAGATGCCCATTTAGAAATAATTATGACAATTTAAATGAACTATGGTACATCTCACTATAGTATAGAAGACTGTGACCAGGTCAACTGTGTGCCTTAGTCTGCTGTTTAGGTGCTGTTTATATGAGCAGCTTCAGGGCCCAGCTCTTCCTTCTGATAGTTCGCTATCTTTAAACTCGACTTGGACAGGACCTAGCCCCTCAAATAGAGGGCATCTGCACAATAGAAGACAGTTCCACGGCAGCCCTTCAGAGAACTGTCCTCTGTAAAAGAGGACACCTGGCCACCCTACAGCCTCTTTTCCCTAACCTATGCTGAATAAAATCATGAAAGATATTTGGAAACTGCAGTTCAACCAGAGCAGATTCCTAAAGATATGTTAAAGGCAAAACAGATAAAAGAAAGCAAAACAAAATCTCCTCACCGCCATATTATAAGGTTAAATAAACTGAAATATTCCTTTGATTGTCCTTCATTTGCAAGTTCTAATAAATTTGTAAATCTTTTTGTTGTGTGTGTGTCTGGTGTCACTAACTTACATGAATGTTCTGCTCATGAGCTTGAAGAGGAGCTGAGCTGTTGTCATGACCTTTTTTTGAGCTAACAATTCAGCTCTTGCAGTGGTAATTTCAGTTATGGGAATTGCCAATAGTGTTATGTAGGAGCCTAAACAAATAACTTTTTTCAACAACAACTAGATGAAACAATCAGAACTAAATAAACTGCAGGACACTAGATATGAACCAAAAAGTATTATTATTTATAGTGGGTTAAATCCAACATCATGCCTTCTCATGGTTTCTGATCACAGGAGCTCTGTAAGTGGCAGCTGGACATATGGGGATATTGGAAGTGGGGCTTATGTGTGCATCCATGTTCCCCTCCACACTTTTGCCCTACACACAAGCAAAAAGAGGCAATTTTGCCAAATATTCTATGAATATTCGCATCCCTTTTATGTGGGTAGCACCTGTCATTTTGCCCCCACAATGCCCTGGAATGATGCTAGGTCTGGGACATTGTGGGGGATACAAAATGGTGTCCGTGGTGTCCATGGCTGCTCCTGCTCCTGGCAGCAGTAGCAAAACGCTCTACACAGCCATGAGGGAAAAAGGCAGAAGCCATGTTGCTGCTGCTGCTGGACAGCCCCACCCCAAGAAACTGCTGGAGAATTTCTTCTCCTTTTGGCGAAATATTTGGTAGGAAATATTTGGGAGAATGGGACCCCCAGTTTTCCTGACTGAGGTGGAGAATTTGAGAAGCTGTTTTCACTCAGCTCTAAGTTATAGGAGTGGGCAACGGGAAGTGTAAATTGGCCTTTCCTCTCCAAAATTGTTGCCTTAGTGTTTGTACTTAAGGCAATAAAAACGTTGCTCCCTGTTAACCTCGGCTGCTGTAATATCTCATTGTGCCAGAAGGTGGTGCAAACTCACTGCTGTTTTCACAAATGGAACGGATGCGTGCTTTCAGGGTTCCAATAATAAGCTTCTCTATGGCAGGCCTGAAAAGTGAGGGGGGCGGAGAGGAGGGGAACCAAACATGATATGTTTTAACCTTAACGGTTTTTAAAACTCCATGAAACAAAGCAAATTCCCTGAGGGAGAAGATAGCTAAATGGGGTGGAAATGTCACAATATTAATGATGTTGCTTTAATGCAAGAAGAGAACTCCGAAGGGTAATCAAAAACTGGACGGTATTATCTTACTATGTTCTGAGGGCAGGACAAAGTTTCTTATTAGCACTGGAATATGCTTTTAACTAACTTAGCTTTCTCCTATATATCAATACATTTTCTTTTATTTCATAATGTGATGGAAACAACAGCTTTAAAAAGATGCACACAGACGATATAGTGAAACTTCTGTTAGCCATATATCTTGGGAAACTGAAATGGCTCAGGGTTCAGAAGTAAGAATGTCCAGAATAAACACTAAAGCAAAGGTATGTGATAAATGGGGACATAATAAAAACCAGATATTGCAATGTGTCGATAAAGGAATTATATTGATTCCTGTGAATTGTTTGAAATAAAACAAAACCATTTAATAAATGCATACACTGGTATGTATGTATGTATATCCTTACATGGAGTAGATATAACCCAAGCAATAAAGAATAAGTAGCATCTTTTAAATTACAGAAATATACTGAAAACAATATTTGTCCAAATGCATTTTTTTTGTTTTTTAAAATTAATTTGAACGAAGATTTCCAGTTCTTGCAAGAAGCAATGTCGAATTACCTCAGATTAAAACAACAAGAAGAAATCGTCTCAGCTAAGCTTTTTGTTCTCCTTTAAAACTTTTGGAAGTCCACAAAGGACCTATCTTATTTTATTTTTATTTTTTTAATGGTGAAGAAAAGGTTGTTGGAGTCCAGTATACACCGATTAAAGACAATGCATCAATTGTTGCAAAGTTTATAAACTGCAATAAACATGAATGAAACATGAATGAACAATTAGTACTTGTAAGTTTATGGCTTGCGATTTTAATAACGTTGCATAGTCTGTGTCTTTCACTTCTGGAAAAAAAAGAACATTCTGTAATAATTTGTAAAAGATTTAATACTGAACAATGTGTTATATCTGGCTTTATTCCTATTTTCCTTTTTCTGTCCAACACAGTTCGTGCTATACATTTGATGAATACTTTCGTTCAACGGTTTGCCTTTTGTTGTAAGACCATTGTAACAGAATCTGAAGCAAATGTGTAGCTTCTTTTGTTTTTAAGCGAAAAAAAAGCATTACATTATATTATGTTTTTAAAAGATGATGTGGAAAGGATGCAATGATAGTCTCTTAAAATGCATTGTTTTAAAACTACTGGATAATTTTTATTTTTTGTATAATATGCATTGGGTATTTTATTTCATATTCTACTTCAGGAAGGCCATGGGATAGGGGGGAATAGAGAAAGAGAAATTTAAGTTTAAAATCCAAAAATGTATCAAAATAATTGTGGGGAAAGTTCTATTACATTTTTGAAATTTACATTGCACTTGCAGGATCAGGATCTCCAATTGATGAGAACAAAAATAATTTCATTAAAGTTAATAATGTCTTACTAATTTGTATCATTCTGGATGTATATCCCATTATTTTGTCATTCTGCTGGGAACTATGAAAAGAACTGAAAATCTGGTATACAATTAAGGCAACTGTAACAATGAAAAACTTTTTTCTTTCTTATTCCAAAAGATCAGTTTTCTGAAAACATATAACATAGATCTATAGGACACATATCTAACTCTACTGAAGGCAACTGAATACTCCCACAACTTTTTAGTTCTTATATTAATTGTGTTTTACCCTTTAAAAAATTCACATTTAGATACTTTCTCTCATTACAGAATAACTCTTCATTTGCCACTGTAACTTTTCACCTGGCTGCCCACCTTTTTTTTTTTTTTTTTTTACAACACTCAGAATATTCCTCACATCAACACCCTGAATTCTATATGAATATTTGATCCAAGAGTTTTGAAACCCTGTGCTGGAAAGTAAGTAAATAACTGCATAAGAAATTTAGCTTGAACTTTCTTTTTAAAAAGAGCAGTGAAATTTCCAACCATCTGTGCCACAGAAAATATACATTAAAGTGAAAAAGAAGCAAAACTTCACCTTTTTTAATAACCTGATGTGGAAAATAGCTGCTTCTTATGATTTGAAATCTCAATCATAATGAAATAACATCTATGATAATTCCAGGTGAAACTTGCTTTTTCTTTTGAACTCAGCAATTAGGAATCCCAAAGCTAGTTTCTTCTTCTTCATCATCATCATTATGTAAATAAATGTTTTATTTTTAGCAATTCTTGATTACAACAAATCAAGGCACCCAATTACAAAACTGACACTTTTGGGGGGTGGAGGTGGGGTATCTGGATTTCTGAATTCTTACTGCTTAGAGAATACATAGTTTTCCATCCTGTTCGCTTCAGCTCCTGGGTGTTTAGATGTTGTACCCAAAAGGGCAAATAAAAGCCAACTACCACTTCTCATAACCACCACTGCTAGAAATCTGTCACTGCTAGCAAGTAAAACAAAAGTAAATCTGAAACAGAAAGGCTATTATTTATAGCCATTAGGATACAGTATGGCGCCATATGGTCGGATTTATCAAATTCCTTCCTTTCTCATGCAGGGCAAACAGGGCCGCATACAATTCCCTTCTTTGCTAGGTTCTCATTCATTTACACCAGGGGCCAAAACCTGCTCATCTTACCCAAAGATCAGTGCTTCTAACTTCAGCAGGAGTCCTTGTGCATAAGGCAAAAGAGATCTTTCCCCCCACTCTTGCTCAGTCATATACAAGTCAGCTCCTTTGCATTCCAAACATTTCTAAATAAATGCTAATCATCTCTTTCAACTGTTTTTCCATCTCTCCTATAGCTGTTGCCAAAACATTACTTTAGTCTAGCCTTTGGAAGCTTTGCGTTTAGATGGTGACATTTACCGGGTGTAAGGTTCTGTAAGGTTAAGAAGCATCAAACCTATAATAAGAGCCTCACTTCCTCTTCATTTTGTTTTCCTTTGTGTTACATTCTAGGGCAAGGAAGGTCTGCCAATCACTATCACTTCTTTTTCTTGTTCTATAAAGACTAGGTAGTCACAGCAACAGAGCAGTGACAGCCTGGTATCCATTTAGAACTCCAGGGGGGTCCTAATAGGATTGAGGCAAAGATCAAGTGAATGGTTTCCTATCTGAGATTCGTAATAACTCTGAACTGCTTGCATATACATGGCTATATACAGTGTTATGAGGTGGCTTTTAACCAGAGAAAAGATCTGCTTTGTGGCACATGAGGCCATATTTTAGAGAGGGTGCCTCCCCTCTTCCCTTCGGAAAAAGATTGGGGGTGGGGGGGTGGGGTGGGGAAATACCCAACACCCAACCACAATAAATTAAACTCATTTCCGTCTCCTGCATCCAAACACATACAAAATTTGAATGTGTCATTTCCTTTCATTAAATCATTTGACCAGATCAAAGTAAATACTCTGTTTATGGAGAACAAAGAGGGACCTTTTTGGTATTCTGCTGCACACGCTATCAGATTCAGAAGTTTACTCATCTTTCTGAAATCTGGCAGCAGCAGCACATACGCTGCCTAGAGATCATAGCCAAGCAACTCATGCAAAACGACCTGATAATTTCAACACAAAACAACATTTTAGCATAATAAAAGAAAAGGGCGGCCGGCAGGGTGAGGGGGATGGATATGTTATGAATTTTAGGGGGAAGGGAGGACAGAATGAGGTTGATTTTGGCAAATTTCTTATGTACATAACTAAAGTAGAGCTTCTTAAAAAGGAGGAGGAGGAGGAGGAGGAGGAGAAGGGAAGATGGGAAAGAAGTCCCACTCAAAAGGAACTTATTAGAATAGATAACAGCCAGTTTCAATTATTATTTTAACAATTCAGTGCGAGGTTGCTGGAACTCTTTCATACCCCAGTCCAATACAGAATAAGATGTCCTAAGCCTGTGGGTCTCATGGAGGAAGTTTGCCGAAACACATCCTGGATGGGACTACAGGACCCTCTGATTCAGCAAGGAATTTGGGAATTGAGGTCAGTTGAGATGAGTACACTTTGGGATGTTCCCTTGTTTGCAATACTTTCTTAAATTAAACATTATTATTTTTTGGTTGTGATAGTGATTTTAATTATTACTATAAGCCACCCCGAGTGGAGGATGAGGTGGGATGTTAATATTTTAAATAAATAAACAGGGTTTAGGCACATCTAACAGGATAGGATTGGGCTTCACAAACAGTGTTTTATTTGGATTTATTTTAACTGAAATTTCTAGTTCATCCCAACCGTGTGTGTGTGCTGTATAACAAAGATATCTTACAATAAAATAGGAATGTATAGCATATGACAAATACCTTCCCCCCCCCATACTACAGCCCGCTTCCTGAGTGATGTAGCCCCAGTTTCAAAAGCTGGGCCAAATCACACGGCCAAATCACACCATGAAGCACAAACTCGGATTCTGGATATCTTCAAGGGGAAATAATTTGATAATTATGGATGAGGAACCAAGACATTCTCTTCATATGATGATCTTTTTGGCATGTAGATGTTACAGTTCAATGGATGGTGTCAGCTGGCCAGGAATGTTATGGACAAGGTGATCTCTTCGGTCATTTGTTTCTTGCGAATGAACTAAGAGCCTGTTTGCTTTCAAGGGCCAGATTTGACAAGCTCCTTTGTTTATTGTGAGAATATCTTAACAACACCATGAACTATGAGGTCCTGTATAGAGCAAGAAGTTACCAAGAAAGTGGGGAAGCTATCAGAGTCCAGTTCTTAGAAACTATCCCTGCAGAACTTTAGAAATATGAATATAATAGTTGGGGAGATTAACAAAATGTTGCAGTGGGGGAAGAATGTGGCAAAGGCAGAGTAATGTTGGGGGTCCTGCCTGCCAGATGTGTGATGGAAGGCTTGTGAGTTAAATTAATCCTGCACATGCTCACAGTTAAACCTGTCTCTACCATTACTTCACTTTTTCAGTAATGGGAGGCACCCCTGCTTCAGAGTGAGAGAGCAAGACAGGTGGCTGATAAGTGTGGACAACCATTCCAGGTTTTTCTGCACTAGTTGTCCACACCCAACCACCTCATGATTGTCATCCCGGTATGTGTGTGGTTATTACAGGTACCCAGCATGAAGTCAGACTCAGAGTTGTGTGGTTGTAATTCTTAGAAGATAAAGAGAATCATTTCAGGTTAAGTGGATAAATATACTTCCACATATGGGGCATTTTGCAAAGAGGTGTCCATGCTAGATCTGAAGTGGAGATCTAAGGACTGAACAGCTATGAGCCAAGCACACCAGCTATATGGGATGGGAATGGGGATAGCGTGCTATTGTTTTCAGCTGGAATGAAGATGGAATTTTCCTGACAAATCCTGTGTTTGAGGCAAATCTCCCATGTCTTCAAAAAACCAAAACCAAAACGAAACCAACTCCATTTCCCAAAGGTGCATCTCATCACATGGTGAACAAACAGCAAAGCTATTGACGATGGATCCCTGCAGTCTTCGTAACCAGAGGGTCTGGCCTTCAGAGATTGTATGGAAAGAAAAGATTATATTGGAAGGTCTTCTCCTCTCACCGACTTCCTCCCCTTTCTCTTGCCCAATCCTCACAGTGCTTTGGTTCTTCTTTTATCTTCATGGATTGATGATGGAAAGAGAGAAAGAAAAAGAATTGTGTTTGGATCAGCTGCCAGATTAATATTTCAGAAGGAAATAGTATTTTACTTTGGGGATTCTTCTTGAGTAGAATTAAATGTGCCTATTTTCCTCTGGGGAGCCAGTTCAGCTCATTGAGCTTTTGGGGAGCTTTCAGGGAGCAATAGCCTAACTGTTCTAGCAGCCATTCAAGTAGTTGCTTGAACTGAGTCACAATCCCTAAATATGTACACTTGACAATCCTGTCTGACTTCTACAAAACTATGTACATTTCTGACCTATAATAAAAGAGGGTATATGTATGTGTGTGTGTCCGCAGGATTACTTGTTTTTAAAGTGCAGGAGGGAGCAATCCTATGGCTGCTAGTCAGCTGCTAGACGGCCTTAGGATATGTGGTTTTCCAGGAACCGACCTTGGAGCCTGCACTCCGAGGTTGGTTCGCAGAGAACTGACCTCCCCCCCACTTCTGTGCTGCCTTGCAGGCAGCGCAGAACAGCCTCGCGCTCTGTGCTCGGAAGAGGAGCACAGAGCAGCCAAAACAGGGCTTTCCGGAGGGGGGGCGTTCCGTGCTGGGTAGGACGGAAATGCCGGTATGACACATCCTATGTGTTGTCTGGCAGCTGCTTCCCCCACTCTGCCTTCCCGCGGCTAGACAGCCGAAATCGGCTGTCTAGCCACAAATGCAGGGCAGAAGAAGTGCGGAGGGAACGATCCCCTCTGTGCTTCTCCTGCCCTGCATTGGATAAGCGGTCACCTCCGAGTTTAATTTTGATTAACTTAAGTGTGGCCATGTGGTTGAAACCTGCAGTAACATCTTCAGCCACTAGAGGCAGACTTCCCTAACCAGCACGTAGCTTTGTAGGGGACAGCAACCTACGCACCTTTTCCGCCCCTGGTGTACAGGATTGCAACCTCAAAGATGCTATGGAATCATGCAGGATTTCAGTTTAAACCTCAAGGTTTAATGTTCTGCTAAGAATGGGAAATGAAGTTATTGTGACATATATAGCAATAACTTCCAAAATTAACTAGAGAAATTTTCAAACAATTTGGCAGAAATAGGAATAGAGAGATTTTCGTGCAATTTGGCAGAAATATGTTAACTCACTTTCCAAGAGGATACTTCAGTACTGTGTTGTATAGTATTCAACCTCATAGCATTGTTTAAATGAAATGCTAGTATTGTTCTTTAGGTAAGGTTTAGGAATTAAGGAAAGGCAAATAACAGGGGTGATTGCTAGAATTATCAATGACCTTGCACATAAATGAGTGAATAAACAAAGAAGCCACAATCCTCTTTATTTGCTTACTTATTTAGCAGATACATAAATTTCATTGTATTAATAGTGCAATCCTATGCAGGTCTACTCAGAAGTATGCTCCATTGACCTGGTTCACATGACACGACAGCCCACCATAGCTTAATTTATCCTTGGGGCTGTTGAATCGTGCCAGGTGTGCATGGGTGCCTAGCTTGCTGTGTCATATGAACCCAGATGGCAGGGGTTGTTTGAAAGTCAGATAACCCATGGCTTGTTTTAGGGTTATTCGGGGGTTGTTTGAGGGTCAAACAACCCCTGCTGCCTGGGCTCGCACAACACAACAAGCCACAACAAGCCAGAGTACCTGTGGGCACCCTGAAAAAATAGCCACCACAGGTACCTAGCACAATGTGACAGCCCTCACGAGTAAACTAAGCCATGGTGGGTTGTCATGCCATGTGAATACACCCACTGAATTCACTGGGGCTTAAGAAAGTATAGGAGTGCAGCCTAAATAAATAAAGGACAGCATGCATACATGTGTGCAGCCAAGGCACAACATTAGCAATAACCAGAAACTGTCCAATGGAAAGCTCAATTTGCAGAATCACTTTTGCTGAAATAATAGGGCTGCTAAACAGTAAGATCATGCATACAAGACAAATGAATTTAGAGCCCACACATATGCAATGCAATCCTATGCATATTTACTCAAAAGTAAATCCTACTGAGCTCATTGGAACTTGCTCTCAGGTAAGTGCGTATAGGATTGCTACCTTAGGAGACCAGCATGAGAATGAACTATTCAGCACACCACAGAAGAAACAGAAACAGAAGCATCCCCAAACTGCCAAGCAAAATCAAATACATTCACGAACTGGGAGTTACAGCTGTAAAAGCTCTGCACTGGCTAAGAAGTTTTACACTTACAGGTTTCCTGTAATGAGGAACAAGACCCTGATGGATTTCTGTTAACAAATGGGGAAGAAAATGGACTCATATGCAGAAACATATATTTCCAAAACATCCCTTCAAGGCACCTGCATGACCTTATAGGCAGGTGGGGTGAGGCTACTGAGTAAGGTTAGCATCCAATGGCAGGTTCAATGCAGAAAGGAAAGGAAGGAAAGACACAGGGCACAATGACGAGCACCTTCACCATGTGACAAGTTTGCACGGCACTTTGAGGATAAAGTCGCTCAGATTCGTCATGAATTGGACACCACCATTAATGCAGTTCCATTGGTAGAGGTGTTCAGAGCACCGTCTGGTCCAGTTTTATTGGATGAGTTTCAGTTACTGAGGCCTGAGGATGTGGACAAGGTGCTTGGCCAAGTCCGATCGACCACTTGTGTGCTTGACCCTTGCCCTTCATGGCTTATTAAATCAAACAAGGAGGGGTTGTCCGGCTGGGTCCAGGAGGTTGTAAATTCCTCCTTGAGAGAGGGAGTGGTGCCTGCCGCTTTAAAAGAGGCAGTAATTAGACCACTCCTGAAAAAGCCTAACCTGGACCCAGAGGATGTTAACAATTATAGGCCAGTGGCCAACATCCCCTTCCTGGGCAAGGTGCTTGAGCGGGTGGTTGTAGGACAGCTCCAGCCACTCTTGAATGAAACGGATTATCTAGATCCATTTCAATCGGGCTTCAGGCCTGGTTTTGGAACGGAAACTGCCTTGGTCGCCCTGTGGGATGACCTCTGCCGGGAGAGGGACAGGGGGAGTGTGACCCTGTTGATTCTCCTGGACCTCTCAGCGGCTTTTGATACCATCGACCATGGTATCCTTCTGGATAGGTTGTCTGGGTTAGGAGTTGAAGGCACTGCACTACAGTGGTTCCGCTCCTACTTGGATGGCCGATTCCAGAAGGTGGTGCTGGGGGATTATTGCTCTGTGCCAAGGCAATTGTGCCATGGGGTTCCACAGGGCTCTATTTTACCCCTCATGCTGTTTAACATCTACATGAAACCGCTGGGAGAGGTTATCCGGAGGTGTGGGCTGAGGTGCCATCAGTATTCAGATGACACCCAGCTCTACCTCTCTTTCTCATCAAAACCAGGTGAGGCAGTGGCTGTTCTGAATCAGTGCATGGGCACGGTAATGGACTGGATGAGGGCCAATAAACTGAAACTCAATCCAGACAAGACGGAGGTACTGTTAGTGGGTGGTTCGTCTGCCCGGCTAGGTGATATTCAACCTGTTCTGGAGGGGGTGCACTCCCCCTAAAGCATCAGGTTTGTAGTTTGGGGGTGCTCTTGGATCCAGAACTGTCACTTGAGGTACAGGTGAACTCAGTGGCACGGAGCACTTTTTATCAGCTTAGGCTGGTATACCAACTACGCCCTTATCTGGACAGAGATAGCCTAGCTACAGTTATCCATGCTCTGATAACTTCTTGTCTGGATTACTGCAATGTGTTATACGTGGGGCTGCCTTTGAAAATGGTCTGGAAACTTCAGCTGGTCCAAAATAGGGCAGCAAGATTGTTAACAGGGACTGGCCTGTGAGCTCATATTACGCCAGTACTTTTCCAGCTGCACTGGCTGCCAGTCCATTTCCGGGCCCGATTCAAAGTGCTGGTGTTAACATTCAAAGCCCTTAACGGCTTGGGACCAGGTTACCTGAAGGATCGCCTCCTCCCATATGTGCCTGCCCGGACCTTAAGATCATCATCAGCGGCCCTTCTCCGTGAGCCCCTGCCAAAGGAAGTGAGGCAGGTGGCTACTAGGAGGAGGGCTTTTTCTGTTGTGGCACCCCGGCTCTGGAATGAGCTCCCTAGTGAGGTTCGCCTGGCACCTACATTTTACTCCTTTCGGCGCCAGGTGAAGACCTTTTTGTTTTCCCAGGCATTTTAGCATTTTAGCTTTCTAAATTTTTATCTTTGCTGTTTTAAATCTGTATTTTAAACTCCTGTACTGCTGCTAGGTTTTATTGTGGTTGTATTGTTATATTGTGGTTTTAATGTTCTGTATATTTTAAATTGTTTTATTGTGTGTTGTTTGGTTTTAATTTTTGTGAACCGCCCAGAGAGCTTCGGCTATTGGGCGGTATATAAATAAATAAATAAATAAATAAATAAATTAATTCTACAGGGAAGGGGCTGTAGCTCAGTGGTAGGGCAGCTGCTTCTATATGCAGAAAGTCCCAGGTTCAGTCCCTAGCCTCTTCAGGTTGGACTGGGAAAACTGTCAGACCCCCTGGAGAGCTGCTGCCAACCATTGTAGCCATTCCCAATCTTGCGTCCTCAGGTTGTTGGTCAACAACTCCTACCATCTTTGACTACTGGCCACGGTGGCTAGGGGTGATGGGAATTGTAGTCCAACAACATCTGGGGACCCCAGGTTGGGAAAGGCTGGGCTATACTGAGCTAGATGGACCAATGGTTTCCTGTGTTCCGTGAGACATCAGTGGATTAGCACAAGGGGACCTAGGCAGAGAGACACCCCATAGGACATCATGGTCCCATTAACCCCAGTGCTGGCAGTATCAGGCCTGCTGTGGACCTGGTGGACCTTTAAGGTGTGCAGGCAGTGAAAAGCAAAAACTAGGCATATTACTGATCATCAGATCAGTGCAATGATGGGGTGGATTGCACACACATAGTGAGCAAATCTTGTGTTTCCTGAGATCTTCACCCCATGAGGCTAAAATCCCACATCCTTACTGGGGCTTCTGCTTCTGGATTCTCTGAGGGATTAAAATCGGCTCCTTTACACGGGCGGACATGTGCTTTGAATCGGAGAATTCCTTTCTTGGCAAATTCTATAGGTTTCATTTTACAGCCACTAGATGGCACTGTGGTTATAGCAGACCTGCACAACACACAGCTGATATATCAGATTAACATTCCTTTTCCTGTTATCTGCAATCTTTTAAAAAGCAGGATAAAGGTCAGAAAGCACAGGAGATGCCCTGGAGGTTCATGACATTGTGTAAAGGGCCCACAAACTTCTGTGAGTGACCAATCACGAGCATGCAATAAAAGTCTTGTGTAGAAACGCTCTAACTCTCTGGTAGGTAAGAGTGCCTGTACTGTGGGGTGGGAAAGCTTGATTTCATTAGAAATTGCAGATCAGACATATATTATAATACTTAATACACCCAGATTAGTTCAGAGCTTAATCCAACTATTCTATCTAACCTCTTCATGCTAAGGACAAAGGCAAAGAAAAAGAGGCTTTGCAGCTGCCTTCCCAAACCTGGAGCCCTCCAGATGTTTTGAACTACAACTTCTGTCAGCCCTGACCATTGGCCATACTAACTTGGGCTCATGGGAGTTTTAGTCAAAAACATCTGGAGGACAGCAGGTTGGGGAAGGCAGCAGAGTATCAGCCATCACAGAACTCACTCCCATGCAAAACAGTCCCAACACCCCCGCCCCAAGATGTTAAGTGCCAAAGGGCACTTAAGCCAGCAGCTCTCATGTGCTGGCTGAAAGTACTTTAGTCTTGCTGTTGTTGTCTGCATCTTTACTTTTTAGGAAACGTTGTCTGAAAGGGCCCTATTGTGAAATATTTCATGGACAATGGGGGAAGTGTTTGAATGGGTTTTTTGTCCCCACAATTTATGGCAACCATATTTAATGGCTGGGCAAATGCTTTCATTGAGCTCCTGTCTTAATTAGGAAGAATATGGGAGGCAGAGTTCTATAACTTTGTGCAAATCCTTTCATTGATTGTATGTCTTGTGGGAGAAAGGCTGTATGAGGGGAAGATCTGTAACGAAGCTCTCGTATGTGCTTTCACTGAGGGCAACTTTCATATTTGACTACACATGCTGAGCAGAACAATGACAAACATCATATCCCAGTGGCGAAAGATATAGGATAGTATCCAGACTAAGTGAAGCATACTTCCGTCCCACTGAAATCAGTGGACAGATCCACCAGCCTCCCTCCCACTGTGGCATTGGCTGCAGCAAGAGAGTGCCTGGCGCAGCTTGTTCTGCACCTTCACCTTTCCTGCTGCATGGCTGGAAGAAGCAGCCACAGGGCCCAAAGCAGCGTTGTGTCCCACTCCAGGGAAGAGGTGGAGCTAGTGCTGTGCCAAAATCTGTCCTTCAATTTCCTGAAAGTTTTCTTCCCCCATGGAAGAAACTTCCATTGTTCTGCCTCATTCTTAGGGTGTTCTTTAATTTATTTCTGTGGTGTTTTGGAGTTTACCTAATCTCTATGGGGCAGCCGAGGGTGCTGCATGTGTGGGTATGTTTTCTTTCTATTACATTTCTCTCCATTGCTCTGCAGCCTCCCAGGCTGCCTGCACTTCCTGATCTGAAAAAGTCCTATGAGAGCAGTTACTTCATGATGTTAGGAGTTACCCCCTGGGTGGGAAGTGCAGGAAGTCAAGGATGTTACAGGCTGCTGGAGAGATGATTGTACAATGAAAGACAGGACACTGGTGCACACTCCTTGGCCACCTCCTAAGTAAGCTAAGCAGAAGAAACCTGGACCCAACCCATGAGAATTTGCCTGAAATTTTCTTCTCCTTTGAATTTCTTTTCAAAAGCAATTTCTTTTCTATTGAACTGAATGAGAATGGTTAAAAAAGACAAGTGGGAGAAATTTTTGGCACTAGTGATCTCCCCTCCTTTGTGCCAATGTAAAATTTCTTGTATGCCACTCTTCCCTTGTATTTGAATGCCACACTTCATTCCCCATGCCTAGTTCTTCTCTTTTCTGCTTTTTGGTTCAGGGAGCTAGACTCTTAGGTTCTCTGTGATGCAAACATCCCTACAGAAGCTGGAACAATTCAGGGCTAAGTACTCTAATAGCACGATTGGCTTCACATTGGCCATAAACTGTTTCTGTAGACTGGGCTGTGAATGACTTGGAGCTATAATATAGACAGGCACTTTCACCCTGAGCAAAAACTGAGGTGAGTTTCACATTATAGTGAGAACCTGAGGTTGGAAGGTTGCATATTTATATACAGGAAATATGGGGGGAAGTCTCTTTGAACGTCTGTGCACATTAAACGACGTGGGTAGTTTGTTTTATTACTCAGTAGCTTCTGTTTAAAAAAATTATTTTAAAGCATTCCAAGCTCTGTTGAGAATGTTTGGTTTGGGAGCTATTAATAAAACATGCATTCAAGGTTTAACTTCAGCAGTCCTGGGAACAATATTGTGTAATACTTCTGAAATGTCAAAATTCTGGCCTGTGTTTCTGCAAAAAAGAAAAAAGAAAAAAAAAAGGAAGCTGAACTGCAGAAAAGATGGTGCACTGAAATACAAATACTTTCTGAACTCTCTGATTTTAAATCTCCTTGGGCCTCTGCTTCCCATTTGGTACCCTGGAGATGAGACTTGTCCTCCCTCAACCTTGGCATGAGATGTAATTCATTAATGCCTTTTGAGTCCAACTATGAACAGAAAATGCCTTGATATATATTCCCCTTTGAATTCAGAATTCAATAGAGGCACAATTCTGCTCATACTGGAGTTGGTGGCAAAAATTCCATTGACTTTCTTAGTCAGCACAGCTGCTCTGAGTGCCTAGAGCAGAAAACTGTGCAGCAGCATTAGCACACAAATTACCACGTTTAATCCCCCACCCCCAGTTTAAGGTTGGTGCAGTCCCTGGCATGCTTCCCATACTGTTAGTCCCACTGAACTCATACGTTTAGGATTGAGGTGTACTATTGAACAGGTTGCATACACGGGAAGGCCTTAGGGGCCTTTATTGTTGCTCTTGCTTTGATATTGTCTCAGATGCTGCTATACAGATGCCTGCATGGCACAATCGCGACATTATGTTTTCTTGATATTATTATTGTTGTTGTTGTTGTTTGGACAGAGATTTGGCCAGTGTGTTGTATCCCGACACAGCTATATCCAGTCTCCTTAAGTACAATCCAGTCTCCAGATTCCCCCGCACCCTCCTATGTGTTGTCTTTACTTCTTCATGCAACACATAGTTGAACTATGGAATTTGCTACCACCAATTTGGATGGCTTTAAAAGGGAATTAGAAAAATTCACGGAGGCTAAGGCTATCAACAGCTACTAATCATGATGGCTGTATGTCACCTCCAGTATCAGAGGCGGTATGCCTCTATGGAGCAGTTGCTGGGGAACATGAGAGGGAGGATGCTATTGCATGTCCTGCTTGTGAGTTTCCCACAGGCAGCCAGTTGGCCACTGAGTGAACAGAGTGCTGGACTAGATGGACCCTTGGCCTGATCCAGCGGGGCTCTGCTTAAGTCTGCTGCAGCAGGCCTGTCTTTAGAGCCCTGGCAGGGAGCTGTATATAACCCTGTTGAATAAACCCATTACATTACTAACATCTGTGTGGGGCCTGAATGAGTCATTAAGGCTGAATGGACCTCACACAGGTAACGATCCTAAAACATCAGGTACTCTCACTGTCCCTCCTTTTTTACAGCCAAAGTACTCATCATTTTTACACCTGTCCCACTGCATCATTCAATTATCCCTTCTATAAGAAAACACCACTTCACCTTATGGCTTCCCTTCACCCAAATACTTTAGATTGACTAAAATATTCTCAGTCAGCCACTGGGACAGATCAGTGAGTATTTGTAGGGCCATAATTCAATAATGTGGATCTAGAAAGACACCTGTGAAGAATGACCAGAGCTTTCTTTCTTTTCTTTTTTCCCCTGATGTTCATATCCAGGCAGTTTGACTGCCTTAGCAAAATATCTACCATTTTTGAAATTTTACATTAACTGGCCAGCAAGCTTGGGAGTGGACCCAAAGTTGCTCAACCAACAGTCCTTTCCGCTCTGAGGAAGCTATTTTTTTCTCAGGCCTATTTCAGGGCTTAAAATGCAGCCAGACACAAAATGTGCAGTTCTAGAAACAATGTGCATTTCTAAAAAAACATTTGTGAAGTCAAAAGTCAGCCATTCCCTAGACTCCCTCCACTGTTCTTTTCCTCCCCACTCGCATAGTCTTCCAATCAACAAAGCAGCTCACTCAAGCAATCTTGGTAGACACATCAAAAAGTCCCAGAGAGGTCCCACTATCATAGAAGGCTATTCTGTACTTCTCAAGACGAGAGGAGGACTCTTTGCTTTCAGAAAGAAAAGCTTTAACTGTTTGCCTCAATTTCCGGACTTGTCCAGTCCAGTTGCTTGTTGTCAGGAGCACCCTAGCGGCCTCTTTCAGTACACTCCAATAGCCAACTCAAGACACAGACGAAAGGATTCTTTTCAAGGCTTTAATCCTTTTACAACTTAATGACTCTTTCAGATGCTAATCACCAGTGACTAAGCAATGAACAGCAGAGTAGCCTATGCTCTGGGTAGGCAGTTGGTCCCCGTTTGAAGGAGAATCACTTGAAGACCCTGAACTTATGGGCTAGGGAGAGATCCTCCCTCTTTCCCTTGGTTCCATGGGACGTGGCCATTGCTTGTGTGCCAAACGGGCGCTACGCCTCCTTTCCGTGCCCTCCATCGCTCGTCGCTCCCTGCGTCTGCGTTGAGCATCTAGCAAGCCCCCCCCCGCACTTTCTCACTGCCAGTGTCACTATCTATCTCAGGAATGCCAGCAGGAGGAATCTCTGCCTGCTGCTGTGACTGTGAGGAATGAGCTGACTCCTCTCCCACAGATTGCTGATCCTCCTCAGAATCAGAACTGCTCTGGGGTTCTATCGGCTCAGTTTCCACCCTGACACTTGTGGCATCAATACGCAGCAAGCAAAACTAGGTGCTAGTTTTTTCTCTTTGTAGTCTATGGAATATGTGGTAGAAAGATTACTATTTATTTAAGGGTGAACTTTGGTTGTTCTATGATATGAACAAGTTCCAGGATCTGCTGTAGAACTGAGGCCTGTTTTACTGTGTTTATGCATCTGTTCTTTGGGTGAGGTTATTGTTGTTTTTTTAATATCCCTCACTCCAAATAACGCTTTGTTGGAGTTCGTGATGTCTCTTATATGAAGCTTGAATATAACGCTCTTCTGCATTTGTGCTGTGCTGTCAAATTTCCAGTTCTGCAAATTTTCTCCCATTCCATATAGGCTTCTAAATATCATGGAATGTAATACTAAGCAACAAAGCATATGTTCACACACAAGGGGAATGCACAGGTGTGTTGTAGTGGTGTGTGCTATGCATGCAAATGGCAATCATATACCACTGTGCAGTTCACAGTTCCCTTTAAAATAGCTTTGACCTGTTTTATATATTTACCAGGCCAGCATTCTGAGGTAGGCACTCTTGATGAGAGGCCCATATGGTTCTTGGCCCAACTTGACAAATCTTTACCATCCTTTTGTGTGCGTGTGCACGTGCGTGTACGCGTGTATGCAGGGGAAAACGTTTACAGATCAGGCCATCTCACAGACACACATGCCTATATGTGGAGCAGCCAACTCACATATAATGTTATGTACAACTTAACACATAGACGGGGTTTGCACACTCACGGAGGGGAAAATAAGTCAGAGTGGCTTATTTCCCTCACCATACATGCCGGTCACGTGCTGGGGGGATTTACATAATTACCCTCACTGGCGTGGCTTGCTGTGTTGTGTGAACCCAGCGAGGGTGGCTTGTTGCTGTGGTTAACAAGCCACCCAGAACCCATGGACTGTTGTATGAACAGGCCCACAATGGTATGTAGAACAAACTTAGTAACTATGCTCAAATGATTAGAACTTCATTTTCCAAGTTAAACTTGTAAAATGTTTTGATTTGAACTTGTTAGAGGCCTCACTTGGTCCCATTTCTTGGAGAAAGGTTTTCTTCACCTTCCTCCCTCTGATCTCAGAATAACACTTAGGCTAGATCTATACTCGTGCTTTTTATCGGTACTGAAGTACACTGATAACTTTTGGGACACATTACATATTTTGCATACTGTTCCTCTAGCATTATTTCTCCCTTTTTATTCTGTATTATCCAAAATACCACAACAGATGTCATTGTGTGTGCTGTGAGGTATACATGCACAAGAGGGATATACCGTCACCCCGATGGGATATTATCGACATGACATGAGGTGTAGATCTGGCCATATTCTGGTTACAATCAACAATAATCTCTTGATAAGCAGTAATCTCTTATCTTTCCTTGTTTCTTGTTCTCCAAGCCTCTTGTGCTGCAAAACTCTGGGGCTTCCAGTGTCTTCTGAACTATTGCTCCTTCCTTAGCTTTTTTCATTACTAGCTGTCTTGTTTGAACCGATCCAGTGCTCATCTCTGCTTTTCCATTGTGTGTATGTATTTCTCAGCTCTGACCTTTCTCCTTGATTCTGTTCCTTGATAAAATAAAAAGAGGGGTGTCCTGGTGCTTGAGATGGGAGCAGTATTGGATCCTGATCCAGAGTTCTTCAGTTTCCTCAAGAACCCTCTGGTTCTGACCCCTCAGCTATGTCAGCTTGGAGCTGGTGTGACTGATTTCTTTCCAATGGGTTTGTGTGTGTAATCTATCTATCTATCTATCTATCTATCTATCTATCTATCTATCTACCTACCTATCTGCCAGGCAATAAAGCCTGACAAAGCCCCAACCCCCTGGCCAATGTTAGCTGCCTGGCAGGGTTTTGGAAGTAGTGGACAATACTCCCCATCCCCTGCCCCACTTAGGAGGGCTCTGCCCTTCATATTATAATATGGACATCAATGAGACATCCCTTTAAGAAAGAAGTGGACTATGCATGCAGTCCTATACATGTTTAGACAGAAAAAAAAGTCCTACAGCCCCCAGCATTCCTTAGCTAGCATGGCTGGCTGAGGAATGCTGGGAGTTGTAGGACTTTCTTTCATCTAAACATGCATAGTATCACATGTTATATCAATCATATTCCCACACCCCAGAGTCTAAATTCATGTAGTAATATATTCATTAAACATAAACCAAGATATAACACTTTAAATTTACCTCTTTAATACCTTCCAAAATCCTGGCCTCCAGACACTAGCACAAATCAAAATGTTATGTGGCTTCCAAAATGTAAAAATGGAGAGGATATTATGATATGGACAATATTTTTTATCAGTGTATCTTAACCCAAATTCTCCAAAACCTTCAGTAGGTTTTCCCTACCCTCAATGGTGTTGTATTCTGATAAAATTCTATCTATCTATCTATCTATCTATCTATCTATCTATCTATCTATCTGCCCGAGAACATAAACTCTCCTATTGGTCCATAGAACTCTCTTGGTAGGGATTTGTGAAGTTTTCTAAACATTGGTAAAGGGATACTTTATGCGCTAACATATGGTTTTGGTGTTGTTCTTTGATCTGTAGTTGCAAACAGACAACCTTTGCATTCTTTTGATTTCTGCAGTGCTCAAACTTCTTTTGTTCAGGGCCCATTCCTAGCTGGAGAAAAATGCTTCCTTTATGAAGAACATGCTAAATATGACCAGAATTTCAGCATCCGTTTCATATTTCAGTCCCTGTGATTTGGCATGCTTCAAAGGTGGCAGCACAGAGCTTTAAAGTTATTTAATTTAGGATTTTTAAATTAAAAAGCAGCTCTTTCTCTGTGAGAAATGTGAGATGACTATAATAGACATGATAAACAGAGCAATATATTCTTGTATATCCCAACACCAGAATAAACTGACCTTAAACATAAGGTGTGGCTATCTTTGTCTAATTCTGGCACAGGAAACATTTCGAAGGGCACAATCCTATGCATGTTAGACAGCAAAAAAAGTCTGGGAGCATGCTGGGAGCTGTAGGCCTTTTTTTGTGTCTAAACATGCATAGGATTGCACCTTAAATTAAGGGACCTTCCAGCCCTGGAGTGCTAATTCTCTGCAAAACAGTATCACTGAAGAATTCTGAAATGATGAGAGATATCTGCTTTCTGCCAGGATGCCCTTAGTGTGGTACAATGGCTAAACTGTTGGGCAGGGGGAACAGGCTTCACATGCCTACTCAGCAATGAAGCTGACTTGTTGGCCTTGGACAACCCACTATTTCTTAGCCTGGCCAAATTTATAAGGCTGTAATGGGGCTACAATATTGACCCCTAGAAAAAGGGGTCAAATATGCAAACATGAACTATGTTAGTGAATTCTGTTAGTCACAAGAAAGTTGAAATTCTATCTAGATCATGATATTGTTCTAGTGTGACAACCTGCATTCAATATACTGGCCATATCTTTTAAAAATTTCTATTTTTTAAATGGCCAGGAGACAAATCTACATAAAAGTGGATACTTCCAGTATTTCTATATTTGAAATCAGCAGCATAACACAGATAGGAGTTTTGTGCTCCATTAAGACTCTTCAAATCTTTCCCTCACAGACTGGAAGGCACACAAGTGACTCACCTCAATGCGGTAATGTAACTGCAGAGTTGTGTAGTCCAGAGATGAAGCCTTGTGCAAATATGGCTCATAGGCCTTAGCACTGCCTAGTCTTGATCACTCCGTTGCCTGTAGTGTATTACTGAAATGTATCAAAGAAGAGTGTTCCTTTTTGGCAACAGAGTATTGTATGAATGAAATCATGCCAACAGCGCAGCTTAGAACTTCATGGCCACCAAGACAACCATGGGGGTTGTCCCATTTGTTGTTGGCCCAACATGTGGGGTTTGCAGGAAGACAGTGATCTGTGTGTGCGTGGTTCCTTTGTCTTCATTGTCACGGTCAGATTGTATCCTTGTGAAGTTTTCAGAAATGCAAAAAATGGAACATGTGTGTTGATTTGGGGTCCTGCTTCTGTCAGGGCCCAGTCAACAATAGATTCTTTTAGGGTGCAATCATATCCAGATAGGCGGCTGCCTCCAAGCTCGGAGGCGACCACCTATCCAAAGCAGGGCAGGAGAACCATTCCCTCCGAGCTTCTCCTACCCTGCATTTTCGGCTAGACAGCCAATTGCGGCTGTCTAGCTGCGGGCAGGCGGAGCCGGGGAGGAGGCTGCTGTATGACACATTGGATGTGTCGTACAGGCATTTCTGTCCTCCCTCTCCCGGAATGCCCCCAGACACGCCCCTTTTCAGCTGCTCCATGCTCCTCTTGCGAGTGTGGAGGATGGGGAGGCAGCGTGGAAGCGGGGGGGAGGTTGGTTCTCCGGGAACCAACCTCGGAGCACAGGTTCTTGGAAAACAAGATACCCTATGACCGTCTAGCTGCTGTCTGGCGGCCATAGGATTGCTCCCTTATATTGCCAAGATGAAACGAAGCCACTTGTGCAAAAAGATGACAGTCTATTGATAGAAAATGGATGCAGAATATGTATGTATGTATGTATGTAACAGATATAACAAGGTAACAGCGTTCCGTGCACCTCGGTGTTCAGTCATGCTGGCCACATGACCACGGAAGCATCTTCGGACAGTGCTGGCTCTTCGGCTTAGAAATGGAGATGAGCACCACACCCTAGAGTCGGACACGACTGGTTGGGGACACCTTTACCTTTTTATGTATGTATGTACTGTATGTGTGTATATATACAGACACACACAGAAGGTTCATACTCCTCCCCTCAGCTGACAATGTAGGCACCCTTGTCACAAGCTGATGTGTCTATCTGAGTCCCTAAGACAGACGGGGAAGCCGTTCCTGGGCCAAAGGTTCTCCAAGCTGGTAACATATATTTCCCTTTGAAGCGAGACCAGAGTTGGAAAGCCTGGGGGCCTGCTCTTATAGGCTTCTCTCTTTAAACTTAAGAGTTGGCAAGAAGTGCCTCTTTCTGCTCCCAGCAGCTACTCGGGAGAAGGGGGCTTCCCTCACCCAAAACAACCCAGTCCACATTTTCTGCTCACCAACCAACCCACTACAACATGTTATCAAATGTGTCAAAGGGAAACTTCTTTATTTAAGCTCAACATGTTTCGGAGACAACAGCTCCTTCACCAGGGGCAATCTTATAAAATGCAAATGCTGAAAACAAACTGAGCCAGTTCATAAAGGTGGTAGCTATCCTTCATACACCATCCATGGTGCAACATGTTGGGCTTACATAAAGAAGCTTCCCTTTGTCACCTTTTAAGAACACATTCTCTTTTTGCATTTCATTCAGCTTGGGTGCCTCCCTTCTGGTTTTCCTTGTGAAATTTAAACTTACAGTGGATTCTTTCCTCCACAGGGTGGTAGACCTATTAAAATGGTCCTCCCCTGGAAGTTGATGGATTCTGAGGAATCCTGAGGGCTTTTGGGGAGTTTCCAGCTGATATGGCTGGTGCTCCTGTTGAAACCCTAGTTGCTCTGTGGGATACTAAGTTGGCTTGGGCTGTTGATATCATCACTCCTAAGTACCCTCTCACACAAGGCAGGGCTCTATCAGTCCCCTGGTTTAATAGGGAACTGGGAGTGATAGAGCAGGCTGTGAGAAAGCTAGAAAGCAGATGTCATAAAACTCATTGAATGTGACCAAACTCAGGTAAGAATACACTTACATCATGCCCATTGGCAGTGCAAAATATCCT
This sequence comes from Heloderma suspectum, assembly GCF_057233095.1. Classification (NCBI taxonomy): domain Eukaryota; kingdom Metazoa; phylum Chordata; class Lepidosauria; order Squamata; family Helodermatidae; genus Heloderma; species Heloderma suspectum. Next base: position 157,790,702 of record NC_139458.1, on the reverse strand, counting down.
ACTGCCTGAGTTGGGAATTGACCAATGTTTTTGTGCTCTCCCATTTGATTTGTAAAAGTCTGAATAGGCCTGGAGGCAGACTGTATGTAGCCTTTGTGGACTTTACTTCTGCACTGGATCTAATATATAGAAACCGTTTATGGGAAAAATGGTCATATACACTCTCATACAGATCCGAAAGTTCGTAGTGGTCTGTCAGGAGCACTCTCCGGAAAAGTCAACACCAGAAGAGGTGTCAGACAGGGCTGCATACTGGCCCCCTTTTTGTTCAATTTTTATGTAAATAGATTAGTGGAAGATTTAAGTTCCCTGGATCACTTTTGGACCCCGAAAGGTACAAATGTTACTTTATGCAGATGATATGGCCCTTCTCTCAACTGCTCTAGGCAGTCTAAGGAGACTTTTAAATAAACTTACTTTGGTCTGCAGAGAGGAAAAGTTGGCTATAAATAATTCCAAAACCAAGGTTATATTTTACTCTAAAAGGAAACAACTACATAAATTGTGCCTGGATGAGCACACAATCGAACAATGTTCCAGCTTCAAATATTTTGGGGTACAATTCTCCTCAAATGGCAGTTGGAAACCCCACATAAAGGCAGTAAAGCTTGCCACCTGGAGGTCTTCTAAAACAACCCTATCTTTTGAGTGGCACAACAGTGGTTCTCTGGTGGGCCCAACCTTGGAAATATAACTAGCTAAAGTGCTTTCCCAACTTCTGTATGGTGCGGAGATATGGGGTCAGGGTCATGCCTCAGCAGTTGAGACCAATCAAAATAATTTTTTGAGAGAGCTACTGGCACTTCCACCGGGCATCCCTTCTTCCCTGCTAAGATTGGAAGCTGGAATTATGTCTATCAAAGCAAAAATAGACAAAGCTCTCATCCTTCATGGCAAAAGTCTACTGAGCTCCACTGATGGAAATCTGGCAAAACAATGTTTTCTTGAGCAAATTGATAAGGCCCAGCGTTGGCTAGTGCTGTCTCAGGCCTACTATGAGGATCCCCGTAATTCCCTAACTATCTTGGATAAGCGGAGCATCAGAGACAGAATCTCCAAAGCAGATTGCCATGAAACTATTCTGGCTAGCCAACACCAGGCCATCTCACCATGGTTTAGTTTTTTCCAAAAGAGAACAATGTTTACAACAGTATTTCCTGGATTTAACTTTTGTGGCTTTCAGAAAGGCTTTTACAGCCCTTCCATTTACATGCCAACTGCTTACTTGGATGGGAAGTACAATGGGATCCCTCTGGTTCTACATTTGTGGTTCTGGGGAAGTTGGGGATATAGTACATTATCTTCTGTGTATTATCCTTCAGGGATGCTCTGACTTGGATTCTTGCACTGAGCAGGGGGTTGGACTTGATGGTCTTGTAGGACCATCATACAAGACTCTGCCCCTTCCAACCCTACTATTTTATGATTCTATGAGGAACCTAGGACCTGCCTTTTGGGGGATCTCTTGAAAAGTAGAGCTGGCAGATCTCCTGTGGAAATTATCTGTAATCTTTTGGCAGACTATAACAAATGTATTACAATGAGGGTCACATCTTTTGCAGTAGCAGCTCAAAAAATCTGCCGTAACTTTTTAATGACATCTGCTGTGAATTGCCAAAGAGATCATTTATTATAACATAAAGCTGTATGAGCTTGGCCAGTTTGTTCGTTTGGTATATTTTCATTATATAAATTGTTTTTTATTCTCAGCGTCAGTTTTTAATAAACTTGTTTTAACATTTGCATGGTTCTTCTCTTTTTCTGTGGCCTGATCTTAGCATTTTAAAAACATTCTATTTCTCTATTTCTACATTTTGTATAGCCCCCTGGATTCTGCTTTTAGGTATTCATTATTTGATGCTTTCGCTTTGGGCTTATGCTATATATAACTGAATTGTAACTTATATTTGTAAAGGTCTTTGTGCTACGGACAAATAATAAACAAACGAAGAGGTAAGAATATACTTATATCATGCACAGTGGCAGTGCAAGATGTCCTCCCGCCTGAGGTGGGAAGATGTGCACCACTACTCCCCCCATTCCTGCAACTCCTGCCCACCACTGCTGTTGCTGCCACGTGTGCCTGACCCCAATCTCTTGCTCTGAGGACCCCCTTGGAGCAAGAGACTGAGTGGGCTTGTTGGAGAACAGTGGCAGCGACGCAAAGTTGATCTCTTTCTTTGGGTGAGTTCTCAGGGCGAGAGATCTGGCAGGTGGCTGCTCCAGAGAACCCATCTATCTGCCAGATCTCTCACTCTGAGGATCACTGTTGAGCAAGAGATTGGGCAGGCAGTTGCTCCAGAGAACCTGCCTTCCCAGTCCCTTACTCTGAGGAGTCCCACTGGCTACTCTCCTGCTGTGGAGGTTCCCGCAGTGGGAGAGCAGGGACAAAGACTGAAAGGCCTCTCCTGGTAGAGGTAGGTAGGTAGGTACATACGGGAGTGTGTGTGTGTGTGTGTGTGTGTGCGAGAGAAAGAGAGAGAGAAGAGAGAAAGAGAATATGAATATGATTTGCCACCCTTCTCAATCTGAGGATTCACCCTGCCTCATGGGAGGGTCAGATTTGATCATGCCTACTACACTGTGGTAGTGATGGTGGCAAAGAAACCATTTCATTTATTTTAAACATTTTTATACCACACTTCACTGAATAAGATTTCATGGTGGTATACAACATATGCACACCATAATACAATAAAACAACATCCTAAACATCATAAAAAGAGAACAATAAAATTTAAACAACAATATTGAGGCATTATATACAGTTTAAATACCTGGGTAAATGATTTATTAACCTGGCATCTAAAAGTTTTTAAAAAGGAGGTGCCGGGTGCATCTTCATAGTAACACCATACCAAAAGCAGGCTGCCACGGCTGAAAAAGCTCTCCTTTGTAATAACATAGCACAGTTCCAACGAGGAAAGCATGTGGAGCCCGGCCTCTGTAGAAGATCTTGACATCTTCTCTGTAGAAGATCTTGGCAGGCTGGTATGGAAAGATGCACTTCTCCGGATATTTGAGTCCCAAGCTGTTTATGGCTTTAAAAGTACCAGCACCTTCAATTGTGTCCGGAAGTGAATATGTAAGCAGTGCAAATCTTTTATGATTGAAGTGATATGAACAAATCTGGCTGTAGCAGTTAAAATTCTGGCAGCCAGATTTTGTAGTAATTGAAGCTTCCAAGTCATCTTCAAGGCAGCCATATAACAAATTACAGTAATCCAACTGGTAGGTAATCCAACCAGGTAATCCAAATAGAGTATGAATAACTGTGGCCAGACTATACCTGTCCTGGAAAGGCAGCAGCTGGCAAACCAGCTGAAACTGGTAAAAGGTACTCCAGCCCATCAAGGCCACTTGGATCTTCAATGAGAAAGCTGTATCAAGGAGCACCCCCAAGTTGCAAACCTGCCCAGCCTCGACAAACGGTTGGAGAATTTCTCTTCCCCCTAGAGAAATTGGATGAAATGGCCCTCCCAATTTCTCTACCCATAAAGAGGGTGGAGAATTTTGAGAGGCCCTTTGTGCACCACTCTAGCCTTTCTCTCCCATGCTGACTAGATTAGTCTGTGCAGAACAGGACATGGAATGGGATAGCCCCTTCCTTCCACCTAAAAGTGGAGCATTCAGGTGACTGACACTTTGAATCAGCTTAATGCCCATCCTCCATAGAAATGTCCCTCCTAGAAAAGGTTAGTATGGAAGTGCCTCTAGACTGCTCCCCGTAATCAGGCCTGATCTGAATGAGGTGGCGCCTTGGGCAAACCACTGACCTGTGTGGGCACTCCACATGGCTGGTGTCACATCTAAAAGTCAAAGTGTGCATGCCAGCACAACATTGCCCAGGGTCACATATTGCCGGCATTCAAATTCTCCACTGATATGGGCTCCACGGACATTTAAACAGGACATCGTATGGGTGAACGCATTGCTCGTGGCCATGTCAACTTTAAAGTGGGCCTCAGGGCGATGGGGATCTGAGAGCAGAATGAGGACAGGTGTCAAGCAAAAGACCCTAAAGATTTACAAATGTTTCAGATTAAAACTTTGCAGCCCTGAGGATTTATAGTAAAAGCGTTTGTCTCATCTTCCTCACCCATGTTAGCGACCTACATTTCATAAGACTATATTGAAGGCTGCAAGCTGAGTCATCATTTCTTTTATAGTAGAAGCTAGATGTCCAAGCAGTCTTGGAATAACTTCTTTATTGCATCAGGGTTTAATTTGATGCAGAGGTTTTAAAACTGAATTAGGGACTATTATTAGCATCTTTATAAAACACATTCATAATTATTAACAGCCTTCTTGAGCAGGAATCTGAAGGGAAAGTCACTTAATTATAAAGTTCCCAGTTAAGATTTATTGTCAGTTGCAAAGAGCTTGCTAAGAAATGTTTGGTAATAGGCCTGCTTGATTATCAGGTTCATTCCAATCTTCCCTTCCAACTTGTCCATATCATATTATAGCAATATCATTTGTGCTGCTGAAGCTGAGTTCCGTCAGCATTTCCATGATAAGTGCCTACCTTTGAAATTTACAAGACGATCATAAGAAAAAGTTTAACTCTGGTTATAATTGTGTCTTCAGCTAAAAGTTGGTTTTTGAAAACTACCTTGATTCTACAGACATGTGAAGTTGTGAAAGTAGTACAGACATCATCTCAATCTGCACATGCTCAATCTGCACATAACAGCTAAGAGCTGTTATGAAATATCACGTGCATACTCATTCATTGCAATGGAGAGAAATGATCCATGCATGCAAAGGGGTGTGTGCAGGGATGGAAATAAATGGAGAAACCATTCTGGGCAGTGGTACATCATATGTGCATTGGTTATTAGCTTCGGCTATTGGGAAGTATAGAAATGAAATAAATAAATAATAATTATTATTATTATTAACAACATTTCTATACCGCTCCCTATCCAAACAGTTTCCAGAGTGGTGAACACAAGAAGTACAATAGTAAAAAAGATTAAAAAAATTAAAACACCATATTAAAATTATTAAAAAACAAACAAACAACAACAACAACAAGACCAACAACTTCCTCAAATAGAACAGATCCTTGGACCAGGATGACTGGGCACAAACATTAGGCATACTTAAGAAGCTTAAGGCACAGTGATTTTATGGTAGCCATTAGTCAAGAATGCCTAATGTTTCCTAGATTGTGCAATCTAGAGATAATGTAATCCTACTATCGTCATCACCACCACCACACCTAATGTATTTATATCCCACTCAATGCAGTGTACAATGTAACCATAAAACCATATAACAGGGGTAGGGAAGACTAGCCTGGGAGCCAAATCCGGTGCTCCAGGGTTCCCCAGATGGCCCCAACCCTTTCCCTGGCCCTGCCCTTTTCCCCAACCACCAATCGTCTGGTGGTTCCCCAGCTTTTGTGCAGTTTTCCCCCCATTCTAAAAGGTTGACATGCCTCTCCTGAGGTTTAGTTACTAGCAGGAAGGGCTTTAAGCTACAATATGCTGTTTTTTGTGTTGTTGTTTTTTTGTATTTCTGTGTATTTTGGGGGCCCCTTTGCCTTCAGTCCCACCCACCGCTGGAATTCAGCCCCCAGGACCTTCCCTGAAATTGAATTTGGCCCTCAGGCTGAAAGAGATTCCCTGCCCCTGGCGTATAATATCACCATTAAAGAGTACCAAGACAACCACCAATTTGTAAAAACCATAACAGAGAACCAAATACAAACAACATTTAAAAACAAAAACAAACCAACCTAACATCAGCAAGGGTAAAAGATGTTCCATGTCAAAACTGGCAGCAAATTAATCTCAGTATTGCACATTAAAAGCCTGTTGAAATAAAAGTGCCTTCAGTTTCTGGGGGCCCCATCTACACGGGGCTTTTACTCTGGGGCAGATACAAGTCCAGGTCCCTCATGATAGATGATGTAGTCGCAACTTTGCAGCCATCCGTGGTTTTCACCCAGAAAAAGTGGAGTTCCGAGGCGTCGTTTTACTGCGATTTTTTGGGTTTGCTGCGGGTTCCCCCGCGGTTGCGGGCCATCTGTTCCTTCCCCGAACTGACTTTGCATTTTGTAGAGGACATGTTGTAGGCGTGGGTAGTGCCTGCATCACTCTGTGACAACCCTTTGCTCCCCCATCCCTTCGCAGCTGTGCAGTTACGGAGGCACAGAGGGGCATTTTCATTTATTGAATCACACTTTCGCACATTTTTGCAGCTTCATATCTTCGCAACGGTTGCTTTTGGACTCAGTACCCAAGGGCTTGGGGGGGGCAGTCTTGGGGGAGGAACAACATCACTCTGGCCACCATTTTGGAGCGATGGCTAGGCACGTAGAGGTCACGCTTGTGAGTGCGAACCATCGTGGGAGTCTCAGGCTGGGGAACTGACAAACTGATGTTGCAGAAATGAAAGAGCACAGCATACCCACTTGTTACCTAAAACAGGGTCAGAAAGACACAGCAGAGCCTCTCAAATATTAAACAGCCACTGAAGTGTCGCACCCCCCACACTCATGGGACTGCACAGCTGCACATTTCAGTATAATGGCAAAAAAAGAGGGCATGGCGAGTCTATTAGGGAAGCGTGCAGTACTTCACGGGTGTATCGCAGGGTGTGCTGACTCGAAGCCTCATTGCTGCGCAGTTGCGATAGGGTGGAAGGCCAAAGTGGCGCCATGTAGATGGGGCCAGGGAGACTGACAAATGTCAATTGGTGGAGCATTCCAGACTTGTTGCAGGTAAGGAAGTATGGATTGTGTGAAACCCGCACCGTCTGTGTTTTGCGGGTTGTCAGGTGCCTTTTGTCCCATCATCCGCTCACCGACATATTCAATTCTTTTTCTGTCATGCAGAAAAATATGCAAATAATTCCACAAGAGAAATTATGCAAGAATTTACATAATTTACCTTCGTATGTAACATCTAACATATTGTCCCCTATCCCATTCAACTTTTCCCTGTGCATATATTTACCAGTCTCAGTAGAAACGTGTGTATTTTCCTACGTATAAATAGGTGTAAATTTCCGGAAGTAAAAAGAAAAGATCCAAAAGTCCATGGACTCCATGTGGCCTGAAGAGGTCGGTCCTCAGCTGATTCCACAGGTCAGATTCTTAGAAACCCGAGCTCATTTTAGTTTGTCTCGAATTTCTCCAGCATCCCTAGTTGCAGGACCATCACAGAAAAAAACCTTTGTCTTGTGCTCAGTCAGCAATACCTTGAGATGGCACTGAGAGCAAGGCCTTAATTCCTGGGACAGGCCTATAAAGGAGAAAGTAGGGATGTTAGAGAATTCTGCCATGGACTCCAGTGAGACTGGATTCTTTAGAATCTGCCCCCCCGCAGTCCGTGGTGGAACGGAGCAATCCCCCCCGCCACCCTGCGAAATTATCCTGGGAAGGACCCTACCTGGTGTTGGCCATCTGGTCCGTCCGCTGCCCCTGGTCTGTGGCCACAAATAGCTGCCCCGGTCTGCGGCCACCATTTGTGTCCCTGTGTTAGCCGTGATAGGCTACGTATATATTTATGTAGCCTATCATGAAAACAGCAGGGACACAAATGGTGTAGCGGGCGCCATTTGCGTCCCTGCTGTTTGCCGTGATAGGCTACGTAAATATATACGTAGCCTATCACAGCTAATGCAGGGATGCAAATGGCGGCCACTACAGTGGCCGCCATTTGCGGCTGCAGCCTGGCAGCTGACAGAAGTCTGGCTGCGGGCGGGCCTGGCCAGCGGCTCTGCAGACTCACCGCGGAGCGGAGCCAGCCGGGAAGGATTCTGGGGGGAGGGAGGGATTGCCTCCCCCCACCCCGCAGGTGCCCCGGACCAGAACGGGGTAAGTAATTTGTACACCCCTAGGAGAAAGTGGCCCCTAAAGTAACTTGGGCCTTTAGAGCTGTAAGGGCCAGAACCAACACTTTGAATTGAGCTCAGAAGCAAATACGAAGACACTGGAATGACATACACTTGGAGTTATGTGGTCTGTCCTGGGAGCACCAGAAAAAAGTCTTAACTGCCACATTTTAAACCAGTTAAATCTTCTGGACTGTTTTCAAAGGCATCCCCACACAGAGTGCATTACTATAATCCAGTCAGGAGGTAACGGAAGCATGGATAAGTGGAGCCAAGTCCAACTTCTCTAGGAAAGGCGGCAGCTGGTGTATCAGCTGAAGCTGATAAAAGATACTCCTAGAAACTGCCACCACCTGAATATTCAGGGAATGCAATTGATTAAAGAGTAAAAGCTGTTCCTTCAAAGGAGTGCAGCCCCATTCTGTGCAAGTTTACTCTGCTTAGTGGTGCTTATCCCTAGGTAAATGTGCATAGGAAAGGAGCCCAAGATGCTTTTAAGGGGAACATGCCAGCTTCCACTTTGTACAGCTGTCTGAAGGGCACCAACTGTAGATCTTGAGAATCTTTAACATTTTGTGTGTGCGTGATGTCAGAACAAAATCCAGGGACCTCTGCCTCAGTCTGAGTGTGTGGGGAAATGTCTATGACACATCTTAATGGGTCTGACCCTTGTAACCACAAGAAGCCACAGTGGGTATCTTTATGCCTAATAGATAGCCCTCACCCATGGATGTGGGAAACCCGGAAACCATTCCACAATGGCATGATCCTTAGTGACAAAACATTTACTCACTGTGATAACAGTGCAAATATATAGTAGGACTAAGCCTGCTCAGTTTACTTCTGATATTTACTCAGAAGTAAGTCCCATTGGGTTCAGTAGGACTTATTCCCAGGTAACTGGTTATAGGATTGCATCTGAAGAGGAGAGGAGGAGTTTCCTAATGGGAAATTCCAGGCTAGTTAGAACCTACACTTAACATTCCAGCACATCTATATGCAGAGTCTCTTATATTGAGCCTGAAGGGAGATATGATGATTAACATTGAGTACCTTCACAATATGATGTGTGTGTGTGTGTGTGTGTGTGTGTGTGGGGATGGGCTAAGTAATTCTGTTGGTTCTTGAAGTCTAAATACCACATAACTCTATATCATTGTTACTGGAGCTTATTAAAGAGGAAGTAAATAAGGATAGAATACAGGTGTGTTTCCCTCACCGCCAGGTTGGCTGTGGGAGGGGAAATAGAGATGATGTCTGATGCTTTGAACCCCTTGGAGGAAGAGGTAAAGTGAGATAAAATGTACCCTATGTGCAATACATAATGAGAGCTCTATGGGGAGGGCCTTAGCTCAGTGGTCCTGGTTTTAGTTCTCAGCATCTGCCATTAAAATGATCTTCACTAAGAGGCTTGGTGAAAACCTCTGCCTGAGATCTTGGAGAGCCAAGTTAAAGTCAACAATACTGGACTAGATGATCTGACCAAGTACAAGACAGTTTCTTATATTCAGCTTTATGTCTGCACTCCAAGTTTCCTTTGCAATTCAGGAAAGATTTGGGTTTGGCCACAAATATATATTTTTTTAAAATTGGCATAATATACACATTCAAGGATGAGAAGCACTTGCTACTGGGGTCTGGGACATTGATGTAACCCAAGGCAAGTCTTGTCTGATTGGATATAAGTAGAGCCCTGTGTAGATAGAGCACTGTGTAGACAGTGTAGAAATGAGTGTGTGCATGTGTATTGGGGGTTTGGGATCATGCCTTCTGGCTCTGCCCTCAACCACAATCCAACCAAAACAGACCTGATATACATAAAACACCTTCAACCTCCAAGCATTGATCTGAATTTGTGCACAGGAACCTATACACATAACCTTGAGTTCTAAGCAATGCATGGTGACTGAGGATAGCACCTACTGTTCTGAATTTACTGCCCATCTAATATGCCAAAAGTCCCATTCATGCTTAGATTTTTGGCCATTAATTGGCCAATTGGCTCACACTATTATATGTCTGTCCCAGGTGAGCAATCAATTCGGCTACCTTGGGAATTAATCGTGATCCAGAGGCAGAAGGAGAAAGGGAGGGGAGAAGTCGAACTGTTTATGCAAGCATATTTTGCATAACATCTGCATGAATGTGGTGGGTGCCAGCTGTGTGTGTGGCGGGAGCCATAGTATTCTTTAAGGGTAAATATTTTAAAGTCTAAGACATTGCTACAACAAAACACAGATGAATTTAGAAAGCATGAGTTTTCAAAGCAAAATACAATTGCGGGTTATTCCGTTGGCATTCTACTTTGAGAGGCTGTGAGCTCCTTAACTTTTTCTTTCAGAAGTCAGCTTGGGGGCAAGGGATACCCCCCCCCTCCACTCTTAAACCAAATGGGAAATAATAAGCACTGTGTTCCATGGAGGGAGTTGTGGCTTGCTGCATGAAGAGACAGCAGGGTATGGTGGTATTTTTTATAAAGATCATCCCAGGACGCTGGTAAAGCCAGTGATGTATGGTGTTATTTGTTGGGCAAATGCCAATAATGCAATTTAAAACTGTGTAGGGTGCAAATCTCCCTCTTATTCCCAAATTTCCTATGCACAGTGTTCCTGAATTCATGCCACTTAATAACTCAATCCCCATCTTTCAGACTTCTGCATTCCCTGTCTCATTTTGGAGGTTCACACACATTCCCTCTTCTCCGAACACCCTGTTGCATACCAGAGGGTGTAATCTTATCCACTGGCGAACGTCCAGGTGGCTGGACACTGATTCTGCATACATTAGATGGTAAAGCTCCATTCTTCTTTTGCAATCCTCCAAAATTGCACACAATTAAATTTATAGGCTGTAAAGCCAGAAAGAAGGAAGTAGATATCGTATCACATATCCTTCTAGATTTGTACCGGGCTATATATTTTGCAGCGCTCTCATGCACAACAAAACTGAAGAATGGACTCTGTAACTCACCTGCTTCTTCCTCCAACATTTTGCGCTATGCTTTGCCTCTCAGCCTACATTGTGGAGCAAGAAATTCAGAAAACATGTAAAAAGAGAATGCTCTTGTTCATTTTTATAGCAGTTGCAGTGGAGGCTCGTGGCTCTGATTTTGGTGGGGCTGTGAATCCATTCTGGGTTTCAATCAGAACCAGCCGGATCTCTAAAGGAGCTATTGAAGGTGCTGAACCTACTTTGTGGGGAGGCTTCAGCACCTTGGGAGCTCCTTTAGAGTTCTGGCTGCTTCTGACTGAAGCCCAGAATGGAGGCACAGCCCCACCAAAATCAGAGCCATCAGCTTCCACTAAGCAATTGTATTTTTAAAAACTTTAGCGCATTCACAAATCCAATATTATTTCCACTTGTGAGATAAAATGGTGAGGATTTATATGGAGATGTGGCCTATAGATGGGTGAATCTTGGCATATTGGGCAATGTTTGTTTTTTCCTGTTGTTTGACCTTGAGGCTGGGTCTCCCCTGCTTTCTCAGGTCCTGCCCTATCACATGAGTTAGGTACCATTGCTGAAAAACAGAGCTGTGATGTTGTAGTTGGGGACCTACATTAGTTCTCAGAAATTTCTAGCAATGGGCTATTAATTGTACGGATATAAATGTTGCAGTAAATATCCAAATCGACTCTCATTTTCTCATAGTATATACAAACAGTATTAAATCAATCTAACATAGATACATTTTTTCCATGAAAAAATATGGTCAAGTTTAACTTGAAATAGTGCCCAAGTATTGTGGGGTTTTCCACATCACCAGTTCTGGATAATAATAGTTGAATATCAGGTATGTTAATCACTTGATGACTACATTAAGGGTATGGGGAGAAGGAGGGGGAAGGGGATGGGGGAAAAGAAGCACATGAAGAAGGGAGTCTTTGTGATCCTGCATTTAAAACAGAAGCAGAAAGCCCCATTTTAAATGCAGAATTTTGGGGTGGTGTAGAGAGAGCCTAAGTGATGACTTGCCTATAACTTGAAACAGCCACTGCAGATGAAATGCCAGAGACTGAGTTTCCATATTTATCTCACATCGCTTGGAAGACAAAGCTTTTCAATGGAAGTACAAGTTCCTGTGAGTTGAGTGAACTTATGAAGTGATGATAACTCAAGTGGTGAATACATGTATGTGAATTGGGCCTTAGTTTTAAGAGTGTGCCTCAGTATTTGAGACAGCATGTGCCTGAAAAAACTTTTTATTATGCGCAATGCATTTCTTCTGTAGGGGTTGCTTATCTTTCTCCAAGTATGTCTCAAATAATCTTTCCTCTCTTTTAAAATGCTCAAAATTCTGTGAGAAAAATTCTCTTCTGTTTTGGGACACACACGTGCCTTCCACTCTTGCCGTTTCCAACAGTCTGTGTAGCCACAACAGAGAGGCGGAGATTAGAATAGGAGGCTGGACAAGATGGACCTTTGTTCAGTTCCAACAGGGCTCTTCTTGTGTCCTAAAAGATTCACGCTCAGTAAAGTTTTTTTTCTGTGCTGATTTAGTCATCCGCAGCTAATATTTTAAGGGTGCAGTCCTATGGACTGTGCCCTCACTGCTCGGAAGCCTCCAAACTCAGAGGCTTCTGAGATTCCTATGCCTTGCCGGGCTGAAGCTGGCAGGGCGAGTGAAACAGCGGAGGCGATCTTTGTCTCCCTGGGGCCGGGGGTGTTTCCACCAGTGATTTACTTTGAGCTGGCTGTGTGTTCAGGTCGTTAGGGAATAGGGATACATGATGTCATGGCCATCCAGCAGCCACTCCGGAGCTTATCATGGAAAAATGGGATTTCCTGAGACTGCTTGAAGTCCAATTTTTTTCCTCAAGTCAGGTTCTCCACATATAGTTCTTGTGTGCCTCAACTCCTGCATTGACCTCAGGTATGCTAGCCCTGCCCAGGGGTGTGCCTTTCACCGTGACCCCAGTCAAGGGGTGTTTCCTGTGTTTCCCGTCCCTGCACAAACTGAGTAGTGTCTACTCAGAAGTAACTCCCATTGTGCTCAATGAGGCTTGTCCCCAAATGCCCACATCAGAATTTACAGAGATCCCCCTCAACTGAAATGGCACAGTTTAAAGCCCAGTTCTCCTTCACAGCGTCATTCTAGAGATCCTGTGCAGCATCGGTTTGGTTAGGGATGAGAAACCAGCCTCCTTTCTGTGTTCTCCCCCCTCCCCCTTTCTCAGCACAAGCATATGTGTGTCTACTCGGAAGTAACTCCCATTGTGCTCAGTGAGGCTTGCCCTCCGGATGCCTACATCAGACTTTACAGAGATCCCCGTGAATTGAAGCTTAAAGCCTGTAAAGGGCCTCACCGAACCTGCGATTCTCCATGTCTTGGTTCATTGCCTTAGGAAGCACCTACTTCAACCTTCCTTTAGAGATCCTGCAGTTAGAAAGGAGTCTGGTTTCCCATCCCTGTGTCCCCCCCTTTCCCAGCACAAGTATATGTCTGTCTACTCAGAAGTAACTTCCATTGTGCTCAGTGAGGCTTGCTCCTGAAATGCAGGTGCATCTGGAGCTTCAGGGGATAGGAGAAAGGGGGGAGGGGGTTGAGCAGCCCCTGCCAGTCAGATGACGTTCACTCCAACCCCCACCCCTACCAGGAAGTATGTTCTCTGAAGCAATTTTTACTGTTGCGGAGAACCTGCTTGTGAAGCCCTGCATGGACCAAAGCGCAGCAAAGCTGATGCCTTTTAAAAAAATCTGGTGCTCTTCCATTCGCTTCTCCTTCCGTCGTCATGGAGACATGGTCCCTGTCCTCCGGCATTTTAGCTAGCAAGGGTGCTTCAGAGGGGGAGGGATGGAGGATGGAAGAGGCTCAGGATAATTCATATCCTGGCCTCTCAGGTCTCCTCCCATCAGCACCCACCAAACACCCTGTTTAGTTAGCCCTCTCTGAGGTTGAGTTTCTGACCTCGGGGAGGCAGCCGGCATGGTTTTCTCTGTGCCAGCTGTGAGGGATTGTGGTTGGGGGGTCGAATCTCTGACTCTCCCTTCTGAGGTTGGAGTGCTGTCTCCAACCTTAGAAGGATTTTAAGAGCAATCTTCTGGTCCCTGGGAGAATGTCCTAGGGACCAGAGGATTGCGCTCTCCAAGAAATAATAGAATCAACAAAATGGTCCAAGCATGTGGAATGAGGAAAGATTGATCAGAGTACAGTCACTTTTCAAAGCTATTTTTTATGTGGGGGAAAGGGAGAGAAATGGGATCAGGAAATTCCATCCACTTGCAGAATGAAAGCAAGGGACTTTGCATAAAGTATTGTGACATAATAGAATATAATAACCATAATAAGATGTAACTTAAGTGTATGGAAGCCAAGGTGTGTGTGCCTGTGTGCCTGTGTTTTGCGTGTGTATCGATCTATCTATCTATTTATCTATCTATCTATCTATCTATCTATCTATCTATCTATCCATCCATCCATCCATCATCATTGTCTATCTATCTATCTATCTATCTATCTATCTATCTATCTATCTATCTATCTATCTATCTATCAATACATATAGTAGCATTAGATACAATGCTCATGAAGTTTTATTTAAAAACAAATTTAATCAAAGAAAAACAAGGATTTTTAGTTATATACCTATTGCTTTAAAACGTTAATTTTTGCCTCAGCTCCCCCCATTTTTAACAGAATGAACAGTGGTGACATAATAACAGCCCAATCTATGTGCTTTGTAATGAATAATAAAGTGTTTTAACCTCTTTAGGGACTTAACACCACATTAATCCTTTAATCCCTAGAAAAACCAATTTTGTTGACATGTAAAGGGGATATTTAACTTCATCCAATTAATTTTCTACTTTAGAGATAACCATGATTATGAAGATCAGATTGAATAGATTCATTACAGCCCCCTTATTGTGTATGAAGTGATAGCTTTGCCAGCAGATATTTGTATCAGAAAAGAAATTTACATCTTGCAATTATGTTTTATTTCCCTCCTTTTCCTATTTTTAAGAAAAGAAATGCCAGAACTTTTGAAATCCTGAATGCTTTCCCACTTACTACTTCTGAAATAGTTGAGATACCATGGAGCTATTAAATACAGCCACCACCACTGCCATGATTTGGTTTAATTAGTATTGTTCTTGTGACATGTTTTAACTATGTGTTTCTGAAATATTTCCTAACAGCAAGCAAAATGCTTCGGTATGAACCATGCTGATAAACGTAAGGGCCTGCATGAAAGAAAGACTCTTTCGAAAAACGAATTGGATCTGGCTATAGAAGATTGCAAGGGAGAAGCTAGTCTTTTGGCATCCTTGTGTGCTATTTGGAAATGTTACCTAAACTGGAGAAAACCAGTAGTACAAAAGAAACTTGGGGCTGCATTTCTTTTCAGTTTATCCCTCAATGTCATAAAAATGCTTTCCGCATATTGCATATGCATTTCCTTTTTGTGGAGTTGGGTGCTTGGATTTTTAATCCTCCTTCCAAAAGCTGAATTTGTGTAATTGCGTAATTGTGCAATTGTGTAATAAAAATTCCAGTACCTTTGGTACTGTGTGCTTTTTTAAACAGCTGGTGTTCATGAACTCTGAGATACAATCATGAAATAGCTGTCCATGAGAAGGCCAGCAAGATGTCAATAGTGACTGAATACAGAGGTGCAGCAGTGCATATTGAGTATTTTATAAAAGTCCAGCAACAAAGGAAGTCATAGCTCGGTGGTAGAGCACGTGCTTTGCATGCAGGAGGTTTGATTCCTGGCATCTCCACGTAGGGCAGGAAAAACACCTGCCTGAAACCCTGGAGAGCTGCTGCCAGTCAGTGTTGACAATACTGGGCTAGGTGGACCAATGGCCGGACTCGGTAGAAGCCAGCTTCCTATGTTCCGAAGGAGGTGAAATGGGAAAATATCCGGGAAGAGGAACAAGGCAGGATTTTATCTAGCGTCTAGACCAGGGGTATTGGACCTCAGGCCCACAGGCAAAATCTGGCCTTCCAAGGTTCCCAAGATAGCCCACACCCCCTTCCCCTGGTCCCAGCCCCTTTCCCTGGCCACTGATCATTTGGTACTTCCCAAGGTTTTGCACATTCTCGCTCTCTTCCCTCTCCCATTCTAATACACTGGTATTTTGGCCTCATCCCCTTCTCCTCTGGTCCCCCTGCCTTTGCCTTCAGTCCCACCCAACATGAGAATGTGACCCCCAAGAGCTTCTCTGGAACCGAATTTAGCCCTTGGGCTCAAGGAGGTTTGACACCTCTGATCTAGGCCAGTCCTAGGTTTCTACCTCTTTGCTTGGCCTGCCTTATCTGCCACACATAGGATTTTTGTTTCTTCTTTAAACTCCCCCTTCCCTGCAGGAAGAATTTCAGGGGAAATGATGGGGAAAATGTTTAATCCTCCCCTAGTGCTGAGTGGTCCAAATCAGGGTCATACATGCTTACACTAGAATGAATAAAAAGCTAACCTTCAACTACATGCTATGCACTTAGCATAACATGCAGTTTGGCTCGAAGGATTTCTAATTCTAAAGGATTAGAATGGCTATGAACCAGTTCCTTTTAAACTAGTTAGCTGTATCTACTGGCTGATTCACACAAGGATCCAACTGTGTAGTATCTGACTGTGTTGTAGGGGAGAGGGATCCTGTTGACTGCGCATAACACACTGGGTGTGCCTTTCCTGCCTCTGAGCCTGTCTGGATGCAACCTTTTAGTAGGGTTTGCGTGAAGGTTTGCATGTGCTCCGGCCTGGTCTGTGCAATCTCTAATCCCCAATTTTTAAAAGTAATGATCACAAGGATCAGGCGTTCACATGTGAGTCTTTATATGTGGATAGGCCCTAAGCTAGTCCAACATGACATTGGAACTACTAGTCCAACATGACATTGGAACTACAGGTTTCAGGAAACCCAAGAGAGGGAACAGATACACTCAGGTGGGGGCTGGACCTGCTTCCCATCACACAAAGGCTTGGTACAGTCGAAACATTGTGTGAAATGGCTCTATGTGTTAGGGTTCCACTAATAAATCTTTTCTGCTGAGATCAGCACCCTAGATAATATTTCCTCTCTTTTCTCTTGGCATGTGTAAACTACCTTAAAAAAATACTGCTAACACATGGCAACATTTAGAGGATGGTGAATATAACTCATAATGACCTAAAATTACGGAAATGCAGTTACATGCTTCTGCCCATCTGTGATACTGATCATTCCAAACACTCTATTTTGCTATTGGCATTGATAGAGAGAAACAGTTTTGTCCTCGTTAAAGGAAACTAGGCTATAAAATAGTAGGTCCCTGATGTAAGACTTGATATGTTTTTAGTAGCTCAGATAGAGTGAGAGATTATATATATTTAGGAAAGCAAGCAATAGGTAATGTTATGTGAATGTTGTTAAATCTTATATCTGAAGGAACAGAAGTCTTTGAAGTCACTGAAGTGATACACACAATTTATGCTTTGAAACTGAGAGACCTGCAGTTACTAAATTTTCATTGAAAACAGAAGTAATATTTGAAGATGCAGTCCACATTCCACTAAAGGCAAAGGCAAAACTCAAAAAGTTTAGAATGGGTCAAAGCTACACCCTTATTTACAGTGGCCACTTACTCATTGTGAAAAAAGGGGACTTACACCACCAAAGCAGAGCATAAAAGAGAACATAAATTTGCCTGGGTGGTTGTATAGGTATAGATGCAAATTTAGAAATAATGCCTATAATTTAAATAGATATATAAATAGGGCTGAAGATATAGGACTCCAAGACCAAAAGAACTGAGACAGGTCCAGCCATACATACTTGCCCCAAATTGGGTCTGTAATACTTTCCAGCACCACCCAACCTCATAGCCTTCCATGTTTTCATTCTTCCTCCCCTACATTCTCCCTCTTCCTCTTTCTCTCTCTCTCGCACACATCCCATCCATCACCCATGCACACATGTCACTCCCTCCCTCCTTGTGTAACAGTATGATGCAACTTCCTCTGCCTACCCTGCTACTCTGTATGTCTGTCATGCAACCCAGCACATAGAGAAAGAAACACACAGACAGACAAGAAAGCCATCTGAGTGCGCAGGCTATGGATGTCTCCACACGAGCGATATATTGCACACTCGTGATTGGCCACTCATGGAGGTTTGTGAGTCCTTTACATGACATTGTCTACCCCCAGGACTTCTCTCATGCTATTTCCTGTTAACCCTGCTTTCAAAAATTTTGGAGATAAGATGGAATAATAATAATTAAAACACACCGATACCAGCAGTGTCAAATGCTGGCATAGCACTATAATTTGGCCACTAGATGGCGCTGTTTAATTGAAAACGTAGAAAGCCCAATCCCATAAGGCTGCTGAGAAAGGGTGTTTTCAATTCCATGTTGAGTGTTAGTGGTCTAAAGTAGCCCGTCCTAATCGCACCATGGAAACAGAAGCAGAAAGCCTGGTAAGACTGTGGGATTCCCCCCCCCCCAGTGTGGATAAGACCTCAGAGGCAAGGAAATTGTCCATGCTGCCATTGCGTGGACTGGGCCTTGCAGCTACCCTCAAACTCTTGCCTCCTTCTGGAGAGAAATAACCAAAAGGGCAGCCAAGACAGTGCGTCATCAATCGAATAACTATCTTTAAATTATCTGACTTCCTTCCAGTCCTTGGACTTCCCACTCCCCCCCTCCAAGTAAAAACACCAACATCTTTTCACCAATTGGGCAATCACACCATCTGGCCAATGTAAGCACCTCTGAGAGGGACAGGTCTGGGTTGTTGTTTTTTTAAAGAGAAGCAAGGAAGGGCTGCTGCTGTGCTGTCCCAGACTGGGCCAAATGACATCTTACGCTGATCATGTAGTGTGTAGCTGTGCATGGTAATTTCATTTACTCTTGTGTAAGACAAAAGCTTCACAGCCGCACAGCACATGGCACCTGGAATACCAAAATTTTACCAGGCAAATAAAGGCACTAGATGTCAAAGTGGACTGAAATGTTAAAAAGAGTTCTTTAGTGATGAATTGTTGTGTTTTGCTGTACTTCTTACCGTGACAATTTAATAAAAAAACAATTTACCAATAAAAAATAAGAGGGCTGTGTGGTATGAAAGGGCACATCTGGTCACCTTACCCTTATTACACATTGGATGTTGAGTGTGTAAACTGTCCAAAGAGAATATACACTGTGATTCCTTAGCATGAAATATATTGTTCACTGATGAGGTCATAAGATGAGGAACTTTGCATCATTTGCATGTTTGAAGGCCCTTTATTAAACTGTTTCCAGGAATGGCAGTTTCACCTCTTTTTAAGAGTCAGGAAATGGTCCCTTTATGTGCCTGCTTCCTTCTGCTGATTTGTAGGTTGGTTTCAAAAGGATTAAAGACTGGACACTGGGGAGTAGAGAATGTAAGGTTAGAATTGAATGGAAGAACACAGCAGGCCAAGCTGACAAGAGAAAAGGAAGAAGAATATTAGCATTATCCTTGGATCCCTAACAAATATTGATTTGTTACATCTCCATAAGATGTAATATGAAGTTAATGCATTACCTTATAATATATTACCCCTCATTTGTAGTCTTTTGCAATGTAATCAAATTAAAGGACAATGAGAAGTCAAATTATGACCCGGAGTTGTGCATTCTTAGGAGCAAAACAAGGCCCACATTTCTGTAACACTGTAGCCCCCTTCAACCATTCCTTCCTGATGTGTTTACTGAGCACAGGTCCAGTGTCAGCAGCACCAAGCATTTTTGGCTAGCTGCAAGGGCCCCAGCACCCAGGCAGGTCCCACTGCAGATGCCTGTCTTGGGCTTCCCTTTAAAGATTTCTATCTGTCCCTCCAAGCTGGGCCAGGTAGCTGGATTGAGCCAGTTCTTAAATTTCCCACAGTGCCTCAGATGAATGCTATGCCAGGATCATTACAAGAAATGTAAATGGCAGCTGGACCCAGCTGCCTGCGACTGCTTGAACTGTTGCTTAGAGTATTGCTGCTGCTGCCAGCAAATAAATCTGCTGGGAGCCACTGACGGAAGAGGAGACACTTTGCCCAGGGCCCTCTCAAACCTGAAACCAGCCCTGACTGAGCGTGTGCAACACCATTTTGCTTTTTCCACAATGACCCAGACTCGGGAGAAAAACAAAAATGGTGGACACCGGGAGGCTGTCACCTAAAGGAGCTCTGCCAGTTCTTACAGCAGAAAAAAAATCCTGTCCTTCTGCCATGCTACAAGAATCTGAGGGACCCCCACCCACATAGGAAGGTGCCTACTGGACAGCACTTTGCCAAGGGTCCTCTCAGACTTCAAGTCTGCCCTGCCCTACTTTGCTTAGATTTTTTTTTGTGGCATACTAGCGCTTCTCTTGTGGTGCACTAATGCGCCATGGCACACCATTTGGGAATTACTAACCTAAGAGAACATTTGCTTCATTATTGATTACCGGAGATATGCCTTATTTCCTCAGCTCAGAAACTGTCACTTCATATATCCTGTGGTTTGGTTTGCCTGCTCCTTTCAAAATATGAATGTCATTCAACCATTAAAAAAAAAATTAAATACATTTCTCCAAAGGAAAATTAATCTTTTCTCTACTGACTCCACTTTCCTGAATGTGTATTTTGTGTGAGGAACAACTAACCAATCTGTTACCCTGTAATTAAATTGGATTACAGAATAATCACAACCTTGCTTGCTTTCTTCAGATTACATGGCAATTAAGTTTGGTCTTACCATGAAAAACCAAGAATTTCTAATGATGTCATTACATGGTTATTTGTACAATACAATGCAATCATTTAATTACACATGCAGCTTTTTTTCCTTCAATGGGAAAATGATTAAAATAATGCTAATGCTGTGGTGTCTTGACGATGTGCCAGCATATTTTAAAACTTTCAAAATATCAATATGTTTCAGTGGCCCTGAGATTTCCTTTGTGGAACAAAGCTTCTTGTCCCTCCCCTTTTGAATTTACTAGATAATTTTGCGCTCCCAGCCCAAAATTCCACTGGACATATCTTTTCAGCTCCACATACCCTCCCCCCTTTCCCTACTCTGCTTCTTTTCTACCCAGTCAGCTTCCATACTGTCTCTGAGGGCTCCTTCACACAGAGCTTTTATCTTGCTATTGAGATTGCTCACTCATGGAAGTTTGCAGGTCCTTTTCATGACGTCATCAACCTTCAGGGCACGTCCGGAGGTATTTCCCGGTTATTCCATCTCAAAAAAATCCAGAACTAATGAACCATCTTTTAAAACCCAGAATGCAATGCAATTAAAACAGCCACTAGATGGCGGTGTTTCATGGCATTCTATTGAACCTTGAAAAGTAAAAGCTTCCCCTCTCACCATTCACGTGGTTGCTGACTGGGATCCCACGGTAAACGTGGAAAGGCTCCAGAACAGAAGGACTGCAGGGGGTTTCTTTAGTGTAAAGGCAGCCTGAACTGCTTCAGCCCAACTCTTATTTCCCCACCCATTTTGTCTTCTCCCTGGAGTGATCCATCTAATCCAGTATTTGTCTGGCAGCAGTCCTCTAGGGCAGGTATGCAGAACTTTAGGCCCATGGGTCAAATTTGTCCCTCTTGGGGTCCCAATCCATCCCTCCAGGATTCCCCAGGTGGCCCACCCTTTCCCTTGGCCCCACCCCCTTTCCCTGACCACCAATGGATGGTTTGATGATTTCCTGACTTCAAGCTAAAATCTGCCAGTATATTTCATGTCACCCCCTTTTGCTGCTAGCCCCACCCACCACTGGAATGTGGCCCCTGAAAGCTTCTCCAAAATTGAATTTGTCCTTTGGGCTGAAAGCGGTGGGGTTCCCCTGGTCTAAGGCCAAAAGCGGGAGTCTTGCTGCTTTATAAAATTGACTATCGATACTGGAAAATGAGCCTATGCATGCCAAATCTACATTTCATGTTTGAGCTGTGGCACTTCCTGGTCTCCCTTTCTCCCTGTGCTATTTCATCTCTTGCCTGAGGTAACTGGCTGAAAGCAGCTAAGGACTTAAGACCCTTCCAGAGAACTTATTTGGGTTGTGACCACTCAGTCTGCTGTAGGGGCTAAATTATTCTAGATGCTGTTCATTTTATTTCACTGCCTACCTTCCCCGATTCTATCCAGCAGAGCTGAACCAAGGCATTTGCTGCTGCCTTAGGAGAAGGCAACCCCCTCCCAATTCTGCATACAGAAGCCAATCAGACGGAGAGCTGGATCTTACTTCAACACTGGCAATGGGACAACATCTTCCACCATACTTAAGGGCAGCAGGCTAGCTTAGAAGGCACAGGACAGGCTATGTGGCAGATGCAGATTCTGTCTTCTGGACCAAGGACTCTGCACCATTCCCCCAGCATCTGCCATATGTATCCCAAAGGGTGCAACATTGACTGTCATCCTTATCCTTATCCAGGCCTTGGTAGCTTCCTCTCTTTTCTTTCTGGTCCAGGCTTGTGTTTGTCCCTGTTTGCCTTAGGATGGCGGAGAATTCCGCCACGGACCCCAATGAGTCTGTGGCGGAACGGAGCACTTACCTCCTCCTCCCTGCGGAATCCTCTTTGGCTGGATCCTCCAGCTCTGGAGCGCCAGTGATATGGCTGTATCTCTGGCTAAGGGGTATTGGCTGCAGATGCAAATGGCGTCCAGGACACCATTTGCGGCTCTAAAGGTCTTAGTTTAAGGTAAATGCAGTCGTAAATGGCTGCATTTAGCTTAAACTAAGACCTTTACGGCTTCAAATGGTGTCCTGGATGCCATTTGTGTCTGCAGTCAATACCCCTCAGCCAGCAATATGGCAATGGCGGCCGTATCACTGATGCTTCGGAGCAGGCCGGCAGCTCCACAGAATTGCTGTGGAGCAGAGTTGGCCAAAGAGGATTCTGGGGGGAGGAATGGATTGCCTCCCCACAAAGGTGGATTCCCGGCTGGAACGACAGGTAGGGAATCTGCCCATCCCTAGTTTGCCTGAGTCTGATATCTCTCCACCCTACACTAGCCACACCTCTTTGCAGTCTTCCACAGCCAGCAACCTTTTCCTCCTTCCTACACCATCCACACCTCCTAGGCAGCTCCTCCCCCTCCATGCTTCTTCAGCAGTCTTCTCCCTCTAGAAGTTTCCCTTTTGCTCTCAGGGGCATCTGCAGGCTGCAGCCGAAAGAAATTGCCCAGTCTGCCAGCATCTCGGGAAGGATGCCAGGAGTGACAAAATGTGTGGAAACTTTTGCTGGCCCAAGAGCTGCAGCTGAACCATCCAAGAGCTCAGGCCTCAAGTTGGCCACTCCTAACAAGGGGGCTGCCTAGAGTTCAACCATGTATGAACACAGGCTCAGTCCCTGGCATCTCTAGTTAAAAGGAGCTTAAGTAGAAGGGTTGAGGCAACTCTTTGCCTGAGTTTGGCCATTATCTGTCAGAGCAAATCACATTGGGCTAGCTGGTCCCATGATCCATGTTGACTTTCCTTTGAACAAAGCAAAGCATGGACCTGCTCCTGCCTCCACTACAGGGGGCCTCAAACTTTCTGGGCAAATTTGGAATTTTGAGAGAGTGTGTGGGTGCTCTCACAAAATGTCTACTATCTGAGGGGAAGCTTGCCAATTCAAAACACGGTTGCCATGGTGGTTATGGCCAGTCACAAAACACTCATTTCCCAGAAGGCAAACTGGGGAGGCTAAAAGACAAGTAACTTACCCAGGAACCTAAGTACAAGGCAGACCTGGGGGTCTGAGCTCCAAAACACAAAGCCATTCTTTTGAACCAAAATAAAGATGGTGCTGGAGGGCAGCACTTTGCTTTGCAGCATGCCAGCCTTCTAGTTAAAACGTTTTTGTTTAATTAAGCAAAAACTTAAGAAATATTAAAAAAAACAACAACAGGAGGGGCAGGGAAACTTGTGGGCACCAAGAGAGACATACGTGGGCACATCGGCACCCATGGGCACCACATTGGAGACCCCAGCTCCACTGGAAAAAATGCAGAAGCTTTGTAGGTTGAGGCATTTATGTATGACCTGGATCTTCAGACCGGAGAGTAATGTACTGAGATTTAGCAGGTGAAGTGTGCACACGTTTTCAGTTTCTCAATGTAGCTGCTTTAGGACACAAACACTCATAATGGGAATAAGCACATCATAAATATGGGCAAGAAGTGGTGATGATTAGCCAAAGCAGAGAGGAGATGAAATGATGACATTTCTTTACATGAATGTCTTTTCGCAAGATCTTGCCATAAAATCTGCAACCCAGGGATCTCAAATTTTTGTAGTGATGGAGAAACAGCGCAAAAGCTGCCTTCCTCTAGAACTATTATGCACCCTGCTTAAACATTTTGTTACTTTGATGTTGACAGACACGCCATTTTCCAGGTAAGCATAGCTAGTAAATGCAATGTAGCTTTAGCCTATGTGTGAAAATGTAGTCATTATGCTTCTCTAATGAGTGGGAAAAGGAACAATTATTTGCTGTCATTATACACTGTTTGCTAATTATGCTCATCAGGTGATAAAAATGAAGAAGTTAATTTAGGATTGTAATTATTCTTTTGGGAAAACCTTTTGAGAATCTTAGGGAAATAATACTTTCTTTTCTGTTCTCTTTTGTTCATTGCTCCCCACCCACCCCCATCCCTGGACCTGATTTTCCTGAATAATGAGAACACAGGTTCAACTTCTGAGTAAATACTAGTGATACTGGGGGGATATAAAACCTTTAGAGAAGGATAAGTGCTGTAGCAATCCATGCATTGGTTGTGGGATTCATGGAGCCAAAGGGTCATCTAAGCCAGGGGTGGAAGAAGGCAGAGCTCCAGATCTTTTGGACTCCAACTCCCAGAAGCCCCTGCCAGCATGGCCAATGGTCAGGAATGCTGGGAGTTAAAGTCCAAAACATTTGGAAATCTACTTTCTGTCCACTCCTGCTCTGTGCCAGGGGTGGGCAACTTAGGGCCCTCCAGATGTTGTTGGACTACAATTCCCATCAGCCCTAGACAGCATAATCAATGGTCAAGGCTGATGGGAGTTGCAGTCCAACAATATTTGGAGGGCTACATGTTGTCCACCTCTGGTCTAGGCCAATAATTGGTGGGAGGGATGTAAGGGGCACTTGGACTGAGTCTAAGCATTCAGTGCTCCAGCTCTGCCTAACAGAACTCCTGCTTGGTCTAGACTCTATACGTACAGCAGAATGAGCGGCATTACATTCTGAGGAGGTGGTAATTTTTTTTTGCTGTAATAGCCTGCATAAATATTTACATAGGCTGAAACAGCAAAAAAAAAAAAAGGAATGCAAATGGCGGCCGCCATAGCTGCTGCCATTTGCGTTCGCTGTTTTTTTTTTTTTTTGCCGTGATAGGCTATGTAGCCTATCACGGCCTCTGCAGGGACGCAGATGGCATCCCTGCATTAGCCGTGATAGGCTACGTAATTATTTACGTAACCTATCACGGCTATAATGAGGAAGCGAATGGCGGCCGCAGACGCGGCCGCCATTCGCAAGTCAGCGCGGATGGCAGCAGGTGAGTGCTCCGTTTCATGTGCCTTTTGTGGGGTGGGGCTTCGTTCTGCCACGGATTTCAGGGGGCCGAATGCACTGGCATTCGGCCTCACCAAGATCCGTGGCAGAATTCTCTGATATCCCTACAGGTCAGCAGAGCTCGCATAAAGGAGCTGTGCCAACTGTCCTGATCCAGAAACAAGTGTTTCAGCTCATTTTGCCTCCTAAAGCATGTGCTAAATCCCCATTGTGCAAGTGGAGGGCACCACCTGTGTAACGGAATCGGTGGTGGTCCCTGCATGCGGAACAGAATCCAGGGTAGGTCCCGCTTGTGGAATGGCCCGCTTAGATACTGCCCCTAGACAAGGGGCTTTTAAAATAAATTATATTGGCTGTTGGATGTAAAGAGGTGCTCTTTTGAAAAACAAATAAACACCACCACTAACAACAAAACAGAACAAGCTGTTTATTTATTTGATGTACTTCTTAGCCACCTTTCAGGATTGCAGTTGAAAACCAGAACACGTGTACAAAGCTTTAAAAAGGCCAGAAGAAGGAAAGTTTTGAGAATTGGTAGAAAAATTGATAAATGTCCCAAGAGAGGAAATATTCTTCTTTGGAAGTTCCTCTTTCCATTGAAAAGCAAAGCAGGAAAACGATCATGACAGTTCTCAATACAAATAGTAAGAATTGCTCAGCCTCCCCCAGCCTGAGACCCTCCAGATGTGTCAGACTACAACTCCCATGACCGCCAGCCAACGTGTCCATCGGCCATACTGGCTGGAATGATGGGAGTTTTAGTCTAACACATGCAGTAGCACAATGCCGTATGTTGCTTTCTTTACTGGTCTTGTAGGAAGAAGCACAGAACAACACAAGTCTTATATTCATGTTTGGCTGTTGAAAGTATCCTGCAGATTCTCTCAAGGTATTTTCATAGCCAAAATCCTTTCATAGGAAATTTTATTTTATTGTATTTTATTTATTAAATTTATTAATCGCCCATCTGGCCGGTCACCCAGCCACCCTGGGTGATGTACAAAGTATATAACAGAGCAATTTAAAACAATAAAATTCTGCAATAAAAACACCATATTTCTTAAAATACGCTAAATGCCTGCCTGAACAACCATGTTTTTAATGCACAGCAGAAGCTCATTAAAAACGGGGCATGGCGGAGTTCCCTAGGGAGGGAGTTTCAGAGTGGGGGCCACCACATTGAAGGCCCTCTCCTTTGTCCCCACCAGTCTAGCTGTCCTGGCTGATGGGACAGAGAGAAGGCCATCTGAGGCTGATCTTGTTATTTGCATTTGGACTGGCAGGCTCTAGTAGTAGTAGTAGTAGTAGTAGTATTTGCCAGTAGCATATCAAAATGCTTCAGTTTAAATTGCCAGTTCAATTCTAGGCAATTATATGCTGTACTTCTCTTTTTGTTAACTGATCTCTCATTTTGCGGGTGATGCACATTTCTCTTTGGGTTAAAATCTATAATTCCCAGAATGATAGACAGTTCCAAAACCTTAACAGGTTTCATGCCTGGTTTGCTGTTGAAACTATATAGCTAGAGGAAAACTAACATTCAAAGAGACGTTACACTTATTTGAAATAAGGCAATTGCTTGGAAGCCTAAGTCTAATCTAATTTTTTATCATTAAAGTTAAGGCACAAATTCTATGTGTGTCTGACTCCTTACAGCCTACATATAAATACCTCAAATTATCTATATCTAAAGATTATTCCCATGTGAGTTACAAGAAAGTTATAGTATTGAAAGTATGAATAAAGAAAGTTATGTCTCTGAATGAACGTGTCCCCAGTGGAATATAACGTTTCTCACTCCCAAGCAGTGGGAGGTTAGCAGTGGGAAGTCACGGAGGAAAAAAAACTGCAGGTACTGCCAACTATTTATTAGAGAATTAGGTGGCCTAAGTGTTTCAAGCTGGTGCTCTTCTTCACAGTGCAAAATAAAATCTGGGAGAAAAGCTTTCATCAGGACTCTGTAATAAATAGAGATGAGAAGCTCCAGGAAACAAAAGAAAAAATGGGTTTTCCATGTGTGTCCCCTGCCCCCTCGGACCTTATTTGTGTGTTTTCCCCCCAAAATGTTAAAAAAATCAGAACAATTTTGGATTATGAAATACTTCCTTTTAGAATGATGAATAAAATGTTTAAGACACGTATATTGCTACCTGGCCTTTACTCCCCACAAATAATTCCTTAAAGAACTAAATAATAGGAAAATATTTATAGGAAGGCTAGAGATGGTGAACCCATGGGGATGGAAATATATATATTTAATCCCCTCTATAAGATTCCCAGCATAGCTATTAAAATTATTGCTCTAATATATATTTTATTGAAAGACATTTAGGGATGCTGTTTCCCAAGATGAATCCATGTGATATGGTGACCAGAGACATCATATGTGAAGAAAATATGTATTCTTGACAGTTTGGGTTTTGTTCTGCAGAGTCCTGTGCTTCTGGGCTTGTTCTGGTTCAACAGTGTAGCAGTCAATGGTAGCTGTAAAACCCACATGTGAGAGAAAGACTATAGGTTATCCCTTCACTATCACCACATGCGACGGAACACGTGAGTTTGTTTGTTCGTTCTTTCTTTTGCTCTATGTTTCTTTATTTTTTAAATACCTTTGAGGCTTGGGTCTATGGAACTGTCCCAGTTTTTCAAAAAGTTCCCAATTAGACTTCATCATTAGGGACTGCTGTCTCTGCTATAAAACACAATCCACACATCCAGCCAGGGCTGACCGTAAACCAAACGGCACCACACCCAAGGGGCATTGTCATTTGTTCAGGTTTTGAAAACCTTAAAATGGCTTTTGTGGTTGCATGACTTTGATGCACAATTTGCATGCATCGTTGCCAGGATAAAGATGATTTGTTTTTGCATTCATGGACCCGATCACAATAACTCATAATCAGAGACAGGCGTGCCCTCCAAGACTCTCTTTGGATTGGACTGGGATTTTTGCAGGAGACATTGAAAGAACTACAGCCACTATAGTCCACCACTCTCTATCACTTAGTTTGGCTGGTGGCAGGGAGCGGAGGGAGGGAAGAGAGGAGGAAGGGGAAAAATCGATTTCATTGCAACTGCAGCACTTGGACAGCTGCCAACAACAAGGGAAGGGAAGGGGGCTGGGGTGGTAAGGATTTTGAACTGAGTCGAGAGGAAATTCGGGGCTTGGAAAGTTCTCCTCTTGTTTTGAAGTTCATTTCCATGCCTGACTTGGGAGACCTCTGCTGGCATTGCTAGGGTTGTTACCACTCATGTGTAGCTGGGTAAACTGAAGAAAGGAAGTTCAGGGCTGCCTTTGTATGTTTGTAAAAATTAGGAGCCACTGACCTGGTTTACACGACACGACAACTCATGGTGGGTTGTATAAAATATATGTGTGTGTATTTTAGGATAAAATGAATACAAAGATGCATATTTTGTGGGGGAAAACCCCATTATTTAAATAAGACGTTTTGGTGAGCTTTTTTTTAAAATTGCAGATTGATGCAGAAACAGGACAGAACAGACTTATGAATACATGTAAAACTGACATGGACTGGAAATTTATTATATAAGACATTTATTAGCCACTCTTCAGACAAAATCTCATCGTGACTTACATAGAGTTAAAACAATATATAAACATACAATGAAATAGAATAACTTATACTAAGGGAGCAATCCTCTAGTCCCTAGACCAGGGGTGCAGAGCCTCTTTCTGCCCAAGGGCCAGATTCCATTTCTGAGAAACTCTCGGGGGCTGCATGCCAGTGGTGGGCAGGGCCGAAAACAAGAGAGGTGGGGCCAAAAAACATATTTTAGCTTGAAGATCTTCCTGAAAGCAGCTGAGCCTTAAGAGGGGCATTTCAACCTTTTAGAATGAGGGAAAATTGCACAAAATTTCAGAAACCACCAAGCGATCAGTGGTCGGGAAAAGGGAAGGGGCCCGGCCTTCTGGGGAACCCTGGAGGGTTAGAGTAGAACTCCCAGAGGGCTAGATTTGAAGCCAGGCCTGAGGTTCTGCACACCTGGCCTAGACAGTGTCTGAGCTGCCATAGGATTCTGAGGGTTTTCCCCTCCAAGTCCATGAATTCAGAGGGGGAAATACGAGTGAGTTTTTCATCTCACCCCCACACAGCTGCAGCAGAAAGCTCCATGAGGGCTCCCTCTCCCCTGGTCAATGTTGCAGCCTTGGGAGGGGAAGAAATGAGTTTGATGGGGCATGACGGTGGGTGAGGAGGGGAGAGGCCAGGGATCCCTTAGTTCCACTGGCCTCTCAGCTCCTGTCCCTGCCCTGGCAAGGTAAGTGAGTTAGATGGATTCAGAGGCCCGTCTAACATAAACTACATTTTAAGAGGAACGGGAGGCAGAAAAGACCTCTGCTGTGCCTCTCGCTTGACTGGGCTCTTGTTGGCCAGATTGTGAGTGGACAGAGCGTTGTGCTCTAAAACAGTAAAACCAAACAGGAGTAAAATCCCAGCATAAAAATAATAAAAGTACTAATCATAAAAACCCTGGACAAATTTTAAAAAATCACCTCGGGGAAAGCAAACAAGGATGTCACTAGGTCAACCTCTCTGGGGAGTGACTTCCACATTTGGGGGTGGGGAGCACTATTCATGATGAGAAGGCCCTATCTCGTCACCACTGGCCTTACTTCTGATGGTTGGAAGGCTCAGAGAAGAGCTGCTGTTGTCATTCTTAAGGTCCAGGCAGATTTTTTATTGTTTGATGTGTCAGAGATTCGACAAGAACTTCCTAAAAGATGGTTCAATAAAAGACACACATGCAACCCATCCCCCACAAAAAAGCAGAAGAACAGGATAATTTGAGTCTTAACACCTTTAATTTTGTTTAGCCTTGGAACCAGGTGGTTCTGCACTCTTAAGTTTCATCTCTTGCTGTTATTAGATCCTAAGCTGCCACTAGCAAAGACAGAATTATTGATAACATTTCTCTTTCTCTGCTTTAATGAAAAATGCTCTGAGCTCCAGTGGTCTGAGTTTCCAGAGAATTTCACTTCTGCTCCTTAAACTGTTCAAGGAATGTTCTAGTGAGCTTGGCCAGTTCATGGTTTAATGTCTGCCTGGACTGTTCAAGTTTTGAAAGAAAGGGCCTATGGAGTCTGCTATGAAAGAGATATCCCTTTGCTAAGGTTGAGGAAAATCAGCTCTACAGTGCTAGAGCCATAGTTAAACATGCAGTTATTAAAGGCAAAGAAGCCCTGCTTTTTTTGGGGGGGGGGACTCTTCCCAGGCTATAACCTGTAATGTACATCTAGTTGTCCCAGTAACCAGTCATATTCCAGACCCACTGGCCATTCATAACAGGTCCGGTAAGCCTGGTGAACACCCAGGAGCAACAGAGCTTGCATTTCATTTAACTGTTGTTCCTCATTGTCCAATGACTGATACTAACCTTTGCAAGTTTCCTCTTTCTGGTGTGGCAGGATATTATCATTTGCTTCTTCATGAATGCTAAATTTGTGGAGCAATGTTAGTCAAGGGAGTGGTATTGGTGGGAATGTGAATATGGTATTGTAAGGGGACCATAAAATAGCCAGGTTTATCTTTTGCTGACATCAGTCAGCTCAGCTGATAAAGTGAACAAGGTGTATATGGTGAATGGGAATCTAGGCATACCTTGGTGTAAATTCATCAATCCAAGAGAAGTAGGTTCCAATAACAAAGGAGGAGGGATGAACCAAACTACAGGTTGTTCCTCTACACTGACACATAAATGCATTTTGATACAAATCAGGCAGTGTGGGCATCATGGGTGGTTTTTTTTTTTTTCATGCTCTGGGACTGACTGATCACCACAACTGAGATCACAATGGAATTTTCTGAGGTTAAAATGTCCCAAATCCCAGTAAGCCTCATCTTCCCCTGAAGAATCAGGGAGGAATGGAGGTGTCACTCTCTTCCTTGAGTCTTTCTGAAGTTATTTGTTCTGCAAGTACTTTGTCCATTGTGGTCTGGATTTTGGTGGTTTATTGATGGGAATACATTGACTTTAGGTCAAAGTCTGGAGTAGGGCTAGATGCTCTATGGTCTTTCCACACTATGATTCTCACATGTCAAAATTATGACCAAGCTTACATCCATGCTTATATATTATCCTAAATAAGAGCATAAGAAGCCCTGCTAGATTGGACGAAAGGCCTATCATCATCTTGTTTCCAATAGTGGCCAAGTATGATTATCCGGGGAAGTCCACAAGCAAGACATGAGGGCAAGACATAACCCACTCCCACTGGTTGGTTGTTAATTAATTTTTCATAATAAAATGATCCCACAAACCAAAAAGCACAGTAAAATGATACAAACATCAATGGATAAAACAGCAAAATAGGGAAGAACAGAAATACTGGTAAAGAACAGTTTACAAGAAGCAGCAACGTAGATTCAATCAAATGCCTGAAATAAGACCTTCGTTGGTCCTGAACGCTTGGTGCCAACTGTATATGAGGGTGTGGGTGTGTGAGGGAATTCCACAACTGAGGTACCTGTATCAAGAACACTCTCTCTCTCTCTCTCTCTTGGGTTGTTGCATATCTAACCTAGGCAAATGCAGCATTGTCAAGAGGGCATCCCCACTAGACCTTAATATCCAGGCAGGCACGTAAGGAGAAGGAGCGTCATCGGGTATGCAGGGCCTAGGCCTTGTAGGGCTTTATGAGTCAGCTTTCATGTGGTTTGGTAGCTTACTGGCAGTCAGTACAACTCTTTCAGAACTGGAGGATTGTGTTCCCGGTAGGCTGTCCTACTCAGCAGCCTAGATGCAGCATTTTGAACTAGCTGCAGCTTCAGAGGCAGCTCCACATAAAGTGAATAGCAGTAGTCCAGTCTTGAGGTTACTAGTGCACAGAACACCATGACCAGGCAATTGTTGTCCAGGAAAGGCTGTAGCTGGTGAACCAACTGAAGTGGGAACAAGGCACCCCTCGCCGTGGAGGCCACTTGTGCCTCCACTGACAACGATGGATCCAGGAGCACTACCGAGCTATGCACCCGCTCCTTCAGAGGGAGTGCAGCCCCATCCAGAAGAGGCAACTTCCCTAATTCCTGGGCAAGGGGACCACATCTCCACAGTGCCTCTGTCTTGTCAGGATTCAGCCTCAGCTTACTGGCCCTCATCCAGCCTCCAAACATGGGGTCCAGGCCCTGCAGAGCCTCTCCTGACTTAGATGATACAGAGATACAGATCTGGGGTATCATCAGTCTACTGATGACACTTTACTCCAGATCTCCTAATGACCATTCCCAGCAGCTTCATATAGATGTTGAATAGCAGCGAGGGCAGGAAATAACTCTGCAGGAGCCCAGACCTTAACTGCCATAGGCCCAAGGTATGGTCACCCAATGCCATCCTCTGGACACAACCCTGCAGATAGGAGCAGAACCATTATAGTGCAGTCCCCCTCACTCTCAACCCACAGAGCCAGTCCAGAAGGATACCATGGTCCACAGTATCAAATGTCACTGAGAGAGCAAGAAGAATCAACAGGGTTGTGCCCCCCCCCCCACACACACACACCATGTTTCTCCTGATAAAATTAATCTGTCATGGTGTCCAAAGCTGATTAAGTCCCCAAACCCAGACAGAAAAGGGTCTAGATAATAATTTGTTTCTTCCAAGAGTGTCTGAAGCTGTGCAGCCACCACCCTCTCAAGCACTTTTCCTAAGAAGGGGATATTAACAACTGGGCAGTAGTTATTAAGAACTGGTTCATGGTGCAGGTGCAGGAGGCTGCATTGGGCCAAGTAGGAATTGTTTGCCTGACAGACTGGCTGCCATTTTCAGATTCCCCCTCTTCTCTTCTCTTCTCTTCTCTTCTCTTCTCTTCTCTTCTCTTCTCTTCTCAATTGGGGAGAGAAGTACCTACTGCCATGGGGTGGTGTGGGGGGCTAGGCAATAAATAGGGCACTGGCTGCTTTCAACAGCAGGGAAAGTGACACCAGAGACAAATATAAGGGAGCGCTTGGAGGCACCTTTAAGGTGATTTGGGATTCCTGACACCCACTGTTTGGGGTTGTGAGATCCAGGTGTGGGACTAAGGATCCCCTTAGCTGTTGTACCACCTAGAGTGGGGAGTGACACAGGAAGGTCTCCCCCAACACTATTCTCGTAATTTGATTTTCACTACTGCTCACATTTATGCTATGTTGCTCGTTGGGGAGGGGCAGGGGAATGGGAACCATTATTTATAACAGCCTGAAGATATGTGGCCTATGGGTGGGTGGTAGGAAGCAGGCAACCACCAACCCAGGGCCATGGCTGGCTCACCCTAATGCTTGGCCGGTATAATCGTTAAAAAGCTACTGCATTTGGGTACAGTGTTAGGATGTTGTAGAACTTGTTTGTATTTGAGCTAAGAAGTTCAATAATGTTGTGGCTCTCGTACCTCCAATGATTTGTGTCTCATCTCTTTATTCATGGCTGTGGGTGCAACTGTTATTCAAAGGCAATAAGCCTCTGGTCTTGTCAGTAGATATAGCTATCACAACTATTAGCCACTGATAACCTAAAATAATTCTAGTGAGGAGCTTTGGGGAGCTAGAGTGAGAGTTACAGACCAGTGGGCAACATCTGAGCTTCTGTACATAATTTGACCCTATCTCTTCTAGCATCTGTTATAAATGGACATTACTAATGCTTGCTCAATAAAGCTTGCAGCCACACAGAAATCTTTTTGGATGAGCTCACTAGTACAATGAGCAACTTTCCTCACCAGTATGTGCAGTAAATTTTCATTAATTTATATGCACTGATTTTCCACTGAGGTGTAATTTAATCTTATTAATTTCTCAAGGAGGTTTTGCTTCCAATAAGAACAATGCAGAACACACATCATTGTCTTGAGTCAGAGAAGCCATGAAAGAAAATTGCGGAATGGTGTGTGTGTGTGTGTGTGTGTGTGTGTAAGCCTGAATTATGTATTTTATTTTAAGGTGTATGTAACCCTTCTGCTAATATCATGGCATCTGGCCCCATCACTTTCTGGCATATAGAAGGGGAAGAAATGGAAGCAGTGACAGATTTTACTTTCTTGGGCTCCATGATCACTGCAGATGGTGACTGTAGCCATGAAATTAAAAGACGCTTGCTCCTTGGGAGGAAAGCTATGGCAAACCTAGACAGCATAGTAAGAAGCAGAGACATCACCTTGCTGACAAAGGTTCGTATAATCAAAGCTATGGTTTTCAGTAGTAATGTATGGCTGTGAGAGCTGGACTATAAGGAAGGCTGAGTGCGAAAGAATTGATGCTTTTGAACTGTGGTGCTGGAGAAGGCTCTTAAGAGTCCCCTGGACTGCAAGGAGGTCAGATCAGTCAATCCTAAAGGAAATCAACCCTGACTGCTCATTGGAAGGACAGATACTGAAGCTGAAGCTCAAATATTTTGGCCACCTAATGTGAAGAGAAAACTCCCTGGGAAAGACCCTGATGCTGGGAAAGATTGAAGGCAAAAGGAGAAGGGGACGGCAGAGGATGAGATGGCTAGATAGCATCACCAATGCAATGAATATGGACTTGAGCACACTCTGGGAGAGAGCGGAGGACAGGAAGGCCTGGCGTGCTATGGTCCATGGGGTCATGAAGAGTCGGACACGACTTAATGACTAGGGATGTATGAAAGTCACTTACCTTTTAGACGGGGTGATTCGCGGTGGGGGGAAAGCGCTCTGCACCTCCCCCAAAAATCCTAACCCGGCCAGCTCCGCTCCACGAAGATTCCGCAGAGCTGCTGGCCGGGGCTGCCCGCAGCCAGACATCCAACTGTTGGGCAGCCTGCAGGCCAACCCCCCCCCCCACAGCGTATGCAAATGGCGGTGGCTACGGCGACTGCCATTTGCGTTCCCTTTTTTTTCGCTGTTTTAGCCTATGTAAATATTTACGTAAGCTATGACGGTGAAAAAAAAGGGGAACGCAAATAGCGTAGTGGGCGCTATTTGTGTTCCTTCCCCCCCCCGCTGTTTTAGCCTGCGTAAATATTTATGTAAGCTATTACGGTGAAAAAAAAAAGGAACGCAAATAGCGCCCACTACGCTATTTGCGTTCCCCTTTTTTTCACCATAATAGCTTACGTAAATATTTACGTAGGCTAAAACAGCAAAAAAAAAGGGACCACAAATGGCGGCCACTGTAGCCGCCGCCATTTGCATACACTGGTTTTTTTTTTTAGCTTTCCGTGATAGGCTATGTAAATACTTATGTAGCCTATCATGGCCTCCGCAGGGACGCAAATGGCGTCCCTACGTTAGCCGTGATAGGCTACATAATTATTTACATAGCTTATCACAGCTACGTCCATTCGCAAGTCAGCGCAGACGGCAGCAGGTAAGTGCTCCGTTTCGCGCGCCTTTCGTGGGGTGGGGCGGGGGCTTCGTTCTGCCATGGATTTCAGGGGGCCGAATGCACTGGCATTCGGCCTCACTGAGATCTGTGGCGGAATTCTCTGACATCCCTATTAACGACTGAACAACAACAACCCTTCTGCCCCCCACCCACAAAACCTGGAACCCAACATTTGCATGTTTGGGCAGACAAAAGGACAAACAAATGTCAAAATGAAGGCTTCTATTCAAATATGAAAATGGATGAATATAACCTTGCTTTGCAAGACACAAACACTGGGGTTGCATGACTTGTTACTCACCAAGCAAAATGCATCCTTCCAATCATATATTGTGGTGCCCATCTTTTTTCTGTGCAAGCAGGCAGCAAACACAGGATGTTTACCGATCACTCAGGTAGCCACCACACATACTGGAGGGTTGTATTTGGTTTGGTGGGACCCAGGTTGTGCAGGAAATGGGTTACACATTAATCCCAATAGCCCAAGAATCATAGAATCATAGAATCATAACATAGTAGGGTTGGAAGGGGCCTACAAGGCCATCGAGTCTAACCCCCTGCTCAGTGCAGGAATCCAAGTCAGAGCATCCCAGAGCATTCCCAGCCTCGTCTTGAATGCCTCCAGTGTGGGAGAGCCCACCACCTTCCTAGGTAAATGGTTCCATTGTATTTCTCTAACAGTCAGGAAGTTTTTCCTGATGTTCAGCCGGAATCTGGCTTCTTGTAACTTAGAATATGTCACAATTCCTGAAGGAGCAGCTACTACATGTCCTGTGCCTCTGCTTCTTCCTAATCTCCATTGAAAAGATGGCCAAGGAAGAGTTGCACAGGTTAATATATACAACTTCTGCTTTGGAGACCAACCTATCTGCCCAGGAAGTGTGACTTTAGGGCCTGCTAGAGTTCTAAACTGATGGTTTGTAACCAGAAACCACTGGCACTGGTGAGAGTGGTAGTAGTTGTTGTCATCAAAATCATTATTTTAATACTTTCTTTTCCTTTTTTCAGACTGGGAGTTCAGCTCATTTTCAGCTGGTAAGTCTGTTTCAAACAGGCCTTCTAGGAGCTCACAAAATCCAGCTTATTGCAACCAGCACCCTAGGACCTGGGGAAAAGTGAACATTCCTTTTCACCTCATGCCCTTTCATTCCCATTCTAGTTAACAATCACAGCTACAGCAAGCCCACTCCTTCCCTGATAGCTGAAGCAAAACCATCTCCATTACATCATCAGATCTTGAGCGGTAAATGTTACCAGTTTGTCCTTCTGTTTCCTGAATCTATAGAATTATACATGCTGATATGTCTTGCCCAGCTATGTTGATTCAAAGACCTTGCATCAGTCCTGCAGGCATGGAGTCTTCTCATCACTAGATGGCAGAATTCTGGGGCTGTCAAAAATGTCTTATAGGCTTACATATAGCCACATGTGTTTGGTTTTATTTTTCATGTTTACTGTAGTAATTTTGGCAGAACCTGAAATATTTTATGCACTGAAACTGTGGTTATGCTGATCCATATTATTTGGGAGGGTATTCATAAGATCAACTTTTGACATGCCAGTTAAATGTAATATTATAGCCACAATGTGATGTGGGTAAGGTATCTTGGAAAGTGTATTTAGAAAACCTTGTATATTTTCAGAAATAATGAATGTTACATATAGATAAAACCAAGATAATGAGGAAGCTGTGCCAGTCATTCTTATACTTTTTGGTCAACAACATACACTGTTACTTACATTTGGTATTTAAATCCTCACAAGCTGGAGATGCAAAATGGCAGTAGTAGCCATTCACTCATGTTCCCCTGTATGAGGAAAAAATGTGTTGAAGGAATAAAAAGAGGATGAATTACAGAATCCCCACAATGTTAAAATTTCATCCACCTTCACATTGTGCTATTTATGGTGGCCATCACAATGGGAGAGCTGCTACGTGGACTGATTGAGGTCTGCTTGTTATTTCCTTATATGGTTGATGTCCTTATAGATCAGGGGTAGGCAACATGTGACCTGCCTTCCGGAAATGTGGCTTTTTTGCTTCCACACTAACAAAACCTGGCAGCAATTCAGTGCCACCG
Source organism: Heloderma suspectum (assembly GCF_057233095.1). NCBI lineage: Eukaryota > Metazoa > Chordata > Lepidosauria > Squamata > Helodermatidae > Heloderma > Heloderma suspectum. The sequence goes on along the minus strand of NC_139458.1, from coordinate 157,752,964 downwards.
ATTTTGGTGGTGGGGTGCGTTTGTCACCTGTGATGGGGTCTGAGGGGCAAAAATTGACCCATGGACCCTCCAAAAATGCTCACCCCTATGATAAATGGTTGTCGCTCTGTAACTACAGATGACAAACTCAGTGGTCTGTGATAAAACTAGGTATGTACCAACATGGTTCCTGACATTACGATTTCATGTTTGCCTAGTTTTGAAAGGGTGTTGGCAAAGCAAGACATTTTGAAGGGACCACATCTTAATTTTCTCCTTTTCATATTAGAATAAAAATATTCATTTTGACATCCCTTTTCCATGTTGTGTATCTAGACATACACATTTGGGGCTTCATGGTTCTCTGGCTGGGAAATTCATCCAACAATTTATTTTATTTTAATTTTAGATATTTTTACCCCACTCTTCAACCAACATGGATCCCACACGGGCTTGCACAAAAACAATACAATCCATAAAATCAATTACAAACAATAAAACAATGAAAGCAGAGCAGCTAATCACGATAGAGAACAGCACTATAGCTGTGACTCCCATCATCCCTCGCCAATGTCTATCTGTAGCAGTTTCCCACCCCTATTCTAAAGGGTTCTTAAAATCCAGCATAGGACAACTAAAGCATTAAAAGGCCTGGGCAAACTAAAATGTTTTCACCCAGGGCTGCAGCAGACCTCCACTCATACAAAGGGACTTTCCCTTTCCTTCCCCTCCTCTCCTCTGTAGTCCCTGCATGCCCCCAAATCTGCTAGAGAGGGTCTCTCAACCCCCTGGAGCAGAATGGGGGTGGTGGTGGTGCAGGAGGGGCAATCTGGTCTACCAGTGGCATCTGTTCTTCCGGCAGATGGACACCACTGAATGCAACCCCTGATGCCAAACAAAAATAAAGACAATGCCAGGTGAGTCTCTTTGAAAAGGGAGTTCCATAAACGCGGTGCCACAACTGAAAGGGCCATGTCTTTAGTTATCACCTGGGGTGGTTACCACTGTGGGAAGGTTACCACTGTGTGTGTGTGTGTGTGTGTGTGTGTGTCTTCCATTGTGATGGCACTTGGAGAAGAGTATCTGAGGCCAATCTTAATGGGTGGTCAAGTTCATGCAGGAGAAGATGGTCCTTTAGTAATGGCTTGGATGAGAGGTGATGGACAATTCCTAAATTCTGAAACTTGGCCCTTACTGCTCTCAGGGCAATTTTGGCCTCTTTCCATCACCCCTTCAAAATGTCACTGATTCTTTGTCCAATCTGTGGTTCCCACTACTTCTTTCGTGACAGACATTTAAACCTTTGCCTTTCTTATTCTGGCTGGGAAGGAATAGCCCATGACTAGTTTCCATAGAAACTAAGACCAATTATAGATCAAAGGTTTTTGATTGACTAATACTACTTTATTCAGAAACAATTATATGTGAGGAAATTAACTTTCCTATGATTATCACTACATTCATAGAAAAAACCCTGTTTCTCACTTCCCTGGTTCATATACATTTCCCCATTTCCATATAGTTCTTTCACTCATTGGTTCTCAGAATACAGACAAATATAAATTGTATGCAAGGTTGTGCCACAGAACATTTCAATAAAAGAATGGACAGTACATTTTTTGTTAAAAATAAAATAAAATATTGAATTCATATGCTTGACTCTCCTCAGGGACAACATTTGCAGCAATCTACTTGTCCATTGACAAGATGAAGAGAAGCGTAATTTGCAATGGCAGGTTTGCAAGTTATCATTGACTGTGGCATCTCTCTAAGTGCCAGCAGGGAAGATATTGTGTTTCTAATTTAACCCAAGTATGTTTAAACACATTCTTATTAGTCACTATTCTCATCACATGACCTTGTTTCAGGGGAAAGAAAGGGAAGAACTGTGGTATGGAAGCGTGTCTATGTGATCTGTTGGAACGATTTGTTTTGCTTTTGTTAATTCCCATTCCATGGACTCAATAAATTGTTGCATTTTGCTGGATTGGCAACCCATTGATAAACACTGAAAACTAATAGAAGAACTACATATACGTATTCTTCATCCAACACAAACAAGCTCAAAATCTCGATTTCTATATCCATTTTTTCTTCAGCTACAGGCAGTCAGAAAATAACTGAAAAAACAAACCGGGAGCATAAGAATAGTGAGAGCTCTTGTGTATTCACAATTTTGGAGACTGCATAGACTTCTAGAGGCTTTGGGTCACCTCAGATGCTGAAGATCCAGATGGTATGCACATATTATCCACCACTACTGGGTGGGTGAGGGGAAGGGAGAGTCACCTCAAGGTGAGAAAACATTCTAGCATTTTGTAGATTTGAATCCAAAACTATGTGCTGGAATCTCAGGGGTACGGGAAGTCCAAATGCTTTACGGATTTGACAGCCAAATCACCAGTTGTATAGACCTACAGATACCCCTTTCCTTTAAGGTAGGATTATTACATTCCGGCCCAAAATATATTCACCCTGATGCAGTAGCTTTGGCCTACATGTTCATATGTAGAAGCAGAGCTTCACATGAACTGGGCCTTCACACTCCTCAGTGTTGGGCAACATTTTACACAGGCAGCAGCAATGCATATGCAGAGTATTTCCCAACAGTGAAGGGATTAGTACAGGTCCTGCTCCTATGGCATTCTGTGGGTCTCTCAGACTTCATGGATGGAACATATTTCTGTGTAAGCATGCATAGGAATGAAGCCCATGGAACCACAAAAATGCTTTGAGGAGAGTGTCTTACCAACTCTTCTTTAGTGGCTTGGTAATTTCTCAGATATGTGTGTGTATGACAGAGAATGACAGAACTTGGCATTAGTAAAATGCAAAAACCCCCAAACAAATCCCCCAGTGTTTTCAATTTAATTTTATTGTGTGTTTTTCTGTTTGAGGCTCATTTATGAACGCTGACACTTTTTCTGGGGAAAGCCATAAGCAGGGAGTGTACTACAAATGGGACAATTTTTTATTTTAAATTATTTCGAGCTGTTGGATTATAATTTGTTAAAACAAACAATAGCTTACTGCTCCACAATTGAATGCAAAGATATTACTGAACTCAGCTAAAATCAAGTAATCTTTTAGTTTCCATTCTCTCTAAAGTGTATTACACAGCAATGTCACCAAATGACAAATTGCAGGATGAACATAAAAGCAGTGCCTTCAAAAATACAATAGTTATACAAGCCATCTATTGTTAATGAAGAATATAATGCAATTTGTCTGTCTGTAACACAATTATGCAAATCAAAGCTGGGACTATCCTTAAATCTCTCCACATTCCAAGTGATTAAAATGAGATAATTTATCACAAAGAATATTACTGATCATGTTTATGAGTTGCACATTAATCCTATTACTATAATGTATCTTTCTCATAATGTAATGGATTTGTGCAATCTAACAGAAAATGACTTTTATACTACCCACAATTACAAAAATATCTAAAGCATATCCATTGCACCATAATAGCATATGTCTGCAACTGTACAACAAACCTATTAAAATAAACAAAGTTTATGAATGTAACCTTCATACCAATAGAGACAATGGTAAATTTAATTTTATGGTGTTCATTATTTCAACAACTCCATATGTGATAAACATGGCAAGTAAATTATTTTTGTCTCCTGTACTTTGGTTTTATGAAAGAGTCACATGATATTGGAGACTGATTAGCTTTACTCAAACCTGAAAGTTCGTACAATAAAATTTGGGTCATATCTCTGGGACATACAGTCTTTTAAAGGTGTTAGCAATTCAGTGTGTTTTTCTAATACTGGAGGATTTGTGCAAAGTCCTTTTGTCTTTGATAATTAACCAATTGTGATCAGTGCTTGAATTACAGAGGGGGCAGAGGGGATCCTGCCCCCTTAGCTTTTGTGATGGACCCCTTAGCTTTTGTGATGGACCCCTTAATTTTAGAAGGTTATGGAGGGGGGCACGGAAGGGTGGATGCCATGCTGGTTTTCATTAGAAAATGAACCAGTAAAACTCCTATATTATAATGCCCTTACAGATCTACAGTGCAAACACACTTGGAATATTGTATACAGTTCTGCTCACTGCATCTCCAAAAAGGATATTGTAAAGCTGGAAAATGTGCAGGAAAGGGCAACTAAAATGACCAGGGGGTTGGAGCAACTCCCCTACGAGGAATGGTTACAACATTTAGGGCTTTCTAGTGTTTTTTTTAAAAAATGTGAGTGGTGGTGGTGGGGTGGGGGGACATGACAGAGGTGTATAAAATCACACATGGAGTGGAAAAGGAGAGGTTTTTCTCTGTCTCTCATATTAGAACCATGGGCTATCAAATGAAGCTGAATAATGGGAGATTCAGGACAGGCAAAACGAACTACTTCTTTACACAGTGGGCATTGAAATGATGGAATGTGCTGCTACAAGATGCAGTGATGGCCACCAACTTAGGTGACTTTGAAAGGGAATTAGTCAAATTTATGGAGGATAAGGCTATTAATGGCTACTAGTCACGATGAATATATGCTACTTCTAGCATCAGAAGCAGGCAGCCTCTGAATGCCAGTCGCTAGTGAACAACAGCAGGAAGTTGCTATTGCACTCATGTCCTGCTCGTGGTTTTCCCAGAGGAATCTGGTTGGCTACTATGGAAAACAGCATGTTGGACTAGTTAGGCCTTTGGTCTGATCCAGCAGGGCTGTTCTTATGCTGGCCTGTTCCACCATGTCCAGCCTGTGTGGCAAAATGCCTTTCCCCCCACAGATAACCTTTGAACATTTTCTTATTGGTGCACGTCGTAGATGTCCAGAAGCCAGTCTCAATCAGCCTTTCAGAGTAGGGTTTATTTAGATGACATCAACTTAATTCAGCAAAGAGTTTGTTGTTGTTTTATTATATTTCTATACTGCCTTTCTGAACCCAACCAAGGTGGTTTACAAAAAGTTCAGAAAATAAAACAAAAACATGATCAAATAAAAACATAATAAGCATTGTGTTTTGTTATTCCTGTGGCTAGCTGGGAGAGCATGCATATCATGTCATATATGTAGCTAGGTAAGAATTACCCAGAAGATCCCTTCCATTCCTGGAAGCATATGAGTAGGCTGACAATAATTTTATATGATATTTCACACGTGAGAGAGGTGAGAGGCAGGAGCACAGCATGCAGAACCTCAGCAAATTCCAGGAAGAGGTGCCAAACAGCCAGAAAATCTATGGTATTCACTTATTCATACACTGCTTTTTTCGATGTCCTGGATCTTTCCCAGACATGGACAAATCCCAGGTGAGAACTCTGCTTTCCAGCTACATACCTCTTACTTATTTAGCAGCCATCAGTAGGTGCAAGACTAATTTCTTGTGAAGGAACTGTTAATGTTCACTGAATTGAGTAATGGCAGTGCCTAGTCTCTTGGCAACTACATGCCTGTAATGGCAGTGCCTAGTCTCTTGGCATCTACAGATGACCACACAGAGAGCAAACGAGCCCATTATCAGCACCAAGGCCAGCATGGGCAGGCCAAGGCCCACCCAGGTTGACTGTGCTTGACACATCATCTTTTTAGATTGTGAGCCTGAGGGAAGGGACTATCTGATTGTTGATTTTTGTAAGCCACTCTGGGAGTCTTTTGACTGAAGAGTGGGATATAAATGCTTTGAATTTCTTTTTTTTCTTTTATATATATATATATATATATATATATATATATATATAGTCAAGGTCTGGCCAGGTATATTCATGGTTAGAGGTATTCATTTTATTATTTTTACTAATATATATTATTTTTCCTACAATGAAATGTGCTTATTTCTAACTAAATGTGTTAGCATCAGGACAGCAGAAGCAAACTCCTTTTTTCCTGTATTCATTGTGGTGCAGTGATTTAAGTGAGTTTAAAATGCTAAACAGTACATACTCAAAATGTATGTTTGTGTGTGTTTTAAAAAAAATCAGGATTGGCAAACAGTTTATTTTTATTGCTCTAACATATTAGGCATCTAGAAGCAGTTGTAAAGCATGGAATGGTTAAGTAATGGGGGGGGGAGAAGAGAAATGTTAACTGTGTGCTTCACAACTGAACATGGCAGTCTAACCCTCCCTCCCACCCCAGACCATGAAGTCCAGGGTCTAAAATTACCTAGCTGCATCACTACATAGATAGGTGCAGTTTTGGTTACAGAGGGAGCAGAACTTACCTTTGAACTTTGGAAACAGAGGTAATGATAGTTATGCAGACCAAGAACTCTTTCATAAACACATAGTGCTGATGTAGTCAATCTTGGGCATCATTCTACATTTTCCCTGAGTGGTTGTTTGAGATCAATCAGTCCCCCACTCTATGTTCACTTGGGTCAAGAATATGCAACATGAGTGTGAAGGTTTGAGGCCTACAGAGGCAAAGGGGGAAAAGGTCAGGCTTAGAGGCTTGGAGTCTTTTGTTAGTCCCTGAGAGGAGTAGTTTCATTTCCCCAGTTAGGTTTTATTTCTTCAGGTTTGAAGCAGTACTACTTTCAGTTTGGAGGAGGAGGGTATAAAAAGAGAGTGAGAGACCCAGTAAGAACAGAGCTGGGGTGACCAAAGCCTGAAGAGGGAGCAAGAAGAAACAGCCTGGAGAAGTCTAGGTACAGCTAGTGTAAAGGAACTTGTGTTTTGCTACTTTAATTTTCTCATAATGCCTTTTGTATCTCTCAGCTCTATTGTGTAAATGCCTTTAGTTGTGATTTGCTTGCTTTAATTTACTAGCAAACTGTTGTGGTTAAACCCTATGTCTAGAGTGTCAATCACACCACATTTATAGCCTAAACCCCATGTTATTGGAAAGGGGAAGGTAAAAGAAGGAATGTGGGACTCTTAAGGAGGCAAGAGATCATTCAGGAGTTACTCAAGGGTCAATGGTCAATGGTAGAACAATGATAACTATACTGGGCTAATATTATGAGACAGGACTGTATACATGGTCACAGATTTAGGTGCTCAGTAACTAGACACCGTACAGATTTAGGCTACAATCCTATGTACACATTTCTGTCAATAAGCTCGTTTTAGATGTAAGCTGAGTAAGCATGCATAAGGTTGTGTTTCTGGTTTCTTCTAAATGCCACCTGAAACATTTGGTTACAGAATTGAATGGTGGCCACCAAACCATTTAAAAATTGCACAGAGCAGCTCTTTTTGTTGCTCACAATTGTTACCCTGCAGTCTGCAAGCTGGAATATATAAAAAAGCATCGGCTTTATCAAGGGGCTCATAATGCAAACTAAATGGAGAGCTTGAATAGCTGCCACAGAAATATACGTAAGCAAACATAGGTATATTAGTGTTATCAGTGTTTCCCCTGGCAGGTTTTCTGTGCCTATATATATATATTGCAAGAGGAAAAAAGGTGGGATATATAAATGCAATCAATCAATCAATCAATCAATCAATCAATGTGTGTGTGTGTGTGTATGCTTGCATGTGTATACACACATGGATGTTTTCAACTTATACCCTGTCAACATTAGCACAATATCAAAATAAAACATCAGATCTATAAAATATATGTGGCTGCAATGTGAGAAGCAGAAATTCAGTAGATCTTCACTTGCTACCCAACTGTTAAAGGCACAGAAGCTCTTCTGGGGTGTGGGATGGGGAGGGAAATCCTCAACCATATGGCAATCCTAAGCCATAATGTATAACCTCTTGCACCCGTTGCTTTGTATAGCCAAAGTTTAGGAACCAGTTTCATCACAACTACCCATGTGTAGTCATGCACGAGCAGAAATAAACTAGCGTGCTGGCTCCTTCCCACCCACTCCCACTGAGCTCAACAACCCAGGGTCACTTTGTCCCTGGATTGTTGATTGTGATGTCCAAACCTAGAATTGTGGGTTGCTGGGAGAGAGACAACCCAGAGTTCTAACTCAAGAACAAACTATGGGTTACAATTCTGGGTTGTCCCTCCCCCAGCAACACACAGTTCTGGGTTTGGATGTCCTGATCAACGATCCAGGCATGGGACAACCGTACATTGTTTAGCTCCACAGACTATGAATTATGCGAAGGTTGTTTAACCCTTGCATAACCCACCTTGCCAGGTCCGCAAAACATGACAAAAAACCCCTGAGCAGGCAGGGTTTGCGTACTCAAAATAGTGGCCGCATGTCTGCACATACTGCATACTGTTAAATAACCCATGGTGGGCTGTCATGTGAACAGCCGCAATACCATGCATACCATACTGAATCATTTGGGGAGCAGCTATGGCCCTCAGAGGCAGAGACATGAGCTGAGGATGGGGACTCATCCAAAATATTTCCCACCCTGCCATTCATTCCCTCAGCTTTCTGTCACAGCATATTTGTATGTAATATTAAATACATATCTTTGTTCCCCTATTTGTGTTTATGCTACCTCTTTGCTCCCCAAGCTAGTTTTCTGGAGTCACCCCTGACTGAAAACTAGAATAGATTTTTTTTCTGCTGTGGGACAGCCTGCCTTCTGGAAATATATTTATTTTATTGATTTCTAAAATTTATTAGTCCCCCTATAGCTGAAAGCTCTCAAGGCAACATACAATAAAAACAAAGATAAAATCCAAGATCCATGCTAAAGAACAGAACCAGCACAGCAAACAATCAATTAAAAGCAGCAGAGGCTAGAAGCAGGCATCAGAGGAACTAAAAGTATAAAGTTTACAGGTACAACCCTATGTGTCTTTAGACAGGCATGCTGGCTGGGACTTGTAGGACTTTTTTCCTGTCTAAACATGCATAGGACTGCACCCTCAATGACTTAAGACACAGCATAATAGTAGAGAGATGGAGGATTAAAAGGCCTGAGAGAATAAAAAATATTGTTGCCTGATACTGGAAGGATAACAAAGTAGGTGCCAGGTGAACCACTCTGGGAGTGGTTTTCCATAACTGGTGGGCAGCTCCTGAGTAGCTATCTACTGTATCTCAGCCTGGGAGGCCAGTTGGATCAGGGCCTCTATCTCAGGGCTTTGGTAGGAAAAGATTAGCAGCCTTCCTCAACTTGGTTCCCTCCAGATGTGTTGGATCACAACTCCCACAACTGCCAGCCAATGGCCATGCTGGCTGACAATTATGGAAGTTGTGGTCCAACAGATTTGGAAGGAACCAGGTTGAAGAAGGCTGGATTAGAGAGTGAGGTGGTAGCAAGCCAGTATTTCCCTTGGTCAGTTCAAGGTCCACACACCTTCCTGTCTGAGATCCTTTTCATTTGGCACAGTGTAGGCTGGGACTGGGTGGGACTTCAGCCATGTTTTAATATAGTGGTATATGGCCAAGAATTATGAAGTCTTTATAGATGGTTATTTTCCACTCCAAATGCCCAGCAGTTTGAGGCAGAGGATACTCCTGATTGGCATTATCTAATTGGAGGATCTCAAATTAGAAAGGTTTCCATTCCAAAACAGTTCTTGATGAGCAGGCAGCGCTCCCTTGCTGATGGCCCTAGCAAGCCTGTTTTCCATCTAGGACTTGGAACTTGAAATAAAGATATTGATGCTTATCTGTCTATATTTTGTGTGTGAATACCATGTCACTGAATTTTGCATGCTCAAGAATTGGCCACACAGAAATTTTTCCTATGAGGCTGGTCTGGAACATATACCTCAGATTGTATGATAATTTCAATAAATACATTTTTAAAAGCTCAATGATCCAATGCTTTCCACGTGCATTAGAAGCTCTCTAATATAATGGCCCTAAAGTGGAAGCTTGCAATATTTGGCAGCTATCAGAATGTAAAAGGGTTAAATGATAGTGCAGATCAGCATTTTAGTGTAAGCCTTCTGCAACCAAGCAGATACTCTTAGAAAAGGAGCAGGCACAACATAAATATTTCCTATTATGGATAAACTAAAGTCACAATGGAATCTGTCATGCTTGTGCTATGAGAGATGGACATTATTTCTAAGCTGCTGCCATGCTGGCACCTGAATGGAGTTTATATTTTGTTTATGGAGCTGAATCAGAAATTGCAGCTTCTTCTTTTTTTGTATTTTATTTTCATTCTTAGGAGGGAGGGAAAGGAGGGGGAGAAGAGAGGCCCAGCATGTGTAATTCTTTTCCGTGGAAGCTTGAAATGGCCGCAGAGGCAGCTCAATATTCCATTTATTTTATTTATAAAAGAAATTCAAAGCCTGAAAAGATGAAGTAATTGACTTACTGGGATGACAGTTAAACCCACTAAATTTAATCTTATCCTCTCAAGTACAACATATCACGCTTACAAATTATCACCCAGCACCAGACAGCCTTGCTCTCTTCACCTAATCCAAATGGAAATGAAGCCCTCTGTTATTGTATTATCTGACTTCACTATCAGCATTAATCCGGCTTAACTCACTTAATGATGCCACTTGTGGCACTCTGAAGGCAGCAAAGAAGTCTATAAACTACTTCCATTAAAATGCAAATCTGGCCCACAGAGAAAATAAGTGACACAAAAGTCAGAGAATTCGGCCTTACGCTGTATTACCCGCTTGCCTCGCAGAACTGATACAAGTATAATAACTGATGCTGTGATTATTATTCTGGCTGTGGATTTCCAATGAAAGGGAGCCAGTCTACCACAGAACGTCACAAAAGTGCTTCAACAAGCCAGGGTATTTAATTTCTGAAGAGATTTCTATTTTTTTGTGGTCAGGAAATGAACAAATACTTATCAACGTACAAAAATGACAGGAGGTGGGGGAGAAACCCTTCTGCTATCTTAAATCTTCCTGCCAGGTTTTTCGTACTGATATTATTTGCACCCCTATAACACAGGAAATGAAAATTTTCTATGCCTTTTGCATCGTTACTGGCTGCATCTTAAAATCCTCTGGCAACAGTCTTGCTTCGTGCCCTCTGTTTGCCAACCTTGCCACTTTTTTTTTCTTTGAACCATCAGAATACTTTTGCAGACTGACAGACTGGATGGGGGGCTACATTGTCAGCACAAAGGAGAGGTACTCATTTATTGCAAGGGATGGTCAGCCTTTCCCAACCTAGGGTAGCATCCAATGTTAGTTCTAGGTAGATTAGTCCTGTTGAAATGAACGAGGCTTACGTTAGTCATGACTAACTTAAGTCTCATTCATTTCAAAGGGTCTACTCTACATAGGACTAACATTGGATGCTACCCTTGGTGTCCTCCAGCTGTTTTGGAATTCAAAACCTCAATGGCCAGGAATCCTGGGAGTTGCATGTCAAAATATCTGGAGGGCACCAGGTTGGGGAAGGCTAATATAGGTAGATGGAAGGACCTGCCTTAACCCGGCATCAAAACATTGGGCCCAACTACTGCCGCCTTCCCCAACCTGGTGCCCTCCAGATGTTTTAGATTACAGCTTTCATCATCCCTAACCCTTGGCCTTGCTGCCTGGCAGGCACTGATGGCAGTTGATGTCCAAACATCTGAAAGACACCAGGTTGGGGATGGCTGAACTAGCCCACTCTTATCGGCTTTGATGAGCAGTAGCTCGCCAAGGTATCATGCAGAGGATCCTCCCAGCTCTGAGACCTGGGATCTTCTGCAACTAGAGATATCAGGAATTGGATTTTGTGCCCTTCTGCATCCAAAGCAGAAGCTGTACCACTGAGCCAGGGCCCCTCGCCTCATGGTGGCATTCAAACCAGCCTTCCTGACCTCCTTGCACCAGCGTAGAGCCTGGAGCCCAGCCCCCCTTGGGGATGCCACACAAGCACAGCCACAAGTATGGCTGCCAACCTTTGAACGAGCCCCTTTAATAGCAGTTATATCTGCAGCAACAAGCTGAGGGTAACGGTTAGCCCCATACAAGTCAATTCTCTGTTAGAGGTGCAGGAGCAGAGATCCATTTTTCATCATCCCAGCACATTTACACAGTGGGCCAATAATTTGGTTATGTTGTTCATATTGATATTTCCCATTTATGCATGAAATTAAATGAAATTAATTGATGACATTAAAGAGAAAATTAATAAATGCAGTTATACTATGCTATTTATTGGCATGAGATGTGTTTGAGAGACTAGTTTCTCGCAGTCAGTTTGCCAAAATCAGTGATGATGGGCTGCGACTAAGTTCCCAGGAGACTTTCAGCCCTTTTGGTCATAGGCTTCTTTTTTAGAATATTGACTGTAGAGCTGAAGCAAAATTTCTCCTAAATATTTTCCTCCACAGATGGTGATGTCTGGTGCTCTCCAGATATTCATTGCATGCAGAAATATTTGCAAGTAAAATATCCATATTTGATATCCTAGGATATTTGATGTCAATATCTGATCATTTACAGTTGATATTTAACAGGATTTGATTGCCGACAGCTTATGAGATTTATATTTGGTGCCTTCCCAGACAATCAAGAGATACTAAGTCTAAAGTGTTTGAATTTTCAGTAGGGCTGAGGTGACACAACTCACCTTTTTTGTGTATTCATTTTTAGGCCTCATATTGATGGGGAGAACTCCCCCTAGCTGTTTTGGGAGTGAGCTTGGAAAGAATACATTATTTCTCCCAAACTCAGGTTTATTCCATTCTGAAACCAGTCTGGACCTGCTAGCACTCCTGGTAATTTCATGGGGTGCATAAGAGGGCCTGATCTGTTCTCTAAAGCCTTCTCCTTCCCACCCATCTACCATTGGTATGTTTGTTCTGCCTCCCCTCCTTTTCCACCTCCCATTTGCCTTTGTTGATGCTCTTGTGGTGGCAGCAGGGAAGTGGAGGTCAGGAAGGAGCTCTCTCTCCCTTCTTTGTCATCTGGCACACTGCTGTGTCTCTTTGCCCCTAGCATGGTTCTCTCCCTTTCTCCATCCCCGCACCCACCCGCTGACTGGAGCAGCAACAGAGACAAGTGAGGGGGTGGGTGGGAAAGAGATGGAGAAGAAGGTTGGGAAGGAGGCATATGAGTGGGAGGCAGCCAGGAGGGAAGACTAAAGGCCTTGTAAAATTCAAGATACTAGAGAAGAACTTCTGGTTCCTTAATGTCAGCCTTGTTTCTGAAGTGAGCATTAACAGCTGGCAAAATGAATAATTGCAAGAGCATCTCTTGTTGTTGTTGTTGTTGTTCAGTCGTTCAGTCGTGTACGACTCTTCGTGACCCGATGGACCATAGCACACCAGGCCTTCCTGTCTTGCGCTCTCTCCCGGAGTGTGCTCAAGTTCATATTCATTGCATCGGTGATGCTATCTAGCCATCTCATCCTCTGCCGTCCCCTTCTCCTTTTGCCTTCAGTCTTTCCTAGGGATGTATGAAAGTCACTTACCTTTTCGCAGCTTGGCTTCGCGGTGGGGGGGAGGTGCTTCACTTCTCCCCCCGAAGTTCAGGCGAGGGGGGGGAGGCGTCCCACCTCGCCCGGCCGAATTCAGGCCGGGGAGAAGCGCCCCGTCTCCCCGGCCGCGAAACAAAAAGTAAAAAAAAAAAAAAGACCCCGTGATAGGCTACGTGATGATTTACGTAGCCTATCACAGCTAGATTTCCAATGTCAGCCATGATAGGCTACGTAAATCGTCACGTAGCCTATCATGGGTGACTTTGGAAAAAAAAAAAAGCGCGTACGCAAATGGCGGCACCCATGGGGTGCCGCCATTTGCGTTCCTTATTTTGGCACGTCTAGTCTACGTAAAGACTTACGTAGACTACAGCGAAAATAAGGGCAACGCAAATAGCGTGCCCTTATTTTCGCCGTAGTCTATGTAAATCTTTACGTAGACTAGACGTGCCAAAATAAGGAATGCAAATGGCGGCGCCCCATGGGTGCCGCCATTTGCGTATGCGCTTTTTTTTTTCTTCCCAAAGTCACCCGTGATAGGCTACATGACGATTTACGTAGCCTATCATGGCTGACATTGGAAATCTAGCCGTGATAGGCAACGTAAATCGTTACGTAGCCTATCACGGTTTTTTTTTTTTTTTACTTTAGTTTTTTTTTTTTTTGCAATGGCGGCGGCAGCAGCCGGTCGGGAGACCGGCCACTGCCCCCGCCCGCGCCGAACCGCCGCCGAGAGGGACATTCGCTGAAGGTAAGTCCCGTCCCGGGGGGGCAGGGGGCCGGCGGAGAATTTCCCAACCAACTTCGGGGGGCCGAATGCGTCAGCGCTCGGCCTCCCGAAGATTCGGGGAGAAATTCTCTGCCATCCCTATCTTTCCCAGCATCAGGGTCTTTTCCAGAGAGTTTTCTCTTCGCATTAGGTGTCCAAAATATTTGAGCTTCAGTTTCAGTATCTGTCCTTCCAATGAGCACTCAGGGTTGATTTCCTTTAGGATTGACTGATTTGACCGCCTTGCAGTCCAGGGGACTTGTAAGAGCCTTCTCCAGCACCACAGTTTGAAAGTATCAATTCTTCGGCCTTCCTTATAGTCCAGCTCTCACAGCCATACATTACTACTGGGAAAACCATAGCTTTGATTAGACGGACCTTTGTCAGCAAGGTGATGTCTCTGCTTCTTACTATGCTGTCTAGGTTGGCCATAGCTTTCCTCCCAAGGAGCAAGCGTCTTTTAATTTCATGGCTACAGTCACCGTCTGCGGTGATCTTGGAGCCCAAGAAAGTAAAATCTGTCACTGCTTCCATTTCTTCCCCTTCTATATGCCAGGAAGTGATAGGGCCAGATGCCATGATCTTAGTTTTTTTAATGTTGAGTTTCAAACCAGCTTTTGCACTCTTCTCTTTCACCCTCAACAAGAGGCTCTTGAGATCCTCTTCGCTTTCTGCCATTAGGGTGGTATCGTCTGCATATCGGAGGTTGTTAATAATTCTCCCAGCAATCTTAATTCTGACCTGTGATTCATCCAACCTGGCATTTCTCATGATGTACTCTGTATATAAGTTAAATAAGCAGGGTGACAATATGCAGCCTTGTCGTACTCCTTTCCCAATTTTGAACCACTCAGTTGTTCCATGTCTGGTTCTCAATTTGCTTCTTGACCCTCGTACAAGTTTCTCAGGAGACAGGTAAGGTGGTCTGGTACTCCCATCACTTTAAGAATTTGCCACATTTTGTTGTGATCCACACAATCAAAGGCTTTAGTGTAGTCAATGAAGCAGAAATAGACCTTTTTCTGGAATTCTCTTGCTTTATCCATTATCCAGCGAATGTTGGCGATTTGATCTCTAGTTCCTCTGCCTCTTCGAAACCCAGCTTGTACTTCCGGTAGAGCATCTCTACACCAGCCTAAATCCTGCATTTAAAACAGGGCTTTCTCATAGAATGATAGGGTTGGAAGGGACCTACAAGACCATTGAGTCCAACCCCCTGCTTAGTGCAAGAAGCCTGATTCCCAGGTGGTCTCCCATCCAAGTACTAACCAGGGCTGACCCTGCTTAGCTTCTGTGATCAGATGAGATCGGGTGCATGTTGCACAGCTACAAGTTTTATATTCTGCTTCTGTTTTAAATGCAGGATCACAATGTACATGCGTTCCCTTCCCCCCCCCTTTACCCCTTACCTGAGTCTTCCATATGCTTCATTGGTCCAGCTGCTCTTGTTGTGGCTTTTCCTCTTTTCATGGAGGGAACTCAAGCGGAACTCAAGTGCTGTAATTTGATAGCTCATTATCCCTGATCTTTTAAACAATGGAATAAAGGTCATTTAGTGTGAGAGATGCGCTGGAGGTTCACGACATCATCTAAAGGACCTGCAAACTTCCGCGAGTGACTAATCTCAGTAGCAGGATAAAAGCTCCATCTGAAGAAGCCCTAAGTCTAGAAATATGAATTTCACCATCACCAGCACTTGTTGTGAACATGTTCATGTAGCTTTGATACTGTTCTCAGCCATTTTCTTTCCTTCCTTGCCCAACTTCTCCATCTCATTTGGCCCACATCTGCCATTTACGCTCAACAGCATGGGATGCCCGGGGTCCCTATGCACCAGGGATCCCAGTTTGCACAGCAGCATGGGGGCTAAGCCAGGAAGGCTCTGAAGGAGGAGGTCCGAGGCTGCGGCCAGCTGCTTATGGCCACGCCTCCTGCAGCCCAAGCAGTGGCACTGGCTGGGCTTGTGGGAGGTGGGGCTAAAGGGGCGACCTGGAGGGACGAATTTTCCCCTGGTCCACTCTTCAGCTACTTCAAGAGGCTGTGGCTTAGATCTCCTCCCCACTCTGCTGCCTCCGACTTGCCCAACCTATCCTGCCCTAAGTAAAGTTGCCCTATTGCTATGGACTGCTGTCAGCCACCCGCTGACGGGGCTGGGAAGGAATTTTATTTGGGGACCAATTGGCTCATTCCACAGGGTTTTCGCATTCCTCCTAGCAATGTAAGTTTGTTGAAAGGTCAGTTCTTAAGCATCATTGTAACAACTTTAGTGTGGATGGCATTAGGCTGGATCCAAGTCAAGAGGAAAGGGGGTACACAACCCACTCCCCAGTGGAAGGGGATCCCTGGGGGTGGGCCACAGGGCTCCAGCCCAGCTCTGGGGCTGGCATGCCAGTGCCACTCCCAGTGGAGCGGGGGGGGGGGGACATGTGAATGGTCCACACCGTGGCATGGTCAACCTCATGCTCTGGCTAAAACCTCCCCTTTAGGGCCACCCAGCACTTGGGCTGGGATGTGAATCAGTCAGTAGGCAGGCCAGCTGATGATCAGATCCAGCCCCATACCACATCAAACTCTACACTTTAACCAGTAAAGTTGTGGCCAGTTTATAACCCAATATTGTTTCTGTGTGGTTATTGGTAGACCTTCCTGGACAGCCACCCAATAAGCACTCCGGATGCAATTGCTCGATGACATCAGAATGCTATGTGAACAGAGCTTTTCCTGAAGCCTCCCACCTCAGATTACATACCAGCGACAACAGAAATGGGGAGAAGGACTCCATTAGAGGCCTGAAGGTTGCAGCAGAATTTTGGGCCTCAGATGCATGCTGGGTAAGGACCATGGAAACTATTGGTTCCTCCCCCAACCTGATGGTTCCTGGCAGCCTTACCAGTCTGCCCTTGGGTCTGGTGGTGCTGCTGCTGAATGCCAGGTCGGCCCAAAATAAGACCTCCCTCATCCATGATTTGATTGTGGATGAGGGGGCTGACCTGGCATGTATTACTGAGACCTGGGTGGGGGAACTGGGAGGGGTCACTCTCTCCCAGCTGTGCCCTCCTGGGTACTCGGTGCAGCACCAACACCGACTTGAGGGTCGGGGAGGGGGGGTTGCCGTGGTCTATAGGAATTCAATCTCCCTCTCCAGGCTTCCTGCTCATTCGAGTGCAGATCTTGAGTGTTTGTACCTTATGTTGGGTACCCGGGACAGATTAGGGATTCTGTTGGTGTACCGCCCACCCCGCTGCCCATCAGACTCCCTGTCTGAGCTGACGGAGGTGGTCTCGGACTTGGTGTTGAGGACCCCCAGGATGATGGTCCTGGGGGATCTCAACTTCCATGCCGAGGCCGCTGTATCCAGGGCGGCTCAGGACTTCATGGCCGCCATGACAACCATGGGGCTGTCCCAACATGTCATCGGCCCAACGCATATAAAAGGACACACGCTTGATCTGGTTTTCTCGACTGGGCAGGTGGATGGTGATCTGAAAGTGGAGGAATTAACATCTGTCCCTTTGTCATGGTCAGATCACTTCCTGCTGAGGTTTAGACTCCTGGCGGCCTTTCCCCTCTGCAAGGGTGGGGGACCTATTAAAATGGTCCGCCCCCGGAGATTAATGGATTCCGATGGATTCCAGAGGGCTCTGGGAGATTTTCCTGCTGGTATGGCTGGTGCTCCTGTCGAAGCCCAGGTCGCTCTGTGGAATGCAGAGATGACTCGGGCGGTTGACACGATCGCGCCCAAGCGCCCTCTCCCTCTGAGCAGAGCCCAGCCAGCTCCTTGGTATACACCTGAGCTGAGGGCAATGAAGCAAGAGGGGAGACGGCTAGAACGCAGGTGGAGGAAAACTTGTGCTGAGTCTGACCGAACACAGGTAAGAGCCCACTATCGAGCCTACTCTGTGGCGGTGAGGGTGGCAAAGAGGCAGTTCTTTTCCACCAGCATTGCATCTTCTCAGTGTCGTCCAGCGGAGCTTTTCCGAGTGGTTCACGGCCTGTTACATTCTGGGCCAGGGAGAGAGATGGTGGAACCCTCGGTAGCACGCTGTGACACGTTTGCGCGGCACTTTGAGGATAAAGTCGCTCAGATTCGTCATGAATTGGACACCACCATTAATGCAGTTCCATTGGTAGAGGTGTTCAGAGCACCGTCTGGTCCAGTTTTATTGGATGAGTTTCAGTTACTGAGGCCTGAGGATGAGGACAAGGTGCTTGGCCAAGTCCGATCAACCACTTGTGTGCTTGACCCTTGCCCTTCATGGCTTATTAAATCAAACAAGGAGGGGTTGTCCGGCTGGGTCCAGGAGGTTGTAAATTTCTCCTTGAGAGAGGGAGTGGTGCCTGCTGCTTTAAAAGAGGCAGTAACTAGACCACTCCTGAAAAAACCTAACCTGGACCCAGAGGATGTTAACAATTATAGGCCAGTGGCCAACATCCCCTTCCTGGGCAAGGTGCTTGAGCGGGTGGTTGTAGGACAGCTCCAGGCACGCTTGAATGAAACGGATTATCTAGATCCATTTCAGTCGGGCTTCAGGCCTGGTTTTGGAATGGAAACTGCCTTGGTCGCCCTGTGGGATGACCTCTGCCGGGAGAGGGACAGGGGGAGTGCGACCCTGTTGATTCTCCTGGACCTCTCAGTGGCTTTCGATACCATCGACCATGGTATCCTTCTGGATAGGTTGTCTGGGTTGGGAGTTGGAGGCACTGCACTACAGTGGTTCCGCTCCTACTAGGATGGCCGATTCCAGAAGGTGGTGCTGGGGGATGATTGCTCTGTGCCATGGCAATTGTGCCATGGGGTTCCACAGGGCTCTATTTTATTCCCCATGCTGTTTAACATCTACATGAAACCGCTGGGGGAGGTTATCCGGAGGTGTGGGCTGAGGTGCCATCAATATGCGGATGACACCCAGCTCTACCTCTCTTTCTCATCAAAACCAGGTGAGGCAGTGGCTGTTCTGAACCAGAGCCTGGGCACGGTAATGGACTGGATGAGGGCTAATAAACTGAAACTCAATCCAGACAAGACGGAGGTACTGTTAGTGGGTGGTTCGTCTGCCCGGCTAGGTGATATTCAACCTGTTCTGGAGGGGGTTGCACTCCCCCTAAAGGATCAGGTTCATAGTTTGGGGGTGCTCTTGGATCCAGAACTGTCACTTGAGTTACAGGTGAACTCAGTGGCACGGAGCACTTTTTATCAGCTTAGGCTGGTATACCAACTACGCCCTTATCTGGACAGAGATAGCCTAGCTACAGTTATCCATGCTCTGATAACTTCTCGTCTGGATTACTGCAATGCGTTATACGTGGGGCTGCCTTTGAAAACGGTCCAGAAACTTCAGCTGGTCCAAAATAGGGCAGCAAGATTGTTAACAGGGACTGGCCTGCGAGCTCATATTATGCCAGTACTTTTCCAGCTGCACTGGCTGCCAGTCCATTTCCGGGCCCAATTCAAAGTGCTGGTGTTAACATTCAAAGCCCTTAACGGCTTGGAGCCAGGTTACCTGAAGGATCGCCTCCTCCCATATGTGCCTGCCCGGACCTTAAGATCATCATCAGCGGCCCTTCTCCGTGAGCCCCTGCCAAAGGAAGTGAGGCGGGTGGCTACTAGGAGGAGGGCTTTTTCTGTTGTGGCACCCCGGCTCTGGAATGAGCTCCCTAGTGAGGTTCGCCTGGCGCCTACATTGTACTCCTTTCGGAGCCAGGTGAAGACCTTTTTATTTTCCCAGGCATTTTAGCTTTCTAAATTTTTATCTTTGCTATTTTAAATCTGTATTTTAAACTCCTGTACTGCTGCTAGATTTTATTGTGGTTGTATTGTTATATTGTGGTTTTAATGTTCTATATATTTTAAATTGTTTTATTGTGTGTTGTTTGGTTTTAGTTTTTGTGAACTGCCCAGAGAGCTTCGGCTATTGGGCGGTATAGAAATGAAATAAATAAAATAAAATAAAATAAATAATATAGTTCCCAGCTTCACCAGATGCAGCATGGTTTGCTGCAATTGGAGTGCCTTCACTTGCCTTAGTCTGGCAGAAAGCAGGACATTTCTGCAACTGACAAGAAAAGCAGCTATTTCTACAGGCCGGGTTTAGCTGCAGTGGTGCAAAACTGCTGTGATTGTGCAAAAATGATGCAAAGCAGCATCTTATGCCAGCTAAATAGTTGCCCTCCACAACCCAAACATTCACAATACAAAAAGCCACGTGCAACGTCGCCACGTATTGGAACGCTTAGTGACCTTGTCCCCAGCAGAGACACCTGCTGTGCCGTTCTACCAGCTAGGAAGGTTCAACACCCTATTTGTTATCGTACCAGTGTAGCAGCTCAAAGGATCTGGCATTTAGGGAGGCAACGTGCCCTGCTTTACAGTCAGTGATCCATTAGAAAGGGTGTCAGAAGACAGTATTCTATTTGGCATCCTCTCTTTGAAGGGCCACCCAGCCTAAGTCCAGCTTAATGATAAAGAACCATAAGAAGGGAGAGCAGGGACCTCGAAGCTGCTAATCTGCATTTCTGGGCAGCAGACTGAGCAGACGCACAAGTCACCTGGTTAGAGGGTGAAACCCAATTGTGTCCGTCCACTGATGGAATGGCATCTGTCAGTGCAGCGATTTCCCCCCTGCAGCCCCCCCCACTCCCTGAGAAATCCCTGGGGGGTTGGGTGACCCCCACAGAGCAGATTTTGAGGGCTGTGGGGGGGGAGGAGAGGGGGGGAGTCCTATTGCCTGAGTGGAAGCATGCTTGGGCAACACTGAATTCCACCTATAGCCTTCCCCACTATGATGGCATGCATTGTATTTCTGTTTATTTATTTTTTATTATTAAATTTATTAATCGCCCATCTGGCTGGTCACCCAGCCACTCTGGGCGATGTACAACATACAATAAAAACAGTTTAAAACAATAAAATTCTACAATAAAAACATTTTCTAAAATACCCTAACCCACCCCAAATGCCTGCCTGAACAACAATGTTTTTAATGCATGACGGAAGCTCATTAAAGAGGGGGCATGACGGAGTTCCCTAGGGAGGGAGTTCCACAGAGTGGGGGCCACCACAGAAAAGGCCCTCTCCCTCGTCCCCACCAGTCTAGCTGTCCTGGCTGATGGGACAGAGAGAAGGCCATCCGAGGCTGATCTTGTTAAGCGGCCTGTCTGGTGCTGCTGGAGGCGCTCCTTAAGATAGGCTGGGCCGGAACCATATAGGGTTTTAAAGGTCAAAAACAACACCTTGAATTTGGCCTGGAAAACAACTGGTAACCAGTGCAACTCCTTCAGCACTGGAGTGATGTGATCTCGCCGGTGGCTGCCTTTAATCAGGCGAGCTGCCGCGTTCTGTACCAGCTGCAGTTTCCAAACCGTCTTCAAGGGTAACCCCACGTAGAGTGCATTACAGTAGTCTAAACGAGAGGAGACCAGGGCATGTACTACCAATGGGAGCAGATGGTCGGGAAGGAAGGGGCGCAGCCGCCGTATCAGATGGAGTTGATACAGCGCTGTCCAGCTCACAGCTGACACCTGAGCCTCCATGGACAGCTGGGAGTCCAAAATGACCCCCAGACTGCAGACCTGGTCTTTCAAGGGTAGCCGTACCCCATTCAACACCAGGTCAACATCCCCCAGCCTCCTCTTGTCTCCCACCAAAAGTACCTCGGTCTTGTCAGGGTTCAGCTTCAGCCTATTCCTCCCCATCCAGCCACTCACCGTCTCCAGACATTTGTACAGGGATTCTACGGCCAACCTTGGTGAAGATTTAAACGAGAGGTAGAGCTGCGTGTCATCCACATATTGATGACACTGCACCCCAAACCTCCTGATGATAGCCCCCAGCAGCTTCACATAGATGTTAAATAGCATCGGGGAGAGGATGGAACCCTGTGTCACCCCACAAGTAAGTGGCCACGGGTCCGGAACCTCCTCTCCTAGTGCTACCCTCTGGTACCTGCTGGAGAGGAAGGACCGGAACCACCGCAATACGGTGTCCCCAATGCCCAACCCCTCCAGGCGGTCCAGAAGGATACCGTGGTCAACAGTATTGAAAGCCGCTGAGAGGTCGAGGAGAACAAGGAAGGAGCATTCACCCCTATCCAGAGCCCTCCTCATATCATCTACCAAGGCGACCAAGGCCGTTTCTGTCCCATGCCCAAGCCTGAAGCCCGACTGAAATGGGTCTAGATAATCAGTTTCTTCCAAGTGTGCCTTCAACTGCACCGCCACCACCCGCTCAATCACCTTGCCCAAAAATGGCAGATTTGAGACTGGGCGAAAGTTGTTCAGAACTTGAGGATCCAAGGAGGGCTTCTTTAAGAGCGGTCTTATCACTGCCTCCTTGAGGGCTGATGGCATCACTCCCTCCTCAAGGGAGGCGTTCACCACCGCCTTGATCCCCTCACCCAGTCTCTCTCTGCAGCCCATAATGAGCCAAGCTGGGCAAGGATCAAGTAAGCAGGTGGTCGGCCATACCGATGAAAGTACCTTGTCCACTTCATCAGGAGGAAGAAGCTGGAACTGATCCCACAAAACCGATTTGCCACAGGCCGCCTCTTGCTCACTAACTGTATCCACAGCGTGCAGAGTAACACACCTAATCTGATCAATTTTATCTGCAAAGTGCCTTGCCAAGGCCTCACAGGAGGCCTTAGAATGTTCCAGTGGTTCCGGAGCCACAGGACCAGCCAGGCTCCGGACCACTTGGAACAGCCTCCTGGGACAGCACTCTGCAGACATGATGGAGGCAGCATAATATTCCTTTTTTGCTGCCTTCACCGCCACGTGATAGGCTGAAGATACAGCTCTAACCTGTGTCTGATCGTCTTTGGAGCGAGACTTCCGCCACCGGCGCGCTAGCCATCTCACCTCCTGCTTCAGAGCTTGTAACCGTGGATTGAACCATGGTGCAGTCCGAGCCCTGTGTGGTGAGAGTAAGTGAGAGTAGCTATTATGTAGCTATGTACATAGCCTGGGGACGCTCCTGGACCCATCTTTGTTTCTAGAGACCCAGGTGACCCGAGTGGCTTGGAGCTCCCATTACCAGTTTTGGCTGGTGCGTCAACTGTGCCCATTCCTGGATAGGGATAGCCTCGCCACTGTGATCCACGCACTAGTAGCCTCACAATTAGACAACTGTCATGCACTTTATGCGGGGCTACCCCCTTGAGCATGTTTCAGAAGCTGCGGCTAGTGCTTCGTGTAGTAAGGATGCTTTGTGGAGCACCCAGATCTGCACATATTACACATGGGTTAAAAGAATGACACTGGCTGCCTATTAATTACTGAGCCATGTTCAAGGTTGTGATGTTGACATGCAAAGCCCTAAATGACTCAGCACCAGGATACTTAGCTGACTGTCTTCCCTTATATATACCCAGCTTACCACTGAGATCTTCTGAGGAGGCCTTACTGGTCATTCGACAGCATGGAATGTCACCAGATAGCAGTGCATAAGCAGGCCTTCTCAGTGGTGGCACCTACCCTTTGGAGCACTCTCTAACATGTGGTTTGAGAGGCAGAAATGGTGTCAAGTTTTAAACACCTCTGGAAAACAGACCTATTCACAATTTCACATAGGCTTTCCTTGACCTGTGAAGGAATCATTTGTTTTATTGTTACGAAGTTGTAATGTTGAAAAAAGTTATTAATGTTTTAATTGTGTATTATTTTTATCTTGTTTCTATATGGTTACATTGTATTGTAATGTGAACCACTTTCAATATATTAAGTGGCATAAATGTATTATAAATAATAAATACTGTATTATTTCTAAATGTGCACCTATCCATATAAACTAGCATATGCAAATGTTATGCAAATCAGTGTCCTTTTTTAGGTGATATGTAAGTGGCCATCCTTTGGGCATTTAATCAAAACTCATGGTATCCTGTGGGTGGTAGCTTGTTTTCATTTCTGAAATCAGGAAATAGCAGTCTTCTCTGTATTTTCATGAAAGGGAAACAAGCCCAATAAAAAATATTACCAGCAATATTCCCTTAACAGTGTCAGTATTTGGTCACGAATATCTGTACACAATGCAGCTTATGGAAGGACAAGGGCACAAGGGGATAATTATGAAGCATACTCCCTGGGATGTTTATGTTACAAATATCCATAGGTTATATTTGTGGATTTGAACAAGCTTTACATTCATAATGTATAAAAAAGAAGAAATATTTTTATGCCTTGCCTGAAGGAGAAGAAGAAAATCTCAGTTTAGGCGTAATTACAAATATGCATCAATTATGTAGCAGAACCAGGGAGGCAGTTTTGTCCCCTTCATTGAATATATGATGTTATTCATAATCATGCTAGTTTTCTCTTCAAGCTGCACACTAATGATGGAAATAACGAGGCTAAGCATATATGGCAGGAAATAAGGCCCACTGAACTCGGCACAACTTACTTCCAATTAAATATTACCAGGATGAGGTTGTTAAAATGATCTATTTTGATGGCTATATTTATTCTTCGCTCAACTCCTTTTGCAACATGGAGCCATGGTAGAGCAATATGGCCCAATCATAACTATGCGAAAGACTACACATTTTGTAGTATTTATGTAATCCAAATTCTGAAATATTTATTATATTAGGTTGCCCCCATGAAATCATGTACATCCTAATGCTGTTGTTCATGTGTTTAAATTGTCCTTAGCATCTATTTTAGTAATTATTGCTTCGTATGTGTCGTTATTTTTATTCCCCAAGAGCTATCTGCACGCAGAAACAAGTTTCTGAATGCATATTCCCCTTCTGGAAACAGTCCACATATTCAGTGAGCTAAACTGCTACCAATGGGAGGTAAAATTCAACTGTTTTATGGCTGCAATCCCTAGAGTTCCCAGCCCCTTTGATTGAGGGAAGTGGTTTCTCTCCCCGTCATCCCTGCAGTGTTAGCTGAGATTGCACCTTTGCTCACAAAATGCAAGCGGCATATAGCTAACGGTCTAGTTACAGCAAGGTTGTTGCTGCCCATGTAAAAGATTCAGGGCTAAGCCCCATAAAACACAAATCTGCATTAATTTTGCACATGCTAATTTATATCTGTGTAGACAAGTTTAGAAAGAATTACTAGAATTCATTTAAATTTCACAGAAGGCAAAGCCAGCCAGTTAATTTCTTATCCAAAACACCTGAAATCAATTATTTGCATCCCACTCCAGATCATCCCAAAGCAGGAGTTCCTCTTCAGTTACAATTAATTTGCAATGATGTGAAGAAATGCAAAAAAAGCGGGGGGGGGGGAGTGACCTGATTTGCATGATCATTGTCACCCATGGTGGCTTAAATTAGGCTCTGTGGTTTGCAGCACATGCTCAATGCCCACAGGTACCTGTTCTGGACCGTAACCCAACCACCACTTGTAGGTTGTCGTGTCATCAAAATCCAGTGAATGTGGGGTGTTGTTGTGGTTAACAAACCACCCACAACTCTAAAACAGCCCATGGGTTCTGGGTGGTTTGTTAATCACACCAACAACTCATCCGCACAGGGTTCAGATGACATGCCAACCTACAAGTGTGGGTTTGGTTACAGAATGGGTGCCCAGCATGTACCATAAAGTAAATCACCATGGGCAACAATGATCATGTGAACTTGGTCAGTCTCTGGTAGTTTTTTTCATGCTCCCCCGCCCCATTCTCTCATGCACCTATAAAAGGCAACATTTGCACCAAGATGGAATTTCAAAAATTTGAGTGTTAATCCAAAGGCAAACCAAGGGGTGAGTGACCCTGCAAGCAAGCAAGAAGACTAGGAAGGAGAATAAAGGGGGGGGGACTGAAAGTGAGGAACAGGCAGGTTTGGGGCTTAGGCAAGAGGGCGGGGATTGATAGAGCTAGGACTGGGAAGCATGGAAGAGAGAGAGGGAGCCTGGACAGAGAAAGGGGAAGAAGTGGCAGATGTGGGATGGTAAAAGGATGTCTCTCTCTTCCTCTCTCCCTCGCTTTCTCAGCTCTTCAGATTCTGGGTTGTCTCTCCATATGGTGGAGACTTGTGACTTTCCCCTAAACCCCAGCACGTATATATAGAGGCACACAGACAAAGACACACACAGATCAGGCAAGGAAGCCCCACACTAAGAACCACCTCTCTATGCACTACAATTCAGAGCAGGAAGACCCACAAAGATCAAGAGGAGCCATGTCACAAACATGCACACAAGACCAGAATCCAACAGAATCTATTGTAGGGGGGCTTGGAGGACCTCTGGGGAACTTTTGTTTAAACTTTCAGAAGGGCAGTAATTGCATTTATTCTCCACTGTGGAGGCTCCCCATGTGAGCCAGAATGCTGGAAAATCTGAGTTCTGGGTCACACGGAGAGCTTCCATGGATACAAAGCAATGAAACACAACAAGTCAGAGGGGCAGGGCAGGGCTGGAATGCTTTCTCTCATCATGTGTTTGCCCTATTCAGGTACAGAATGCCTGAATAGGGCCACAGTGGACATGCTATGTGAATGGATTACACCTGAAAAAAGAAGCAGCAGCAGTCTTGAAGGCACCTTTCCAGAGAACAATTGATTCATTGTCTAATTCAGGTCTATTAATTTATTGGGTTTGTTAGCTATTTCCATAAATCAGCCTTCTCCCACCTAATGGCTTCCACATGTGTCAGACTACAACTCCAAGCATGCACCAGCATGATGTTTGGGCATGATGGGAGCTGAAGTCAGACACGTCTGAATGGTACCATGTAGGGGATGGCTGCCCTATGTTTTGCCAAAATTACTAACTGTTCTGTACCTATTGAACCAATTGCTTCAGACAGGAAAACACTGGGAATAGATTAGCAATGTGAATGTACCTTCCAGGAGGCAAAGAAGCGTGCCACTTCAGAACAGTGTTAATACATTGCTACCTGGAAATCATCCTGGCATGTGATACTTATGGAACTGGAGCAGTGATTTCCCATGTAATAAATAATGCCAGACTGAAAAGAGTGGCCTATAGCTTTCGCTTCCAGGTTCTTGAACCCTGCAGAACATAATTATGGCCAGATAGACCAGAAGGCCTTCAGTCTGGTCTGGGGAGTTGGACTTTATCTCTATGGCAGGAAAATTACTTTCATTATAGACCACAAAACCTTGCCACCCATTCTCCATCCCACAAAAGGCATTCTAGGAATGCTGCCCATATTGAAAAAATGGACTCTGTTTTTGGGGGCTCATAACTATGACATGAAGTTCAAAGAAACAGCCTAACACTGTGGTGGAGATGACCTTTCATGACTCCCATTACAAGAGGTAGGTGAAGGCGCAAAACAGCAGGATGAGTTCATTGCTGACGATGAGATGTTCAACTTGACTCACAAATTGTTATCCTGGCAATCATGCCTGTGCTACTGAAATGAGAGACAGGCATTGAGCTCTTCCTTGTAGAAGTGTATGAAGCTACCTTAAAGGGCTTGCAAAGTGAATCAGTGGAGAGTTTGTGAAACCTTCTTTTTCACTGCAGATATGAATTCACAATTGCCCAAGGCTGTCTGATGTGAGGACAGCAACCAGATTCGCTTGATCGAGGGTGGGGGGGAATAAGCCATCATGGCTTGTTGTGTTTTCTGAACCTGGCAAGGCTGCGTGGTGGGTGGGGTTACAAACCACCCCAGGACCCATGGCTTGTTCTAGGGTTGCATTTGTTCTAGGGTTGCATGGTGATCTGTAACCCACCTCTGCTGTGCACCTTTGCTGGGTTCAGATGACATGACAAACTGTTCCTGGCGAGGGTAATTATGGCGACGATGCAGTGCACAGCCAGCACACATGGGGTACTGTACATGGGGTACACATCATCGCACTATGATGGCTTATTTTGCTTCCCCAGTCATGCAGACCCGGATATTGTGTAACAAATCCTGAAAAAGAAAATGAGGCCAGAATTTGGGAAAAAGTTTATCTTAGTCTAGGCAACGTGAAAGCAGGGCTAGCCCTACCATTGGGCAGAAGAAGATGGCCACCTGAGGTGGCAGATACTGGGGGGGAGGGGTCAATGACATATCGGAGGACAGAACAGTGTGCACCACATGCATGTATGGATGTATGTATGTATTTAATACTGCCTTGTGGAGGCAAAGCCTCCGCAAAGCAGTTTACAAGCTAAAGTTTTAAAGCTATTAAATACAATCGAGGGTGCTTCGAGACAAGGCTTTTATCGCACCATTATCCTGCCTCATTCACAGAATTTTACCAGGGGGTCCAGATGACTGTGTTTTCCACTCATAATCCCTTCATGTTTTCTCATCACTACTCATGTCAATTCCTTATTTTAACGAAGAAAATATGCCTTCTGATTGTTAGCTATAGGACCCCTCCATCCAGAAACACTGTAACTGAAACAGCAGCATAAAACTTGTAAAATAGAGGAGAAACTCATGGGTGTGCATTCATTTAAACACAGATGGAAAGAGCCAGCCTTCAAAGGCCGATTTATAAACTATCAGGGAGGGAGCCATACGTCCTGTGATAGGAATTATTCTCAGGACCCACAGTCGTATTTAGCAATTTGATTTATACCCTACCTTTCCACCAAGGAAATGGTGCTCAAGGTGCCTATCAATAATGGGGACCCAAAACAACAAATACATTAAGAACACAATTAAAAAACATCAATAAAAGAATAACAGCAGCATCTAATCCAGCAGAACCGCTTACATGCCAAAGGCCTGCTTGAAGTAAAATGTACTTGCTTGCCAGCGGAAGAACAGCAGAGAGGGGGCCAAGCTAGCCTCCCTCCTCAGGGAGTTGTGCTGCCTGGGAGCAGGCACCCAGAAATCCTCTCCAGCCCCCCCACCATGTGCCTCTGGTGGCAGTGGTCCCGAGAGAAAGGCCTCCCCTGAAGAACGTATGGCGGGGGGGAGGTGGTCTTTCAGGTAGCCTGACCAAAGCCATATAGGGCTGTATGAGTCATAACCATCCCTTTGAATTGTGCCTGGAAACAGACCTGTGAAGCTTTTGTAACAATGGAGTCATGTGTTCCCTGTACACAAAAAAGTTTACTGAACACTTTTCAAAGGCAGCCCCACACAGAGCATGTTGCAGTAGTCCAACAGGATGTAAGTAAGGCATCATGACATGACCTAGATCATACACCTCCAGAAATAGGCACAGTTGGCACACTAGCCTCAGCTGTATAAACACACTCCTAGCTATTGCTGAAACTGGGACATCTAGGTTCAGGACTGTGTCCAGGAGTACACCCAAAGCCTGAGTCTTGGGTGGTGGTGTAACCTCACCCAGCACACATTGAGTCCTTTTTCCCTGATTTTGACTAACCGGAAGAAGGGTCACTGTCTTGTCTGAATTAATCTTCAGTTTGTTCACTCTCATCCAGTCCAGTCCATTACCAACATCAGACACCAATTTAGACCTAGAACAGCATCCTTGATTTTAGATGGAAAGGAGAGATAGAGTTGGCTGTCATCCACATTGGGGTTTGGTGGTGGCACCAAACCCCAAAACTCCAGACAACCAGTGGTTTCATGTATATGTTAAATAGCTTGGGAGATAAGATGTATCCCTGAGATATATCACAGGCCAACAACCATGGCATCAAACAAAAATCCCCCAGTACCACCTTAGGAAACTGCTGCTTCAAAAAACACCAGAACCATGGTAGAACAGTGTCTGTAAACAGGGAAGAATGTGCACTTGTTTCAGTTACAAGCACTTAGCCTTGTGTCATGTTCCATCAGGGAATCCATCATCAAGGTGGGGAGAACTGCCGTAGGGATGTACGGATTCCCCACTGTCCATTCTGGTGGGGAATCCATGGGGGGGGGAGGTGATCCATTCTCTCCCCCCCGAAATCCTCACGGAGCAGCTCCGCTCTGTGAGGATTCCGCAGAGCCAAGGGCCGCTTACCTGAATCAGCCAGAGCCCTTTGCCTCCACGCCGATCGCCATTTCTTTTTTTAAAAAATGGCAATTGGCAGGATGTCCCCATAGGCTTATACGCAAAATAGAGCCATGAAACTTGCATATAAGTCTATGTCCATAGGCTTATATGCAAGATTCATGGCTCTATTTTGTGTATAAGTCTATGGGCACATCCTGCCAATTGCCTTTTTTTTTTTTTTAAAGGCGATCGGTGTGGAAGCAAAGGGCAGCCATGCCGCCCCACGCAGAATCCTCCAGGAGAGGAGATAAGTGGTGCCAATCTGCCATGGATTCCTGAGGCTGGATTCCAAAGAATCCGGCCTCATTTGAATCCATGGCAGATTTCTCTAACAGCCCTAATTTTCCAGTAAGTCACTATGGATTAACTCATCCCTGATGAGAGCTACCAGCCCCTCCTGAAACTGGTCAGCTAGTGCTGCCTTGTTCCTCTCCAGATCTTGGATGCATAGGTGAAAGGTACTGGCATAATCCAAGACAGAGCCCAGTCTTTGTGGAACTTGACAGATCTGCCACCTGGTGCTGGTAGCTTCCCTCTCCTGCAGGTCTTCAAAGGCTCTTTTGAACTCAGAAGACAGAGTAGTTCCACAACATTGGGCTGGATTGACACAGACACAGAGCGGCCCACCGGGCAGCAATCCCTTTTATGAAACATATCAGAAAGTAAGCCTTAACTCAATCTTAACGCAACTGGGAAGTCTTCTGGTCACAACAAGAAATACAGTTCACACTGGACCAAATTAAGATGGACAATTTCTGCTACAGCTTGGAGCAATTGGGTCTTTAGACATTCCACCTCATCTGGTTGGGGCTTGAGCAACATGTTGTACTCCGGTAGGGAACCTGCCATCTGTCCTGGGCAATGACTCAGGCAAGGAGATGCAATGTCATCAAGGTGGCTGAATTACATCTGGAACTAGGATTAGTTTCAGGACCTTGGCCAGCAATCCTGGAGGTAGAGAATATGAAGAAGTACTTGCAGCAGTGTGTGGGAGCAACTGGCAGACCTGTCAGGCCAGGAGAGTCTGTCTGGAAACTTCACCCCCTCAGGTGCTGCATCTTGTTGGTAAAGGGCCAGTGGCCTTGTCCAGCAGGCTTTGGCGTCTCCTGGGAAATGAAGGTTGGAGGAGGGAAGGGATGGTTGGGGACTGCTCCTCAGAGTCTCCCTGCTCAGTAGAGGATCTGAGGTCCACTTCTCAGAGTCAGGGGAGACTGGGGGTTATGTAGACAAGACATGGGGCCCAAGGCAGTGGGCTCTGCTTCAGAAGGACTAGGAAGGGACTGGTTTTGGTGCCTCCCCAGAGTAACTGTCACTGGAGGCTTCAGTCTCTGAGGGCTTCCCGTCCTGAGCCATGGCACCTTGGTTACAGGCTTCATTTCAATAGGGCAGGGTGTTGAACTTCTTTCAGTCTGAGGGCCAAATTCAATTTTGGAAAAGTTCTCAGGGTGTGTGTGTGTGTGTGCACATATGTGTGTGTGTGCCTTCTACTGGTGGGCAAGGCTGAAAGTGAAGAGGTAGGGCTAAAGAAAAAGTGTGTGTGGCCAAAATTACCCCAAAGACCAGCTTAAATCTCTTATGGCCAGTAGCTAAGCCTTATACCACTCCTCTCCCTGGGCAGGGGCAGGTTCACCCAAAGAACTCAAAGGCTACTCACCTGCTGGACCCTTTATAAATCAGTGGCACTGTCTGTCACCTTTGCAGATCTTGTAAGTTTATATTAATGTAGCTCTAGTTCAAGGGCGGGGGGAACCTCAGGCCTGCGGGCCAACTCCAGCTATCCTGGGGTCTCAATCTGGCCCTCTGGGATTTGCCAGATGGCCCAACCTCTTTCCCCCAACCTCCAATCATTTTGTGGTTTCCCAGATTTTGTGCAGGTTTTCCCCCATCCTAGAAGGCTGAAATGGCTCTCCTCAGGCTTAGTTACTGGCACTTCAAGTTACAATTTGCTGGTATTTCTTTTTGAATTTTTGGCCTTGTCTCTTTTGCCTTTGGACCTGCCCACCACTGGAATGCTTCTCTGAAAGCTTCTCCAGAGCTCCTCTGAAATTGAATTTGGCCCTTGGGCTTAAAGAGGTTCCCCACTCCCACTTCCCTATTTCCCGCCTCTTTATTTCCAGTTCCATGCAGCTTAATCACCCTCTAAGAGCTGTTGTGAGGATAAAGTATGTATACACTTCCTGAGGTCCTTAGAGAAATGTTGAGCTAGAAATAAATGTGAAACCTGCATTCTATATTCAAGCTAAAAAGAATACCCTCAGAACTATCCCATCTCAGACAGACACCTCAGAAGGATGTCATGGTCGATGGTATCAAACGCAGCTGAAAAGTCCAGCAGAACCAACAGGGACACACTCCCCCTGTCCAATTACATGAGTATCAAGCACTGGTTGGGGTGGAGGTGGGGTTAACTTAAAAGCCTGCTTATAAATCTTTTAAAGAAACAAACAAACATTCTTCCACCTACTTCTCCTCCCTTGTTTAACCTCAGAGTGCCACTTTGGAAAACATGAAACATGTATTTATGTTTGTATTTAAAGCAATTTTTTGTAGTCACTTCTTAGGGCTATGCTGTCACAAATCAATGCACAATCAAGAGGAAAGGCAACAAGCAAAGATAAAAATGACCCCTTCAGTAAACATATAGGGCTGAATGAATCCAAAGTTGCATGACAGTGAGACTTCCCCTTGCTCTCCTCCTCCCTGTAGTCTCCCACACACCTCCCAAATCGGCTCCAGAGGTCCTCCAACCCTCCAGAGCAGATTTGGGGTGTGGGGTGTGGTGGGGAGCTGCAGTGGGAAGGGAAGACCATTCTGCCAGGGGTTTCCATTCTGCTGGCAGGCATTGGATACAACACACTGGATCCATTGAGAAGTTGTGCTCAGATAAGTCAGCTGATTACAATCTCAACTTAAAGAGACAACTTTAAGGAGGAAGCCTCACCTGAACACCTGTAGAAACAGGGCAAGGAGCAGGTCAATAGGAAGGGAGTTCCACAGTGAGACATCTGAACATTCCCACCCAAATACTGAATGTGGTATGTTACAAAAGAAATGTCCCAACTTAAGCAGTAAATATTTTCAACACTTTCACACATGGTTGCCAAATATTTTTTGGACTTTTGTACCAGACTGCAGCTTCTCTGTTGGTTGCATAAGCACACAAACCCCCTCCTGCTTCTGCATGTGCTTTTTAGGAGCTCATGTTTAATCGGTCATCGGTGAGCAAACTGCCTAAAAAGCATCATGGCATGCATAAGAAGATCACTGTCCTGGAAGCAATGCTGAAATTGTTGCCACTGGGTGATTTCCATGAAAATAGAATAGGCTTTGTTTCCTTTATTTTATTATAGGAAGAAAATGGAAGAAAAAGAGGCAAAAGAGCATATATGCAATGAGAAATCACAAGGTGAGACACTAAGGGAGGATCCCATCTATTGCAAGTGACACTAACTTAGAAGGTGTAGCAATAAAAACCCAGTTTCACACCTACTGCTGAAAACCCTGGAAGCTTCCATTTCATTCCTACCCCTTTGAAAGAGTGAGGGAGAAATCTTGGCAGATTGCCACTTAGTTCTTTCAGTTCATCTTATTACCCCCATTGTTTGCTTCATCATTTTATTTTATTTTGCCACCTTGCGTGTCGGAACACTCATTCATTATTATTTTATTTAGGGGGAAAATGTATTATGCATTCAGAAACCATGGAAGAAAACTCTTCCCCAATGAGCTGTTGTTGTTTTTTTGTATTAAAAACCCAGTTCAAGCATTTAATCCCCCCTCCCTTCCATTGGCATCTTTTCGGTTGCCGAGTCAAAATAAAAGTCTTTTCCCTTCTTTGTGTCACTCATTGTTTTTCCCAAGTGTTTGATTGAATGGGATGCTGGGTTCAGTGAACTTGGGCTTGGCTAGTTCTTCACCCAGAAACAACTTTGCCTTCCATGAAGATTACCATATGAAAGCAGCTGCTGTTGCCTTACAGCAGCTCTGCAAGGTATTCCAGAATTGTAAGCGGCATCATGCAGGCTTCAGTTCCTTACTTATCCTGTTCTTTCCCCAGTCCCATCACAGATTTCTATAGGATGTTCAACCTACTGCCTGCAGCTTGCCGGCATCCCATCTCCATATCAAGAAGTAGAACTTCCTAACAATTAGGAATGGCAACATTTCCCCCACTGGAATTCTGGCATGGTAAGAAAACAGCATTACATGAGATCCTATGTGGAGGTCACAAACCCTCAGGATGGGGCCAGTGTGGTGGTGGTGCGGGATGGCTACTGGTATTTTCATTTATTTTAGTGCTGTGCCAAAAATGTCTCCCACATTTTTCAACCATTCTCATTCAATTTGATAGAAAAGAAATTCCTTTCATAAAGAAATTCAAAGGTGAAGGAAATTTTGGAGAAATTCGCATAGGTTGGGTTCAGGTTTCCTGTGCTTACCTTACTTAAGAGGTGGCCAAGGAATGTGCATGTGTGTCCCGTCTTTTATTGTACCATCATCCCTCCAGCAGTCTTCACTTCCCACACTTCAGTAAAAGCCCAGTGGAAAACATAATAAGGTTATTCCTGTTGTAGGGCTTTTTCAGTTCAGGAAGTGCAGGCAGCCTTGGAAGCTGCAGAGCAATGGACAGAAGTGTAACAGAAAGAGAACACACGTGGACAGCACCCTCAGCTGCCTCACAGCAATTACGTAAGCTCAAGAACTCCACAAACATAAATTAAAGAACATCGCCCCTCCCTGAGAATGAGGTAGAACCATGGAAGCCTTTTTCATGGGGGAAGACAACTTTCAGGAAATTAGAGGATGGATTTTGGCGCAGCTGTAGCATAACTTTCCACTGAAATACACTTTGTCATTTGAGATGGGAAACTGAAAACTGGACCACATCAAAGTCATATAAACTATTTTAAAGTACGTAATTTATTCCAAGAGAGCTGAAGTTAATAAAATATTAAAAGCAGTCAAGTGAAAAGCATGATTGAACTGCATAGATTAAAGTTAATCTACATTATATGTAAATCACACCAGTTCCCTAACAGTGTTCTACATGGGTTCCCCCCCCCCCATGCAGATGCTATGTACCAGGCCACTTTGTATATAAAAACACCACCAACAACAACAACCCCAAACCCACACATCCATCAAACTGCATGGGCTTTGCTTTTTTGTCTCCTGAGGCTACCTCATCTGGGGCACACACATAACTAGACCTCCAGCAGAAGCACAGAAGTACTTTGAAGATGTTGCTGGCTATGCATATTGAATGCAGATTTAGCCTATATGCAATGAGCATGGCTGGTTGGGTCCTGGAAATTCTTCTTCCATCACATATTCTGGGGAAAGTTGGTTGCTTCTAAATGGCAAGATCAGTTCACTGCCTCAGGTGGAGTCTTTAGAACACCTTATGGTTTAGCTGGCATTGATGGATCCTGTACAGAGCAGCCATCAGGGCATGGTCTTGGTGCCTCCAGCAGCTTATATGCACTGTGAGGTGGTCCTGAGGGAAAGTGCTCACAGTGCCACTTGTTAGGTAGCACAAGAGCAGGGGGCTGCTGGACCGGCTGTGGTTGTCCAATTCTCCCCAGTGTTCCTGCCAACTCATTCCATGTTGCCAATCTTCTCTTCAGGCTGACTGAATTTGGACCAGCGGTTACCCAGCTCCCACCCTTGGCATGATGAAAGGTGTCTGCTTTCCAATTTCCAACAAAAACATAGCTTTAAGCACTAAGTCTTCTGCTCCACTTGCTCTACTAAATTGGAACCAGGATGAGTTGCAAGTGGTTAACATAAACATCTTAGTTCATGTTTTTCAGCAAGAAAAAGGGAATTAGGCCTGCTTCAAACACTTGTTCATCCTGACATGACTAGGGATGTACGAAAGTCACTTACCTTTCCGTGGATTATGTTGATGGTGGTGGGGGAGGCGTTCCGTCCCTCCCGCTGGAATCCTGGACGGGGGGGGGGAGGCGATCCGTTCCTCCTCCCTGGAATCCTCCACAGCCGGCTGTGCTCCGCGGCAGCTCCGCAGAGCAGCCGGCCAGGCCCAGCCCAGCCCAGAGCCGTCCGCAGCCAGATTTCCAGCTGTGGAGGGCTCTGGGAAAAAAACAAAACAAAAAACCGCGTACGCAAATGGCGGCGGCTAGGGCCGCCGCCATTTGCGTTCCTTATTTTTGGCCGTCTGAATCTACGTAAATATTTACGTAGACTAAGAAGGTGAAAATAAAGGGGAATGCAAATAGCGTAGCGGGCGCTATTTGCGTCCCTTTTTGATTCGCCATTTTAGCCTACGTAAATATTTACGTGGCTAAAACGGTGAATCAAAAAGGGACGCAAATAGCGCCTGCTGCTACGCTATTTGTGTTCCCCTTTATTTTCGCCGTCATAGTCTACGTAAATATTTACGTAGATTCAGACGGCCAAAAATAAGGAACGCAAATGGTGGCGGCCATAGCCGCCACCATTTGCGTACGCGGTTTTTTTTTTTTAACCCAGCCATGATAGGCTATGTAAAGATTTACGTAGCCTATCACGTCATTTTTTGTTTTTTGTTTTTAACCCAGCCATGATAGGCTACGTAAATCTTTATGTAGCCTATCACGTCATTTTTTTTTTTTTTTACAAGACAAATGGCGGCGGCGGCAGCCGGTCGGAAGACTAGCCGCTGCAGCCACAGCCACCGCAGCCGCCACCGCAGCCGCCGCCACCCGGAAGGTCCGCCCCAGGTAAGTCTCATCCCAAGGGGGATCTGCGGGGGAGGCAGGGGGTGGCAGGCCGTTCCGCCACAGATTTTGCACTGGCATTCGGCCTCACCGAGATCCGTGACGGAATTCTCTGACATCCCTAGACATGACTGCTCACAGGAATGGAAGGGCCACCTTCATGACCCCATGAGTCAGCACCTCCATGAGTTATTACATGGCTCACGACTGTGGTACCCAACAGAGGACCGCTCCCAGCATGAACCTACCCATATACTATGCTAATCATCTATGGCCCTCCTCCAGGTGCCTCCTCTAAGTGAGGCTTGGAAGATGGCAACAAGGGAGAGGGCCTTCTTGGTGGTGGTCCCCAGTTACAGAACAGTCTCCCCAGTGAGGCACTAATATTGTCATCTTTTCAGAGTAGACCTTCCTCTACTCTCAGGCATTTGGCAGCATATGATAAGGGTTTTAACTGTAATTTGAATGAACAGTGGGGAGTGGACCTATGGCAGCTGTAATTTGCACAGTCATGGAACTCTGAAGGGATGCCCCTGATCTCACACACTGAAGAGGCTGTGAGTCCATCTTTATGGCATCTCCTGGTGATCTTGTCTGGTAGCGGTCCCTACCAACAACCTGCATGTGCCTGCAGGAGATCATGCTGGGGTAAGACCCTCTGGGCTGGGCCATTCTACAAAGCAACTACTATACATTAGAGTTTGCATCACTATGGCCAGTCAAAATATGTGCTAAACTGCACTAACACAACTGCAAGGTGTAATTTTGTTATGTAAAAAGAAATCCTGTTACTTCAGAACCTGTACATCTCCTTAAAATCCTGCTTGGTCATTTTTCATAGCTCAGTATTTGTCTGACCAGCCTGTAAGAAGATGATCTCACTTCACTATACTGGGACAGAAAAGGAAATGCTGACAATGGCTTTTGCTTAGTTTGGGGGGTTGGATCATGTGTGTGTGTGTGTGTGTGTAAACCAACCATACTTTAAAACCTTGACAACCTCATTTAAAACTTAAAGCTGCTGTTGCTATTCGCACGATGCATGTGACACAATGTAACATAGTTATTTATTTTATATGTACTTTTTATATTTAGACAAAACGACATTTCCATATTCTGGTCTTTATTATCTATGACACAACTTTCTCACTGCAAGAATACATTTTTTGATCTGCTGCTGTGCAGTTGCCACTGTAACACTCCACAAGTGTGTGTGTAAAAGCATTCTCCAAACAGCTCACGCTATATTGCAAGCAGAAAAAATGGGTGCCCAATTTCCTTTCTTACAGTCTGTCTCCCTGTGGGGGAAAGCCTTTCAGGCTGTACTTCAAGGCCCAACATGCTCTTCTGAAAAGATAAAATATTAAACTGTACACTGCCAGCCACTTCAGCTCTGCAAGGTTTTGCTTACTTGGCTCCCCAAGAAACAATTGTTTCTTTTCATCATTTCAGATTTTAATAAATTTAAAAACAATATGAATTCCTCCCCTCCTCAGTTGTGTCTGGCAGGCTTTATTACATGTGAACGTTTTCAGTTTAAAAAAAAAAAAAATGGCATCATAACAATACAATGTCTTAATAGACATGCAAGATTTGGTATCTTATTGCTATATATGTTTCTGAAGGCTGCTTTAATGCCTTCTTGGGAACCACCACAGGCAAAATGGCCTGGTTGTTGTGTATCTTCCTCAGTTTGTCCACATGGAACATCTTTCATGAACCTCATCCTATCGGGATCAGTAGCAGCTGGGTGTAGTTAGCACCTACCAGTGATGTAGTGGAACAGGAACGCAGGAGAGCGCTGCTGCAGCAGTACCATTTTTGTAGCAGGAGCAATGCCATCATTAGCCGGAGCGGAGTTTGCCCATGTTGTAAGCTGAGGTGGGCTGTGTGTTGGAGAAGCGGTTTGGCCTGGCGCACGATCCCTTTGCTATGTAGGCTGGCCTGCTGGCACCAAGTCACGCAGTGAATGCCATGGCTTGGGTAGCCACTTGCGAACTGCCAAAAAAGAGGACACACATCACCAAAAAAGAGGAGGAAAGAGAGCAGTCATGTGCATAAAATTTGCATATGCTAATATATATGCAAATTTAGAAATAATTATTATAATTTAAATAGAAATGCAGTACACCTCACCCTGATGTGGAAGACTGTGACCAGGTGACATGTATGTCTTGCTCAGTCTGTTGTCCTCGTTCTGTTGATGAGGAATTTCAAGGTTCCAGCGCTTCCTTCTGATGTTTCTTTATCTTTCTACCAGACTGCAAAGGTTTCTGTTGCTTTCTGTTGTCTAATGCTGACAAATATGTATCTTTCAGAACATCTAAATTTCTTGTCAATGTTTTACAGATGCACGTTACAAAGTTTAAAGGCTGCAAGGAAAGTTATTCAATTTTTGAGGGTCTGTTAGTAGAGTCTTAAATGGTATAATGATATTTTCTCCTGGAACTGTGGATAATGGCAATTTGCTGAGATACAATACATTCTTCATTGTTGTTGTCATTGTTTATACCAGATTTGGACTGGACACCCCGTCAGACGCAGGACACTTTCAAAATAGAGGACAGTCCTTTTTCCAGCCCTTCAGTTAGAAGACTGTGCTCTGTAAAACAGGACACATGGTCACCCTAGCATGGCTGATCAGGGATGAATCTAGGTCTCCTCAACCAAAGTCCAACCTACTAACCACTACACCACCCTTTGCCATCTCATTATTTATGACTGTCCACTGATCCTAATCATTTGGGTATCATGATATGTACTACTGCTCATACGGAACGGCTCAACACAGTCCCCTGCATTTCTGGACTCTTCTTGGGAGCATGATCATGGGGCCTGTCATGTCGAGCTCCTACACTTCAAAATTTGCCATTAAACCAATGGTCAGCACCCTCAGACTGCCCACCATCCTCCTCAGGGCCCACCACTGATGCTTACCCTGGGCTCCCCTTCAAACAGTCCACATTCTGGTGAGCCTTGGGAGCGAGGGCCATGCTGCTAAAAGTCAAAGCATCTGAGGAGCTTGCTTGTGTTTGTAGCTGGGTTTTGTGGCCCAGTGGGGGGCATGTGGCAACTCATGGGCCAGTCTGAGGGAGTGCCAGGACCACCTAGACTTCGGGTGCTGAAGGATTGTGTGATACGAGCACAAGCAAGAAGATCGTGCATTTGTCAGAGGCGAAGGGCCCACTCCATGTTTGAGGGAGCCCTTGGCAAAGGGCCTCTTGTGGGCTTAACTGACAGTAGGCAGTGGTGCATAGCAGCTTCAGTGCGCTGATGAGTGCCAAATAGCTGGCTCTGGGAGTTGCCACCATTTAGATTTCCCACAAAGACCTGGAGTGATATGACACCATGAGCATTGTGGGAATGCCACCCAATGTGAATTGGTTACACTCCAGCCCCAAGGCTCTGTATGACTTCCCCCAGAAGTTTCATGTAGATGTTAAAAAGCATGGCAGACA
The DNA here is from genome assembly GCF_057233095.1 of Heloderma suspectum. Taxonomy (NCBI): domain Eukaryota; kingdom Metazoa; phylum Chordata; class Lepidosauria; order Squamata; family Helodermatidae; genus Heloderma; species Heloderma suspectum. The sequence goes on along the minus strand of NC_139458.1, from coordinate 157,712,925 downwards.
AGATGGAACCTTGTGGTACCCCATACGCCATGGAGTAGAACAGAAGTCTCTCAGCACCACCTTCTGAGACTGCACTACCAGAAGGGGCTGGAACCACTGTAACACCATGCTCCCCAGGCCCAGCCCAGACAAACAATCCTGAAGGATAAACATTCCCTCTGTAGACAACAGAAGTCTCCAAAGTAGGCAAGTCCTCCTCCATTTCTTCATCATTCCTTAAGTAGCAACACTCCAAGTGCTATTAGAGTGAATCTGAGGAAGACTTTGGTGACGAAAAATTGTATGAAAAATCTTAAGAAGTAAAGCTACAGAACAATTACTTGCTGTGCTAGACTGGATCCTAGGCCAGAGAGATTTAAAGTGCCTTCTTGGCATTGTGACCCATGTCACAATGGGTCACCCTCCTTCCCTCCTCTTGTCATATTGAATACTCAACTGGAGGCAGAAAGAATGAATTGGATGTGGAGAATGACTGTCTTAAACCTGAACTGGGGATAAATTCCTGGCCTTTGAATATTCTTGAGGGAGAGTGGGAGCTAATGGCCATCACAAATTGGCTCTTTTCCTGCTAAGTATAAGAGGAAAGTAATTTGACAGTAAGTGTCAGCACTTAGCCATCTTGCCAAGTGTCACATAACTGAAGGCAAGAGTTGCTGCTCAGGTTGGGGGAGAGATGGAGGAGAAAAGCAAATAGTTCAGTCACCCAAAGTATGACGCTGAGTTTGTGATGACATTTCAGCTGGAGTCAGGGCCAACCCAAGACATTTTGGTGCCTGAAGAAAAGGACCTGGTGATGGCCTCCAGCCCCATTCCACATACAGATGCTGACCAGACTGGCAGTTGAATCTTACTTCAATACTGACTGGCAGTGGGTCAGTGCCCTCTACCACACCTGAGGGCAGCAGGGTAGCTTGGGGAGCACAGGGCAAGCTATGTGGTACATACAGCATTGTCCTCCAGCATCTCATTACTGTTCCACACCCTGTAAGGCCAGCCTAGGTTAAAGTTGCCTGCCACCAAAAGTGTTGCTTGAAGTGAAATTCAGAGTGAACTTAAAGGTTGCTCCTCGGGGAAATGTCTGAGGCATTTTAAGCTAGGATAGCCCTGTCCCTGCCCTGGTAACCTCCCATTTGGATTCCTGTAATGTGTTGTATGAGGTGCAGCATCTCTTTGAAGATGGTGCAGCAACTTCAGTTAGTGCAATATGTGGCTGTGAGAACTGGAACCAGGTGTTACAGTCATATTACTGTGGTTCTCTCTCATGTGCACTGGTTCCTGATTGATTTCTACTAGGCCCAATTTGAAGTGCTGAGTTTGAATTAAAAAAACCTCTTCATAGCTTGGGAACACGATACTTGATGAGATGCCTCTTCCTTATGTACCTGTCCCAGGTCATCCATGGAAGCACTTCATAGAATCATAGGGTTGGAAGGGGCCTACAAGACCATTGAGTCCAACCCCCTGCTCAGTGCAGGAAGCCTGATTCCCAGGCGGTCTCCCTTCCAAGTACTAACCAGGGCTGACCCTGCTTAGTGTCTTCAAGTGTCCCCTCATTCTGAGGCTCAGAGGGTGATGATAAGCAAGTGGGCTTTTTCATACATCCCGGGGGGAAGCTCACTTAGTACTCACACTGTCTTTTTGGTGCCAGACTAAGGCATTTCTGTTCTTGCAGGCTTTTAAAGTATTTTTAGTGTTTAAATTCCAGTATTTCCGTCTACATGGTGTGGTTTTAACACCTGTACCTGATGTTTTTAAACCCATACTATATTCTATGCTGTGTTGGTATGTCTACTGGGTTGTTTTAAAATTGTGCTCTTGCTTTTATTGTGATTTTATTAGATGATTATTATGTTTGAAATTATACTATACAGCACCTAGAGAAATTGAGTTTATGAGGTGTTTAATAAAATAAATAAATAAATAAATGACACGAAAAGAGTTTCAGTAAAAGTGGGAAACACTTGTGTGGGTGGGTAAAACATCTCTCATTACAGTAGCAATTCTGGGTCTGCACAAAACTCCTTTCTGTCTATTAGGGGTGTGCACAGGTTCAAAAATTTATATTTGTGTCCATGCATTGGAGCATTTGTGAATGGCACTTCCCTCCCTATCCCTTAACACAGAATTATTATTTTTTTTAAAAAAAGATTTACCCTTTGTTTTCAGTCTCCAGTTTCCCTTCTCCCCACTGGTTACCAACCATCACTGCTTTTGTTCACTGGTGGCATTACCATTCTCAAATGTTATAAACGGCTGCCAGAGGAGGGGTGAGACACTCAATCCTGCCTTTCACATGTTCAGTGAATGCATTGGAGGGGGTTGCATAGCCACATGGGGAATGGGTGGTGGTGGTGGTAATGTTGCCATGTCTGGCTTGTGACTTTTTTCATGTTTCTCAAGGCATTCACTTTCTCCATAGCCACATGGAGAACGGGTGGTGGTGGTGGTGGTAATGTTGCCATGTCTGGCTTGTGACTATTTTCGTGTTTCTCAAGGCATTCACTTTAGGAGACTTCATATGTTCAAGATGGTGGCAAGAGCAAATCATAGCACTAGTGACAGGTGACAGCAACACAGGGGCCATAAACTAGAGCAGCGCTAGATGGTGGATGGAAGCAACCGCAGCCGCCGCACAGCAGCAGAATCAGCTAGAGTTGGGATGCTTCTGGTCTTACCTGGAGCTATATCTCCAGTCCTGATAAGCACAGTACTGCAGTTATGTTTGTTTAGTATAATATAAGCAGTTGCCTGTAGAAAGAGTGTGTGATTCAAATCTGAGTTGGCTGACTTGGCTTTAGTGAATTTGCCCTATGGCGCATGCATGATCGATCCCAAATAACTATGTGTTGCAAAACCTCTCTTCCTTGGTTTACTAGCAGTTTATGACAACATTCTGAAGGCTGGTTTATTGTGTGCTGTGCTTGTTCTGCTGGTTTGCAATGATCACAGAAAGACTAGTGGAATATTGGTTTCAGAATGAATACCATGAAAGAGGAGTCCCGAATTGTTAGTCACCTGGCAACACTAATGTCAGTTAGTTTGGTGGTGTCGTGTTGTGGCTATTTATTGAGCATGACCTGTAAACTGGGCAATCTTGCTTCAATTTTCATCTCCACCTTGGATGCCTTTAAGGCAAACTACAGCATTTTAAGCCTCCTCCCAATATCCCTAATATTGGGTTAATAATACTTGCCTACTTGAAATTCTTATGGACCTAATGATGGCCAGGAAGCCCACACAAGAACAAATATGGATATGGATTTACTATGTACAACATCATATCCTTCTCTCAAATTTAAATGAACAGGCCATTGTAAAGCTCACCTGTGTGGATGGAAGCTGAAATAGCACACTCTCCAAGTATAAACTGGATAAAAATGAATACCACTGAGAGTAAAGATGGAAGGTGGTTCAAAAACAGGAAGGCACTGCTTAGAAAGGTAGCAGATTTCAATTAATTAAACAGACCAGCTGGCTTTCTAAAATATATGCTTTCTCTCAGGGCTTACCCTGAGCAGGCTTGACAAAATGGTCATTTTGTCCTTTCTGCCTTTAAAATATTATTTATAGCAATATTAAGTGCTAATGAGGGCACAGGGAAGAGATTCCTTAATCAATTATGAACTACCTAGGAATAAGAAAACAGCCTGGCTTGCATTATTATATAAGACTGAACTGAAGTAGTCACCCATTTTCCAAGGAAGATATGCTGAGGTGAGCTCAGGTGAGCTTTTCATAACTGTGGAGGCAGATGCAAACAAGACTAGATGCAACACTAAATGCATCCCTGGAAGGGCCATGCTTGTTTTTTTCATTGTTCATAATAGACGTTGCGCAGAGGTTCCAAACCTTTTGGGTCAGCCAGCATATCTGGGATTCTAAGTGTCATGAGTGCTCTCACAAAATGACTGCTACAGGGGCGGTCTTACCCACTCATAAAATGGCTGTCATCGTGGGCATGGCCAATCACAAAACACTCATTTCCTAATCAGCAAAGAAAAATTACTTGCCCAAGAACCTAAATGCAAGCCTGAGGTGGGGACTGGACTCCAAAACACAAACCTACTCTTGAATGAAAAGGATGATGGTGCTGGGGGCAGCAATCTGCTTTGCAGCAGGCATGCTACCTTCCCAGCTAAAAACAAAATTAATTTTAAAAAATCCAAGAAGTCAAATAAAGGTCAGGAGGGCTGGGAGCCTGGCAGGTGCCTGCAGGCACACTGGTGTCCATGGGCAGAGTGTCAGAGGCACCAGCTGTTGTGGGTCTTCTCCTCCTCCTTCTCCATTTTTGTTGGGATTAAGATTTGGTTTCAGAGGCCCCAGGCCACATCCTCATCCCAATAAGTAGCCTGATGCTACTATTACCACCATTTCCCCTGCACTGCATTTTTAAAAACATACTGAATGTGTGTGTCCATAGGCAGGCTCTGCACATTATTAAATGGCTGTGGTGGTGGTAGCACAGTGAAGCTCTGCTTTTCCTGTTGCCTCCTTGAGACCTATTGGGCATTTCCATTCAAATGTAACTCCATCTTCCTGGTTCCCCAGGAATCATATTCACTTAAGCATGTTTAAGTGTGGGTGACAGTGTACCATATATATTCACTTTTTGTTTTATCTTATTAACCTGATACTGCAGGCCAGGGGTTCTAGCACAGGGATGCAGAACCCCTGGCCTGCAGACCTAATCCAGTCTGCTGGGCTTCCCAGCCTGGAAAGTGGAGCTTTCCCAGGCTGTCACGCCCCCTTCATGACATCACCCAGTTGTCACACTTACTTGCATTTGATTGCTACTGGATTGACTGGGCTTCTCTACATTAAGCAAAAATCCTGCATCCTTACGGGGGCTTTCTTCTTCCAGAGTCTTTCCGAATTTACGATGGGCTCCTTTAGATGGCAAACACATGATTTGGAATTAAAAACTTACCTTCTTGGCAATGGCAATGCTGTATTTGTTCAATCAAACAGCACCATCTAGTGGCTGAATTATAGCACTATGCTGGCTTTACACACTGCCAATATTGCATCATTTCATTTCCTGTTATTACAGTTAATTGTTGATCTTGCTGAAAGCGTCATAAGGGAAGGATAAAGGGCAAAAAGCACGGGAGACATCCTGGAGGTTGAGGACATCATGTAAAGGACCCGCAAACTTCTGTGAGTGACCAATCACGAGTGTGCAATAAATTGCTTGTGTAGAGAAGCTCACTGTTAGGATTGCAGTCCATTGTTTCTCTTGGAAAAAAAACACCCTACTTTTTGCAAGCCAGATCACAATCTGACTTTCTGCAAGGTATTCCAGGTTATCCTGAATTCTGGCACCTTTGGGTTTATGCAGAGACCTTTTTGGAGAATCAAGCAGGCACCACAGAAGCTCCAGTGTCCACAGTGCCCCCACCAGTTTGGGAGGGCCCTTGGCAGGATGCCCTCAGAGGGCCTTCCTCTCTCAACAGGCCCACGTCCTCACACTTTCACTGCTGCTCATTTGCTTGCCCTCTCCTCTTGTCTAGGGATGGATGCTCGAGGATTTTGTTCAGTCCACATTTTTAACCTGATTCATGCAAATTGGAACACAAGTATCCTTCGGTTTTCAGACTTCTCCAGATTTTGTGATTCAGTTCTCGGCTGGAAAAAATGTACCAAAATGAATATAAAACTTCAAATTTTGCATTAAAATCCATACAAAAATATCCATACTTTAGGTTGTACATTTTAAGGGTAAAATAGTACAAAAATGCGTATTTTGTGGAAAACATGTTACAAATAATGCCCATTTCTCTTTTACTTTAATTGCAGATTGATGCAGAAATGGGATGGAATGGACTTATGGATGAACACACACAAAACTGACTCAGACCAGAAACAGACTGATTCACCCATCCCTATTCACCCAGAGGAAGAGTGCAAGCCAAGTGAGGGTGCAGGTCTAGTGCCTCACTGTTGCCAGGGTTTGCATGCTCCGAGCAGACAGACGCACAGGCAATGGCAGTCAGGAGAAGCGGGAGGGCTGGGATGTTTTCAGGGTTTGCACTGCACCCCCTGCAGGAGTGGGGGTCTCAGAGGGTGGCCAACAATGCTGACCACTAACACTAGCCCTGGATATGCATTTAAAATTCCACCCTCCGCCGCACACAAAAACGATTTGTATTCCTGTCAATAGAGGGTGCCGTTCCTCATGCACATTCTTTTGGGTGCCCCCTCCTTTCATAGGACTGGGAAGATGTGCACATACAAGAACAAGGGATGGACAAATCTGTCCTTTTAAGTTTCTCTCACTTCCTCATTTTTCTGATATTAAACTCGGTTCATCCCGAAGAGTAAGAATATATTTTAAAGCTCACATGAAGATTTCAGAACATAAGCAGAGCCCTTCTGGTTCAGACCAAGGGTCCATCTAGTCCAGCATTCTGTTCACACAGTGGCCAACCAGCTGTCTATGGGAAACCCACAAGCAGGACACAAGTGCAAGGGCACCCTCCTGCCCATGTTCTCCAGCAACTAGTGGACATAAGCATACTGCCTCTGGTGCTGGAGGTAGCATGTAGCCATCAAGCCTAGGAGCCATTGATAGCCTTCTCCTCCAGGAATTTGTCTAACTCATAGAATCATAGAATAGTAGGCCTACAAGGCCATCGAGTCCAACCCCCTGCTCAGTGCAGGAATCCACGTCAGAGCATCCCTGACAGATGGCTGTCCAGCCTCGTCTTGAATGCCTCCAGTGTGGGAGACCCCCCACCTCCATAGGTAATTGGTTCCATTGTCCTATTGCTCTAACAGTCAGGAAGTTTTTCCTGATGTTCAGCAGGAATCTGGCTTCCTGTAACTTGAGCCCATTATTCTGTATCCTGCACTCTGGGATGATCAAGAAGAGATCCTGGCCTTCCTCTCTGTGACAACCTTTCAAGTCCTTGAAGAGCGCTATCATATCTCCCCTCAGTCTTCTCTTCTCAAGGCTAAACATGCCCAGTTCTTTCAGTCTCTCCTCATAGGGCTTTGTTTCCAGTCACTTGATCATCTTTGTTGAACCCTCCTCTGAACCCTCTCCAGTTCGTCTGCACCTTCTTAAAATGTGGTGCCCAGAACTGGACACAGTACTCCAGATGAGGCCTAACCAGTGCTGAGTAGAGGGGAACTAGTACTTCCTGGGATTTGGAAGCTTGCCCAAAATAACACTTGCCCTTTTTTGCAGCCACATCACATTGTTGGCTCAGATTCAGCTTGTGATCTACAACAATTCCAAGATCCTTCTCGCTTGTAGTGTTGTTGAGCCATGTATTCCCCATCTTGTAACTGTGCATTTGGTTTCTTTTTCCTAGGTGCAGAACTTGGCATTTATCCCTATTAAAATTTCATTCTACTGTTTTCTGCCCACTGGTCCAGTCCATCATGATCACTTTGAAGTTTGTTTCTGTCTTCCAAAGTATTAGCTATCCCACCCAATTTTGTGTCATAACTCCCTTTCAATGCCATCCAAGTTGGTGGCCATCACTACATCTTGTGGTAGCGAATTCCATAGTTTCCATTTGTATGCATTTTTGTATTCGGTTCTCCAAATACTTGCATTTTTGTATGTAATTTTGCTTAATATACACATTTCTCGCAAGCAATTTTCCCATTACTGAATTTTTGAATATTATTTTCACTAATGTACAGATATTTGTGTGCACTTTCTCCTAATATACACATTTTTGTATACTTTTTTTAAAAAAACTGGAGAACTCCATTGCAAAATTAGAAGTGTGAATTTCAAAGGAGGACTGAGTTTCAGTTTCATGTATTTCAGGGGCAGGCAATCCTTTTGGGCCTGTGGGCCTATTCGCCAATTTGAGAAACTGTCTTGGATACCACCACAAAATGGCTGCTATGGGAGGAGTGGCTAGTAACAAAGGACAAGTAACCTGACTGAATTCAAGGAGGAGTTGGGGTCTAAGCCCCAACACACTAAACAACTCCTTTGAACACTTTCTCCACCTAGTTCACCACCCATACATGTTCTCTCTCTCATGCACACACACCTCATGTACATGACTCCCCCAACTGCCAATCCTTCCCTGCTGGCCTTCCTGATCTAGGGATGGCAGCCATGTGGAAATCTTGTTCACTTTTGGCTTGACAGATCCTCTCAGTGCCCCCAACTCAGTGTTGATTTGCGAGCCAAGTGGCGGATCAGTTCCCAAAAACGCAGGAACTTTTTCACTTAAAAATATATATATGTACATGAATTCTGATTCACAAATATAACTATCTATAGAAATCATGAGTTGTATGAAATCATGGCCATCATTAGTGCAATTTGTGCAAAATTGTAGGTGTAAATGGTGTAATTAGCCCATTTACATACAGTGGTGGCTGATGACTCCAGTTCAAGAGAGGCTGTGATTCCAGCCAATACTTTAACTCTGTTTGGGGATAGGGTTCAGCACCTTGGATAGCACCTTTCAGCACCTTGGATAGCACAATTAGAGTTTTGCAGAAATCCCTACTGATCTCCACCCTGTGCCCCCCCACCGCTGCCCCGGGAAGCTGGCTTACCCCACGACTCTCTTTAGCTCCCCCCTCCAGCTCACTAGACAGAAGTCCCTTTTTTCTTGGTGTCTGGGTACACAGCAGAGAAAGCATCAACCTGCAGTTGCCCGCCATCTCCATTTCCTAAGAATGTCTCTGAGATTCATGTGTGGTCCAGAGTAGGGATGTACGAAAGTTCCGCCATGGATCTTGGGGAGGCCAAATGCCAGTGCATTCGGCCCCCAGAAATCAGTGGCGGAACGGCCCTCCACCCCCCGCCACCCCCCCGGGATGGGACTTACCTGGGGCGGATCTTCCTGGCGGCAGTGGCTCTGGCGGCGGCTCCGGCGGCGGTTCAGCGGTGGCGGCGGCGGCGGCAGCCGGTCTTCTGACCAGCTGCCGCCACCGCCATTTCCAGGTTTAAAAAAAAAAGAAAAAGTGATAGGCTATGTAAAGATTTACGTAGCCTATCATGGCTAGATTTAAAAAAAACACCGTGATAGGCTACATAAATGTTTATGTAGCCTATCATGGCTGATTAAAAAAGACACAAAAAAATGCGCGTACGCAAATGGCGGCGCCCATGGGGACCACCATTTGCATTCCTTATTTTGGCACGTCTTAGTCTACGTAAACATTTACGTAGACTAAGACGGCGAAAATAAGGGGAATGCAAATAGCGTAGCATCTACACTATTTGCATTCCTTATTTTGGCATGTCTTAGTCTACGTAAACATTTATGTAGACTAAGACGGAGAAAATAAGGGGAACGCAAATAGCGTAGATGCTACACTATTTGCGTTCCCCTTATTTTCGCCGTCTTAGTCTACGTAAATGTTTACGTAGACTAAGACATGCCAAAATAAGGAACGCAAATGGCAGTGCCCATGGGCGCCGCCATTTGCGTATGCGCGGTTTTTTTGTTTCTTTTTTAATCAGCCGTGATAGGCTATGTAAACATTTACGTAGCCTATCACGGCTGACTGCAGGGACACAAATGGTGGCGGCTACGGCTGCCGCCATTTGCGTCCCTGCTAGCCAGCGGCCAGATGTCTGGCTGCTGGCGGAGCCGGCCGGTGGCTCTGCAGAATTGCTGCAGAGCACAGCCGGCCGGCCAGGATTCCGGGGGGGGGGAGGAATGGAGCGCCTCCCCCCCCGGCGAGGATTCCGGGGGGAGGGACGGAACGCCTCCCCCTGCACCATCAGCATAATCCCCGAAAGGTAAGTACCTTTCGTACATCCCTAGTCCAGAGGCATTCATGGGAAATGAATATGGCAGCAGCTTGAGGGTCTCACTTTGCTTTGAAGCAATCCCAGCACCTCAGCAGGCATGAAGAAAGGTGTGCAGAGAATACATTGCCTATTTCAGGCACATTGGTTCAAAAATGCAAAATTAGGTACAAATTTGTCCCAGATCTCTAATCAGAACTCGTGGGTGTATACCAACTTATTTAAATATGTTCCTCACCTCATGCCTTTTGGATAGGTTGGAACACAGCTTCAAACCCATTATTGAGTTCAGAAGATGTCTATCCTCCCATGGAAACATAGGAACATAGAAAGCTGACTTATTCTGAGTATTGTATTGTTGACAGTGTCTGGCAGCGGCTCTCCATTCTGGCAGGATTCTTTCCTAGCCCTACCTGGAGATGCCAGGGATCAAACCTGGGACCTTCTGCATGCAAAGCACGTGCTCTGCCCCTGAGCTACAGCCAACCCATGATGTTGGCTGTAGCTCAGCTATATGCAACAACCCAACCCATCAGCTATATGCAACAAATATGAGAGGATCTGGGGTGGACTTGTGGTGGACCCAGAGCAGAGCAAATAAGAAAAAGAAGTCTGTAATTTTCTCATCAGAATTGCTTTACTTACTTACTGATGCATTCTGCACATTCCACATCAGCAGAGCTCTTCTCCCACTCTATATAGCAAAATCAAAGAGTTAACACATTATGATGGATTAGAATAGCCTGGGGTGGCCCCGGCCAAGAAACTTTTCTCAGGATGATTTGCTTCTTTTTGTATTCTTTTCAGAGAGCACTTCTCCAGATCTCACATTGTATTATTTTTTAAACTACAGTCAAGAAAATTTATTGCTGAAGTAGGAATATATATATATATATATATATATATATATATATATGGCAAACATGGGATAGGGGGAGAGAAGGAAGTGCAATACAAGATCATCTTGGAATACAATAATGTATCTTACGAAACCACAAGTCCTATAGCAAGCTTATTACTGATCAATTTTCTACCCAGTTTGTTATAGTCCATAAATCAGCATTTCCAAGGGACTATCCCCCCCCCCCCCGCCCCTGCTCTAAGGGCAAACTATCCTAGCAAGTTTCTGGGGAGATTAATATAAGGTAAAGTATTATAGCTACAGATAGGAGCCACGTGTAGGTTAGGTATGTATGTGTGTATGTATTATATATACAGTACACACACAAAATACAGACTTCTTTAAGAATATATATGTTTTTGGCTGCCCACTCATTAGCCACACTCTGAGGACTTCATGTGAAGAGGGAATGTTCACACATACGTGGTTTACCCCATTTTCAGATGTATATTTGTGGCCAAAACGATGTGCGTAAAAAACAACCCTGCCCCAGTCTGAGCCTTGAGTGCATGAAGGGGGAATTCCCACAGCCCAACTTTCTATCCCCTCTCTGTTTTGACTTGTTTTGCATTGACATGTTGGATTCTGTTACGAGGCAGACTTCAGGACCTGACTTTGGAAGCAGAGAGGCAGAATGTCATTTTTCAGATTTTTTCACCCTAGTGATCAGGGTCTGTCAGCCTTCTGTCTGATGTGGAGGTTCCTTAAGGGTGGCCACTTATGAATCACCAAAGAAAGAGGAAATTTTGCCCCCCAAAGAGGACAAAAGTGGACACTGATTTGCATAACATTTGCATATTGTAATTTATGTATTAATGAAATCTGGAAATAATTAAACTATAATTTAAATAGAAACACAGTACAGCCCACCATAGTATGGAGGACTGTGACCAGGTGACCAGTGTGCCTTGCTCAGTCTGCTGACCAGGTGCTGGTGATGGGCAACTTCAAGGCCCAGCTCTTCCTTCTGATGGTTCTTTATCTTTATACCAGACTTGGACTCAATAGCCCTTCAAACAAAAGACACCTTCAAACTAGAGGAAAGTCCTCTGGCACAAATAGAGGATGGTCCTCTGTAAAAGAGGACCCATGTCCACTCTAGTTTCTTAACACTTTTGATGTCCCTTACTAACATGAGTGAGTGAATCAGTAAGGCCCAAAGGTGAAATCCTGATCTCCATGGGCAGAGGGCTGGGTGCAGATTCTCCTGCCAGGTTTGCAGCAATGAACCAGGCCGTGGCGAGTCAATATGAGACCCTCTGCTTCTTCCTTTGGAGCATGTAGCCTCCAATATCCAAAATGCTCATGCTGTGCCTGCCAAATGCAGGACTAAGCACTGCACACAGTGAAGTCTTCTCCTCTTGACACCTCAAGAGAAGATGTGGAGGCTGTGAAGCCACACTCTGAGTGAGCTGGATAGGGACAGGGTGGAGGGAGTAGGCTGTGAAAGTGAGATCATGTTACTTTTGTGTGCCATAAAAACATATTATGGGTCAGCAATATATATGATTTGCCAATGAATTCATGATGTTTAGTACTGGAACTGGATGGTATAAGCAAGATTCTGCTTGGAACACACACACCTTGTTTCCTGGCTTTTTGCCATTGCAGTCAGAGCAAATTCAGCAGAAAATGTGGTGGTGGGCATTGCAAATCTGGCCGTAGGGGGTGGGTGCCACCCCTATTGGGTTCCAGGAGAGCTATGTAGCCCATCTCTGAACTTGCATAAGCTGCTGTAAAAAAACAACCATGTATCTGTGGTTTTAAAATGCAAATCTAAAGAAGTGAAATCCAACTGATTTCATTGAACTCTGCTTGGAAGAAGGTAGTGTCCAATTATGTTGGGTGTCCAAGGTTGTGGTCTTCAGGGTGCTTATTGGGTTGCGGGCTTGATAGTCCAGATTTTTGGAAGAGGGACTTGAACGGCTTGGGAAGAAGTGTTACATTTTATTATAAATCCTTCATTTGAGAGGCCAGTCTAACGGAGTTTCTCTTTTATGTGCTACCTGCTGTTAAAGCAATAGACAAGACAGAGAAATGATTTTATATAGATTCTTAGCCAACATGGTTCCAGATGCTCGATAACTTTACCTCTGAGATTGCTTTATACATTATGCCTTATGTTTGATGGGAATGTTTTTGTTTTTTCATGTTAGATGAAAATATACCTGACAGTTTGGAAGACTAAAGAGCAACTTTCTGCTGAACAATGTACTGAACAGGTAGATTAGTCTGCACACTTTGGGGGTGTTGACAGTAAGTCATCCTGTCTAGTTGCTTGAATCTGAGCACTTTTACAGTTAAAATGTTGCCAGGAAAAAAAGGAGGAAATCAGCTCTTGAGATTCATTATCTCCTTTCAAGATTGTCCTGGGGGCACTTACATTCATTATTCTGGCATAAAACAAGTGAAGGATTTCTTTAAAAAAATATTGTTCAATCTATTTGGAATCCCTGGAGCTGATGGTTTTACATTTTTGTGGCTTGAGACAATAACAGTAGCAATTAGTTCACATTGACTTATATTTTATGGTTCCTTCCTTCCCTTTGCTGCACTGGAACCCTGATGGATTAACTTCCCCATGACTGCAGCATAATCATAATGAGTTTTTGAAAATCATGAATGAAAATAGAAGCACATGTGATCACTGACGACCACTTAATGAAGATAAATCAGACTCTTTGTTATCAGCCATTTTTGTAGTGTTTGACCATTTCTGTGAAGATAAATTGCCTTCCTTGCGCATTTGCTCATGGCAGAATTTCCTCCAACTGAGACCTTTCATACAGACAAAACCAGCTGAGGAACTAGCTAAGAAACAGAAGCCCTCTTCCTGCTTTTTTCATCCTTGATGTTGATTGGAAACTCCCTGCAAGGAAGGTCAATAAAATGGCATGTGACACAACAGCTAGCTGAAACAATCCTCGTTAGTTAATCTACAGTTGGGCAATAGCTTTATTAGGGCTAGCCAAAATTCCACAAAATTGTGCAAGCTTTCAACAAGTTCCCCAGAATGTTACATCCGCTTTTTTACTTGATGGAGAGTTCTAAGGAACTCGAAAGCCTGCATGATTTTATGGACTTTTGGTTGGTCCTAATAAAGCTATTACCCAACTATGGATTTGGGATTTTTTTGCCTCATGAACCAACATGGCTACTTCTTAAAAAAACAAATCTGTTAAGTTGAAATAGCTTTACTTGGCTTCCAACTGAACAGTTCTGACACAACATTTTGAAGCCACTGGCCAGTTCCTGGGGCGATTACCATGGGCTCATACATGTACACACTATCTGTCTGAAGGCTCATTCATGCAGTATCTATTAGGGCTGTGCACCGTTTCGGCCCAAAGCCCAAGTCGAAGCGGGCTGCTTCAGGTCACTTTGAGCCCCTTCCGGGCATGAAGCAGCCCGGAGAGGGTCGGGGGCTCTCCAAAGCACTTGGTGCTCTTTGGAGCTTTGGCACCCCTGGCCCAGCTATGCCAGTGCCTCCAGGTCCCTACCGAGCTGCCCACCTCCTCCATCTCCACTGCTGTCATCACCGCCACCACCTTCTCCTCCTCCACTGTCGTCATTGCCGCCACTGCCATCTCCGCTGCCGCTGCCACCATCTCTGCTGCCAGGTCCCGAGGCCTGGACGTGCGGCGACTCTTCTTTCAGGGAGTCGCCATTCTTAAAATGGCAACTTCCAGGAACTTCCAGGAGGTGGCCATTTTAAGAATGGTGACTCCCTGCAAGAAGACTCAGTGCGTATCCAGGCCTCAGGAGCTGGTGGCGGTGATGGCGGTGGCAGCAGTGAAGGTGGAGAAGGGGTCAGCGAGGAGAAGACAGTGGCGAAAGTGAAGAAGGTGGTGAAGGCCATGGCAGAGAAGGTGGTAGTGAGGAAAAGGCAGCAGTGGAGGTGGCAGCTTCATTGCCAGAGAAGACGGAGGCGGTGGAGACAGAGGAGGAGGATGTGGAGGCAAGGTAAGGAGCTAGGAGGTTGTGCAGGGGCATTGAGGGGGCCTAAGTGGGGTTCGGCATCTGGATCCCGCTTTGGGTTTGGGGCTGAGTCAAGTCAGGGGGCCCCTGAATCAGCCCAAGCCAAATTGGGCCTGCCTCTGAAGCCACAAAACGGCTTCCGAGTTGGATTTGAGGGGGGATGTCCCTGCACAGCCCTAGTATTTATTTTAGATTATGTTGGAAGCTGAGACTAAACTCCAGAATAGGGCTAGAAGTTGAGTGGTATCTAGAGAAGATGAATGAAAGTGGATAGAGTCTGAAAAAGGAATGAACTGAGAAAATGATAGATAGAGGTCAAGCTTCTGCAAGAGAATGGGGTCACTGAATCAAGAAGCAAAGAAGACTTACTTTAAGAAGGATGCAGACAAACTGGAGAGGGTTCAGAGGAGGGCAACAAAGATGATCAGGGGACTGGAAACAAAGCCCTATGAAGAGAGACTGAAAGAACTGGGCATGTTTAGCCTTGAGAAGAGAAGACTGAGGGGAGATATGATAGCACTCTTCAAGTACTTGAAAGGTTGTCACAGAGAAGGACAGGATCTCTTCTTGATCATCCCAGAGTGCAGGACACGGAATAATGGGCTCAAGTTAGAGGAAGCCAGATTCCGGCTGAACATCAGGAAAAATTTCCTGAGTGTCAGAGCAATACGACAATGGAACCAATTACCTGGGGAGGTGGTGGGCTCTCCCACACTGGAGGCCTTCAAGACGAGGCTGGACAGCCATTTGTCAGGGATGCTCTGACTTGGATTCCTGCATTGAGCAGGGGGTTGGACTCGATGGCCTTGTAGGCCCCTTCCAACCCTACTATTCTATGATTCTAAGACAGGTGGCCTTGGGGAAACCGCCCACAACAGCACAAGGAACAACGAGCTGCTGCTGGTGGACTAGGAAGGGAGCTTGACAGGCTAAGGAGCTAATGGGGCAGAAGGCGAAAGAAGTGGATGGGAAATGAATATGAACTAAACCAGCCTTCTGCAATGAAGTGCCCCTGCCAGATGTTTTGGACCACAACTCCCATCAACCCCAGCCAACATAGCCAATGGCCAAAGATTATGGGGGTTGTGGTATAAAACATGTGGAGGCCACCAGGTTGGGGAAGACTGAACTAAACAGACAAATTTTGAGCTGCAGTACTTCCAAATCCCACCCCTCCACTTTGACTTATTCTGTGTGAGGAAACTGTCCCCTTTAATGGAGACTCCTGGTAGCTTTTGGCTGGGTTTGCTTTATGCACAAGCTAATTCCATTCCTCAAGATACTACTTGTTGCTTCTCTGCCCATGCCACCATCCTGGTACTTTCCATTTAGAGAGAACTCTTCCTTCTATGAATGGAGCCTAAAAGGAGAGACTTGTACTAAACATGACTTGTTTTCACGCTGCACTGAAGATCTATGATCTGAGCAGGTTCTCTTTTTTTCCATTTCTTTAAAGGAAGTGGAAAAGTTTATTTTAACCAAAACAAACATGTCTAGTTGTGAGTAGGAATGTCAGAGAAATCCGCAATGGAACCTAATGAGTTTGAATTTCCATGAATCTGACCTGTGGATTCTGCAACAGCCCAGCTGTCCCCCTGTTGGGCGGATTCCACATACTTACAGGTCAATTTTTCTAACTTTCATGAATTTTGTACAAATTTCATCATAGAAAAATATGCACAATTTAAAAAAAAACTGGCCAAAAATGCACATTTCCCCCATTGGTTAAAGTGTGAAAACATGCATTTGGGGGGAATTTGCACATTTTTGCCTATGTAAAATGGCAAAAAAATCACATTTGCACAAATTCGCATTTCTGCAAATTTGGGAACAAAAAAAAAATCCAATTCCAGTGACAGGCAAAAGGTGCCTGACAATGTGTGGAACTCAGATGGAAAGGATTTTAGACAATCCATACATCCCTCCTGGTGAGTATAGATTTTGTTCAATGCAGCTATTTCTGTGCCACAGCTCCACTAACAACAACTCTCCTCCCAGCATTAACATGCACAATGGAGCATATAACCCAGCCTTCCCCAACTTGGTGCCCTCCAGGTGTGTTGCACTACAACCCCAGGCATTCCCACAGAGGGGAGAGGAACCACAGGCTTGGGGGCCAAATCCAGCCTGCCTAGGATCCCAATATGGCCCACTGGGGTTCCCCAGAAGGCCACATCCCCTTCCCATGGCCCCACTCCCTTTCCCCCAATCACCAATACTTTGGAGAAATTCCAAGCATTTTGTGCAGTTTTCTCCATTCTAAAAGGTTGGAAACTCCTAAGGCTTGGAAACGCCTAAGGCTTGGAAACTCCTAAGGCTTGGAAACGCCTAAGGCTTGGAAACGCCTAAGGCTTGGAAACTCCTAAGGCTTGGAAACGCCTAAGGCTTGGAAACGCCTAAGGCTTGGAAACGCCTAAGGCTTGGAAACGCCTAAGGCTTGGAAACTCCTAAGGCTTAGTTAGTGGTAGTAAGAGCTTTAAGCTGCAATATGCTGGCATTTAAAAAATATTTTTGGACCCATCCTTTTTTGCTTTTGGCCATCCCCCCTTTGCTTTAGGCCTCACCCACCACTGGAGTGCAGCCTGGAAGAGCTTCTCTGGAATCAAATCTGGCCTTTGGGCTGAAAGAGGTTTCCCACCCCTGCCCCAGAGGATGCTGGAAGCTGTAGTCAAACACAGTCTTGAAGGCTGATATATCAGAGTACAACATTTATATACATTTAGTTTGCCTGTCTATTAAAATATTCAATATGGCACACATGCACAAAAAGTTAGTTTTAATGGGAAAAGCATCAGTTAGATGCTTTGGCTATTGGGCAGTACAGAAATGAAATAAATAAGTGCCCATATTTATGTGCCCTTTGCAATGGCTGTGAGTAAATTCCAGATTGTGCCAGGCTCCCCCCATAGGGTGGAATTGTAGGGTGGAAATACTGGGAATGAATGAATGAACCAACAAATGAACAAATAAGTAATGAAAACTTTGGGTGGAAAAAATAAAGGAATGTGGTGGAAATCATGAAACTAGTTTACATATTAGAGATTAGTAGATAGTGGGACTAGTCTGCTGAGTCTGTCTCGCTAAAACCCCGTTTCATCCTTACAAGTGGTATTTTGAAGAAAACAGAAATGATGTTTTATGTAACTTATTGCAATGTGATTTGCTCACGTCTAGTTCAAAACAGGGCTGAGCAAAAGCACCCTCCTCCAAATTCTCCCCTTTTGGCAGGTAGAAATTGGTGGGAGTGGGGGTGGGTGGGAAACCATTTGGGATTATTTTTCAGCGGTACTAAATTCATGGTGGAGTGGAACTCACTACTCCCACTGCTCTGGTTGGCAGCTGCCATTTTCCTTCCCCCAAAGCCCCTAGGAGCAATACGGTATGATGGGACAGTGCTGATGGGGGATTCTGGGAAAAAAGCATTCCCTCCAATTTGGGGGCTGCTGGGGAGCTTTGGGCAGGTGGCAATAAATTTCCCAGTCCAAATTTTACCAGCCTGCTCCTGGAATTTTGGAAATGAGTTTTAGCCTCAGTATTGCTCCCCCCAAATCAAGCCCCCAAATTCAGAGCAGCCAAGGTGAAGCCTGATAGCATTGTTCTCTGTTTCGTTTTGTTTTTTTTGTTACAAAGCACTGGGCCTAAGGGCCTGGATTCAGGTCCAATTTTACTGGACTTAACCCAAACCATGATGTATCTGCAATAAAGAATAATACCACACTGATTGTTGGTCCTTCTTCTGCCATGGGGCAGAATGACAGTAGGAAGGGGAGACTCCAGTTTATATCATTCAGGTTCTTTGCAGATTTGTTCTGGAATCATGTACCAGTAAGAGATAAAACTGGTTTACACAGTAAAAGCCCGGCTTTATTTATTTTTTTCTTCCCAAATTGTCATGGAAAGGATGCAAATTCCATCTGTGGAGCTGTAATCAATTGATCACAGCAAGGCAACTACAAGGGATGGATAAGATCTGGGTATATTTGAATATATTTGTGGACTATAGAACTTTAAGAGCTTTTCTGCACTAGTCCTCATAGCAACTCTCTGAGGGCCAAAACAGACACCATGCAGGAAATAGGTGACTGCATCCTGCAACTTTCTTTTACTTTAAAAAGCAGTGGGAGGCTTTTTGATTATTGGATTGGGCATGGGGGAAAATGTAATCCCCCCCTGAAGCTGCCGTTAGCCCCAGGGGAGTGGGGGAGGGAATGAAGGAAGGCAGATACTGTATCCCCCACTCCCCCAGTTGGGCTGATAGCCGTTTCAGTGGCAGAGTCTATGTGATTTAGAGCAAGGAGATGGCATGGGGGCAGTGTTAAACATCTCCTCCCCAGCACAGCTGCTCCAATAAAAATTGGAGCTCCCCCCTCCCACTCCCTAGCTGCTCCCACATCACATATGCTCTGGCTCTTATTATTCCCATTTTACAGGAGGGAAAGTTGAGGCTGAGAAATAATGACTTGCCTGAAGCCCCATTTGGCAAAAAGGGACTTGAACTCATGTGTCCCAGATCCGCACCCAACTAGTCAGGGAATCAAATTGCCTTTTTTGCAAAGATAATGATGCTGATGCTGATGCTGATGGATAGGTCTTCAGTTAGTCATGCTCAGAGTTGACCAGCTGAAATCAATGGGGCAAGTTAGTCATGACTGACAGTCTTAATTTACCCATTGATTTGAACAGGTCTACTGTATCATCATCATCGTCATAATTTTCTTTAGGCATGACTAAGTCTGGATTATTATTATTATTATTATTATTATTCAGATGATACTAATGAGTACTACTACAGATGAGTAATATTTCTCATAATACTAAATTAGTAGATTAGTATTATCATTTCTCATCCAGAAAATACATAATCCTATATAAGCCTAGCAGGAAAGTAATACAAAAATGTCTTTAATAAGGATCTAACTTTTTCAGAGAGAAAGTGGAAAGCATACATCCTTGGAAGCCTCTTGAACTCCCCCACCCCCACCCCTTTCCAAGAGCTTTATAACCACATTGAGAAATTTGGGTAATCAAATTGTACTAAAGCAACATCCAGTTAAATTTACTTCTGTATCTCTGTAAATGAGGATTTGAGAAGAATCATTTTCAATGCATTTTCACAACTGGTTGCCTCCAAAAACTATTTAGTACTAAGTAATATAACATTTACTATTAAGGGATAAAATTATCTGGTGCCTGGATGCAGAATTAACAAAAACGATGCTGTTTTCTGGCTGTTGTCATCTTGCTGTGTACACCACCATTTATTTATTTTTTATTACCCCCCCCCCCAATCGTTGGAAAGAGGCTGAGTAATAGCAATGCAAGAGATGCTATTCTGGGCTGTAGCCACTAGCAAGTGCTCTTGAATAGTTTTTCAAGGGACCAAGCCTTGAACCCCCTATGAAGCGCAAAGTCTGAATCTCTGGTTTTAATTCATTAGGAGAAGCAGAAAGAATGCAGTTTAGGAAACACAGGGAAGAGCTTTGTTGCCACTGAAACAGACAGAGGGCACAGTCTACTGGGAAGTCGGAGTGCGCAAGCTCCTTGGAATGAATGGGAGTAGGGCAGAAGCTTGGCTTTTGCACAACTTTTGTATGACCCCCCCCCCAACTCTGTTCAATGGAGCTTGTGCAAAGAACCTCCCAACTGGTTGTGTGCAGATCAAGAAGCTTCAAGCTACCCAAGAAGCACAAATGATACAATCTCATAGCACAGTTACAAACCAGGAAAGGAATTAGTTTGATTTCTTGGTTTTTTAAAAAACTTCTTAAATTAGTATTAGCTTAAGAACATTAAAACAGTCTGTTGTGACATCCTTACTTCCAATTATATTTGCTGGTTCACATCTGAAACAGAACACAGAGAAAAGGGTAAAACAACTGTGTACGAGCCTTTAATGACTTTTCCATTATGGTATCTTAGTAATGCCTGGCACTTAAACCGCAGTCCAAGGGGCCATGCTTTCAGTTTTCATGCTAATCCTGTAGGTGTCTTGACTCTCTAATTTGGGGGTTGGGTGGGCACATGCATGTATGTGTTTCTTGAAATGGGTCCATACAATCTGAATACACTGGCTGGATCTACACATCGCAGTTATACTGTTATCATACCGTTATCATAACTATTAGTGCCCATTGGTGTCATGTGTAGCAATAGCTTTGATAACGGTATGATAACAGTATAACTGCGATGTGTAGATTCAGCCACTGTTTTGCCATTATATACAGTAGCTCTAATGCCACAAGGGTATCCAGTGCATTGTGTAGGTATGAAATCACAATTTTAGTTGTTGGTAGTATATATTAAAAGGGTGAATATAGACACCTTTTAAAAGCACATAGGAACATAGGAAGCTGCCTTATACTGCCTCAGCCAGGCCACTGGTCCATCTAGTCCAGTACTGTCAACACGGACTAGCAGCAGCTATTCAGGGCTTCAGGCAGGATTCTTTCCTTGCCCTACCTGGAAATGCCAGGGATTGAACCTGGGACCTTCTGCATGCAAAGCAGGGGCTCTACCACTGAGGTACAGCCCCTCCCTGATATATCCTAATTGTGTAAAACAGGGTAGGCAACCTGGTGTGTTCCAGTTGTTGTTGGACTACAACTTCCACTATCCCTGACCATTGGTTGTGCTGGGTGGGGCTGATGGGGTTCCAATATCTGGAAGGCACTACTAGGTTGCCCACTCCAAAGTAGAGAGTGGGTATTGGGTGATGGTGGGTCCAATTTAAAGAGCAAAGGGGGCATACAAGTAAGGAGAGCTAAACTTTTCTTCCTTCCCTGCCTTCTCTCCCTGCAGTCTGTTGCTCTAGGCCAGAGGTAGGCAACCTGGTGCTCTCCAGATGTTTTGGACTACAACTTCCATAATCCCACACCACTGGCTATGTTGACTGGAGCTGATGGGAGTTGAATTCCAAAATATCTGGAGGGCACCACATTGCCTACCCCCTGCTTCTATGCACTTCTCTTTCAACCAGGCTCACTTCTGCTGTCCGAGCCCTGAAGGGAAAGGTGTTTCGAATACAAACTGCAGGAAGGAAAGCCACAGGTATTGGGAGGGTTCAGCTTCCCTCATGGTGTGCCTCCTTCCTTTGCTCTTAAATTCATAGACTCATAGAGCTGGAAGGGGCCATTTAGACCATCGAGTCCAACTCCTTGCAGAGTGCAGGAATCCAATTTGAAGTATCCCTGGCAGGTGGCTACCCAATCTCTGCTTGAATCCATTCAGCAACGGAGAGCTCAGCTCACCACCTCCCTAGGCAGTTGGTTCCATTGTCTGACTGCTCTAACGGTTAGGAAGTTTTTCCTGGTGTTCAACCGAAATCTGCCTTCTTGTAACTCAAACCCATTATTATGCGTCCTACAAATCTTGGATGATAGAGAACAGCTTGTGGCCCTCTTCAGTGTGACAGCCCTTTAGGTACTTGAAAAGTGCTATCATATCCCTCCTAAGTCTTCTCCTCTCAAAATCAGACTTCCCATTCTCTTGATTTCTATGCCACTGGGGCATCTCTGGATTTAAGTATACAGATCTGATACCTTCACATCTAGTTTGTCCCTAAGCAATAGGCCTTTTATTACCTGTGGGCAATAAAATCTGGAATAGCTTAGTTATTGCTCATTAGGGATGGGCAGATTACTTACCCCGTTCCCGGTGGGGGCATCTGCTGGGGGGGGGAGGCGATCTGTCCCTCCCCCCGGAATCCTCCCCGGCCAGCTCCGCTCCATGGCAAGTCAGCAGAGCTGCCAGCTGGGCTCGCCTGCAGCCGGACTTCCGTCCACTGCCGGGCTGCAGCCGCAAACGGCGCCTGGTGTAGCGGGGTGTAGCCAGTCCGTCCACTGCCCCGGTCTGCGGCCGCCATTTGCCTCCCTGTGTTAGCCGTGATAGGCCAGGTATATATTTACATAGCCTATCACAACAAAGAGAAGGGATGCAAATGGCATCCGCTATGCCATTTGCATCCCTGCTCTTTTCGTGATAGGCTACGTAAATACTTACATAGCCTATCACGGCTAACGCAGGGAGGCAAATGGTGGCCGCAGACCGGGGCAGTGGACGGACTGGACTGGCTGATGCCAGGTAGGATCCGTCCCAGGAAAATTTCGCAGAGTAGCGGGGGGGAGTGCTCCGTTCCGCCACGGACTCTGGGCGGAAAAGAATCCGGCCTCACTTCTAAAGAATCCAGCCTTACTGGAGTCCGTGGTAGAATTCTCTAACATCCCTGTTGCTCAGTATAATCAGCTGTCCACAGCAGGCTCATATGATGTGTGAGCAGAGTGCATTGCATTTGTAATCCCGCCACTGAGAATGAAGCTAGAGTTGTGTGTAGGGGATGCTGGTATAATCCACAATGGATTCAAATGAGTTCAGATTTCTGTGAATCCAGTCTGCAGATTCTGCAGTGGCTTTTTCCAAGTCACATGGATTCCATGGACCTACAGACCAGTTTGTCACTTTTAGAAGGGATTTGCACTAATTCACATTAACTAATGTGCATTAGCGAATTTGTACAAGTGCACTAATATGAATTAGCACAAGTAGAATGAAATGCTGGTAAAACAAATCTGATTCCATCAACAAGTGGACGATGGAACGAAAGACACCTGAAAAACTGTGAAACACAGACAGAACAGATTTAACAAAATCTGTACATCCCTTTGTGTGTATTTCTTCAAGTTTACAGGTCTAGCTAGGATAGATTTATTTAATGTATTTATTTAATAGATTTATATACCACTGAACATATTTAAAAATATCTCTAAGTGGTTCACGAAATACATTACAGTATACATTAAAATACAATTAAACTACATAAAATTGCTAAAACAAAACATTAATAAAACATTACGCTCAATTAAAATAAATTAAAACAGCATAATTACACACAAACAGACTGGGCAACACATTCACTTAGGGAAGGCCTGTTAAAGAAATGGAACCGTTCTCCTGTTTGCAACCTAATAACTTGTTATTGTGAGAAGCGCTAGATCACTTTGCAGTGTACTCAGATAGGCATGGATCCATCCACTCAACCTACTTTTTTTTAACATGCCAATTTGTACATGTATCTTGGCCCTAAGTTTGGTTGTTTCTTAATGATGCAATGAAGGTTTTATGACCAGCTTTACCCTGCAGACAAGCAGAGCCAAAGCCATAAGAAAAGAGACACAAAGTAAGCCTTTCAAAATAGAGGATCACTTTTAACCATCCTGCTAGTCCCAGGAATCTAAAGAAATAGATGTGTAATGACTGGCTGTGTAATTCAAGAAGAATAAGTGGCAGAACAACTTCCTGTGAGTTATTGGCATTGGCATGGTGACTTCCTGCTTGATTTCCTCCCATCCACCACTGCATATTGTTCACAGCTTTGTATGTTACAAGCATAGCATGGGATAGAGCTACAGGGAAGTGGAAATATGCTGCTTATAAGAACATATAGAACTGGGGACTTAGATGTGTCTAAGGGCTGTATCCTATGTTGTCCGTGTGCCAGTGAGACCCACCACTCTTGCAATGGGGAGCTAGCGGTTCTTAAAGCAACCACAAAATAATGGAAACATGCATTTTTCCGCTGACCTTTCTCAATCTGGAAGTGAGCATTTCCATTTGTTTCTGGGGTTGCTTTAGGCAGTGCTAGCTCCCTGTTGTGCGCATACTGTTGGCACAACAGAACGACCCGATGTGCAACGGCAGTACTGGATGCTGCCCAGTAGCTCTACTCCTAAGAATAATGAATAAGAGTGGATATCTTTCTCATCAGGGTGTGAGTCGGAAAGAGATGAATGAAACCAACAATGCAATCCTGTTTACACAGACAGACATCCCAATGTATTCGATCTGGCTTACTCCCAAGTAAGTGGGTACAGGATTGCACTTCAAATGGCACTCATTTAAATCCTCATCCCACTGATTCCAATAGTTGGTGTTCAGATATACCAGTCCATCCCAATATTCACAATCTCCCCTAATTTGGGATTTTACATACATTTCTGATTCAGAAATGCAGTTGGAGACAGATTGTTTTTATTCCAGCCATTTACTTGCTGTTAATGTCATAGCTTAAACCCCTAAACTTCTTTAAAAAAAAAATCAGTCTCCTTCCTCAATTCCCACTTATTATAATTAATTTTATGACCTTCTTAGAAAGGGAAGACCACTACATTTTATGCTACACTGCACAAGCAATTGAAAGTTGCATATGAGAGAGAGAGAGAGAGAGAGAGAAAAGACCAGCACCAAATGTTTAGCAGGTTTTTATTCTATCTGAAATGAGCAATCTATTTAAATCAATTATCAGCTTAAAATGAGCAGCCTGATCTAATTAGTCAGAGCCCCTGGAGGGGTTAATGAATGAAAGGGAGATCCTGGGCAGATGTGTTGTCCCTCAGGGTACCTTTCTACTGACCACAATGAATATGAATCCCTCAAGGATGGCTAAAGCGATCAGGCACAATAGCTGAAAACAAGCAATGCCGTTCACAGCAGCATTTGTTTCATCAGTAGCCTCATTCAGCATTGGATGGTAATTTTATTTGCCCCCCCAGCTTGATTTGTAATGTAAGCATAAGATTCATCATAGATAGGACAACATGATCAGTTTGCCAGTGAGAAAGTTCTGAGGAGCAGGGACTAGTGATTATGGGGCAGTATGAATATCAGACTTGTAGACCTTTTGGCTTGACACAGCATACATCTGAAAGGCAGTGGGTTCAGAGGAGGGGAAAAAGGTGCTTTTGTCTTAAGGCAGAGTATGTATGAAGAACAAAGAGCAGTCAAATCAGAGTCAACTCAGTCATGTTGGCTAGTGGGCAAAGCTCTAGGGTTCTGGTTCTGTGTTTGCCTTGCTGGCTTCGTCCTTTCTCCCCAAATACAGAAAAACACTTATGAGGACAATAGTTCCAGATGATTAGAGCAAGTTTACCCAGTGCAACCCCTTCATGGATCACTGCCTTGTTGTGGCGAAGGGGCTTGCGTAACTCAGTGCGTAACTCATAAGCTATGCCGTGCAGGGCCACCCAAGACGGACAGGTCATGGCAGAGAGTTCTGACAAAATGTGGTCCACTGGAGAAGGAAATGGCAACCCACTCCAGTATTCTTGCCAAGAAAACCCCATGGAACGTATCACAAGGCTAAAAGAGATGACGCCGGAAGATGAGCCCCTCAGGTCGGAAGGTGTCCAATATGCTACTGGGGAAGAGCAGAGGGTATTTCCAAGTAGCGCCAGAAAGAGTGAAGCGGCTGGGCCAAACCCGAAAGGACACTCAGCTGTGGATGTGTCTGGTGGTGAAAAGAAAATCCGATGCTGTAAAGAACAATATTGTTTAGGAACCTGGAATGTCAGATCAATGAATCAAGGTAAGCTGGAGGTGGTCAAACAGGAGATGGCAAGATTGAACATCGACATCTTGGGAATCAGCAAACTAAAATGGACAGGCATGGGCGAATTTAATTCAGGTGACCATCATATCTACTATTGTGGGCAAGAATCCCTTAGAAGAAATGGAGTAGCACTCATAGTCAACAAAAGGGTGGGAAAAGCTGTACTGGGGTACAATCTTAAAAATGATAGAATGATCTCAGTACGAATCCAAGGCAAACCATTCAACATCACAGTAATTCAAGTCTATGCCCCAACCACTGAGGCCGAAGAAGCTGAGGTTGATCGGTTCTATGAAGACCTGCAACACCTTCTAGAACTAACACCAAAAAAAAGATGTCCTCTTCATCATAGGGGATTGGAATGCTAAAGTAGGAAGTCAAGAAATCACCGGGATAACAGGCAGGCATGGCCTTGGTGTACAAAATGAAGCAGGACAAAAGCTAATAGAGTTTTGCCAAGAGAACATGCTGATCATAGCAAACACTCTTTTCCAACAGCACAAGAGGCGACTCTACACATGGACGTCACCAGATGGTCAATATCGAAATCAGATTGATTATGTCCTTTGCAGCCAAAGATGGAGAAGCTCCATACAGTCAGTAAAAACAAGACCTGGAGCTGACTGTGGCTCAGATCATGAGCTGCTTCTTGCAAAATTTCGGCTTAAATTGAAGAACGTCGGGAAAACCACTAAACCGTTCAGGTATGACCTAAATCATATCCCTGATGAATATACAGTGGAGGTGAGGAATAGATTTCAGGGATTAGACCTGATAGACAGAGTGCCTGAGGAACTATGGACGGAGGTCAGTTACATTGTTCAGGAGGCAGCAACGAAATCTGTCCCAAAGAAAAAGAAATGCAAGAAAGCCAAGTGGCTGTCTGATGAGGCTTTACAAGTAGCTGAGGAAAGAAGGGAAGCGAAAAGCAAGGGAGAAAGGGGAAGATATACCCAACTGAATGCAGAGTTCCAGAGAATAGCAAGGAGAGACAAGAAGGCCTTCTTAAATGAACAATGCAAAGAAATTGAGGAAAACAACGGAATGGGAAAGACTAGAGATCTCTTCAAGAAAATTGGAGATCTCAAGGGAACGTTTTGTGCAAAGACGGGCATGATAAAGGACAAAGAAGGCAGGGACCTAACAGAAGCAGATGAGATTAAGAAGAGGTGGCAAGAATACACAGAAGAACTATACAGGAAAGATCTGAATGTCCCTGATAGCCATGATAGTGTGGTCACTGAACTTGAGCCGGACATCCTCGAGAGTGAAGTCAAGTGGGCCTTAGGAAGCATTAGTAACAACAAAGCTAGCGGAGATGACAGTATTCCAGCCGAGCTATTTAAAATCCTAAAAGATGATGCTGTTAAAGTGCTGCATTCAATATGCCAACAAATCTGGAACACTCAACAGTGGCCACAAGACTGGAAAAGGTCAGTTTACATTCCAATTCCAAAGAAGGGCAATGCCAAAGAGTGTTCAAACTACCGCACAATTGCGCTCATTTCACATGCCAGCAAGGTGATGCTCAAAATCCTACAAGCTTGGCTTCAGCAGTATGCGAACCGAGAACTACCGGAAGTACAAGCTGGGTTTAGAAGAGGCAGAGGAACTAGAGTTCAAATCGCCAACATTCGCTGCATCATGGAGAAAGCAAGAGAATTCCAGAAAAACGTCTATTTCTGCTTCATTGACTACACTAAAGCCTTTGATTGTGTGGATCACAACAAACTGTGGCAAATTCTTAAAGTGATGGGAGTACCAGACCACCTTACCTGTCTCCTGAGAAACCTGTATGAGGGTCAAGAAGCAACAGTCAGAACCAGAGATGGAACAACCGATTGGTTCAAAATTGGGAAAGGAGTACGACAAGGCTGCATATTGTCACCCTGCTTATTTAACTTATATGCAGAGTACATCATGAGAAATGCCGGGTTGGATGAATCAGAGGTCGGAATTAAGATTGCCGGGAGAATTATCAACAACCTCCGATATGCAGACGATACCACCCTAATGGCAGAAAGCGAAGAGGATCTCAAGAGCCTCTTGTTGAGGGTGAAAGAGGAGAGTGCAAAAGCTGGTTTGAAACTCAACATTAAAAAAACTAAGATCATGGCATCTGGCCCTATCACTTCCTGGCATATAGAAGGGGAAGAAATGGAAGCAGTGACAGATTTTACTTTCTTGGGCTCCAGGATCACCCCAGATGGTGACTGTAGCCATGAAATTAAAAATCGCTTGCTCCTTGGGAGGAAAGCTATGGCCAACCTAGACAGCATAGTAAGAAGCAGAGACATCACCTTGCCGACAAAGGTCCGTCTAATCAAAGCTATGGTTTTCCCAGTAGTAATGTATGGCTGTGAGAGCTGGACTATAAGGAAGGCTGAGCGCCGAAGAATCGATGCTTTCGAATTGTGGTGCTGGAGAAGACTCTTACGAGTCCCCTGGACTGCAAGGAGGTCAAATCAGTCCATCCTAAAGGAAATCAACCTTGACTGCTCATTGGAAGGACAGATAATGAAGCTGAAGCTCCAATATTTTGGCCACCTAATGCGAAGAGAAAACTCCCTGGAAAAGACCCTGATGCTGGGAAAGACTGAAGGCAAAAGGAGAAGGGGACGGCAGAGGATGAGATGGCTAGATAGCATCACGGATGCAATGAATATGAACTTGAGCACGCTCCGGGAGAGAGCGCAGGACAGGAAGGCCTGGCGTGCTATGGTCCATGGGGTCACGAAGAGTCGGACACGACTGAACGACTGAACAACAACAACAACAACAACAACCCAGTGCAAGGCCAGAAGGGAAAGTGGCTCTTAACGTTCCTGCAGAAAGATGTGTACTTCAGTTAAAAACAAGTACATGTTTACAGTCTGCCCAGAAAACTTAAAATTAAATAAAACTAAAATAAGAAGAAAAGCATAACAATCTGATGGTGCAACACAACAAGTATTTAATCATCCTACACAAATGTAGAAATGTTAACATTTCCATTCATTTTGCACAAACAGTTGAGACTCTCTATATTCTATAGCTTCAGTCAGCAGCATACAGTGGCAAAGAACTTGTGCCTGGGCCCTTACATTTGATAAAATCAGGAGCAAAACTGTGCTGGTGTGTCTGACATGGGGGGCTTTTATTGTACAGAGTCCCTGCCTCATCCATGGACTTTTACAGTGTGTGTGTGTGTGTGTGTTCAGATGTTGTTGTCTTCCGTTTGTAACCTTCCCACGTCTTCTCATTGTTTCTTCCATCTTTTTCTTAGCAGAAAGAATATGTGAAGGAAGAAAAGATGGAGTAGCTGCACAATGTCTTTTGATTGGTGGCACGGAGTGCTCCATCTAGAAGCATCCTATAGCAATGCTTTGGGTGCCAGGGTCATCTGTAGGAGGGCAGGCCACATACAGATTCATTTTTTTCTATGCATAAACACCAACATAAGCAGCCAAATTTACTTCGTGGTTATTTATACATAATGGCAGCCAAAGTTAAGCTCTTTAAGGCTCATTGATTTCAGTGAGAGAGATGACATGACGATGGAAATCTGTGGATAGAACTCTGATGGCTTTAAACATTTGCAGGTAGTAGCTATGATGACATCCAGCCTGGAGCTGCATACACACATATGTTTTTCCTTACAGGAGAAATAGCAGCTTCCAGGGTGCATGCGATTTTTAACTGGGCAGGAAAAATTAAACCTTTGCCCCACCACAATCCTAGTCCCCTCCAACTACAAACATTTAAGCAGTCTAGAGAGCTATCCATGTATCCCTGTCATCATGACTATCGTATAATACAGGCAAGGGAAGCAGAGGGCAGTATCTAATGGTGTCATTGCAAACTCAAATAGTGCTAGTGGAGCTCCACCAAATACTTCAGTTGTGCAAGAGCTTGCCCACTGCGCTAGCGGAGCACCTGGCCCGCTCTCCGGAAAGTGGCTGCCAAAGCAGAACTTAGTTGGATTCTGCCCTTGCGCGTAGTTCAGAATGTAGTTCCCATTAGCACAATGTCATTTGCCCTAGTGCCTTCCCCTTGGTCTTATTAGCATATGAAGCTATGGGAAGGGGCTCATGGCAGACAAGATAACCACATCTATCTCTGAGTTGGGCTTTTCACAATCATATTTGCTTGCGAGGGGCTATGATAGAGCTAGGGATGAGATTTCAAAGAGGTTACAAGATGATGATATTCAAACACCAATGGCTGTTGCTGCTGAAAGTTGCTCTAACAAGATCTATAAAAGCATCATGACCTCTCCGGGGAAGGTTCCCCCATATTTGATTTCCATCACCTCACATGAATTGAGATGGGTCATGACCAGGTGCAGACTGAACTCACTCCAATTGATGGAGGTGAAGGCACGTTATAGGACCCATCATGGCATGAGTGCAGATTGCCCAGCTGGTTGCCCCAAGGTAGAGGACATGGTACACTTTCTAGCAGAATGCCCATTGTACATCGATTTGAGGAAACAATACCTTGAGCCCCTATTAGCTGCACTTGAGGATACTTCCGGTACAAGCATAACTCAATTATTATTAGCTGGAACAGATCATTATATATCATATAGGACTGCTAAGTTTGTCAGTCGAGGTGAAAGTCATTGACTGTTATGAAAAAACTAAATCTGTAAGCATGGTAATAACATTCTGGCAAATATTGTTTTAGGATTTTAAAATGTTTTTAACTTGCTCTTGTTAGTTATTTTATTAATAATTTGTACTTCGGTTTCCCTTTTGGTTGATATGAGAATTCTATTTGTTTTGTGTGTGGATGGCCTGATTGTCTAAAAAGCAATAAACTGTATGTATGTATTTGCCCTAGTGGGATGACAGTGTTGGATACTGCCCAGAGGTGGGCCAAAGATTTAGGTGGAAACAGGAAGTTCAGGGACGCAGCTTCCCTTGATGGTACTACAGACAGACCATGCATATTTGAACGGGTTCTCAGCAATGATCCTCTTTGCGTACATGATCTTCCCCACTCCTCTTTCTTCTTTTTTTAAGGAAGATTCATGCTTCTCATATTCGGGACATTGCATGGAGAACCTGCCTCACACATTGCCTCAGGTGTGTGTGGTGAAACGAGAAGACATCCTTAAGCCTCCTTCCACCATGCAGAGTGGGATCATCTTTAGCCAGGTAGGTACGTTTGTCTACCATTTTGGTTTGATAGCTTTTCACAACAGCAGCTTGCAGTGATGATAGGTAACTTCATCCAGCTCATCCTATTGGCCAGTGCGGACCTGTGCTCTGAATGCTGAGCACCTCTATGTGGAGAAGCTGGAAGGGCTATATAGTCTGCACAGGCAAGTGTCAAACACTGACCATTATGAGCCACAGGGCGCGTGGTCATCGACATTCCCATATTGTCATCCAAGGGCAATTTTATATGATTAGGGAAACAAGTGGTGAATTTTCTTAGGGCTTCAGATGTTTTGGAAAGTTGCATGCTTGAATTTGTCCCGGTGGTGGTGGGGATTTCCCTGAAGATATGAAACTAGTATGTCAGGGAGAAGAGCTTAGCCTTGGCTTTCCCCTGACATCATGGTCTTCTATGTGCAGGGAAGTTTTTGTTTTGGTCATGCAAACCTGCACCTGCATCCTGGTATAGTACTTTACCACTTAAATTCGTTGATTGTACAAACTGGCTTCATAGGCAGGACAACATCACCACCATTCATCATCATGCTCATTACCATCAACATCTCTCTTGTTAAATTGGGATACATCAGGCAAAATATACACTGATGAAAGATGGTTACATTTGGTGAGTAGCTTCCATGCTTAAAAAATTAGAATGCTTTCCTAGTGCTTAAGTACCTTTTCAAGCTACTTAGGTTGATGCTATGAAAATAAAGACAATGTGAACTATAGCTCCTTTACCAGCTACAGCCAGTTAACTAGAGAAGTGTTTCAATGTCTTTCTTTGGATCTCTCTCTCTCTCTTGCATGCACACACACACACACACACACATGCACGCACACAAGCACACACACATTGAACTGGTTAATCATCATCTATTAAAACTCTAATTCAAAAGGGCAAAGAAGTGCAACAAAAACCTTATAAAAATGCTAAGGTATTAAAGAATTCACTAACCATTTCTTCAGTTCTCTCTCTTTTAAGGAAAAAAGTAGCTTCCAGCAAAGCAGTTTGAACTCAGGAACTTCACAGCTGTAAGCAACACTACTTAAGAACAAAAAGGCCACCAAGTTAAATACAGCATTTTTATAGGACCAGACAGATCCTACAATCATGGGATAGATATGGGTAGATGGTTTGCTGATGCCTCCAGATCTGTAAGGAATCCCTCCCCTAACATTGATCTCCTGATAACCATTTGTTAAATTTTTATTCTGTAATTTTAATGTTTTTATTGTATTTTAAATTATTTTATCAGTTTAATCCATTTTAAGCGTCCCACTAAGCCACCTTGAGTGCCATTTTTTTTTGGGGGGGGGTAGAAAGGCAGGGTACAAATTAAATAAATAATTATAATGGGTAGTATCCAATGGGGGCCACGTGTGCATGGCCAGCCCTGCCTGCCCTGGCCCGCACATGCCCAGCCCCACCAGCCCAGGTCTGTGCATGGCCCCTACCATGCATGGCCGTGATATAGCACTTCCAGGGGCAAGCCCTGACAAGAGTGAAAATGCTCATTTCTGGAAGGGGTGTGACCTGCCCCTTCCAGAAACAAGTGTTTTTGCTCATGTCAGCGCTTGCCCCGAAAGGGCTATATCACGGCCATGCATGGTAGGGGCCAGGTGTGGACTGGGCTGGCAGGTGGGTCGGTGGGTGTGAACTGGGGCCCCGTGGGGCTGGCCATGCACACAAGGCCCCTATTGGATACTACCCCATATGTGAGCTATTGCATGACAGAGAACTGGTATAAAGTGACAATGTTGCTTGTGCAAAAGCATCCAGAGGACAGAATATGTGCAGTTGATATGGCTAGTATAAATTAGGGATCAGCAACCAGAGATCTCAGTGTAAAACCTGGCCTTCTGAGAAGAATTAGCTGCTCTTCCCACCCCCACAGTTCCCAGCCCAGAAACAAGAGATGGGTGGATGGACATCTTGTGGCTATGACCATATACCTTGGTGGCAGTCTACTTGGAAGAAAGGAGGGTCAGTCCTGGCCCACCACATTATATCCCTTCTTCAGAGTGGCCCTCCTGTAAAACTAGTAAATGGCGAGGGGTATAAAATTTAAATATACATTGGATCATATCTCCATTATGTATGTCTCAAATGTGCTTCTAATAGTAGAGGAAGAAGCCACCTTCTCCTGTCTCAGTGGAAGGCACATCTTTAAAAGCTGTGCTATATGATATTCACTTTTCTTTTCCAGAGGAAGAAACTGGTGGGGGGGGGGGAGAGAAAGAGAGAGAGAGAGAGAGAGAGAAGAAAAATAATTTGGATTCCCCTGACAACCCCCTGCTTGCCCCAGTCCTTAGCCATGGAATTGGAACCTGATAATCAATTTCACCAAGGGCTATTACAATTATTTATTCAATTAATCTTGAGAATGTGAGATCCTTCATTAACTAAGCTAAATGTGAGGGCAACAATTACAACTTTTGCTAACTAGAAGCTGTGTTACTTATATATTAAGTGTTTAACTGTACCAATATTGTGGCACGATAATTTTTAAACATAATTACCTCTTTTATTATATTTTGATTAGATTAAAATTAATGCATTATTAAGCCATGATATGTTTTACCATCTAGACCTCTGTATAGGCTCAGATATGAAAGCTCTCTTTCTTTCTTTCCCCTCTTTCTAAGTTAATTAAATTCCCTTTAATTATAATTTACTAAAAAGCTCCACTTTTACCACCATTATGGCTTTTGAACTTTGAAATCCGAGAGAATAAAGAAGGGGAAAAAAGCCTCTTAAAATGGTCTTTTGCGGGAGAACTGAACTGTCAGCGAATTCAGGCAAAATTAATTATTTCAGCTTGATAAACCTTTTCATCTATTTGACTCCTTATACAGAAAAGCCAATTAATAATGTCAAACATGCTTTGCCTCTAGGGACCAGCAAGTTCTAATGAGTCTGTTTACTGTAGAGTGGCTAGCGGAATGAGCCTCATGTAGAAATTTTCTAATCGCGCCACACCTGTCAAGCACACTCTCATTATCTGTGTACCAAGGGCAAACCTCATTTTGTCAAGAGTGGTTTTCGAAGAACTAACAACTGCCTGGGGAAGCATACAGGACTGTCGGCCACTAGATGAGTCACTTAATTACCAATCAGAGCCGTGGAAGTGAATGCTTAATGTCCTTTAATACCAGCCCTGCGCATCTCTGCTCTCTGCATCTTCTGCCTTATCAGAAGATCCAGAACTCAACAAGCGTCCTGTTTTCGCAAGGAGCGGGGATCTTGCTCCCGCATATGCTTTGCTCAGTTATGATTGATGATGCTACGTAGGAGACAGCTATTAATCAAATCCTCATTACAATGCGAGGGGACTCTCTTCGGCCAATCTGCTTGCTGGCTTCCGAATCTGATCACTTGCTGATAATCCCACAACACTACTGCACTGCAATGGCAATATTTTTACGCAGTGACCTCGAGGGACCCCACGTCCCCTCACTTCCTCCCCGATTTGCATAGGTTAAACCAATCTGCATACAACCCGGCCAGCTTCTGTCTATAAACAAAGAGTAATCCTGGATTAAGCACTCATGTAAATGGCTTGTGCTCTGCAAGTAACTAATTTTCACCATTGTCCCTTGAGATAAATATTATTATCTTGGTTTCCCAGATATGGAAATAGAGACAAACTGCTGGCTTGTCTCATGCAGAAATAGCCTCTCTCCTACCATCCCCCCTCCCTTCGCCCTGCAACCATGGGGGCTGCATGGTTATACACTGACCTATGGGAATTTACTATGAATTCATAACATATAGGAACATGTTACCTTCACTGGATCTTGTTTTACTTATGTGCTCAGTCACCTGTTTCCTTGCCAAGCCTAAGGCAGACGGGGTCAGTAGGGCTTTGCTCATCACAATAGCACAAGGAGCTTTGGAAGCCTCTGTCCTCCTTGGTAAGCGCTGAGGCCTACTGCCTCGAGGTGGTCAGGGGAAGCTGCGTGGAGCTGTCAGCCTTTAGATTTGCCACCCACATCTGCTGAGTATATGGCTGGAATGTGGAATTTACAGATTACATGCAGTCGATGCAGTCATTTTCTGCATCTTACTGATCTTACTACCTTCTCCAGCAGTCGCTGTGTCTAGTATGGCAGGCCACCCATACTCCAGACCTGCAGTGTGTGTGTGTGTGTGTGTGTGTGTGTGTGTGTGTGTAGAGAGAGAGAGAGAGAGAGAGAGAGCAGCTGATGGTAGCAGGGGCCAGGGGAAGGCATCACTCTGCCACCTATGATGTTTTCTCTTGCTCAGTTCTTTTCTCTGACAGGGATACAACTCAAAGCTCTTTTTATCTTATTTATAAGAGAATTTCTAAATAAATAAATATCCTGTCCTTCTAATGTATACGCATCACTCAGGGCAGATTACCACAAAAAATCACCATATCCTACAACAGCATTACCAACAAGATATGGTAGAAGTAAGCAGGACAAATTAAAACAAGCAAGCAAACAACCAAACCTCTGGTGAAAACATTCCACGCCTGGCAGGACAGAGAAGCTGGCTGCAGGAATAAGGAAGTCTTTATTAGCAGGTGGAAGATGGTGAAAGAGAGGGCCATCCAAGCCTCGTGGGGGACATAATGTTGAAAAGGTTGGGGTCAGTCAGTGAGATGATGCTTTCTCTTACAGTGCTGTCCAAAGGCATTGCAATGCACATGCTCCACACAATAATTAATACAAAATAACAAATAAACAAATGAACGAACAAACAAATTCAGCATTTGTGTGGGACTTGGCATGACAGACAAGGAACAAATGGGTCCTTTCATTCAATTCAGATTACGTCTAGTGGTTTGTTATTTCCATCTCACCACTCCCACTTCTGACTTTCAACTTTTGAACTATTTGCCAAGTCCTTAGCTTGAAGGTAGTTTTTAAACAAGATGATGCCCACATATGCACAAAGCTGCTCCATGTGACATGGTTCACTGCTCCACAATTGCCAGTGCCACCCCATCCCTGTGTCTGGCCTGCACAAACTTTGTCTCTGCCTCTCTGAGCTGAGCAGAGATCACCAGCCAGGCATTGTGGCAAGTCTGCGGTTTCGGGTAGGTGGCAAAAGAAGGAGGTGGGCAGCACCCATAGCTGAAGGGCTGCATTTGGCTTGGAGGGTCAGGCCTTGTAGAGGCCTGCCCGATGAACCTGTGCCACATCTCCTGTTACTCTATTCCTTCCTATACGCAAAAGTGGACAAAACAACAGACCCCGCACCCACAGAGTGCACACACACACACACACACACACTCACACTCACACTCACAAATGTTTACTTTATTTATTATTACATTTGCATCCAATCTTTTTTCCTCCAAGGATTATATAAAGTGGCTTATATAATCCTTCTCTCCATTTTATCCTCACGACAACCCTGTGAGGCAGGTTCAACCAAGAGTCAGTGACTGGCCCAATGTCACTCAGTGAGCACTGTAACCACTACACAACACTATGCCTCACTGGTAAATTTAGAAATTCTCATACAAATAAGACAAATAAAAAGAGCTCTGAGCAGCCAGGCTACGGAGCTCCATTCTTATTTCAAAGTGAACAGTGAGAGAAGCTAGGATACAATAAATGACCCAATATATCAGAGTAAAAGAAAAAAGAAAAAGGAATGGGTGAATGTGTCAGTTTTGCTTTCTCCCACATTCGGGTTTTGGTTTTGGTTTTTTTGAATCAGGTTCTTTCTCTTCCAAATATGAAAAACTTCACAAATTTTGGTAAATTCTTATCAAAAACAAACTGGAACGAAGTTCTCATTCATCTGAACCAGACAAATTCAATTGATACAGTGACAGCTATTCCCAGCATGGAGAGGGCCATGTTGCACCTGCCTGCCATGTCGCTAGCTGTTAAAGATGAGGAGCCTGACAGTAAAAAGACATGGCAACCCTGATTCAGCACCACAAATGAGTGAATACACAGGGACTCAAACCCACACTTTTAAGACCTAAATACTCAAAGTCCTTGGCCTGGATAGACAAATCTGTCAGTTGTGGTTTTCCCCACATTGGTTATATATCTATAGATAGATAGATAGATAGATAGATAGATAGAGATATATCAAGTTATTTTTGTCCTGAATATGGAGAACTTCATAAATGTTGATAAGTCAGTATCCAAAGAGAATTGGAGAAAATTCTCACCCATCTCTATGTAATGTGAGCAAGGGAGGGGAAAAAAAAAAAGGTGAAAAATCACCACCCCTGATGGTGGATTACAATCTTTATGTGATTTCCACCTCTCAGGACATGGACAGAAGTCTGTTTTTTCAACATATTTTTACTTTAAATTGCATTGATATATTTGAATTATATATGTCTGGATTATATGCATGTGGGGCTGATCCAGACACTACTTCCCTCTTGTTTCCACCATAATGGGGTGCTTCGCACCTCGGATAGCTCCTTTAGAGTTCTGACTGGTTCTGAGAGAAACTGCCCCACTGACATTGGATCCACCAGCCTCCACTGTCCATAACCTCGGGTGGAGACTGGAGACAGAAACAGAACACCCACAGCAGGGCAGGAATACATGCCATGCATCCCTTCAGAACCACATGTGAGTGACAGGGTGACCTGCAGCTTTGTTGCCACGGTGGCGGGGTTGCAACACCAGTGACAGGAAATCCAGGATGCCTTGGGAGATATCAGGAAACTCCCGCAAGATTGTGTGCCTTGCAGCACTATGCATGGCAGATGCGGGTGGGAGGTCAAGAAGGAGGCATTTCAGGTCATCACGGCTGGGAGACAAGACAGAGCAAGAGGAATTGGGTGCTTGTTAATCTCCTTCCCTCCATGCAGGAGGGCCAAAGATGGAGGCCATGCTTAAGCCTCCCTGCTACAGCTGGAGCAGCTCTAGGAGGCTGTGATATACAACACGAGTTATTGAGTTCTGTAGCCGTGCTACACACCTTTTCAATCAAATGGTTTATTGGGAGGGGGGAGTCAGATTTCTTCTTTGACATTCTCAGTTTTTCAGGGCTCATATGAGCAGCAGTGGAAGGTGGGGGGAAAGTGACTGCAATGAATCTGGGGCCAATAAGCAATGCCACGATGCACAGTGCAAATTGTGGAAGACAAGTTCACACCACTGTGTAAAAAAGAAGAAGGAGGTTTAAGGGGGGGGGGGTTGAAATATCGAAGGCACAAGTATGGGATGGGGGAGACCTGGCTTTGCAGCAGTACATGTGAAAAGGGTCTAGGTGGCTTAGTTGATCACGAGCGGAATATGAGCCAGTGGTGTGATGCAGCAGCTAAAAAAGCAAATGCAATCTTAGCCTGCATAAACAGAAGCATAGTGTCCAGATCACAGGGGGTAATAGTTCTGCTCTATTTTGTGTTGGTCAGGCTGCATCTGGAGTACTGTGCCCAGTTCTAGTCATCACATTTTAAAAAGGATATTGACAAACTGGAGCATGTCCAGAAGAAGGCAGCTGAGATGGTGAGGCGCCTGGAGACCAAGTCCTATGAGGAAGAGTCAGGAGAGCTGAATATGTTTAGCCCAGACAGTTAAGGGGAGACATGATAGCTGTCTTCAAATATCTGAAGGACTCTTACGCAGAACATGGAGCAGACTTGTTCTCTGTTGCTGCTGCAGAGGGTCGGACTAGAATGAATGGGTGGAAATTTCTTTTGGCTAACTGTTAGGAGAAAAAGCCTAATAAGTGCTGTTCAACAGTGGAACTCACTGCTGAGGTGTTGGGATCGCCTTTGCGGAAAGGATTTAAGCTGAGGCCGGAGAGCCATCTGTCGGGGATGCTGTTGCTCCAGCCTACATAACGGATCTTGCCTTGAGCAGGGGCTTGGACATGATGGAGGAGTTGGACTCCAAGGTACCTCTCTGATTCTGTCTGGCCCAACTGATGCAGGAAATCCACTGTTGCACTATCCTTGACAGGTGGCCATCCAGCCTCTGCTTAAAACACACACACAAACATCCAACAGAGAGTCTACTGCCTTCCAAGGCAGAAGGCTCCATTGTCAAACAGCTCTTACTGTCAGGAAGTTCTTCTTAATGTTTAGCTGAAATCCCCTTTCTTGTACTTTGAACCTGCTGGTTTCTGGTCCTGCCCTCTGGAGCGACAGAGAACACGTTTGCTCCATCAGCTATGCAGCAACCCTTCAAATATTTCAAGATGGCTATCACATCGCCTCTCAATTGTCACT
Organism: Heloderma suspectum; assembly: GCF_057233095.1. Taxonomy (NCBI): domain Eukaryota; kingdom Metazoa; phylum Chordata; class Lepidosauria; order Squamata; family Helodermatidae; genus Heloderma; species Heloderma suspectum. The sequence continues at coordinate 157,673,600 of NC_139458.1, read as the reverse complement.
TCTCCATCAGAGTTTGCCACAGCTTTCAGCTTTCAGCTCCTTCATATCCTCCTCCCTCTCTGTGATACCAATGGCATGTGCACATGGAGAGAGCACTGCAAAAAACAAAAACATCTATCTGGATGTAATTCTTTATATAGCTGTATTAAGATCGTTTTTGTGTGTTGTTTTATCAATGTGCAGGAGTGCACAGCACACAAATGAGACTCGATACAAAAAAGAACCTTGATGCAATCATGTACGAGCATAGCACAACAACTGCTTCCTTCCATTGGCAGTGCTTTGTCAATGCACATCAGTAATGCAGAGTGGGGGAAACGATACAAATGAACTGTAACAAACTATATATGCTTCAATCCTGGAATTAATTTTTGGAATTCTCCCAGTTAACTGTATTTAGGGAGAACTGGAGCACAGGCAGAGTGAACACATGGAACAATGAAGTTATGGACTGGGGAAATCCACTGATCCCTACAAAATACTTATGAAGTACAGTATCCTGTGTACAGCTCCCTGTCACTGTCCAATCCCAGTTTCTATGACTAGATAGATTCACATTACATTTTATTATTTCATTATTATTAATTCTTTGTTATATAAATTTATATATAACTTTCCATGAAGTTATCAAAGTGTTGAACATACAGTGTAATTGCCACCAAAATATAACAATAAAACACAAAAATAAAGCAATACAATAATAAATAATGTCTAATTATCAATAAAACTATACACTCTGCTGTGTACTACAGATTATTCAATGATCAAATAAACTGCTGGTTTAAAACCACAGTTAAAGCAGCTATCTCAGGTTGATTCAAGCTCCACAAAGCCAGGAAATTGGTAGATAAGGCTGATGCTAACAGACGTTCCCCATGATCCATAATGAAGTTGTGCAATGTCACAAATTGTGCTTGCTTACAGCTTACCTTCCATGCACCCGCAATTTTCCTGGGCCATTCAGCCCCAAATCCAGATGGGGAGGGAGTGCCTGGAGCCAGCAAAGATGCCCCACGTTGTCCTGCTCCTGTCTTGCCTTAGGAAGCATCTGAGCCTTGCTGTATTGCTAGGGGGTGCAACCCCATCCAGAACAGGTGATAAGCCTGTCTCCCAAACTTGGGAACCAATTGCTTTACAATTGCTTCTACATTCCTGACATGTTAGAACAACAGCAACAAAACTGTTTGCCAACCTGGATTTAAAAAATAATACTCTGAGCATGTGCAGTTTTGCATTTTAAACTCACTTAAATCCAAGCACCACCAGGACTACAGGAATAAAACAGAGTTTGCTTCTGCAGCCCTGGTGCCTGCATCACCTGCTGCTCCCGGGGTGGTCATTTGGCCCCAAGAACCAGCCCTAGCAGCACCACTGATGCCAAGCTGTGCCAGTGGAGGACCAGGATCAGCCTAGTGACTTGATGCCACAAAAGGACCCGGCTTTTTGACTCTTCCAGTCCTTCATTTCAAAGGAGCTGGTGCAGAAGAGTTCCTAGTGGATTATGGCCTCAAAGAACTCTCTTTCACTCTTTGTATCCTTTTTTTAAAGAAGCATAATGATTGCTTAAGTATGCATCACTGCATGGGATGCAATTCTGAAGACTAACTCAGTCCAGAAAATATTTTTTATTCAGGCACTGAATAGCAAAATGTACCTAGCATCTTATCCTTTTCCAAATATGTAGCAGCATCTTATCTTTTTTTAATTTTCTGAGAAGCCGCTCTGACATGCTCATGCTGTACAGCTTCATTTTCAATTACCTGGAGGGGATGGGTGAGGATGGATTTCAGAAAGCAGGTGAGTATTCTCCTTCCTGCCAATGGATTGCATTTGCAGTGAAAATGATAGCGGGCCACCATATCCAAGGCCAAGACACATTATCCTGAATTTGAATAGTTCCACTTGGTCTCTTCTAACTCAACAGACAAAGAAGAGATGAGGAAAGGTCCTGGATGTGTATATTCTGTTCCAAAACCAGGAAGGGGTGCAGTAGTGCAGGATTTCCATCAGGCACAATTCAGCAAATGTTAGTCACACAACAGAATCCCATTGAAATGAATGGAATGAATTGTGAGCAACTAACTTTTGTTGTGTTGTGACTATTTAATTTTATACCCCCTCCCCTCAAATTTAACTGTTATGAAAATTCTCTGGTGTACGTGTACACATGCTAGGAAATTGCAAATCAAGGAAGTCCTTGCTAATTTCAAACCAATTCATGATTTAATTTGAAGAATTAAGATCACAATAGGGCAGTTTTTCCCAACCTGGTTTCCTCCAGATGTTTTGGACTTCAGCTCCCAGATGCCCCAGCCAGCCTGGCCAATGGACAGGAATGCTGGGAGTTGTCATCCAAAACACCAGGAGGTCACCAGGTTGGGAAATGCTGAAATAGGTTAAGAATTGAATCATTTTTTGAAATAGAGACACAGGTCCAGATAGAGGGCACCAGTGTAGGAGATCTGGCAAGCCCAATATCCCACATGGGTGCAAGAAGCTGCCTTATACCAGTCAAACTAAGGGTCCATCTCACCTGGTATTGTCTATTCTGACTGGTGGCGACTGTCCAGGTTTTCAGGCAGATATCTTTCCCATCACCTTTAAACAAAAACAAAAACCCACACTGGAGATGCCAGGAAGTTAATCTGGGACTTGTCTTTCCTCTTGGACCCCCTAAAACATTAAATGATGGCATGTTTCCTGGCCATTTGATCTGAAGCTAAAGACACACTGAAGGTGTTGCCAGACCATCTGTCTTTATTTTGTCCCAGTTCCATTTGGGGAGGCCTTGTTTGTCTCTTTCTCTCCTTCACTTTCACTCGCACACAACACATGTTCATTTCTGATTCATTCAGGGGACCACACAGTTTGTACTGAATAATTTTGGAAAGGAGTAACCCCTCCATGTTCACAAGGTGGTGTCCAGTTCTGTGTGGTTCAGCTTGCACAGCATGCCAAATTGCCATTTTCCTGGCAAACATTGTAGGCTCTCTGGAGCTTATAGCAGCTAGGGGTCTCCCTGAGGCTGCATTGCTGTGGTCTCTGGCCAAGTGGTGGAGTTCCTTGCTGTCTTGCCCAAGGAAAAGCAGGCTGAAAGCCAGGGCGTTGTGGCTGTGGTTGCCTCCACCTCTCCTTGGTCCATTCTAGACCAGCTCTGCAAGAAGAAAGATGCTTTAACCCTCTGGACCTGGAAGACCTGCCACCTCCCAGGCCCATACTTCCAGCCCTCATTCCAGCTGCCGGTGCTTCCCCAGTGCATGCTTTTAATTGTGGAACAATGTGGCAGCCATGGGCAAGGGCAGCACATCTTCAGTCCCAGGCTTAGTGCATGATACTTCAGAGAGCTGCTGGGCTCTGTTGGAACTGGGTGAATGGCAGCACACGGTGCTTATACAGGAGTGGAGCCCATCAGAGACTGGGTACACATGAGGTTGCCAAGTCCCAGTGCAGAGAGATGGTGCAACTCCCAGAGCATGAGGTATGAAGACGCGTCATACAGCAACCTTGCTGGAGCTAAGCAGGTGTGGGTCTGGTCAGTGTCAGGTCAGGGTGGCAGAATGCCTAGGAACCTCATGTGAAGCCACCTTGAGGGAAGAGCCCAGGCTCAGTGGTGGAGCAGAAGGAATACATTGAGGAAGGTCTTTTGTACGAGGTCTTTGTCTTTGGTTTGCAGAAGGTCTTTTGTATTTCCAGTTTCCAGTAAGGATCAGATGGAAGGTGATGTGAAAGACCTCTGCCCAAGACCCTTGACAGCAGGAGACCTCACTGGGCTAGATGGACAAATGGTCTGGCAACCTGCTATAACCTTCCACTGTTCTTATAACGGGAGAAAGGCAGATAGCATATGAACAAATAAATTAAAGCAGGACTCCAGCCAGTGCCTTTTAGAGCTGCCCAGACCTAAACAGATAGTTTTCAAGAGAAAGGAAACCTCAGGTTAACCAGGCTGGCTTTGTTGGTTTGCCAAAAAAAAAATGGGGAGGGAAAATTTATCCGCAAGAAGAGGACACAGATTTACATAAAATGTGTGTATGCTTCCTATATGTATAGATGCAAAACTAGAAATAATGATTATAATTTAAGCAGAAATACAGTACATATCACCAGACTGTGGAGAAGACTGTGATCAGGTGACCTGTGTTCCTGCTCAGTCTGCTGTCCAGGTGCGAACTGTGGATAGGCAGCATCAAGGCTTCCACTCTCCCTTCTTATGGTCCTTTGTCTTTACACCAGACTTGCCCTGGGCAGCTGTTCAAATAAAGGATGCCTTCCAATCCAGGTCTATAAAGTAGGACAAATGGCCGCCATGCTATTTAGGCCACATCCAAAGCATCATGTTGCTTGTTCCATGCACCTGAAAGGGCAACAGACTCTGGGATTTTCTTCCCCAAAGTGGTCTTCCGTGGCAAATGAAGGGAGTTTCAAAAGCAATTGGAGATATGGCACAGGCAATCTCCTGGTTCAAATGCACATACACTCCAACCAGCAAGGTGAAGAACCACACTGGACTTGCCCAGGACTTGCACACTGGACTTGCCCACACACTGGACTTGCCTTATTTTAGGCAAAAATAAGTCTGTCCTAGTCGCTGTGGTGCTGGGCAACCCATAATGTCATCTCTCAGTAAAGTGAAGGTCATTCACTCTAGAGATATCCAAAATAATATATCAAATCTGAGAATACAAGTCACCCTCCACTTGTTCCACCTTTCAAAATTTTTATTCAGAGCTTAAACTTCCCTTAAACCTTCCCCGCCACCCACCCCCAAATGCTTTCACCTACATTTAAGCCCTTCATAGAGAAATGTGGCTCAAAATTATTGGAGGGAAAGGCTGACAAATTCCCAAAGAACAATGGTTTTTAAGATTTGCAGAACCTTGAATGAAGCCAGGAAAACCTGTTTTGACTCGCTTGCTGGGGGCAAAAAGAAACAGAAGAGGCGGAGAGCTTAATGAATGACCAGAGGAATGGCAGCGGGGAGAGAATTTCTAACTTTTTTTTGTTCATGTTTCTGATTATGTAAGAAACATATGGAAACAGGATAGAAATTTCTTATGAACCTGGTCTATAAAATCTAATCCCAGCCATCATTTATCCAGACTTCTCTCTCTCTCTCTCTCTCTCTCTCTCCCTCCCCCCTTTCTCTCTTTGATAGAAAGGAACAGACCAGAGGATGGTGCTTTTCTTTTTTTTCCCTTCAAGAGCCTTGCTTTCTCTTTCATGTTAACAAAGAGAGAGATTATGTTACCAAACAAGCTGACCTCCTAATGAATACAAACTATTGTCAACTGTGCAGATAAAAAATAGACCAAGGTTAAGTAGCTAACTATAGCGCATTACTTTTAAGCGCGGTAATGACAATTGTGACTTATTGGGAGCACTTACGCAGCACTGGCCATGCAGCGTACAGGGGTTTTGCTGAGCTGATCATTTTTATAGCTTGGAACTGCCCCACTGCTACAGTTACCACCTCTTTATACAAGTCTGATAAATTAGTCTGGTAGGGTAAGAGCTGTCTTCTGGCATTCATTAAATCTCAGTGTATAATTCTGCTACTGTTTGCTGATGCCTGTGAGTCATATCCCCCATCCTTGCCCCTTCTTATGAGTAGCAAAATCAGATTAATGCATTATATAAAATTGCTAAAAAGTGTAGAACAAATTATGAAACACATACACACACAGTTTATAGGTCACACACCAAAACTTTATCTAGATCTCTCTGGTCTGAATAGGTATCTTAAACTGATCATACTCTGTGTCCTCCACCACTTGCCAGCTAAATGTTTTATGTCTCTCTCTGTTACAGATGTGTCTTACTGCAGTCAAATGTTATGACCCCTGATGTGTCTGGATACAGGGACTTTCATTGTGGATCCAATCTGTAGTCCCATGAGAGGCAGAGATGTTATAAAAACAGGACAGAATCCACTATAGTATAAAGCTGAGGTTGTTGCTTTTAAAATATTTCTATAGTATAGTCTAAGGATTTCATGGCACTATTTTAATTTGATATTTAGTGCATGTCAGAAACAGATTAGGAAGGTAGTCTGGTGGGGAAGACATTGGGGTTCTTTGTTATTTATTAGGCCTTTTCACCTCAGAATGATGTTAAAACTCAGATAAAACTCAAGCTTCATCACCTGGGCCATCCAAATTTGGTACGAAGAAATGTGAATTCTGTGACTGCTGTAAATTATGCAGTGTTTATTTGGCATAATTTATTTGGCTTTTACAAAAAATATTTTTGCACAATGTATTCTGGTTTTGATGGTTGTGATAAAGGAGAAGGAGTTATACAGGGCACCAATGCTGTCCCCCAGCCACTGGAAATCTTGCTCAGCTCCTCCACTGGCTCCTTCAAATTTAATTTGGCATTTCCCACATATTTCAAGGATATATTTGCAGCCATAAAGGTTAGAAACTTGCTTTTAAGAAAGAAAGAAAGAAAGAAAGAAAGAAGAAAAGTAGAACTTCTGAGGAAGTTGAATCCTGTAGCCAATATCACATCCTCTACTACTTCTGCCTTCCTGTGGATTTACAGCATACACTCACCCCTTTATAATACTTGGGGAAAAGTTTAGACAATCATTTTACAGGGGGGAAAACACAAAGTGAGGAATCCTTGTGCTTCTTTCATAATTACTCCTTCATATAAATGCACCCTTAATCTCTATATTGATGGGCAATATAGAGATAAATCCATGGATAATTTTATGTTAATTTTAGCTGGAGGAATTTATATTTGGAGAGCCAGTGTGGTGTAGTGGTGAGAGTGTTGGACTGGGAGCTGGGAGATCCGGGTTCTAGTCCCCACTCAGCCATGGCAGCTCACTGGGTAAGTATGGGTCAGTCATAGACTCTCAGCCCAACCTACCTCACAGGGTTGTTGTTGTGAGGATAAAATGGAGAGGAGGAGGATAATGTAAGCCACCTTGGGTTCCTTGCAAGAGGAAAAAAGGTGGGATATAAATGTAATAAATAAGTAAATAAATAAATAAGAGCTCGCTGGAGGTCTGTGAAAGTTATGTGTGTCTGCATGAGAAAGAGACCCATTGCTCAGTGGTGGTGGTAGGGCACATGTTTTGCATATTTCCAGGTTTAATCCTCAGTATTTCCATTTAAAAGTATATAAGGCTGCAATCCTATGCATGTTTAGGATTGCATAACATGGCTGGCTGGGGCATGCTGGGAGTTGTAGGCCTTTTCTCCAGCTAAACATGCATAGGATTGCGCCCTTAGCTAGCAAAATAGACAATATTTGACTCACTGGACCAAAGGTCTAGAATGCTTCCAAACATAGGGCCCCTGGCACTCCCAACCATTGCTCTTCCACTCTGTGGAATTCCCGTTTACTCTCCACTCGGGGTGGCGGTGGTGTTCTAGTGCTTTTTTGGTGTGTGCATCTCACTATTTCCTGTCTACATAGTGAGTAAAACATAGTCAAATGGGTAGTGTTGTTCCCTTCCCTTTCTTGACCCTTGATAGTCATCCTGCCATTTTGAAGTATGATTCTCAGCATCAGTTCAGCACCCTGGTGCGTGCGTTAAAAATTAAGAGTGCCTGCAGCGGATTGCAGCCTTACTTCCGAATGAACATGGTTACGGTTGGGCTGTAAAATTAATCCTGAGTTTTTCAGGTCAGTAGCACCACCTAGTTAGAAAAGTAACGTCTTGCTTCTTCTAGTCAATTTTAACTCCACCCCATGATTTTTTTTCCAATTCTTCTAGTCAATTTCAAAACCAATTTAAAACCTTCTTCTAGTCAATTTCAAAACCAGGCTAGACGGCTGCAGAATTATCAACACACTCAACATTTGAGGGGCTTCTTTGAATCAATGTTTCCAAATGCTGGTTTTGTTTTTAAAGGAGAAGGGAAGGCAGCAGTTGAAATTGACAAGCTGAATGTCAGTTTCACCTCCTATTCTCCTTTCAAAACAATAAATAAAAATAAGCAGCTGTCCTACAATTTCAGGGTGCTCCTATTCCAGTATAGTGATACTTTAATTTAAAAATTGATTGAGCACTGGTGTGAAGATTGCCTCACAGCCAGATCCTACACACATTTATGCAGAAGTAAGCACTGCTGTATTCAACAGGATTTCTCCCTGCTTTCTAAGTTTGGAGAAGCTTTGTGAAAGGGGAAAGACTTGCTTTGCAGGACACAAATGCACAGGAAATGACACAGAAAGGAGGGAATCCTCAACAGATCATCAATCTCCCCAGGAACAACCCCTCCTACCCTGCCTCAATTGCATGTTTTACTGTCTACATCTGCCGAAAAATTGCACTACTCTTTCCTTCCTTACTAGATTTTTGTGTTCAGATTGCACAATAAAAGCTGCCCTCATTTAGAAGCACCTCTGATTCAGTATAAGGCAGCTGTGCATGCTGGGGTGGTTGTGGTGGTCATATTGCAGCTATTTACCCTGAGGCTGAGATCTATGAGCTCGTTTTGTCTAGGTATATAACATTCAACCTTAGGCAAGTTAAAAAAAAGTTATCTTCAAAGGATTGCTTTGATTGTACTTTTCGCAACTCTAGGTTACGTTGAAAATGTATACCTGTTGGTGGCAATTCTCATGCAAGATGCCCATAGCAAAGGAGAGAAGAAAATTTTGAGCAGAGAAAGAATGGCTGAACACATCCCATTCACAAGTGAATCATTCTAATTCTTTTATCTCAGAGATTTTGAATCTGATCTAGGATCAGCTGTGGGATACTGTTATTCATTTGTAAGAAAGTACCAAGATGGATGAATACATTAGATCATCTTCTGGAAACCTGACTTGAATGCATTACATCTTTTTAGATTGATATATCAAACGATCTAAAGCAGCTTAGCATGTCTCTTCTCTCCTCCTAAAGTCCACGGAATGGAATCCACCATAGGATGTTAAGGCTTTTTATTAGAGCTAAAATTTCCGGTGTCAGATTTCCTGTAATTTCAGAGTTATTTCCCTTCTGTCCTGTAACTTGCAAATAGCAGTTCCCAAAGCCAGAATGCTCATAGTCATCTCATAAAGGTTATAATGCCTTTTTATAGAAACAGATTTTTCCTCCTGTGATAATCCCAAAGCAGCCCGTAAAGCTGAAACTTAAACTGTACTGTACATCCAGTGCAATGAAAAAGGAAAATACAGTTGACCTATGAAAGGGGTCAGTTTGCTCATAGTCTTTTTGGTTAGACAAAGTAGCATTCATGATAGAATTTTTTCAGCCACCTCAGTGTTCTCCAAGCGGTCTGAATTAGAAGATAAGAATAAGCAATAAGAAGGGGCATGAAGATCTTATTCATTTTTTTTTCTTGGCTTGTGGAGATAAGACAGTTCTCCATGTAGTACAACTCTGGAATTTTCTATAGTTTAAGACTATCCCCACTGGTACCCATTCTTGCTTAGTCTGGGATTCCCTTTAAATGGCTAAAGCTCACCAACTATTTCCAAGCATTAGCTTGTGATTTAAGAGAAAGAGAGAGAGACAGAGAACTATTTTCTGATGGAGTGCTTGCTGTTGGTGAAGAGGGCTTGTGAAGAACAATGAGGTCTAAAAGTAGATGGAAGAAAAGGGTGGGAGGGATGGAGGTTCCAAGATGAAGGAGAACAGAACAAGGGAGGAGAGACTGTGCTCAAGAGGGGAACTAAGATAGGATAATATTTTGGATAATAATTATTTTGGATCCAAATAATTTATTGTTGTTGTTTATTTGACTTTGCCTCCTTTCTCAAGTTCTGTGACTGTCTTAGGAAGAGCCCAAACCACATTCCATCTCAACAGCATATAAGGACAAGAAATGGAAATACTCAGCAAGAACTATTCTAGGTTTTTGTGGGCTTCTGACCAAGAGAACTGCCATACTCCCCTTCTCTGGGCTAGAGACTTGGAGGGGTGTGTGTCTTCATGACAACAGATTGAGAAGCAGCACATAGGAGTATTACCCAGATTTTTGTGGAATCGGCTTTGCTCTGTCAGGGACACATGAAACAAGATAAACCGAGCGTACCATAACTTAAAATCTGGTTTTTGGGGGTCACACAGTGCTAGAAAGAAACATACTTCCCAGTGGGGTGGGGGGAAGTAGAACTGAATGTCATCAAACTGGCACGGGCTCCTCAGCCAATGAGAGAGGCTTGTTCCCCACCCCCACCCCCATCCAGGCTCCTCCCAGCTACTACATTATTAGGAATGGAGAGCAACTAACTTTCCCCATGTCTGCAGATTTCACTGAAAAAGCCAAAATCCCTGGTTCTCGGGTGCAGCATCTGAAGGGTCCCCTTGAGACTTTCCCCACCCCAATTTTGCCCCATTCCAGAAATCTGCCCCAGAGTTATTGCTCCCTCCCACCCCATTTTTCCCCATGTGTGCACTTTTGCCTTGGAAGCCAAAATTGCCAATACTTGAGGGCAGCATCTGAAGCTCTCCCCCCCACCCCTGAGAGCAGCTCAGCCCCTCAATTTTGCCCCATTCCAGCACTCTGCCTTGGAGTTATTGCTTCCAACCCCCCTTTCGCCCTTTCTCCTTCTCCCTGCTTGCAATGAGAAGCTCCCATAAACCCCCAAATTTGTTACTGCGATAAAGTGGAGGAGGCACTTTATAAAGCGCAGGAGGCACTTTACATAACAACAGAGAAACAACTTGAAACTACAGAACATCAAAGAAGCACAGCATTGCAGTAGTGATTTCAGGAAGCATCGAAGAAGTGAAAGAGCACTTTAGGGTGAGTTACTAAAGTTAGCCTTTAACCCTTTCACTGCAGGGGAGTGAGATTTCTTTCTTATTTCTGAGTGAACATGCACAGAAGGGGGGTGGGGTGATAGGTTAAAGATTAAAAGCAGGCTAGCTAAGGTGAATGAGTGTCCTCACTACTGTGGTAATGTGAGGGGTCTTTGCTGCACTCCTGCGGATTTTCTTAATGGGAAAAATTACTTTCATTGGGGAAACAAAAGGGAATGGGGTGTCCCACACCCTTGACCATGTCACTGTCAGGTCACAGACGCATGCCCAGAATTTAAGGGTGGGGGGCATGGCACACTGTGGTAAAACCTCCAGGGAACCGCTTTCAGTAAAAAAAAAAAAAAAAAAAGTCAGAGTAAAAGGATTTTCAGATAATGTGGCTTTTCAAGAGGGAAGTGGCTGGTACGCTGGTTGGCAGTGGAGTGGTGATGACACCATCTCTCACGAAGGAATTCAGACTGCTCTAACTTCACACTAAATTGCTTGTGAAGATAGCCCCTTGCTCCTTCTCCAGTAAGAATGTCCCACTTATTAACTTCTGCACTCTTTAAGCCAGGGGTGGGCAGACATCGGCTTACAGAATCGTCTTTGCTTTTCACTAGAACACTGAAGTCCAACTAGACCCAGCTATGAAGTAGTGGCTTGGGAAGGAGGACATCATATTGGAGATTGAAGTGCCTCTGAGCACATGCTCAGCCCAGGAAGTTGCTTTCAGTACCAGAACTGGAGCTTGCACACAAATCTTTTAATGTGTAAATCTGCTCCTGTTTCTTCCCACACTTTCTGGATCTCAGCAGTGAAATTCAAGAATGACACAATGGCTTTTTGTTGTTGCTATTGCTAAATAATTGGGAGTTGGAAACTCTTGCTGATTTATTGTGAACCACCTGGGGTTCTACGAGCAGATCCTGGCCTGCTCGTCCCTGCTTTGAGCTACAGTTACTACCTGCCTCCTGAGCACTAGTGGAGCAGTGTGGAGGGAGGGTTAAGAATTGGGCCAAGCACTTTCACAGAACTGGAAATTCTTACTGGGTTCTGCCATCAAATCCGAGGAGACAGAGAGTTCAGGTATCTGGGCATTCCCCATATAAAACACTTTAGTTACAGAAATGGGGACTGTTTTTTGCTGGACAGCTGTCATCACCAGTCAAATGAAACCCTGGTTTGGATACCTTTCTGTGAAATATAGGGCTTCATCACACGTAGCTTTTATCCTGCGATTGAGATTGCTCCTTCACGGAAGTTTGCGGGCTCTTTACATGATGCCGTGATCCTCCAAGGCATCTCCTGCACTAAATGCCCTTTGTTCCATTTTTAAATGGATGGCAGATAATGAACCCATTGTGTTCTGCTTCAGTTTCCTCCGTGAAAAGAGGAAAAGAGGCAAGAAGAACAGCAAGATCAATGGAAGATAATGGAAGACTCAGATATGAGGAGAAGGAGGGGGAGGGGGAGGGGGAGGGGGAAAAGGAAGCAGGTAAAAAGGGAGTCCTTGTGATCCTGCATTTAAAACGGTAGCAGAAAGCCCCGTTTTAAATGCAGGATTCTAAGCTGGTGTAGAAATGCCCATAGTATTTACCTATACCCTATTACAGCACAAGATGATCTTGTGTTCTTTTTCAAGGATTAGCCCACCACATACATGACATTAATTTTAAGAGTAAAATCTTAGCTTGTGTGTCAAACATTTTTATACTTTTTCCCACCTTGTGTTGGCGCATTGAACTGCCTCCCACCACAGCAATAATTAAAGTGACACAAGCATATGAAGTGACTAGGCTTCATTCTCTTATGACAGTAGCTCCTGTCTCAGCTAGCTAACCAAAATGGAGTGGGGACATTTGGAAGTGGGTTTGTTTTTTTTCATTTTCTTCTTGCTCATCAACAGTCCTGCTCTTAATGATCCTAGAGCTCTTACACAGTCATGAATGCTATTAATACATTTCATGACAGGGAAGGAAAAGTTAAACAGATGCTTAAAAGCTTGTTGTATAATTTGAAAATAAAATGGAATAAGGGGGGAAGCAATATTTCATGTACAAAGCATTCTAAGACTCCCAAGAATGCATTCCTCCCTCCCCCCAAAGCTTAGCATGGAAAAGAACACTAGTTTGCATTCATCACTTATAGCCAAATTGTGCTTGGTATCCAAGCTCCTGTGGAGATTTCTTTGGCTTTGACTGTTTCTGCCAACTTTCATTTTTCATAGCACTCATATATCACTATTTAATATACCACTGGGAAAATGCTGAAGGAACAATCTTTTTCAAGTGTGTGTACATGCATGTGTGTATACACACTCACTCTTATCCATTGCTGGAATGTATTCTGCAGGATTTGAATAAAGAAGCTTCATTTATTAGTGGCTTAAAATATTATTTGTGAAAAAGCAATAAAGTAAACAATAATTTTAGTGATATAACTGAACTGTCACTTATGATGTGACTGCATGTAGTCAAGGGTTTCAGTTGTGGTCAACTGAAATCAAAAGAACACCCTCATTGCCTTTAATAAGATTTTTTCTTTAAACAAAATCTGAATATAAGCTACTGTTGCATAGTTTGTAATATCATCCTCATGGAAATTGTAAAATACATGTAGCTGTTCCTATGGTTGGCCCATCCTTGGAAACTCATGGAAGCAACTGGATTCCAGAATTGTCTGGAAGGGTTTCCCACTGATCTTGCTTATTACATTTAAATCCTGCCTTCCATTATGGTACCCCAAACAGGATACATTAGGTTTTCAGGAGGTTTCCAGTTGAGGCACTGGTCAGATCCAGGCCTGGTTTGCTTAAGTAATGTTGATGCACCATGTGCCTTCAAGGTTGTACCTGGGGATCTTTGACTGACATTGCTGTCAATGGCTGGATGAAGAGCAATCTGACCTTCCAAGCATACTCCTCCATTGACATTCCTTCCTTCCTTTATAGCAGGTTGGATCCATATTTCATAATACAGAGCAGACCCTAATTTAAGTCCCACTGATTTCAGTGGCTCAACTCTACATATGATTAAATATGGATTCAACCCAGCACTTCGGTACTGCCCATTAATAAAAAGTCCTCTGGGAAATGTACAAGAAAAATATAAACCATAAAATATACAAATATGACTAAGAACATAGTATCAAAACAGTGCCAGAGTAAAACCAACAGAAAACTAACAACAGAGAGAACAATAGTGCCAAGAATCTAAAAACACACCAAAAATCCTTGGAAAATAAAAAAAGTCTTTACCAGGCACTGAAAAGACCAGAGTGTATGCACCACGTGAGATGTTCTGGGGAGGCCATTCCATAGCCAGGGAGTCACCACTGAAAAGGCCATTTTGCCAGTAGCCACCCATCTTACCACATTTGTCAGGGATATCCAGAGAAAGGCTTCTGAAGATTATTGTAGGGCCTGAGCGGGTATATATGGGAGAAGATGACCCTTCAAGTAAGCTGGTCCCTAATTTATGGAGGACCTGAGGCTTAGGGAGCTATGAATAAATGGCTGAAAAGTAACCTATCATTTTACGAGGCTGGAATGGCTCACTTATGCACACACATCACGTGATTCCTTATCACCTTACTACTCAACACTTGATGCACAGCTGAATGTGTGAGATGACTTCATTAAAAAGCACTGGGTTAGGTGATGTTATCATTCCGCCTATGGGCTCTTGTGATCTGCAGTGGTGTTTTGTTTGCACATGGAATCCATGAATCAAGGGATAAAACACATAATGGCCCTAAGCCACAGCAGTGATGGCAGAGGGAAAAGTTGCCGATGCATCTGCAAACTGTAGTCCAGCAGAGATGTTTCTGATGATCAATTGTCCTGTCAGACTGGGCCATCTTCTGCCAGAAATTGAGCTACTGTCTGCCGTGACGAATTTGCCACCTACCTTGCTGACAAAATTACTCAGATTCAGTTTGACCTGGCCTGCTACTGTCAAGCAGGGTTCAGTGTATCAGAGGTTCAGCCTTGGCCTGTTTATTGGGATCAGTTTCCTTCCATCTTGCTGCTGACTCAGAGGAATTGTCCTGGGGCTAAGCAGTTCTTCTTCTTGTAAGGTGAGTCCTAGCCATACCAAGGTCCTTCAGCCCTCTTGAGAGCATCACTCTTCCACAATCTCCTGGATGTGGTTCTACTACTGTGGTTCCACACATTCCAAAAGATAGCACCATATTCCTTATCAGCACCCCACAATGCCCATCCTGGTCTGCAAAGGCAGAAATGGGGGGGCACAGCCCTAGACCAGTCATAGCAATCACAATCCCAACAACAACAAAACAACAACCAGATCAATGTTTGAGCATTTGTTCATACATATTTTGTCATCACCCCACCCCCGTTTTACTAGTGGAGATGGGCCAAGCATGGGCCGAGATCGGGACCCCAGGCAGGGTTCTAAATTGCGTGAGGGAGCCTCCATGAGTAGAGAAAGCTTCCTGCGGTTTGTCTCATGGAGGGCGAGAAGGAGGGTGATATAAGGGGCAGAGTTAGTACACTTGTCCCACTCTCTCTCTCTCTCTCTCTCTCTCTCTCTCTCTCTCTGTGTTCCTGCTACATATTATTTGACTGACTGATGCACAATTAGCTAAGAATATAAAGGCAATCCTGATTGTATATTGGCTCAGCCAGGAAAAGGCAGCAATGAGTTTATTTAATCTAATTTAGCAGTGCTGCGTGTGTGTGTGTGTGCATGCGTGTGTGAGAGAGAGAGGAGAGAGAGAGAGATCCATCTGGACTCAGAAGAGATGCTCCAGTAATGGCAGTCTTACAATTGTAGGTATGTGTGCTAGTCCTGTGAAACACTGTAGGGAAATAAGGACTGCATGTGTAGGATAAGCAGCAAGCAAGCTAATTCCAACTCCTGTGCGACCTTTGTGCCACCTTCATTTACCATTTATCCAATTTTCTTTATCTGGAGTCTCCTGAGTGTTAGCATTACTGACACCTGCTGGGAAAGATAGGCTGGTGGAAACAACAACAGCAACATATTAACCAGTGATCCCTGCCTCTCAAGGTCTGTACTGGGTCATATGTGCATGCCAATGACAATAGTGTAGGATGACACATGTCGTTTCTCCCCTCTTGCTCAAGGACATCCATTCTTCACCTTCTCTGAAATCACCAGCTCCTACCGAAAGTAGCAAAATCGATATCGAGGAATGCACAGCATTCTGTCCTTGAATATAAGCCTCCTTTGGGATATGGGATGGTCAATTTTTTTTAAAGGTCAGCTCAGCAGAGTGAAAAAGTGGCTGTGCTGTCTGATTTCTTTTCTTTCTTTGTTTTTTTTACTGCACTGCACTGTTTTGGTTCTATCATTTAATAACAACTACTTTTATAAACACTGATCTCTTTGCTGCTATGGGTTATCAAAAAGAAATGATATCTATCTATCTATCTATCTATCTATCTATTATAATGATTTTTATATCACCTTTCAATTATATTCCCAGGGCATTTTTTGAAAATAATAATACAATTAAAATGTGAACACAAAAAATTAAAATGAGCAAAAAGCCACAAAATTATAAAAGCAGTATAAAGCCCTCAGAAGGGTTAAAATTACATCTAAAATGCTTGGGTAAATAAAGAAAGTCTTTGCCTGGTACCAAAAGGAAAATAAATTAGGTGCCAGGTAAACCTCTCCTGTGAGAGTGTTCCACCACCAAACACAACTATAATCATAATAGCTGTTGTTGGTAATCATCATCATCAGTATCATTATCATCATCAGTCAATCTATACACCATAGGGATGTATGGACTTTGCTGAATCCATTCCACCTGTGTTTTGCAGATTGTCAGGCATCTTTCATTTCATTGTCTGCCCATCGATGGAATTTGATTTTTTAAGAGATCTATGAGACTTTCATTCCTGTTTGCAAAAGTGCATTTGCGCTATTGCACATTGGTGCATGTGTGCACTTGTGCAAATGTACATTTGTGAAATCCCCCCCAAAGTTTTTTTTTTTTAAAAAAAAAGATCCACAAGTCCACAGGTTCTGCATGTCTCGGAAAAAGCTGGTCAGCTGCGAAATCTGCAGATTGGTTTCATAGAAATCTGAACCCATTTGAATCTGTTGTAGATTTCTCCAACATCCCTAATACACCACCCATCAGTAATAAGACTCTCAGGGTGACATACAATCTAAAAACTAATACAATCAAATCATTTAAAACAATCCAAATAAAAGCGAAGATGTCACAGCAAAAACTGCTAAAATACAGCAAAGCTCTAAGAACCTAAGAAGATCCCTGCTGGACCAGACCGGGATCCGTCTAGTCCAGCATTCTGTTCACACAGTGGCCAGCCAGCTGTTGACCAGGAAACCACAAGCAGGGTATGAGGGCAACATTTTTGTCAGACACACTATTTCATGCGCCCAAAAGATGCCCCATCATCATGTAGCATTATGCTGAGGGGCATTCAGAGCAGGGGGGGGGGATCACAGCCCCTACTGGCAGCCACCTAAAATGGGAACCACCAGTGGGGGCTGCTGCTATATTTTCACCTCAGAACGCTCCTCAGAATGACACCATGCTCTGTCATAGTGCTTTTTAAGGCAGGGGCATTATGGTGCCTAGCTGTAGTGAGGAGCTGGGAGGACCCCCACCTCAAAATTTTCCCCACCCCCTGAAATATAAAAGAGGAAAGGCCATTTTGCCTTCTTTGAACCCCCTCACCCCAAACCTGGGCCAAACCTTCAGGATTCTGAAAGTTCTACCCAAAACTGTGAGGAAGCCTGGACTGGGGTTGGAGGAAGAAAGAGAAAGAAACATTTCTTCCTCTTTGCCCTGCCACTCGTCTTCTGTAGTGGGGTGTAACAAGGAAACAGAATAAAGTAGGTGCAACCATACACGAACCACAATTTTTTTTCACAGGTCAGCCATTTCTACACACTTTAAAATCCAAACGAACTCTCTAATATGCCATGTGTCACAGATCATTTGTGGGCCTGTGGCAAACCCACTTCAGTGGGATGAAAAGTGAAGATTCTATTTGAAAAGGCAACATGTGTGTAACTGGAAAACAAAATGGGGAAGGTGAAGCATTATCAAATACATTTACTCTGTAAACAGATCAGTGCTGACCCATCCATCCTCTGGCACCAACAGTGAGCTTTTCCATATGCACAAAGTCACTGTGGCCTGATCCTGCTGCCGCACCTTTGCTGATCTGCCTTCTGGCGTGCAACTGAACAAGAGAGATAATGGTAAACCTGAGCATTCTTCACACACACAGGATCAGTGGACCTCACCTCTAAATGTGAAAGACCATTTGCTTATGAGAAAGGGAAGAATTGAAGCAGCCCACCTGCCTCTGATCTAAGCAAGATACGGATATTCCCCTGGGCATCCCGAGTATCTGCTGCCAAACATGAAGCCTGGGAAATCTGCATGAAATGTGGCTGCATGGGGCACTTTCACTAGTCCTGGAGAAACCTCAAGGCTTCTCCGATAGTGCTATCCTTGCAACAAGCTGAAGCCTCCAACCTGGTGAAGTTTCTTCCTCCAGGCTTCTAATCCAGATTGCTTTGTGCTGGTAGGGCTAGAAATGCCAGTCCAGGGGCATAAGCACTGAAGAGTCAGGGACCAGGTCCATAAGCCACAAACTTAAATAAAATCTCATATTCTAGATTATATCTATATATATGCAAATGTAGAAATAATTACTAGGATTTATTTAAATATCACAGAAGGCAAAGCCAGCCAATTAATTTCTGGTCCAAATCCTCTCAAATGAAATAAATTATTGAATTAATTTGCACTCCACCCCAGATCATCCTAAATCAGTAGTTCCTCTTCAGTTACAATTTATTTGCCACCTCTCACTGTCCAATTCCTGCTTCTCCCCCCTCCACTTCTCTCTTTTCCTCCTGTAGGGGAATTCCCCCCACCCTGTGTAATTAAGCTTAAAAGAAAATCTTTCATTGGCATCAATGGACACTCAGGGCTCTGGGGAACAGAAGCAGGTCCCAAGGAAATAGATTCAGGGATGGGCCCCATGGGCTCAGGCCTGCCAATGCCCCTGATGCCATGCCCTGACTGTTAAACCATTCCACTTCGCAGTGGAGACATGTCCTCAGTGCTTTAAATATAGACACTTTATGGTCCAGGTTTCTGGGATTTTCTCACCCTGCTTGTATCTATGTGATTATTAGGCCACCTTGAGGAAAAGCAAAACACAAACCTGTGGGTTTGGGGCTGGGCTGAGTGGGCATACCTGTAGAGAAGGATTGTTATGACCCATGCTTCCGATTCCCCCTCCGCAGGACCTCTCAGACCTAGATGAGGATGTGTTTGCTGAAGCATCCATCGACACCCTCTTGCCTCAGGGCACTCAGTCGCAGAAGAGCCCCTGGGACCCGCCCCCTGCTTCCAGAGGAAGGTTGCGTTGCCATTCTCAGGTTCTTCTGGTTCTGAAGCCACTGCCACCACACCCCAGTCACCTCCATGCCGTCACAGTCAAAGTCTTCAAAAGCAAGCATGGCCCCTCTAAGGAAGAAGGCCTCACACAGTGCATGGGAGGAGCTAGCAGTTACTAGGAAGTCCAAGTCCTATTCAAGGCTGAGTCCAAGTCTCAGTTTGCCAATTGTTGGAACAAGGTAAGGTTGAACTTATCTGGCTTCCAGCACAGGCCCACTAGGAGCTCTCCATGGTGCTCTCCACTTTTTGATTTCTCTTTGGTATCTGACCTTGGCTTTGTTGGACTTTGGTCCTAGACTCTCCCCCATGTTGATCAGCCTCGAACCCGAGCCTTGCTGTGCCTGACCTTGCCTGTTGGACCTAAACCCTTCTCCATTGATTGTATCCCTGGGAATCTGGGTGCAGCAGTACCCAGTTCGGCTAAACCCTGTACTCATCAGCTCCTGTGGCCTGAAACAGTACCGGATTTGAATAAAGAGAGTGAGTTCCTTCTCTTCCAGCGCCTTTGAATAAAAGGGGAAGCTATTGTGTACTGTACTTGTGTACTGTCCTTTAGGACCCTTACTGCCCCATAGCTTTGAAACTGACTCCCAGACCGCTTGTGTGTGATGCCATCCCTCTTACTACCTTCAACCCCCTTCTCTCAAAACCCAGCTTTTCCACAAAGCCTTTGGCACAACTCCCTGGTCCTCATACCTACTGCAACATAGCCGAAGCATGTGCAACTGAAGCAATAACATATTGCTTCCCCGTTTCCACTTTTGCCCTTTTCCCATGTTCCCTTTTCCCATCTGAGTGTCCAATTTTAGACTGCAAGGTCATCAGGGCAGGGGCCTCTTGTACTCTGGAAAGCACCATGTGGGCTAATGGTGCTATATATATAAACACACACACACACACACACACACACACACACACTTTGCCTATGTTAGTTAACTTTAGGGTTGCCAGTTCATGACCCAGAGAGTCCCTATACCTAAACAGTCTCCAACTATCTGTAATGAGTAGGGCTTTAGGTGTGCCACACAGCAAGTCAGGTTGGTGAGATGTGTGTATAGACAAAGAAACTAGGGAGAAAAGGATCAGTCTGCAATTCAGCAGTAAATTTAAAGGGGTGTGTGTGTGTGTGTGTGTGTGTGTGTGCATGTGTAAAACAGAGTGAGAGGGGATCTCTGCCCTGCAACCTAGCAACTCTAGTTAACCTGATCTTAAATTCTGTATTCAGAGAAGGGTCCTAAGGCCTAATTGCATTGTACGTAACGGATTTAGGGTAAACCAGAGTACTGCTGTTAAACAGCCAGGAAGCAGCAAACCTAAGCCACCCTTGATGCAATGTGACATATTAATTGAAATGTACTTTCCAGTGCAACCACTTAGCAATTTATATAAGTATCAAAGCTTTTGGTTTTACTGTCAATCTTTGCTTCTGAAGCAAGAATTTATCAAAAACATGTGTTTCAAACTGCCACTGAAGAATGTGTTTTGAAAATGTGGCCAGGGAACTCTTTTAGGCAGGCTTTCCTCTGTGAAATTGTTGGATGAACTTGCTAAGAGGACTGTTAAATAGGTCTTTTCAGCACAGCAGCAACACAGCCCTCTGTGCATTTGTGTTGCTGTTTTTGAAATTAGTACTAATGAAGGTCAGGTGTAGAAGAAAATATATAAAGAAAGTGACAGCGCTGCAAAAATGTGTGACAGTAAGAGATACACAGACATACGTCAAAGAGTCCACAATCCTTTATATATGGATATCATATCTCTAAAGAATTAACTATATATATTTATCTTTCTCCTTGCACTCAGCTTTGTGTCAGTGACTCTCGGGTTATCTAAATTTACTTTCAAAAGACAAAAGGCTCACAGGAGGGCAACTGGATGCCAAGAAGGAAAATGTTTAATTGCTAAAGTATCAAAATTGATTGATTGATTGATTGATTACATTGCTACACTGCCCAATAGCTGAAACTCTCTGGGTGGTTCACAACAATTAAAACCATAAAATACAGGAAGATAAAACATAATATACATTCAGAGAGCAATCCTATGAGGATAGACAGCCACCTCTGGACTCGGAGATGATTGCCTATCCAATGCAGGGCGGGAGGAGCTCTGCGCTCCAGCTGCGTTGCATTTGCAGCTAGACAACCAATTTCAGCTGTCCAGCTGTGGGACCTCAGAGCGTAGGGTGGGGAGGCCAGATGACACAGAGGAAGTGTCATACCGGCACTTCCAAACTCCCCACCCCGCCCCTGGGAATGTCCCCTTTCCCCTGCTCTGCACTGCTTTTCTGAGCATGGAGCCCAGGTCTGATCCACACTCCGTATGAGGCAGTGGGGGAAGAGGGGGAGGGTGGTTCTCTGGGAACCAACCAATCCTATGGCTGTCTAGCTGCTGTCTAGTGGCCATAGGATTGCGCCCTTAAAAATTTAAGGCTACAGTATAAAACCAAAGTTAAAAAAACAACACTTGATTTGGGTCTTCCTATTTAAACATGATGGACTTGAGCATGCTCCGGGAGAGAGCGCAGGACAGGAAGGCCTGGCGTGCTATGGTCCATGGGGTCACGAAGAGTCAGACACAACTTAACGATTGAACAACAACAACAACAACAAATTTAAACATCTTTTTAAAATTTTATGGCAGAAAAACAGGAGGGTAGGGGAGAAAAAGAGATCGCTCAATGGCCACTTTTGGGCCCAATATTTATTTATTTATTTATTTATTACATTTATATACTGCCCAATAGCCAAAGCTCTCTGGGCAGTTCACAAAAATTAAAAGCAGAAAAACAGCATAAAAATACAATATAAAATATAAAAGCTTAAAACTGCAATATAAAAGTACAACCAGAATAAAACCTAGCAGCAATGCAGAGATTTAAAAGACAATAGCAGATTTAAAACAACAGAGCTAAAAGACTATGATAATACAATGCTAAAATACCTGGAAAACAAAAGGTCTTTGCCTGGCCCTGGGAAGAGTATGACGCAGGTGCCAGGCAAACCTCTATGGGAAGCTCATTCCACCACTGGGGTGGCATGGCAGAAACATGCCTAGATTCAAATCTAGTCTCCTCTCAATGCGATGGACTAATAGGTCTATACATAATATTCGGCCTGTTTCCTGTACTGAAAAAACAAAACCCTGCTCTGGAAGAAAACTGTCATTGACACTGAGCAGGACAATCTGGGCCCTCTGAACGTCACAGTATAGAGTTGAAGAAAGCGATGCTTGGGGTATAGTTCTGCATCGGCAGTGCGACAGGCACGAGCCGCTGGCAGAAAGGAGGCCAGGCCACACCTGGGAGGACACAAGTACTCTTCAGAGTCACGCAGAAGGGAGAATTCTTCTACATGTACCTGACAAGCCTAAGAGGAGCAGTGAAGGCCAAAAGACAGATATTGTCATGCCCCACGATGTTCTAGGGGCAATAAAGATGGTTGACTCCATGGGCCCATATACTTCCTTTTGACAAGGCAGCTGAGAGGTGCCCATGGGGTCAGCCATCTTTTTTTCCCCCAGTCATGCCACTGGGAATGATGGTATGCTGTCATACAGCATTGTTCCCAGAGGCATTCTGTCCAGGAACATAGTGGAGCAGCACCACCATCACTGTTTTGGTTAAAGAAAAAAAAAAGGGTTGAAGTCGCCACCTCATCAAAATTTCAATGTTTAGGGAGGAATTTTGCCTCCACCCCAAAAAGGTGCCCCACCCAAAGCTGGCCGAAGTGGTTTGGTCCACCTCTGCTTTGAACTGACCAGCCAGTTCTTGTGGCTCATGTTTCTAGCAGCTTCTGGAATACCTTAAGAATGGCATTGTTGTTCCCCAGTTTCCCCTCCCTATCCATCTTGTGAGGTTTTGTGCAGCAGTCATGTGACCCAATCATATTTGTTAATGGAGTGGTTCATAGGCTTGGGATATGAATAGCTGGCTAGAAAGCCCAAACCAAAATTTTTGTTGCTGGTGAAGTGCTAGAAATAATGAGCTTGACCTTCTATTGTGGTTGCAGAACACAGTAGTGGGGAAAGACATGATTATTGCACCATCTTAACGTTTTTAGAAAGCCAGACTAAAGCGTTTCAAAATGCCAAGAACAAAGCTGGATGTGTTGTTGATTTCAGCTTAAAGGGAAAGTTAATGTGATTTAGAATTCAGGAATATATGTCTTTAAAAAGAACGTCCACTTGTTTTTTTCAAATTCCGTGAGCATACCATTTACAGGGAAAATAGCCTCTTCTGCTTCCTCCTGGGTGGCACAACAATATACCACTTTACTACAGAGGTGCAGAACCTCTTGCAGCCCGAGGGCTGAATTCCATTTCAAAGAAACTCTTGGGGCCGCATGCCAGTGGTGGGTGGGCAGAAGGCAAGAGGGGTGGGCCAAAAAATACCAGTATAGTTTAGCTTAAAGCTCTTACTAAAAGTAACTAAGTCATAGGAGAGGCACTTTAATGTTTTAGAATGGGGAAAAAATGCATAAAAGCCAGGAAACCACCAAATGATTGGTGGCTGGGGGAAAGAGGAGGGGCAATGCGGATGGGAGTGGGGCCTTCTGGGGAATCCCAGAGGGCTGGATTTTGGCTCTAGCCCAGGGTTCTGAACTTCTGCTTTACTAGCTATGAAAAGATGGCAGATTCTGTCTGTACTACTACTTTCCCCCATCACCAACAGTCTCTAATATTCTTAGTTCCTTTCCCCCATATTCCTTTTCCCATTAGCAGCGCTCCTGCTTTCCACCTCTCTGTTTTCTTTGCCGGTCTTTTCTTCAGAGTTCTCTAGGGATGGCGGAGAAATCCGCCACGGACTCCAATGAGGCCAGATTCTAAAGAATCTGGCCCCCAGGAGTCCGTGGCAGAACGGACTATTCCCCCCACCATCACCCCGAAATCCTCCCTGGACGGACCCTACCTGCTGCCGGCCGGTCCATGTCCATCTGCTGCTGCCATCCATCCGCTGCCCCGGACTGCAGCCGCAAATGGCATCTGGTGTAGGGGACGCCATTTGCGTCCCTGCTCTTTTTGGTGATAGGCTACATAAATATTTACGTAGCCTATCATGAAAAGAGCAGGGATGCAAATGGCATCCCCTATGCCGGACGTCATTTGCAGCCACAGCCCACCAGCAGGATTCTGAGAGGAGGGACAGATCGCCTCCCCCCACCCCGCGGATGCCCGGACTGGAATGGTAAGTGAATTTCGTACACCCCTAGAGTTCTCTTTCTCCTGAAAAGAAATAGATTTAGGGAAAACTTTGTATTTCCTTTGCTGGTACAGATTTCATCATAGGAGATCTTCTACAATGGCGATAGGACTACTCAGGAGTCATTACTTTGAAGTTTGCAGCCAAATATGGAGGCTTGAACTAGATATTATTGAATGGGTGGCTGCTACTGAACATAACAATTGCACAGTTCCTCCTTATCCTCTTTCCTCCACTAATGCGTAGTAAATTTAAAAGTGTGACATGATCCTGCTCCAAATTCCCTGTCCCACTACACTTCATTGGCTGCCACTTACAGGCTTGGCTATGATGTCATATCACACATTTGGTTTCACTGCACATTACTGGAGGAGAGAGACAGAGGCAACTTGGGATTGCTAGAGGCAGCCATACATTTCAAGTAACATCTAGTTCCATCCAGAGATACAGTCAGGGCCAGAAATATTGGAACAAGGATAACTGTTTTGGCAGTTGGCCTCTGTACACCTCGTCACCACCACATTGAAGCTGAAAGGAAACACACCCAGATGGGAGTGAAGTCAGGACTTTCAGCTGTACTTCAAGGGGTGTGACAAAAGTGGGGCACTAACCATTCAGGAAGGACAGCCAGTGGCATACACACACTCCCATCGCTGGTGGCTCATAAGTAATGGAACAAACCAACATCATTTCAAACTTAAGGATCACCTTTAATACCTGGATGAAAATCCTTTGCAGTCAATGACTGCCTGAAGTCTAGAACCCATGTTGTTGTTGTTCAGTCATTCAGTCGTGTCCGACTCTTCATGGCTCCGTGGACCATAGCACACCAGGCCTTCCTGTCCTCCGCTGTCTCCCGGAGTGTGCTCAAGTTCATATTCATTGCATCAGTGATACTATAGCCATCTCATCCTCTGCCGTCCCCTTCTCCTTTTGCCTTCAATCTTTCCCAGCATCAGGGTCTTTTCCAGGGAGTTTTCTCTTCGCATTTGGTGGCCAAAATATTTGAGCTTCAGTTTCAGTATCTGTCCTTCCAATGAGCACTCAGGGTTGATTTCCTTTAGGATTGACTGATTTGACCTCCTTGCAGTCCAGGGGACTCGTAAGAGTCTTCTCTAGCACCGCAGTTCAAAAGCATCAATTCTTCGGCACTCAGCCTTCCTTATAGTCCAGCTCTCAGAGCCATACATTACTACGGGAAAACCATAGCTTTGATTAGACGGACCTTTGTTGGCAAGGTGATGTCTCTGCTTCTTACTATGCTGTCTAGGTTTGCTATAGCTTTCCTCCCAAGGAGCAAGCGTCTTTTAATTTCATGGCTACAGTCACCGTCTGTGGTGATCTTGGAGCCCAAGAAAATAAAATCTGTCACTGCTTCCATTTCTTTCCCTTCTATATGCCAGGAAGTGATGGGGCCAGATGCCACGATTTTAGTTTTTTTAATGTTGAGTTTCAAACCAGCTTTTGCACTCTCCACTTTCACCCTCAACAAGACATGACCAAATGCTGAGTTTCCTCCCTTGAGATGCTTTGCCAGGCCTTTATTGCAGCTGCCTTCAGATGCTGCTTGTTTATGAAGGGGTGTCAGAGAATTCCACCACGAATCTCGGGGAGGCCGAATGCCAGCACAATCGGCCCTCCGAAATCGGTGGCGGAACAGTCTGCCCCCCCGCCCCGCCCGGGACGGCACTTACCTTGGGCAGATCTTCCTGGCGGTGGTGGCGGCGGCTCCGGCGGCGGTTTGGTGGCGGCGGCGGCCGGTCTTCCGATTGGCTGCCGCTGCCGCCATTTCCAGTAAAAAAAAAAACGTGATAGGCTACGTAAAGATTTACGTAGTCTATCACGGCTAGATTTTTTAAAAACACCGTGATGGGCTACGTAAATGTTTACGTAGCCTATCACGGCTGAGTTAAAAGAAAAAAAACACACGCACATATGCAAATGGCGGCGCCCATGGGTGCCGCCATTTGCGTTTCTTATTTTGGCATGTCTTAGTCTACGTAAACATTTACGTAGACTAAGACGGCGAAAATAAGGGGAACGCAAATAGCGTAGACGCTACGCTATTTGCGTTCCCCTTATTTTCGCCGTCTTAGTCTACGTAAATGTTTACATAGACTAAGACGTGCCAAAATAAGGAACGCAAATGGCGACGCCCATGGGCGCCGCTATTTCCGTACGTGCATTTTTTTCTCTTTTAAATCAGCCATGATAGGCTACATAATCATTTACATAGCCTATCACATCTGACTGCAGGGACGCAAACGGCGGCGGCTATGGCTGCCGCTGTTTGCATCCCTGCTAGCCAGCGGGCGGCTCCGCAGAATCCCTGCAGAGTGGAGCCGGCCGGCCAGAATTTCGAGGGGGAGGGACGGAGTGCCTCCCCCCCGGCCAGAATTTCGGGGGGAGGGATGGAGCGCCTCCCCCCCCACCTTGAATCAATTTCACTAAAAGGTAAGTGACTTTCATACATCCCTAGCTTGTGGGTCTTTCTGCCTTCAGTCTTGTCTTCAGTAAATTAAAAGCATGCTCTATTGGGTTGAGATCAGGTGACTGACTTGGCCATTGAAGAACATCCCACTTCTTTGCCTTGAGAAACTCTTGGGTAGCTTTTGCTGTATGTTTAGGTCATTATCCATCTGCAATATGAAGCTGCATCCTATCAGTTTGGCAGCATTCAGCTGAATCTGAGCAGAAGGTATAGCCCCATAGACTTCAGAATTCATCCTGCTGCTTTTGTCAGCAGTCAGGTCATCAATAAACACCAGTGACCCGGTTCCATTGGCAGCCATACATGTCCATGCCATAACATTGCCTCCACCATGTTTGACAGATGATGTGGTATGCTTTGGATCATGAGCTGTTCCTTTCCTTCACCATACTTTTCTCTTCCCTTCATTCTGGTACAAGTTAATCTTGGTTTCATCAGTCTGAAGAATCTTATTCCAGAACTGGGCAGGCTTTTTTAGGTGTTTGCTGGCAAAGGGTCATCTGGCCTGTCGGTTCTTGAGTGTTACCAGTGGTTTGCACCTTGTTGTGAAGCCTCTGTATTTACATTCATAAAGCAGTCTCTTGACTGTAGATGTTGACAATGACATGCCTACCTCCTCAAGAGAGTTCTTGACCTAGCTAGATGTTGTTCAAGGGTTCCTCTTCACCATCAGCAGAATTCTGCGGTCATTCACTTTAGTTGTCTTCCGTGGTCTTCCAGGCCTTTTGCTATTGCTGAGCTTGCCAGTTAATTGCTTCTTTTTCAGGATGTTCCAAACTGCTGTATTGCCACTCCCACTGTTTTTGCGTTCTCTCTGATGGGTTTATTTTGTTTCCTTGGCCTAATGATGGCCTCCTTCACTCGCATGGACACCTCTTTGGACCTCATGTGGAGTTCCAGTGAACAGCTACCAAATGCAAATGTAACACTCAGAACCACCTTTTATCTGCTTGATTGGCCATGGGGTGCCCAGGAGGGAATAGGCCACACCTGGCCATGCAGCTGCTTGTCAGCCATTCGTTCCATTACTTATGAGCTACCAACGATGGGTGTGTGTGCATGC
The DNA here is from genome assembly GCF_057233095.1 of Heloderma suspectum. Taxonomy (NCBI): domain Eukaryota; kingdom Metazoa; phylum Chordata; class Lepidosauria; order Squamata; family Helodermatidae; genus Heloderma; species Heloderma suspectum. The sequence goes on along the minus strand of NC_139458.1, from coordinate 157,645,687 downwards.
CACTGGCTGTCCTTCCTGAATGGTTAGTGGCCCACTTTTGTCAATCCCCTTGAATTACAGCTGAAAGTCCTGACTTCGCTCCCATCTGGGTGTGTTTCCTTTCACCTTCAATGTGGTGGTGTACAGAGGCCAACTGCCAAAACAGTTATCCTTGTTCTAATATTTCTGGCCCTGACTGTACCCATGCCACTGTGAACTTTCAGGTCTGTTCTCTTAATCACTTCAGCATATGGTGGCCTACATTAACCACAGCTTCTTCAAGCTCATGAACCCATGAACCCAGTATGTGGGTTTCAGTTTTTGGTGAGTCACATTTGCCAAATGCTGAATCCTATGAGCTGGTAAGCATCACAGGCTGGGGGCAAACCTAGGTAGGTTCCCCCAAGCTCCTGTCACCATGCACTGAAATGATGATGGGATTATGTCCTTAAACTATTCCAAACATTTCTCTTTGCAATGCTCTACTAGTACTAGCTGTGATTCCAAATAGATGAAGAATGCAGTGCCTATAGCATAGTGACAAAACCAACTGCTCTCAGATATTCTTGCTATTTTATGCTGTAGGGAAAAAAATCTCGTGCAGGAACAGGTCCCATTGGAAATCTACATGATCAAGATATATCGAATCAGAGCTTGTTCTAAGAAGGAAATATCTTATGTAAATACAACATAAACTACCTCTATGTTAGCTAGAAAAGTGATGAAGCCTGCAATCCTATCACACTTACCTGGGAGTAAATCCCATTGAACTCAGTGGTTCTTACTTCTGAGTAGACATGCACAGCATTAGCAATAGGTTGCATAATTTATCATTACAATGAGAAGAAGAGGAAGGGGAGGGAGGAACTCTGATTGTAAAACACACGCGCGCACGCGTGCACACACTCAATATGATTCTTAAGTTATCATTTTGATATTCATTCAAAATCTTAAGGGAAACTTCTCGTCAGCCTTTGTGGGATGATAAGTTTACTATTTTCAAGAATCTGTCAAAGCAAAAAAGAGCTATAATTTCTTTGTGCTTTGGCATACATGCATAGGATTTGGGGACCTGGCAGCGCCCATAGAGCTCAGTGAGCCTGCCAAATAATTTCAGACAGGTAGGCCTAGTGACTTTTGTGCTAGCCACAGGTAAAATTGGTTTTTTTCAAGAAAATGTGTCAAAGCAAAGAGCTATAATTTCTTTCTTCTTCCACATATGTGTATGGAACTTGGAAATCTGGCAGCCCCCATTGAGCTGATGGAACCTGCCAAATTTCAGGCACTTATGTCCAGTGACTTTTGTGCTAGTCACAGATGAAGTTTGCTTTTTTCAAGAAGATGTATCAAAGCAAAGACATATATATATATATATATATATATATATATATTGTGCTTCCACAAATGTGCATGGAATTTGGGGACCTGGCAGCCCCTATAGAGATGACTGAGCCTGCCAAAGTTCAGACAGTTAGGTGTAGTGGCTTTTGTGCTAGCCACAGGTAAAAATTTCTTTCTCCAAGAAAATCTGTCAAAGTAAAGAGCTTTGGGCGGGGGGGGGGGGGCTTCCACATATGTGCATGGAATTTGGGGACCTGGCAGGCCGTATAGAGCTGACTAAACCTACCAAATTTCAGAAAGTTAGGTCCAGTGGCTTTTGTGCTAGCCATGCATAAAGTTTCCTTTTCTCAAAGTCTAAAACAAAAAGTAAAAACTGTCAAGTCACCCGGGGGATTAGAGATCCTAATCAGAAGGTGCTTAAGGTGACCATTAGGAGGTCACTATCCCCAATCTCTGGTGTAGGATTTTTTTGAGGTGCAAAAAACCTTGCTCCCTTTACTTTTCTTTTTGCTCTTACATGCCCACTGTAGGGAGCTTGCCTGCAATGTAATTTTGAAGAGGGAAAAGGAAGGGAAGAAAGAGCTCCATGTGAAATACTGGTATTTCTCACAGCATCTGATTTTACTGCCCTGAACTGGAACCTTTGGCTTCTGCAGATGTTTAGTAGCTTCAGTACAGCAAAGGATCCATTCAGCCTCCACAAACTTCTTTCTCCCCCTCCACTTTAATTTCTCCTAAATAGCGGTAGGACTCAAACAATCCCAAAGGGAGGGTTTGGACTATGTGGTGTCATGATGGAGAAACTGCTGGGGCTTTTAAATGGATTCTACAGTTTTAAAAAACCTAGAAAAAGCCCTCAGTCACCTCACCTCATAAAGTTCATTTTAGTACATTCAATCTTGGCAAACCCTCCACAGCCTCCTAAATTCCTCTAAAGTACTACCTCTCTGAAAGGAGCCACTTGGCTTAGGGAATTCTCTCTGCCCCCCACCGCAGCGCACATTTCCATTCACCGTTCTTCTTTTCTTCTTCTCTCCCCCATCCTGTTCTTTCTTCCTTTCTCTTCTTTATTCCACCCAGAGCATAACTTGGGGAATTCTTAAAGAGAATTCTCTTTGGTGGGCAAGAGAAGTTCTGAACTGTATTTGACTTTATACAAACAGACAAGAGGGTTGTTTTGTCTCCTTCTCCACACTCAAGTCTTTGAGAAGAGTGGGTTCACATGGTCACAGAGAAACAAATCTGGGACAGTTTTGTTTGTCAGTTGCCATTATCCAGCAATAGGAAGGGCTGTGGCTCCATGGTAGAGCACATGCTTGGCATGCAGAAGGTCCCAGGTTCGATCCCCGGCATCTCCGGGTAGGGCTGGGAAAGAATCCTGTCTAAAGCCCTGGAGAGCTGCTGCTAGTCAGTGTTGACAGTACTGGACTAGATGGACCAGTGGCCTGGCTGAGGCAGTATAAGGCAGCTTCCTATGTTCCTACGAACAGAAAGCTTTAATTTAAAAAATAGCAGTTTTTGGTTTGTTTTTTAAGTGGAAGGGAGATAAATACTGCTCATTTGTGCAATCCTATGTATGCCTACTCAGAAGTCCCATTACGTTTAATGAGGCTTACCCTCAGGAAAGTGTGCATAGGATTCTAGCACAAGTTACTTTTGCAGGGAGGTTTGCACACTGATGTTCTGCATGTTTACTCAGAAATAAGTCCTGAGTTGTGAGCATGGTACTGCAGGCTTAATACAGTGCCTATCCAGTTCTGTCTAATGAATTGACTACCCTTTCAGCTCAGTCCTATGCATATTTTGTCATTTGTGTTGTTGTTGTTATGTCCATTTTGCATGAACTCTAGCTTCAGTGGTGAGGGAAAGGCACTTAGTACATGCTCAGAGTTTCTCCATAACTTAGCCCTAGTTTTGAAAACAGATTCATTGACTGAGTTCTGGTGAAGTCTTGGCACAAATTAAATTATGGGGAGGAAGATACAATGAGAGCTTGTGCATAACAAGGAGGAGGTAGAGAAGAGTTGCACAAAACAAGACATCTGTTTTTATGAAGAGTTGCTGGAGGATGGTAGGATGCATGGAGAGGAATAGAATTGGTAGGGGGAGAATGTAAGTGCTCAGTGGTGAAAGCAAAACATTCTGCACATGCTCAGAGGCACTCTATATTTAAAAACATAGGAAGAGCCGTGCTGCCTCAGACCATGGTCCATCTAGTCCAGCATTCTGTTCACACAGTGGCCAACCAGATGCCCATAGGAAACCCACAAGGAGGACGTGAGTCCTCATAGCAGCTTCTCACCTCCTGCTAACTTTGGTGAAATGTAAATAAATTCTAGTAATTCTAAATTTGCAAGCATGTATATCCTTCAGAAACTTTGCAGATTTCTTGCCTGGGGGACACCTCCAATGACCTGTCCATTTTCATACAAATTTATCCAAAAACTATTGGGGAAAGGGTGAATGGAAGGGAAAGCAAATCACTCCATCCCCCAAATTGGAGAACTCCCCTTCCACATGAACTGCTGCACCTATCCTTCTGAAACTTTGCTGGTTTCTTACTTAGGGACAACTGTAGACCCTCTGTAATTTTCAGAACAATGGTCCACAAAGAACATGGGGAGATAAGTATGTCCTCTTTTGGAGACCTCAACATGTCAAGGCCACCCTTGCACAAAAACCCTTGTGGCTATCTTTCTGAAACTTGGCAGACATGATCTCCTCTGAAGGGGCAATGAATCCTGAAACTTTTATCCAATTCTTTCAAGGAATAAAAATGCTATTGGCAGTTCCTTTTAAAAGAAAATCAAAATATAAACCCTGCACCTATTTTTCTGACATTGGGCAGGTGTATCCCCTTCTATGAACTTGAGCACACTCCGGGAGAGAGCGGAGGACAGGAAGGCCTGGTGTGCTATGGTCCATGGGGTCACGAAGAGTCGGACATGACTTAACGACTGAACAACAACAACAATCCCCTTCTAGGGGGCTACTATGCCTGAAATAGTCATCCAGTTCTGACCAAGAGAAAAAAGTTACACACACACATATATATTAGATGTGTGCTTAGACGTGTGTGTGTGTGTGTGTGTATATATGGTATATATATATATATATATACCATATATATATATATATATATATATGCGCAAATTTGTGTTATGAGCCTCTGCCCCGGATATTTTAAGAACCTAGCAATGCCCCTGGGTGTGAGGCTCTCTGATGCTGCCCTCTCACTGGGCCACACTTCCTGCCTTCCAGGCATCCCCTGAAGTGCAGTTCGCTGGGAGGCTGCACTGGACAGCCATTGCCCCTCCTATTTATTCCAGCCGCTGCTCCAGCCGCGCAATCTTTGTGTAGGGCTTTTCCTGCCCTCCCAGTGTCCCTCTGTCATCCCTGCTTAGATGGCCTCCTCCAATCCCTAGCATAGGGGAAGCTTTATACATGTGCTGGACTTCAAATGCTTTTCACCCTGGCTTCCTAGAGGGCTTGTCAGCATCCACAATTGCAGTGCCTTCCGGAGAGATCATAATGGCCAGAAATCTGCAGGCCATGAGCCTCCCAACCATGCCTGGTCTGCACAGGATGCGAAAGAGACCAGCCAAACAATGGCATACATGTCTCCTTAAGAGACCCCTGGAATAAGGCAGAGGTGTTGAACCTCCTTCAGCCTGAGGACCATATTTCGTTTCAGAGACGCACTCAGGGGAAACACTCCAGTGGTGGGCAGGGCAGAAGGCAAAGGCACAGGGTCCGGATGCCCCAAATGCCAGCATACTGCCAGTAACTAGGCCTCAGGAGAGGCGTTTCCGTCTTTTAGAATGGCAGAAAACTGCACAAAAGCAGGGAAATCACCAAACCTCCAGTGGTCAGGGAAAAGGGGGTGGGACCAAGGAAAGGGGATGTGGCTATCCAGGGAACATTGGAGGGATGGATTGGGACCCCAGGAGGCATGATTTGGCCTATGGATCTGAGGTTCAGCATCCCTGAGTAAGGAATTCAGAGCGACAACAGCAACAGGACTGAAAGACCTTAGTTAGAACTGCCCTTGACCTACTCTTGAGGTTGTTCTCCATGAAGATCACATTGAAAGTCGAGTGGGCATGAGGTTTGTAAAAATGGGAGTTGATGGACCATGACCTCAGGGACGTAACATAGTGAGGATGTTTTGGTCTTATCCTGTCATCTCTGGCAATTCTAACCTCAAGATGTCAAGGCACCAGTGAAGATGAGAGCGCCACATTGTAAGCAAAACAGTTGTATGCTTTCATGGCTCATTCGCTTCCTACCAGCTTGGTCAATCATGTGTTCAGGAAGCTCCTGGTGCCTGACGGTTGGTGCTAAACAAATACGAAATGATAGTAGCGGTAGTAACACATTTACATTAATTCATGCGACATTGCATGCTTCATGCAGCCTGTTTGCTGTGTGAGATTAACCTTAAGTAATTAGCCGTACATCTGAAGTAAATGAATATCCACTTCCAGACATATACAAGCATGTTGGCTCACTGGCAGCTGCCAGGGAATGTGGAGCAGAGATGAGGAGATTCAAACTGTGACGGTGATGCTCCATGGAACAAGTACTTCTAAATGTTATGGTGGGATGATAGAGATGGAGAACTTTTGCTGTGGGAAAATTATTTTTGACAGCATCTTTGTAGCATATCTAACATGTGCTTTTGGATTCTAGCTCCCCTTTTGGTGAGAGCAGTTTCCACATCAAATAGCCGGAGTGGTACCCATTGGAACTAGGAGTGTAGTAATGCAATATTGGGAAGCCACTGGTGGATTGCTTCATCCCTCTTTGTTGTTGTTGTTGTTCAAGTCGTTCAGTCGTGTCCGACTCTTCGTGACCCCATGGACCATAGCACGCCAGGCCTTCCTGTCCTGCGCTCTCTCCCGGAGCGTGCTCAAGTTCATATTCATTGCATCCGTGATGCTATCTAGCCATCTCATCCTCTGCCGTCCCCTTCTCCTTTTGCCTTCAGTCTTTCCCAGCATCAGGGTCTTTTCCAGGGAGTTTTCTCTTCGCATTAGGTGGCCAAAATATTGGAGCTTCAGCTTCATTATCTGTCCTTCCAATGAACAGTCAGGGTTGATTTCCTTTAGGATGGACTGATTTGACCTCCTTGCAGTCCAGGGGACTCGTAAGAGTCTTCTCCAGCACCACACTGCGAAAGCATCAATTCTTCGGCGCTCAGCCTTCCTTATAGGCCAGCTCTCACAGCCATACATTACTACTGGGAAAACCATAGCTTTGATTAGACGGACCTTTGTCGGCAAGGTGATGTCTCTGCTTCTTACTATGCTGTCTAGGTTGGCCATAGCTTTCCTCCCGAGGAGCAAGCGTCTTTTAATTTCATGGCTACAGTCACCGTCTGCGGTGATCTTGGAGCCCAAGAAAGTAAAATCTGTCACAGCTTCCATTTCTTCCCCTTCTATATGCCAGGAAGTGATAGGGCCAGATGACATGATCTTAGTTTTTTTAATGTCGAGTTTCAAACCAGCTTTTGCACTCTCCTCTTTCACCCTCAACAAGAGGCTCTTGAGATCCTCTTCGCTTTCTGCCATTAGGGTGGTATCGTCTGCATATCGGAGGTTGTTGATAATTCTCCCGGCAATCTTAATTCTGACCTCTGATTCATCCAACCCGGCATTTCTCATGATGTACTCTGCATATAAGTTAAATAAGCAGGGTGACAATATGCAGCCTTGTCGTACTCCTTTCCCAATTTTGAACCAATCGGTTGTTCCATCTCTGGTTCTGACTGTTGCTTCTTGACCCTCGTACAGGTTTCTCAGGAGACAGGTAAGGTGGTCTGGTACTCCCATCACTTTCAGAATTTGCCACAGTTTGTTGTGATCCACACAATCAAAGGCTTTAGCGTAGTCAATGAAGCAGAAATAGACGTTTTTCTGGAATTCTCTTGCTTTCTCCATGATGCAGCGAATGTTGGCGATTTGATCTCTAGTTCCTCTGCCTCTTCTAAACCCAGCTTGTACTTCCGGTAGTTCTCGGTTCGCATACTGCTGAAGCCGAGCTTGTAGGATTTTGAGCATCACCTTGCTGGCATGTGAAATGAGCGCAATTGTGCGGTAGTTTGAACACTCTTTGGCGTTGCCCTTCTTTGGAATTGGAATGTAAACTGACCTTTTCCAGTCTTGTGGCCACTGTTGAGTGTTCCAGATTTGTTGGCATATTGAATGCAGCACTTTAACAGCATCATCTTTTAGGATCTTAAATAGCTCAGCTGGAATACTGTCATCTCCGCTAGCTTTGTTGTTACTAATGCTTCCTAAGGCCCACTTGACTTCACTCTCGTGGATGTCCGGCTCAAGTTCAGTGACCGCACTATCATGGCTATCAGGGACATTCAGATCTTTCCTGTATAGTTCTTCTGTGTATTCTTGCCACCTCTTCTTAATCTCATCTGCATCTGTTAGGTCCCTGCCTTCTTTGTCCTTTATCATGCCCGTCTTTGCACAAAACGTTCCCTTGAGATCTCCAATTTTCTTGAAGAGATCTCTAGTCTTTCCCATTCTGTTGTTTTCCTCGATTTCTTTGCATTGTTCATTTAAGAAGGCCTTCTTGTCTCTCCTTGCTATTCTCTGGAACTCTGCATTCAGTTGGGTATATCTTCCCCTTTCTCCCTTGCTTTTCGCTTCCCTTCTTTCGTCAGCTACTTGTAAAGCCTCATCAGACAGCCACTTGGCTTTCTTGCATTTCTTTTTCTTTGGGACGGATTTCGTTGCTGCCTCCTGAACAATGTTACGGACCTCCGTCCTTAGTTCCTCAGGCACTCTGTCTGTCAGGTCTAATCCCTGAAATCTATTCCTCACCTCCACTGTATATTCATCAAGGATATGATTTAGGTCATACCTGAACGGTTTAGTGGTTTTCCCAACGTTCTTCAATTTAAGCCGAAATTTTGCAAGAAGCAGCTCATGATCTGAGCCACAGTCAGCTCCAGGTCTTGTTTTTACTGACTGTATGGAGCTTCTCCATCTTTGGCTGCAAAGGATATAATCAATCTGATTTCGATATTGACCATCTGGTGACGTCCATGTGTAGAGTCGCCTCTTGTGCTGTTGGAAAAGAGTGTTTGCTATGATCAGCATGTTCTCTTGGCAAAACTCTATTAGCTTTTGTCCTGCTTCATTTTGTACACCAAGGCCATGCCTGCCTGTTATCCCGGTGATTTCTTGACTTCCTACTTTAGCATTCCAATCCCCTATGATGAAGAGGACATCTTTTTTTGGTGTTAGTTCTAGAAGGTGTTGTAGGTCTTCATAGAACCGATCAACCTCAGCTTCTTCGGCCTCAGTGGTTGGGGCATAGACTTGAATTACTGTGATGTTGAATGGTTTGCCTTGGATTCGTACTGAGATCATTCTATCATTTTTAAGATTGTACCCCAGTACAGCTTTTCCCACCCTTTTGTTGACTATGAGTGCTACTCCATTTCTTCTAAGGGATTCTTGCCCACAATAGTAGATATGATGGTCACCTGAATTAAATTCGCCCATCCCTGTCCATTTTAGTTCGCTGATTCCCAAGATGTCGATGTTCAATCTTGTCATCTCCTGTTTGACCACCTCCAGCTTACCTTGATTCATTGATCTGACATTCCAGGTTCCTAAACAATATTGTTCTTTACAGCATCGGATTTTCTTTTCACCGCCAGACACATCCACAGCTGAGTGTCCTTTCGGGTTTGGCCCAGCCGCTTCACTCTTTCTGGCGCTACTTGGAAATACCCTCTGCTCTTCCCCAGTAGTATATTGGACACCTTCCGACCTGAGGGGCTCATCTTCCGGCGTCATCTCTTTTAGCCTTGTGATACGTTCCATGGGGTTTTCTTGGCAAGAATACTGGAGTGGGTTGCCATTTCCTTCTCCAGTGGACCACATTTTGTCAGAACTCTCTGCCATGACCTGTCTGTCTTGGGTGGCCCTGCATGGCATAGCTTATGGCTTCACTGAGTTACGCAAGCCCCTTCGCCACAACAAGGCAGTGATCCATGAAGGGGTCATCCCTCTTTACCTGACTGTTTGAGCACAGGGTGTCAAGGGCTCCTTGGAGGGCTCTCTCAGTCTAATCTAGTGGCCAAGTCCAGACGCAGGCAAAGGGATTATTTTCAAAGCTTTATTCTTCTTTTACAACTTAACAGCTCTACAGGTAGCAACTAGATCTGAGCAGCACAGTACTTATGCCCTAAGTTGGAACAGTTGGTCCCCATTTGAAAAGCAATTACTGGCAGACCCCTGAATATAAGGACTAGGGAGAATCCCTCCCCTTTTCCCTTGGATCTTCTGGGCACAACCGTTCTTTGAGCGCCAACCGGGTGCTACGCCTCCTTTCCGCGCTCTCCATTTGGCGCTGCTCTCTGCGTCTGCGCCGCGCATCCAACCAGTCTGCTATCGGTGCTGGGTCACTCCCTGGACTGCTTTCTAACCTAGGAATGTGGGTGGGAGGAATCTCTGTCAGCTGCGGGCCCTGGGAAAAAGGGGCGCGCTCCTCTCCCAGGAGCGACTGCTCTTCCTCCGAATCAGAACTACTCTGGGATTCTATGGGCTCAGTGTCCACCCTGACACAGGGCAACTGGAGTATTCAATCAAACGACAATACCAACTCTGCCATGTGGCTGGATCAATCGGGAGCATGCTGACTACCAAGCATTGTGTCCACACTGATTTTGGGCACATGATCACAACTGCTGCTACTTTGTCTGCTAGGTAAGTGAGCACTGTGCATCAGTTAAATTTGCATCACAGAGAGACAAAAGCCATTTTTATTCTGTACTGTATCTTCCAGCTGTGCTTAAAAAGAAAAAGAAAAACCCCAAACAGCTGTGTAACAGCAGCACAAGTGCTTCTTAGAAATCTCTATACAGCGACAGACAGTGTAACCTCCAGGTCATGTGCCGAGAAGCTCAGTTTACATCTCATCTGCTAAGTGAATATGATGTGAAAATAGTTTCCGGTGTCTCTTAGATGTCAGAGCCCTGAGTGGATGCCAGGTAATGAAAGAAGATTGTCCACACATTAGTTTTCATGGGTTCATCTCGGTCATCTCAGTCTCAGAATAATAGAAATAAAAGCATCTATATGCTGTCACTGCAGCAGAGCTGCTGAGCATTGGGATGACAGATGCTGTTGCTGCCTGGAGCTGTTTTATAGTAGTCACCACTACCAGTGGGCTTTCCTAGCACTACTTTTTTAAAAACTCTTCTACAAACTAATACTAATACTAATACAATTTAAATTCTATGACTGATTTTTAAAAAGAGGGACAAAGTCTTAAAAAAAATCACATTACAAGGATGTTTGTGTTCTCACCCAACAATTTTGTGAATGGCCACTGTTAAGGTAATTATCACTGTCTGTACTTTTTGCATTCAATCCCATCTGATCTTCAATCCTAAGGATGGTGGAGAATTCCACCATGACTAGGGATGTCAGAGAATTTCTCCGTGAATCTCCGGGAGGCCGAATGCCAATGCATTCGGCCCCCCGAAATTGGTGGAGAAATGGTACGCCCCCCCGCCCCCCCAGGATGGGACTTACCTTGAGTGAATGTCCCTGGTGGTGGCGGCTCCCGGCAGTGGTTCGGCGGCGGCGGCAGCGGCGGCTGGTCTTCTGACTGGCTGCCACCGCCGCCATTTCCAAGTAAAAACAAACAAACAAAAACAACAAATGTGATAGGCTACATAAAGATTTACGTAGCCTATCACGGCTAGATTTTTAAAAAACACCGTGATAGGCTACGTAAATGTTTACGTAGCCTATCATGGCTGACTTTGGGGGAAAAAAAAAAGCACGTACGCAAATGGCGGCACCCATGGGCGCCGCCATTTGCGTTCCTTATTTTGGCACGGGTAGTCTACGTAAATATTTATGTAGACTACGGCAAAAATAAGGGCAACGCTTATTATTATATGTAAATATTTACGTAGACTACCCGGGCCAAAATAAGGAACGCAACACTTATTATTATATGTAAATATTTACGTAGATTACCCGGGCCAAAATAAGGAACGCAAATGGCGGCGCCCATGGGCGCCGCCATTTGCGTACGCGCAGGCCAGGGACACAAACGGCGGCAGCTACGGCCGCCACCATTTGCGTCCTGGCAGGAGAAGGGGTTTCGCAGCCGGAGAGATGGGGCACTCCCCCCCGGCCAGAATTTCAGTGGAGAGGGATGGGGTGCCTCCCCCCCAGCCAGAATTTCAGCAGGGAGGGATGGGGCACCTCCCCCCCCCAGAATTTTGGGGGGAGGGACGGAGCGCCTCCCCCCCCCCACGAAGCAAGCTTCGGGATCAGGTAAGTGACTTTCGTCCATCCCTACCATGGACTCCAATTAGGCCGGATTCTAAAGACTACAGCCCCACAGAGTTTGTGGCGGAACGGAACACTTACCTCCTCATCCTCGCGGAATCCTCTTCAACTGGATCCTCTGGTTCTGGATTGCCAGCGATACGGCCGCCATGCCATATCGCTGGCTGAAAGGGACTGACTGTGGACACAAATGGCATCCAGGATGCCATCTGCATCCCTACTTTTCATTCACACAATACTACAGGCTATGCAATCTGCAATTTTGGCTGCATTTACCTCAAATGTAGCCAATTATGGCTGCATTTGCCTCAAACTAAGACCTTTACGGCAGCAAATGGCATCCAGGATGCCATTTGCGTCCGCAGTCAGTCAAGTCCCCTTCAGCCAGAGATACGGCATGGCAGCCGTATCGCTGGGGCTTTGGAGCCAGCTGGCAGCTCTGCGGAATTGCCGCAGAGTGGAGCCGGCCAAAGAGGATTCCAGAGGGAGGAATGGATCGCCTCGCCTACCCCCCGTGGGCAGATTCCCCATGGACCAGCAGGTAGGGAATCCACCCATCCCTATCCAATCCTCACTATTACCACCACCATGTCTATGTATACAAGTAAGTTACAGGATAACACTAGGTTGTAGTCCATGAAAGCTTATGCCAGAATAAATTTGTTAGCTGTAGGGTGCCACAAGACTCTTTGTTGTTTTTGCTGCAGCAGACTAACATAATTACTCCTCTGGAAACTGTTTCAGTTCTAGGACTCTCTCAGATTTCTGCAGGATTGTCAGGCAATTTCCAAGTTCTAGCCACTGGCACTTGTGAATAAAGGGAATAAGGAATGCCATGGTAGCCATCTGTTGGTTGATTAGGAGCAGCAAATGGCCTGCATTTATATGTATGCTCTTTATTTAATGGGAAAGGAAGCTGTGTTGTCCATAAGAAAAATACCAAAATCCATATTAGTGTGTACTTATTAGGACAACCAAAAGATCACAAAAATTCTGGAAGACAGCCCATTCCAAACACTGGGAGGCCTCATTGGTGATCTTCTGTGGAGGGATTTCAAGAAAATTCCCACCTTACTCCCTCTGCTTATCTTTGACTGTAGTGCAGTGGTTAAGAGACTGAATAATGAATCAGAAAGTCCTCGGTTCACTTCTTGTCTCTGCCATGAACTCAGTAGGTGCCCTTAGACAAGCACTGCCTTCCAGCCTCAGTCCCCACACATGCAATATGGGGGATAATACACAGACTTATCTTACAGGGCGATTGTAAGGGTTACAATGCATGTCAATTGCTTTGAAAACTTGAAAGCTCTGTGCAAATGCTTCTTCTTCTTCTTCCTCCTCCTCCTCCTCCTCTGATTGTCTCCCCTTCCCATGACCGAACTGGGTTTTTACATTATCATTTTAAAATAGGTTTTCTCTCATGCAATCTGACTGACACGTCCTTGGCTTACACACCCTAAAATGGGATCTGTTCTTCCTCCTTTTCCTAAAGCACAGTAGCACACTATGTCTTCAACCTGGTACAAAAGGAAGTCATCCTGCAACACTAAGCTGATCCAGCTGAAGGCAAAGCAGCCACTTCCACATTTTACATCAAGTGTGTGTGTCCGTGTGTTTAGAGTTAAATAGATATTGGTTCCAGAAAGTATGGCACGGCAGTTATGTAGGGAGAAATAGGGGTGGGTGAGAATTTCATTTCAGTTTGGTTTTGATAAGAATTTAGTAAAATTCAGAAAGTTCACGAAGTTCTCCATATCTGGGACACAAAGAACTTAGTTTTAAAAAAAAGAATGTGGGGAAAACCAAAACTGGCAGATTTGTCCATCCAAGCCCAGTGTTTCTCTCTTAAAAGTCTGGGCTTGAATCCCTGTGAAATCAGCCATGTTTGTGGTGCTGAATTAGGGTTGCCACCACTTTCTTTTTTTAAAAAAAGGCTCCTCATCTTTAACAACTATATGGCAGGCAGATAGAACATGGACTTGTCTCCATGACAATGGAAGGAGAAGCGAATGGAGGAGTACCGGATTTTTAAAAAGGCATCAGCTTTGCTGCGCTTTGGTCCATGCAGGGCTCCACGACAAAGAGTTCCACACCAGTAAAAATCGCTTCACGGAACATACTTCCTGGTGGGGGTTGGAGTGAATGTCATCTGACTGGCAGGGGCTGCTCAACCAATAAGAGAGGCTTCCCCCCTTTCCCCCCTTTCTACTTTCCCCTGAAACTCCAGATGCACCTGCATTTCAGGAGCAAGCCTCATTGAGCACAATGGGAATTACTTCTGAGTAAGCACACATATGCTTGAGCTGGGAAAGAAGGGGGAGACAAAGGGATGGGAAACCAGCCCCCTCTCTAAACACAGGATCTCTGTAACAAAGGTGTGAAGTAGTTACTTTCTAAGTCAATAAACCAAGCCATGGAGAATTGGAGCCCTTGAGATCACACTTTACAGCACTAGAGAATTGGGCTTTAAACTGTGCCATTTCAGTTGAGGGGGATCTCTGTAAATTCTGATGTGAGCATTCAGGGCACAAGCCTCATTGAGCACAATGGGAGTTATTTCTGAGTAGACATGCATATGCTTGTGCTGGGAAAGAGCGGTGGGGTGATCACAGGAATGGGAAACCAGCCCCCTTTCTAACTCAGTGCTGCCCAGAATCTTTATAACGAAGGTGTGAAGTAGATACTTCCTAAGGCAATAAACCAAACAACAGAGAATTGGAGCCTTGAGATTAGGGGTGCACGAAAGTCACTTACCTGGTCTCGCAGCTTTTCGCGGTGGGGGGGAGGCACTTCGCTGCTCTCCCCACGAAGTTCAGGCCGGGGGGGGGAGGCTTCCCGCCTCGCCCAGCCAAAATTCAGGCCGGGGAGGAGGCGCCTCGCGAAATTAAAAGTTAAAACAAAAACAAAAACGCCCCCGTGATAGGCTACGTGATGATTAACGTAGCCTATCACGGCTAGATCTGCAAAGTCAGCCGTGATAGGCTACGTAAATCGTCACGTAGCCTATCACGGGTGACTTAAAAAAAAAAAAAGCGCGTACGCAAATGGCGGCCCCCATAGGGAGCCGCCATTCACGTTCCTTATTTGGTCGCTGTAGTCTACGTAAATCTTTACGTAGATTACGGCGAAAATAAGGGCAATGCAAATAGCGTTGCCCTTATTTTCGCCGTAGTCTACGTAAAGATTTACGTAGACTACAGCGACCAAATAAGGGACGCGAATGGCGGCTCCCTATGGGGGCCGCCATTATCCGTACGCGCTTTTTTTTTTTTTTAAGTCACCCGTGATAGGCTACGTGACGATTTACGTAGCCTATCACGGCTGACTTTGCAAATCTAGCCGTGATAGGCTACGTTAATCGTCACGTAGCCTATCACGGGGGCGTTTTTTTTCTTTTATTGGAATGGCGGTGGCGGCAGCTGGTTGAAAGACCAGCTGCCGCTTCCGCTCCGGATGAAGACCCGACGAACCGCTGGCCGGACCCGCCGCCGGGAGGGACATTCGCCAAAGGTAAGTCCCATCCCGGGGGGGTGCGGGGGGCAGGGGTGTGTGGAGAATTTCTCCCCGAAACTTGTTCGGGGGGCCGAACACGTTGGCACTCAGCCCCCCGAAGTTTCAGGGAGAAATTCTCCGCCATCCCTACTTGAGATTGGGAATTTGGGTTTTAAACTGTGCCATTTCAATTGTGGGAGATCTCTGTAAGTTCTGATGTGGGCATTCAGGGGAGAAGCCTCATTGACCACAATGAGAGTTAATTTTGAGTAGACACTAATTGGTTTGTGCAGGGATGGGACAGGAAACATCCTTTGACCAGGGTCATGGTGAAAGTCACAGTGAAAGGCACGGTGAAAGACCTCGGGTATGCCAGCTCTGGGCAGGGCTGGCATACCCAAGGTCAATGCGGGGGTTGGGGCACACAGCAACTATATGTGGTGAACCTGACTTGAAGTAAAGAATCAGACTTTAAGCAGTCTCATGAAATCCGGGTTTTGCCTGATAAGCTCTGGGGTGGCTGCTGGATGGCCACAATGTCATGTATCCCTAACAACCTCAACATGTAGCAAGCTCAGAGTAAATCGCTCATGGAGACACCCCCATGGTCTTCTCCTTGCTCGGAATAGCTGTGCCTGTTGAATTTGGCCACTGAAGATGGGTGAGAATTTCATTTCACTTCATTTTTTATAAGAATTTGCCACAATTCATAATATTCTATTCAGGAAAGAAAGAACTTAATTTTAAAAAAAAAAAATGAATTGAAGCAAAACTGACGTCTTTACCTATCCATAGGGTGAAAATATAAAAGGTTATATCTCCAGAGGTTCAACACACAGGGGTTGAAAGTAAGTCTTGAGAACTGTTGGATAGGGAATGACATGTGCATGAGCTGCCCAAGTTATAGCCAAAATTATGGAAGGAACATGTCCACCATCCCTCTTGTAGCTAAACCATGGATTCTACACTCTGTGGCCCGTTAACAGCTGGAAGAGGGAACTGGGTAGTTGAGCTGAAACTTGTCAGAAGACAGTTTTCCGAGAAACATATATCTCAGATTATTCTTTTTCTCACCCCACCCCCAAAGAAAAAGGCCATTTTTCTCTGAATATTCTCCATTTTTAAAAATTATTATTATTATTTTTTGGTAGCCACCATTTCCCACCATGTCACAGAATCACACTAGCTCCCTGGTAGAAGATGCAAAATGGTAGTCAGGCTGCCCCAAACAATGACAAAAACTTGGGGAAAATGAAAGAAGCTGAGCACTTGCCACTGCTAATGGTGAATTCCACCCCCCAGAAACTGCTGGAGAATTCCCCCTCCCCCTGGTAGAAATTCAGGGTCCACAAATAAAATAGGGTGGGAAACGATGAGAAGTCATTCATGCACAGCTGTAGAATCAGAAAGGGGGGAACATTTTAATGAATATGTTACCCATTTTGATCCTTGTGAAAGTTTCCGGCAAAGCTGTTTCTGGATGTAGAGTAAGACATGCTCAGGATGGCCCAATCAGCATCAAGTTAGGTGTGGCTGTGGAGTGGTGCAAATTTATGCAAATCAATATAACCTGGGTCACATTATGCTGTTTTATAAAAGTCAGAAGTGGTGTAATATTTGTCTTCCCAACGTGCCCAGAAATCTATTCTTCTCTTTCTCTTTAGTGAAAGACCAGAAAAGGACTTGCATTGCTTCCAGTGGGTATTTGCCTTCATTGAATTGGCATTTCCACAAAGAGTTGGGCTGATTTTTATGAGGAACACATAAAGATCTATCAAATCACCATCATATACACCATCCCCAACAGGCATTAGTGCCTAGTTTTGTTCCTAAGAATTTGTACATGTCAAGGCAGCATCAAACAGAAATATGGCATATCTATGCACTTTCCTTTTGCAATCCCATCGCAAGTGCCAACAACATTACACGACAATGTGGGTGATTTATGACAGCTTAAATTGGTATGTCTGTTGAACATAAGCTATGTGCCAAGACTCAACCGGCTTCTGGACTTTGTACCACAGCATAAAGGCAGCTGTGCAACTTTCGGCTGACAGAGCTGATTGGCAGGCATGATCAGGCTGGGGTCTGCAGTGGATCCACAGCAGCCGCGTAGTGCCACCATTTGGCCACCTAATACACATCATGGAACCACCAAAACTTCCATAGGCCTTGCTGACTCTATTCCTGATTCATGCCCATGGAAGTACAGACACAACTTGTAAAAAGCTCAGCAGAAAAGTAGCCATTTTATTGTGTACCCGCAAGCATGCAATAATTCTTGCGGTATTCCTCAGGACCAGGAATACTACTAGAATTATTGTACAGCAGAAGAATTGCATGCACTCTTTCCCCCATTCCACAGATAACTCCTCATGGGAACTGGGTGCTCCATAAAAATAGTCAGCCATGTAGAGGTTCTATTTTCCTCTCTCTTTTTTGAGGCAGAAACACCAAGCAAACCGGGACTCATTGCAACTAGGAATTTTACACTAAGAACATAAGAAGACCCCTGCTGGATCAGACCAACAGCAGAGCATCTGCTTTGCATGCAGAAGGTCCCTACTGCGACCCCCGGCATTTCCAGGTAGGGCTGGAAAAACACTTGCCTGAAACCCTGGAGAGCTGCTGCCAGTCAGTGTCGACAGTAGTAGACTAGGCATACCAATGGTCTGACTCAGTATAAGGCAGCTTCCTGTGCTCCCGTGACCAAAGGCCTATCTAGACTGGCATTCTGGTCACACAGTGGCCAACCAAATGCCCATGGGAAGCCCACTACAGGATATGAATGCAACAATACCCTCCCGTTTGTGGTCCCAGGGACTGGCATACAGAGGCATGCTGTCCCTGATACTGGAGTTAATATATATAACCATTGTAACTAGTAGACATTGATGTTATCTGTGTGGGGGAGCAGAGGGAATTGTGCTATGCCTACACCGCATGAATTCATTGCTGTGTCCAGGAAATGTATGAGTTGGATCTTAAAGACAAGGGAGCTGATTCTCATGGGGTGTTTTGTACAGTGGCGGCGGCAGCGCGGCAGCGCACGCTAAAATAGTCGGAAACTTGGATTTCAGCATCTAGTCCAAGATGGATCCTGATTATGGATGGGCAATTGCCCCAAACAGCTTGGGCTTCAAACCCCGCAGAGTGCCTCCCACTCCTTCCTCTTCTTCCCTCCCCCCTTCTTGAAAACAACCCCATTCGCAAGGGGATAGCGATGGGAGCAGCAGAGGTGGTAGTGGGTGCTTCCACAGACAAGTGGAGAACTGTCTTTTCCTTCCAGGACCGTGACTTCACTGCAAAGATGCTAAGTGAGTCACTTACAGATAAGATGGCCTCCTTTTCTGCAGGGGCTGATGGATGGGACATCTTATCCCACCAGAGTTCTGAGACTCCTAGTCAAGCCCCAGACCCAGCAGGAAAGATGGCTCTCTACCACGTGTCTATGGAAGTACCCACCACCTCCCTCTTCTCCTTTCCCATGGCAAGGTTCTTGTTCCGCCAGGGGAAGAGGAAAGGGCAGCAAATGCTCCCAGATGTGCACGTAGATTTGAGAGGACACTGTTCACGGCATGCTCTGGTCCACTCACAAGAATTCAAGCAGGAGAGTTTGCACAGTCAAGCGACCTTGTTTCAACTTCTCACCCCACCACTAATCTCACCACCCCGCAGACGTGCATGTGCCAGGAACTAGAGGCCAAGACCTGCTTTCAGAATACTGTGTGCAGAGGCAGAGGGGTCAGCAGGTTGGACTTGATTACTGGTTAATCCTGATTATTTCCAGAGCACACAGAGAGGGTGTCCACACATCCTAATTCATGCTCAGGTACAGGTACCCTGGTACAAAACACACAAACTGTATCAGGCATACAGGATGCACATATGTAAGAGAACGGCAGCCTTTGACTCTTTTTCCTTTGTGCCACTTGGAATAAATTGAAAGAAGTCAGTTGATACAAAAGCCTGCCTTGTTTACAAACTATGTCAACACATGCAATAAGTGAACTGAGAACTTAAATTGGTAGGTGGACTAAGTACACATCTGTCTGCATACACCAGCATACATTAATTATGTTAACAAGGCAGCCACTTAATGATAATGGCTGTGATCCAAAGGCTTGTGCATGTACCTTCTGAATGGGCCCCAATATTTTTTATTAGGAGTTTGTCTCTTATAGGGAACCTGCTCTTTTAGCTTTGCCAGGTTCAGACAGCAGTTTAGGGACTTTGTGCAAGAGGTTTTTAAAAGGGGCATTGTAGGGGCTGGGAATTGCATGCACACACTGGTGTCAAAGCTCTTGCTGAAGAAGAACAAAGCTTAAAAGTTTTGTAACATTTTCACTGATGATTGAAACCGAAGCACCATTTTGCGGGGCTTGTGCCTGCAGAATTCACGCCTAGACCTACCCCCTCCCTCAGCTTTATAATGATCTCCTTTTAGTAGGGAGCAATGGGAGATGCACAAGTGAAAAGAGAGAGGCCTTTTCAAAGTGATTTGTTAAATCAAATACAATAAATTCCCCTGTAATCTGATTCATGAGAATTGGAGATCAAAACATTACAAGGGATTTATTAAAATGAAATCATACTTACCCCCACTGGATGGTAACATCATACAATGCTGTGTTCTTCTTGAGATTAGGTATGAAGTGATGAAAGTCTAGCCATCTAGCCTCTTCATTAAACTGGGGAGAAGATGTCACTAGGCATCAATTTCTTCTTCTCTGATGTTTGCCTTAATATTTCAGTGTGGCTACACTCCTTACTTGCCAGTTCAGGCCTCATGCTTAGCAATGCAGGGTGCATTTGAATATAAATGAGTATATTTCAAAGGTGCCCATGGCAGTCGTGTGCCGAATTCCAACTAGAAGCTGATACCGTAGCACATTGACTGAAGGCAGGTGGCAAACCTCCTGCAAAGTGGCAGAATGATCAACATATCATCACTTTATTTATCCTCACAAAAAGCAAAGGAAGCTGTGTGGACCATAAATACAATCCCCAAAGCCATATTAGTGTAATATCTTTATTTGACCAACCAAAAGATCATCAAAAGAAAACAAAACAAAAAAACAATCAAGCAAAGGGCAAGCTTTTGAGCAGGGCCAGCCTCAAAGGACGGCATGGCTGGGCATCTGCCAAGGGCCCACACTCCAGCCGGGCCACTCCTCCTCTTCACCAGGGCAACCTGCTCTTTCAGTTGCCTCTCGCTCTGGCCCAGACCATGGTGGTGGTGGTGAGGAGGAGGAGCAGTAGATGTCATGACCTCTCTGCTCACTGGCTCTCTGCCTGTCAAGCAAGCAAGGGGTGGCAATGATGAGGAAGAGGAGGACATGCAATAGCAGCTGGTGCAGTGGTGGTGAGAAGGCAGGCTTGCTGAGGGAGGGGGCCCATGGAGTGTGTCTCTCCCAAGGGCCCTCAAAACCTGGAACCAGCACTGCTTTTGAGATCTCTACATCTCCTCATCAGGCAAGATGTTATAAGAAGCAGGGTGGGCGGGCAGGGGATAGAGGAGGGGAAAAAATCTGACTTGATGGTGACTTCACCATCAAGTCAGATTCCTCCCTCCCTCCCCTGTTCCCCCCTCCCACTTTTTATAACATGTCTGATGACACGATCTGGGGATTTCAAAAGCTTGCACATTGTTTGGTGATGATTTGGTTGGCCTAACAAAGGTATTACACTAATATGGGTTTTGGAATTGTGTTTATCAGGTTTATTATGTTGATGTGAAGCAGAGAATGTTAGATACCAAAGTGGACTGTGTGGCAGAAGAGCATTCAAACTTTTAATGTATGGTCTAGTTACACTAGTTAGGCATGGGTGAACTTGCCTCAGCCTGCCTTGGTGTTTGCCGGACCGTTGCCTGGCACCTGACCCTGCTGTGTGGTGAGCTGCTGGGCGGTTTGTGGGCACCCAGCAAGTGGCGGGCAGTGTCATTAAATGGAAAATAGAAAATTTCCATTAAATTGAAAATTTTATGTTTTACGATTTTATGTAAAAGGAAGCCATAAAGAGGCCCATTTACACAACATTACAGGTGTAAGTGGTCTATTTAGACTATTTATGCCTGCAATGTTGTGTAAATGGGCCTCTTTACGGCCACCATTTATGTAAAATCGGCTTTTATGGAAAAGGTCAAGCTGCCATTTGCCACAGAACGGCAGCTCAGCAGAGCAGCAGGGACTGCCGTGCGTGCCCAACTTGGTGTGCCCCAAGCCAGGCAAGCATGGGGGTCCATGGACTGGCATCTAGGGGGCAGAGCCAGTGAGAAATCACTGAGCCTCGAGCCCCACCCGGACCCTCACAACATCCCTAGTGTAGTTTGGCCCTAAGTCTGTGAGCAATGCCTGGTGAAAGCTGGGAAGCCAGGAGGTTTGCTGAATAGGAGTGGAACTATATGTTAAGGGAGATCAATGGCCAAAAATAGCACCTCCTTCTGCCTACCCTATGAATGTATATCAAATAGGGATGGCAGAGAATTCCACCATGGATTCCAGTGAGGCTGGATTCTTTAGAATCTGGCCCCCTGGAATCCGTGGCGGAACAGCCTCCCGCGCCCCCCATGGAATCCCCCCAGGACGGAACTTACCTGGGGCGGCTCCGGCGGTGGCAGCTCCGCGGTGGCTCTGGGGGCGGCAGCGGCTGGTCTCCCGGCCGGCCGCAGCCGGGCTGCTGAGGCCGCCATTTGCGACCTTGCAGCCGTGATATCACGGTAAAAGCAGCCACGTCAATGGCATAGCGGCTGCCATTTGCGTGGCTGCCTTTACCGTGATAGGCTACGTAAATACTTACATAGCCTATCATGGCTGCTAGCAAGGACACAAATGGTGGCCGCTACGATGGCTGCCATTTGCGGCTGCAGCAGCCCGGCCATGGCCGGAACTCTGGCTGTGGCCGGCCCTGGCCAGCGGCTCTGCAAAGCTGCTGCAGAGCAGAACCGGCCAGGGATGATTCCGGGGGGAGGGACGGAGCACCTCCCCCCCACCATGGATGCCCCTTCACGGAGCCAGGTAAGGGATTTGTATATCCCTGATATCAAAAGAGAACATGTGGCATGACCTAATGGTTTCTCACTCCTGATGTCAGGGTGGATACTGAGCCCATAGAGCCCCAGAGTAGGGAATGGCCTCCTGCCCCCCCGCCCCCCCTGCGGAATCCCCCGGGACGGCACTTACCTGCAGCGGATGCGGAGGATTCGGTGGTGGCGGCGGTTGCAGCAGCGGATTCAGCAGCAGCGGCGATGGTGGCGGCGACGGCTGGCTGGCCGCGGCCGGGCTGCTGCGGCTGCCATTGCCGTCCCTCCAGGCTGCCGTGATAGGCTACGTAAGAATTTAGATAGTCTATCACAGCTACCCCCCTCCAAAATGGTGTAAGCAAATGGCGGCGGCTACGGTGGCCGCCATTTGCGTTCCCTATTTTTCACCGTTCTAGCCTACGTAAATATTTACGTAGGCAATTATGGCAAAAAAAAAGGGAACTGCAAATAGCATACTGGGTGTTATTTGCGGTTCCCTTTTTTTCGCCATAATTGCCTACGTAAATATTTACGTAGGCTAGAACGGCGAAAAATAGGGAACGCAAATGGCGGCCGCCGTAGCCGCCGCCATTTGCTTACGCCATTTTTTTTGGGGGGTAGCCATGATAGGCTATGTAAATTCTTACGTAGCCTATCACGGCAGCCTGGCGGGACGGCAATGGCAGCTGCAGCAGCCCGACCATGGCCAGCCACCCGTCGTCACCACCACCGCTGCCGAATCCACCGCTGCAACCGCTGGTGCCACCACCGCATCTGCCGCCGGAACCGCCGCTGCCGCTGCCACCGAACCCTCCGCATCTGCCGCAGGTAAGTGCTGTCCCGGGGGATTCCGCAGGGGGTGCGGGGGGTCAGGAGGCTGTTCCGCCATGGACTTCAGGGGGCCGGATTCTACAGAATCTGGCCTCACTGGAATCTGTGGCGGAATTCTCCGCCATCCCTACTCCGAGTCCTGCCTGCATTCCTGAGAGAGATAGTAACCCTACCCTAGCAGTGAGACAGCAGGGGATGGGATCTTGCTGGATGCTTGGTGGAGATGGAGGGAGCGGCGCCTGATGGAGGGCGCCGAGAGGCGGTGCTTTGCCCGCTTGGCACTAAAGCTATGGTTGCGTCCCGAGGATCCCCGGGTAAGAGGGAGGACCTCTCTATAGCCCATAAGTTCAGAGTTTTCCTGCTCTTCCCCTTCAAACGGGGACCAACTGTCTTACCCGGAGCTTAGGCTACTCTGCTAACTACCCCAGTGCGTTTCCTTGCTTAGTCGCTGGTGATTAGCCTCTGAAAGAGTCATTAAGTTCTAAAGGAATAAAGCCTCGGAAAGAATCCCTTTCGTCTGTGTCGTGAGTTGGCTATGAGGGGACTTAAAGAGGCAGCTAGGGGGCTCCTGACACCTGCTGTACTTCAGTCAATTAAGTGGAGGGCCGGGTTGATAGCCCCAGAGCACACTGTTCTCATCAAGTCACAGAATATTATTTAGCATTTTTTACCAGGAGAAAGAGAAGGCGGAGATGTTGGGCTCGTATCTTTCATACCACATAGTCCGGCTCTAAAGTTTTTATTGGTCAGATGGTGGGACTTTAGCCTCCCCATGACTGCAGAAGTAGAACAGCAGTGCAATCCTATGCATATCTTCTCAGGTATAAGCACCATCAAGGTCAATCAATAATATATTACTTCTGAGTAGACATGTATAGGGTTGTGCTGTACATCTAGATTTTCTTGCTGTAGTATTGGGTTATTCCCTTTGTGAAAATAACAATTTTCTATTTTCTATTTTAACATTTTCTAACATAGCCTTCCCCAGTCTGGGGATGATAGGAGTTGTAGTCTAACATCTCTAGAGGGCACCAGATTGGGGAACGCTGCTCTAATGCAATCCATTTTATAAGCTTCCCAATTCTCACAATAAAAATTTGTAAAAACAAAACATTGGAAGTCTTGAAATGAAAACTTTGATTGTGGCTGATGGTGAGTTGTAATGCTTAGTTATGAAGGACAGCTGTTCTGGGTATCCAATAGCTATGATGCCAGTTTCATATGATGAAATATTTCTGTTTGAGGTTCACCTTCACATTTGGCCTGGTTGAATTGTTGGAAATCTCAGAAGTAAAGGCAATGATGAAAATGAGATAGGAACAGCAAAAATAGGGAACAAATCTGCAACATTGCCAATTGTTACATGACAGATGCCCACAACAGGCAGAAATTCAACAGGTGCTGCCTTTTCATTAAGAGAAGGACTGCATCTCAGTGACAGGTCACCTGCTTTGCATGCAGAATGTCCCAGGTTCAATCCCTGGCATTTCCGGGTAGGACTTGGAAAGACTCTTGTCTGAAACCCTGGGAAATGGCTGACAGTGAGTGTTGACAATACTGAGCTAGATAGACCACCGTGTAATTGGTCTGTCAAGTCTTAGAACCTCTTAGAACCACATTTCCCAACAGCTCTGCTGAGACTTGCATGTCTCTAAGGCTGGCCTGCTGGGACTGGGAGGAAGGAGGGTCAGGAGTGGGAGAGAGACAGAGACAGAGAGAAAAAAAGACTACAGCCTGGGAGCATGTCTGTGAGGACTGGTGAAACATCAGTGGGGAGTCAGGGGCAAAGAAGGAGATCTTTTTTGGCAGTTTGAAACAAAAACGAACTCTGGATTGTTGGGGAGAAGCCCTGGAACAGGAAGGCTTGGCATACTGTTAAAGCTGTGTAGGGCTACAGTTTATCTGACAAATATTTACACTGTGGATCCGTTCCTTTTGTGTATGCCACCCTCTGTGTGACTGAAGACCTCCCGCATAAAATCACCTCTTGTTTCTATCTACGTTTCAAAGTGATTGCTGGAACCCACCAGGGTTAGAACGGAGCTTACTAGCACTGAAGTGCATTCAGCACTTGCCTTCGGTCCCTGATGATACAAGCACCCCACTAATTTATAAATCATTACAAATAGCTTGACTTGGTATTGGGTAGCTTCCTACATTTCTATCATGATCCTTCCATGTCAGAAGCAGCTGCACTGGCTGCATTTCTGCCTTTCATGCAAGAAGACATTGCTGTGAATGGTGGTTTCTTGGTTTGACTTTGAGTAAGGGATCACAACCTTTTTTTTTATCAGAACGAGCATGAAAAGTACCCCTGGCCTAGATCTAGAAGGAACAAGGAACACTCAGCATTTAAGAATCTAAAGACTGCTTCATGTAATACATGGAGTATTTCTGAATGACAAAGGAGGCCAGACACCTGCCTCCACTTTGTCTGAGGTCCCAGAACCCGCCAACTGTCAACACCGCTGTACTTTTGTGTGTCTTTTTCCTCCATAGATATGTCTTTCTTTATAATATATAGCAGGAAGAAAACATTAATATACTGCCTTTTCAGGATCTTGCCTTGTTTTTCTGGCACAATTACAAACAATTCCAACAAGAAAAAAAGGTGGAAGACAACAGAAGAAGCCAATGTGGCTTCACAAAAAGCTTAGAGATGACCTGAAAACAAAAAAGGATACATATAGGAAGTGGAAGGAAGGCCAAGCTACAAAGGAAGAGTACAGACAGGTAGCACAGAATTGCAGGGATGGTGTCAGGAAGGCTAAAGCTGAGAATGAGCTGAGGTTAGCGAGGGGTGCTAAAAGCAACAAAAAGGCTTTCTTCAGATATGTGCATAGTAAAAGACAGAGGAAAGAAATGGTGGTTCAGCTATTAAATATGGATGGCAAAATGATAACAGATGACAAGGAAAAGGCAGAAGTGCTCAATTCCTACTTTGGCTCAGTCTTCTCCCAAAAGAGGGTCTATGACCCCCCTGGCTGAAGGGGCAGGATTGCAGCTTGAGATCGATAGGTATATGGTCAAGGAATACCTAATTACTTTGAATTAGTTAAAATCTCCAGGGCCAGATGAACTGCATCCTAGAGTAATAAAGGAACTGGCAGAAGAAGTCTCAGAACCACTGTCTATTATCTTTGAGAAATCATGGAGGACAGGTGAAGTGCCAGATGACTGGAGGAGGGCTAAAGTTGTCCCTATCTTAAAAAGAGCAAAAAGGACGAACCTGGGAACTACAGACCAGTCAGTCTGACAACAATCCCTGGGAAAATTCTGGAGCAGATTCTAAAGCAATCCACCTGTAAGCACCTTGAAAACAATGCAGTGTTTACTCGAAGCCAACATGGATTTGTCAAGAACAAATCCTGCCAGATGAATCTGATCTGATCTTTTTGATCAGGTAACCTCCCTTGTGGATCATGGGAATGCTGTGGACATAATATACCTTGACTTCAGCAAAGCTTTCAGCAAAGTGCCCTATGATATCCTGATGAGCAAACTAGCTCAAAGTGGGCTAGATGAAACAACGATCCGGTGGATCCACAGTTGGCTGCAGAATCAGACTCAAAGAGTGCTTATCAATGGGATCTTCTCAAACTGGGGAGAGGTAATGAGTGGGGTACTGCAGGGCTCAGTCCAGTGCTCTTCAGCATTTTTAGTAATGACTTGGGGGAGGAGGTGCAGGGAATGCTGATCAAATTTGCGGATGACACAACATTGGGTGAGATAGCTAATACCCTGGAAGAGAGAAACAAAATTCAAAGTGATCTTGATAGGCTGGAGCGCTGGGTAGAAAACAACAGAATGACATTTAATAGGGATAAATGCCAAGTTCTGCACCTAGGAAAAAGAAACCAAATGCACAGTCACAAGATGGGGGATACTTGGCTCAACAATGCTACAAGCAAGAAGGATCTTGGAATGGTTGTCGATTACAAGCTGAATATGAGCCAACAATGTGATGTGGATGCAAAAAGGCAAATGCTATTTTGGGCAGAATTAACAGAAGTATAGTTTCCAAATCATGGGAAGTACTAGTCCCGCTCTACTCAGCGCTGGTTAGGCCTCATCTGGAGTACTGTGTCCAGTTCTGGGTGCCACACTTTAAGAAGGATGCAGACAAACTAGAGAGGGTTCAGAGGAGGGCAACAAAGATGATCAAGGGACTGGAAACAAAGCCCTATGAGGAAAGACTAAAAGAACTGGGCATGTTTAGCCTTGAGAAGAGAAGACTGAGGGGAGATATGATAGTACTCTTCAAGTACTTGAAAGTCTGTCACAAAGAGGAAGGCCAGGATCTCTTCTTGATCATTCCAGAGTGCAGGAGACAGAATAACAGGCTCAAGTTACAGGAAGCCAGATTCTGGCTGAACATCAGGAAAAAATTCCTGACTGTTAGAGAAATACGACAATGGAACCAATTCCCTAGGGAGGTGATGGGCTCTCCCACACTGAAGGCATTCAAGATGAAGCTGGACAGCCATCTGTCAGGGATGCTTTGACTTAGTTTCCTGCATTGAACAGGGGGTTGGATGCAACGGTCTTGTAGGCCCCTTCCGGCCCTACTATTCTATGATTCTCATGGGAGTTTTTTCCCCCCACCTTCGCATATAAATTTTGCAACAAACCAAACACAGCTGATTTTTATCATGAAGCATAACATATGGGTGCAAGATACAAAGGCAAAGGGAAAAGGCTAATATCCTCTAGTGAAATTAGTCACATGGATAATATTATAATTCATATTTCAGTTGGTGAAATATGCTTGTACACCAACGGCCATTAATAATTCCCTGCTTACTTTTAAAAATGACTTAAGCACAAATGAGTCCTTAAGATTTAATTTTGTTGAGGCATGTCAAGACTGACATTAGTCCAATATGAGAGAGACTTGGAAAAAAGATGTTGCACTGTGTCACCTGCTACCGAGTGCTTCTGTCTGGGGCTGCAGTGAGCCAGCCATGTCTTCCTCCATTACACAGACACAGACACACACACACACACACACACACACTTCTGTGGCTACTGAATATGCTCATTTCTCATTGGGGGGGGCTTTTGTGGGGGCTTTTATCCTTCTTACATTTTTCTTTCAAAAATCCAAAACAACTTTTGTATTTCTGCAAACTTCAGGCTTCCCCCCACCATGTTTGTTTCTCAGTGGCCCCGCTGCAGCTCCAATCCAATCCTGTCAGCAGAATTGTCGCTATTGGAGTGATTTAAATGGTAGCACTAATTAAACAACCCAGTAGTTCAAGTACAAATTCATATACCTGTGTAGATCGTTAGAGTGGAATGCAGGCAGACATTTGTGTAGAGGTTTATTTATTTATGTTATTTATTAAAACTTTTCTAAACCACCCTTCATCTTTGCAGACACCGTGGAGGTGTACAAATATAAATTAAAGTAATACGTAATACAATAAAACACACTGAAACCACCAGCTCATGACAAAGACAGCAAATACAATAGAAGAGACAAACACAGTGAATTAAAATGCCAGTGTAAACAAAAAAGCTGGCACCAGCCAAAATAATTGCAGCGTTGCTGCCAGGTGCACTTATATGGGGAGGTTATCCTATAGTTGGGGCACCATAACTGAGAAGGCTTTGTCATCCCTTGTTAACACAGAATGTACCCGAGGTACGTACAGAAGTGCTTCCCATGGCTGGTATAGGGAGAGGTCCTGCAGCAGATGTGTCGGTAGCCAGTTAGGACTTTAAAGGTAAGCACCAGCACCTTAAATTGGCCTTGGAAACACA
Source organism: Heloderma suspectum (assembly GCF_057233095.1). Classification (NCBI taxonomy): domain Eukaryota; kingdom Metazoa; phylum Chordata; class Lepidosauria; order Squamata; family Helodermatidae; genus Heloderma; species Heloderma suspectum. The sequence continues at coordinate 157,616,914 of NC_139458.1, read as the reverse complement.
TGGGCAGCCAGCATCGTTCCTTTAGAATGCATGCAATATGATTCCGCCTGGCTGTGCTGGTTATAGTTCTGGCTGCCGCCATATTCTACACTAATGGAGGCTTCTGTATCACCTTGAAGGGCAGCCCCATGTACCTTGTGCCATTAGGTTATTAATCCAGTCGGGAAGTTACCAGAGCATGAACCACTGTAATCAGACTGTCCCTGCCCAGGAGCGGTCACAGCTGGCAAACCAGCTGAAGCTAGTAAAAGGCACTACTAGTTACCAAGGCCACCGAGCTTTTCAAGTGACAAACCTGGATCAAGGCATATGCCCAAGCTATGTACCTGCACTTTCAGGGAACGTGCTAGTTTATGTATATACAGCCAGTATACTCGGGTTAAAGTACACCATGTCAAGTGTGGCTGAGTGCCCCTCTAGGCACTGAAAAATCACACAAAAATATATAATCGGCTGAAAGGATGCAGTTAATTTGTGAATACTGATTGTGCATAATTAACACAATTTGCATATCATGTTAATAAAAAGGATTAATGCGAAGCAGCAGCTGGTGGATATGTGGAACATCTTCAGCAGTATTTGCATTCAGAAATTGTTTGCCCTAATGGTGTTTAAAGTCGATAATACTTTGTAATGATATCCGTATTTATACTGCAAAACACCTTCATATAATAATATTGATAACTTTTATTGTCTGTTGAACATCTTCAAAACTTGGTGCTGTACATGACACATTAAAAGGCAGGCTTCTTCCCAAGAGGCAGATGATCTAATATAAACAAACTCAGAAACTCCTTGTAAACAGCTTGGAGATATTTTTTGAAAACAACAACAACAACAACAACAACACAAAGGGTTGGATCCAGGACCTGCCTTCTGTTGATGGAAGGGCTCCATTCATATTTCTTTATTTATTATATTTTTATACTGACTAATAGCCAAAGCTCTCTGGGCAGTTCACACCAATCAAAACCATAAAATATAAGACAAGAAAATACCGAGGATAAAATACAGCATAAAAATAAAATATAAAGTTAAAATAATAACCAAACAGAAACTAGCAGCAATGCAAAAATTTAAAATACAATACCAGAGATAAAACAAACTGAAAAACAAAAATATCATGGAAGTGTCTCTGCCCAATTTTGGGGATTCTTCTCTGCTCCAGAGCTCACCCCATTCAGTCAGATCCCCTGACACTTTGTGCAGCATTTTCAGGGATTGAAGGGGCTGCTGTGGAAAGAAGAGGGTGGGGAAGTCCACTTCTGTTGCAATCTGGATCCAACCCAAAATAATTAAAAACTGGAGAAAGTGAAGAATGCCAAAATTAGAACCAAAGCAAATCAGTCATAGAGTAGTAGAAATAAATGAGTATTGGGACTTTCATAACAAGGGAAAGGGAGTCAATTTGCCCAATATTACCTGGGAACAAACTCTAGAAATGTGAAACAATAATTTTGAAAAAGCATGTAAACATGAAACAGCAGGAGAACTATGAGATTTACTGAGCAACAGAGAATCCAAAAAACACAAAGACTGAGAAGGTAAATATATCTTCTCTCTCCTTCTCTCTCTCTCTCTCTCTCTCTTTCTCTCTCTCTCTCTCTCTATATATATATATATATATATACCTTCTCTACCTTCATACATACACCTCAAATATGAAAGATAAGCATGGGGGAGAGAATGAATTCATTTTAAATAGGGAAATGTATTTTAGGGAAGTCTTGAATTGAATGTGATACAGAAAAGGAAACCTGTTCCAAGAAACTAAAACCAGAAAAATATGATTTTATTTACATGGAAGGGGAAAAAACACCAATACAGGTAGCAGAATGTGAGATAGAAACAAAAGGATTAAGATGAGACTACAGAAAGCAAAGAGCATTATGGACGGTAACTCCATATGTCCAAAAGAGACATGCACAGAGTGCATGGAGACACTCTGTACTATTCCTTCAGGTTCTCTGCCCTGAAACTCTTCTTCTATACACATGCTGTGTCTATCACATTGACAGCCACTTTCCTAGTCAATAATTTAAAAGTATCATCAATATTGTGGCAATTTCAGCAAGTTATACACAATTATTTGAGATGGCTTAGCCGGGGGTAGCATTGCAACAGGACCTGGCAACAACAAGAAAATAGGAAACATACTGGTGGTTGAAATTCAAGACCAAAGGACTGCAAATATTGGAACAAATTAGTCCAAACCATATTTACATGTGGCTAGCCATCTAAATCAATCATTACACCACATAAAGTTCTTTCTGGAGATGTGATAGAGAGATGGCAGAAATCATCAGCTGAAAATGTCACAGTCATCAAAATGGTACAGAGAATATTAAGAGTGGAATCCTATGCAAGTTTGCTCTGAAGTAAGTTCCACTGATTTCTGTGAAGCTTATTCTCAAGTAAAGTTGCATAGGATTGCAGCCTAAGATCTTTTTTTAGAAAGGCATATATGTTGGTACCAAACCCATCCTAAAGCTCTGTATAAATAAGGATGCAAGCCTATGCATGTTCAGAAGGAAAAAAAAGTCCTACAACTCCCTGCATTCCTCAGCCAGCCACAGCTGTGGCATGCTGGGAGTTGCAGGACTTTTTCTATCTAAACATGCATAAGATTGCACCCTAAATGTTCATTCTATACTACACCTCCTAGGGGTGTGCACCAATGACAAACTCAAATCAACTCAGACTGATTCTGAGGTCACTGAATTTAACTCAGGGGCCAAAAGCAAGAGTGAGAAACCAAAGCTTCATGCCTCCAATTGAGCACCATGGGAAATCCATAAATGGCTGTAACTTTTTAACAGAATTTGATTAATGCAGTAGGCATAGTAGATCTTTCAGAGGGCATGAAGTCTGTGAAGTATCAGAGAAATACAAACACAGATTTTGTTGTTGGGCTCCTTAAACATTCTTTTAGAGGAAAGTGCCTGTATATGTTTCCCCTTTTAGACAGAATTAAATGACATTTGCAAACATTGTTTCTCTCTGTGTGAAGATAAAACCTGCTCAGTATTAGACAGGTAGGTTCAGGGGTTTCAGAGTAGTAATATTTTTGGGGTGGGGAAAAAATTCACTAATCCCCCCATTTTTTAGTTGGCAATTTGCCTGAAACAGCAAATATTGTAATGGTGCCCCTTCTTTAGTAAGCTGCTGAATTATGAAAGGATAGGTGCTCGGGGTTTGTACTAGGCATCATCAAAGTTCATTTGGGGATGGGAGGTATTACCAAAGAGAGTACTTATGTGTGCACACTAGATCACTCACAGCATTGTGTCTATGTGTGTAAAATAAAATGCACACACAACACAGCCCACATGCTACGAAGAGAACACAGTGAAAAGGAACATTGAAGTATATAACTCTAATAATAAAATACCAGCATGCACACATGCAAACTAGTAAAAGTACTGACAAATTAATGTGGAACTTCATTCAAAATAAGACCTAATAACTGGGGCAAAAATGGGGGTGGGGGTGGATAGAGGAGAAGGGAGATGACACTGCTTACACAACTAAGTTATAACAAGGCACTAGACAGACAGACAAACAACAGAAGCAATACATGATACTGAACTTCTAGAAGAAGGATCAAGGTGTGAATGAATGGACTAGAATGGAAAAGGAAGGATTTCAGGAAAAGGACCAGGAATCTGGAATAAGGATTGGTTGGAAGAATGAGGGTTGGAAGGATGAGGAATCAGGAAGGATTAAATACACAAGCCACAAAAAACTCCTCTCCCACTCCACCAAAGCTCTTCAAGTGTTCCTGCCCAGTTGAGCAAAAAGCACAGGACAACTTGGAGCAAAGGATAATATAAGACTCAACATCCCTCCCTCCAAAGCACTGCGGTTAGAGAGCCTCTGGCAAACTGTTCCCTGTGATTAGGTACCTCTGTCAGTCACTCAACTCCTCTCCTCCTCCCCCCCCCCCCCAGCATTTTCCATATCTGGAAAAGTGAAAGCAAAGTAGCGATTTTTTTGTAGACACCGAGTCTGCCTTTTTGCAGTCAGCTGAAACACTCACAAAGCTTCTTGAAGGTCCAGAATTTGTTCTGGCCACTTCAGAGGGAATCCTGCTTCCCTTACAAGAGTGACAGAATTCTCCAAAGTGGTCTCATTCGAAAACAATCACAAAAAGGATCAGAGGTCATCATGGTTTTCTGAATGAGGAAACTTCTAAGTGCCAAGTGAGTTCTGACTGAGAACTGTACTTGCACCAAAGATGCACTTTTTGCATTTTAATTCCCCCTGACCACATAGTTTACATTTCCCCTCCCCCAAATTGTGTATATAAATCTGCCAATTTGAGGTTAACTCCTCATGCATTTGATGACATGGACAATGTCCACATCACCGGAATGAATTTGTTAGTCTTTAAGGTGCCACAAGACTCTTCACTGTTCTTTCTCTGCAGCATCCTGTGTTCTTCACAATACTCTTTCTCTGAAGGGATCTTGTGTTTAGCACCCTGCTCCTGTACCATGCTATGTACTGCTTAAACTCAGATTGGTTACATCAGAGACAGTCTTAAAATTAAATTTGTTTTATTTTAAGGACAAGATAATGGACTACTCTGAAATACAGCTCCCTGCTTCCCTGGGAGTGATGTTGTGGGGTGACCGGCCCTGGCAGGAAGGAAGGGAGGAGTGGAAGTGGGCAGCCACTCAGCTGTGGTGGCACTAGATGTCCAGCCATGTGAGAGGCCCGACAGGCAGTCTGGGCCCAGGTTGGCTTGGTGGGAGGTGGGGCTTCATGGGCAGACCAGAAGGAGAACTATCTCCCTTTGGTTCAACCCATGGCATATAAAAGTGGGCCTCCTACATGGCTTCGGCATTGCCGTCACTGACTTCTCCACCTGCCCACTCCAAGGTAGCAGAGAGCTTGCTGTGGACTGAGGTCAGTTGCTGGTTAATGGGACTGGGAAGGAATTTTACCTGCATAGGAATTGCCACCACAGAACATGGTTTTTGCCTTCCCCATTGCAAGAACCAGCAGTATATAATGGATTTGTACAGCACAACATAGTTGCTGGGCCAGCTACGAGAGCTTTCAGTGTTTAGTTACAGCTATGTAGGCATGGAAGGCATTGTAAGGGGGAGTGGGATTGGGCTCCCCATTCCCTGGTGGGGTTCCCCTTAAGGGACTTTGCTGTGTGTGGCATCAAGACTCAACCCAGCATGGGGCTGCAATCCTGCCACAACCCAGGGCAGCAGAAAAAGGGCTCACTTTCATGGTCTGTGCCGTGATGTGGGCCCCTGACTATGGCCTCCCCGCTGAGTCATCTGGCAAGTGAGCCAGGCTGGAGGGATAGGACAGCAGGCAGGTTGCCCAATTAGAGGATCAATACCCTATGCCCCCGCCAAATTATATTCAAGCTGAAGAAGACCAATAAAAGTTGTGGTCTTTTATTATTTAACACATCCAGGTTTATGTCTTATTTTGTTCCTCTTCCCCATCCTTCCAAAGGGGCCATCTACATGCTGCCAAGCACAACCATGATTGTCTTCTCCGCTGGCTGGAATCTTAAAGGAACGACTTACGTTTCTATTAGCCTCCCAGGACAGACTCGCTTTAGCTGTTGAGTTCAGTTAAAATAATGAAAGAAAGAAAGAAGAAATGGAGGAAGAACTGAGCTTTGGAAAAAAAACATGGAATGCATGCCTTTTGTGCATGGAGGATAAACTTTTATGAGTTAAATATCTTTGTATTACCATTCATCCAGTAGTTAAGTCTCAGAGGGAGCAATTCTATGGCCACTAGACAGTGGCTAGACAGCCATAGGATATGTCGTTTTCCAGGAACCAACCTCAGAGCCCGCGCTCTGAGGTTGGTTCCCAGAAAACCGACCTCCCCCCACTTCCGTGCTGCCTTGGAGGCCGCGTAGAACAGCCCCATGCTCTGCACTTGCAAGAGGAGCATGGAGCAGCCAAAATGGGGTGTTCCCAGGGTAGCGTTCCAGGGCGGGGAGGGTGGAAATGACAGCAGCCTCCTTCCCTGCTCTGTGCTGCTGCAGCTAGACAGCTGCAATCAGCTGTCTAGCCAAAAAAGCAGGGCAGGAGAAGTGCGGGAGGAATGATCCCCTCCGTGCTTCTCCTGCCCTGCTTTGGATAGTTGGTCACCTCCGAATTCAGAGGCAGCTGCAATCCTATACCCACTTACCTGGGAGTAAGCTCCATTGAACTTAATGAGACTTACATCTGAGTGGGGATGTCGGACAAATCCTCAATAGGTTCAAATGAGTTCAGATTTCTGTGAATCTGACTTGCAGATTCCTCAGTGGATGGATTCTGCAGTGGCGCATTAGTGCTAATGAACATTAATGCAAGTGGGCACTTGCGCCAATGCACATTAACAAAAATGTGTGTTATCACTAATATACATGTTCACTAATGCATATTAGTGTTGGTGCATGCTTGCACAAGTGGAACTAAATTCTCATACATCCCTAAAATAAAAGAAAATCTATTCCATTAATGAATGGATGACTGAATGAAAGATACCGGACTATCCATAAAACACAGACAGAACAGATTTCACAAAATCCATACATTCCTACTTCTGAGTAGACAGCAAAGGATTGTGAAAGAGAGCTTCGGCTATTGGGCGGTATAGAAATGAATGAATAAATAAATAAATAAATAAATTGTGCTATTAGAGTATGATACTGCATGTGGTTTGACATCATTGTGCACTGTGTAAAGTTACATATTAAGCAGAGTGTGCATTGAGAAAATAAATCTCTCCATATATTCAAGACTGATGCAACACCTCCTAATTATGAAAGCATGTCCACTTGACTTGACACAGCAAATGTGAACTAAATGGTGATTATGTTAGCATTGATGTACGGAAACAGAATGCTGTTGTGAAAGTAAGTAAAGCAAGATGAGCATCAAGTAATAGAACTGAGCAGTCTATCCCCTGTGTACCTGTTACAACTTGAACAGGGTTAGTAATTATGCTAAGGACTAATTGGGAACTGCCGTTTCTTTGTTCAGATTTCTATAGGCAGTGACTGTATTCTTCTTCGGCTTGGTTTGAATCCCAAAGCAGTTTGTGGGATGGACTGCCAAAGTAATTTATTTTGACCACTTGGATCAGGGGAATTTTTGATAAACTGTGTGAGGATGTAGCAATGGCAGAAAGATGTGCAGCAACATACAAGACATGCTTACTCAAAAGTAAGTCCCACCGGATTCAATGGGACTTACTTCATAGTAAATAACGAAGTGTCTTCTAGCTACTTAAGTAATAAATTTATCATGGCATAAGCTTTCCAGGGGCCAGAGCCAACTTCCTCAGATGACTAAAGCAGAGGTGGGCACTGTGTGGCCCTCCAGATGTTTTGGCTTACTGCTCTCATCCCTCACCATTGGCTATGTTGGCTAGGGCTGATGGGAGTTGCAGGTTGTAACATCTGGAGGTGCATAAGTTTGCTCACGCCTGCTTTGTGTAGTCATCTACCTAGGTAAATACACCCTGAAATCAGGGTGAAGAAGGTGAAAGTGTTTTTTTTTAAAAATAAAAAATAAAAATTGTTGGGCTTTAAACCAGCTGCACAGGGGTGGGGTGGGGACGTGGGGTTCAACTGGAGCTGCAGTGCTAAAGGACTGGAGTTTAACCACTTCCCATTTCATTATTTACAGGGATGGTGAACTTTTCTTTTCCTGTCGAGGTCTGAATTACCTCAGTCGAAACCTGTTAGGGTCTGCATTCCAGAAGTAGGTGTGGCTAGAGACAAATGTGGGCATGGCCACTGAGGGGTGTGGACTGGGGAGAGGTCAGGATTGAGAGGCCTGGATGTTTGGATTTGGCCCATGGGCTTGAGGTTCCTCACTCCTGATTTTCACAATTGAATCTCACATGTCTGAGGGCTGGTATTAGCCACAGAGGAATGGGGGGGACACTAGATATTCCTATTGTACCTTTACCCCCCTCTGTAGGGATGTCTGTTATTGGGAAATCCGGCCTTTTGGGGCTCACCAGAGTTCCACGGCATGCCCAACTCAGCTTGCATTTGCGAGCCAAGCTACAGGTTTTCCCCCAAATTTGCATAATTTGCAGTTGAAATTTGCATTGTGCAAATTGCAGCCGTAATTTGAACAAATTAAAAAACACAGAAAATCTACTAGCTGTCCTGACTCACTGCAGACCGTGTCAGGCCAGCTAGTAGAATATGAACCAAAGTCTAGGGAGCTGAGGAGATAAAAGCTCCACCCCACAGCCACATTCTTCTGGCATCCCTAGCAGTAGCCCCAGGGGAGGTGAGTTCAGTTATGGAAATGGCACAGGGAAAAGTTTTAATCCTAGGTTTCCCTGGCTGTTTGTGAGATAGATAAATGGATGGATGATAGATAGATAGATAGATAGATAGATAGATAGATAGATAGATAGACAGATAGACAGACAGATAGAATAAATAGAGCCAGTGTGGTGTAGTGGCTAGAGTGTTGGACTGGGAGTAGGGAGAGCCAGGTTCTAGTCCCCACTCAGCTATGAAGCTCACTGGGTGATTTTGGGCCTGTCACAGACTCTCAGCCCAACCTACCTCACAGGGTTGTTGTTGTGAGGCTAAAATGGAGAGGAGGAGGATTATTTACACCGCCTTAGGTTCCTTGTAGGAAAAAAAGGTGGGATATAAATGCAATCATCAATCAATCAATCAATCAATCATTCTCTTTTCTCCAGCAGCATGACCCCATCCAATTCCCAATCCTCCTCCCCCCACCCTGAGAGAACCAAGCACAGATGTCTCACATCACATGCAGTTAGCCATTGTTTGCTTTATACTCTATAAATTTGTCCAGTCTTCTTTTACAGTCATCTAAGGGCCAAAACAGACATTACTTTAAATCTGTATCTAGCAGTTACGTCTTTTTTGTTCATTTTTATACTAGAGTAGGTGCAGGGGTGTGTGATTTGGATTGGGTCCCTAGCATTCAGGGCTGGGTTGGGGAATGTAGGAAAGCTTTTCAGATCTTTTAAGTCAATTATGTGTTGCATAAAGAAATGCTTTCTTTTGCCTGTGCTGAATTTTATTGAAAGACTCCCATGTTTTGGTGTTATGAGAGATGACTGAGAGAGAAAAAGATTCTCTTCATCATTTTTTTCAAAACTATCCATAATTGTACAAATCTGTCATGTCTTGCCTTAGTCATCTTTTCTTTTCTGAACTAAAAATACTTCAAACCCTTTTAGCTTTTCTTCTTAGGGAAGATGCTCCAGTCTACCTGCTTCTTTGGGAGCCCTGAAACAGAAAGATTTGGGAAAGCATGTTGTTCTTGTTTAGTAAAACAACAAACAAACAAACAAACAAAAGATACACAAAAATTGACATGCAATTTGCATAGATGGTTTGTGTCTGTTTTTAAAGTTGGCAAGCTTAGAAACTCTATACTCCCAGCACTGACAGACATCTTTCTCCCACCAATGAATTGCACAAATCTGAGGAGGCGTTTAAATTCTGTCCTACTTCACCAGGAGGAACTCGTTCCTTTTTAGCTAATATTTTCATGTGGGATTGTCAGAACTAATGTTCTACTCATTTTCATGACTAAAAGGAAATTGTGGATTCCATATTCCTTTCTTTAAGAAATGTTAATTTGCCAACACAGGATTCTTGAAAGAATAAATTTCTGAATTAAGTCCAGCATTTTGATTCTGGTGCAACCAACATATTATCATCATTCTGGGACATTTCAAAATGGCATTAATCCCATCCCGGGTTTTGTTTAGTTTTTATGAACAAAATGTAGAACATTGCTGTTTATCCACAGAGTATATTTAAAAGACAGAATTGTATAAAGAAAGCTGTATGCCAATAATCAGTCACCACAGTGTGTCTGCTTGGATTCATTTACATCTGTCACAAGCAAGGAGCCTATGGGTTATTTCCTTGCTTTATTTTTGTATCACCCATTAAGGACAATGATAAGGAAATACCACGTATCAGAGTGAGAGAGCATATCAAGCTGCTTGACATCACAAGAAGCCAGCAAATTTGTCCACAGTGAAATTCCACCCTGAAATGCATTACAACAAGAAGAAGCCAGAATATTTGCATGGTTGTAAATCAATGCAGCTTCCACTTTCAGACCGGCAGCACGTTTACATTGGCTGGCTGATTACTTGATCCCTTGAACACTTGACTGCTTTTGAAAACTCTGCCCTTCTAGGCAATTACCACTTTTTCCTGATGACATACTTTCCCCCCACCCCCTCAAATGAAAATCATTTCTTTATGATTGCTACAAATTGTATTTAAAAGAGAGAGAAAAATACAACTTCTCTCCCCCCCTGCCCAAGTTTTGCTTTCCACAAAAACCAGCTGTGCAAATTGGTTTACAGAGGTTTAATTAAGGATGACCTGATGTCTGCAAGGATGCACACCAGGCTTTGTTGGCATGCCGTGGTTGTTGCTATTGAACGTGACATGTCTGGGGTGCTATACTATGACTGCATCATCCCCGTGCTTAAGGGGAAAGAAATTTGAAACATCTCTCGCTTTCATTTGCCGATCCTGTCTGTTGATTTTGCTTCACTATTTTATTGGATTACTCATTGCTATAAAAGAAGCTTTGCCTCTTTTTATGAGGATAATATTGTTCTTCACCAGTTTAAGCATCTCTGTGGAGTGTTGCCAGTAACAAACTGAAGGCAAATAGGAAGGAATAAAGAATGCTGGAAGTCCGTGCAGAACTACTGAGTCTAGCCCAAGACATTTTACTGCCTGAGGTGAAGGACAAGATGGCACCCCTCCGCATTGCATGTACAGAAGCCAGGCTAATTGGCAGTTGAATCTTACTTCAACTCTGATGATGGTAGAGCTTCCTCAGGGCAGCAGGCAGGCTTAGGGGGTGCAGGGCAGTTCACATTGCACACATGGTGCTGTTCTCTAACATCTCAGCACTGCTGCCCACTCCCCTACGTATGCTGCCTAAGGCAGCTGCCTCACTCTACCTAATGGTAGGGCTGGGGCCGGAGTCTGCTAAGACAGTAAACAAAAACACTGATCAGGCACAATACTTCAACAGGGCTATAGAGGTGCACCATTTAGCTCCAGGGATAAAGAACAATGGGTGAGCAGAAAACCTTGGCTGATAGTGAAAAAAAACAAGGAATGTTTTCTGGTCCTAAACCACATCTAATATTTAAAACCTCTGATTACCACTGCTAGCATGCTGTCAATGGCAAACATACTGCTCTGTATCATGTGGATTTGTCATTCGCCTGGATTTATGATTATTTTTATGTATTTTCAGAGCCAACAGAGGTGGAGGAGGAGGGGGAGGAGGAGGAGGAGGAGGAGGAGAAGAAGAAGAAGAAGAAGAAGAAGAAGAAGAAGAAGAAGGAGAGAACACCTCTTTGTTATTTCCATAAATCAAAGATGACCAGTATCTCTATTCTGTGTGTAATTTATTATATGGATGAGGTTTAACTGTCCTGTTGAAATAAACACATTTAGGGCACAATCTACGCATGGTTAGACAGAAACATGCCTACAACTCCCAGCATGCCCCAGCCAGCCATGCTGGCTGGGGAATGCTGCAAGTTGTAGAATGTTTTCTGTCTGAACATGCATAGGATTGCACCTTTATAAAAGCAGAACATGAGTGCTTTTGGATTGTGCCTGGTAGTAATAGCAATGGCTATTTTTTCCCACTGGCAGGGAAGCTAGCAATGGGTGGGTTGTGATGAGGATGGAGGGGCGGGAAGAAAGGAGAGTAGCTGGCCAGGCTTATTTCCCTCCTCCTCCTCCTCCCACTGTCTTCTCCTTCATATTCTAGCCATGGTGCCTGATGAGTGTGCTCTATCTAGTGAACCAGGCCCATAAAATGTGCTCCTGCTGTGGTGGTGATTTACCACAAGCCTGTATGAGGGTTCCTGTGATAAATAAAAACGTTAAAATACAACATCACAATTGGAGAGTGGAAGGAAAAGATGTCACTGCTCCCCCTCCCCCATTTATCCTCTATTTGGATTAAAAAAAACACATTAAAATAGTTAGACCCATTATTATTGCTGAAACATATAGACCTTTGCAAAGAAAAGCTGGTTCAAACTCTCATGAGATAGGAATGGGACACACTTTTGAGTACTGAACATTGATAAAATGTTGTTTTATTATTTTGCTGTATGGTTTTCTTTGGACATTGTTTTGGAGATGGAACAAGACGAAGTCATGGATACTAGCAGGTAAGGCAATCAGCATAATGTATCAGCGTGCATTAAGGAGGGTGCCTCTATGCCTGTTGTATGCATGCAAAGAATTTCAGGGAAAGAACTGCTCAGTTATAAATCTGTGTTGTTCCATACTTTCCTCAAACATCCAAGCTGGACCACAATAAAAAACAGGTTATCACCAGACTTGATGGACCATTGGTCAGAACCAAAAAGAATCCTCACCAATGTATCTGCCAGCTTGTTACTGTGATACCCCTGGAAAGTGGTGTAATTAGGGATGCTGGAGAAATTCGAGATGGATTAAAATGAGCTCAGATTTCTAAGAATCCGACCTGCAGAATCTACTGTGGAGCACCGTCCTCCCCCCCCCTCAGCCTGTGTGGAGTCCATGGACTTTTGGATGATTTTTTTTTTTTTACTTTCCCAAAATTTACACATATAAATCTATAGAAAAATAAGTACATTTCTGCTGAAGAAACGTTTAATGGAATGGGGAAAATACACCAAATGTTACATACTGAGGTAAATTACGTAAATACCTACATAAATATGTATGTAATTATTTCCGTATTTTTCCACATGACAAAAAATGCATCTGTGGGCAAATGACGGGATGAAAGGCATCTGACAATCCGCGAAACATGGACGGAGCAGATTTTACAGTCCTTACATCCCTAGGTGTAATGCCCTGGATTATGATGTAGTAAACGCACTATAGGTGGTGGCGGTTTTTCTTGTGATTTTGTTTGATAATGCAGCAAATCTAGCCGTGAGTTATTAAGACACCAAAAGGAGGCAGTGGAGAAGCATGCAGAAATGTACAATTGATCATTTGTTTTTAGTCATCCATGGTGTGTGTGTGTGTGTGTGTGTGTATTTTCAAAATAAAGATTTTATATTGGCTGTAATTAATTTAATTTGCAAGGAAGTTACTAATCTCATTGAAAAGTGTAATGATTCTTCAAACATATGATTCATAGTTAAGTCCGGCTCAGCCTTAGCTTGCAGCAATTCCTAACTCCTTTGGTGAGAAGATAATTTTATTTTAATTCTCATGCAATCATTGAACAACTTTAAGACAGATGCCAGCTATCAGTCTTCATGAGTGAATTATGACCCTCACTGTTAGGGTGTGGTGGAGCAAATGATGTCATATTTCAGGACCTATAAAGCTTTTCTAATATAATTTTGTGTATAGGCCATAATAAACATTACAAAAAACAGAGTTTATGACTTGCATGAACATTTTTTTTAAAGTTGGACAAAATTAAAGACTCTGGGGAAACCAAGGAAGTTTCTTGCTTGCTTGCTTGCTTGCTTGCTTTTTCTTTCAGGGAAGATACAAAAGATTTATTTTTGTTCCCGACACCGTTCAGTCGTGATTAATAACAGTTTCTCGTTTCTTGTGCTTTCAGTTCACCATTACAGGAAAATAGTTCTTTTTGAACTTTCCAATCCTATCTGCCCAGAAGCAATTCTAGAGAAAAAGCACACAGGCAGTGGGGGAGTGGCAGGGGAGGCATGAATTAAACTTCAATATTTGCATTTGGGGTAGGAGTGAATTGAAGCATGCCCTTCTGATGTTTCTAAGATTCTAATGCCTGAAAACGGAGAGTGCAGAAGGAAATCAAGGTCAGGGAAACGGCGTGATCTTCTTGAAGCCATACACCAGGCATCAAGAATACGTGCGCGCGTGCGCGCACACACACAACACACACACACACACAGCATCTAGAATGTTGGAGAGCTGATGAGGTTTCTGTGGCTAAGAGTACGATCTACACCAGGTGGGCAAAATGTGTATATCCAGATATTTGGGACTTCAACTCCCAGAAGCCCCTGCCAGCATGGCCAATGGTCAGGAATGCTGACAGTTGGCCCAAAACCTCTGGAGAGCTATTTTCTGCTCACCCCTATGCCACAGGATGTTCCTTCTTCAGGTTTTAACCCTAGCCATAAATGCACTTGGTAGCCTTACAAAAGACCTCAGTTTCAGCACCCAGACTATGGTACGGGGATATTATTTATTTATTTGTTAACATGTATATCCCACCTTTCTCTCCAAGGAGTGCAAGGTAGCTAACATGGTCCTCCTCCGCTCCATTTTATCCTCACAACAACCCTGTGAGGTAGGTTAGGCTGAGAGTCAGTGGCTGGCCCAAAGTCACCCAATGAGCTTGATGGTTGAGTGGGGACTGGGTCTCCTCAGTTCTAGTCCAACACTTACTGCTCCAGCCTGCCCACCACAGGGCTGGACTGCCCTAGTAAGTAAGCAAGCAAGTAAATGACTAATGAGGCATCTAAAGCATTGACAGGCTCTTCCTGTAAGTGCTTAAAATAAAAGTGCAATCCTATGCATGTCTAGACAGAAAAACTGGGTTTTCTGTCTAAACATGCATAGGATTGCTCCCTAAACTTAAAAAAAGAAAAACTGGGCCAGAGATTTAAGCCAGAAAGGAACATTGCAATTGCATTTCTCTCATTGTGAGAGATGTCATGTATTGACTTATTTATTAAAATAGTTTCAGCAAGGTGTGTGTGGGGTGTTTTTTTTTTTGCTGTAAACTGCCACCCCCCTTCCACCCAGCAAGATGGGTGACGACATAAAATACTCGTGAAAAAATTGGAAATATAGTACACAAAACAAAAATGGTAACAAAAATAAGTCCCCCTGCCTCCCATCCAAAAATCTGCCAGAAGAGTGGGGTCTTTGCTGCTTGCCAAAGTGGGAGCAGCACTCTACAGACAGCATTCCCCCAACTAGATGCCATGGCTGAGAAGTTCTTGGTTACCCACCCATGGTACCTCAGACAATAGAGGCATACTGCGCAGGGCCTCTGACAGCGACCTGAGGGCCTGGATATGTTCTTATGGAAAGTCGCTGTCACTAAGTTTAATAATCTAACCTGGTCTTTTATTTCTTTATTCTTGCTGTATTCTTCTATAATGCTGGAAACATTATCTTTGTTCATTGCACATTGTATATTCTAAATAATATTATATCCCGTGCTGTGGACTGACATTGCACAAGCATAAACCAATGCTTGCACACTAGAGGTGGTAATAGTGGAAGTAACTGTGATAAAAACAGCTCGACTGGTCCAGTGAAACATTCTGACTTTAGAGAGAAGAGAGCATGGGGCTGGGGGAAATCCTCACAAGGGTTAGGGTTGTGCTGCTGCAAAAATATGGTATTAGATAGATAGGGCTCATCTAGGGGAACACTGTGGAGTGGACCAAGAAAGTCAGCAAGGATTGGGAGAGAATGCTGAGTTTTGCATATTAATTTGAGCATACTACTCAGATATTTGGCTGTAGCAAACCCCTAGTATTTCTTTAAATGGGATTACAATTTGATCTAAGGGCTTGCCGATGTTTTGGTTGGTGGTATGCTGGCAATTGTACCAGTGTAATAATCATAGCTACAGTAAAATCCTGTCTTTATAGGACAATTGTGTTGGTATTATAGGCCAGTTGAGGTGTTGGTAACTTGAAAGTAACCCTAAATGAACACACGCACATGCACACACACATATATCTTCTAAACTATTCCATTTTTGCTCCCCCACACACACCTTAAAAAAAAACAACTTTATTAAACAAACTGTTGAATCAAAATGAAACAGTAAGGTAAGAACAACTGCTGTGGAAGAACACAAGGCTGATTGCAAAAGTGTGTGAGGAAGCTCTCTTCATATTTCACATCAACCACTCAGTAGGGTTTATTTTTTAAAGCATAAAAAGTAATATCGCCACACATACTAAACATAATGCTTAACCAGGTTCTGTGGGGAGGGGGGCTGGGAGTGAACTGCATAAGTTAGCAACTGAATGTGTCATAAGCACCTTAGGCAAGAAAAAAAATATCAGATCCTTCTATGCCCCAAAGAAGCACTGTTCATCAGTCTGTGGGAGGCAATTTCATGAGATGAATGCCTGTGCTGTTTTATATGACGAAACTACAGCAGAATCTCCCTATTTTTTAGTGGTGATTTAATAATGGCTGCCCTGGTATAAATATTGAAAAGACTGCTCATATCAGTGTGTAGGAGGGTGGGGGGAGGAACTCTCTCCAGTAGTTGAAATGGATAGCTTTCCCCTTTTATATTGATAGTTCTGGAAAAGTTAAGATTTGTCTACATAAGAAGTGGGAATATTTGGACAAAAGTGGGCTCTAAAACATTTCATATATAACTTATTAGACTTTACACTTTGGCTGCAATCCTACGGTCTGTGGGAGGGCATTCCAGGAGCTGTTGGATGCTGTGGGCCTTCCCCTCCATGGGCAGAGATGGAAGTCTGCCCACAGAGGCCCTCCCCGCATGGTGAACCTTTCTGCCATCGTGGCTGCCATGCCCAAGGTGCTCTGCTGGCAGTGGGAGTGGAAACAGGATGATTTGGGGGCATGTTTGTGGCTGAGCATCTGCAGAATCCTAGGCACCTAGGCACACTCCCAGAGCCAAAAACTACACCAGCTGGTATAGTGAATTCCCTCCCATTGGAATCCATGGGAGGGGGGAAAGGGGAAAATATGACCCTCTCCCCACCATCCACCCTGGCCATTATGATCCAGCAGGGGTTAGGAAGTGGCAATTCCTCCACCATAGATCTTCCCCCTGCTGCCTTAGGATCGCTCTGCATGTGAAGCTTCTCCGGAAGCAAGGTTTGTGGAGCTCCTTGTGCCTTCTCCTACCTCTTTAGGAACCCTGAATCATAACATGCTGAAATATGGGTGGCAGCACGCAAATTCCCGTTAACTCAGGATGATGAGAATTTTACAAGAAAAAGGTCATGATATATTGTGAAATGTTTTCTTAATTCTTATTGCCATATTTGGGTGCCTTCACTTAATTGCTTCTCATAGAAAGGATACATTAGGATACTATCAATGGTACTGGGGTGAGGGGAAGCAACTGCTTGTAAGAAGGACCTTACTCCCCCACCCCACACATTCCTGTACCCTGGAGGTAACTTGAAGGAAAAAAAACAATGTTCAGTGATGTACAAATTGTAAATGAATCATGCACTGGAAATTAAAATAAGGCTGCAATCCTAAGCATGCTTAAGTTTGAAAGTTAACTCTATTGAAATCAATATGTACTGACATCTGATAAAATATGTTTAAGATGGGAGCATTAGTGTGAAATCATCATTGAAATCTATTGAAATCTATTGAAATCTATTGAAATCTATTGAAATTGAAATCTATTGAAATCTATTGAAATCTATTGAAATCAATATGTACTGACATCTGATAAAATATGTTTAAGATGGGAGCATTAGTGTGAAATCATCATTGAAATCTATTGAAATCTATTGAAATCTATTGAAATCTATTGAAATTGAAATCTATTGAAATCTATTGAAATCTATTGAAATCAATATGTACTGACATCTGATAAAATATGTTTAAGATGGGAGCATTAGTGTGAAATCATCATCATCATCATCATCATCATCATCATCATCATCACCTTAGCACCTAAAATTTTCTAACCACTGTTCAAAGATTAAAAGATAAGACAGTCCCTGCACTCAGGCTTAAAGTACACATGAAACTAATGGAGAATAGGGCTGCGCAGGGTTCTAAATCACATGAGGAACCTATGCAGGGTTCTAAATTGCATGAGGAACCTATGTGTGCACATCAAGGTTCCTGGCCAACGTGTGTGTGGACGCGAGGATGCAGCCAGTGACTGCAGCCCCACTTTCCTCATTCATATGATTGTAATTGCATGGACCATAACATCCGAAGAGGGTTAAGATCTTGGCAGTATCATGTGATCTCTAGAGGTGTACCTTAAAGACAAGAAGTACACATACACACACAACCCAGCAGCCCATAGTCCTGAGGCTGATGAATGGGGCCAGAGTATAATTCCCCTCATTCCTGACTGAGAGGTAGAATCAGTGTTCATTCTGGCAGGGAGGGGGAAAGCAAGCTCCCTGCAGGTGCTACCCCCTCCAGCACACTGTGCTCCCTCCAAAATTATTTTATGGTGCTGCCACTGTAAGATTGATGGAGCATTTGTTATGCCTAACTGTGGGAATTTTAATCTTCAAGTCACCAAAGCCTACCACCCAATAACAACATTTTAAATGTTTTTAATGTTTAATGTTTAATCCTCCTTAGGGATTTTATTATATTTAGCAGTATATAAGTATCACAATCAATCAATCAATCATTGTGATTCTCAAATGATTGGTTAGGACAATTCAGATTGCCCACCAGAGAACCTTCTAAATTGGCTTGCCAGACTGCTACGGATGGTGTTGGGAGCTAGACAAGGTTTTACTTCTGATTCAAAGGGCAGAACCAAACATTGGAATTCAAATGAACTCAATATTCCTTTGTTGGGTCTCTTGAGTAAAACATTTGGAAACCCAGTTGCCAACTCTTGTCCTTGTTAGACTTTTCTTAGAATTGTTTCACACTGATGTTCTGGCTACAGGGAAAATGAGATAGTAATATTACCGACTGAGGAGATGCCTCAAAAATAAACATGTGAATTGACCTTTACCCAGGATGTGTGACAGGACTTTCATTTAATGCATAAAAATGAATGAAAATATCGCATTTTACAGTCACTGTAGTCAGTGTTTTTTTTAAGTCACTCACCAAAACCCCTTCCATCTTTCAGTATTATAGATAAAGAATAAACCTTCTTTAATTACTTCCTGTTCGTTCTCCAAGCGTTTCCTCAGTTTCGGCAGCCCGTTTACCTAGCTGAGAAACAGTGCTGCTCATTTCCTCAGTAGATTAGTTGGGCAATGATGAAACAGAAGCTTCTGTCTGTTCCATTCTTTACTTGATGTGGTGTTAAAAGTGACCTTTCACCCTCAAAGATTTTTAAGGATTAAGGCTGCTTTTAAGTCTCGGTCTGGTTACTAATCCACCACTTTCACTTGGACGTTAAATAAGCACTTCCTGATTTACCCCTTAAATCCTGTAAACATAATAAAACAGAGTTTAACCTTTACCTTAGGATTTTACCACTATCTTATGCTCTGTCAAACAAACCTTTATAAGAGACATGAAAGGGAAAGCTAATAAGCGATGTCCTGATTTTTTTTTTTTTTAAATCTTGGGATATGTAACAAAACATTACATTCTTTATATATATTCAGGTCAAACAGCCAGACCCCTTGTGCTGGGCAAATAATGCCTTTTTTTTTAAGCCAATGATCAGCTGTAATGAAAATAGATATTTCCTCTGCATTGGGGCTTTGGAGAGAAAACGATTGTGAAAAGAGCCAGAATGGAAATATAATACTGAGACAAGATTTCATAAGCCAAGGCTTCATAATTTCTAGGACTCCATTTTGTCCCCCAGCAATGATTTCTTCACAGGAGTAGACCTTATCTTAATGTAAATGACACTGAGGCCAATTACATAGATGAACACAAGTTGTCATTTACAGCATCACCCTATCAGACAGAAACAGGGAACTATCAACATGACCTTATCTTACTTACCTCTACCGTTGAATCAGTTAACTCCATTTTATAGGTAAGACACTGAGACACTGATTTGCCAGCTGGGAAGTGACCCCATGACTTGTATCTTAAAGTCAAATTCTCTAACTTCCCAAACAACCAGTCTATGGCCCAGTTCACTCATCTGTTTTGAGAGCATGAACTCTGATGCTCCCACAGATGCCTCTGGAAAGGGATTCCCTTCAGTTCAAGGACAGACTATCTCCACAGGACTATCTCCTTTGCATCTCCCTGCTCACATTTTGAGGAACATAGGTTCTGGTTCGCAGTCCATGTACAGCAGGGGTGTAGAACTTCAGGCCCGTGGACCAAGTCAGGCCCTCCTGCGGTCCTAATCCAGCCCTCCAGGATTCCCCAGAAGGCCACACCCCTTCCTCTGCCCCTCTTTCCCAAACTTCCAATCATGGTTTCTTCACTTTTGTGCAGTTTTTCCCTATCCCAAAAGGTTGAAATGCCTCTCCTAAGGCTTAGTTCCTGGCAGTGAGAGCTTTGAGCTACAATATGCTGCTATGTTTGTCCCTGCCCCTTTTTCCTTTGGCCACCCCCCCTCCACCCCCAGAATGCAAAAGCTTCTCCAAAATGGAATTCGGCCTTCAGGCTGAAAGAGGTTCCTCACCCCTATTAAAAACATGCACAATTGATACACACATTTGAGGGAAATGCACAGGAATATGCATGACTTTTCATGCAAAAGGAAAAAAAAAGCAAAGCTCTCAATCTGATAAGGATACGAATCAGAACGTATCAATCTCTGAATTCCATTGAGGTGGAATTCAGAGAAGCTCCATGAACTCGGTTTGCTGATTTGCTTATCCCTACTTCTAGGCTAGATGAACCATTGAATTGACTTGGCACCTCATTTTCGTAGATGGGAGTCTGGAATGAAGGATTCATTTTGACAGATGGATTGTAGGCATATGGCAGGGAATCCTGTCAGCTTGTGCTTTCCTTGGTGTCTGCTGTAGGGATGCTGGAGAAATCCATAACAGACTCAGATGAATCCAGACTTCTTGCAGCCCGGTCCATGAATTTCATACCGGACCAGTCAAGCAGATTCTGCAGACATGCGACTCCCCCACCCCCAATTTCCCATTTCTGACATTTAGTTGTGTGTGTGTGTGTTGGGGGGGGGGGCAGTATTCTGCTTACCAGCAGTAACATGGTGAATAACATAGGGTCTCCCATGTTAGTACACTTCCTATATCCATCAAAGGACTTGGGGGCCTTTCATGGACATTTTTCTAAGTTTGCTGACTTGGAGACTGCCTGCATCTTTCAAGGAAAGAGCCATTTCCCTCCATCTTTGAAAGATGCTCAGGCAATCTCCCAGCCAACATAATTACAGGAATGCCCATCAAAGGACCTCAGGGCCTTTTATGGATATCCCAGGAAGTGCATCAAAATGGGACACTTCATTCTAAACACCACCCATCCACCCACCCACCCACACTGCTCGTTATGTTACCAGTAAGCACAACACTGCCACCACTCCACAACTAAATTTATATAAAAGTTGCTTCTTCAAATTTACTTGAGTATTTTTCTGGGCGGGAAGAAAACAATCCAAGTCCTCAAGTTTGCGAACTGTGGACCGGAAAATTTAACCCAATCTGCGGACCTCACGTGGATTTAATACATCCTTAGTCTGTTGCAACCACATATAAATCTTTGTAAATATTTTTCATCTCCCTCATATGTTACAGTTTTCACATGTTCCATTTTTACTGTGCACATGTTCAGGGTGGGTTAATTGCTTACCATTTTTACATTCACGTATAAAAATGTAATCTAGGGGCAAAACAAAGTGCCTGTTTGCAAATATATGTCTTATACAGGCATACATTCCAGAGAACTTTAATTGGCCATGGAATACCAGCAATTGGCAGGTGGCTTCTGGGCAAAACCAGTATTCCCCTGGCAGATTTCTAAAAGCAGCTTGGGAATAACTGGCTCAGGAGAACACCCTGAGCATGAATCTTCGTTCCTCGGTTCATTTTGCCTAGGATCCACTAAAAGGTCATTAAAAATAAACATAACTACTTTTTCTCTTAAGATCTAGTGATATTATGATATTATTATATCAGTAACCCCTGCCCCTCAAGGCAGCCCTATATAGACTGCATTACAGTAGTGTAGTCTGGATGTGATTCGTGCATGAGTCATGAATCAAGGCCAAGTCTGACCACTTACACAGTGTTGTGGTTGGCATACCTGCATAAAAAATCAGATTCTTAGGAGAGGGACAAGTAAGATGTCTTCATAGCCATCAGGACCAGAGTAAGCCAGAAAGTGGATTCTTACCTGTGTTTGTTTGTATCAGGGATATAGGTTTGTACTGAGAAAAATGACTGGAGAGACCTGTTAAAATACATTAGAAGAGTGTGTGGGTATCTTCAGAAATCCTAGGGTGGCCATGTGCCCTACTTTGAAGGACTGTCTGAGATAGTCCTCTATTTGAAGGTATCCTCAATCTGAAGGACTGCCCAGTCCAAGTCTGGTTTTAAAATACAGAACTATCAGAAAGAGGAGCAAGGGGCCTTACATTTGCCTGTCCATAGTTATCACCTGGACAACGGACAGAGTAGGCACACAGGTTACCAATCAGTCTTCCCCACTATGGTGAGATGTATTGTATTTCTATTTAAATTATAGTAATTCTTTCTAACTGTGCATCTATCCATACCTATAAAGAAGTACAATATGCACATTTTGTGGAAATCGGTGTTATTTTGTGTCCTCTTTTTTGGTGATGCATTTCCTCTTCATTGGCAATACATAAATGGTTACCCTACATACTTGGCCTACTGAGTGGGAAACCCATCCTTTGTCAACCAAGCATCAAGATCATTTCCAAACATACATGAGAGACATCAGTATCAAACAGATGGGAAGAAAACAATAGGATAAAAATGAGACACGCTGAGTACATTTTTAATTTAACAACATCCTTAGCCAGCAGAACACTTATTATCCAGGATTAATTAGCATCTATTTTTTAAAGACAGAACAAACTTTTATTGAGCGGTTAGCATTCAGACAGGTTATGACATTTGTAGAGTAATTACATTTTTTAAAAAAACTAAAAAGGCGCCTGCATTCTTATGTATAAAACATTTTTTATAAGATGTACACGGCTAAGGAATTCCTTATGATACTGCTTAAAGAGACTGAAAATACTAATTAAGATTTAAATATCTGTGGTTATAGACTTGTAAATATTCTGGGTAGCATTGAGTAAAATGAGCACTGCGCCTTACAATCAAGCATGTGATGCAACTTCGTTCGGTGTGAAGCTGAGGATTGAACAAAGTAGGTTAAGAAAAACATTGTCATGGTATAATGGCATCACAGAGATGGACAAAGCTTCATAGGCCATCTAATCTAATTCTCTCTGCCCAATGCAGGAAACCTGGAGATGGAGCATGACCCTGGCAGTTTCTGATTGAAGACCTCCTGCAAGGAAGAGCTCAACACCTCCTTAGTCATGAGACTTCATTCTTTCTTCAGGCTTAACTGTATTTTATATTTAATATTTTAAATATATTTTATGAAGATTGATATGTAATATTCTTGGGAGTTATTGTAAGCCACCTTGTGGGCCTTGATGAAATAAATTCTTTATTTTTTTAAATTCCCCCCTCTAGTTATCATGTTTTTATTGCATTTAATGTATTATATTATTGCTTTACTCAATTTTAATTGTGTAAGCCACCTGGATTGCCATTTTTTTTTTTTCCAGCTGAAAGGCAGGGTACAAATAAAATCAAATAAATAAGTAATACAAAAATAAAATAAAATAATTCCATAAATGTCCAATTATTTCTTGTATTGTATTTCTTGTACAATGCAAGAAAAATATGTGGATATTACATTTCTTGTAATGTCCAATTATTTCTTGTATTCTTAGGCTCTTAATAGTGCATTCCTAAGCATATTTCAACAAAATCTAGGAACAAGTCTCATTGACCTGAATGGGACTGACTGGATTGCCTAAGAGTCAGGTGTTGGCACCTTGTGGCCTTCCAGATCTTTTGGCATACAACTCCCATCTTCCATCACCATTGGCTATGCTGGCTAGGGCTGATGGATGTTCTAGACCAAAACATCTGGAGAGCCACAACTTGCCCACCCCTGGCCTAAGGCTACCATCCTGTGCAAATTTACTTGAGTGTAAGTACAACTGAACGCTGTGGGAATTACTTCCTACAGAGAAGAACTCCTTAGATTGTTATGTTTCAAGACTGATGTCTGTCTATCTTTCTATCAATCATTTATTTATGACAAAAAATTATATTCTGCCTTTGATGAAATGATCTTCAGGGTGGTTTACAATAGATTATAATACACACACATGCTCACAAACACACCAAAACGTACAATCCAGAAGCCCTTATTCTCCTAAGCCTGATGGCTAGGGCCCGAACGTGCTTTCCTTCAGCCCAGCAGTCTCAGGGCAACTGATAGTTGGCACTGAATTTTCTTTCTGACAGGGAGGGGGGAAGTGAGCTCCCAGCAGTCCATCTTTGGCTAATGGATGAGCCTAGGCTGGTCTCCTTCTTGCTGTGATGTTCTTCCTGGGAGACAGGGGGTACAACTTCCCTGTGGCCTTTGGTCCCCTGGCTGGCTGCAGAGGCCAGAGTATGCTTTCCTTCAACTCCACCATCCCAGGGCAACTGATTAACATCATCGTCATCATCATTAATTATTGGGTGGCTATTGATTTACATGTTAAGAAATAACAAGCTAGTGATTTTTAGTCTCTCTCTATTCTTCCCTAGCAATACTTATTCTTCTGTCGAACAGCCAGGGTAATGTAGTAAACAGCATGCCAAACCTGGTCAAGGAATGTTATGTTTGAATTCCCACTCAGCTGCTTAGTTCCCTGGGTGACCTTGGGGTGGTCACTATCTCCCAATGTAACATAATTCAGAAGGATGTTTTGAGGGCAAAATGGGATGCTCTGCCCTTAACTCCTTGAGGCCGGAGTGGGCAACCTGTGGCCTTCCAGATGTTTTGGCCCACAATTTCCATCATCTTTAGCTGGGTCAGATCAAAGGCTGCTTGGCTGTGCTGGCTAGGGCTGATGGGAGTTGCAGGCCAAGACATCTGGAGGGCCACAAATTGCCCAGCCCTGTCTGGGGGAAAGGTGGAATATAAATTAATGTTTAATGATTCCCACGTTAATAATGCTCTTTTGTCATTTCTCCCAAGGGCAAACATTAGGCTAACATGTCTGTGTCCTAAATCTGCTCTTTCAACAGGGGTTAAATACACTCTTTCTTACAATAGTTACCTCTTTTATTCTAGTAAGGAGGCTTATTTTACATTGTTATATATTTTAGTTAAAAGTTCACTCTAAACTCTGCAGCAAATGCCATCTGCACCCACTGACTTCTTCCCTTTGAATTTGTCAAATGTCCTCTGAACCAAAGGGGATATGAAATGATCAGAGTCTAAGAATTAACATTCTTAGAAGTGGGCTTTCATGAAATGTTACCAAAAATATTTCAAACAATTTGAATTGAGTAGCCAAGGGACATGACATGATTCTTCCAAACCGCCATGCAGTATTTTCTGGTTATTAAAGCCCCACTCATTAAATTTGATGATGCTGATGATGTTAATCAGTTGCCCTGGATATTAAAGCCCCACTCATTCTGTCATGCTTACCATTCAGACATGTGCACTACAATTGTATGCATGTGTGCTTGGATGTAAGTCCCACTGTGTTCGTTGGCATTTACTCCCTAGTATGTTTAGGATTTCAGCCCAAGATTTGATGGGATTAAAGTTTAAGCATGTTGGAGTTGCAAAGGTACAACCATGGTTTTATAAGCAATATTTATCCTATGTACTACTAGTGATCTCAATTCTCCAAGTGCCAATCCTTATGTAGCCAAAACAGTCCCATCTACGCACAAGAAGGAGGTATAAGCAACTTCAGGAGAACCCCAAGAAGTACAAAATACTTTAGGGGAAAGGTAAAGGAGGTGAAAAACTCAAAACAACCCAACGAGATCTAAGTATGCTCAGTAGACATGGAATGCTGACTAATAAGACAGAGGAATGGGAGAGGTGGGGAATGGAATGGAATACCTTGGAAGGTGGCATGGCTGGCTAGAACCTTGAACAGAAGCACTCCCTACTGCAACATTTTGTTGAAAGTGCCACTTGTACAACAGTATTATTGATGTTTGCTGGTTATATGTTATTAGCTTGTTAACAACAGCCACAAAACATAACTCTTGGGGCCAAAACAGACATGAGACATGGACAGGTACTTACCTATGTGAACATTCCACATGTGCACCGTCACACAGAAAAGTACTTATCATGTGTGTGGGCTCATTCACACGTAGCATTAGCATGGCAGCTAATTGCTGGAAATTGCTGGTTTTCCAATGCTGCTGTATGTGAATGGGCCATCACACATGGTAAATGCAGTTGAACATCAGTGCTCTGCACTCAAATGCGCCTGCCAGCCTCATCATCAGGCCTTCCCTGAGTCAGTTTCCCCATCTTCTGACATTTAGGGATGTTGGAGCAATCCCTCTGGCGGGTGGAGCTCGCTGAGCTTTCATCAGCTCGGCACTCTGGATGTCGGCTCATTTCCCCGTGAGCTGGCCTGACTCAATCTGCATCGTCTTGAGCCAGGTCATGGATTTTCGGGTGGGGTTTTTTTGTGCAAATTTTAGCTGTAATTTGCACAAATTTCTATTTACATTTTTTAAAAATAACATGAAAAAAGTTCCCGGGTTTCAGGAAAAAAAAACCATAGCTTGGCTTGCAAATAGAAGCTGAACTGAGCACACCATGGAAATCCAACAAGCCCCCAAAGGCCTGGATTTCCCAGGGATGGACATCCCGACTGACATTAGGTCAGTGGTGAATAGAGAGAGGGCCTTTTTGGTTGTGGCATCCCACATGTGGAATGTATTTCCCAGGTCTGCTCACCAGGTGCCGTATTTGATACCTTTGTGGCCAAAGCCAAAATCTTGTATTTGTCCAGATCTTCTAGGATGTCATCTGGTCAATTTTAATCTAGTGACTTTTTTCTTTTTCTTTTTTAACTGATTTCTGGAAGGATCAACAACTAAATTTATGTTATATTGGAAATCTTTTATAGAATTTGTACAAGAAATAGAGAAAAATGATATCTATGTATGTGGATTTTGAACTTTGAGATGGTTAATCTTCTTCTTCTTCTTCTTCTTGTTAAAATTAGGAGAGAAATGAGATAATGCATATCAATGTATGATATTTATTTATTTATTTATTTATTTTTTCATTTCATTTCATTTCTATACCGCCCAATAGCCAAAGCTCTGGGCGGTTCACAAAAATTAAAACCAAATGGCACACAATAAAATAATTTAAAATATATAGAACATTAAAACCACAATATAACAATACAACCACAATAAAACCTAGCAGCAGTGCAGGAATTTTAAGATACAGATTTAAAACAGCAAGCTAAAAGTCTAGAAAGCTAAAATGCCTGGGAAAATAAAAAGGTCTTCACCTGGCGCCGAAAGGAATACAATGTCGGTGCCAGGCGAACCTGACTAGGGAGCTCATTCCACAGCCTTCTATTCCACAGAAAAAGCAGAGATTCAACTAAGATAAGAACTAGAGAATAATAATAAGCATTTGTTGTGTAAGGGGAGCCAAAGGTAGATATCTTACAATCTTAAGAGATATTTTAGTGTATGTGTATTGTGTGTTTATGTTGTTGTTGTGTTTTGTTTTTCTTTTAAAAAATGAAAAAAATATTATATCAAAAACTGATTTCTGCTGGATTTATTATTCTGACTTTTTAGTGCTTTGTTGTGTTTATTTCATTGCTGTTAACTACACTTGATTCATTTTTGCTGGACATTGTGGTATGATTTTGTGAGCCCCGCCCCCCAGTTGTCAAACTGAAGGGTGGCATATAACTATTTTAATTGCAATGTGGTATAGCGCTAAGGGTATCTGACTTAAGTCTGAGAAGACCCAGGTTCAAATCCTCACTCAGCCATGAAGCTCACTGTGTGACCTTTGACCATTCCCTATCTCTTAGAACACCCTTCCTCAACCTGGTGCCCTCCAGATGTATCGGATTGCAACCCTCAATGGCTATGTTAGCTGGGAATGATGGGAGTTGCAGTCCAACACATCTGGAGGGCATCAGGTTGAGGGAAGGCTGTCTTAGGATAGTTATGGGGTTCTTCTCAGGATAAAATGGGGGGAAGGAAGTATGTACATCGCCTTGCACTACTTGGAGGAAAGGTAGGATATTTATAAATACATGCATACATACATACATCTAATAATAATAATAATAATAATAATAATAATAATAATAATAATAATAGTAGTAGAAGATGTGTGTCTGTTCATCTATCAGCACCGTAGCATCAAGACTATGAAACCTAGGCACCTAAAACATGGCATGCATGCTAAAGGGACCCTATTAGCATGCACCTTGGGGTTATTTTGTTTCTTAAATGATTTATTAATTACAATTTATGTCCATGTGTCCACGTGGTTGAAGCCTGCAGTAACATCTGCAGCCTCTAGGGGCAGACTTCTCCAATCAGCAAATAGCTTTGCAGTCTACACAGCTTGAAGCCAGGTGAGATTAGCAAGCAGAGGGACAGAGTTGCACAGCTGCTCCCTCCCTCCTGCTGGGAGACAGCTGCCCCCCTCAGGGGAATGGAGAGGACAAACTTTCCCTCAGTGGGCTATAGGGATGCACCATGGCAGGGACTGTGCCAGGGGGTGGGGAGGCTAGTGGGCATGGCTTCACTCAGACAGCGTGGGCACAAGGTGTCCAACTCTGATAGCAGCATACGTGTGTTTGCAGTTTTTGCTGTATTAATGTCTGGGCGATTTGGACCTGTGTGATGCCAGGCACATCCACTAGTAAATCAATAAACAGACATGGCCAGTGTCGCATCTGTTTGGCCAGTGTACTGTGACGTTGGGCGATGTGACAGTTGTCAGTGCTGCCTTTCCTAATGGCCTGGTAGAAATTGGTTGTTGACAGAACTTCCGTCATCACTGGCATTACTGCCTCCAGTATTCCTGTGGATTCTCACCCAGATGTTGATTCAGCTTATACCCATTTAACTTACAAAATACTGTCAAGATCACAGCTTGGGGTGATATAGCTGCAGGCAAAGCTCTTTTGCTGTAATGTGCTCTGCCCATAAGCAACTGCAGAACTATTCGGCAGATGAGCATATCTAAAAAAGGGCAGCAGTTTTGGACAGCAAGTGTTGAGGAGGCAACAAAGTAGCATGACAGTAACAAAACCACCTTTCCCCAACTGTATCATTTGAAGTGGCTCTGATGGTGATAAATATAGTATTGTGGATTCAGATGTCCTGCTAACCCATTGGTGTGGTGACAATCACTCTGAGACTTCCTTCTGTCTCTCTTAGAAGTGGAAAAGCTCACCTCATGAGTCACTGTGAAGTAAGATCACCTATGATGCCGAATATTTCAAGATTAATTTGGGGGTGAAATTGCCTGAAGGCTGAACACATTTGTTGTTGTTGTTGTTGTTCAGTCGTTCAGTCGTGTCCGACTCTTCGTGACCCCATGGACCATAGCACGCCAGGCCTTCCTGTCCTGCGCTCTCTCCCGGAGCGTGCTCAAGTTCATATTCATTGCATCAGTGATGCTATCTAGCCATCTCATCCTCTGCCGTCCCCTTCTCCTTTTGCCTTCAGTCTTTCCCAGCATCAGGGTCTTTTCCAGGGAGTTTTCTCTTTGCATTAGGTGGCCAAAATATTGGAGCTTCAGCTTCAGTATCTGTCCTTCCAATGAGCACTCAGGGTTGATTTCCTTTAGGATGGACTGATTTGACCTCCTCGCAGTCCAGGGGACTCGTAAGAGTCTTCTCCAGCACCACAGTTCGAAAGCATCAATTCTTCGGCGCTCAGCCTTCCTTATAGTCCAGCTCTCACAGCCATACATTACTACTGGGAAAACCATAGCTTTGATTAGACGGACCTTTGTCAGCAAGGTGATGTCTCTGCTTCTTACTATGCTGTCTAGGTTTGCCATAGCTTTCCTCCCAAGGAGCAAGCGTCTTTTAATTTCATGGCTACAGTCACTGTCTGCAGTGATCTTGGAGCCCAAGAAAGTAAAATCTGTCACTGCTTCCATTTCTTTCCCTTCTATATGCCAGGAAGTGATAGGGCCAGATGCCATGATCTTCGTTTTTTTAATGTTGAGTTTCAAACCAGCTTTTGCACTCTCCTCTTTCACCCTCAACAAGAGGCTCTTGAGATCCTCTTTGCTTTCTGCCATTAGGGTGGTATCGTCTGCATATTGGAAGTTGTTGATAATTCTCCCAGGAATCTTAATTCCGACCTGTGATTCATCCAACCCTGAACACATTACATGGCAACAAATGGGTTTGCACTGGTTGTACCTATGGCCAACCCTGGCTGGATCTCCATGACAAAGGAATGTGAAGCATGTGGATTTTCATGAAATCATCTTTGGTCCATCACGAACACACATAGCCAGAAAAGCGGGGTATACAGTACCATAAAATGTGCTTTCACAGGTCACACTTCACATCAATCCTCCTCACTCTGGGATCGCATGGGCAGGGTCCCGCCACTTGCACTGAACGTCATCAAAGACACAGATGCTGCTGAAGAAATGAGAGGCTTGTTCCATGCCCCCGTCCATGCTCCCCTGCTCAGGGAAGTTTGGAGAAGTGCCAAATTAAAGCCCCGTAGTTCAACCCCACACCTCTCCCCTCTCATCCACCATTGGGGTATTGTGAAAGATTACAGATTAAAACTGCTCTTTTATAGGGATGGCAGAGAATTCCACCATGGATCTCAGTGAGGCCGAATGCCAGTGCATTTGGCCCCCCGAAATCTGTGGTGGAATGGCCTGCCCCCCCACCCCCCTGCGGATCCCCCCCCAGGATGAGACTTACCTGGGGCAGATCTTCCGGGCTGCGGCGGCTCCGGCGGCTCCGGCGGCGGATTCAGCGGTGGCGGCGGCAGCGGCAGTGGCTGGTCTTCCGACTGGCTGCTGCCACTGCCATTTGCAGTCTTGTCGGTTTTTTTTTTTTTACAAGACGTGATAGGCTATGTAAAGACTTATGTAGCCTATAACGTCTGGCTTAAAAAAAAAAACGCGTATACAAATGGCGGTGGCTATGGCTGCCTCCATTTGCGTTCCTTATTTTTCGCCATCTTAGTCTACGTAAATATTTACATAGACTAAGACGGCCAAATTTCCATTCCCCCTTATTTTCGCCAACTTAGTCTATGTAAATATTTATGTAGACTAAGATGGCCAGAAATAAGGAACGCAAATGGCGGCGGCCATAGCTGCCGCCATTTGCATACGCGCGTTGTGTGTGTGTGTGTGTTTTTAAGCCAGACATGATAGTCTACGTAAGTCTTTACATAGCCTATCACGGCTGACTACAGGGATGCAAACGGCAGCGGCTATGGCCGCCACCATTTGTTTCCCTGCTAGCCAGCCGGTGGCTCTGCGGAATCCACGCGGAGTGGAGCCGGCCAGCCAGGATTCCAGGGGAGAGGTGTGGAGCGCCTCCCCCCCCCAGCGAGGATTCCGGGGGAAGGGATGGAGTGCCTCCCGCCCCCAGCGGAACCCGGCGGAGCCAGGTAAGGGGAGTTTAGTACATCCCTACTCTTTTATGAATGGAGAAAACAGACTGCATTCTACGAATGAGTCCAGCTACTAACCTGATGCATTGGGATTGCGAGACTGCACCTTTAAGAGGGGAGAAAACAGGCTGCATTGATGGCAGAATGGCAGCTCCTTAGGGCACTCCTTCGCCACCCGTCTGGCTCGCTTTCTCGCCTCTGCTCCTTACACCTGAGTAGACCTACTGGGCTATTCTCCCAACCCCTCCTGGCTGCATTCTATGAAGGCATAAAGCCTCTAATGGGAAAGCAACCCTGGGGGTGGGAGGACTCCAATTTTCTCAGTGGGAAAAATGCTACAGAGGCAGTGGGGAGGGCAGGCTGCTCAAGGAGATGGTGGGGAGGGCGGGCAGTGGCAGAACAGCAGCTACTTATGGCACCCCTTCGCCACCCCTTTGGCTTGCTCCCAACCAGGCACAGCCAGGCACAGACATGAGACACACCTGTAGGCACACCCAGCATGCAGGATTTAATTTGGGTGAACAGAGCAAATTGCAACTGAAGCACGCAGGAGCTGCCTTTAAGGTAAAATATGCACTAAAACAACTTTCAGAAAATGTGTGTTTTAGAGGGGGAAAGCGTTGGGGTGGCTGTGACCCTGAAGCACTTTCCCTCCGGCCTCCGCAGTAAATCACACATGTAGATTGGCCCTGGGAAGGATGAACTGAGGCTTGCTTTTTCTTGAGGATTCAGGATAGTGATTCACCCCTTGATGTGGGGTGGGGGGTAAACTGCAAGGGCTTAACTCAGCCCTTCCAGTAAACATCCCTGAGCAGGGGAGCATTGATGGCACAGGGAACAACGCTCTCATTCTCTGAGCACTGCAGCACCCACGGGGTTGATTACATTTTTCATAATGAAATTGGCTTTGGCCCATGAGTGGCACATGAAACAAGTTTTAGGTAGTGCACACTCGGCTTTTCTTGCTTCATGTGCCATTGATGGACCAAAGCCAATTTCAGGAAAAAATAGGGATGGCGGAGAATTCCGCCACTGACTCCAATGAGGCTGGATTCTAAAGATCCTAAATCCGGAGTCCGTGGCGGAACGGACCAACCCCCATCTGCCACCCCGCAAAGTTCGCCCGGACAGACCCTACCTGCCGCCAGCCAGGTCTGGGTCCGTCTGGTGAGTACGCAGCCTTCTGCTGCCAGTCTGCAGATGCAAATGGTGTCCGGCGTAGCGGACGCCATTTGCATCCCTGCTCTTTTCATGATAGGCTATCGAAAGATTCAAGTAGCCTATCACGAAAAGAGCAGGGATGCAAATGGTGTCCGCTATGCCGGACATCATTTGCGTCCGCAGACTGGCAGTGGGTGGAAGTCTGGCTGCGGACGGACCTGGCCGGCAGCTCCACGGACCTGCCATGGAGCGGATCCAGCCAGGGAAGATTCCGGGGGGAGGAACGGATTGCCTCCCCCCCATCGCGGAGCCCCAGGCGGTCTGGTGAGTGGGGTTCGTACACCCCTAGGAAAAAGTGGAGGAAAAGCTGAAAACATTTTTCTGTTCATTTCCATGAAAATTGACTCCCAGTGAGCTTCATGGCCAGGTAAGGACTAGAACCCAGGTCTCCTGAGTCCCAGCTCAACATCTTAACTACTACATAGCACTGGATCTCCAATTATGGCCCCCTCCAAGAAATTCCTGACTTGTGTTGCTGATAATTTCCTCCTACAGAAAGTAGGGGAAGGAACTAGATCAGCTATCCTTGACTCGATCCTAACCAACAGAGATGACTTAGTGGATAAAGTAGCAGTTACAGGAACTCTGGGGGAAAGTGGCCATGTTATACTTGAGTTCTTGGTTCTAAAGGAAGCAAAAGCCGAGTGTAGCCAAACGCATACCCTGGATTTTAGGAAAGCTCATTTTAATAAACTCAGAACAATGATCAGTAAGGTCCCATGGCAAGTGTCTCTAATGAGAAAAGGAGTCCAAGAGGGGTGGGAGTTTTTTTAAAAAAGGAAATTCTAAATTCTACAGTTACAAACAATTCCAACAAGAAAAAAAGGTGGAAGACAACAGAAGAAGCCAATGTGGCTTCACAAAAAGCTTAGAGATGACCTGAAAACAAAAAAGGACACATATAGGAAGTGGAAGGAAGGCCAAGCTATGAAGGAAGAGTACAGGCAGGTAGCACAGAATTGTAGGGATGGTGTCAGGAAGGCTAAAGCTGAGAATGAGCTGAGGTTAGCGAGGGGTGCTAAAAGCAACAAAAAGGCTTTCTTCAGATATGTGCATAATAAAAGACACAGGGAAGAAATGGTGGTTCAGCTATTAAATAAGGATGGCAAAATGACAACAGATGACAAAGAAAAGGCAGAAGTGTTCAATTCCTACTTTGGCTCAGTCTTCTCCTGAAAGAGGGTCTATGACCCCCCTGGCAAAGGCAAAGTACTTGGCTCAAAATAGTACAAGCAAGAAAGATCTTGGAATTGTAGTAGATCACAAGCTGAATATGAGCCAACAATGTGATGTGGCTTCAAAAAAGGCAAATACTCTTTTGGGCTGCAGTATAGCTTCCAAATCCCGGGAAGTACTAGTTCCCCTCTACTCGGCACTGGTTAGGCCTCATCTGGAGTACTGTGACCAGTTCTGGTTGCCACACTTTAAGAAGAATGCAGATAAACTGGAGAGGGTTCAGAGGAGGGCAACGAAGATGATCAGGGGACTGGAAACAAAGCCCTATGAGGAGAGACTGAAAGAACTGGGCATGTTGAGGCTTGAGAAGAGAAGACTGAGGGGAGATATGATAGCACTCTTCAAGTACTTGAAAGTCTGTCACAAAGAGGAAGGCCAGGATCTCTTCTCGATCATACCAGAGTGCAGGACATAGAATAACGGGCTCAAATTACAGGAAGCCAGATTCCTGCTGAACATCAGGAAAAACTTCCTGACTGTTAGAGCAATACGACAATGGAACCAATTACCTATGGAGGTGGTGGGCAGGGCTCTCCCACACTGGAGGCATTCAAGATGAAGCTCTCAACAGCCATCTGTTGGGGATGCTTTGACTTAGATTCCTGAATTGAGCAGGGGGTTGGACTCGATGGTCTTATAGGCCCCTTCCAACCCTACTATTCTGTGATTCTATGATTCTGTGATCATGTGTATGTTATGACTCGACTTGTCCCATGGATTTCAGTGGGATGTAAGTTCATCTAACAGTCTGGATCCAACCCATTGCTTTCTGAAATCTTTTGAAGGTACTGCTCCATTTTGGAATCCCATTCTGTCTGGGTTTCTGCCTGGGACATTTCAAAACTTCCATTTATTTGTAGAGTCCAAGCAATATATCCCAGAAGCTCAGGAGAGGAAAGAGGAAAGATTTAGCATTTAAAATCTCATGTAACTTTGACTTCCTCCTAAAGTATTAATGAAACATTAGCTTAGCTTCCTCAAACAAAATAGTCTCTAAAATATTAAACTTCATTTAATTAAACACTGTTGTCACAAGAGTTAGCAGTCCAAATGTTTCTTTCTCTCTCTCTCTCTTTTGATCAAATAGTAATTTCATTTGCACTCATAAGTTACACTTTATCCAAAGGTCTCTGGTACAGAAATTTATATTCCTGCCCACCCAAACAAAACTAAAGGAAGGAAGGCTGGAATGCAGGTTGGCAGATATTTGTGTTTTAAAGATTTAAACGATCCAGTGGGTATGCTTTAATTCAGGCATAGGCAGACTTGAGGCTTGTGAGATCTCCTTTGTTGTTCTATGAGATTCTGAGATCCATCAGCTGGAGCCAAGGGATTGTACAGTGGCTCAGTGGGGCAGACATACACTTAGAATTGAGGAAGGATAAAGGGTGATCTGAGCATATACTCAGCCCAGGAACTTGTTTTCATTACCAGAACTGAAAAATCCACCCCTCAGGTTTTAACCGATTCAGCAGAAAGACAAAGAGACAGAGAGATAGCGACAGAGAGAGAGAGAGAGAGAAAGAGAGAGAGACTTTTAGTTGTTGCTATTATTAAACTGCCTGGAAGTCAACAACTCTTGTGGATCTAATGGAAGTCACCCAGAGATCTACCAATACATCCTTAATCTTCCTTTTGCCCACTTTTAAATTCAAGAAACAAGAGAGAAAGATTGTGTGTTATTTTCACTGATGGGCGGGAGAGAAAAAGATTCTCCATCAGTGACTAGAAATTACTGTCTTATAAAATAGGTTTGGACATGTAGCATTTGGTCATGTACATACAAGTTGAGGACATTGTGTTTGTAGCACTCTTATAAAACACCAGGACAATTATTGGCTTGAAATGTACTGTAGCCTTGGTAATATATTGATAATGACCCAAATCCAGCTAAAACTAATCATGACTCAATCCAAAGCAGCTGAATGTCATGGGTCAAACGTGATGTGACCGGGCAGCCATGCATGTCTCTGTCCTGTTCATGCATAAAGTTGGGATATGTGTGTGGGGTCTACTCACTACAGAAAATGGAGCATACAGGGGAGGGAAACAACGGCCAGCCCTCGCTCACCTCACCCTGCAGCATTGCTTTGAGCAGTTTCCCCTCACACTAGCCCCAATACAAGGACTGAGCTAGACACAGGAAGAAAACTGGTTAATGCAACAGAGCACACAGTGGTAAGGCTGCAAGGAGTTGGAGTTTTCCCCCCCCCTGCCCTGAGAATCTGTTTTTATCTGGTCTCTGAACCCATTTTTTGGTATGAATGGGGTTGATATGTGCATAAACATGGCTGGCCTATCATACCTAAATTAGCCCTGAATGAGCTGTGAATAACTTGTTCCATTGATCACAATCTGCTATCCACTTACCTGGGCATAGGTCCTATTGAACACAATGGGACTTACTTCTGAGCAGAGATGTCTAGAACTGGGCTGTTAGTCATGGGCCTAGACCTTTAAGGCAAGGTGAGACAACTTGTGTCCCTCCAGATGTTTTGACCTACAACTCATCTTTAGCTGGGTCAGAGCAAATGCTGATGGTTAGACCCTAGATCAAAGTTTGTGAAAAGCGACATACATTGAAAAGGTGGTTGTTGTTCAGTCGTTAAGTCATGTCCGACTTTTCGTGACCCCATGGACCACAGCATGCCAGGCCCACCTGTCCTCCGCTCTCTCCCGGAGTGTGCTCAGGTTCATATTCATTGCATTGGTGATGCTATTTAGCCATCTCATCCTCTGCCGTCCCCTTCTCCTTTTGCCTTCAATCTTTCCCAGCATCAGGGTCTTTTCCAGGGAGTTTTCTCTTCGCATTAGGTGGCCAAAATATTTGAGCTTCAGCTTCAGTATCTGTCCTTCC
This sequence comes from Heloderma suspectum, assembly GCF_057233095.1. Lineage (NCBI taxonomy): Eukaryota > Metazoa > Chordata > Lepidosauria > Squamata > Helodermatidae > Heloderma > Heloderma suspectum. The sequence continues at coordinate 157,580,253 of NC_139458.1, read as the reverse complement.
AATGAGCACTCAGGGTTGATTTCCTTTAGGATGGACTGATTTGACCTCCTTGCAGTCTAGGGGACTCGTAAGTAGGGATGTCAGAGAATTTCGCCACGAATCTCGGGGAGGCCGAATGCCAGCGCATTTGGCCCCCCGAAATCGGTGGTGAAATGGTCTGCCCCCGCCCCCCCATGGACGGGACTTACCTTGTGCGAATGTCCCTGGCGGCGGCGGCTCCTGCAGCGGTTTGGCAGTGGTGTGGCAGCGGCAGCTGCGGCTAGGGTTGGCGGAGAATTTCTCCCCGAAACTTCGGGGGGCCGAGCACCAACGTGTTCGGCCCCCTGAATAAGTATCGGGGAGAAATCCTCCACACACCCCCGCCCCCCGCACCCCCCCCCGGTACGGGACTTACCTTCGCCGAATGTCCCTCCCGGCGGTGGGTCCGGCCGGCGGTTCGGCGGGTGTTCGAGCAGGGCGGGAGCGGCAGCCGGTCTTTTGACCGGCTGCCGCCGCCGCCATTGCAATAAAAGAAAAAAAAAACACGTCCCCTGATAGGCTACGTGACGATTCACGTAGCCTATCACGGCTAGATTTGCAAAGTCAGCCGTGATAGGCTACGTCAATCATCACGTAGCCTATCACAGGTGACTTTAGAAAAAAAAAAGTGTGTACGGATAATGGCGGCCCCCATAGGGAGCCGCCATTCCCGTTCCTTATTTGGTCGCTGTAGTCTACGTAAATGTTTACGTAGACTACGGCGAAAATAAGGGCAACGCTATTTGCGTTGCCCTTATTTTCGCCGTAGTCTACGTAAACATTTACGTAGACTACAGCGACTAAATAAGGAACGCGAATGGCGGCTCCCTATGGGGGCCGCCATTAGCGTACACGCTTTTTTTTTTTTAAAGTCACCCGTGATAGGCTACGTGATGATTGACGTAGCCTATCACAGCTGACTTTGCAGATCTAGCCATGATAGGCTACGTGAATTGTCACGTAGCCTATCAGGGGGCTTTTTTTTTTTTTAACTTGCGCGTTCGCGGCCAGGCGAGGCGGGAAGCCTCCTCCCCGGCCTGAATTTTGGCCGGGCCGAGGTGGGAAGCCTCCCCCCCGGCCTGAATTTCGGCTGGGCGAGGCGGGAAGCCTCCCCCCCCGGCCTGACCTTCGCAGGGGAGCAGCGAAGCTCCTCCCCCCCACCGCGAACAAGCTTCGAGAAAAGGTAAGTGACTTTCGTCCACCCCTAGCTGCGGCGGCCGGTCTTCCAACCGGCTGCTGCCGCCGCCGCCATTTCCAGTAAAAAAAACAACACACACACAAAAAGTGATAGGCTACGTAAACATTTACGTAGTCTATCACGGCTAGATTTTAAAAAAATACCGTGATAGGCTACATAAATGTTTACAGCGCCTATCACGGCTGAGTAAAAAAAAAAACCCGCGCGTACGCAAATGGCGGTGCCCATGGGCGCCGCCATTTGCGTTCCTTATTTTGGCACGTCTAGTCTACATAAACATTTACATAGACTGCGGCGAAAATAAGAGGAACGCAAATAGCATAGCATCTACACTATTTGTGTTCCCCTTATTTTCGCTGTAGTCTACGTAAATGTTTATGTAGACTATGTAGACCCATGTTTATGTAGACCCATGGGCGCTGCCATTTGTGTATGCGTGTTTTTTTTTTTTTACTCAGCTGTGATAGGCTACGTAAACATTTATGTAGCCTATCACGGCTGACTGCAGGGACGCAAACGGCGGCGGCTACGGCCACCGCCATTTCCGTTCCCGGCCAGCCAGGATTCACGGCGGGAGGGACGGGGCGCCTCCCCCCCAGCCAAAATTTCAGGGGGGAGGGACGGGGCACCTCCCCCCCCAGCCAGAATTTCGGGGGGAGGGACGGAGCGCCTCCCCCCCAACCGCGAATCAAATTTCGGGCAAGGTAAGGGACTTTCGAACATCCCTACTCGTAAGAGTCTTCTCCAGCACCACAGTTCGAAAGCATCAATTCTTCGGCGCTCAGCCTTCCTTATAGTCCAGCTCTCACACCCATACATTACTACTGGGAAAACCATAGCTTTAATTATTTGGACCTTTGTCAGCAAGGTGATGTCTTTGCTTCTTACTATGCTGTCTAGGTTTGCCATAGCTTTCCTCCCAAGGAGTAAGCGTCTTTTAATTTCATGGCTACAGTCACCGTCTGCGGTGATCTTGGAGCCCAAGAAAATAAAATCTGTCACTGCTTCCATTTCTTCCCCTTCTATATGCCAGGAAGTGATGGGGCCAGATGCCATGATCTTAGTTTTTTTAATGTTGAGTTTCAAACCAGCTTTTGCACTCTCCACTTTCACCCTCAACAAGAGGCTCTTTAGATCTTCTTCGCTTTCTGCCATTAGGGTGGTATCGTCTGCATATCTGAGGTTGTTGATAATTCTCCCGGCAATCTTAATTCCGACCTGTGATTCATCCAACCCCACGTTTCTCATGATGTACTCTGCATATAAGTTAAATAAGCAGGGCGACAATATGCAGCCTTGTCGTACTCCTTTCCCAATTTTGAACCAAAATTCTTACTGGTTCTTACTGTTGCTTCTTGACCCTCATAGAGGTTTCTCAGGAGACAGGTAAGGTGGTCTGGTACTCCCATCTCTTTAAGAATTTGCCAGTTTGTTGTGATCCACACAATCAAAGGCTTTAGCGTAGTCAATGAAGCAGAAATAGATGTTTTTCTGGAATTCTCTTGCTTTCTCCATGATCCAGCGAATGTTGGTGATTTGATCTCTAGTTCCTCAGCCTCTTCGAAACCCAGCTTGTACTTCCGGTAGTTCTCGGTTCACATACTGCTGAAGCCTAGCTTGTAGGATTTTGAGCATCACCTTGCTGGCATGTGAAATTAGCACAATTTTATGGTAGTTTGAACACTCTTTGGCATTGCCCTTCTTTGAAACTGGAATGTAAACTGACCTTTTCCAGTCTTGTGGCCACTGTTGAGGGTTCCAAATTTGTTGGCATATTGAGTGCAGCACTTTAACAGCATCATCTTTTAGGATCTTAAATAGCTCAGCTGGAATACTGTCATCTCCACTAGCTTTGTTGTTAGTAATGTTTCCTAAGGCCTACTTGACTTCAATCTCTAGGATGTCCAGCTCAAGTTCAGTGACCGCACCATCATGGCTATCGGGGACATTAAGATATTTTCTGTATAGTTCTTCTGTGTATTCTTTCCACCTCTTCTTCATCTCATCTGCTTCTGTTAGGTCCTGCCTTTTTTGTCCTTGATCATGCCCGTCTTTGCACAAAACGTTCCCTTGAGATCTCCGATTTTCTTGAAGAGATCTATAGTCTTTTCCATTCTGTTGTTTTCCTTGATTTCTTTGCATTGTTCATTTAAGAACGCCTTCTTGTCTCTCTTGCTGTTCTCTGGAACTCTGCATTCAGTTGGATACATCTTCCCCTTTCTCCCTTGCTTTTCGCTTCCCTTCTTTCCTCAGCTACTTGTAAAGCCTCATCAGACAGCCACTTTGCTTTCTTGCATTTCTTTTTCTTTGGGATGGATTCAGTTGCTGCCTCCTGAACAATGTTATGGACCTCCGTCCATAGTTCCTCAGGCACTCTGTCTATCAGGTCTAGTCCCTGAAATCTATTCCTCACCTCCACTGTATATTCATAAGGGATATGATTTAGGTCATACCTGAATGGTTTAGTGGTTTTCCCTCCGTTCTTCAATTTAAGCTGAAATTTCGCAATTAGAAGCTCATGATCTGAGCCACAGTCCAGCTCCAGGTCTTGTTTTTACTGACTGTATAGAGCTTCTCCATCTTTGGCTGCAAAGGACATAATCAATCTGGTTTCGATATTGACCATCTGGTGATGTCTATGTGTAGAGTCTCCTCTTGTGCTGTTGGATGAAAAGGTAAACAGGTCTGTTAATAAAGTTTTGTTATTCATGAATTTTATTATTATTTGTTATTATTAACAATAATAAATAATATTAATAAATACTACTAACAGTATTAATTCTTATATATTTTTCACACTTATACCCCACAGTTCTGCCCCTCAAGGCCCTTTATGTTAAAACAATTTTTAAAAAGCATGCAACGTTCCTATCTTAAACAAAACAAAATCATTTTTAATGTTTAAAAAAAATAACAAAAATAGTAACGAGATTAACACAGATAAAAACAAGCTGGTTATTTCCAGAACAAGCAGGAAAGTCCCTCACCCCGTGCCCACATTTCTAATATAATCCATGAGAAAATAAGCCTGGTAGACATCTTCGTTAACCATTTTCTACAGAGTGGGTGTCACCACTGAAAAGTCCTTGCTACTTATACTTGCTGACCTTACCTCCCAAGGCTGGGATACTTAGCACAGCGCCTCATCTGATGACCTGAGTACACAGGAGGGGACATATGTGAAAAAATCACCCCAATGCTATCCTGGACCTAGACTCTTTATGGAAGGGTTAGGCACCTTGTGGCCCTCCAGATGTTTTGGGCCATACCTCCCATGATCCCTCACCATTGGCTATGCTGATTATGGCTGATGGGAGTTACAGGCCAAAACACCTGGCACAAGTTGCACACCCCTGTTTTAGGGCTTTAACTGTGCAATCCTTTCTTGGGTTAATTCCACTCATTTAAATGGGTCTTACTTACTCCCAATTAGGTATGTATAGGATTGCAGTCTGAACGGTGAAATCAGTATTTGAGATTATTGTGATTTTGAAAAGAACAGTTGTTATTCTTTATGTTACATGGCTGAATCTACACATAGCAGTTATACCGTTATCATACCGTTATCATAACTATAGGTGCCCACTGGTGTCATGTGTACGAATACAGTTATGATAATGGTACGATAACAGCATAACTGCTATGTGTAGATTCAGCCATGCACTTAAACAGGTTTATGCACACGTATTACTTGCTGGTGCAAATCAGATGCGCATTCATGTGTGTGGGGATGTCGCCCATCTGCGCTGCATTGCTTTGAATGGGATGGACATTCCAGTATCCTTTCCATAGTGCACTGCCAGCCATATTTTCACACACCTGGTCACACACTGGCACCTTGTTTGCGCATCCCAAGAGGTGGATTTGGGCCGCTGATGCCTGTTTGCTGTTCCATGAATGAGCAGGGCACAAATATTTTATGACTGTACTTTTACTTCACAACAATATGAATGAGCCACCGAAAAACAGCTGAGTCCCCAGCGAGTGCTGAGGAAGGGTGATTAAATTATAATCACATTGGATTAATTAATCTATAATATTTGCTCTTTATATGAAGGAGGGGAAAAATCTGCCTTCAACATAAAGGTTATGTACTCTGGAGGTCTGTGTCTTAATAAAGAAAAGGCGTTGGGGAAAAAGCTTGACAAGCCCCCCAGATATGATATGTCGTAAATGTAGACAGAAGGTTATTACTGATATAAAATACATTCAGTGTAATTATCAGCTGCAACAAATAATCACAGGGATGATAATGAATAATTAACATTTTTATATTTCTGTAGTAATGTGTCTAATAGATAAGTGCACAACATTGAATTAATTTATTATCCTATAGCATTTTTTTAAGTAATGAAAACTGTATCATCAAAATATCTCCTCCATGCTGGGGCAAGATATTGGCTCAAAATCCTGATAAGGCTTATTTCTTTGTTTTCAGCTCTAATTGTAGGAAGGATGCCTCAAATACACTTAAGGAGGAGAAAAAGAAAGAAAGAGGGAGGGAGGGAGGGAGGGAGGGAGGGAGGGAGGGAGGCTTCAGAGGTATTCCAAATAAACCATTTCTGGATGTTAGCACGGCTTTCATTGAACAGGACCACTATTAGTATTCAACCCTACTATCCTTGTTCCTGCAGAAGTCACATCAAAGCCAGCAGGAATTTTGTTTTAATAATGATCTAGATCCTATATAAATACCATTTTGTGCTCCATTGCACTACCAGACACATATTACCGTACTGCTCTTTGTGTTGCTTAGGTACACAACAAACACGCAGGCACCATGCTCCGAGGGTCAGCAAGATTCCAGCACCCACACAGAGCCTCAAAACATGTAAAAGAATCTCCCCGCTCCTGTGCTCCCACATTCCCTATGGTGAAGGCAGTGAAATTCAGTCTTGGAGAAGCTCTTGGGTGCCGCATGCCCATGGCAAGCAGGGCTGAAGGCAAAACCGGCAGGGCCAAATGCACATTTGGTGGTCAGGAAAGGGGGGTGGGGCCAGAGGAAGGGAGTGGGGCCATCTGGGGGACCCCAGGTGGGCCAGATTTGGCCCTGGGGCCTGAGGTTCAACACCCCTGCTGCAAAGGAATGGGCTTACTGAGGTCTTTGATGACATGGAGCTTCCTGTGCACACTGGAACTTCATGTTCACACTGGAGCTTCATGCACATCCTGGAGCTGCAAATTATATAGAATTTCAAAATGAATATGCCTTCAATGGAAAATTGTGAGAAGATAGATTGGGGATCATCTGTATTAATCGGGAACTAAATATAGATTTAACCTCAACCCTGATCAAATAATCAGCTGAAGTATCGGCAGAGGAGTCTTGTCTCTCTTTGCTAGGAGTAAAATCCAATGAGTGTGTGTGTGTGTTTTATAAGAGTGGAAACACCGGACACTATCTAATATCTTAAAGTTAGGGATGCTGGAGAAATCCTCAATGGATTTAAATGAGGACAGATTCCAAAGAATCGGACTTCCAAAATCCAGAGTGGACTGGCTCTCCCTGCCAGCATTGGCACCAGCAGGGAGAGCGGGAGGGTTTTGTGATGCTTGCAGATTTTGTCTAAATTTTTCCATTTAAAAACAGCAAGATGTAAATTGCAGCTGTAAAATGCCTAGTTATGCATAAATTTCAGCTGCAATTTATGCAGAACTAAGCACTTTAGTGCCACAATTTGCATAAAATACACTAATTATGGCTGTAAGTTGCCCATAGTATGCAAATTGCTTACACAATTTACGTATCTTGTCATTTTTAAAAAGAAAAATTTAGACGAAATCTGAACACCAGACCAGGGCCTCCAAGGAAATCTGTCAAGCCCCAAGAGGGCTGGATCTCCCCGCAACGGACATCCCCCGGACCAGACCCAGGCGGATTCATGCATCCGTACTTAAAAGTAATTTTCCTATCCCCTTTTATGGGATCCTGTCACACTGTGTCCATATTACCTTGATGCATGATCCCTTGCTATAGTATTTTCACACAACCCTTAGCTGCTGCATACAGGGAAAAAGAGAAAATCTACACTCGAGTCAAATTACAGCTCTCTAGAGTCTAGTCTAACAACTAGGAAACACCTCAAGCTTCTCAACAGCCCATGCCAAATGGCTAAGTAGGGAAGGGAGGATTATTTCTCTGATATGGCTGAGTTCTTGGAATAATAGTAAAAGGATATGGCTTCCCAAGAATTTGAGCCTTACTGTCGTGAGGTCGCCACTGCTGCCTTCTGAAATCCTCAGCCTCAGGTAGGCAGCCAGAATCAACATGCAGACAATAGGGCTCTTTTCCAAGGCTTTATTTCCATTCAACCTAATGACGCTTACAGATGCTAATTGCTTGATCCTATGAGTGAGACTTAAGAGAGCTGCCTACTCGGGGATTCTAACCTTAGGAATCAGGTGATCTCCGTTTCAAGGGGAAGGCAGGAAACCTCTGAACTTATAGGCTAGGAGAAGAGAGTCCACCCCCTTCCCATGGGGCATCGGGGCACTGCTGTTGCTGTTGCACCAAGAGGGCTGAGTGCCTCCTCTCAGCACCCACCATTTCCCACTTGATGCTGCGCCAGCGCCCAGCATCCAGAAAATGCTATTGCGCCTCCCTCTCCCTGCCAGGGTCACTATCACTCTCAGGAATGTGTACCAGGAGGGGCTCTCCCCCTGGCTGTGCCTCTGAACAGCACACGGGTTCCTCTCCCATAGTTTCTATCTCTTCCTCAGAATAAGAACTGCTTTGGGGCTCTCTGGGCTCTGATCCAACCCTGACACTTACGAATTTAGGATGTTACTTTCTGGCCTTTATAGCAGGGGTTGGGGAATCTGTGGCATTCCAGATGTTGTTGGCTCCAACTACGATTAGCCCTAGCCAGTATGGCTGATGGTCAGGAATGCTGGGAGCTATTATTCAACCACATCTGGAGAGCCACCAGTTCCCCATGCCTGCTTTATGCAATGACTCTCAAATTTCTCCTTGTGCTTGCTCCTTTCGTTTTCCTTTCACATGCAACCCCATCAGTTTCCTTTGCAAAGCAAAGTTTTAGCATTTCTGCTTCAGCATCTATTCTTGTTCTCTAAAGCCCATTTGTGAAATGATTATGCAACTGGGATACTTAATCTTATCATTTTATTCTAATCCTAATACTTGCAGAGAAGTGAGGTGAACATGAGTAGTGGGGGGCATTTTGTGTTACTTAGTGGACCCTAAGAACCAGACAAAAATGAAGATGCTTCAGACTGACTCTTTGATGCTAAGCATGGTGTTGCAGTAAATAGTTTTTCCTCCTTTTCCAGTGTTGTATAGGAGCAAGCTTGCATTATCACAATGAGAGCAGATGTTTAGCACCTCCTGTAGGAACCGTTCTCTCCTCCTTATTTAATCTTCCCGGGTCTTCTTTACTTAGTAAGTCTTAGCCTTCAGTCTGCTTATTAAGTCACATAATCAATTGACTGAGGTCATTTCAAAAAATTAGATTGGTACCTTTCTTCCTCCTTATGCCAAAGCATGTATCTTGGAGATGGTGTTATGAAGCTGTATGCCTGAAACTCATGAAAACTGGTTATGCAGCAATTCATTAAAATCCTATTTTAAAATCTGAAGTTTCTTCAAAGGGAGTTCTGGGTTGATATTTAGGGCCAATATTGCAATTATTTTCTCTATAATTTGGTGGTGGTGCTTGGGGTGTGTGTTGTTTTTTTTGCATAGACATCCTGCACTGTCTCTAAATGATCATTTGTATATGTCCCCAAGGGAAGATCAAATCACAGTATCAGCTAATCTCAGAAATACAAGAACTTTTGTGGTAATGCAGGGCTGGCCCTAATCACTGGGCAGACTGAGGCAGTTACCTCAGGACAGGTAGCAAATGCTGGAGGGTGGTAGGTGTTGGAGAAGACAGTTCTGTGTGCCCTGTAACCTGCCCTGCACCTCCTAAGCTAGCCTGCTAACCTCAGGTACAGAGGAGGATGCTGTCCTACTGACACTGTTGAAGTTAGATTGAACTGCCAAGGTGGACAGCTCCTCTATGTGGAATGGGAATAGGCAGCCATCTTGTCCTTTGCTTCAGGCAGCAAAATGTGTTGAGCAGGCCTGATTTTGATGTTGAAATGATACTCATGTGATTGGCAATGGAGACACCATGATCTCCAAATCTGCTGATGTTGTCCTAGGGCAGGGTTGGGGAACATGTAGCCTTCCAGATGTTGTTGGACTCCAACTCCCTACAGCTCCGGACAGCCTGGCCAATGGTCAGGGATTCTAGGAGCTGGACTCCAACCACATCTGAAGGGCTGCAGCAGGTGCTATTGCTAGGTTCTTAAAACATCTAAAAAAGGCCCAGAACACAAATTTGTGAGCGCACGTGTATATATATATATATATGTGTGTATATGTATATTGCCGAGTCTAAGCGGACCTCTAATATGTGTGTGTGTGTGTGTGTGTGCGTGCAGGAGGTGCATGTGGTGTGCTTATGTGTGTGCATAGATTACATACATAAGAAGTGTGCACTGACCCCCACACCCCATTTCAACACAGACCCCAATTCAGCATTTTGGAAAAAATCCCACTTCTGCTCGGTCCAGTTTGTAGTCAGTCCACTTCAGCTCAGCACCAAACTTGAGTCAAGGTTTGGAAAATTGAGTCATTATGCTTCCTGTTGACTACCATGGGAAATTGGGAAGAAAAACTGTAACTTTCTTCTCTTGGTTGAAACTGGATGATAATTTCAGGCACAGTAGCCCCCTAGAAGGGGATTACACCTGCCCAATGTCAGAAAAAGTAGGGGCAGGGTTCATATTTTGATTTTCTTTTAAAGGGAACTGCCAGTAATCTTGTTATTCCTTGGAAGAACTCAATAAAAATTTCAGGATTCATTGCCCCATCAGAGGAGATGATGCCTACCAAATTTCACAATGATAGCCACAAGGAGTTTTGTGCAAGGGTGGCCTTGACATTTTGAGGTCTCCAAAAGAGGACATATTTCCCTCTCTATGTTCCTTGTGGACCATTGTTCTGAAAATTACAGACAGCCTAGAGGAGTTCCTAAGTAAGAAATCAGCAATGTTTCAGAAGGATAGGTGCAGCAGTTCATGTGAAAGGGGAGTTCTCCACTTTGAAGGAGGGAGTGATTTGCTTTTCCTTCCATTCACCTCCTCCCCAATAGTTTTTGGGAAGATTTGTATGAAAATGCACAAGTCATTAGGGGTGTCCCTCAGGCAAGAAACCTGCAAAGTTTCTGAAGCATATAGATGCCTGCAAATTTAGAATTACTAGAATTTATTTACAGTTCACCAATGTTAGCAGCAGGGGAACATGGGTGGGAAGGTGCTATTGCACTCATGTCCTGCTTGTGGGTTGGCCACTGTGTGAATAGAATGCTGGACTAGATGGACCTTGGACTGATGCAGCATGGCTCGTCTTATGTTCTTAAATAGAGAGTGCCTCTGAGCATATGCATAATGCTTTTCTTTTACCACTGAGCACTTACATTCTCCCCCTAACAATTCTATTCCTCTCCATGCAACCATCCCTCCTCATCCTACCATCCCCCAGCAACTCTTCATAAAAACAGATGTTTTGTTTCGTGCAACTCTCCTCTACCTCTTCCTTGTTATGCACAAGCTCTCATTGTATCTTCCTCCCCATAACTTAATTTGTGCCAAGACTTCACCAGAACTCAGCCAATGAGTCTGTTTTCAAAACTCAGTGAGTCTGTTTTCAAACCTTGGACTAAGTTACAGAGAAACTCTGAGCATGTACTAAATGCCTTTCCCTCACCATTACTGGCTGAAGTTAGAGTTCTTGCAAAACCACCACCACCCACAAATGACAAAACATGCATAGGTCTGACCAGAAAGGGTAGTCAATTCATTAGTCAGAACTGGGTAGGCATTAAGCCTAATGAATATGGACTTGAGCACACTCTGGGAGAGAGTGGAGGACAGGAAGGCCTGGCGTGCTATGGTCCATGGGGTCACAAAGAGTTGGACACGACTTAACCACTGAACAACAACAACCATGCTCACAACTCAGGACTTATTGTTGAGTAAACATGACAGAACATAAGGGTGCAAACCTCCCTGCAAAAGTAACTTGTGCTGGAAACCTATGCACACTAGGGATGGCGGAAAATGTCTCCCCGAATCTTCGGGAGGCCGAGCGCCGAGGCATTCGACCCCCCGAAAGTGTTGGGGAAATTCTCTGCCAGCCCCCCGCCCCCCCACCGGGATGGGACTTACCGTGGCCAAATGTCCCTCTCGGCGGCAGGTCCCGGCGGCGTTTCGGCGGCGTTTCGGCGGCGTTTCGGCGGCGTTTCGGCGGGGGCGGCAGCCGGTCTCCCGACTGGCTGCCGCCACCACCATTGCAAAAAAAAAAAGTGTGGTAAAAAACAACAACAACACCCGTGATAGGCTACGTAACGATTTAGGTAGCCTATCACGGCTAGATTTCCAAAGTCAGCCATGATAGGCTACGTAAATCGTCACGTAGCCTATCACGGGTGACTTTTGGGGGGAAAAAAAAGCGCGTACGCATATGGCGGCGGCCCATGGGCGCCGCCATTTGCATTCCTTATTTTGGCACGTCTAGTCTACATAAAGATTTAAGTAGACTACAGCGAAAATAAGGGAACGCTATTTGCGTTGCCCTTATTTTCGCCGTAGTCTACGTAAATCTTTACGTAGACTAGACGTGCCAAAATAAGGAACGCAAATGGCGGTCCCCATGGTAGCCGCCATTTGTGTACGCGCTTTTTTTTTTTCAAAGTCACCCGTGATAGGCTACGTGACGATTTACATAGCCTATCACGGCTGACTTTGGAAATCTAGCTGTGATAGGCTACATAAATCATTATGTAGCCTATCACGGGTGTGGTTTTTTTTGTTTTTTGTTTGCTTTTTTTTTCGCAGCCGGGTAGACGGGGCGCTTCTACCCGGCCTGAATTTCGCCGGCGAGGGATGGGGCGCCTCCCCCCTGGCCTGAATTTTGGCCGGGCGAGGCGGGGCGCCTCCCCCCCTCGCCTGAACTTCGGGGGGAGAACCGAAGCGCCTCCCCCCCACCGCGAAGCAAGCTTCAAGGACAGGTAAGGGACTTTCACCCATCCCTAATGCACACTTCCTTGAGGGTAAGCCTCATTAAACTTAATGGGGCTTCTGAGTAGGTATGCATAGGATTGCACAAATGAGCAGTATTTATCTCCCCTCCACTTAAAAAACAAACCCCAAACTCCTTTTTTTTTTTTTAAATTGAAGCTTTCTGTTCATAGGAACATAGGAAGCTGCCTTGTACGGAGTCAGACCCTGGGTCCATCTAGCGCAGAATTGTTGACACTGACTGGCAGCAGTGGCTTTCCAGGGTTTCAGGCAGGATTCTTTCCTAGCCCGACCTGGAGATGCTGGGGATCGAACCTGGGACCTTCTGCATGCCAAGCAGGGGCTCTACCACTGAGCCACAGCCCTTCCTATTGCTGGATAATGGCAACTAGGAGTGGGTGGATCACTCACCGTCTGTTCCGTGATGGTGTCCAGAGTGGGGGGGGGAGGCAATCCGTTCCTCCCCCCCGGAATCGGTCCAGGCCAGCTCCGCTCCACCTCAATCCTGTGGAGCCAGCCGCCAGCTCCGCTTCGCTGGCGTATGTCGATACGGCCTGCAGCCATTGCCGTGCCTTTTCACAGTAAGTAAGTCTCCAGATGCAAATGGCGTAGTGGCCGCCATTTGCGGCTGTAAAGCTGGTCGATTAGCCTAAATGCAGCCGTAAATGGCTGCATTTAGGCTAATCGACCAGCTTTACGGCCGATTAGTCCCTGCGTCCCTGCTTTTATGTGATAGGCTACGCAGATATTTGCGTAGCTTATTGCATTAATTAAAAGCACGGCCGCAAATGGCATCCCGGACACCATTTGCGGCCGCAGTCAATCTGGCCCACCAGCGATACGGCAATGACGGCCGTATCGCTGGCACTTCGGAGCCAGCCAGCAGGGAGGATCCAGCTGGCGAAGATTCCTCATGGAGGTGGAGGTAAGTCTTCCAATCATCCACAGACTCCGGGGGCCCAGATACTTTTGAATCCGGCCTGACTGGGGTCCGTGGAGGATTTCTCCCCCCCCCATCCCTAGTTGTGCAACTGTGCTTGCCTTGTGCAAATGTAATTTTGTTTGGATTTTCCTTTTGTACATAGTTCGAAACCTAGTTTTTGCTAGCACAATGTCGTTTGTGCTAACAGAATGACGCAGTTGGATGCTGCCCAATGAACTGAAGTTCAGGGTAAAATCCAACATAAGACCTACTCAGAGTAGACCCATTAAATAAATGCGACAAGATAGTCATGTCTAACTTAAGCCCCATTCATTTCAGTGGGACTACTGTTAGTAGAGCTTATTGGATTTTACTTTTAGTTTCTTACAGTACAATTCTGTGTATATTTACTCAGAAGTAAATCCCACTGTGTACAATGGGGCTTACTCCTAGATAAATATGCTTAGGATTGCAACCACCATGCCAATTCACACTATCCTTGGGCATGTGGCAGGCTCCTTATTTTCTATCAAAAATTCAACACCCATTCTGATGTGTGTCCCATTCAAAAAAGCCCTTAGGTAGATTTGAGCAGATGAGTATGCTGAACTCAGATGCGCACATGTTGTGGAGTGCTCTGACAACACTTTGCCACAAACATTGTTAATTCAAATCAAAACACACATGCATACACTTATTCCGAGCCAGAAAATAAGCAGTCGGTCACAGGTTCAAAGGGCCAGGTGAATCAGATCTTAGTCTTCTCCAAAATTGTTACACACTAGTCAAAGATTGTAAGATAGGATTTTTTCAGTGTGAAGGCTTTCTAGATTGTCAATTATAAAATAGTATTGATCATTCTCTTGTATCACACAAGGATAATAAATATGATGGTTCTCCAGTATCAGGCCAAATAGAGGGATTTTCATAACATCCATATATTGAGATTCTAATCTCTTACTCCTTCCATAATGCTTGAAGTCATAGGTTTTCAGTTATTATTGAGTTCTCTGCCATATCAGAAAGTGCCAATTGCTTGGATTTTCTAGCTCGGCGCCGTTAACTACAATACTAGAAATAGAAGGATATACAAAAAAATGAAAACTAGCATGTGTGTGTGTGTGTGTGTGTGTATATATATATATATATATATATGTATGTATGTATGTATGTATGTATAACTGTATACTAATTCAATAAGCACCAACATGGAAAGCCTGTGTGGAATTCAAGATAGTGGAACTCTTGACACTGTTCTCAATATTAAGAAGTACGAAAGATATTATAACTACAACCATTTTATTTTTGCTATAGAAGGAAGCTCCATTTTAGAGAACATTTCAGCTTCCTTTCCTGCTGCAATTAGTTTTAGCCACACCCCTTCCACTTAAGTACATAGTTGCTTGGTCTATCCAGTAGTACATATCCTCATAAAGAGACCTTACCTGACAGTCACTTTGGATGCTGCTGCAAGTTATTTCATAATGCTGTCTACTCTTCACCAAACCATTTAATGACTACAGTGGCCTATAGCATTGGTCTTCACTGCTGGTGGATTGGAACCCACTGAAGTGGCTCACATTAGCAGCATTACCACCATACAAATATCTGGTTAGAAAATTAAGAAGTTGGTACTAAAAGCATGTTTGAACTAAAGATGGGCCCCAGGTCTGTAAAAGTTGAAGACTACTGCTCTGTAGCACTTCTTTCCACTGCAGATTAAAGCAGCTGCTCCTCTGGAACTGGAGTGGAGCCTGTGTTTTCCTTGTATGTACTGTGATTACACTGTAACCTTTATCTCGTTGTTAAAATTTAGTTATCACAGAAGAGAGAACCCCCCCCCCGCCTTCATTCACTATCTTCTAGGGATGTACGAAAGTTACTTACTGTTTCACGGATCTGCTTCGCGGTGGGAGGGGAGGTGCTCCGTCCCTCCCCCAGAGTCCTGCCCGGCCGGCTCCACTCTGCAGGGATTCCGCAGAGCCGCCGGCCAGCTCTGCCAGCAGCCGGACATCTGGCCGCTGGGTAGGAGGGACGCAAATGGCAGCTGCCGTAGCTGCCACCGTTTGCATCCCTGTATTCAACCATGATAGGCTATGTAAATATTTAATCACGTCTGGGTTAAAAAAAAACAAAAAACAAAAATCATGCGTACGCAAATGGCGGCGGCTCATTAAACAGTGAATCAAAAAGGAACGCAAATAGTGCCCACTACGCTATTTGCGTTCCCCTTTATTTTCACTGTAATAGTCTACGTAAATATTTATGTAGACTAAGACGTCGAAAAATAAGGAATGCAAATGGCGGCCGCTGTAGCTGCCGCCATTTGCGTACGCGTGTTGTTGTTTTTTTAACCCAGACATTCAACCGCGATAGGCTACGTACTTCTTTACGTACTATCACGTCTATGTAAAAAAAAAAGAAAAAAAGACCAGACTGCAAATGGCGGCGGTGGCAGCCGGTCGGAAGACCAGCCGCCGCCACCGCCAAAGCCGCCACCGGAGCCGCCACCATCCTGAACATCTGCCCCAGGTAAGTCTCGTCCTGGGGGGGATCCGCGGGGTGGCGGGGGGGTGGCAGGCCGTTCTGCCATGGATTTTGGGGGGCCGAATGCCAGTGCATTCGGCCTCACTGAAATCCGTGGCGGAATTCTCCGCCATCCCTATGTATCTTCTGTGAAGAGTAGATTAGGCAAGAAGGACTTTGGATCATTTTAATGCCCAGTCATCTCTGATTGACTGCATGTGGCTTTAAATCAAGGATTTGGGAAAATCTACTAGCTAGAATTAAAATTCAATTTTCTCATCTTTCCTTTCCTTTCCTTTCCTTTCCTTTCCTTTCCTTTCCTTTCCTTTCCTTTCCTTTCCTTTCCTTCTTTCTTGTTTGTTTGTTTGTTTGTTTGTTTAATTCAATTCAGAAAAAAAAATCCTATCTGTTCTTTCAATATTGGAGTGCATGTCTACAGTCTCAGTGCGCTGGCTCCTGTAGCAAGGAGAACTGGGGCCACCAAATGAAAAGGCATCTGACAAGTGGAAAAATAATGAACCCACCAATCCTTCTGCTTAGCAATATACCTTCCTTCTAGACTATACCAGCTGTATAAACCTTTCCAAAACACCTTTTCCTCAATCAGCTGTGTGTGTGTTTTCTTCTGGGGATTAGCGGATTTGCCTGCAACCTGCTCTCTTGGCTGAAAGGACAGACTTTGGAGTACAAATGCTGTGTCTAGTTATCTTCATATCCTGGCTGGTCCTCCTTATTATGTGCAGTACATTTAATAAAAGAAATGGGACAGAGAGGGCAAACGATATAACGCATTAGCGTTTTTCATCACAGGAAACCTGGATCAGAGAGCTGTGTTGGGTCACAGATGCCATGGTTTATGTATGATGCTGCAGCTTCAAGTTAAGCATTTGTTCCTATCTTCTTCTTCCTTTAAGCACACATTTCAGATATTTCTGGCACTTCTGGTAATGCACCCCCTGGGGAGGCTGCTACTGGAACAGGAGAGCTGCAGCAAGACAGCAGTGAGTCGTATTGTGAAGGACAGGCAGCGGCACCTGCTCCTATTATGCCTGGCACTCGCTGGTGCCATTTTATCTTTCACAGCACCCAAGATAGCTCCCCATTCAACTCCCCTTCCTCTTTATTTTCTGCTTTTATGACACTGAACATTTACATTTTCTATTCTGTCCTAGTCACCCTGTTTACAGCATACCCAGAACAAAGCTATTTTGAGTTGACTTATCTATTATAAAGATACAGACCATGTGTGGCGATTCACACCAGATCACTTTTGTAAGGTGGAGTACGGATGACACTGCATTGGAGTTGATTTGATGTATATTATATTTTCACCATGAGGCAAACATATCATTTTTCAGCCCTGTGGGTGAAAGCTACTGTGACCCCTGAATGCACCCCAAAATAGCATACATAGGAAGCTGCCTTATACCAGGTCAGACATTTGTCCTTCTAACCCAGGAGTGTCTACTCTGGCTAACAATTATTTTCTAAGGTAGAGATATTTCCCAGCCACTATTACCTCTATTCTTGAAGATACAAAGAATTAAACCCAACGTCTTCTGTATGCAAAGCAAGAACTCTACCACTGAGTTATGGCCCCATATGATAATCAGACACATAGAATGACATCTAGTTCTTGTCAATTGGATCTGTTTGCTCCCCTGAAAACCCCTTCAATTGCTCAAGCCCATAAATGAAGACTTGTTCCAAATCCCATTGTTGTCTGAAGTCAGGTTGGAGTTCCCAAAGAGCAGAGCCTTCTTAGTGGTGTTGCCTTTGGTTTTGCCCAAGGGAAGCCCTCCAAGCCTGCTCTCATATGTGTTCAGAAGGCTGATGGGATATAAGGATGCACTGAACATTCATCATGGAAAGAGGGCATTATTTCCCAAAACTGGGTGCAGGGAGCAGGTGTGAGCAACTTCCTACTGAAGCCCCCCTTGTCATATCCCAGGGCTTTCCTGAGGGTCCTCAAATGTTGAGAAACCTTTTGGTGGGTTCAAGTGGCTATAGTAGGGTGGAGGGGATGGAAAAGCACTCTTGGTGAGCAGGCTTCTGCTCAAGCTGCATTCCACTCAAGTAGAATCCAATATATTTTACAATATATTTCCTGAAAATTTCCGTCTCAGATCTGAACAAAGTCACAAAACTACCATGATGACTTGCTAAAATAAGATAGCTCAGAAAAGTAAGTAGTACAGTCAGAAGGTATACAATGGAGCTATTGTGATTTTAACTAGGTAAGGATCTGTTTCCATAGTCTCTGCCCAAATCAAAGAATGCCTTAAACCATTTGGCCTGTCTTTCCCCACACAACAATAGTAACCAAAAGAAAAATTCTCCAGGTGGCGTGGTATCCATCTTGACAGTGCCCATTGCTGCTTCTAACTTTGACAAGTCACTAAAGCAAAGCAATAGGAAGGCATACATATTCTTTGTCTGTAATTCAAAGCAATGGGTGCCAGATGTTATTCTAGAGTTCTTAGCTGTAGTAACTGAGAATCAGAAAAAAATTGAGCTAAGTAATTCAGAGGATCTGATTCCCTTAAAAAAATAAATTTAAAAGAACCTTTATAAAGCTGTTAATAACCAATTATACTAACATGTACGTAGAAGTAAATCCCATGAATAGTATTGTAACTTAATTCCAGCTAAGGCCCAGTTCATATACCGTCATTCCTCATGGCCATGTGGAAGAAGCAGCAGCAATGGGATGATGCAGTTTTCTGGCAACAAGTGTGGGAAGTAACATGGAAAAACATATGCACACATCTGTACTCACACACAGAGATCATTGCTAGGAAACTGACTGATCATGCCATCTTATACTTCCTCCACTGGGCAGCATCCACAGGGGCATGCCACACAACGTTCTTTAATGGTGCAATCCTATGCATGTTTAGAGAGAAGAAAGTCCTACAACGCCCAGCATGCCCCAGCCAGGCCTTTTTTCTGTCTAAACATGCATAGGGTTGCACCCTTAACCTCTCAGTGCAGCAAGAGACAATGCACCCATGTTTTCATGGCTCTTCCCTGTCTCTCTTTCTTGCCTGATGAGCAAGACTCAAGTTGCGGGCCATGGAGGAAATGGACAATGAGGCTGGGGATGGAATGGATGGAGGGAACCACAGTGGCCTAGACCCCCGTTTCACCTAGAAGTGGAAAAGTTTATGTTTAGGAACCTTTTCTGAGTGAGTTACAACATGGCGACCCAACGATATGAACTGGGCCAAACTGCTTCGGACTGAGTGTTATGTATCCACAGTGCACCTGGTTTTTGCTACAGTTCAGAATATGAGAGCATAAGGTTTTTCATGCTGAGTCATGATCAGACTAGCCCAGTGTTCCATTTAGTAGCCATCCAAATATAACCCTATGGAGCTGATTTCAGATGTGTGCAATGAGTTGCAGGGGAAAATTGCCCCCCGCCTCTCAATTCCACTGGTGGATATCTTCCATCAGCAAAGTACCAAAGTATCTTAGGGCACAATCCTATGCATGTTTATACAAGAAAAAAGTACTACAACTCCCAGAATGCCCCAGCTAGCCATGATGGCTGGGGCATGCTGAGTTGTAGGACTTGTGTCTGTCTAAACATGCATAGGATTGAGCTCTTGCAAGTGAAGAGAACTTGGAAATAGAGCTATTTCCATTGTTCTAAGTAGTACCAAATCTTCTCCAAACATGATGAATAGAAAGACACATTGTATAGAGAATTAGGCACCTTTTTTCTCAGTATCAAGTACCTTATTACCAAATATCAATATATCCTGGTGTTTATCTTTAAGGAGAACCTTATTAAAGCATATGCATAGTCGTCACCCCATTTAGTATCAACATATACTGAATATCTCCTCATATAACCACCACAGTAATTTTTGTTCAAAGTTTGATTAGCAGTTGTGAGATTCTACTGATACTTTCCTGAGGAAATGTTGATTTTCTGTGAAGACTATTTCAAAATTAGCCCAACGTGTAAAATTAAACTTTGGGAGAAACTTGAGATCTCATAAATGAGATGTTTGAATGTACTGTTTTGCTTCAGAAGGTGGGGCTTTGAAATATTTAGGCAATGTATAATTATGAAATCCAGGTTTTCTGAACCTTCCACCTATTACTCAAGCTATTTTAATAAAAGTCATGGGACTCAATCTAGGCGACATTTGATTGTGACATAACCCTATTGAAAAAAAGTAGAACAATTTAGTGATGATTACCCATTGCATTCATCAGCTGAACTTAGTCATGACTAATTTTAGCTGTTTAATGCTTCTACATTAAAGAATAGATACTAGGCATCCAGGAATTTCACTTTAAAAACATAAATTAGGTAAAATATATCAGAACTTAACAGATCAGAAAGTAAAAAGTGATGGGTTGTATCCAACGGTGTCCTTCTGCCAGTGGAACAGACCCTGCAGGCAGATCAAATTTCCCCTTCTCTTTGCAGCCTCTTGTGAACCCCCCAAATTCCCCCCCCCAGATGGTTGGGGGACCCAGTGAAACAGATTTGGGGATGTGAGAAGGTCTTCAGGTGGACATGTGGAAGGGAAAGCATGCAAGCAGAAGTTTGTTTGTGTAGCATTGGATTTACCCTGATACGTATATTTTAAGAAGAGACTTACAACCAGTGGGCAAAAGCCTGATGAGGGCAGGTGCTTAGCAGAAGTAAACCAATGAAATCACACTGGCAGATGGCATCATATGACCAGGCACTGCTCAGGTCAATGAAGCTAGAAGGATTTATATAACAAACTCAGGTGATAGATCACCTTTTTCTTCCTTAGCAGGCTTCCCTATTCCCTCTTTTTAATTCCCCCCCTCCTTCTCAAGTGTAGTTGCTTTAATTATTTTCTCTACCAGCTTCCACTGGCCCCAGATTTCTCTCACTTCATTTGCAAGAACCCTCTGCTTAGCTTATTTACATGTGAACAATGTGGAGCATCATGTGGTGAGTTTCCAAGGCAGACACAAAATCCCATTCAATTCTCATTTCCTCTCTGACAGTCACCATTGAATCAATCATGTTCGCCATGCCCTCTTCATGACCACCTATGAGATCCCAAATCACTTTTCATCTAGTGTGTCAATCACACTCGGACCATGTCCACTTTTCATTACAAACACACTGTCATGTGACTGGCTAATCTGTCACTCTCTGACAGTGGTTAGTGTGCCAATTGATTTAATTAGCAATCAATTAGCTTGTTACTATTGGAAGTAATTACCTTTTATAGAGCAAAGAGTGCAGCTGGCCACAGCACTAAAACCCAACTAATAAAACTGCTTTTAACACCCCTCTCTACATGCAAAATCACTAGCTCACAAAGGCTTGGAGAATTATTGGTGACATCCACATGACTTGGAGAGCCCAAGGGAATTCCTTCTTTTCTCTTATTATGCTGGCAGACTTATCTGTTAATGGCCCCCAGTATTTATACTTTAAGAAACAGATCTCATTAGAGATGTTGTTAATGTATAAATTATTTACATTGAGTGACCAGACTAACGAATGCTTGTTAATGACTTTGGGCATAGTCCACTGGAAGGTCACCCAGGCAAGCCCCCATTGAAATGAATGGGAGCTGCACAAGTGAGATGCCATGATCTTACACAGTTCCTATTCATTCAAGGCAGTTGCACAGTGAAATGTCCTAGGGGATCATGGTCCCAACTTCTCCTAAAAGGTATGCATCTGTACATATAGAATGTGGGGATATTTATGTTTCTGAAATCCAAATGTTTCAGAGGGGCTTTAGTTCGGTGAGGTCACAGGTTCAATCCCATAGAATCTCCAGTAATCCAGTTAAAAGCTTCTCAGCTGGCATGGGCTGGGGGAAATCTCACTGTCTGGGATTGTGGAGCGCAACCGTCAGTCAGAGAGTAGACAGTACTCAGCTAGATGGTCCAACTTCATATATTCAGTATCACAGTGGACACGAACTCAGTTGAACTTAACATGGAGCAATTAAGAGTGCAATCCTATGCATGTTTAGACAGAAAAAAGTCCTACAACTTCCAGCATTCCCCAGCTAGCCATGCTGCCTGAGAAATGCTGGTAGTTGTAGGAGTTTTTCTGTCTAAACACACATAGGATTGTGCCCTAGGTAACACTATCAAGATACACTGATCAAATATTGCAGATATAGAACAGTGGTGAGCACAAAGCATGTTCAGAATATGAAAAAATCCAGGTTGAAAAGATCTGTATAAATGGCAGACAGAATTATATAAGTGCGATTTGAATGTATACACTAGTATAAATAGCTTATGTAAACCAGTGGAATTCAAGCATCTTGGACTGGATTGGGTCAAAGAAGGTATTCCTCAAATGCTGTAGGATGTCTTACTGATCCCAGTACTGTCTTATTGATCCCAAACTATTCTAGGTGAGTTTTATTTATTATTATTTTTATTTAAATTGTGGAATGTGTGATAGGAAAAGGGGTCGATTATGATTATTTTTTGCTTTCTGCTCTCAGTTTTACAACCTGACTTGAAGAAGTTAGTTACTATTTGTCACTTGCATTACCCAACATGCATGATCATATATTTTAAAAAATCTGCTATCTTGCCATTTCAAAAGCTAGTGCAATTGTACGTATCCTGCCTGTCTGCCATTAAATTCAATCTGCAAAATACTCCCAAGGCACACAATGACTCGCTACATTAGCACTGTGGTGAACAGAAGAGTCAGTAATGAGATGAGTAAGTAGACTTGTACTCCATTCATCATCCTGTTTGCTTCAATATAAGTGTTCTTTTATCAGCAGTATTGGTACTGATGTCATCACATGAGGCATAAATCACTGCAAATGTGACAATGTCCTATTAAGGGTCATGGTCTAAAATCATTATTGACAAATTAAAGACCACAGTTTGCCATTTTTCCCAGTGCATTCTCATTTTGAGATATGGCTAGCACTTCACTGAAGAATGCAGATTGAATAGTCATTTATAGCTAGGAGTGGCAGCATGCATTAACATACCAACCCTCATACTCTTTATTCCATTAAGAATCATGGTGGCACTCAGAAAATATATGGGGCTAAAGAGGTAAGAGTCTGATCACAGAACACAAGGAACTTTGTTGGGTCAAATATATAGGGCTGCTTTTGGGAGGAGAGGGCCATAATTCAGTGGTGGAGCCCCTGCTTGGCATGCAGAAGGTCCCAGGTTCGATCCCCAGCATCTCCGGGTAGGGCTAGGAAAGAATCCTGCCTGCAACCCTGGAGAGCCGCTGCTGCCAGTCAATGTTGACAGTACTGGGCTAGATGGATGGTCTGACTCAGTATAGGGCAGCTTCCTATGTTCCTAGGGGCTTGCTTTGGTAAGGCTTCAGTCCTATGCCTGCTAATGCGGGAGTAAGACCAATTGGATTCAGTGGGGCCGATGGCCTTTTGGGCAAGTGTGCTTAGGATCAGGATGCTGCTGCACTTATTATGCATGGTGGAGAGCACCAGACTACCAAGAACCATGGCATAGTCTTCTCTCAAGCCTTCATGAGGGAAAGATAGGTGTCAGTGGCTATTTGCCATAACAGCTTAGTGGAACAACCACATACAGAGCCAGCACATCTATGTATTTCTGATGCCGGGGACAAACAGCCTGGCCACTGTTGGAAGAAAATGCTAAAATAAATGGTCCTTGGTTTGATCCAGCCAAGGCAGTTCTTACTGATGTCCTTATGACACAGCATATTTTACACCCAGGGTATGATTTTCATATGGGTAGTGCTTTCAAATGAATGACTAGAGCAATACGACAATGGAACCAATTACCCAGGGAGGTGGTGGGCTCTCCCACACTGGAGGCATTCAAGACGAGTCTGGACAGCCATCTGCCAGGGATGCTCTGACTTGGATTCCTGCACTGAGCAGGGGGTTGGACTCGATGGCCTTGTAGGCCCCTTCCAACCCTGCTATTCTATGATTCTATTACTTCCTCTTTTAAAAATTGAGATGGTACAGCCCCCACTTAAGGACTGTAACACCTTAAACTCACACCTTTGTATCAGTTGATGCATAACACAGGGGGTGGGGGTTTGAAAGCAAACAAATAATATTGAGGAAGTCATCTTTTCATAGTCTGCCATTTACCATCCAGATTCTGTCTGCAGAAACAGTCTTAACTAGACTTAACAAGAGCCCAATGATGCACTTCGCTTCTGGATTTCTGTGTTACTGTTTGCTCTTCTTTTCCTCCCTTTTTGGTAGAAAAACAGTACTCTCCGCAGTTATATAAACTTATGCTGTGACATATTTAAGCAAGTACAGCCATGTGGTATTTGTCTCTCTCTTGCCAGAGTCATGCCATTGAAAATTGTGAAAATTGAGATGTAAAATACACCTCTGGCCTTCCACCGTCCAACAGTGATGTAATGACTGTCTTGTACAGGTGTGGCAGGAAAAGGGTGGTGATGGTTAATCATAGGCTCTTGGTTTTAATATTCTCCTTGTTAGGCCATTCTTGGCTTTCAAATCTATTCAGCTCTATAATTCCACATATTAGGTAATGCAATCCTTTATAACGCTTATGCCTCACAAACCAAATTAGACATTATTATAACAATGGGAGACAATACTATTAACATGAAGTTATCCAACTTTTCTTACTAGTTGTGTGGGCTTAGTGTTGGGAGATGATGAACAATGTAGGGCTTAATTGAGGCCTGCTGAATCTTCCACTGGTAGGTAGAGCTGAAGGGCATTGCAATGTTATGCAACTTCACACTATGTGGAAGCAGGATGGATTTATTTGTGCCCCTTTGTGCCTGTAATCTTCTGGGTGACACTGTGTTCAAGTTCCTCCTCTGCCACAGCCTGGTTGTGATAGAGTAATTATCTCTCAGCTTCCCATCTATAAAATGGGAACGGTGTGACCTATTTTACAGAGCTGTTATGAGGCTGAACACACAGCCAATACTTTGTGAGAATTAGATGTGCTGTAACAAGACCAAAAAAGTAATGGAGGAAAGATTAGACTACGGCAGGGATGGGGAACATGTGGCCCTTCAAATTTTGTTGGACTGCAACTCCCATCATCCCTCACCATTGGCTATGCTGGAGCTGAAGGAAGGTGCAGTCCAACACCATCTGGAAAGCCACACGTTCCCCAACCCTGGACTACAGGAAGGGTGTTTGATAGAAAGAGGTATTTAATTGCGCTCTCCAAGCTAGTGAGCAGTGACAGGAGGACACAAGCAAGGAGAAGAGCCTCCATTCACCTTGCTCTCTCCCTCTGAGCAGTGGTGCAGATTGGGCCTAGAAGGACAGGGGAAGCCAGTGGGCAGCAGAAGGGAGGAGGAGGAGCCTCTTCAGAGAAAGGAGGGCTTGAGAGCACCTTGACTAGCCCCCCACCCCAAAATTGGTGATCAGGTATGACACTCAAATACAAATTAGATGTGTCAAATGCAGATAAGTATACTTCTGCTGTTTGCCAATTTATATAATGCCAAGTATTAAAATATATGCCAGCAGAAGGCCCACGCTTTCCCTGATGATCACTCATTTGAATCTTAAGGGGACACTTCATACATGTATGTTGTACCACTGAAAACACTGCCCAGCCAGTACCGGCTCCAGGTTTCAGAAGGCCTTTGGGCAAGATATTCTCAATGGCCCCATCTCTCTCTCAGTGAGTCTTCTTCTCACCAGCATTGTCAGCAACTGTTGCTGATTCACTTCCTCTTCCTCATCATTGCTACCACAGACAGCCAGTGAGTATCTACTGCTCCTTCACACCACTGTTGCCTGGGCCAGAGTGAAAGGTCAAGGTGGGTGAAAAAGCAGGTTGCAATGGTGAAGAGGAGGAGCAGGTCCTGGGGGCTCTTATCAGTGGGCCCTCTGCTTTGTGTGGCCCCTTGGCAGGTGCCCAACTATGCCAGTCCTTGATGCCAGCCCTGAACCCAGTCATCTTCTGGTTCCTAAACTGTTAGCAGAAATTGCCAACATGTTTTCATATTTACTTACTTACTTACTTACTTACAAGATTTATATACCACTCTACATCCTGTAGGATTCCCGAGCAGTGAATCAACAATACAGAATTAAAATACTTAAAATCAGACGATAACAATAAAACCGTAAAAGTGTGCCTGGCCCATCAGGGAAGGCTTGTTTAAATAAAAATGTCTTGAGCAGGCACTGAAAACAAAACAATGTCAGTGCCTGCCTGACATCAACAGGCAAGAAGTTCCATGAAGAGGGAGCCAGTACACTGAAAGCTGTACTCCGAGTGGACTCCAAATGGACCTCAGCGCCATGTGGAACCACCAGCAGTGTCTCCACAGTCATGAAGTCATTTTTTTCCCTCCATAGACATGACAAGTAAAAGTCTGCAAGGTTGAAATATAAACTGGTAACCAACACACACGTGCATTGCAATCCTAAATTGAGAGGGCCTTTTCTGTGGTGGCCCCCACTCTGTGGAACTCCCTCCCTAGGGAACTCCACCATGCCCCCTCTTTAATGAACTTCTGTCGTGCATTAAAAACGTGGTTGTTCAGGCAGGCATTTGGGGTGGGTTAGGGTATTTTAGAAAATGTTTTTATTGTAGAATTTTATTGTTTTAAACTGTTTTATTGTATGCTGTACATCGCCCAGAGTGGCTGGGTGACCAGCCAGATGGGCGATTAATAAATTTAATAATAAATAAATAAATAGGGTTAATCAGAGGTGAACTCCACTGAGTTCAATGGGACTTACTTCCTGGTAAGGATGTTAAGATTTCAGCCTTTCAATATAATCCTACATGTTTGCTCAGAAGTAAGTCCCAGTGAGTTCAATGAGGCTACTCCAAGGGCAGTGGTGTTAACTCTTGGCCTTGATCACATGTGAAAACAAATACACATCTGTACGAGTATACTTGACCAAGACGGAAATACAAAGATCTTGAGCAAAAACAGAATGAGAGTATATAAACCCACTGTGTTCAATGGGGTTGCCTTCCAGGTACAGGTGCATAGGACTGCAGCATGCTTGTTTTCTTTCTTCTCTTTTTGCTGTGTAATGGGCTGATCATTGATGCAACAAAAATGGATGTGTCATGTGTATTGGACACCACAGAGGCTTGCTGAGGAGAAGCTGGCTAGCTCCGCTAGATGCTGGCAATGTAATGAGGACAATGCCTCATTGAGGTGTAGGATGCGGGCATGTCCTGTAGTGCCTTCTTTTTGGTTGGAAGTAATTGCGTATAGAAATGTTATTCTTGAAAAATCTGTGATAATAGCAGACTTACATGGGCTTTTAAATGACGTCCCTGTGATTTGGGGTTTAATGGACAGCAAAAGTGGATACTGAAAACCCTTACAGTTCCAAAGAGACTTCAAGCTTGGAAGGGAAAACTCCCACCACCTATCACTCATGGACTGAAAATCTCACTGATCTTGCTACATTTGAGCATACCCCCAACAACCGTCAAAGTCATATGGACGCTTATTTAGATATATGAATTACTTATATTAATGTATATATTTGCAATGGAAAAATGTTAATTCTCCCCCCATATTTTCTTTTTTCCTTTTTGTTTTTCTTTTTCCTTTTCCCTTTATCAAGGGAGATGTTAATGATTACTATATATTGGGTTGCAAATAAGAAGGCTTATATTTAAGAGAGGCACCACGTAAAGACAATTGCTTCAGAGAAAAAACAATCCTAGACACATCTACTCAGAAGTAAGCTCCACTGAGTTCAATGGGACTTACTCTCAGGTAAGTGCATATTCTTTCAATATAGAAAGCATATATAAAAAGACAAATTAAAACATCAACTCTTCAACCAGTATGCCAAACACAATGTTCAATTCAGTTTAAAAATGAATCAAATTTTAAACTGTGAAATCATAAAATATGTTCATGTTAAAATGTTTAGGCAAAAAGAAACATTTCAATATGCTGCCAAAAATAAAACGATGTCAGTGCCAACTGCCAAGCACATCTCCTTTAGGAGGGCATTCCAAGTTGAAGTGCCACCACAGAAAAGGCTCTTTCCTTTGTAAATGCACAGTATATGTCTCCTACTGATGTAATCTGGACAAGGATCTCCTCTGAAGATCTTAGGGCATGGCCAGGTACTGTGGGAGAAGGCAGTCCTTCAGATATTTGGGTTGTTTCATTTTTAATTTCCCATAATGACCCTGAGAGATGCTACGTTGGGGCATTGTGGGTAATATAAAAGGCAGTTGGTTCATACCCACCTGTTCCAGCTTATGATGCTGCTGATGCTGCCCAGCACCGTTGGTATGCTTGCCAGGTGCCCCAATGATGTTGAAGTCCACCCCCTCAGATCTGGAGCTGGCCTTGTAGGAGAGACTCAGGAATGTACATGGCTGCTTCAGGCTCCTCAGGAATGCTTCAGACTACTCAGAAATGTACATGGTTCCCCTACATGGATACGTGCACACACACAACCACACCCAGAGTACATGGATGGTTATTCACCACGCATACCTTCCCTACTGCCACTTGGGTAGCAGGTGACTAGTGCTGTCAAAAATTTTAGGTGGCAGGGTGGTGATTCTGGCAAGCAAAGCTAAAAGTCCAGTACTCCTTTTTCACTGGAGAAGAGTAACTCAGCCCAAACAGGATTGGTGGTTAGAACATTTTCATCAGGAGCTCTATTCTGGGATCAGGGATGCGCAAGCTGTGGGAGTAAGAAAGAGAAAAGGGGTGGTGTCACTAGGGATGTGCAAATCTGCCTGGGTCCGGTCCGGGGGATCTCTGTTGTGGGGAGATCTGGCTCTCTTGAGACTTGATAGATTTCCCTGGAGCCTCTGGACCAGCTTGCAGATTTCATCTAAATTTTTTCCTTAAAAAATGGCAAGATATGTACATTACATAAGCAATTTGTGTATCTTGGGCAAATTATGGCCGTAATTAGCGTATGTTACACAAATTGTAGCCATAAAGTGCTTAGTTACGTGTAAACTGTGGCCACAGTTTATCTGCAAGCAGTGCATCGTCCTCCCACTCTCCCTGTTGGTGTTAACACCGGCAGGGAGAGCCGGTCCACTGCAGATTTTGGAGGTCAGATTCTTTGGAATCCAACTTCATCCACTGAGGATTTCTCCAGCATCCCTAGGTACCACTGCCACCCATTGTTGACATGCAGCCACAACAGATTATTAGGGGTAGGAGAACCAGGGAAGTTTGAGCTCATGAAAATTCTCCGAATGTCACTTCAAAGCTCAGCTTGGCTCACCCTCATTTTCATATGTGAACTGTTCTTCAGTTCCTTTGAATAGGAAAAGTGTGACTAAAGCATGAATTTTTTTTAATGCACATTTCAAAGTGCACATTTTTCAAAAGATACACATTGTCTAAATGCGATTGCAAGCTTGGGGATGTGTGACCATTTTTCTAAGACTTGAGTTCCCATTCATGTTCACCTTCCAGGTTGCAAAAAGGGCAAGTTCAGATGATTTATGAACTGAAATGAAATTTTCATACATCCCTACAGGTTATCCCCAAATAAACGCAGACCGAAAAAAGTTTATGTACCCTGGCCCAGAGTAATCAATAATCCTAGTTCTCTGGTTTGATCTCAGTGTGATTCAAATTCAACCTGCTTTTGATAAAAGAAGTACATTTAGGCTGCAATCCTATACCCACTTATCTGGGAGTAAGCCTCATTGAACTCCAGGGACTTACTTCTGGGTAGACCTGCATAGAATTGCAGTTACACGGCTTTCACAAATTATGATTAATAGTGCCCCCTATACATGTCTACTCAGGAATAAGTCCCACTGAGTTTAATAGGTCTTACTCTGAGGTAAGTGGGTATAGGATTGCAGCCTAAATCAATTTTTGCATGTCCTGCTGGATCTGAAAAGTGAATGCAAAACCATTTTGGCTAGAAAGTACATTCAGTTTAAAATGGATCTGTTCCATTAATAACATTCATGCTTCATATGTTCCAAACTAAAAGCCGTTGTTATCATCACCTGAAATTTTTTTTTTCACAGTATACTATATATAAATAGACCCTGGAACCTTAAAGACGAAATGAGCTTACAGCACTGTATTTTTTTTTAAGTGTTAGCCTTATACAAATGTATGTTGTTTGGAACATGGAACAAGTTAGAAATCTATATGACTTCTGAAATTATGGAGACAATTTGCTCATATTGAAGATGCTTTTAAAAAGAAGCCTATTGTTTGTTTAATAATTTCCATAGATCATTTTTAAACATTGCTTAAGTCTGCATATTAGGAGTAATCAAGAATTCGACATTTAAAATAATTGGTTGAGAACAGTGGCAAAAGAAGTATACAGGGTTACTAATATACACCAGGGTTTAAGCTGACATGAATTTTTATCTTAATTATCAGACACATTTGTACTCCCACTATTTAATTCAATTTGCATGCATCGGTAGACACTTATTAAAGGTAATATTACATCTGTCATTTTAAGACTGGTGAGAATTTTATCATATGAGCCGCATGAAACAGCTACTCTATTATGTAATGAACTCCTTTGTAAAGCTTAAAATAATCAGTATTTGCATCCTAATTAACTATTTGGAGGAGGAGAGAAGAAATGTTTTTGCAGCACAATTACAAAGCTTTTATGCATTTCTATGCAGATGTTTGTCTATTGCAAACTATTTCAGAATAGCAGTTTTATATAAACATATACCACTTTACGTTAATATCACACACTAAAACAAAGTAAGCCGCAAATGTGGTATGATATTGAACCAGTCTCTTCCAGTTAAAAGATGTTAGGACAACTGCATATGATTTCATCTGAAATGAATCACAGTTTTGCCACAAATTGCAAATGTCAAAATGACACTGATAAAGTCAACATTTTGGGGGGTGGGGGGCTTCCGCACATGGGCCTTTTAAAAATAAATAAATTAAACAAAACTTTAAGATAGCACTCCTTATACATTGGTGACAGATCTATTAAACTAAATATCAATACATAATTATATGACATTATCTAAGAAGACTAGAAATATATAAAGTTCAACATCAATGGTATTTGCCCAGATTTGTTTTACAGGCTTGTATTGGGAGAACAGCAGCTTCATTAATTGCCTGGGAAAACTTACCTTTAAAATATAACTATATTGAAACAGTTGGGAAGATTATAGTAGTAAGAGAACCACAGAGCAGGAACAACTGGTGTGTGTGTGTGTGTGTGATAATTCGCGTTTGTGACAGATCCCCCCACCCAACACACACCACCAAACGTCTTCAACTGATGGGCAAGTGACTTAGAGCAGGTAACTTCCCAATAAGAGAGAGAAAATGGATGAATTCAGCTGGGGATTAATTCAATTCAGGATTCAGCACTGCTGTTTTCTTTTCAGTGCTACAGTGTTCAAACTGTGGGGGGAAGTTGGGAAGTCCTTTATCAAATCTACAAGCCCTGATCCCTGATTCAGCCAAATCATGCCTTGCCCCTATACAGTAGCTAAGGAGGCTATCACAAAAGGTAAAGGGGCTGGGCCCACTCTTCCTTCTCTCTGCCCCCATATTACAGCACTGATGCTACAGCTGAATGTGAATATTGCAAGCTGGGCGATCAATGCATTTTCATGGAAATCTTCTGCTAAAGAAAGCAATTGTAATGCAGATCCTGCTATGGTAGCCTTCCCCAGCCTGATGGTCTACAGATAGTTGGACTACAACTCCCAGCATTCATGACCCCTGCCCATGCTGGCTGAGCCTGATGGGAGCTGAAGTCCAAAACATCTGGAAGGCACCAAGTTGGAGAAGGTGGTGCAGATTGCTACTTTAAGTTCATTTCCTACAATATAGCCATCATTGCATCATGTAGAAATGTCTTCAAACTAGCGATGGGAAAATTTACCCCAAGTGAATTTCATTATTTACTCAGAAAGTAACGAATTCGTCCATGTTTGCTCAGACAAGTGGTCTTAATCCTTAATACGAACTCTTGTTCTGTATACACAAGGTTTTGCACATGTGCAATATCAAGGTGCACCTTGGGAGCTGTAGTTTGGAATTGGGTAGTGTGGCATGATGTCATGGATCACCGACTATGTGGCTCCTTTCTGATTGGTTGTTTTCATATGGCATGTCTGCGTGATGATATAATGAGACGTTTACTTACCTTTGTCGATCGTTAGCATGAAGATGGACCCATAGAGTTCTCCTCCTCCTTGGAGCTAGAGCTGCAGCAGCAGCAATGATGAAGCAGCTAACGAGACTGCTTCCAGTAAAATTTGTGTGTGGGGGAGTCTAGGTGGTAGGATGACTGAAAATTTAGGAGGGGAATCAGTGTACTAAATTACTGTGCATGTTCTGAAGCTCTCAATCAATTCTGAACTTAATAAAAAAATTCACAATACATCAATCCAGGCTTGCTACAAAGGTGAGCATTACGAATGGATGGGTTTTGACCAATGAGCCAGGTAATTGCAAAATGTGGTGGCATCAGTACTTCAAACTGCCTCTGGGCAAATGGTTGCTCCATGAAATGATCTGTTTCCTGTTTGCCTTTATGATGCAAGCCTCTTCGGGGAACATTCGACAGTGTCGTAAAGGAAACGCCATTTCTTGCAGTGAACCAGTTACACATGAAATGGTTTGCCGTATGGCCAGGTCATGAGAAGAGTGCCACTGGGCCATTTCACACTGCTAGCAGCAATTGCATGTGCAGCATAACACGTGCCCCATCTTCAGGTTTGCCCTTGCTTTGCTGATCACATACAGGCAACCTAGTATGAGAGGGTCTTCCATATATGCCTATGTAATGCTTATTTCCATGATGTCTTCTGTCTAGTAGGAGGAGCTCTAGCAAAAAAAAATTCATGTAAGAACATAAGAGGACCCCTGTTGGATAAGACCTATGGTCCATCTAGGCCTGTGTTCCCTTTCTTTCAGTGGCCAACCAAATACCACTGGGAGGCCCACAAGCAGGCTGTGAAAGCAATGGTCCTCTTTTGTTATTGTTTCCAGCATCTGGTATTCAGTGGCATGTTGCTGCTGAACCTGGAGGCCCCATAAAGTTATCATGACGAGTAGCCATTGCTAGACATATCTTGTGCATCAAGAAACAGGGAAGAGACCTGTAAGGACCTTTATAGATCTGTAAGGACCTTTATTGATCCATAAGGCCATCAATGAAGAGTGATCTTGCTTGTGGTACTGTGAGCGGTTGACCATCGTATGACAGTGACCGGAAGCAAGTTTTTTTCTATAGCAGTGCTGGCTCTTTGAAACACCCTCCCTGGCCTGCTGCCATGTGGGCAGAGGCATAATATGCCATGTGTTTTAGATGCCTGCTGAAGATGGACTTGTTTGTTTGGCGTTTGCTCAGACGTTCCCTGGCTCTAGATTCTGGATTTTATATATTTTAGATGTTGTGTGCTGTTTTTTATGGTTTTATTATTCCTTTGTTATTGTACACTGTTTAGACATTGTTTTATGATAAGCAGTCTAGATATTATGTTACACAAGTAAATGAAATTATATTAAATTAAAATGCTGCTCCAAGTCGCGAGTCACAGGATGGAGAAAATGTAGCAGTCCAGCAAGCACAGTCTGGAGCATACTCGTTTAAGGACACACACACAAACCCACCTGATTCATTGTCAGTTCTCTTGAATAATAAAAGCACTATCAAGCCATCAGAACTGTTGCACTATCCCAGTTCCCAGGTACTGCCAAATCTCTTTGCTGCCTATATGGACAGGGTGGGAGGCCCAGTGGAGCTGCTGCCTGCATGGACAGGGTGGGAGGCACCATGGAGCTGCTTATGGATTAGACACTTATTACAACCCCCCCCCCCCAACCTTATCATGCAGCAGCCTTCCCCAACCTGATGCTGGCTGGGGATTATCGGAGTTGTAGTCCAACACAACTGGACAGCACAGCATCAGGTTGGGGCAAGCTGTAATACAGGAAGGAATTTAGGAGTGAGGATTGAGCCAATGCATATGAAATTTCTTTTGTGGAATTCACTGGCACAAGCTGTAGGTGACAGTCACTAGGTTAGATGAGTTTACAAAGGGACTAGAGAAATTAATGGAGCAGAGATTCATTATAGCCATTAGCCATTGTAGCTAAATGGAGCCTCCATGTTCAGAGGCAGTATACTCAAGGCTGGCATATCCATTAGGTTCAATAGGCACCGTGCCTAGGAACTATGAAACTCCCAAAGACCTATGAAGTATACCTCTGACCTTCAGCTGCTAGGGGACAAACAACAGAGGGCAGCTGTTGCCTTCATGCTTTGTTTGTGGGCTTCCTGGAAGCATATGGCTGGTCCTTTTTGGAAACAGGATGGTGGACTAGATTAGCCTCCCCCCTCCCTGGGTTCTTCCAGAGGTTTTGGCCTAAAACTCCACCATTTCTTACCATTGGCCAAGCTGGCTGGGGCTGATAGGAGATGTACTCCACAATACCTGGACAGACCCAGGCTTGACTAAATAGTTCCTTGGTCTGAATCAGCAGGGCAGTTTCTATGTCCGTAGGAGTGGCTATGTGTGTTTTGAAAGTAGATGTTAGAAATCGTAAGAGTGGATGGGAAAAAAATTGAAGCCCCAAAGAGTGTGCCAAAAAAATGGTTAAAAGGAGGATCAGCCTATTTCTTGTCCATGTCAGTTTCACATGTGTCAGTTCTGATGTTGTGATGTTGTCGTTATTGAAGACACATGAAAATTCACTTTTAAATTGTACATATTTCCCCTAAAATGCTCATTTTATGCATTTCCTCCTAAATATGTATTCTTGTATGCATTTTTGACACAAAAATTGTATTGCAAAATTCAAAGAAGAGTGCAGTCTGAAGGATAACTGTGTTCCAATCCACATATTCATCTAGGAAGGGCAAATTAGGTCAGTTTGCATTAAAAAGCAGACCAAATGAAATTCTCTAGCTTCCCTAGTGAACAGCCTTCTGCACAACCACTCCTATTGAGTTCAGATATGGACCTCCCCCTTTCCACCACTCTCTCCCATCAGTCTAGTATCCTGATAACCCACTAACTCCTTCATCCACCTAATGAATTTATTAAGTAAAACACAGCCACGGCCACATGTGACTCTGAAAGGATGGCATAATATGTTGATTTTCTACAGAAGCAGAAGTCAGAAAATGGTACAAATGCTGTACTTCTGTGATTCATGCATTTTTTTAAAACAAAATCCTGTTTCTTTACCATGCAACACAGGCTGGCTTTGCAATAATAAATGCAGGCGTTCAAACACTGGATTGTAAAGCCACAGCTTTAATGCAGTCACTGCCAAAGATTTAATCTGATCAGGAAAATGGACAAAGGAATGAATCATTTGCCTGGCATAGAGGAAGTCCTGGTGAAAAATTCTAAACAATGTAACAAAGAAATGGGGACCGAACAATCACTTGATGTTTTGTCAAAGAACAGTCCATCAATCTCAACACCCCCCATCCCCCCCAAATTGTGAAGAGAACAGGTTTTTCATGCCTGTGCGCTGGGGGAGTGCCAAATCTGTGTTGCCATTTGATGGTAAGAATCAGTGTACACCTGTTCCTACCAGCTGGCAACATAACCTGTGTCAGAAGGATATGTCATAGCCACACTAATTCCAAACTGCTAGCTGCTTCTGTGTGACAGACAGCAAAGACAGAAAGAGGAACTTGGGGACCAAAAGAGGAGGAGTTTACACTGGCATTTTAGGGACACAGATGTGTGAGGAGTGTGATAAAAAGGAGGAAACATCTGAGGGAATACGCTCAAACAAAAAAGCAAATGTCATTTGCATTATGCAATTACGGACAACCATTGAGTGCATTGTAATAACACTCAGTAGGGCAATGTTAAACCTACTGCGGGTGCTAAAAGGGCTTCCGCTTGGAAAAAGGTCAGTGTGAATTAGTATATATTTGCAGATTAATTCTCAGTGTTCCTTCATAAATTTTGTAGGTTAATGGGAGTGGAGAGGAGCAGGGCTGACACTAATTCAATTCAAATAGCGCCGATTCAGAGTGGACTATCTTCTAATTTGTTGCAATAATTTGTGGCTTGGAGCATAGAGATATATGTGAAAATATACACGGATGTCTAGAATGTGGTATCTTTGCTGGGCACATTAACAGAGTCACTTTCTCTCTTTATGTGCTCTTGTCCTAAGCAGCATCCTCAAGACCATAAAGCTCTTAAAATGAAATAAAAATGGCATGGGTTGCATTATTCTGCAACATAGTGGTGCACAGTTGTTACGAATTCAGACTGATGCGTTATTAAATCTTAGGCTCGTGTGCACGTGGCTACTGTCTTTCATACCCAGCTTGCCACTGATCACCTTGAACAAATAAACAAATTGCTCTGTGACATCACGACAAGCACTGGTGCAATGCATTGTAAAAATGTACAACCAGAAGGGTGGATGCAAGCTTTATCTCTAAGGCTTGTCTGCAGCTCCTGTTGTATATTCAGTGTGGCAGCAGGAACGAGAAGAGACTAGGAAGAGGCTTTGCACACTCTTCTTAGGTGCCATGAAAATGACTAGGAGCGTGGGTTCCAAAGTTACCCAA
The DNA here is from genome assembly GCF_057233095.1 of Heloderma suspectum. NCBI lineage: Eukaryota > Metazoa > Chordata > Lepidosauria > Squamata > Helodermatidae > Heloderma > Heloderma suspectum. The sequence continues at coordinate 157,544,009 of NC_139458.1, read as the reverse complement.
TGTCACACTTTTGAATCAATATGTGAACCAAAACTCAGTTATCCTTTGAAATCCTTTGAAACTCACACTTCTCCAAATTTTGCAATGGAGTTTTCCAAATAAAATGCATACAAAAATGTGAAAATTAAGGGAAAGGGCACATCAAAAATACATATATTACTGAAAATAACATTTAAAGATGTACTATATTAGAAAACGTACTTGCAAAAATGTGTATATTTGGTAAAATTGTGCACAAAATGCATGTATTTGGATTTGTACACATTTGCATATACATTTTCATGTGAACTTAAAAAAAATCAGTGTTTGGGGCAAACAGAACTTGGTGCACTTTGGCATTTTGGTGTTCCATGTTATAAGTACAGTTTTACTACTCTGGCTTCATGCCTCCAGTTTTCTGTGGGGCTGCCCCTGCATTCTGTTTATGTTGTTATTTCAATTAGATAACAGAACAGTTACAAGCACCATTCCCAGACCATGCTGACTGGCCCAAGTCAGACCAGCTAATGAAAGCACATGCTCATTATGATGCCATGGAATCAGGGTATCACAGGGAAATCTATGCAGTAACAAATGGGGGAAATTGTGCTAGCTGTACGAGTAGGGAAGAGGATCTCCTTCCATTACTTTACCCCTTCCTTTCCTCTCCCACTGGTGTCTGCAGGTCTCACAACTCACAGCAAGCTACATCCATGGATGGCACTCACACAGGGAAACAGCAGCAGCTCTCCCTATCCAGCTGGGGGCCATCTCACTCCTTGTTTGGTTTCACACAGATCCAGCTTCCATGGCCCAGTAATTTTCCTGGGCAAACTAAGCCGCAGGGTGGGTCAGCCTGAAAATTAGGCAGAGTGAGATGTGGTGAAGTGGTGGAAAACAGAGCTGTGTGAGCCATGCAGCCTGCCCTGCCCCCTTTCAGCTAGCCTGCTATCCTTCGGTGTTGGAGGTTGTTGTCCTGTTGCCGGTTCAAAGAAAGATTCAACTGCCAGTCCAGTTGGCTTCTGTAGGTAGAACGGAAGTGGAGAGGGGCGTGCCATTTGGTCCTTCTCCTCAGGCAGCAAAATGTCTTGGGCCAGGCCTGCTAGACAGTTAACAAAGTATTGCTGTGAGGCAGTCAAAGACCAAGGATTACCTTTATTGGGCAGTGATCGTGGTGATGGAGATGATGGGAGTTGGCACATGGCTTCTCATTTTCCACAGCCCAAGATCTATTTCTTGGTGACGGTTCTTCCTAAACACTCATGAAATACTTGGGGCTTTGTTTGGTTTGGAGAGCATGGGCAGCAGACTGGCTGGCCCCCACCTCTGGCCTTATTTGACTCTTTCCTTTTCCCATCTGTGGCTCGCCCTTCCTTCCTTCCTTCCTTCCTTCCTTCCTTCCTTCCTTCGTTCCTTCCTTCCTTCCTTCCTTCCTCTCTCTCTCTCTCTCTCTCCCTCCTCCCTCCCTCCCTTATTAATTTCTTTTCTATACTTTCCAATAGCCAAAGCTCTCTGGGCATTTCACAAAACAAAATATATGTGCAGTAGCGTCGGTTGTCAAAACATTGCCAGGACTGGAACTGATAAATAAACAAGGACTCCAGTGTGCGTGTGTGTGCGCGTGCATGTACAGTGGTGTAGTGGAGCCAGAGCTGACAGGGATGCAGCAGCACTGGCACTGTTTTTTTTTTTTATTTGCAGGGATGCTGATGTCATCTGCCAACTGCCCAGGCTTCTCTGTTCCCTCTGAGCTTAGCTGCAATTCTCACAGTAGCTGAGGGGAATTGATTTTTTCCAGCAACAATATATTGTTCCCTGTGGTAATGAAAAGTATTTTGCGATGGCTTGGTCTTGAATGGGCAATTAAGACTCATTAGTTTTACAAAAGAGCTGCTCCTGGTGGAGATGAAAACTACTCAAACTGGTTTATTGATATGGATGAGCTGCCTGCATTTTTGGCCTCTCCTTGGAGATGTGGTTTTGGGGACAGTCATAATGAGTGCCTGCACTTCAGAATTTACCACTACACCTCTCTCTCTCTCTCTCTCTCTCTCTGTGTGTGTGTGTGTGTGATATTTGCCACAAAAGGGGGAGAAGTTTTCAAAAAATGTCAGAGTCAAGAGCAAAATTATTTAGGGAAGATGAATCTCACTGGCAGCTACCATTGTTCCCTTAAGGCTCTCAAAAATACACTGTATGATGGAGCATCACTCTTACAGAGGCTTCTGGCAGAAAAATGGTGGATTCTAGCTGGCAACCACCAGGAGGAATTCTACTGGTGGTGGTGAGTTTTGCTCCTTCTTTTTCAATCCCCATGCCCCTGAAAGCTCATGGTGGGGTTGGTTATGGTTGGTTAGCCTCCATATCTGACCTGAATAGCAAGTAGGGATGTATGAGAAAGTGGTTGCAGTTCAGTTTTTATCAAGGTTTACCCAGTTCATACCTTCCACTAAACACAGACTTGGACACAATCTGCAGTTGAAGTCCATACATTTCCCAGCTTGTAATGTGAATCATGGACCTCCCCAAATGCGTTTGACAGCACGTGTACATTTGAAGAATGTACATGAAAAAATGTGTACTTTTGAAAATTCTGCACAAATACCCTTTAATCACAGGGAGAAGAATGTGTACATTTCAAAGATGCACACAGTTGATGCATACATTTGGAAAAATACACATGAAAATATACACAGATTTTCACAGGAAAAGAAAAAAAAACTTACAATCTGATATGGACTCGAGCCAGAACAAGATGGAATTTGGAGAACTTTGGAGAGCTTGAGTTTTGCTGATTTGCAAATCTTTCACTGCAAGATTATTATAAAGTCATAAATCACTATGATACAACAACAATGGTCTGAAGAACTGCAGTAAGGATAGAACAACCATTATCTTCATAGGGAAAAAAAGGTCTGTGATTGTTCTGCAAGTAGGCGTTCTTTGCATGATCTTATGTATGCAAATAATCCTTCTGAATAGGGAATCATCATTACTCTTGTAAATAAGGGTCTAAGCTCAGCTCTGTTTCAGGTGATGTGTGATACTGAAGTCTTCCTGGGCCCACACACTGCAAAAGAGTCCAGAAAAACTTTGTTCACCTAGTTCTTAAGAGTAATGCATACTCTTGTATGAACCAGTAAAACATCACTGAGGGTCCTGCCGTATATATACTGAAACTGAAACTCTCAGTGGTGTTTACTGGTGCTTATGAGTACTAGTGTTTGTATGGTTTTTTGAAGTTAGAGCCTGGAGTGGTATTCCATTGCTGCTTTATGTGCTCATGGTTGCACTGAGTTTATAGAGGTATGCAGTTCTGCATGTTACATTAATTGTGCAGTGTGTGTAGCTGAGGTTAATCTTTCTTTTTACTCTAGAGTAACTGCATGCAGCCCTGATTTGCATTGTGACCATCACACACTGGGAGGGGAGGATTAAACTCCCCCCCCCCAAATCCCCATTGTCAGTGGGGGCAGGGAGGTTTAATCCTCCCCTCCTCGTGATCCTGATCCAAATTGGGGCCATGCACACTTACTCTAGAATTTTTTTAAAAAAATTACCAGCTATACAATTAACATACCATATAGTTTGAAACTAGGAGGCTTGGTTGTATATATGCTTGTTAACAGGTTCATACAAGGAATAATCAAATTGTAATATTTGATCGCTGAACAAGACAAGACGTTATGGTCGAAAAGTGTTTAGTTAGCTTTAAAGGATCACACCAGCAGCCAAAAAAACTGATGCAAAATCATTGTTATACGTTCCAACCTCCTAGCTTCCACCGATATGCAGGTGGCTACATTCTGCACCAACTGAAGTTTCTGAACTGCTGAGCAAAGGGCTGGATGCACCCTATTTCATCTGATCCTGGAAGCTAAGCAAGGTCATGGTCACCCCTGGCTAGTACTTGGATGGGAGACTGCCTGAGAATCAGGCTTCCTGCACTGAGCAGGGGGTTGGGCTCAATGGTCTTGTAAGCCCCTTCCAACCCTATCATTCTATATCTATATATCTATAACTATCTTCAAAGGCAGCTTCATATAGAGCATATTAGCATAACCTAGTCTGAATGTAACTAGGGCTTATTTATTTAGTTTTATTTTTTTATTACAATTCTATACCGAAGCTCTCTGGGCAGTTCACAGAAAACTGCTGCCATCTTTGCTGGGAGATTTTCCAGCAGTGAGGAACTAGCAGTAGCCCCATCTCATCTGTCCCCTTTTGTAGAATGCAAATGTAAAGAAGCAACAGTCAAATATTAAACACAACCCCCAAAATAGAGCTTGAGTAACCAAGGCCAGGTTTGACCTCTGGATAAAGTCACAACTGGCACATCACTAATGCCACCTCCACCTCCACCTCCACCTCCAGAGGTAGCACCATATCCAGGAGCACCTCCAACTACACACTGCAAGCTTGACCCTTCAGGGGGAGTGCAACCCCATTCAAGACCAGTTCAGTCAGCTTCCTGTCACTCAGTACCTCCATCTTTATTTATTTATTTATTTATTTATTTATTATATTTCTATCCCACCTTTTTTCCTCCTTAAGAACCCAAGGCAGCATACAGAATCCTCCTCCTCTCCATTTTAATTTCACTACAAAAGCCCTGTGAGGTAGGCTGGACTGAGAGTCTGTGACTGGCCCAAAGTCACCCGGTGAGCTTCCATGGCTGAGTGGGGACTAGAACCCGGATCTCCCGACTCCCAGTCCAACCCTCTAGCCAGTACACCACACTGGCACTACACCACACTTGGATTATGTTTCAGTGTGTTTACCCTCATCGCTTCCAAAAATGCCTCCAGGCACATGTTCAAGAGTTCCACAATTCCCTGGGATACAAAGATGGAAAAGAGAGGTAGAGTTGTATGTCATTTGCATATTAGTGACATCACAGGACAAACTTCCAGATGTCCTCTCCCAACAGTTTCATGTAGATGTTAAACACTATGGGGGACAGGATGGGAGCCCCAAAAGCCATGGAGGAGAAATGGAACAGACATCCCCAAGCACCACCCTCTGGGATCAACTCTCCAGGAAGGGCCAGAGCCACCAAAACCCAATGACTCTTAAGCCAAACCTGGTTTCGGGCCCAAAAGTGTTCCATGATTGAAGACATTGAAAACCACTGAAAGGTTTTTGGAAGAAGCAACATGTTTGCATTCCCCTAATCCATTCTCCAGCATAGGTAATCCACCAGGGTGATTAAGGCTGTTTCCATCCCCAAACCAAGCCAGATTCCACATGAGAATGGGTCCAAAACCACCTGGTGTTGTAAGGCTATCACATTCTCCAGAAAGGAAGGTTAGAGACCAGACAATAATTATCCCAGATCATCCAAGTCTAAGCCTGGTTTCTTTAGCAAAGACCTCAATGTTGTTTTTTTAAGGGCAGGAGGCTCTATATGTTCCCTCAAAGAGGCATTCACTACCTCAGATGACCAAGTCTTCACTCTAATCCTGGCAATTCTTAACATTAATAATGGTCAGGGGCCCAGATAACAAGTGGTAAAACCTTAAATATCCAAATAGGTTGACTACATCCTCAGGTTGCACAAGCTGGAAAGGAACCAATCCTCAGGTTGCACAAGCTGGAAAGGAACCATCCGTCAACAGTGTTCCCTTTGTAGCAGACAGCACCCATGCACCTCTTGTCTAAAGAGCCCGGGATGGTAGGGTCTCCCTTGTTTGTTGTTGTTGTTGTTCAGTCGTTCAGTCGTGTCCGACTCTTTGTGACCCCATGGACCATAGCACGCCAGGCCTTCCTGTCCTGCGCTCTCTCCCGGAGCGTGCTCAAGTTCATATTCATTGCATCGGTGATGTTATCTAGCCATCTCATCCTCTGCCGCCCCCTTCTCCTTTTGCCTTCAGTCTTTCCCAGCATCCGGGTCTTTTCCAGAGAGTTTTCTCTTCGCATTAGGTGGCCAAAATATTTGAGCTTCAGCTTCAGTATCTGTCCTTCCAATGAGCACTCAGGGTTGATTTCCTTTAGGATGGACTGATTTGACCTCCTTGCAGTCCAGGTAGCCCGGTGGCGGGCAACAGCCTCATCCTAGAGGGCCCCAGCATGGTTGGCATGGCACCGCTCCTCCGCCTTTTGAGACGCTGCCCTAACTGGTAGGACTCGTGCTGCTTCGAACACGGCTCCACGCTAGGTTTTCGGAGCCCTTTCCGGGGTTGGCATAGCCATAGGCCATACTTGGCCCACAAGCAAAATCCGTCCTTGCCACGTAAACTTCCTTGAGTTGTTCTCCCTTTACCTAGCTGTTCACATTGTGCCAACCTCATAGCCAGTTGGTGGCCCTCCTTTGGTATGACAACGTGGCCACCGTGTACGTTATCAATTCTCAGTCCTCCAGGAATCCGGCGGACATGTTATGGTCATAGCATTCATGCTCAGGTGTCTGTGTCACAGCATCTGGTTCCGGGCCTACAAGTGCCGGGTTTGGCAAATCCAATTGCCGATACTTTGTCACGCAATCAGATCAACAGGTTCTGGGCTTTGCCCCATGGGCACACCCACTACCAGATCCCATCCTTGCAGTACTTTGGGAGACTGGCGTACAGAAGTTCACCTCCCTGCACGGGAGCCACCTACGACTGAGTAAGTAGGGAGTTCCCTGCCTCAGGAACGACCTCAGTTACAGGATTTAAGGCCCTTACCTTTGGATCATTTGCTGCAATTTGGTGTTTCTTTAAGGAACAGGGGGCTCTCTGCCAGGACCATAAGGGGCGGGCTGGCCATTGTTGCCTTCTGGGCCACAATGATGGCAGTTTCTGCCTCCCCGTCTGATTTCAGGGCTAGGCGTGCAGTGCGGGATTGTGGCACAGGTGTCGCCTCCTTAACAGGTTCTAGGTGTCCCCGCTCTCTGGATACCCTTCTCTGGCTTGGGACGTTTTGCCCTCCATTTGCACTCCCCAGCATGACTTTTCCCCTCCCTATGCAGCAGCCTTAACGGCCTTTTCAGGGCCTTTGGGATTTTAGGGTTGGTTCGGGCCTCCCAAGTCCGACTTATATGGGAGAGCCTTGAGATACTCCATCTCAAGTCTGTCCCAATGTAATTCACCTACCTATTCAGAGGTCAAACACCGAACAGCACGGGCATGGCGGTGGCCCATGGCTGAGCGCTAGTTGAACATGGTTACGCCCAGCCAGGGCCTTACGGGTTTTTGCTGAAGGCCGTGGGTTGGTGGAGGGGCCCCCAGCTTTGTCACTCCAACGGCTCACCACTGATGAAATTTCAGTAGGGGCAGTCACTCCTTCAGCTCTATCACACTGGGCCTACATGATTTTCAATTCGGGACCCACTCCTTTTGCATTTGAGCGGTCTTCACAGCAGTCACTTTAGGTTTTCTTTCACAGGTGCATTATGGCAGTGGGGAGATGGTGCTTCGATGCATTCCAGCCTGGCGTTCGTGAATTTGTCTGCTTCTACCTGTTACAATTCCCCTTCGCTTGCCCTAATGTTCTTATTCCTTAGACCATTGGACTTGGGGTGAGCTGGTATCGGTGCTCTTATGTGAGCACAGTACGATAATGGTGCTGCACGAAAGGCTTCTACATCGGCCTTCGGATCTCCGCTTCAGTTACCCTGACACGTTACAACCCAGTTGTTTGCAGACACGGAGTGTGGTGGAAGTTCCTCCTCCTCATCCTGTTCCACCATGGTCTGGTCATTCTTCCTCCTCAGGCCCAGGTGCTGCGCGTTGGAGGGACCAACTTGGGCTGTAAGCCAGGCAAGGACCTGCTTGTACAGGCCTTGGTTAATGTGCAGGTGGTCCGGCATACCTGGCTGGAAGTAGCCATATTGTGGTCCCCGCTGCTCCCACAGATCTATTGGAATGCTCGGAATGACTCTGCCATTGTCAGGGCACGTGGAAAGTTAACAGGGAAATGCCTTCGGGCCTATGTATTGAGGTGGTGGATGGGCCACCCACCAGGAAATTTTGTGGACAAGGAGGGTGCTTTACAGGCAGGACAGTGTCCACCTGTCTAATATAGGGAATATCATATTTCTGCCCGATCTGCAAAGGGGCCTGTGGGAAGTACTTCGGCGCAGGTAGGGGGAGTTTCACAAGCACTAGTCTTGTGACTCCTGTGGCAGCTAGGACGGGCAAAAGCAGAAAGAGATTAGGGATGGTGTGCATGCAGAGGCACCTTATGGTGACAGGTGATGCCTGAGGCCCCCTGAACGGGTTGTGCAGCTCGACAGGGGGATAAGGGTTGCCTCCTCAGTCACCCAAGTGTTGTGCGGCACCGGGAGGGGGTGACAGGGGAAGGTCTACCTCCCCCAGAAGGGGCAGTCCAGAGGAGTGGCGAGATTGACACCACCCCTCAGGCTGGGTGTGTTTTTGCCCAAGAAGTGCCAGCTAGTCACTGGCACAGTTAGCTGCCTGTCCTAGATCCCCCTTTGCAGATATTTTCAATAAAATGTGGCCCAATTTTCAACCCAAGACTTGTTGTCTGACTCTTCTTTAATCCATCTCCGCTAGCAAAGAACAGCACCTTTGCACATTGGTGTTAAAGGCTGGTGGTCTATTTGTGATCATTTATCTTCACTGAAGGTGCCAGGGGGACTTAACAAGTTAGGGTTGCTTGGCAAAAGGTGTGTGGGTACTGTGTGTAACTTAATAAATGTATTCAGTGAAGATCAATATATCAGATTAGTACATAAAGACATGACAAAATTGGAGCTGCATGCGAGGTGTTGGATAGTGAAAAATGGGTGGTATAATGCTAGTAAATTTGAAGAATGAACAAGTCTGCGCTAATAGAAAATGGCTGGATTTTCCCTTTATTGGCCTAAACATTCAGAGAATATACATAGTTACCTGGGAGTAGGTCCCATTGAACTCAATGGGGTTTACAACTGAGTAGACATGTACAGGATTTCACCACACATCAGTCAGCACAATATAGATATATTAATTAGCCTTTTGTAATGCACAAATAATTCTGTTGTCTATTTATTTAAGTCCCAAAGTGCGGCCTAGATAAAAAAATTAATATTTCACAACCAGCCAAGATTCATTTACACACTGGCTGGTAATTTTCTCTTGTATAGCTTGAAATTGCACTCTAGATAATTTTGCATAGTAGTATATCTGCATGTCAGGATCACTGGTTTGCTATGTTGAATGGCTCTTCAGAGCTGACAACTGGATAATAGCTTTACTTTCAGCCAGCAGAGGAACTCAAGAGCAAGAATGTAGAGATAATGTGAATATAATTCATTATTCAAATATGCAAGTGATGAACTGAAAACAAAGAGGGAAGAGTAATAATGGTGTCATTATTTTTATTACTCTTGTTTTGCAAACGTAGCGTGAAACATTAAAGGAGATCTGGGAGAGATTTTCAACTGCAGTGACAAATTTACTTTCTTGGCAATATTGATAAAAGGAAAGTAGAGCAGACAGCTTTCTGTGGAAGGTATGCATTGCAGTGCTGGGAGATGTACTATTAAATGCTTTTTCTTTTTGCTTGTGAGCCTTTCTTGCTTCTTTAAAATTCACGTAATTACTTACCCGTTTTAAGGCCAGATCAGTGATGGAAAGAAAAGTGCACTGTTGTTCTTGTGCTTCATTTTACTTAAGTCACCCTTCAAAGCTTTTGACTCTGTGTAGCGTGACTAACAAAGGCCAAAAGAAAGCTTTTAGCGAAAGGGGTGGGGTGCTTTTTTTATATATATAATAAAAATTTGCATGTGGGAGAAAAATAATGCACTAATACCATTTGAAAATCCAAAAGGGACTACTGGTGTATGTCAGGCCTGCATAACTTCTGTGTTACAAAGCTTAACACACACCCTACTAGCCAGGTATTGTGGCCTGCCAGATGCATGATAGCTCCCTTTTTGGGGTGGTGGTGTTGAGGTGGAAACCGGTTGATCAGAAAACCAGCAGTTCCAATCCAGCTATAGTGCAGGTAACTAGACATTTGTAACTGTTGTTGGTTCCAGATGGTTGCATTTGTCTCCAGACTACCTCTGTGCATGGAAGGCTGCTGAAATACACGGATCTTTCTTCCTGGATTGGAGTGAAGAAATTTAACTAAGCTCCTGGGAAGTTACCCTGACTCTCTGCCTTCTTAGAGTTCACTACCTTCAGTCCATTCCTCAGTGCAAACCCAGGGAAACTAAAAAAAAAACTTAATACCAACCTAATTTAATTGGAAGTATATGAGTGGCCTTTATTTCTAAACAAGCGTGTCTAGAATCACAGCCTTAGCAGTGTTCATATTTGTATTTATTGGATGAAGTGTAAGGTGATATCAATAAACCATTTCATATTGCAATCTTCAGGGCTGGGCAATAGGTTTCGAACATAGGAGGTTGCCTTATACTGAGTCAGGCTATAGGTTCCCCTATCTCTGTATTGCCTGCACTGACTGGCTGCAGCTCTCCAGGATCTCAGATAGGGGACTTTCTCAGCTTTACCTGTGCTTGTAAACCATACTGTTACTACTACTAGGGCCCCATCTACACGGAGACGCTTTCCAATGTGATTGCATTTAAAAACGGATTTTCAAGACATCGAATTAGGTCTGGATAAGCGAAGATTTAAACCAACGGGCAAAGGAATTCTCCTGACCCTTCTCTCCACTCCGTATTCTGTAAAGTGCAATTGAATACAATGAGTTGCTTCCAAGTAGACATGTTTAGCCCACTCCGTGTCCACCCTTTCATGATGGCAACTCTCTGTTCCGCCAATCAGCACTACTCCCCCCAGCCTGCACCGAAGCCAGGTGAGGACACACAGACTACCAAACCACACTGAAGCTGCCACAATGGGAAAATCCATCACAAAATGAGTTTTTTAAAAGTGGGGTTTATGGCATTAAAACACTTGCTTGTGCAATGGTTGTCAGGGAGCCATAGTAGAGCCAGAGTACATCTCCCATGTAGATGGGGCCTAGACTTGCAATTTACATAAAAGTAGGTGCTTTATGCCCACATATGGTTAAAATATGCCAGTTACCTTACGGCTGTAATTTCGCTGCGATAGGCTAATGGCAGCTGCCATTAGCTTATTGCACCTTTTATAATGCTGGAGAGGTGCCCCACAGTAGGGATGTACTAAAGTGACTTACCTTTTCATGGATTCTGTTCATGGTGGGGGGGGAGGCATTCTGTCCTTCCCCCCGGAATCCTCGACGGGGGGGGGAGGCGATCCGATCCTCCCCCCCGGAATCCTTGATGGCTGGCTCTGCTCCGTAGCGGCTCCTTGGAGCAGCCGGATTTCCAGCTGCGGTGGCTGCTGGGTAAACCAAAAAACAAAAAACAGCGTATGCAAATGGCGGCGGCTACGGCTGCCGCCATTTGCATTCCTTATTTTTCACCGTCTTAGTCTACATAAATATTTTTGTAGACTATTACGGCGAAAATAAAGGGTAACGCAAATGGCGTAGTGGGCGCTATTTGCGTCCCTTTTTGATTCGCCGTAATAGTCTACGTAAATATTTACGTAGACTAAGACGGCGAAAAATAAGGAACACAAATGGCGGCGGCCATAGCCGCCATTTGCGTACACCATTTTTTGTGGGTTTTTTAACCAGGATGTGATAGGCTACATAAGTCTTTACGTAGCCTATCACGTCTCTGTAAAAAAAAAACAAACAAACAAACCAAACGACCAGACGGCAAATGGCGGTGGCGGCAGCCGGTCGGAAGGTCAGCCGCCAAAGCCGCCACCGCTGCCGGAGCCACCGCCGCCCGGAAGATCTGCCCCAGGTAAGTCTCGTCCTGGGGGGGGATCCGCGGGGGGGTGGGGGTGGCAGGCGGTTCCGCCACAGATTTCGGGGGGCCGAATGCACTGGCATTCGGCCTCACCGAGATCCGTGGCGGAATTCTCTGACATCCCTACCCCACAGGAAATCCGAATGACCTAGAGGTGAGTGGAGCTGGTCCAGTGCAGAATCCACAGGTGGGATGCTTGGGAATACAGCCTCATTGGAGTCCACAGTGGATTTCTCCAGCAGCATCCCTAGTTGGGGGGAACCTGAGTCCTAGAGCCCAGACTGTACTGTACATATATTTTCCTTTACCTAGCTATTTCTATTTTTGAATGTTAGACATCTTTGTCATGGCCTTTAGCTTGTGCCGTAAAATGTCAAACTAGAAACTAGACAATAATCATTAAAAGTGCTACTCTTATTAGTTAATGATGTAAAGCAGTTCTTCTTTGTATGTAAGCCAAATCTCCCTAAATAGCCAAGCCTTTGACTAGCTCAGTTTGACTACATCAGCAACCAGAATGCGGATCCAGCCTCAACTATTGTTATCAGATTCCTCTTTGCTACTTTCAGTGAATCTTGCCTACTTGACTGTATCATTAGGTCCTAGCTATTCTGTCCTGTTCCCTAAACTGCATCTGCATCCACATTCATTGGGAAATTGAAGGTAAGTTTTTTTTATTTTAAAAAAGCAGAACAAGACTTACAACCTGCATACCACCAGATTGGCATAAGGTCCAGTTTATGCAATCCGGATAACTGAATTTTAGTTATTTATGGGTTAAATCATGTTTGATTTTAGGCAATCTTTAATGGTTGTCATTTTCAGAAGTTATTCTAAGTAGATGTTTTATTTCTAAGAGGCAAAGATAAATTAAAAAATGAAGATGAAAAAAACACTCACAAGACTGAAAAATGAAGAGCCAAGGAAGGCTTCAGACTCTTCATTTATTTTAGTGGAGCAATACTGTTTTCTGCTTATTTTCAAACGAGATGCTTTTCTAAAGTTCAATACACATAATCGTAGGAAGCAGAGAGAGAAATGATATGTGAGATATTTTCACAAGTAAGAGATGACCTCATAACTCACAAAGGTATACAACTGAGCCTGCAGGTTATGTTTTTCATTAGCTACCTGGCTGTTAGAAATTAATTTATGATTTAGCATGTAATTTCTCCAAACCAACAAACAGAAAACTCTCTTTTTTTGGTACAAATCCAATAAAAAGCATAAGAACATAGGAGCTGCCTTACTGGATCAGACAAAACAGTCCATCTAATCCAGAGATTGGTCTCCGACCACAGCAAGCCAGGTGCCACAGAGAAGCACTCAACAGAGCATGGTGGTGACACCAACCCCTAATACTTTTCCCGGCCATCAGAAGTACACCACCTCTGAATTTGTACAGTCCAATTTTAACTATTATGACTATTAGCCAATGATAGACCTATTTTCCATTTCTCTGTCAAATCATTTTTTAAAGACATATAAACTAGTGGACATCACAACTTCTTCTGGCGATTAGTTCCATTGGTTGATTGTGGTCAAATGTGAAGGAGAGTCAAAAGGTTCTCTCTCTTTGCTCTTATTTACTGTTCAGCTCTTTTTGGGAAAACAAAACCTGTCAGATAAAGAAGAGCAGTTAATCACTCCAATCTTTAATTGATTGAAAGCCCTACTAGTATTTTGCAAAAAGTTGGATAACTAGATACCTGGCTCACTGCTGTAGACTACTTAATGACCTAATACATATTTATTTATAATGTGAGAGTGTGATTGCAGGGTATTAGAACCAATATCCTATAATGAATAGGTTTGCTTCTTTTTTTTTCTTCTTTTTCTTTTTTAAAAAAGTAGAAATTCATTTTCATCAGTAGAAAACAATCATACTGTCAATACATTTTTGCTATTAATACTTATTCTTCGGTGCATAAACAATCCCATTTGAAATTCTAGCTGCTTTTCTAGCTAATCTTTCAGTGGAAAGAAACTGATCTGCAGAAGAATGAAGGGTCGGTAAGTGGAATGCATTTTGTCTGTTTGAAATAACTGCAAAACTCACAGCATTAGGATTAAAAAAAAAAAAACCCTTAATGAGTATCGCACTAGTCAGCACCAAAAATAGTGCAATACAGAATTGCATTTGCTCTGTCACAGGGATGACTGACATTTAATTATTGTCTATTTTTTGTGCTGATAATTTCATCCTTATCATTCATTGTTAAATCCTTTTCGAACCCCAAGAAAAATGAGATCAAGTGACAAAAATGAGATAATGAAATCATGTGCAATAGAATAAAATTATATCTTGTAAGTAAGAGGCAATTCGGGAAAGCAGGTTATTTTATGGGGCTCTATAAGCTTTGTAAGGGAATGTGAATTAAATATGGTGAGTTCACAGAAAATCTCTGGAAAGGGTTTGTCAGTATTTGCAAGCCCAGCTGACTCTTTGGTTACAATTACCCAGGATATACCTTATGAGATAATATAAACTCAGTAGATAACTCGGAGGCTATGAATTTAAGTCCTTAAAAAAAAAAAACACCTCTATCAAGCTCACTATTCCTTTCAACTCTGTGTTCCTTTTATACTTCCATGAATCTTTTTCAATGCCAGTGGTCATAGTGGCTGTAAATCCAAAACCTATTTTTATCATTCTTAGCTTTCAGCATGCTTCCCACTTATCTTTCCCTCCCCCTAAATCCATTATATTGTCCAACACCTCTATGACCCAACCCTTGAGCGACTTTCCTTAGATCCAGAATAATAAACCACATTCTAAAGAAGCAGAATTCTGGACCTAATACCGGATTCTGCACTTGTTCTGTGCTTCTGCAGAATCATAGTTCAACTGTCTCCTTATTAAGTAAAAGGCCCAAGACAGTTTGTCTGAACCTTTCTGGCTAGATTTTTTTTTCTTTTTTTATAATGCAGACATTCAGTTACAGCCTGAATTGCATGGTACAGATCTACATCCTTATAAGTAAGAAGCCAGGATGATAAGACCCAGGGTTCCATATGTGTTCTAGCTCATTGGGGTGGGGAATGTGTGGCCCTCCAGATGTTGCTGGGCTGCAACTCCCATCAGCTCGAGCTAGCATATCCAATAGTGAGGGATGATGGAAGTTGCAGTCCAAAAACTTCTGGAGGGCCACACATTTCCTATCACTGTGGAACATTAATGGGAGGGGGGCTTTTGAACTTGTAAACCATTCATTTCAATGCAGGGAGTGTTTGGTGGAGAGGGACTAACATTAAGGGACTGAGAATTTCTGTCTGCCTCACCCCACCTTGGAGCCCAATAAAGCTTGCTGCTGGAAGATCAGTGCTAGAAGGAATAATGTTTGATGGAGAGGGACTGAGTAATGTCAGTACAACTTTGTGGGTATGTGGGGCTTGAAGGAGGACTGCCAATCTTTACCTCTCCAGGTGGGAAATGCGGAAGGAACTGCGAGAGGAGACTCAGGTAAGAGCTGGGAGGCAGGCAGGCCTCCACAAGTGAGAGGTGTGGTTGCCAGCCAGTGTTTGCAGGCCAACTGTGGAGAGGCCATGCAGAATGGAGATGTGTTTATCTTCACAGGGAGTCTTGCTTATATTTCTGTGCTATGCTTTATTCTCCCCCCTGTTTAGTGCTCAGCTGTTGGATTCGACCAGTTTATTCACACTGTTTTTATTAGATATTATATGTATTGCTGTTTCTCTTACATATTTATTTTCCAACATTATGGCTGTTTGTAATGGCTTCTTTTGTGTTTTTTGTAGATTGTTATATTTGTTTTATATGTTATAAATTATAATTTTATATGTTGTAAATTATATTTACTTCTGTTCATTTGTTATGTTGTGAACAACCGATTGGTTCAAAATTGGGAAAGGAGTATGTAAGGCTGCATATTGTCACCCTGCTTATTTAACTTATATGCAGAGTACATCATGAGAAACGCCAGGCTGGATGAATCACAGGTCGGAATTAAGATTGCCGGGAGAATTATCAACAACCTCAGATGCGCAGATGATACCACCCTAATGGGAGAAAGCAAAGAGGATCTAAAGAGCCTCTTGTTGAGGGTGAAAATGGAGAGTGCAAAAGCTGGTTTGAAACTCAGCATTAACAAAACGAAGGTCATGGCATCTGGCCCTATCACTTCCTGGCATATAGAAGGGGAAGAAATGGAAGCAGTGACAGATTTTATTTTCTTGGGCTCCAAGATCACCGCAGATGGTGACTGTAGCCATGAAATTAAAAGACACTTGCTCCTTGGGAGGAAAGCTATGGCAAGCCTAGACAGCACAGTAAGAACCAGAGACATCACCTTGCTGACAAAGGTTTGTATAATCAAAGCTATGGTTTTCCCAGTGGTAATGTATGGGTGTGAGAGCTGGACTATAAGGAAGGCTGAGCGCTGAAGGTTCGATGCTTTCGAACTGTGGTGCTGGAGAAGACTCTTACGAGTCCCCTGGACTGCAAGGAGGTCACATCAGTCAGTCCTAAAGGAAATCAACCCTGAGTGCTCATTGGAAGGACAGATACTGAAGCTGAAGCTCAAATATTTTGGCCACCTAATGCGAAGAGAAAACTCTCTGGAAAAGACCCTGATGCTGGGAAAGACTGAAGGCAAAAGGAGAAGGGGACGGCAGAGGATGAGATGGCTAGATAGCATCACTGATGCAATGAATATGGACTTGAGCACGCTCCGGGAGACAGCGCAGGACAGGAAGGCCTGGCGTACTATGGTCCATGGGGTCACGAAGAGTCAGACACGACTGAACGACTGAACAATGAGCTGCTTTGGGCACAATTTTGTGGGAAAGAGGAATAAAATAAATAGTGGTGATGAGATAAGCTCCTCAGCTGCAAAGGGATGCTCCCACAGTTCTGCTTCATCAAGTGAAATTAAAAGAGATCCCTTTCTAGGGTGGGGAGATCTGTATATGTATTTGAGGCTAGGTGGCCAACCTTGGCACAGGGGGAGAAATACATTCAATTTGCATTTTAATGTGAACTTAATCTAATTTCGCACTTCCGAACCAGCGCATGAACCACAAAAATTATCTTCTGAAATTCACACTTGTCCGAATTTTGCAATGGAGTTCTCCAATCCAAAAATTAATACAAACATGTGTATATAAGGGGAAAGTGCACACAAAAATGCATATGTGAAAATAACATTGAGACATGTATATTAGGGAAATTGCTTTCAAAAATGTGTTGTTGTTGTTGTTCAGTCGTTCAGTCGTGTCCGACTCTTCGTGACCCCATGGACCATAGCACGCCAGGCCTTCCTGTCCTGCGCACTCTCCCGGAGCGTGCTCAAGTTCATATTCATTGCATCGGTGATGCTATCTAGCCATCTCATCCTCTGCCGTCCCCTTCTCCTTTTGCCTTCAGTCTTTCCCAGCATCAGGGTCTTTTCCAGATAGTTTTCTCTTCGCATTAGGTGGCCAAAATATTGGAGCTTCAGCTTCAGTATCTGTCCTTCCAATGAGCACTCAGGGTTGATTTCCTTTAGGATGGACTGAATGGACCTCCTTGCAGTCCAGGGGACTCGTAAGAGTCTTCTCCAGCACCACAGATCTAAAGCATCAATTCTTTGGCGCTCAGCCTTCCTTATAGTCCAGCTCTCACAGCCATACATTACTACTGGGAAAACCAAAGCTTTGATTAGATGGACCTTTGTTGGCAAGGTGATGTCTCTGCTTCTTACTATGCTGTCTAGGTTTGCCATAGCTTTCCTCCCAAGCAGCAAGCGTCTTTTAATTTCATGGCTACAGTCACCGTCTGCGGTGATCTTGGAGCCCAAGAAAGTAAAATCTGTCACTGCTTCCATTTCTTCCCCTTCTATATGCCAGGAAGTGATAGGGCCAGATGCCATGATCTTTGTTTTTTTAATGTTGAGTTTCAAACCAGCTTTTGCACTCTCCTCTTTCACCCTCAACAAGAGGCTCTTGAGATCCTCTTCGCTTTCTGCCATTAGGGTGGTATCGTCTGCGTATCGGAGGTTGTTGATAATTCTCCCAGCAATCTTAATTCCGACCTCTGATTCATCCAACCCGGCATTTCTCATGATGTACTCTGCATATAAGTTAAATAAGCAGGGTGACAATATGCAGCCTTGTCGTACTCCTTTCCCAATTTTGAACCACTCGGTTATTCCATGTCTGGTTCTTACTGTTGCTTCTTGACCCTCATACAGGTTTCTCAGGAGACAGGTAAGGTGGTCTGGTACTCCCATCACTTTAAGAATTTGCCACAGTTTGTTGTGATCCACACAATCAAAGGCTTTAGCGTAGTCAATGAAGCAGAAATAGTCGTTTTTCTGGAATTCTCTTGCTTTCTCCATGATGCAGCGAATGTTGGCGATTTGATCTCTAGTTCCTCAGCCTCTTCGAAACCCAGCTTGTACTTCTGGTAGTTCTCGGTTCGCATACTGCTGAAGCCTAGCTTGTAGGATTTTGAGCATCACCTTGCTGGCATGTGAAATGAGCGCAATTGTGCGGTAGTTTGAACACTCTTTGGTGTTGCCCTTCTTTGGAATTGGAATGTAAACTGACCTTTTCCAGTCTTGCGGCCATTGCTGAGTGTTCCAAATTTGTTGGCATGTGCACTTAAAAAAATAAATCTCAAAGTCTGGGATGAACTAAACTTAAAATGGGAAAAACTGAGAAGCAGAGAGAAACCAAAGTGGACAGATTGTCCATCCTTAGTCCCATCCCGCCAGGCCACCCCTTGCAGTGAAAGAAGCCAATGAACATATATTGTCCCATGTTTCAGTTTTAAACAACATGATAATTCTTGTCACAAAAGTTTGAAAAATAATGGTTTGGATTAAAAGAACCATGAGTGGAAGGTAACTAGCAGTCACGGCTTAGCTGTTAAGGCTTAGCAGGATATCCTCCAGGTTGCCCACGTGGGGGAAAGGACCGAGACAATGGATCAGGCAGTGGCATCTTGTGTGAGTGGAGCATGCAAGCTGCTTGTGCTCAATTGTCTCACTCTGCAGCCCCTGCACCACACCCGAAGCCTTTCCAGAGGGTCCCCCAACCCCCAGGAGCAGCTCTTTGGTGGGTTCGGGGAATTGCAATGGAGAGGAGGGGCTGGGAAAGCCCATTGTGCAAGAGGCCCTCCACTCAGGTAACTTTGGATGCAACCCAGTATCATTAGTGTAGATGTTAATTGCTAAAACATTACTTTAAAAAACCCAGTTAAGGTACAGAAAAACACACACACACATAGCTCAGGATCTTCCTTGTTGTGGGATTGTGTTTAGTGCAGTTGCCTGTTGTGTTTTGTATTTGCACCATGGGCCCTATCAGACAGTGCTTATTTCCTGTTCCAATCCAGCAAATGGAAATATGCAGGAACACATCTGTCCCCCTCAACATCCATGTGGGAATATTATATTCAGATACAGTCTATGCATGTTGAATCTGATGCACATACACCAAAAGTTGTGTGGCTGATTGCCATTTTTCCCCCCGGGAAACTGATGACAGAATGTTGGTCTACACTCACAGACTTTCTTTGAATGGGATGTTCCTTCATGGACTCGGAAGCAGGGCAGATGCGTCACATGGGTGTGACATTCAGATTTTCTCCTGCTCCTCTCCATACAATGGGCTGGACTGGGGAGGCAGAACTATTGTCCAATCAGACCTCATGTCAGCCAACACCTGAGAATAGTTGTGGGAAGCCCTTTTCTGTCACCTGCCTAGTATGTCTCCTTTCATCGCAAAGGGCTGGGAAACAAAAGGGGAATCACACTCTGGCTTTTGCCATTGGCTAGAGGACCTAGGGCCACTGGGAGACGGTGCCCCCTGTGTTCCAGAAATAGCTTCAAGGCAAAGAGGATGTCAACCTGGCCCCATCCATTGGCCAGAGAAAGAGCAGCTGGAGGGAATTTGCTTCTCCCTGCCACCCCACCCCACCCCACCCCACCCCTGCAGAAAGAACACTGGGCTTCAGTTGCCTGTTGCCCTGGGACTGGAGTGCTGAAGGAAGCAAACACTGTCCTCATCCATCTACCAAGGGACTAAGGGCCACTAGGAGGTTCCACTCACAGCCACCCATCATGAGAAAAGAGAGATCAGCCTGGCCCCATCCATCGGCCAGAGAAGAAGCAGCTGCAGGAACGTACTTCCCCCTTCCCTGCCAGAAACAACGCTCAGCAGCTCCAGGTGCCTGTCGCCTGGAGACTACAGAATGAGAGGAGGGAAGGACATGCTGGCCCTGTCCATCAGCCAAAGGAACAAGAGCCAACAACTTCTCTTCAAGCAAGGGAAGGTCAGCCTGAAATAGAAATGCCCACTTACAGCTCACCATGCTATTCTGGGTCTGGGGAACTGATCTGCTTCCTGTACCTTCCATCCATTCCCCTTCCCGTGTGTGTGTGTTTGTAAGTTTGATGGTAGCCTCCCCCCCCCCCCGACCTGCTTTGGGAGACAATAATTGACGCAAAAGCAGGATAAAAATACAGTTAGTAAGGAAATTCAGTGGTGATATCAGCCTGCTACACAGGGTCTGGCTGATATAAGGAATCTGTAACTTGCCTTATGGAATGGGCTGCTTAGAAGGATACATGAAACCAAGTCAGAAGCTTATTGTTCATCTGTACATTCTATATTAGTTGTAGACTGATTACTAATAATAGATAATATAATAATACAAAATATACTTCCAGATGAAGAAACGGAAATGCTTTGGGGTCATTCATTTGTCAGAGAGGAACAGAGTTCTTTGTGTTTACTTAACATTATGTTCAATGAATGACTTCTTCCTCCAAAAATGAAAAGAAATTTCAGTCATGAGCTTTTATGTTGTCAGAATGCATGTGGCTCTGTCTAAATAGGGCTTTTTGGTAACTCACTGTCGGTCCACAGGCGTAACATGCCACCCTCAGGCAGAGTTGAGACATATGACTTGCTAACCTATTGACATCTACAAGCCTGTCAGTGTTAATATGGCCATATCAGATAGTGTTTTTGACAGAGACCTCCCCACACACAGAGATACAACAGGACTGCAATCCATTTATTTACAGATTTCATTCCTTAAAGCTCTCTTAAAATCATACTTATTTTTAATTTGAAAGGTATGGGATTAAAACAAATTTAAAAGGCAAAACACATGTAAATAAAACTCATCATTATAATATCAACACATGCATTGACAATATTACTGGGATGGGATAAATTTCTAGACCTAGTTTAGTTAAACATGGGCAGGAGGCAGCGCCAAAAATGTCAAAAAGTCAAAACCAGGTTTGAGGGTCCCTCCAGCAAGATGCCTTCTCCACTCCCATCTTTTCCCCCATGGGGAAAAAAAAAAAAAAAAAAGTTGACTGACAGGGCTGCTCTGCTTGCTTCCTCCGTGCTGCCACTGCCTTTCTCAAAAAAAGTCAAAAAGTCAGGAAAAGAGGCATAAGTACTTAAAAGTAAAAATTATTGAATTTGCTCCTGAGAAAGGCTATATGATGAAGTGCACTGAGCACAATCAAAAAGCATAAGAACATAGGAAGAGCCAAGCTGGATCAGACCAAAGCTCCATCTAACAAAACTTAATAAAAGCCACTACAAACACTGAGAAGCTAAATCATGAATATAAACTTTGGAATAAAGATTATGCATGCCTAAACATTACATAAACAACTCATCAATATCTATATCTATATACACACGCATATACATACATACACACACACACACACACATACGTATATGTATGTGGCTTTTTTTGTATGCACAGTTCTCAAGAATGCTTTAAAAATAATTAAATCAAATTCTTTGTTATGAAAGATTGGATTCAAAGACTTTAATGAAATGGATTAACAGCTGAAGGCCAACTAAAGAAAAGTTAGGGGGGAAAAACATGTCAAAACATCTAGATACAAAATTTGAACAAAGTATAAGATATTAGAGGCCGCAGACTGGGCTTCACTAAAACATGGGAAAATATATAGGACTGCTGTATAGCCTCAGTAGGTGCAAAATAAAATTTTAATAAGCCATGCTAAATCAATCATATTCCAAACTTCATGGTTCTGCTGTAGAAACTGCTCAGCATATAGACACTGATCCTGCATAGTATAGGAACATAGAAACAGTTGCACCATTATTACTAGACTGTGGGGTAAAGATCTGGGCCCTGCACAGCACCCCCAAAATGCCGGGAAGGCAGTGGCACCCTGAAGGTGGCATTTGTGTACCAGCATGCACTACAAAGCAAAGTGCTGTTCTGGCCAGTTTAAGGCTACAGCCATGCACAACTTTAATTGGAAGTATTTCTTTTAGTCTGGGAGAGTGGCAGCAAGCGGAGCCTATCAAATGTTACTTTTTATGGTGAATGGCCAAAAGGAACAGTGAGGGGGCAGACCAGCAGCATGGCAGGGAAACGGGTAGGGTGGGGGGAGAGAGAGAGAGATTAAGGGCAGAAGAGAGAAAGGCAGTGGCAGCACGGAGGAAGCAAGCAGAGCAGCCCTGTCAGCCAACTTTTTTTTTTTTTCATGGGGGAAAAGATGGGAGTGGAGAAGAAGGCATTTTGCTGGAGGGACCCTCAAACCTGGCAGTGCCTCTGCATCGGAAGCTGCCTTATATCAAGTCAGACCTCTGTCCGTCTAGCTCAGTATTCATGAATACTGTCTCTAAGTCACTGTCTACAAGTTAGTCCAAGGAACCATAGAACCAAGTACGAGAAAGGATCTGATGTCAATGATGAGAACTGGTAACAATTGACAATCTGAGTCTTTGACAAATGCCACCCCAATCTCTTCTGGAAAAGCTCCAACAAAAGCCCTCTGCACATTTAATGAATTTGCATACAGCAGGGGTGGATCTTGCCCTCTTCACCTCCACCTCTTGGCAGTGCATAGACCATCATTAAATATCTGAGGAGGGCTCAAGAGTCTACAGCAGCCCAACCCAAATCTTTCTCATTACTGACCTGAGTTTAATTTAGATTATCTTTAATGTTTAATTTCCTTCCCATTTGTGTAGATTAAAACCATTGCTTGTTGTCTGTCAACTTTCAGAAAACAGGATATAATTATACTCAAAAATAAGAGGAATTTGTTTCCAAACAGAGAGGTCCCACAATTTAAGGTGGCACATTTCTATGGGTTTTGTATGTAATATCCTAGGCAGTGTCGGTACTCTATAATCATAAAACCTTTACTGCAGTTGACACCCACTGATAGTTCTATCGGGCACTGATAGAACCCGATCAGCCATATGGGAAGGGGGAAATCTTTGTGTCAGTATACATTTCTGACCCCTGGACCATGACCTGGAGAACAGAAAATGGCCGCCTCAGTTACCCAATGCAAAAAAAGAACCACTCTAAACCAAAGAAATATATGTAAGTGAAGTTACCTGAAGTCTATGCAGCTCCAAATATTACAGTGATATATATCTACCTATATTTTTTCTTTCTTCTCTCTCACATAAATTGTATCCCAGTTCCTCTTAGCAAAGAAGGCAGAAGTTCAAAGGCCATAATATTTGTTATAAATGGAGCATACTTCTAGATAGCCATGGAACAAGAAGATCATCCATACAAGAAGTGACAGGTATTTAATTTTATAGTCAGGGACTGTTGTTGCCAATTCCACTGAATATGCATAATGAAAAACAGGTGATGGAACTGTGTACGAAACACATTGTGCAGGAATCACACAGTATGCGCACGCGTGCGCGCGCGCACACACACACATCTTTTCTTATCTTTTGGGGACAGAGAGTGGAGAAAGAGAAACTTTTGATCTGCAGCCTGTACAGGAGCGAGCAACTCAAGTTAAAAGAGCAGTGTCAGATTTATTATAGTACTGAAAAGCACTGATATTATGTCTGCCATTACTCAGTGACCTCTTTAGATTTTTGCCATTTTGGTGTGAGATTTATTATCTCCAGTGTTTTAAATGCAAAAGGATATGTCCGGTTAATATTCCTGTTCTTCTCTGGAGCGATGACTTCCTGTTTTGCCAGGACTATGGGTAAAGAAGACACAAACCACAAGTGCCAACACTATGTAATTTTTTTTTAGGGTCCTGAGCTGCTAATTTCTCAGCCATTCTATGTGTTCTGTCAAAATGCAGCCTGAAAGTCTAGACCGAGAGATATCTATGAGAGAAAATGCACATCAGTATTTCAAGCCCTTGAAATTTATTCTTGCCATCTGACAGTTGCTTGGAGATACAATCTCAATTTTTTGCAGTAGTCCCTTCAAGGGGATATTTATGGCAGATACAACTGTAATTATTTACCTGTAACAAAGTCCAGGTCTGCCTGCTCCAGGTGATTCAGACAACAGAAGGACACAAAGAAAATATTAATCTTTTCCCTGTCCAGTTCTTGACCTTTACGCCCTGTCTCATCCATGCTCTTCATGGACTTGCTACTATGTTCATCATTTTGTTTACATATTTGCTTTCCTCTTTTTCATGTTTTTCTTGAGACATTCATGTATTAATCACAACTAGCCAGAATACCTTGACTATTACTTATGTTTTCTCATCTGTTGAATTTGGATAGGACTCAAGGGGTTGGATCCAGGCAGTGGATGCCTGGGTGTGGTGGTGGGGACCAGCAAGGTGTCTGAGTGCAGAACTGTGTGTGTCATGTGGCCTGCACTGCACCCCCTAAGCTAGCTTGCTGCCCTCACATGAGTGGAGAATGCTGTCCTATCACCAAAGTGCCAGCTCAGTCAGCTTCACTCTGTGGAATGGGAGCATGGGTGCCATCTTGTCCTTCAACTCAGGCAGCAAAATGTCTTGGGCCAGCCCTGCACAAACACAAACACTCAAGAATGTAGTTGTTGATATAGTGGATTCATACTCAGATGTATTATCCAAACTATATTAACCTAGCAAGATGATTTCCTTTTGCATCTTCCACGTGCATGGTGGGAGGTGTGAATGCTCATGCACCTCCATCACACCTATAACATAATGTGTGATGAGAGCAACATGTGGACATAATGCTTTTCCCTCAGAAAAAGGCGGAGAAGATCATGGATATGTGATTCCTGCAATTGCATCACACTCACACTCACACATTACATTCATATGTAATGTGAATGTTCATCTTCTCCCACCCTGTTTACAGTCTTGTTCTGGTAAGTCTGTTTACTGGCCCAGAGGATCCATTTTAGAAAGATTTTTTTCAGCTGTGCTTTGGTATATTGGTCTTTAGTTAGTGGGTTGGGGCCCCAAACTGGGTCATAGGCCAACTTAAGATGGATTTAGGGATGTCAGAGAATTCCGCGACGGATCTCGGTGAGGCCGAATGCACTGGCACCCCCGAAATCCATTGCGGAATGAAGCCCCTGCACCCCCAACCCACGAAAGGTGCGTGGGACAAAGTCCCTGCTGCCCCCAACCCACAAAAGGTGCGCGAAACTGAGCACTTATCTGTTCCCATCCACGCTGCTTTGAGAATGGCGGCCATCCTGCGGCCGCCATTCACTTCCTCCTCTTCATAGCTGTGATAGGCTATGTAAATACTTACATAGCCTATCACGACTAATGCAGGGATGCCATTTGTGTCCCTGCGGAGGCCGTGATAGGCTACGTAAGTATTTATGTAGCCTATCACGGCGGGGGGGGGGGAAACCCAGCGTACGCAAATGGCGGCAGCTACCATCATTTGCGTACGCTGAGGTTTTTCCCCCTGCCGTGATAGGCTATGTAAATATTTACGTAGCCTATCACGGCTCAATACAGGGACGCAAATGTAGGGGTGCACGAAAGCCACTTACCTGGTCTCGCAGCTTGCTTCGCGGTGGGGGGGAGGCTCTTCGCTGCTCCCCCCGAAGTTCAGGCCGGGGGGGGAGGCTTCCCGCCTCGCCCGGCCGAAATTCAGGCCAGGGGGGAGGCTTCCCGCCTCGCCCGGCCGAAATTCAGGCCGGGGAGGAGGCGCCTTGCCTCGCCCGGCCGCGAAATAAAAAGTTAAAAAAAAAACGCCCCCGTGATAGGCTACGTGACGATTAACATAGCCTATCACGGTAGATCTGCAAAGTCAGCCGTGATAGGCTACGTTAATCGTCACATAGCCTATCACGGGTGACTTAAAAAAAAAAAAAGCGCGTACGCAAATGGCGGCCCCCATAGGGAGCTGCCATTCGCGTTCCTTATTTGGTCGCTGTAGTCTACGTAAATCTTCATGTAGACTACGGCGAAAATAAGGGCAACGCAAATAGCATTGCCCTTATTTTCGCCATAGTCTACGTAATCTTTACGTAGACTACAATGACCAAATAAGGAACGCGAATGGCGGCTCCCTATGGGGGCCGCCATTAGCCGTACGCGCTTTTTTTTTTTTGAAGTCACCCGTGATAGGCTACGTAATGATTTACGTAGCCTATCACAGCTGACTTTGCAAATCTAGCCATGATAGGCTACGTTAATCATCACGTAGCCTATCACGGGGGCATTTTTTTTTTTTTACTTTTATTGGAATGGCGGCGGCGGCAGCCGGTCGAAAGACCGGCTGCCGTCTCTGCCCCTGTCGAAGACCTGACGAACCGCCGCCGGGAGGGACATTCGGGAAAGGTAAGTCCCGTCCTGGGGGGGGTGCGGGGTGCAGGGGGGTGCGCGGGGGTGCGGAGAATTTCTCCCCGAAACTACTTCGGGGGGCCGAACACGTTGGCACTTGGCCCCTCGAAGTTTTGGGGAGAAATTCTCCCCCATCCCTACGCAAATGGCAGTGGCTACGACAGCTGCCATTTGCATCCCTGTAGGGCTGCCCAGTGGCTGGATGTCCGGCTGCGGGTGGCTGGAGCTGGCCAGTGGCTCTGTGGCTTGGCCGCGGAGCGGAGCCAGCCGGGCAGGATTCCGGGGGGGAGGACTGGATCGCCTCCCCCCCCGTTGAGGATTCCGGGGGGAGGGACAGAACACCTCCCCCCACCGTGGATTGCCCAGTGCAGAGCCAGGTAGGTGTTTCGTACATCCCTAGATGGATTGCACTGGAGGGGTGTGTGCAATACCTCAGGCCCACAGGTCAAGCCTGGCCCACCTGGGGTCCCAATACAACCCTCTGGGGTTCCTCAGATGGACTCACCCCCTGTCCCCAGCACCTTTCCCTGACCACCAATTGCTCAGTAGTATCCTACCACTGGAATGTGCCCCGGACAGCTTCTCTGAAATGGAATTTGGCCCTCTGGTAAAAGAGTTCCCTTCACTAGCGGCATGGGCACCATTTATTTTTTTAATAAAACGATTGCGAAAAAAGACAGTAAAGTACAATAATGGAGGGAGTACCACAGAGAGAAAGAAGGAGAAATTTGCTAAGGGCAGAGGGCAGAGAGAGAGAGAGAGAGAGAGAGAGAGAGAGAGAGAGAGATGGAGAAAGAGATGGAGAAAGAGATACACATACATTGTAAAACATAAAAGTGATCTCCATCTTCAAGGGTCCCAGTTATGAAAAGGTTAAAGACTGCTGCTCTAGTAGTCCAATTTAAGTAAGATCAGCTTTAGCACTAACAACAAAACAAAAACAAAACAACGAAAAAGATTTTTAAAAGGGGAGAAGAGGGCTCCTTTCTTAAATATGCACTTAAGGTAAAATATGGTCTCCCAGAGTTTGCAAGGAAGTCAAGTCATAGTGTTATTTTGTCCCAATTGTGCAAACGAAAGGCTATTTAAACTATGTTACCAGAAAATCTTATACATGTTTAATCAGAAGTAGGGAAGTGCAAATCAGCAAAACCTAAGCTCAACTATGTCCACCAAATTCCACCCTGAAGGTTGTTCTAATTTGTGTCCATATTGGATTGGGTGCTCTATTTTTTTTTTCATGAACATTTGTGTATAATTTTGTATGCATTTTTCCAAATGTATGCATCAGTTGTGCACATTTTTTAAATGTACACATTTTCTCCCACTGATTGAAGCACGTTTGCATGCATTTTTCAAAAGTACACTTTTTCATACACGTTTTTCAAATGCATTTTTTGTCTGTTTTGCGAAATGTATCACAAACTCTGAAATGTATGAACTTTAATTTCAGATTGTGTTTGGGTTCACGTTTGGTTCTGGGAGGTGTGAATTGGGTAAATTCTGATAAAAAATGAACTGAAATAAATTTATCATATATCCCTACTCACAAGTAGGCCGCATTGAGTTTAACTGGGCTTATCCCAGGTAAGTAGGTATAGGATTGCAGCCTCAAGGGGTGAACTAATCTGTTTTAAGTGATCTCAAGAATATGCCTTAAGCTGTTGAGTGCTGCATCCAATCCATGTTAGTGATCTAAGAAATAGGATTCAAAAAGTGTGATCTTTTCACTGATAGCTAAAAGCTGTGTAGCACTAATCAGCTGTTCAGAGCTGTGAGTATTCGTAAAGTGTTTAAAGCTACAGACAATTCGTCCTGAAAGCTTTACATTAGCACTGAGTAGCTACTAGTGATAATCAGTTGTTCAGATGTAACTGGCCAACCTCTTGTCAGCCCAGTGTAATATAGGGCATTCATAGTTGCTGAAGTCAGAACATCTGTAATACAGCTGGGTTTGACTTTCGCCATAATTCGACACAAAGTTAGACATGCTTAAGTCCATTGATATCAATTAATGTAATAAGTAGAGTGACAGAGTGGAGGATTTATGGTTGTCAAATTAGCATGGGTTGGGAAGTGTAGTTTTATGAAAGTGACTACTGGTTAGAATATTGTAGTGCCTTATATGTGGGGCTGTCTCTGAAGATGGTTCAGAAACTGCAATTAGTTCAGTTTATGGTTGCAAGACTGGTAACTCAGACAGGGCATTATGAGCATATTAATGAGTGTTTTGACAATGGCACTGGCTCTTGGTCCATTTCTGGGCCCAATTCAAAGTACCAGGCTTGATCTTTAAAGCCCTTCATGGCTTGAGGTCAAGGTACCTGAAGGATCCCCTTCCCATATATGCCTGTCCATATTTTGAGATCCTCAGCAGAGGCCTTTCTCTGGGTTCCCCTACTTTCTGAGTTATAGCAGGTAGCATATAAAGAGAGAGCCTTTTCAATGGTGGCACCCTGGTTTTGGAATACTCTCTTCTCAGAGATGCCCACCTGGTGCCCACTCTGATGTTTTTCTGGTACCAAAGCCCTTTTTTTTATTTATTTTCCAGGCTTCTAAGCTTTGGGAATTTGGTTGATCTGTTTTATTTGGATCCTGCTTTTAGAGTTGCAGTTTTTAGCTTATTATACAGCACAATCATATACATGTCTACTGATAAGTAAGTCTCATTAGCTTTAGTGGGGCTTACTCCCAGGTAAGTGTGTATATGATTGCAGCCTTAATCTATTGGTTATTTTATGGTGTTTAAAATATTTGATTGTGAGCCACCCTGATAATGTATTTGAAGGGCAGGGTGTAGATTGACTGAATCTTTCTCTCTTCTACTGTCTCCTAAAATTCTTACTTCCACTCCCTTTAGAGGATGGACCAAGAGAGGTTATGCCTGCTTCCTGACAATCTGCTTGTCCATTCACTAGGGATGGCAGAGAATTCTGCCACAGATTTCAGTGAGGCCGAATGCACCGGCATTCAGCCCTGCGAAACCCGTGGTGGAACGGCCTCCCACCCCCTCCCACCTCGCGGAATAGCCCCAGAACAAAACTTACCTGGGGCTCCGGTGGCGGCAGCGGTGGCTGGTCTTTCGAACAGCTGCCATGGCCACCATTTGCGTCCTGCGAGGCTGCCATGATAGGCTACGTAAGTATTTATGTAGCCTATCACGGCAAAGAGCAGGGACGCAAACGGCGACCGCTATGCCATTTGCGCCACTGCTTTTTCCGTGATAGTGGCCGCCATTTGCATAGCTGCCTTTACCGTGATAGGCTACGTAAATACATAGCCTATCACAGAAAAAGCAGCAGCGCAAACGGCGTAGCAGCTGCTGTTTGCGTCCCTGCTCTTTGCCGTGATAGGCTACGTAAATAATACGTAGCCTATCGTGGCAGCTTCACAGGACACAAATGGAGGTCGCTACGGCGGCCGCCATTTGTGTCCGTAGCAGCCCATCCGCAGCCGGAACTCCAGCTGTGGATGGCCCTGGCTGGTGGCTCCATGGAGCCGCCGCAGAGCGGAGCCGGCCAAGGAGGATTCCGGGGGGAGGGACGGAGCACCTCCCCCTCCACCGCGAATCACATCTGCGAAAAGGTAAGTGACTTTCGTACATCCCTACCATTCACCCTAGAACCTAGATAATGTTCTTGATATAATAATTGTTGGCTGCTCCTCAGGCAGGAAGGGGGAGCTGTATGTGTCTTCAGTCTGTGCTGCCTAGTGGGTAACAAAGTTCTTCCCCTCAGTTTTTAGCCATAAGCAGGTCATTAGGAAACAGCCCCACCACAAACATACCCAAATGGTGACTGACATCAGCAATGAGGGAGACTGTGACAGATCCTATTTTTTGATCTTAGGTGATGCATGCATTTGGGGGAAGGATCACCAGATGGAAAGGGGAAGAAGAGATTTTTGTCAAGTGGAAATAATTCTGCAGGGATTAGTAAAGTTGCATTTGCCAAAATTCCCTCTTCTGCACAACTATTAAAGGTACAAGAGTTTGTCCTCTTTCCATCTGTTCACCTTTTGTAATTGTTCATTCATAATATTTACATTGGATCTGACTGGTTTATTATTCCTGCTTTCTGCTCTCCAGATGGTGCAAATAGGTAGGGAAACAGTCGTGTGTGTGTGTGTGTGTGTGTGCAAATGGGTGTGTAGGCTACATGCACACATGGGCTATATA
Organism: Heloderma suspectum; assembly: GCF_057233095.1. NCBI lineage: Eukaryota > Metazoa > Chordata > Lepidosauria > Squamata > Helodermatidae > Heloderma > Heloderma suspectum. The sequence continues at coordinate 157,513,573 of NC_139458.1, read as the reverse complement.
GGCTATATGGGATGTGATGTGTGTGTGTGTATATATATAAGAAAGACAGAAAGACTAACAACAGAGTATTAAATATATTTTAAGCGAAATGCTTTGGCTTCCTGTTTGGGGAATGCTGGGAGATGTAGGACTTTTTTCTGTCTAAACATGCATAGGATTACACCCTAAGGGGGATTTGCTAGTTAGCAACATGGCCCCAAACAAGCCTCCCCCAACCTGGTGTGCTCTAGATATGTTGGACTTCATCTCTCCTCATTCCCAACCAGAATGGCTAATGGCCAAGCTGGCTGACAGTGATAAGTTTGAAGCAGTGGAGGGTGGTGGCTACAATTTCAATTGGGCTGCGAATCCATTCTGGGTCTCAGTCAGAACCAGCCAGAACTCTAAAGGAGCTATCCAAGGGTCTGAACCTATTTTGGGGATAGGGTTCAGCACCTTGGATAGTTCCTTTAGAGGTCTGGCTGGTTCTGATTAGGGATTCTGGAGAAACCCTCTGTGGACCCAAATGAGGCTGGATTCTGAGGATTCTGCAGCGGACTGGCACCCTCTTACTTGGCACGTCTGCCATAGTCTGCAGGTTAGCTCTTTGGCTGTCTAAAAGGTGCAATGGGCTAATGGTGGCTGCACAGGAAAATTATAGCCATAAATTGCGTATTTTATGGCATTTGCAGCCCTAAAGCACTTCCTTCTATGTAAGTTGCAGTGTAAAAGACTACAATTTAAATAGAAGAAAGTGCTTTAGATCTGCAAATCTAACTACATGCCACAAACTACACAATTTATGGCCATAATTTTACCACAATAGGCTAATGGCAATCATCATTAGACTATTGCACCTTTTAGACAGCTGGAGAGCCACCCCACAAACTACGGTGGAAGTGCCAGTGCCATGGGGAAATCCACAGGGCCCTAAGCAGCCTGGATTTCCCCATGACAGACCCAGAGCCCCACCCCGCGGATCAGACACCAGAGGATTTGCCCATCCCCTAGGTCTGACTGAAACACAGGATGGATTCACAGCCCCACCCAAACTGAACCCACCAGCATCCAGTAGTTTGTAGTCCAACGCATCCCGAGGGCATCAGGTTGGGGAAGGCTGTCCCAGACCATCTTGCCAGTTTCTGAGCGTGCAAATAGGGGCAAGGAAAGAGGAAGAGGGTTGGTCTTCGGGCTTCTGATGTCATAAAGGCATTCCGTTCCACACAATGAAGCAGCAATTTTCCCCACTGCAGTTCCTAGAGGCAAAACATTTTTGGCGTCTCTTTCCAGGCAAAAGTCACAGGTCTCCAAGTACAAGATGTGCACCAAATTGTGGTTAGGAATATATGTGACCATAAAGATAGCCACAAAGCTGAATAAGCAAGCGAGTGTCAGCCCCAACTTCAATTCTCTGATAACAGGCTTTACCTCGCCTTCGCTTACTGTGCTCCCTATTTCTCACAGTCCCCTCTCTAAGTGCCCTCCTTTCTTCCTCCTTTCCTAGCCTCCTACCTGCTCCTGGCCCTGCTTCCTTTGTCACTCACTTTTTCCGTAACTTTTCAAAGGTCACCTGATTCCTCCATATGTCCTTCCCTCAGATCCGTAACCTCCTCCCCCTCTTTCCATCAGCCCTACTTGGTATCCTCATCAGAACTTGTATGGAAACATGAACTGGTGAGTCCCTACTCAAGGGTCAGATTTCCTTTTTGTTGGGCATGTTATCCCCTCCCCCCCAATTCTTTGATGAAACCCCTCAAGAATGCAATGCTACTTCCTGAAGCCCACCATTGTGTGAGTCCAGTGTGAGTCCAACCATAATAGGATGTCTTGTTCAGCAGTTACCACAGTCTTGGGTGGTTGTCTAATCAGTTTGACATGCACACAAATTTGTGTAAATTACAGCCAAATTGAGTAAATTATGGCTGAAATTTGCATACATTACAGCTGAAATTTGCATAAATTGTGCAAATTGAAGGTCCCATTTGTGCAAATTTATTTTTACACAAATTATAAAAACCCGGAACATCCATGAACTGGCCCAACTCAGTGTAGATCGACTCAGGCCAGCTCATGGGGAAATGAACTGAAGTCTGGGGGGCTGAGCTGATGAAAACTTGGCGAGCTCCACCCCTCAGGATGGATGCCACTGGCACCCCTAGTGGTAGGCATGGCGAACATTGCTTTTTGCATAAGCCATGAAATGTTGTTTGCTACGTTCCTTGAGCGAGCAAAGGTAGGGATGTCAGAGAAATCCCCCACGGACCCCAATGAGGCCGGATTCTATTGAATCCAGCCCCCCAAAGTCTGTGGAGGATTGGATCTCCTACCTCACGAAGTCCTCGCTGGCTGGATCCTGCCTGCCGCCGGCTCCGAATGGCTTATTTGCATCTCTGTTCCTTCATGCGATAGGCTATGTAAAGATTTACGTAGCCTATCATGTCAAAGAGCAGGGATGCAAATGGTGTAGTGGATGCCATTTGCGTCCGCAGTCCATCAGTCCAGCCAGCGATACAGCAATGGCGGCTGTAGCGCTGGGGCTTCGGAGCCGGCTGGCAGCTCCATGGAGTCAATGCGGAGCCAGCCGGCGAGGATTCCAGGGGGGAGGAACGGATTGCCTCCCTCCCCGGCGGACCTCCCACGGACGGCAAGGTAAGGGATTTGTACATCCCTAAGCAAAGGGCAGGATGCGCCTGATCTCGTCTGATCTCGGAAGCTAAGCAGGGTCAGCCCTGGTTAGTACTTGGAAGGGAGACCGCCTGGGAATCAGGTTTCCTGCAGTGAGCAGGGGCTTGGACTCAATGGTCTTGTAGGTCCCTTCCAACCCTATCATTCTATGATCTATGACCTCTCAATATTAGCTGGTCATGCAGTTTCTCTGAGTGCCCAATAAGTGCCCCAAGCAGAGCAAGTGATAGCACTGGGAATGGACGTTTTGAAGAGTTGCTTAATAACCTGGTATTGTTCCCTCTGAGACCTTGCTGTTCATGTGGCTCTCCTGAAAATTCCTCTTTCCCTCAGCATGTGCAAGTAGTCATGCTGATTTTGACTCAGCAGCAATGGAATGCCGGTCAAAAGCCCCAGCCAAATGGGCAGCTCCCGTTTCTTTCCTCTTATTCAGCCACCCACTGGCCACAAACATGCTGCCACACCCTACACAGCCGAAAGCTTGGGCCTCAGTGAAGCAGTCACGCTTAGGGCATTCACAACCACCACTCCTCTTAGATGGAGAAAGAAGCTAATCTCCCGCTCAGTTTTTGTGTCCCTTGTTTTCCTAGATCTCCCCCCTCCCGCCCCAGTCCTTTTAATGTCTTTTCCTCAAATTCACAACAGCTGGCTAGGAAGACGCTTCTTTTCCAAGGCAGCATTGTATCATGCAGTTCCTCATGTCCTACTGATGTCCCCCATTTGACTTTTTGGAGTTTGGGGATAGACTTTGGCAAATAGCTATGAGAAGAGAGATGGGATTCACGTATTGGCTGGCAACATCACAAAGGCATTGAAAGCTGCCTTGAAATAGCTTCCCTTTACAAGGGTCTTAGGGAAAAGGGGGGCATTTCTGCATTACCTACCAGAAGAAAGGTTACACATCCCCCAAACATATTACCTCTCCCTCCTCTTTTCAATGGCAAGTTGGCAACTTTTCCTCCCATGCCAGCAAAGTGGTTCAGGAAGAGCAGGCAGGATCTCACACAGAGGTGTGAAAGACATGAAACTGAACACTCTGGCATTACTGACAGAACCTGGGGCTGAGCTCACAGGTTGCAGAGATGCATCCAGGTTCAAATTAAGGTCTGTATTGCTGATATCAAAATTACCTTTCTGTGATTCCCTACCAAATCTTTTATCTATATCTATATCTATATCTATATCTATATCTATATCCTTACTTTTTATTTAGCAGCCCTGTGAAATTCTTTCTTCTTTACAATGTGTCAATTGTAATGACAGATAGCTCAATTTCCCTCAGCTAGCCTGGGCTGTAGCATATTAAGTAGCAGTAAAACTGTTATTTAAATCTGACCGTCAAACAGAATCACTACAGAAGGTGCATATGGTGAGCAGATCCATAGAGCAAGGGCTGGTATTTTTGCTTTCTATGATCACATAACTGCGACATAATATGAGCAAGTAACAACAGCAGAAAAGGGGAATCATAGCACTGTGGTTATGAGAGAAGCCACAACTCCTGCGATCACTCTGTATATGCAATTCTATTAGCACTATCTGAACTTTGCTGAGTTCAGTGGGTCTTACTCACCAGATGCCATGAGGTAGTCCACAAGCAGGGCAGGAGCAATAGCTCACTCCTGCAGGGGCAGGTGTTCCCAGGTATAGTGCCTCTGAAAAGTGAGATAGACCTCTTGGTCACAAATGTGGTTTAAAAGGAGAGGACAAGGAGAAAGTGGGACTGGGCCAAACCTGCACGGGACCGAGGGATGGAAACAGTGAGCTGCTGCCCAGAAGGAAATGGACAGGTGAGAAAATGTGAGGACAAATTCAGAGAGCCAAGGTGGCATGAGGCTGTTTGCTATGCAGGGCTGTGGACAAGGGTTGGCATACTCGGCCACCCGCCAAGGGCCCACAAACCAGCAGAAGGCCTGCTGACAAGGACCCCCTGGACCTGCTCTTCCTCTTCACCATGGCAACTGTCTTGTTCCACCCTCCTCTCACCCTGGCCCAGACAATGGTGGGGTATGAAGGAAGGAGGAGCAGTAGATGCCACTGCCTATTGGCTCCTTGGCTGTCTGCCTGGCAAGTGAACAGGTGGTAACAATGATAAGGAGGAGGGGGAGCTGCTGCTGCTGCAACAATGTTGGTAAGAAGGTAAACTCACCGAGGGAGAGGGTATCTTGTTCAAGGGTCCTCCAAAGACCACCACTGTCACTAGGCCCACTGCTTCAAAAGTCCCCCGTTCTTTAATGCTCCAGTCCTAAGCATCCCTTAGGATTGGCCATTGTGGGAAACAGGATTGTGGAATAGATGAACCATTGGTCTAATCCTGCAGGGCTAGTCTTCTTACACTTTGTCCTAGAGGAAGCAAGGCTTCATTTGCATCTGTCCAATTCCAATGATCGTACTTGATGGATAGGAAATCCAACCCTTCCCCCCGCCAACACCAAAGGAAACTTGATCGGAGAACAAGTTTATCCTGGATACCTGGGACTGTAAACCCAGGCCCTAATTCTGGGTGAAGGAAGTGTACTCTGCCCATGCTGAGAGGTAGGGATGGGTAAGGATTTAGGTCAGTTCCTTTTTTGATAAGCACTTACCAAAATTCACAAATGTCCACATAAACAGGACAAAAAAACCCCTTGGGATTTAAGCAATCTGAATATGGGAGAAACCGACACTGTACACCTGTGCATCCAGGCAGATCTGTCTATCCAGGCAGAGGTGCTGAATTAGGGTTTCTACTTCTTTTCTTCAGAGAAGCTCCTCATCTTTGACAGCTGCATGGCAGGCAGGTATATCATGGTCCTGTCTTTTCTGGGAATTCCTGTTCCTATTGAATTTGGCCAGTGCAGATGGGTGAGAATTTACCAACCTTCACAACTTCCTTCATAAATGGGATGGAAAGATCTTGAGATTAAGATATCTGAATGTGGAAGAAAGTGATTGATCGATCCCTACGAAGAGGTACAGTGTTCTTTACACCTCTGGACCCATCCAGGTCCTTTTATATACACAGACACTTTGTCTCTCACTTCCACACATACCTCTGCCTATGTATGCAGTGTTAGTGCTTCAGGGAAGGAAAATAACAAATAGAAGAAGGGTGTTAAACTCTTGCTACTTTTCTCAACTTATCTAGACTCATCTGTCTGGTGTTACGTTTCCAAAAGATTAGTTAAGTCTATGGGCAGCCGGTGAAGTGCCTTTAATTCCCAATGGAAATTGATCTGTCCTATTTTTTGTTCCAGTCAAAGAATTTTGTCTGTTCAGATGAAGCTGTACCCCTGTTCATCATAGACATATCACACCCCTGCCATAGCAGACCAATTGACCCCCAGTTTGGAAACCTCTGACCTAGTGCATCATTAGTCATGAGCACATCTATAATTTCAATCTTGGCAGTGTCCCTTTTAATCAAAGCTGCTGATTAGAGACTTTTCTCATGAAGGATGAACTGCTGCTGGATTTAAACATACGGTGCACCGTTAGTATCAGCTGTGGGTTTGGGTGGGTTTGGGTGGGTGTCCCCCCCCCTTTGGAAAGTACTCTTATCTGATCCAAGCTCTGAAGGGTAGCACTTGATCTCCAATATTCTTTTGCTCTGACAGCAAAAATGTTTAAACCAATCAGTGTTCTACTGTTCTGTGTTTGTTGGAGTGACTTTGGTCATAATTTATCACAAACCAGATATTTGAACGGATGCCCACAGCGTGTTAGCTCTTGTATTCACAATCAACACAGAATAAGATAAGAAAAGAAAGTATTTGCTTTGTTTGGATTGTTCAAAGATAAACAGAGATCTATCATTTGCTATTGCAACTACACACACACACACACACACACGTGTGTGTTCTGTTTGATTAGGGGGGAAAGATTAGCTTGTTTTCTTGAAGATAAAACTGTTCCTTGGCATTGACTTAGGCCAATATTGTCAGTAGATTATGAATCTGGTTCTGTAGGAGAGGTCTTTCTTATCCTTGACCTTTAGGATCATTGCACTGAAGTTGACAAAGGAACCTCATCGATTTGGAGCATGTACTCTGCCACCAAACTGTGAGCCTCGTCCACTGTGCAGCTCACTGTATTGGTTTCAGAACTTCTGTGCCACAACTCAGTAAATGTCGTGTTGCCAGAATATAAACATAAGACTTTTGAAGGCGAGTGATGTCAGCCCAAGCTAAGGCTGCATTTAAGTGTTCAACTGACCACACTTAAAACTGTGTTGGTATACATTGATCCCAACAAGCCCCATCCTACACTTTAAAAAATACTCAGAGGCAATGTATTGTGTGATGGTTAGTGTGTTGGACTTCAACTGGGTAGACCTGGGTTTCAATCCCAACTCACTGGGTGATAAGAACATAAGAAGAGCCATGCTGGATCAGGTCAAAAGCCTATCTAGTCCAGCCTTCTGTTCTCAAAGCAGACAACCAGATGCCCAAGAGAAGCCCATAAGAACACATGAATGCAATAGCACCCTCCCACTCATGTTTCCAGAAACTGGTGTACAGAGGCAGACTGCCTCCTCATGAGTAGTAGCCATTGATAGCCTTCTCCTCCATGCTTTTATCTAATTACCTTTTAAAGCCATCCAAGTTGGTGGGCAGCATTACATCTTGTGGTAGTAAACTCCATAGCTATGTGATGTGTGAAGAACCTCCTCTGTTCTCAATCACCCACCAGTTTCATGGATGCCTGGGTTCTAGTATTTTGAGAGAAGAAAACTTCTCCTTATGCACCTTCTCCAGACTTTGTACAATTTTATTCACCCCTATCAACCACTGTAACCTGTCCTGATAGGGGAGTTGCTCGAGTTCATTTTGGTTGTCCCATTCTGAACCTTTTCCAGCTCCACAATAGCCTTTTTAAGTGTGGTGACCTGAACTGTACACAGTATTCATAAACTGTGAATAGTACAGTATTCATAAACTGTGCACCATAAACTTGTATTGCAGTTTTGCTTTTAATACCTTTCTTAATGATCTCCAACATGGAATTTGCTTTTTTTTTTACAGCAGCCACACATTGGGTCAACATTTTTATGGAGCTGTCCACCACAACCCCAAGTTTTCTTTCTTGGTCAGTCTCCACTAGCTCGGATTCCATCAGAAAATACATGAAGTTAGATTTTTTTGCCTCAACATGTATCACTTTACACATTTCCCATTTTAATGTCCATTCGCCCTGTTTGGAGAGATCCTTTTGGAGCTCTTTGCAAGCCCTTTTTGTTTTAACCACCCTAAATAATTTGGTGTCATCAGCAAACTTGGCCACCCCACTGCTCATCCCTAATTCCAGATCATTTATGAATAAGTTAAAAAGAACCAATAGACCCTTGGGGGTATCCACTGCAAGAGCTGACCATTTACTCCTACCCTATCCCTTCTGTTCTTTACGAGCTACTGATCCATAAGAGGACCTCTCCTCTATTCCTGTTGGTGAGGGATTTTGGTGAGGGGCTTTGTCAAAAGCCTTTTGGAAGTCAAAATAAAAAATTAGTATGGGATCACTTCTCTCCACATGCTTCTTGACACTCTCAGAGAATTCTAAAAGATTAGTGAGACAGGACTTATCTTTGCAGAAGCCATGTTGATTTTTTTCCAGCAGAACTTCTTCCTCTATATGCTTGATAATCCTGCCCCATCAGAGGCTGCTGAAGCCACTTCCGCATGGCAGTGGTTAGAGAAGAGTCTATAATATTTATAAGTGACTTCCCTTGGATTTTGGCCAAGTATTATATTTTTATGGAATGGAAAGCATCAGAGGCATATGCAGAGAACAGAACAGAGGAAGCTGAGATTATTTTAAATCCTGACCTTTCCCAGAGGCGGTGGGGGGTGGGATGGCTGAGCAGATGTTTCTATTGAACTTCATGTTAAAGTGATATCATGTATGGGATGCTGTTCCGCTTTAATTTGTTCATTTTTTATTATTTATATATTTTCTACCTGTCCCTATATTCCTTTCTGTCCCCAATCCAGAAACCAGCAATATGCATAGAAATACCTCCAGCTATTCAGAGGGTAAATATGGTATGAGTCCTCCTAGGAAGAGAAAGTTATTCTGCTCTGGAATGTTTATGTTTTGGGACAAGGATTGCCATTCTCCTGTTCAAAAGAATTTCATATGAGGTCACAGTTTAAAAATAGTAACAGAGCACAGTTGCCATGTGCTTAATGTAAGTTCATGTAGGCATTACTTTATTATGAGAGATGGCACATCACTGAATATAACAATTATAAGAAGGCAACTGTAATGCTCATTAGGCTTTTTTCTAGTTGAATTTGTGCCATCTGATTTATTGCCCCTTACATTGTTTCTGTTAAACATTGTGTTTAATGTGATATTACATACCTACTCGGCTTCTGTATTCACCTTTGTATGTGTGTGTGTGCACGCACATGCGTGTATGTTACATATGTAATTCACTTACCTATATTGGGATCTGTTTTTAATGTTTATAATAACATTTAAAAAGAGAGCGAGAGAAAGAAATGGTAGATAAGATAATATTGGGCAACTCATGGCTTCCTCACTCACAGGGCAAATTTAACCAACTTGAGATCCAGCTTGGAGTTAGAGCTTGATCTGGCCAGCTCAGAATGGTAGAGAGGACATTAAACTAGAATTCAAAATTCAAACTGGAATATCCATATGTTTGAACTCTTAAAATAAGCCTGTTTTCCCTTCTCCTTCACGTGAGGGGAAGCAACAGCTCCCATTTTCAACTCACCACAGTTTGCTGTTTTGTCCAAACTGGACTGTGGTTAGTTTTAACTAGGGTTTATTCAAACAAGCCAGGATGAGAGACCATGGTTTGACCTTGGCTTGTTCAGGCAAACCACAGTCTAAACTAATTACGGTTTGTTCTAGGGATGTATGAACCTCCCACTGTCTGGTCCAGGGGGGGTCCACTGCGGAGCAATTTGGGCTGCTTGGGGCCCGGTGGAGTCCTTTGGAGCCCTGCCACATCTGCTGGAGTTGGTAGAGTGTCTCTCCGGCTTTCTAAAAAAGCAATATGCTAATGGCAGCTGCCATTAGCCTATCATGGGAAAATTACAGCCGTAAATGGTGTATTTTATACCATTTGCAGCCATAATGCACTTACTTTTACCTAAATTGCAGCTGTTTACGGGTGTATTTAGGTAAAAGTAAGCGCTTTTCGGCTTCAAATGGCATTGTTGTTGTTGTTGTTCAGTCGTTCAGTCGTGTCCGACTCTTCGTGACCCCATGGACCATAGCACGCCAGGCCTTCCTGTCCTGCGCTCTCTCCCGGAGCGTGCTCAAGTTCATATTCATTGCATCGGTGATGCTATCTAGCCATCTCATCCTCTGCCGTCCCCTTCTCCTTTTGCCTTCAGTCTTTCCCAGCATCAGGGTCTTTTCCAGGGAGTTTTCTCTTCGCATTAGGTGGCCAAAATATTGGAGCCCAGCTTCATTATCTGTCCTTCCAATGAGCACTCAGGGTTGATTTCCTTTAGGATGGACTGATTTGACCTCCTTGCAGTCCAGGGGACTCGTAAGAGTCTTCTCCAGCACCACAGTTCGAAAGCATCAATTCTTCGGCGCTCAGCCTTCCTTATAGTCCAGCTCTCACAGCCATACATTACTACTGGGAAAACCATAGCTTTGATTAGACGGACCTTTGTCGGCAAGGTGATGTCTCTGCTTCTTACTATGCTGTCTAGGTTGGCCATAGCTTTCCTCCCAAGGAGCAAGCGTCTTTTAATTTCATGGCTACAGTCACCGTCTGCAGTGATCTTGGAGCCCAAGAAAGTAAAATCTGTCACTGCTTCCATTTCTTCCCCTTCTATATGCCAGGAAGTGATGGGGCCAGATGCCATGATCTTCGTTTTTTTAATGTTGAGTTTCAAACCAGCTTTTGCACTCTCCTCTTTCACCCTCAACAAGAGGCTCTTGAGATCCTCTTCGCTTTCTGCCATTAGGGTGGTATCGTCTGCATATCAGAGGTTGTTGATAATTCTCCCAGCAATCTTAATTCCGACCTCTGATTCATCCAACCCGGCATTTCTCATGATGTACTCTGCATATAAGTTAAATAAGCAGGGTGACAATATGCAGCCTTGTCGTACTCCTTTCCCAGTTTTGAACCAATCGGTTGTTCCATGTCTGGTTCTGACTGTTGCTTCTTGACCCTCGTACAGGTTTCTCAGGAGACAGGTAAGGTGGTCTGGTACTCCCTTCACTTTCAGAATTTGCCACAGTTTGTTGTGATCCACACAATCAAAGGCTTTAGCGTAGTCAATGAAGCAGAAATAGACGTTTTTCTGGAATTCTCTTGCTTTCTCCATGATGCAGCGAATGTTGGCGATTTGATCTCTAGTTCCTCTGCCTCTTCTAAACCCAGCTTGTACTTCCGGTAGTTCTCGGTTCACATACTGCTGAAGCCTAGCTTGTAGGATTTTGAGCATCACCTTGCTGGCATGTGAAATGAGCGCAATTGTGCGGTAGTTTGAACACTCTTTGGCGTTGCCCTTCTTTGGAAGTGGAATGTAAACTGACCTTTTCCAGTCTTGTGGCCACTGTTGAGTGTTCCAGATTTGTTGGCATATTGAATGCAGCACTTTAACAGCATCATCTTTTAGGATTTTAAATAGCTCGGCTGGAATACTGTCATCTCTGCTAGCTTTGTTGTTACTAATGCTTCCTAAGGCCCACTTGACTTCACTCTCTAGGATGTCCGGCTCAAGTTCAGTGACCGCACTATCATGGCTATCAGGGACATTCAGATCTTTCCTGTATAGTTCTTCTGTGTATTCTTGCCACCTCTTCTTAATCCCATCTGCTTCTGTTAGGTCCCTGCATTCTTTGTCCTTTATCATGCCCGTCTTTGCACAAAACGTTCCCTTGAGATCTCCAATTTTCTTGAAGAGATCTCTAGTCTTTCCCATTCTGTTGTTTTCCTCGATTTCTTTGCATTGTTCATTTAAGAAGGCCTTCTTGTCTCTCCTTGCTATTCTCTGGAACTCTACATTCAGTTGGGTATATCTTCCCCTTTCTCCCTTGCTTTTCGCTTCCCTTCTTTTGTGAGCTACTTGTAAAGCCTCATCAGACAGCCACTTTGCTTTCTTGCATTTCTTTTTCTTTGGGATGGATTTTGTTGCTGCCTCCTGAACAATGTTACGGACCTCCGTCCATAGTTCCTCAGGCACTCTGTCTATCAGGTCTAATCCCTGAAATCTATTCCTCACCTCCACTGTATATTCATCAAGGATATGATTTAGGTCATACCTGAACGGTTTAGTGGTTTTCCCAACGTTCTTCAATTTAAGCCGAAATTTTGCAAGAAGCAGCTCATGATCTGAGCCACAGTCAGCTCCAGGTCTTGTTTTTACTGACTGTATGGAGCTTCTCCATCTTTGGCTGCAAAGGACATAATCAATCTGATTTCGATATTGACCATCTGGTGACGTCCATGTGTAGAGTCGCCTCTTGTGCTGTTGGAAAAGAGTGTTTGCTATGATCAGCGTGTTCTCTTGGCAAAACTCTATTAGCTTTTCTCCTGCTTCATTTTGTACACCAAGGCCATGCCTGCCTGTTATCCCGGTGATTTCTTGACTTCCTACTTTAGCATTCCAATCCCCTATGATGAAGAGGACATCTTTTTTTGGTGTGAGTTCTAGAAGGTGTTGTAGGTCTTCATAGAACCGATCAACCTCAGCTTCTTCGGCCTCAGTGGTTGGGGCATAGACTTGAATTACTGTGATGTTGAATGGTTTGCCTTGGATTCGTACTGAGATCATTCTATCATTTTTAAGATTGTACCCCAGTACTGCTTTTCCCACCCTTTTGTTGACTATGAGTGCTACTCCATTTCTTCTAAGGGATTCTTGCCCACAATAGTAGATATGATGGTCACCTGAATTAAATTCACCCATGCCTGTCCATTTTAGTTCGCTGATTCCCAAGATGTCGATGTTCAATCTTGCCATCTCATGTTTGACCACCTCCAGCTTACCTTGATTCATTGATCTGACATTCCAGGTTCCTAAACAATATTGTTCTTTACAGCATCGGATTTTCTTTTCACCACCAGACACATCCACAGCTGAGTGTCCTTTCGGCTTTGGCCCAGCCGCTTCACTCTTTCTGGCGCTACTTGGAAATACCCTCTGCTCTTCCCCAGTAGCATATTGGACACCTTCCGACCTGAGGGGCTCATCTTCCGGTGTCATCTCTTTTAGCCTTGTGATACGTTCCATGGGGTTTTCTTGGCAAGAATACTGGAGTGGGTTGCCATTTCCTTCTCCAGTGGACCACATTTTGTCAGAACTCTCTGCCATGACCTGTCCGTCTTGGGTGGCCCTGCACGGCATAGCTTATGGCTTCACTGAGTTACGCAAGCCCCTTCGCCACAACAAGGCAGTGATCCATGAAGGGGTCAAATGGCATACAATACACCATTTATGGTTGCAACTTTCCTGTGATAAGCTAATGGCAGGTGCCATTAGCGAATTGCCTTTTCTAGGAGGCTGGAGAGCTGCCCTGCAGGAACTCCTCCAGACCCAGAGGTAAGTGTGGCTGGTCCGCCACAGACTCTGGAGGTCAGATTCTTTGAAATCTGGCCTCCTTTGAGTCCATGGTGGATTTTTCCAACATCCCTAATTTGTCCCAGTATGGGTGAAACGACAAACTGGAATTAATTGCAAATGGAAGCAGATGTGTCCAATCTCCTCTTGGTGGCACTGGAGGAAGAGAAGGAAGAGGAAAGTGCATGAGCTCAAGGATTGTTTATATAGCATCCAAATGCAGCTACTGTTTCTGAATCTCAAATTTGATTGTGACTCTTGAATGTTGTTGGTTATGCTTAATTACAATGGTGAAGTTCAGTCCTTAGTAACAAAATTTAGGTACCAGGAGAGCCACATCAAACCAGTAATGGGAATTTTACCATAGAAATTTTTAAGGTCTAGCCCCAGGCCCTGATCCAGATCTGTACATAATGCTTACTACCCAGACCTGCTTTGGACTGGGATAGTTGTCTCAAAGGAATTTTATGGTAAGGAGGGAATAAAGGACTCCTCAATACATCTCTTGAATGTTAAAATGCATGGTTCCTAAATGTAGTTGTCTAACCCAAAGAATGTGCAAAATGTCTTCCACTGCACCATATTTGTTCTCCAAGAAGAAGAAGAAGAAGAAGAAGAAGAAGAAGAAGAAGAAGAAGAAGAAGAAAGTGGGTTACTGTTAATATTTTAATGGTGGCTAGAAATCTGAATGGAGATGGGTCATGCATGCCCTTCACAAAAAAAACAAGGAACATATATCGGTATATCCTGGCAGCAAGGCTGAGGCTGGGAAGAACCATCTGAAAATACCTTACCCTGACCTTTAGAATCATTAGCTGTTTGTGGTCCACAACTTGGAAACAATCTGTTCAAGCATATATAGAAGGTGTGTTGGTTGCAGCACAGAAAGGGGGTGTATCACATTGGCAGCAAGTGCAGCATCAGTATAGCTTTAGGCAGTGTTTACAATGGCCACTGCTAAAGAAGGCAAAGGAGTTAGGACATGCCACATAATCCATCTCACAGTTGGTGCAACCCACCCACTGCACACACATGCATGCACGCACATACACAGAAGCCAATGGCAAAGCTCCCACTAATTTTCATATAGTTAGATTGCAAGCTATAGGTCCCTGAATACATGCAGCAGTTTTTCAGCACTGTTAAAAACGCAGGCTAAAATGCCTTCTTGATCTCTGTACTTTTCTCATTCCCCAGTCATGCCTCATATCAGTTTACTCAGAGCATTTACTTCACTTCATTACTCCCTGGCCAAAATATCTTCTGAAGGCCATCGTGACAGATTTATATTCTGAGCATCAGACAGGAATGAGGTTCTCTGCTTTTCCTTTACCTATACTACATAAACATGTCCACTATGGTGTACATAGGGCTTTTCCAGCCCAGCTAGTGCACAATATTCCTGGTTTGAGGACTAAAGCTATATAGTCAAATGCCCCCAGAAAGAGAGAGAGAGGACTGTGTGTGAATAGGGAAAACAGCTCCCACCCCTACCGAAAAAGGTCAGACCTGATGTATAGAATGGTTTAATGACTGCAACTATGACAGACAACAGCATTTTTTAAAAGAACAAACAATTCACAACATCAGTATGATCCAGATTTTTCTGTTGGGGTGTCTTCCTCTCCAGATTTCCCAGAGCAGGTTGCTGTGTGTACCTATTCCTATTTGTTGCTGTGTAGGATATGGTGCAAGAACTCTTGTGTCTTGAAAGGAAGTAGGTTTAAGGTGCTGATGATGCAATTATGACTCAAGATAGTAAAAAGACATGGCAGTGTCCCTTATACTGATCTAGTTAAGATCTATGTGTTTTATGACTTACCATACGCAACGAAATGAATTGGGTACTCATTCAAGGGGACCAGATGGATCTGAGCAGAGTTGGCCAGAACCAGAAATAAACTGGGGTCTAGGGATGTATGAGCCCCCCACTGTCCAGTCGGGGGGGGGGCTGTTGCAAGGCAATTTGGGCTGCTTGGTGCCCTGCAGAGTCCTTTGGAGTTGGTGGAGTGGCTCTCCAGCTTCCTATAAAACGTGATGAGCTAATGGTGGCTGCCATTAGCCTATTGTGGGAAAATTACAGAAGTAAATGGCATATATTATTCCATTTGCGGCAGTAAAGCACTTACTTTCACCTAAATTGCAGCTTTTTACAGCTGTATTTAGGTAAAAGTAACTGCTTTCCAGCAGCAAATGGCATACAATATGCCATTTACGGCTGTAACTTTCCTGAGATAAGCTAATGGCAGCCACCATTAGCATATCGCGTTTTATAGGAAGCCAAAGAGCCACCTTGCAGGAACTCCTCCTCACCCAGAGTTGAATGCAGCCAGTCCGCTATTGGACTCCGGAGGTCAGAGTCTTTGGAATCTGGCCTCATTTGAAGTCCCATGATGGAGGATTTCTCCAGCATCCCTACTGGAGTCACAATAAATAGACAGAATTCAGTTTGGATCAAATTCCAGGGCAAAATAGAGGCACTCTCTCACTTGCCATAAGAATTCCCCTGTCCATAAGGTGGGCTCCTCCTTGGCTTTGCACATGCTCCATTAAAGAGAGCCTCCAAAGGATGTGAAGGAGAGCATTCCAGAGTCTGGAAGCAACACAGGAGAAAGCCCTTTCATGTGTGCCCAAACAAACAGGCCTCTGCAGACTGCAGGCAATGATGTCCTCATGAGGGCCTCTCCTGCAGATCTTAACACCCAGGCAGGTTCATAGTGAGACAGATGGTTCCTTAGATAGCCAGGTCCTAAGCTGTTTAGACCTTTAAAGGTTAAAATCAACACCTTGAATTCTACCTGGAAAGCAACTGGCAATCAGTGCAGGTCTTTCAAGACAGTTACAATATGGTCTCAGTACCATGCACCAGTTAAGCAGCCTAGCTGCTGCATTTTGCACCAATTGAAGCTTCCAAAAACTCTGGACACTAGCCCCATGTAGAGAGTACTGCAGTAGTCTAAGCATGATGTAAACAGGGCGGCAACACTCTAACAGCCGCTGGGCTCAGCTGAGGACCAATGAGGTCAGGACTGCTGGCAAAAGTGCTGAGTCACTGTCCCTCTGCCTCTCCATGAAGCAGGAATTTTCTGGGCCAGGTCTGCTCACAAGGATTTAGTAAATAAAAAGGTGGAACATTACCGAGTAAGGGTGTTCTGCCATTTTCCACTTTGAAAAATAAAAGGCTTATCAACCATTTCCTTCATGCTGGAGTGGTATTGCATCAAAATACCCTGAATTTTATTTTATTTTTTAGAAAAGTTCCCAAGACGATGCAGGCACGGGGTTGTGGAGTTGTGTCACTTTTCACTGATTACATCACAGGCAGAATCTACTAAGCGCTCTGACACCTGGGCAGCCAGAATCCATACCCCAAAATTACAGCAGCAATGAATGATATCTGAGAAAAGCATCACATTTTCCAGGAGACAACATATCCTGAATGCTTAGAAAAAAATGGTAGCCCTGAAACAGAAGTGCAAACAGAAGTGCAAACAGAAGTGACTGTGTGCAACAAATGAGAAATATTGCAAACAACAAAACAAACAAAAAACATAAACAACAACAGCAGCTGCAAAATGAGCTCCCTTCAAAACTGTTCCTGGAGAAAGGCCTTTAAGAGGCATGCCAGCTTGTTGTTGCTATGTGTTTTGCAAATGCCAATGGTATTATTTGGAAGTAACCAAAGTACAAAAGGCCCATACTCTGGTTACAGCAATGAGTCTCTGACTTACACCATGATCTGAGGCCCAGATGGCAACCAGGAACCAGCATTAAAGCCACCTTTTTACTTCACACAGCTTTCCTTAAAACAGTCAACTGAGTGACAATACTCAAGAATAAGTTCGCAGCTGCACAGAAATCATTAACACTTGATAAGAAAACAACACACAAGCCTTTTACACCATTTTGGCCTTTAGCCCATAACAGTGCAAGCTGGGTTAGAACCAAAAATCCAGAAGCTGTTCTACACTGTATCCCATTACTCCCAAGCCATCCAAATGTGAGAATATAAATAGCACTGGGATTGCATTCTCAAATTGTTCCTCTTTGGTAGAGAAAATTGAACTTACAGTTGCATAAGCCCCGTCCAGAAGCAAAATGTTATTTTTTCGTACAGACGAGGTGAGGGGGAATTGTGACTATGCAGGTAGGCTCTACCCTTCTATGCACCTAATGTCTGGATATTCAGTAGAACATTTCCACCAGTGCCTTCATGTTCAAATGCAATTATTCATGAACCGTAACGTACATGTGAATTATGCCATGTGTAACCCCCCATGCAAACATTCTACTGAATCTATGGACATTGGGTACACAGAGATGGGTGGGCCCTGCCACCGCAATTTTAAGCCCCTCCCCATGCATAGAGAAGAATGACTATACGGAGCTTACAGCTCTAGTGTTACAATAAAACTGTCTCCTACTCTTGCGTTCTTTGTCTAAGAGGCCAGGAAAGCTCTAGCATGGTGCACAGAGCAGAGTTGCTGCAAATTGAGCAAGGGGAAAGAATTTCAGAGCATAACCCTTAAACACCGAGGATTAAGTGGTTGAAGGTTTCTACAGGAAAATGGTAGGCTGGAAGGTGAGAGGGCTTTCTCTTATTAAGTATTACAGCTTGGCTTGTCAGTTTGGTATTTGAAAGGAGTGGGGTCAGGTGAGTGGCGCTGGATAAATCACAGCAATTTGAGATATCACTTCGCTCTCCAACGGCGTTTAAATTTCTTCCACATTATAACAGCTTCTCTTTTCTCACTCTGAGTAAAATCCTTCATTCTGGGCTGTTCTTGGAGGACTTTGTGCAGCGCCGTTTGGATGTTTCCCAGATCTAGTTCCCCAAACGTTGCTACAATTGTATGATATGGGAATTCAGAGTTCCTCCCCACTCGCCCAAGAGCCCCTATACACAGGACATCTGCTTTTACTATTTGGCCTAGTGTGGGGTTGAGGTTCGCAGTGGAAGGAGTGAGCCAATTGGCCCCAGAGGATTGATTACACTTGATACATTGGATGTCTGATTTTTGTGTCCCTTGTTCTTATTTGTCTGCAGCCAGTATGTCAAGATGCACTGCAGCTGTTCTGAGCATGTGTGTGTGTGTTTAATCCATCCGGAAATAAAGTTAAGCTTGGTAGAGAGGATAGGGGATTGTTAAGGAAGAAGTATCCAGTGAAGTTTCTTTTGTACACTGGTCTCTGGTTTGGTTCTTAGAAATGGGAAGCCTTGGGATCTGGGATTTTGATTTACAAAAGCATCTGAAACATTCATGAGAGCTAGCCGCAATCTCTTTTCTTTCCCAGCTGGATCTGGCTCATCTGAAGAATATCCAGTGTTTCAGAAATGAGAAGCACACCATGCTTTCAAAGTTTCCGAAATCAGAAGCACACCATGCTTTCAAGTTAAAGTGCTAGCCAAGTTTCTTACATATATATTCATCCCATTCCTTACATACATATATTAATACTGTCTGTGAAAAACAAGTTACAATTTGTTTCATTGGATCTGAGCATTTCAGATTCACTTATTCGTTCTGATAATCAAATGTGTTACATGCGACTTACGTCCACCAACCATAATCTACTCAAACAATACTTTGTATGCTTTTAAAAAATACTAAATTATGTTTCCGGAAATTGCTGCTAGATAAATGCCAGCTAACAAATTGACAAACAAATTCCCCTGTGAACTCAGAAATATGGATGGGGGAGAAATTGATTTGATTCACATTGTAATGCAAACTTATCTAATTTTGCACTTTCAAATCAATGCACAAACCAAAACTCAGTTATTGTTCCAAATTTGCACTTCTCCAAATTTTGCAGTAGAGTTCTCCAATCAGAAAGTGCATAAAAATGTGTATAATAGTGAAAAGTTCACACAAAAACACATATATTTCTGAAAGTAACATTTAAAACTGCACTGTATTAGGAAATGCACTTGCAAAAAATGTGTATGTTAAGCAAAACTGCACATGGAAATGTATGTATTGGGAGAAATGTGAACAAAAATGCATATGAATTTTCATGCAGTTTTTTTAAAATCCAGATTTAAGACTGGAAAAATGAGAAACGGAGAGAAAATGAAATTGACAGATTCATCCACCCCTATTCAGGAAATAATACTTTGGAAATGTATAGATGAAAAACGTGAGTGCAGTATAGCATTTTGCACATTTTTCAGATCAGATGTCACTTGTCTTTGGCTCTGAGGTTATTAGCTTTCAAAGGGCAGAATCCAATGGCGCACGTACACCCCTGCTGATTGGCTTATGCCCCACCAATTCCATTGCCCAAGGGGCCCCCACCACTTGCGCAATAGCACTTCTGGGGCAACCCAAAATGAGCGGAAGCTTGTTTCTGGGAGGAGGCAGGCCTGCAGAGCTCACATAAGGGAACCCCGCTAAGCAGCCTCCTTCCAGAAACAAGTGCTTGTGCTCATTTCAGGGCTTCCCTAGGAAATGCTATATCTCCCTTACATAAGTGGTGGATCCTGTTTGCACAATGGAATTGGCGGGACCCGCCACTTAAAGAAGGGGAGTAGCAGGATGGAAAGGAATTGGCGGGGTTGTAAGCACCCTGTTGGATCCTGCCTATGTGTTTAAAACAATACATACCACCATGGTTTTGGTTCCTTACCTTAGCGATAAAAGACAAATAAAACCTGTACCTTTTTCTCTTTTTCTCAAATATTGTGCAATTATTATTGCATAGTCACTCAGTTTAATTTTAAAACGTAGCCAACAGAACTTAAATCAGTGTCTTCAAATGAAGTATACAAGCTTCTACCTGCTATGGATCAATATTGACATCTATTACTTTAGGATATTAAAATCATAACCTCATCAATCTTTTTTGTGGCAAAATGTTTACATCGTCTCTTTCCAGTTTCTCTACATTTCTTTTACATTTGTGGAAGAGCAAACTGTTGATAGAGGAATTGTTCCTGCAAAAGATGGGGAGGCAAGCTCCTTACAGAAATAGATTTTCATCCCTACAATGCACAAGGATGCGGGAAAATAATGCGAAAGGAGTCTCCCCTGGAAAGCAGGATTGCTCTTTCACAGCACTTATAGACAAATATGACAAACACCATCAGCTTCAATGGCTTCTAAAATGGGGAGCAAAGAGGCAAGATGAAGACATCTTCTCCAAAGCAAAAAGAAAACGATGTGGTAGGAAACAAGCAAACAAAAATATAACATTGTCAGTTGAGAGAGAAGGAGCCCAGAAACAGCTGAGCTCGCAAAACATTTTGCCAATCATAAGCAGATCACAGGCAAGAGGGATCGAACAGATTTTTCCAGTCATTCTTGTTTGAAACTAGGACTACATCGGAATATACGAAACTGCCTTATGTCAGTTTAGACTAACTGTGCGTCTAGATCAGGATTACCTACTCTGACCAGCAGTGGCCCTTCAGAATCTCAGGCACAAAAGTTCTGGCCATCACTTGCTACTTAATCCATTTTAACTAGATGTGAGAGGGATGAGACCTTCTGCATACAGAGCATGTGCTCTGTCACTGAACTATAGGTGATACCCTCACCAGCATATTCAGAGGAATTGGTTGCACAGACACACACAGTGAGGTTCTAACAGCACTTACATTTCCGTTGTATATGAATGGCTGTCATACTCTGCTATGGGAAAAAGTGAAGTCCTGCGCATGGAGAAGCCATTGTAGTAGGAGAAAACCTGCTCCACAGGGAGCCTTGTAGGGATGTCAGAGAATTCCGCCACGGATCTCGGTGAGGCCGAATGCCAGTGCATTAGGCCCCCCGAAATCTGTGGCGGAACGGCCTGCCACCCCCCCACCCCCCCACAGATCCCCCCCAGGACGAGACTTACCTGGGGCAGATGTTCCGGGCGGCGGCTCCGGCGATGGCTTTGGCGGCGGCTTCGGCAGCGGTGGCTGCGGCGGCTGCGGCGGCTGGTCTTCTGACCGGCTGCCGCCGCCGCCATTTGCAGTCTTGTCTTTTTTTCTTTTTTTTTACAGAGACGTGATAGGCTACATAAGTTTTTACATAGCCTATCACATCTCTGTAAAAAAAAAAAAAAAGACGAAGCAAAATAAGGAATGCAAATTGCGGCGGCCATAGCCGCCGCTGCCATTTGCGTACACGGTTGATGTTTTTTTTACCCAGACGTGATAGGCTGCGTAAGTTTTTACGTAGCCTAAAACGTCTGGGTAAAAAAAAAGCGTACGCATATGGCGGCGGCGGCTACAGCCGCCGCCATTTGCGTTCCTTATTTTTCTTCGTCTTAGTCTACATAAATATATACGTAGACTAAGACGAAGAAAAATAAGGAACGCAAATGGCGGCGACCGTAGCCACTGCCATTTGTGTATGCGTTTTTTTTTTCCTTACCCAGAGCCCTCCGTGGTCAGAAATCCGGCTGCGGACGGCCCTGGCCTGGGCCTGGCTGGCTGCTCTGCGGAGCAGGCGTGGAGCAGCACAGCCGGCTTTCGAGGATCCCGGGGGGGAGGACCGGATTGCCTCCCCCCCGTTGAGGATTCCGGGAGGAGGGGTGGAGTGCCTCCCCCCCACCACAAAGCAGATCCGCAAAACGGTAAGTGACTTTCATACATCCCTAGAGCCTTGAGCCACACTGATAAGGACCCCACAGTGAAATGTAAAGTAAGTGCCTCTTTGTAGGAATGGCTGAGAAATTCATTTGGTTGTCATTTCAATGCAAATTCATGAAATCCACACTTCCCAGACCTAAACATGAACCACAATGCAGTTTGTCACTGAAATCTGTACATTTCTAAAGCTTCCAAAGCAGTGTGCAAAAAAACCCCTCACAAACATTAAATTTTTTAAAAAATGCATATATCAAAAGGGTACGTTTAAAAAAATGCACATAAAAATGTGCGTATTTCCAAAAAAAAAAGTGTGGAACAATGTGTATATTTGTAAATGTACACACATAAATGCTTTATTCAATGGGGGAAATGTGTACATTTTCAAAAATGTACACAAAATGTATACATTTGGGAAAACATGAGTACAAAAATGCAGATTTTTTAAAAAAAATGTGCATGAAAATTGGTACTCATTTCATGCAGAGTGCAGACTAAAAAAAAAAAATCACAATCAGATGTGGAATCAGGATAGAGTGAACTTAGCACCAAATAAATGCTGAAAAGCTGAGTGAAATCAAACTTTTTGCCCATCCCTAGAACATGGTACATAAAGATGCACTGTGGCCCCCGCATTTCATTTCATTTCATGTATCATATTTCTATACCACCCAATAGCCAAAGCTCTCTGGGTGGTTTACAAAGATTAAAAACCTTAAAATATTTTTTTAAAACAATTTACATACAAATGTTAGGAAAACCATAAACGAACAGAATACATATAGAGACACACATATATCTAAAACACTTTTAAACAATCAACAGTAAGAAAAATCCAAGACCTGTTTAAAACCTCATCATATACCAAATGCCTGAGAAAAGAGGGATGTCTTAACATGGTGCCAGAAAGAACCATGGTGCCAAGGAACACCTAATTACTTTGAATGAGTTCAAATCTCCAGGTACAGATGAACTGCACCCTAGAGTAATAAAGGAACTGGCAGAAGAGCTCTCAGAACCACTGTTTGTTATCTTTGAGAAATCATGGAGGACGGGTGAAGTGCCAGATGACTGGAGGAGGGCTAAGGTTGTCCCTATCTTCAAAAACAGTAAAAAGGAGGAACCTGGGAACTACAGACCAGTCAGTCTGACATCAATCCCTGGGAAAATTCTGGAGCAGATTATAAAGCAATCCATCTGCAAGCACCTTGAAAACAATGTAGTGATTACTCGAAACCAACATGGATTTGTCAATAGGGATGTCAAAGAATTCCACCACGGATCTCGGTGAGGCCGAATGCCAGTGCATTCGGCCCCCCAAAATCTGTGGCGGGACGGCCTGCCACCCCCCCCCGCCCCCCGCGGATCCCCCCGGGCCGAGACTTACCCAGGGCGGATCTTCCGGGAGGCGGCGGCCTTTACATAGATCTTTACGTAGGCTAAAACGGGGAATCAAATGGGCGCAAATGGCGCCCGCTACGCTATTTGCGTTCCCCTTGATTTTCGCCATCATAGTCTACGTAAATATTTACGTAGATTAAGACAGTAAAAAGAAGGAACGCAAATGGCGGCGGCCATAGCCACCGCCATTTGCATACGCGGTTTGTTTGTTTTTTACCCAGAGCCCTCCACAGCCGGAAATCTGGCTGCAGACGGCTCTGGCCTGGCTGGGCCGGGCCTGGCTGGCTGCTCCGCGGAGCTGCCGCAGAGCACAGCCGGCCGTTCGAGGATTCCAGGGGGGGAGGAATGGAGCGCCTCCCCCCTGTCGAGGATTCCAGGGGGAGGGACTGCTTCCCCCCCACCATCAACATAATCCACGAAAGGTAAGTCACTTTCGTACATCCCTATTTGTCAAGAACAAATCCTGCCAGACTAATCTGAACTCATTTTTAATCAGGTAACCTCTCTTGTAGACTGTGGGAATACTAGGGATGTCAGAGGATTCTGCCACAGATCTCAGTGAGGCCGAATGCCAGTGCATTCAGCCCCTCAAAATCCGTGGCGGAATGAAGCCCCCCCCCCGCCCCACCACCCCGTGAAAGGCGTGCGAAACGGAGCACTAACCTGGTGCCGTTCGCGCTGCTTTGTGAATGGCGGCCACGTCTGTGGCCGCCATTTGCTTCCCCATTTTTGCCGTGATAGGCTACGTAAATATTTACGTAGCCTATCATGGCAAAAAAAGGGAATGCAAATGGCGGCCGCCGTAGCCGCCGCCATTTGCGCCCCTGTTTTTTTGCCGTGGTAGGCTACATAAATATTTATGTAGCCTATCACGGCGAAAGACGGTCACAAATGGCAGCCGCTACGCCATTTGAGCCCTTGTTTTTTTGCCGTGATAGGCTACATAAATATTTATGTAGTCTATCATGGCAAAAAAACAGGAACACAAATGGTGGCTGCCGTAGCCGCTGCCATTTGCGTCCACAGGCTCTGCACGCCTGCAAATGCACCCGGCCGGCAGCTCCACGGAGTTGCCATGGAGTGGAGCCTGCCGGGTTAGGATTTCGGGGGGAGGTGCGGAGCCCATCTTCCCCATCCCTCATAATTATGAGCATTCTCAACAGTAACACCAGCAGGAAAATACCACTATACCAATTTAAAGTCCTAGAAACAGCCTGCTGAGACAAATGAGCCCTACGTTTATTTTCTAAACTCCAGTGTACTCAATTGGGATTTAATTTCACAGCCTTGTATGCAGGGAAGGCCCAAGGGTGACCAGATCTTATTTGTACAAGGGCTCCTGTACTTTTAATCATTGAGCAGAAGAGGGGATTTTCACAGGCGATCCTGGAACTCAGAGTTGAGAATTACATTCCTGCTGAAAATCCCTCTTCTGTGAAAACTACCAAAAGTACACCAGCCCTGTCTTCTTTTCATTCATTTAGGGTGAAAGAAGCCACAATGTGTCACGTACTAGGTAGCAGTCACCTGTGTGTAATAGGTACTTCCAGAGTACCTAAGGCAGGTAGATGGTGCCTCTGTAAATTGCTGTTTGTTTGTGGACAGATGAACAAGGCAGAGCAAATCAGAGGTACAATAGGGCTGTCCAAATGCTACTCTTCCATGTGCATATCATACAGGTGGAGGGTGGAGTGAGACCATGCCTGCTAGATGCACCCACACACACACACTCCGTGCCCAAGATCTACATGATGATCTGAACATGTAGAGTTCCATCTGGGTGAAGAATAGAGCTGTGTGCAAATGGCCTCTCAAATTCTCCACCTTACTTGTGGGCACAGAAAAATGTGGGACACAATTTCACCTATTTCTCCCAGGGAGGAGAAATTCTCAACAATTTCTCCCAGGTAGGGATCCCCATTGGCAGGGCTTATAGCACAGCTTCTTTCTTTTTTTAGTAGGGGCTTGGGGTTTTTTGGTGCTGCAACAGCATCAGCTGTCTTAGCAGGCGGTCCCCCAGTTTGCTTCCCCTGCAATGAAGGTGGGGGCAGTGTTGTGTTCAGCTCCAGGTATGAAGTAGTTAGTGCTCTGCCAAAATCTGTCCTCCAATTCCCTGAAAGTTTTCTCTCCCCACCCCATGAAAGAGGCTTCCATGTTCCTGCCTCACTCTCAGGGTGTTTGATAATGTATGTTTGTGGTGTTTTTGAGCTTACCTAATCACAGCTAGCCTGCATGTCCTGATCTGAAAAAGCCCTGTCGGAGGAATTACCTCATGGTGCCTCAAACTGGGCTTCCATTGAAGTGTGGGAAGCTGAGGAGGCTACAGGTGGCCAGAAAGATGATTGCACAATGAAAAACAGGAGACTTGTGCTCACTTCTCGGCCACCTCCTAAGTAGGGTAAGCCCAAGAAACCCAAACCCAACCCGTGGGAATTTCTCTGAAATTTCTTCACCACTGAATTTCTTTTCAAACATAATTTCTCTTCTATCAAATTGAATGAGAATGGTTGAAAAAATGTGGGATAATTTTTGGCACAACGCTAGTGAAGGACCACACAGCTTTAACAGGCATTTCTTCCAAACATTCTGCTCAATACACAGACATCTGTGGGAAGGGCTGAGAGACACAGCTACTAGGGCAGAGAAGGAATACATGTTGCCTCCTCCACAGATTGAATCTTCTACAGGTTGGCTATATATGGAAGGCACTCTCATGAACAGCCCCCAAATGTCTCTCTTCCAGCTTGCC
The DNA here is from genome assembly GCF_057233095.1 of Heloderma suspectum. Classification (NCBI taxonomy): domain Eukaryota; kingdom Metazoa; phylum Chordata; class Lepidosauria; order Squamata; family Helodermatidae; genus Heloderma; species Heloderma suspectum. Next base: position 157,487,643 of record NC_139458.1, on the reverse strand, counting down.
TGGTATATTAAAATGTCATTGGGAATATAAAGAGTTCATTCATACCAAATGGCATGCCCCAATTAATGGTGTGGTCCTCCCTTCCCCAAGAGAGGATTTATTTATTTATTTATTTATTTATTTATTTATTTATTGCATTTATATTCCACCTTTTTTCCTCCTTAAGGAACCCAAGGTGGTGTACATAATCCTCCTCTCCATTTTATCCTCACAACAACAACCCTGTGAGGTAGGTTGGGCTGAGAGTCTGTGACTGGCCCAAAGTCAGCCAGTGAGCTTCCATGGCCAAGTGAGGACTAGAACCCAGATCTCCCAACTCCCAGTCCAACACTCTAGCCACTACACCACACTGGCTCTTTTATTTATACAGATGTATAAATGACTGTACAACAAAAGTGTATGGTCTTTGGGAGGAAGAAATCCATTTTTACACCATATAACACATATTTGATGTGTTATAACTGTGGTGTATGTATATAAGCTCATAAAGCAACATTATAGTTTTTCACGATCGCTAGCACATAAAACCACAATTATTCATCCGTCTGTGGCAGAGGTGGGCAATCTGCGGCCATTCAGATGTTGTTGAACTCCAGCTCCCATCAGCCTCAGCCAGCATGGCCAATGTTCCATGATGATGGGATTTATACTCCAACAACATCCAGAGAGCCACAGTTCCCTACCCCCGCTCGATGGTCATTCAGGAGTTCAAACAAGTCAATCTATGGAAATGGAATGAAATTAATCCAGATTCATGTTAGCTTACATTGTGAAATAATAAGCAACAAGAAAACAGTCAATGTGGATTGAATCACTCTGAGTGCTTTGTACTCCAGTCCCATAAATCTTCACAACATTTATGAAGGCTTCAGTGATTTTTACCCAAAATGAAGACATTCAAACCCATCTTTGTTGGATCTTCTGTTACTTTCCTGGCATCACATACTACCATTTCCAATGTTCGTGTTTTCCTTGATTGGTTCAGGATGTCACCAAATGTCCAATTTGACTTGGTCTGCCTCTAGGGAAAAGTTGCAGGGCCCACTAGTCATTTTAAATCCAGAAACAAAGCCCTGGGTGCCATTCTCTCAAGGTATTTTAGACTTCTCTTACCAAACCACTTTCAAAGAAGATAAATGCCTTTCCAGATGCCTCCATTGAAGAGCTGTGTGAACTTTGCTGTCAGCTGGGTGCAAAAGTTGGCGCTTGTTTTGAATATAGACATCCATGTTTCTTATTTCAATAATTAAGCACAGTTGGGGAAAACATTCTGCTGTTACACAATACAACGTTCTTCCAGGCATTGCTGACACATTTTTTAAAAGCAAAACAGATAGTGTGTTCTCATCTTGATGAAATTAACAGTCAAGAAATATGAAATTTCCACCTTCAACTACACACTTCTTTGGGATTCTGGAACCAGTTCTGAGTGCTGGCTGGAATATTTTCCCCTTCTCCATCCCCAGTGGCTGACATGCATTATACAAGGCACTGCGTTGACTGAAGACAAAACAAACGCTGTATAAGGAAATGAAGACTGCAGTAAACATTCTCTCTTCTATGCCAATAACTGTGTTTGGTGGATGAAGAAACAAAACTTGATAAAGTGTCCCCTGATCTGTTTTAATGTTGGAAAAACCCTTAAAAATGATTTTAGCTGCATATGTGTGTGCATGCTTTAAAAAAAAAAAAGAATCTAAGCTTTACAACTTTAACCAAGGTTGATGGCAAAATGCCTAGAGAATATTGCTAGCAGCTTGTTCTTCTATGACACCCACCCTTCATCTGGATGTAATATCTCAATATTGCTCCAGAAGATTGAATTTTATTTAGGCTTTAAGCATGATAATAAAAAAGCAAACCAAATACTTCGATGGCAGGGGCTTTGTCAATTAAAGGAGTCGGGTTTACAGGGAGGCAGCTGAATGGTTGACTTTATCGTGTGTAGCAGATTAATGAATGCTACCGTTTGTCAACGAAAAGGAGAGGTCATCAGAAGAGTATTTCATTTGCTTTCGCAAGGCCTTAAAAAGGGGGGGGGGAGAACAAGATATGCTTGCTACATGCTTGAGATAATGATCCACTTGCCAAAAAATAAATCAGTGCTATACATCATCAAATACAGTTGACTCTTTCCTCATATCTGAGCATGAATCGTAAGGAACAGTCAGTGCATCCTAACCCCAAACATGACAAAAATAAAGCTATTGAATATTTTTTTCCTCAGTCAATAAATATACAAACCAAGATTTTAATCCTCCTAACAGTGGAAAGCAGAAATGAGCTCCTCAGAAATGTAAGCACTTCTACCTTCCTAAAACTGCCCTGTAGCCTTTCCTACAAAACAAGCAAGACTTTTTAGCTGATCCAGTGATGGATCTTCATGGTCGTCCTTTGGTTAGGTGGTGGTCTTCGATATTCTCTGCTTTATCTCATTCTGCTTCTGCATATCCTCTCCCACTTTCTCTTACTTAATTACAATTAAGATTACCAGGGAGAAGTGTCCCCCACCCTTTTGGGGAGACTTGCAAGAGGGCCCAGTCTCCATGTATGTGATTAACAATTCTTAGAAGTCCTGTTGAGTTGGATGTCAGTATTCCAGCTGTTGAAACCTTCATGGTTTCTGGATCATCCTGCCTTCATGCTATTTCCTAGGCTACAAGTTACCAAACTTTAGTGGTGACTTCATTAATATCTAGTCTGCTCCAGGGGATTCTAGATGCTACAGAGGAACAGGACACACATTACCAGCCCTGCAGTGTACCTTACAGCAGGCATCTACCTTACCCACCTTGTGTCAATTGACTTGCAGAATGTCAACTCCCCTATCCAGATTTTTGTAGATACTCCACAAAAACCTCAAAAGGTTAGTGAGACAGGACATATCTTTGCAGAAGCTATGTTGATTCTTCTTCAGCAAGACTTGTCATTGCTCTCCAAACTGGGCATTAAAATAGCAAATCCAGTTCAATGTAAGGAAGTATAAAGTAACATGTAACTGCCCATATATACTGATGGGATCAGGCCTGGTGGTGACTGACCCATAAAGAGATCTTGGGGTCGTGGTGGACAGCTCGATGGAAATGTTGACCCAGTGTGTGGCTGCTGTAAAAAAGGCAAAGCCCATATTGGAGATCATTAAGAAAGGCATCAAAAATAAAACTGCAATATCATAATGCCTTTATACAAAAAATCTATGGTGTGACTACACTTGGAATACTGTGTATGCTTTTGGTTGCTGCATCTCAAAAAAGAGATTGTGGAACTGAAAAAAAAGAAAGAAAAAAGATACTGTAGAACTTGAGAAAGTGCAGAAAAGGCAACCAAAATGATCAAGGGGCTCAAGTAACGCTCCTATGAGGAAAGGTTCCAGCATCTGGGATTCTTTAGCTTTTAAAAAATGTGAGTGAGGAGAGAAATGATAGAAGTGTATAAAATTATGCATAGTGTGAAGAAAGTGGATAGGTGAAACTAGCGGGGTCATCCCGTGAAGCAGAATGGTTGGAGATTCAGGACTGATAAAAGAAGGTACTTCTTCACACAGCATATAGTTAAACAATGGAATTCACTTCCACAAGATGTAGTGATGGCTGCCAAATTAGATGTCTTTAAAAGAGAATCAGACAACTTCATGGAGAATAAGGCTATCAGTGGCTACTACGCATGATGGCTATATATTACCTCCAGTACTGGAGACAGTATGCCTCTGAATACCATGTACTGGGGAACATAAATAGGAGGGTGCTATTGTGCTCATGTTGTATTTATGGTCTTCCTATAGCCCACTGGTTGGCCACCGCAGAAAAGAATGTTGGACTAGATAGACTTTTGGTCTGATTCAGCAGTGCCCTTCTTATAGTCTTATGTTCATAGCACAGAAATAGCCAGTGTACCATCTTTGTCTTTCCATCTGGTTATCTGTCTTCTGGTTTTGATTCCTATCACTTATAATGCATTTACCATTGGACTTCTAGCCAAACTATGCTGGAATAACTAGAGTATCCCTAGGTATGTGTGGGCCTGTGTATTCAACCTATACTAAAACTGCATCTCTGCACATGCTGAAAACTTGTGCAATTGCCCAAGACGCAAGAAGAAATTTATTTATTTATTTATTTACTTATTTATTTATTCCATTTCTATACCGCCCAATAGCTGAAGCTCTCTGGGCGGTTCACAAAAATTAAAACCAAACAGCACACAATAAAACAATTTAAAATATATAGAACATTAAAACCACAATATAACAATACAACCACAATAAAACCTAGCAGCAGTGCAGGAGTTTAAAATACAGATTTAAAACAGCAAAGCTAAAAGTTTAGAAAGCTAAAATGCCTGGGAAAATAAAAAGGTCTTCACCTGGCGCCAAAAGGAATACAATGTAGGTGCCAGGCAAACCTCACCAGGGAGCTCATTCCAGAGCCGGGGTGCCACAGCAGAAAAAGCCCTGCTCCTGGTAGCCACCTGCCTCACTTCCTTTGGCAGGGGCTCATGGAGAAGGGCCGCTGACGATGATCTTAAGGTCCAGGCAGGCACATATGGGAGGAGGCGATCCTTCAGATAACCTGGCCCCAAGCCGTTAAGGGTTTTAAATGTTAATACCAGCACTTTGAATCGGGCCCGGAAATGGACAGGCGCAGCTGAAAAAGTACTGGCGTAATATGAGCTCGCAGGCCAGTCCCTGTTAACAATCTTGCTGCCCTATTTTGAACCAACTGAAGTTTCCGGACCGTTTTCAAAGGCAGCCCCACGTATATTGCATTGCAATAATCCAGACGAGAAGTTATCAGAGCATGGATAACTGTAGCTAGGCTATCTCTGTCCAGATAAGGGCGTAGTTGGTATGCCAGCCTAAGCTGATAAAAAGTGCTCTGTGCCACTGAGTTCACCTGTGCCTCAAGTGACAGTTCTGGATCCAAGAGCACCCCCAAACTATGAACGTGATCCTTTAGGGGGAGTGCAACCCCCTCCAGAACAGGTTGAATATCACCTAGCCGGGCAGACGAACCACCCACTAACAATACCTCTGTCTTGTCTGGACTGAGTTTCAGTTTATTGGCCCTCATCTAGTCCATTACCGTGCCCAGGCACTGATTCAGAACAGCCACTGCCTCACTTGGGTTTGATGAGAAAGAGAGGTAGAGCTGGGTGTCATCCGCATATTGATGGCACCTCAGCCCACACCTCCGGATAACCTCCCCCAGCGGTTTCATGTAGATGTTAAACAGCATAGGGTATAAAACAGAACCCTGTGGAACCCCATGGCATAATTGCCATGGCACAGAGCAATAATCCCCCAGCACCACCTTCTGGAATTGGCCATCCAAGTAGGAGCAGAACCACTGTACTGCAGTGCTTCCAACTCCTAACCCAGACAACCTATCCAGAAGGATACCATGGTCGATGGTATCGAAAGCTGCTGAGAGGTCCAGAAGAATCAACAGGGTCGCACTCCCCCTGTCCCTCTCCCTGCAGAGGTCATCCCACAGGGTGACCAAGGCAGTTTCCATTCCAAAACCAGGCCTGAAGCCCGATTGAAATGGATCTAGAGTGGCTGCGAACCACTCGGAATAACCCCCAAATCAAAAATCCCACATGATCCTTGTTCATATTACTGCAAAGCCTGTGCTACTCATTTTCAGCTGCATTTTTGGTTAGGAGTTTCCCCTGGCATGCCCCTTTGGGGTAGCTTAGGAACTGCATGGTTCTCTCTGTTGAGGCTCAGGGACTTCTCAAAGGGAAGTCCCTGAGTCCCACACCCTCAGAGCAGCCCCACAAAGGTTTCCTATGTTTACAACAAAAAGCTCTGTCTTGTTGAAAGCACAATTTTTGGGATGTAAAAATCAAAACCCTTGAAAATCCAGCTCAGTCCTGAACTACATACATTTTTATATTGGGATAAGTACATTGTGATGGGGACATTTGCTTCTTTGCAACTTGAATCACAAACATTAAACAGAGTTTCCATCACACTTCCACTGGCTTCCTGTTCTTTGAATGGAAGTCACTGCAGCTTGGCCAAAAACAATCTCTTCTCGCCTGAGAGATGTTAGAATTGTAAATAAGCCCAGATACAGTAATTGAAGACCTACAGGACTGATTAGAAAGACATGTTCCAGTGTCACTGTAACCCCTCTTTATGCTCTATGGGCAGAAAACTGTACGGGTCTCACTCAGAGAAGACCCATCTAAGTGTAATGTTGGGAATCCAGTAGAAGCATGTTCCAGTTAGGAACATAGAAGAATGCTCCTCATAGCTGTAGAATTACAAGTTTAAACATATAGGATGATATCTTTTTCTGATTCGATGCTTCTTTTTCCATTTGGCTCTAGGAAGAGTAGAATAGTGGATCATTCTCTTGAGAGGAGGAGGAGGAGGAAGAGAAACATTTTGCTGAGCAAACATTTAGGAAAAAATAACCCATAAAAGAGAAGACAAGGTCTTCCAATCTGATATTAAATATTACTTAAGGGATATTTGGGGTGGGGGGAATCCATATTTTATAAGCATTTCTACCTCCCACTGTACTTTACTAAAAGGATTTATATTCAATCCTCTTAATTGGTGCAGACCCTGCTGGGAAGAAAAATGTGCCAACACATTCTTCATTCTGATTAGGCTCCAAGGAATATATTGTGTTGTGAGACAATTACTTTTATTTCATGAATTGCTTGAACAATGAACACTGTGCAGTGGGTTTTTTTTCTTTCTTTTTATCCATGGCTGCAATGAGGTGGTGAGAAAAAAACAAGGAGAAGAAGAAAAAGACAAGTGGCAAGAAATGTATGTAAATAAATACTGAATCACACCTGTAAGCTATTGTGAATATCAGTCCACAGCCATCAGGCTTGCCAGCCAAACACATATTTCACAATTAAGTGAGCAATTACCCATTCTTTATCCATTGAAATGGGATGCACTAAATCTATCCCCTGGCTATCAGCCCATTTAAAGAGCAGGTCATCCATCTGGGTACTGATTAAGTGGATTGTGCTGTAGATGGCTGGTGGAGAGGAGTACTTTGTATTCTGCTCTGAGGTGCTGAGTGTCCTTATCTCTATGAGGCAGTGATGGAAGATAAAGGCTCTCAGCACCTTGAGATAGTTCTTGGAATCTTCCCAAGGAGTTTCTAGTGAGATTTCCAGTTGCTCAAAGGCAACATACGTACCTGAAAGCCATCTCTTTAAAAGTTCTATATTCAGCCGATAGTACTGTATAGATGTGGGCCTAAAAAGGTAAGTGCTGGACTTCAGTTTCATGTGAATTAACTCTGTGATTGTTATGAGATGAGATTGGTTATTCATTACTCTTTTTGCTTATCTGAATTGCCACAGCCATAGCTGAGTGGGCACTCATATTAAATGAGGGAACTGCACTGGGTGCCAATTCACTACCGGACCAGGTTTAAGGTATTAGGACTAATGTACAAAGCCCTAAACAACTTGGGATGAGGATACTTGAGAGAGCACCTCCTTCTTTACCAGCCTACCTGGTCACTGAGGTAGGGTTGGCGGAGAATTTCTCCCCGAAACTTCGGGGGGCCGAGCGCCAACGTGTTCGGCCCCCCGAACAAGTTTCGGGGAGAAATTCTCTGCCCCCCGCACCCCCCCTGGGACGGGACTTACCTTTGGCGAATGTCCCTCCCGGCGGCGGGTCCGGCCGGCGGTTCGGCGGGTCTTCGTCTGGGGCGGGAGTGGCAGCCGGTCTTTTGACCAGCTGCCGCCGCCGCCATTCCAATAAAAGAAAAACAAAACAAAAACGCCCCCGTGATAGGCTACGTGACAATTAACGTAGCCTATCACGGCTAGATTTGCAAAGTCAGCCGTGATAGTCTACGTAAATCGTCACGTAGCCTATCACGGGTGACTTAAAAAAAAAAGCGCGTATGGATAATGGCGGCCCCCATAGGGAGCCACCATTCCCGTTCCTTATTTGGTCGTTGTAGTCTACGTAAAGATTACATAGACTACGGCGAAAATAAGGGCAACGCTATTTGCGTTGCCCTTATTTTCGCCGTAGTCTATGTAAAGATTTACGTAGACTACAGCGACCAAATAAGGAATGCGAATGGCAGCTCCCTATGGGGGCTGCCATTTGCGTACGCGCTTTTTTTTTTTTTTAAGTCACCCGTGATAGGCTACGTGACGATTTACGTAGCCTATCATGGCTGACTTTGCAGATCTAGCCGTGATAGGCTACGTTAATCGTCACGTAGCCTATCACGGGGGCGTTTTTTTTTTTTACTTTTTAGTTCGCGGCCGGGCGAGGCGAGGCGCCTCCTCCCCGGCCTGAATTTCGGCCGGGCAAGGTGGGAAGCCTCCCTCCCGGCCTGAATTTCGGCCGGGTGAGGAGGGAAGCCTCCCCCCCCCCCGGCCTGAACTTTGCAGGGGGAGCAGCGAAGCGCCTCCCCCCCCACTGCGAAAAGCTTCGAGGACAGGTAAGGGACTTTCGTGCACCCCTACGACTGAGGTCAACAGAGGGCATGTTCCTGATGGTTCCACACAGACCCATGGCTCAGCTGGAGTCCACCAGGAAAAGAGCTTTCAGTGTGGTGGCCCCCTTTCTGTAGAACTCTCTGTCTTTGGAGGTCAGGCAGGTGCCAATGTTGTGTTGCTTTTGGCACCTCCTGAAGACATTGTTATTTCAAGAGGCCTTCCTTTCAAGACCAGCCATGGTTTATTAAATTCAACTGAATTTGTCTTTTAAAAAACATGTTAACTGTTTTAACCTGGTGGTTGTTCACCACTCTGAAATCTTCTGAAGTGGAGCAGTATATAAATTCAGTAAATAAATAAATAAACAAACAAATGAACAAATATATCTTAAGCTGGGAGTGCAGAACCTCTTTCAGCCCAAGAGCTGAATTTCATTTTGAAGAAACTCTTGGGGGGCCACATTCCAGTGGTGGGCAGGGCCAAAGGCAAAGGGGTGGGACCAAAAAAAAAAAAAGCCAGCATATTGTAGCTTAAAGGCTGTACTGCTGGTAACTAAACCTGAGGAGAGGCATTTAGACCTTTTAGAATTGGAAAAAGACTGTGCAAAAGTCTAGAAACCACTGAACAACTGGTGGTTGGGGGAAAGGGGTTGGGGCCAAGGGAAGGGGGTATGGCCTTCTGGGGAACCCCTGCTGGATCTATTGGGACCCCAGAAGGGCCAGATTTGGCCCCCGAGCCCGAGGTTCTCCACCACTACCTTAACCCAAGAGAACACAATGACCAACAGGCATCAACATCAGTTATCTCTAGGTCTGGGAAATGTGCCAATAAAGGCCAAACTACATGACCAGCAGAATCAGTACTGCCCATCTGAGACTGTCCCACTTCAGAATGTGGGGGGGGGGGCTGGGTCTCATGTCTTAATTCTCCTCTATGTCAAAATCTCTTTCCCTTACACCCCTCCCTCCACTATTTTTAGCAATTTCTATGAAAATGGCAAATATTAGAGGTAGGCAAATATAAAATATGTAAATGGCAAATACTGGAGGCAAGAAACCTGCAAAATATCAGAAGGACAGGTGCAGAGGCTAGGGAGCTATTATGAATGAAAGACAGTTTAAGATTTCATTGTTTTCTGCTCAATTGGCATCAAACTCACAGAACGTGCAATGGCACAGGAGTGGATAATAGATATGGAGCATACAGTGGTAGAGCCAAATGATTTGAACATCTAGCATTCGCCAATGTGGATTTGATCCATTTTGGAAGAGCCCCAGTTTGATTCAGACATCTCCCAAACTTGTCTAAAGCAGCCTGATTCTGTTCGGGGTTTGGGGTTCACCCAAATCCACAGCACATCCCTATTTTGTATTAGCTGAAATTCCTGGACTATCTTCAGTGGTAGCCCCACAGATAATGCATTGCAGTAGTCTAAACATGAAGTTATGATATTGCAGATAACTTTAGCAAGACTAACCCTATCTAGGAAAGATCACAGTTGGTGCATGAAACGAAGCTGGTAAAAGGCACTCTGTGACCGTGAGGTTACTTGAGCCTCTGTTGACAAAGCCGCAGTCAGAAGCATCCCCAAACTGTGAACCCGATCCTTCAGGGGAGTGCAACCCCATCCAAACAGAGGAACAATCTACCCACAGAACCTCCATGTTGCTGTCAGGATTGAGATTCAGTTTGTTAGCCCTTATCAATATTAACAGTTCTATGCACTGGTTCAGTAATTCCACCTCACCCGACTCAAATGTCAACAAAAAAATAGGTGTGAGTGTCATTGTCAAACTGATGAAACTGTTCCAGAACCTCAGATGACTTTTCCTAGCAGCTCTATGCCAAAGTTAAAAGGCAGGAAGATAAAACAGAATCCTGTGGAACCTTAGACTACAAGTGCCACATATCAAGTAGTCATACCCCTACACTGTTCCCTAGAAACTACCCTCCAGGCAGAAGCAAAACTCTTGTAACACAATTGCCCCAATTCCCAGCCCAAAACACAGAGTCCATCTGGAACAGCTTTTCCCCTTGGGTGTCCAGATATTGTTGGACTGAAACTCCCATCATTCTGAGCCAGCATGGTCAATGACTAGTGGTGGGAGTTGTGGTCCACCATCTAGTGACCTAAAGCTGATCTAGAAAGATAGCATGGTTGAGGGTATCAAAAGCCACTGAGAGGTCCTGGAGAACCAAAATGGTCACACTTGCCACCCCACTCATTTGTTATATTTTAATCCTGCTGTTCTTTATCCAAGAAACTCCTAGTGACATGTTATTCTTTCAAGATATTTCAAGGTTTCAATGACCTTGTTAGGGAACCGAGGCTAAGAGATCAATTCGGCAAATGCCACACTGTGAGCTTTGTAGTTTGAGCAGGTATTTGAACCCGGTTTCCTCCTCTACAAAGGCAATGATGCAACCACTGTATTATACTAGCTGTCCTATCATTGGCCACACTGGCTAGGAATGATGGGAATTGCAGTCTAACACATCTGTAGGGCACCCAGCTGGGGAAGGCTGCTGTGCTCTTTTTCACTGTGTTTGTCCATGCCAATATATAAGGACGGGAACTTAGCTCAGAAGAAAAGCACCTGCTTTGTATGCAGAAGGCCTCAAATTCAATCCCTGATATTGGTAGTTAGTTACAAGGTTCAGAACTTCAGATAGCAGAGGATGAGAAGAGCCTCTGCCTGAGACCCCGGAGACCTTCTACTAATTGTACGTAAGAAATACTGGGTGAGATTAGGGGAGGGGGAGAAATTCCTTTCGCCCCCGTTTTAATGGTTTGTAACTTCAAACTTTCAAACCAATACACGAATGGAAATCTGGTTATAATTTGAAATTCACACTTGTCCAAATATTACAATGGAGTTCTCCAAACAAGAAATGCCTACAAAAATGTGTGTGTGTGTTAGTGAAAATAATGTTCAAAAATGCATTATATGAGGAAAATGCTTGCAAAAATGTGTATATTAGGCAAAATTGTGTTCAAAAGTGCATGTATTGGGACAAACGCACACCAAAATGTGTACAAAATTTCATACAGAACCTTTTTTTAAAAAAAATCTCAACGTTCAGGACAAACCGAACTTTGAGAATGGAAAAATGAGAAATGGAGAGAAACAGAAATGGGCACATTTGTCCATCCCTTGGCTAGATAAGCCTGACTCAGTATCAGGCAAATTCCTGTGTTTATGTACATAATAGGTAAGACATTTGGTGTGAGTATGAAAAACAATGGATGGCAGTCTCTGGCAACTGGCTGATTCTCAAGCATTTCTTCATTACATCCCATTGAAATTAATGGGATAGCATGGCTAAAGTGGATTTTCTTCTGCTGTTGTTAGTCCTTCAAATAAAGGGTTGGATTTTCTGAAAAGTATGGTATGATTCAGAAGGCATCCTACAACATGACATAGGCACAGGGGCCACTTCACACATTGTAGTTTTAATGCCTCAAGATATTTTAAGTGTACACGTAAAAACGTAATGTGTGAATGCAAAAAAAACAACAACACACTTCATGTGCACTCTTCAGGAAGCTCAGATTGATTGGAGCTCACAGTTGAGCACACACTTGGTTGCGAACCCAGGTTTGCCTGTATGTAATGTGCAAAATTGCTGACAGATTCTGTTCCACACCCGGCTCCCAGGAAGAATTATTTAGGAAGAATGGGAAAATGAACGTGACTGAACTGTGGCCTGCAGGTTCTTTCTGGGGAAAAGACTAATCCATCTTCATCCATTGTCCTGCATTTCTTGATATATTCAACAATAATATAATCCCAAGAAGCCTTCATGCTGGATCTTCATGGTAGCCAGTGAAGGTGCACAATGGGAACGTATTGATTATCTGGCATAGAAACGTTGAAAATTAATAGCACATATCTACCAGTTATCATCCTGGCCTGGAAATTATTTAAGACAATGGTGGTATCCCATGTTAGTCCTACTTAGAGTAGACCCATTGAAATGAATGGGACTTCCCCAACCTAGCTAACATTAGATATAACTCATTGGATTCATACCTACTGGGCATATCAGATCAGGGTTCACTCCAGCTTTGAAGAGGCCCTTGGCAAAGTGCCTCTATGAATGCCATCCCTTATTAGAGGGCTGGCTTACCCGGTGGCAGCTCCAGTGGCAGCCATTTCATTTCCCACAATGCCTCGGAGTGATGCTACACTTGGGACACTGAGAAAAATGTTGGAGGCTGCCCTTCACTGCTATCACTAGGCAAGCTCATAGCCAGGGGTCCCAGGCAGACACCAGCACTACTGGGCCCTCCCAGGGCACTGGGAATCCAGCAGCTACATGACAGTGCTGGGTCTGATAATGAGATTGGATCAGAAAGACTAAACTGCTATGGGTCTATGGTAGCCGTCCCCAACTTGGTATCCTCCAGAGGTGCTGGACTATAATTCCCATTACTCCAAGCTAGGGGATGATGTGAGATGTAATCCAACATTTCCAGGGGGTGTGAGGTTGGGGAAGGCTGGTCTGTGGAATAGAAAATAAATATGAGCCACAAGGTGGTGGTTCAGAAAATGGAAGTGGGGATATATCCTACAATTTATTAGAATGGCTTGCTCACCTTCAAATGCAACCATTTAGGAAAGTCTAGTGAAAAGATAATTGAAACTATACTCAGAGCCTATGTATTTTTATATAGATAGTTGTTCTCAGAAGATTCTATTTTTATCAACAGGAACCATTTGCTAATACATATCTGGTGCCGTTTTGTGATTGATTGCACTCAGGACCAATTGAAACCCTGCTCGCTTTAAAATGGATAGTACCTAGACCAACAGTGGTGGTGCAAGTTTTTCATTAAATGAAATGGAAAAGTGATTTCATAATTCTTTCTGTCTTAGGTTGCTTGAAAAGAATGTGAGACAGTTAAAAATTGCATGGATTTTAAACCATATGTGTGAGAGTGAAAAAAAAAATAAGGGTTTGTGTTTTTCCTATTTTTAATATGAGCCAGATGAAACAAAAAGATTGTTTCCTTCCAAACTATAGGTCAACTACCTCTATAGGCTTTAAGATGACTCTGTAAGTTATCATGTTATCTTTCTTTCTTGACAGTATACCATTATGTGGTGTATCATTTCAGCATTTACTATCTTTCATGTCCTTTTATCTTCTCGCTAGGATTTCTTTTAAAATTCCAGTCCATACATTTGGTTTCATTACATAAGTCTGGCTTTTACAAAATGGATTTCTTTTAAAATTGTTCCTCATTTTCTTCAGTTTCATATTTTCCAGCACTGACCTGAAACAGTATATTTGCTTTGTTGCTTTTATCATGAGAGATTAAAAACAATGCAGCAAGTGAAGTCTAGAAAGTATTTCAGGCAAAAGAATGGGAGAATATGTTACAGGCAGCTAAGCTGGATTTCATTTCTTCCTATGGAACAGTGTGTGGGGGGAGCATTGGCATTTATCTGAAGTACATTCTTTCTGACTTGGATTCCTGCACTGAGCAGGGGGTTGGACTCGATGGCCTTGTAGGCCCCTTCCAACCCTACTATTCTATGATTCTATTATTCACATTTTGAGGTGTAGTCATCAGGGCAGCTTTCCCCAACCTGCTGCCCTCCAGGTGGGTTGCACTACAGCTCCCATCATCTCCAGGCAGTATGGCCAATGAGCACGCTGGCTAAGGTTGACTGGAGTTGTAGTCAAAGCCATCCAGAGGGCACCAGATTGGGGAAGACTGGGCCAGAGTGTCAAGACTAACACCAGGGAGACGGGGGTTAAATTCTTACTCAGCCATGCATTCCAATAGGTGACCTCAGCGAGTCACTACCTCTCCGTTTAACCTACCTCACTGGGTTGTTGTGAGTATAAAAGAGGGAAGAGCCATGTTCACCAGAGATGCAGAATGTCAGGCCTGGAGGCCAAATCCAGCCCTCCTGGGATCCCAATCCATCTCTCCAGGGTTCCCCAGATAGCCATGCCTCCTTCCCCCAGCCCATTACCTTTCCCCCGATCACCAATACTTTGGCACAGGAGTAGGGAACCTCAGGTCAGTGGCCAAATCTGGACCTCCAGGGATCTCATCCTTCCGGGCTTCCTCAAAAGGCCATGACCCCTTTCCTGGGCCCCACCCCCATCCCCCAACTATTATTTTATTATTTATTTATTATCACATTTATGTGTTTATGTATTTATTTCATTTATATCCCACCTTTTTTCCTCCTTAAGGAACCCAAGGCAGCGTACATAATCCTCCTCTCTATTTTATCCTCACAACAACAACGCTGTGAGGCAGTTTGGGCTGAGAGTCTGTGACGGACCAAAGTCACCCAGTGAGCTTCCATGGCCAAGTGAGGACTAGAACCCGGATCTCCCAGCTCCTGGTCTAACACTCTAACCGCTACACCACATGCTCTCAACTACCAATCATTTGGGTGATTTCCCAGCTTTGTGCATTTTTTTTTTTTTCCTATGCTAAAAGGCTGAAATGCCTCTCCTGAGGCTTAGTTCCTGGCAGGAAGAGCTTTAAACTACAATATGCTGCATTTTGTGTTCCGCCCTTTTGTTCCGCCCTTTGATTGTTGGAATGTGGCCCTCAAGAGCTGCTCCAAAACTGAATTTGACCCTTGGTCTTAAAGAGGTTCCTCAGCCTTGCTTTGGCTCTTTCCCGGCTTTAGTGCATTTCCCCCATTCCAAATAAAAAGGCTAAAATACCTCTTCTAGGCTTAGTTCCTGGCAGGAAGAGCTTTAAGCTACAATATGCTGGCACACTGGCCCCACTCCGCTTTGCCTTCAGCCCTGCCCACCACTAGAATGCAGCCCCTGAGAGCTTCTCTGAAGTGGAGTTCAGCCCTGGAGTTGAAATATTGATCTCTGATCAACACCATCTTGAAATCATCAGGGGGAAAAGATGATGATGACGATGATGATGATGATGAGCAGTAGCAGCAGGAGGAGAAGAAGAAGACGATGATGACGACGGGGTTGGCACCAAATTTCACAAAGTGAAGGTCATTTTTGCAAAAGGGTTTTCCCTTCCTCTCCTCACCACCAAGGGCCTGACTGAGACATTTTGCTGCCTGAGGTGACATATAAAATGGCTCCCCTATTTCACATGCCAGAGTGAACACTGAATACTACTGCAACATTGGCAGTGCGTCAACATCTTCCATCACACCTGTGAACATTAATGTAACGTAGGGAAAGGAGTGCAGGACAGGCTGTGTAGTAGTAGCCATAGCTCCATCTTCCAAAAACACACTGCTGCTCCTCTAGCGTCTGTCACCTGAGGCAGTCAAATCACTTTGCTTCATGGCAGGGCCAGCCCTGCCTCCACCCCTGAAATGCCTTTTCAGTGGGTTGAGGGACCAGCATTAATGACATCGGCTGAATGGAATGGGGGTCTGCAGTGGGAGAGGGAACCTCCTTACACAAGGACCTCCTACCTGGTTTTTGCTGCCCCTCCCCCACCATTGCACTCCCCCACAGCCCACATCATTCAGAAGGGTCTCCTGACCCTCCAGAGAGGCTTTTGAGGGGCTATAGTGAGGACTGCATTATTTCATACAGCACATACTGTATTTCATATACTAGGGAATTCCCTACCCCAAGATGTAGTGATGACCACCAGCTTAAATGGGGATTAGACACATTCCTGGAGGATAAGGCTACCAAAGGCTACCAGTCATGATGGCTATCTGTTACTTCCAGCATCAGAGGCAGTATGCCCATGTACACCAATTGCTGGGGAACTTAGGCGGGAGGGTGCTGTTGCACTCCTGTCCTGTTTGTGGATTCCTGGTCGGCAGCTGGTTGGCCACTGTGGGAACAGAATACTGGACTAGATGGACCCTTGGTCTGATCCAGCAGGGGTCTGCTTCTGTTCTCATGAGGAAGGGGTGGGAAAGACCCTTTGCCCAAGTGGACTTTCACTTGCTCTGGATCCAACCCAGTCCCTTGGTCCTTTCATTAAATCATCCTCAAGAACATTAATACAGCTTTCACTCTGTCTATATTTTACTTCAAACATAAAAATAAATAAATACATAAATAAATAGCAACAACATTTGATACAAAATATTATCAGTTTTGATACTGCAAGCATGGTGCTAAATTATGGGGGGGTGAAAAACATCTGGCAAATGTTAGTCAAGCTGTAACACAGATAAATTGGATAAAAGAATGCCAGGGCAAAGAGGAAAAGAGAGAGAAAATTGCTTAATGCTATAAGTATATCGAAACATTTCACAGAGACTTTCGTTTTCTCCCTCTCTTCCTGCAAGGGTGCACGTATAAAGCTGTTTATTGTGGGCAGAATGCATCTGCTTCCCCTCAGCCTAAGTATGAAGCTATCAAAGCTGTTTTAAGGATTTCATTTAATCTCATACACAAATTATATGAAGAAGAAGAAGAAGAAGAAGAAGAAGAAGAAACCTGACAGCAACATGAGATCTTACATAAATTCTACTTCTATATCCCTCCCCTCCCCACTTCAAATGCATCTTTCCAGACAATTCATTTTATTTTTCTCCCACATATCAAAGATCATATTGGATTTTCTTTGAGAAAAGAAAATAATTAAGCCATCCATAAAAGATTGGGCTGGTTAGGAACATAGCACCAGATAGAGTTACCTGGGGAGTGAGGGGGCATGAGGCTGATGAGAGGCATTAAAGGAAAAAGAAGCATTAAGTTCAGCAATCTGGGGAATAAAATAAAAGGGAATGTTGTTCGGGTAGAGTCAAGGGGCACAGATACCCTGTCAGTTGGGAGGTTACATATAGAAAAGCAAGCGTACCTTAAATAAATGCAGATTTGATGGATTTTTCTTGAAACAATTGAGAGCTAATTAAATTAGAATGGAGCAAGGAGTATGTATAAGGTATTCCTCTGCTTACTGTCTTCTAAGTTCTTGGATTACTTGATATTCCTTAGGAACTTTAGGAAGATTGATCTCTACGTATAGCACCAACAGAAACCATTTATTTTGTACCTCTCTGTTCTAATGTACAATATGGGTTGAACAAGTAAGTTCCCAAAGAAACAACTGCACAGAATAAACCTTGCTGCATTCCCATTGTCAATATATTGTGGCTTTTTTTGTTTTGTTTTTGTTAGTCCTCTTTGTTTATATGGCAAATTGCTCTACAATATTTGTCGTTGTCAAAGGCATAGTTTTGGACATAAGGCCAGATCATAAGGCAAAGAGGCATCTTGAGAATGAGTGCAATTTTTCTTTTAAGTGTTGCACTGTGTGCAGATTAGCACTGAAGACTCAAACTCTTTCCCATCACTTGCTCCCTGATCCTTTTTTTAAAAAAACTAACAACCTGGAGCTATCAGGTATTGACCTGGGACAGTCTGCATGCAAAGCACACACTCTACCACTAAGGTATAGTCCCTTCCCTGGACTGAGTATATGATGCCTTGTCCCTCTTCTTCCCCTCTCCACCAACCTTGAAAGTCACTTTCTTTCCCTTTCCTAAATCTACTTGTATTTGTTTACTAGTTTTACTCCCATATTTGGTCTTTTCCTTTTATTACCTCTATTATATGTTCCCTTTACACCACATGGATTATATCACAGGTGGGCAGCTTGTGGCCCTCCAGATGTTTTGGCCTACAACTCTTAGCAGCATAGGCAATAGTGAGGAATGATGGGAGATGTAGGCCAAAACATCAGAAAGGCCACAAGTTGCCCACCGCTGACCTACATCTTATGACTTAAAATATTTTCTTCAAAGTCTACACAAAAGCATATTCATTAGTGCTGTGCATGGGGCCTGCTTCGCTTTAGATGCTGCTTTGGACCTTCTGAACCAGCCCTGCTTCTGAAGAAGCCTCACTTTGCTTCAAACCGATTTGGACCCAATCTGCTTCGCTCCAGATTCAGATCTGAAGTGAGATTCAGATATCCGAATTGTTCGGATTTCACGTTTTCCCATTGACTTGCGTTGGAAAACAGAAACAGCCATAACTTTTTTCAATTCTCATGAAATATGAGATTTGGGGACCTGTCAGCCCCCATGGAGGGGATTCCATCTGCCAAAGTTCAGACAGTTTGGCCCAGCAGAGTTTGTGCTAGGCACAGATAAAATGTGCTGTTCTCAGAAACTCAAACCAAAGGTCATAAAGGGATAATCAGATAAGTTAGGTGTTTAAGCAGTGATTAGGAGGAAGTCACTATCCCTAATCTCTGCAGTAGGTTTCTTTGAAGTGAAAATAACCCCTCTCCCCTAGTACTACTAAATTTGGTACTCTGGGGCCAGATGAAGTTGCCATCCAGGCTGTGGACTGCCAATTTGCCATCTTGGATTTAAGAGATGATTAGGGATGGCAGAGAAATCTGCCACGGACTCCAATGACTCCAATCCGGCCCCCCGGAGTCCGTGGCAGAATGGATTACCCCCCCCACCCCACGGATTCCCCCCTGGATGGACCCTACCTGGTCGTCGGCAGGTCCGGTCCGTCCAGCTGCCCTCCAGCATCCACCGCTGCTTCTCTTCAGACACAAATGGCGTCCTGTGTAGTGGATGCCATTTGCGTCCCTGCCTTTTGCTGTGATAGGCTACATAAATCTTTGCGTCTCAAGACATGGCCAGAAGTCAGGCAGCAGCCGGCCCCGGCCGGCAGCTCCGCAGACTTGCTGCAGAGTAGAGCGGGATGGGGAGGATTCTGGGGGAAGGGACGGATTGCCTCCTCCCCACCGTGGATGCCCCCACCCGGAACAAGGTAAGGGATTCGTACATCCCTAGAGATGAATGATTCATGCAACTGCCCTGTGGCAAAAATTTGCTGGATTTCTAAAGTCTGGTCAACTTAATGTGCCTAACTCCATCTTTTCTAAATCCATGTAACTTCTTTCTCACTGTCTCTCTCAAGTACTCTGTTTGATTGTAACAGTAGGGATGTTGGAGAAATCGGCAATGGTTTCAAGACCCCAAAGGTCCCTCATATTGGGCTTGCTTGCTTTGCCACACAGTGGAGTATTATTTAAATAACAGATGCAGTGTTTTACCCACTGTATTTTGAAATGTGGACATGTGTAGTGCTTTGCTTGACCACAACACAAGCACACACAGAGAGACATACACAGAGACACACAAGAGCAAAAGAAAAGGAAATACAGAACTACCTACAAGCAAAGAAAAGGGTTTTTAATTTGTTTTGTTTTAGGGAAAAGATATGGGATTCAAAAATGGGAAGGGAAGGAATACAGGAGTTGAGGGGCGGGAGAGCCAAGAACAAGGAAAGGAAGGGGAATATGAATATATATATATATATATATATATATATATATATGAATGAGAGAGAGAGAGAGAGAGGATCTAGCAAGAAGGACAGGGAAAATTACGAAGAAAGAGTTGAATTGAGAATGATAGGGGGCAGGAACCAAAGGGCAAGGCAAGGAAAGAAAACTAAAACTACTTCTTAAATTTTCTTGTTTTTTTTTTAAGAATCATAAGAAAGAAAGAAAGAAAGAGAGAGAGAGAGAGAGAGAGGAAGGGAGAGAGGGAGGGAGGGAGGGAGGGAATACTTGAACTGAAAAGGGCTGGGTGGGAAAGAATAAAAACAAAGCTGCAGTACAACACACACACCACAGATCTAGCCAGCTAAACAACATAGCTCTCTCTAACTGTAACCACCAGCTCTCTCTCACACACACAATGAAACAAATGCAGGCTGATCTCCAATATATCCAGTATTCCCCCCTCCTCCACCACTGTCATTGCTTGGAGACTGCTGGGTTACGTTCAGCCCTAATTTGGCACCTAGAGATGCCATTCACCAAAGCCCATTCCCTCCTCCTCTCCCCTTCCCCCCTCCCTCCTCTTCCTCTCCCCCTCCCTGATCTTTCTCTCATTTTGGGGACAGGCTGTCTGGGCATCAGAAGGCATCAGAAATGCTCCAAATCTCTGAGGCAGACTGAGGCGCTTCATCAGTGATCCACTTTGTTTCGGAGCACCTCAGTGCTGGTCTGATTTGCTTCAGATCGCACCAAAGCACCCCCAAAGCACACCACTTCACTTCAGGATTTGGATTTGGCACCAAAGCAATGCACAGCTCTAATATTCAGGCCAAAAGCATTTGGGTAATTCTACCCATCAATGCAGCTCTCTCATGAACAAATATACGTAAGGACAGAAGAACAGCCCTGCTGGATCAGACCAAGGGTCCATCTAGTCCAGCATTCTGTTCACACAGTGGCCATGGAAAACCCACAAGCAGGACATGAGTGCAACAGCACCCTCCCACCCATGTTCCCCAGCAACTGGTGTACATGGTACTGCTCGTACTGGAGGTTAGTTATTACAGAAACAGTAGCCCATGTCTTTTTTTGTATGTAGTTTCTGTAAGGATATATGAAATAGATTATAAACCCTGATAGTAGAGGTTGATTTATCCTTCAGCCCCATTGGCATTTGTTTTAGAAATGGCTTTCAGGACTTGCATTCTTCAAGTGCCCCATTTGGAATTCCTGAGAAGATAACAAACTCCATTTGAGTCTTCTGGAGACTTTTCAGTCTTTATGCTGCTTTCTTGAACTGAAGAAGAAGAAGAGGAAGAGGAAGATGGCCTTGTAGGCCCCTTCCAACCCTACTATTCTAGAAGAAGAAGAAGAAGAAGAAGAAGAAGAAGAGGAGGAGGAGGAGGAGGAGGAGGAGGAGGAGGAGGAGGAGGGAGGAGAAGGAGAAGGAGAAGGAGAAGGAGAAGGAGAAGGAGAAGGAGAAGGAGAAGGAGAAGAAGAAATACAATGGAATAAAGGGAATGAAAAGGCGGGGGAAGAAAACAATTTATCCAAATATCACTCCCTCTAATAGCAAGCTCATGTGGTGAGTGCCAAGAGGATTGGAGCCAAAATGGAGCCAGAGAGAAATTAGGAATTATCTGGATGCTTGGGGAAACCAGAAGCACAACAGATTTATTTTAAAGGAGACCACCCCACCCACAAAAAACATCTAATTGAGGATTGAGCATGCCCAGTAGTCATGGAATATTGAGTGCCAATTGGTGCATTTTTCTGATCTTGGAGGGCAGCTGGTATGGTTCTCTCCATGCCAGCTGTGAGGGGGAGGTGGGTTGGATCACCAACTCCCCCTTCCGAGGTCAGAGCACTGTCTCCAACCTCAGAAGGGTTTTTTGGAGCACTCCCATGGTCTCTAGGATGCTCTCCCAGGGACCATAGGATTGCTGTCTTAACAAAATGTACTCTTTAACATATTCTAGATGTTTGAAATGTAATGCATTACATGCAGTTTTTCCGTATATGCGGTGTGGGATTGCCAAATTGTTTATGATTATTGGAAGCAGGTAAGAAATATAGTATCAGATATGACATTTAGTAAAAACTGTACTGTCTTGCCAGGACTTTGATGGATTTTGGGCCTGGTTTATTTTATTTTTTATTTTTTGCTTCTGTTTCTATTCTGTTGTGATTTTAGTGTGTTATTTTATTGTTTCAAATTGTATGTCACTTTGAAGGCCCTGGTAGGCAAAAAAGCAATTTATAAATAGTTTAAGTAAGTAAACAAGTGAAAGGACCCAGTTTAGATTTCAGTCCTTCGTTGATCTTTTAATTTAATTTAATAGGGGAAGAAATACCAAATGCCACAAAAGCCTTAATAATGAATGTGTTGATTGCTGCAAAGATAGTACGGGCTTGGCATTAGGGAAAAAAACCCTGCAAGCTCCCTCAGTCAGGGAATACTTCCTGAAATGCCTTGATTTAGCAGAGATGGATAAATTAACAGAGGTGATACACAGGAGGAGTAATAGTCTACAAACAATGAATGTGGCAAAAGAAATGGATGCGTTTTATAGATTATTGGAATATACATTGTGGGTATTACTTTATTCTTATTATTTGAACAGTTCTGCTCTTTGCACAGAATTCTATTCTTTGTAGAACCACTTTGAAAAGCTCTCCTCTTTACATATGACCATACAAAAATGTATGGTATAAATGTATTGTATAAAATTCTTAATGATGGTACTGATGATAATATTAATAATCTATAGAGTTTAAGAGTTGAATATTGAGATGGCCTTTTGATATATTCTTCCTTTTAACCTGTGAATCATTATTAATATATTGAGATATATCATCTTTTTCTGTTTTATAACCATTGGAGAAGAATAATGTAGCTTTCCCTCATACCTTAAAACATATGTCCCTTCCACCACTACTACCACCAATGGCACTGAAAAAGAGTCTGAATACTTAAGTGCTATAAAAAAGGCACCACATATTTCAAATTAGGGGTTCTGGCAGGGCCCGGGTGCCAGTGTGGTGGCTTGTAGGTGGAGGGAGAGGCTAACCTGCTAAGTCTACTGAGCGAGTGTCACTGCTGCAGATGGCCTAGGGGTACAGCTACCAGCAGCTGAGGTGTGGTCAGGTGACACATGAGACCAGTAAAGTCCCACGTGGTCCCATAAAGCTGCTGACATTGGCCTGACTCCTCAGTTGTAGCAATGTACTGTACAGCCATGGACCAAGCCGTTCTCAGACTGCCTATCTCCGCTTAACCATGCGCTTGCTCACCGAACACCAGCCCTGACATGAAGTATACCTGAAGTCAGCGAGGGAGTATCTGTTTCTGCTTGTACTGGAGGTTATTACAGAAACATTAGCCTGTGTCTTTTTTGTATGTCGTTTCTATAAGGATGCATGAAATAGATTATTAACTCTTATCCTATCAAAATACCCAGGTATGACTTTTGAATGGTATCTGGTTTACTAACTAGCAGATGAGGACAAAAAATAATAATAGAAATAACAGACAGGGTGCTTTCTTTGGCTGCAAAGGCATATAAAAGGACTCTCACTGCTTAAATTCAATTGTGTTGTCGCTTCCCTAGCTTATATGTGTACCATGTATTTTAATTTTTATATTCTACTTTAACTATCCTATATATATTTTTGCCCCCATATCTTATTCTATTGTGTCACATATCATAGTCTGTATATTTTAACTTAGCATATTACATTTTTATCTTGGTGATTTTAAAGTATGCTATTTATTTCAGTCATATACTATCATTTATCTTATGTTACACCTGACTGCTTTTGGTGCATCTTTGTTCCTTAAATGCATCTGGCACTTGGATGGCTTCCCCCCTCCCCATCAAGTTTTTACTTACTCTCCAGGGTATCCATAGACATTCATGAGGACAAAGGAGGCCTTTGTCCTTTGACCATTGCACATGCTCAGAACACTCTCAGATGGCCAGTCACCATGCAGACATCACAGGCAATGAGTCAGGGCATCCAGGTAGACAACTCTGCCTCACTCTCATGTATGGGCATAATTTGCTCCCAGAGCTAGTCAGCAGCTTATTTTTTACTATGGAAGTAGTAGTAATAGTATTTTAGTTTTTAGAAAGGGTTTGAAGACACATCTTTTTAATTTAGCCTTTCAAATTATGTAGCTGTTTTCATGTTTTACTGTTTTTAATGCTCTCGTTTTTTATGGTTAAAGTTTTATTATTTTAAATGGCTGTGAAATAAACTGTGTGTGTGAGTGAATCCATTTTTGCTATCCCCATTTCCCCACCACCACCACTTTGTCTTTTCCGTGCAATGAGGATTGCTGCTGGAGCAGAAGAATGTGGGCCCAAAGGAGTGCTTTTGTGTTGCTGGGTAGACCTCCCCCAAACCCTCTGCTTTCTACACATGACCTTGAAGTTATTTTTCTGTTTCTCTTTTCTGTGCAATGGGGGTTGCTCCTGTAGCAGACAAACATAAGTTCAAAGGACTGGTTTCGTGTTGTTCTTCTATGGGCCAGACACCAACCTCAGTTTGCCTTTTCTGTGTAAGGGGTTGCTGCCGTACCAAACAAACTCAGAGGAGTGCTTTAGTGTGTTGTGAGGATCACACCAAAATTCTCCCTGAGAATACAGACTGTGAGGATTTCGTTTCAGTTCAGTTTTGATAAGAATTTACCAAAATTCAGGATAAATATAATTTTAGAGTAAAAAAAAAAAAAAAAAGAATGTGGGAGAAACAGAAACTGATAGCTTTGTCCATCCAGCCCTGGGGCTTTTTGAGTGTTTTGCTCTTAAAAGTCTGGGTTTTAATTAGGGATGCTGGAGAAATCTGCTGCGGACCCAAATGAGGCCAGATTCCCAAGAATCCAACCTCTGGATTCTGTACCTTACCTGATGTGTCTGCCATAGTTGGCGGGGTGGCTCTCTGGCTGTCTAAAAGGCATGATTGGTGAATGGCAGCCGCCATTAGCCTATCACGGGAAAATTACAGCAGTAAATTGCAGAGGTTATGGCATTTGCGGTCATAAAGCATTTCCTTCTACATACATTGCAATGTAAAAGGCCACAATCTACATAGAACTGAGTGCTTTACCCCCACAAATGCCATAAACTATGCAATTTACGGCTGTAATTTTCCTGCGATAGGGTAATGGCGGCTGCCATTCGCCTATCATGCCTTTTAGACAGCCAGAGAGCCATCCTGCGAACTTTGGTGGATGCGCCAGGGCCCCAGGGAAATTCGTGGGGTCCTAAGCAGCCTGGAGTTCCCTGCAGTGAACACCCCTCCCGGACCAGACATTTGAATCCCTGTGTTTTCAGTCATATTAGTGCTGAAACAGGGTTACCACCACTTCTTTCTGATGTGCTTCTTATCCTTAACTGGTCTGAAGCAGGCAGGTGCATCACAGTCTTCTCCATGCTGGGAATAGTTGCACCCATTGAATGTGACTGGTGGACATGGGTGAGAATTGTATGTGAGTTTGTTTTTGATAAGAATTTCCAAAATCCACAGCAACATTTATATCTGGGAGAGAAAGAACTTGAGATTTTGAAAAATGGAATGTGGGAGAAAGAGTGATTCACCCATCCCCACTATCCAAAGCATTCAAATGATCAGCATACAAAGTTCTTTTGAAATATCCTGTTCAGCTGTAATTAAAACAGCAGGAATTGTAAGTCCTAATTTTGCTGACCCCAAAACTCATTTTGTTTGAGAAAAAAATAATGGAAAAGTTGTATGGGTATCAACACACAAATGGTGGAATAATCTTTATTCAGTTTCTCTGTTTCTCTTTCTTCTTTAGAAAAAAGCGGCATGAGCACAGGAAGTAAAGAGTTTTTTTTTAAAAGTCAACTAGAATGAAAATATTTGTTTTGATAAATCCCATTTGCCTGTAGAACTTCCATCCCTTAAGAATTTCAGTGCTATAAGACTTCTGGTTGGAACCAATGTCGCTCTGGTAACATCCCAAGGGCTCTCTATGGGAGCTTTCTCAAGCAGCTTTTTAAAAGGTTGAAAAACCTTTTCATCTCCCCCCTGGAATTAAAAGGGGGGCAAGGCAGCTCTGGATAACATCCTGGAGAAAAGTACCCCCCACACAAGATAGTGGGGGGGCTGGATTCCAGGATTATCTCCCCAGTACTTTACCAATGCAAAAAGCTGTTCTGAAACTCCTATTTCATAGGAGAAAACAGGGCTGACATGTTCCATAATAATATATGCTTTAAGAAATATCAGCAACTCCTGAGGGATGATTTAAGAAATATTAACAATATTTGAGAACATCTGAGGACCTGCAAGATCTGTTTGAGAGAAACATGACTACACCAAGCAGAAGAAAGGGGCTGGCATCACCGCCAACTCCCCCCATACCTCCTGTGTCAAAAGTTTCGAAAACAGAAGATATAGGGGAATTATTTACGCTGATAAAGACTTTATCTTCGCAATTTATGGAGCAAGCCAAAAGGTTGGATTTAATCCAAAATTCCATCACCACCTTGCAAGGAGCTGTGGATCTAATTAATGTATCATGGCAAAAAATGGAGACAAAAATTAATGAGCTAGAAGACCGAATGGCAGGGAATGAAACTACAATACAAGTATGTTTTAAAAATGTCTATGACAGAATTTCTCAACTGGAGGCCTTCATGCGAAGATCCAATGTACATATTATTGGGATTAAAAATCTGTCTAATGATGTAAAATTGCCTATTTTTGTGGATAAACTTTTTCATGAGATACTCCCTATCCCATCTGATTATTTACTTGATATTGAGCAGGCATTTCATGTGCCAAATGCTAAAGGGACTGACTATACAATCATAGTCCAATTTGCAAAAGTCTCCACAAAGAATTATGTCTTGCGTTTGGCAAGTAAGGATGGAGGAAAGTCCCTTACCTGGTCCCGCAGCTTGCTTCGCGGTGGGGGGAAGGCGCTCCGTTTCTCCCCCCAAAATTCTTGGCAGGGGGGAGGCGCCCCATCCCCCACCGCCGAAATTCAGGCCGGGAGGGAGCGCCCCATCTCCCTGGACGCGAAATTAAAAAAGTAAATTGAAAAAAAAAAGTGATAGGCTACGTAACGATTTACGTAGCCTATCATGGCTAGATTTTCAAAGTCAGCCGTGATAGGCTACGTAAATCGTTACGTAGCCTATCACATTTTGTTTTGTTTTTAACTTTATGGGGAAATGCGTTTGGCAAGTAAGGATGGACGAAAGTCCCTTACCTGGTCCCGCAGCTTGCTTCGCGGTGGGGGGAAGGCGCTCCGTTTCTCCCCCCAAAATTCTTGGCGGGGGGAGGCGCCGAACCGCCGCCGAACCGCCGCCGAGCCACCGCTGGGACTCACCGCTGAGAGGGACATTCGTGCGAGGTAAGTCCCATCCGGGGGGGCGGAGAATTTCCCCACCAATTTCAGGGGGCCGAATGCATTGGCATTCGACCTCCCGGAGATTCGTGGAGAAATTCTCCGCCATCCCTATCAAGAGAGGGTGGAAGCCTTTCCTAGAAACAAGATAAAGTTATGTTATTTCCAGATTACATCAAAGAGGTGATGAATAAAAGAAGGCAATTTATCCAAGCGAAAAATATGGCAAAACAAATGAACTTAAAATATTACTTAAAATATCCTGCTACACTGTGTATTGTGTCTGAAGGTCAGATGAAGAAGTTTTTAAATCATGAAATGGCGGAGGCATGGCTGAACATAAAAATGCGTGGGATTTCTGTCACAACCCCATGAACTGGAATCTTTAAACAAGCTTTGTTAACTGCTTGTGTTTAGTCTACATGTTCCAGGCTAGGTCAGAAGATAAATGATTATACATATATTCATTTATGCTCTTTCATCTTTTTTTTTCTTGCTTTTCTTTATATTTTTTATTTCAAAATAGATATGGTATGCTGTATTTAAATTTATTGTTTGTGGGTAATTGTGCACATGCATTTATATATAAAATATATTACTGATTGTTGAAGGTTTATTTTAAGTTTTATTATTATATAACACTATATTTCTATTATTGTTATTATTATTATTATTATTATTATTATTATTATTATTATTATCTACTGGGAATGAACTGTAGACCTGTTTCTTTGATATAAGATTGATGATATGATATTGAAATGTAAGGTTGTTTATTAAACTGTGAGATTGTTAAGGTTATGGATATAGTTTTTAAAATAGAATAGCATCAGAGGCCAGAGGGTATTGGAGTTTAAACTTAATTCTTTAAAGGGTAGGGAGAGGGGGAGGGAAGGGGAAATAATCTTTTTTCTTCACTTCCTTTCCTCCTCCTTTGCCTTTATTCTTTCTTTCTTTCTTTCTTTCTTTCTTTCTTTTTCCTTCTCTTTTTGTTATTGTTGTGGTGTCCTCATCAGAATATTGTCTTGCTGGGAAATTGTAGTATTGATCAGGTTGTTGGTAATTTTGGTACTGTTTATTTCAGTTATAAAGGTAAAATAAATAAAATATATTCATAAGAATTTCAGTGCTATAATAAACTAATTTTTCAGTAGCATTCAGTACTGGTGCAATTAAGTGATCATCAAGTAATCCTGAACTTGCAATTTGTCTGCTTCTTTCTTCCCAGTCCTCTTTTAAACTTCTTTGGAGCATTTCATATCATTTATACAAACCATATGCCAAAGCACATGTGTTCCATCTTAAGGCTATGGGAGCAACATAAATTTCATGCGCAAAATATGTCAGACACATGTGCACACGTCCCTTAGCCACATGTATTTTGGGCAAGGAATAAATTTGGTGTTTAATATGTGCATTCATTTGAGAGATGGCAACAGAAATCTGTTATGTGCAATTTTACTTACAGATTGGAGATTTTGGCACTGTGCTGCCTCAGCTGTAAATTTGCATGTCAGTATTTTTTTAAAAAAAATGGTGAATTTTGTTTATACACATTTGCATATATGATTGAGTACTGGACAGCGTCGTGGAACAGGGTGTCAGGAGTGCCCTAGCTGCCTCTTGCAGTCCCCTCCAATAGCCAACTCAGGACACAGATGATGAGGATTCTTTCCAAGGCTTTATTCCTTTATTACTTTATGGCTCTTTCAGATACTAATCACTAGCGACTAAGCAAGGAACAGCACTGGGGAAAGATAGCAGAGTAGCCTAAGCTCCAGGTAAGGCAGTTGGTCCCCATTTGAAGGGGAACCACGGGAGGACTCTGAACTTATGGGCTATGGAGAGGTCCTCCCTCTTTCCCTTGGGTCCTCGGGACATGAGCGTTGTTTGCACGCCAAGCGAGCGGAACACCTCCTTTCAGCGCCCTCCATCTGTCACCGCTCCCTGCGTCTGCGCCGAGCATCCAGCAAGCCCCCCTCCAGCGCTCTCTCACTGCCAGGGTCACTATCTCTCCCAGGAATGCTGGCAGGAGGAATTAGGGATGGCAGAAAATTCTGCCACGGATCTCGGTGAAGCCGGTTGCCAGTGCATTCGGCCCCCCGAAATCTGTGGCAGAAAGGCCTGCCACCCCCGTCCCCCCATGGATCCCCCCCGGGACGAGACTTACCTGGGGCGGATCTTCTGGGTGGCAGCGGCTTCGGTGGTGGCGGCTGCAGCGGCTGGTCTTCCAACCGGCTACTGCTGCCACCATTTGCAGTCTTGTCGGGGGTGGTTTTTTTTACAAGATGTGATAGGCTACGTAAAGACTTACATAGCCTATCACGTCTGGCTTAAAAAAAACACACACACATACGCAAATGGCAGCGGCTGCGGCCGCCGCCATTTGCGTTCCTTATTTTTGGCCGTCTTAGTCTATGTAAATATTTATGTAGACTAAGATGGCGAAAATAAGGGGAACACAAATAGCATAGCGGATGCTATTTGCGTTCCCCCTTATTTTCGCCGTCTTAGTCTACATAAATATTTACATAGACTAAGACGGCCAAAAATAAGGAACGCAAATGGCGGCGGCTGTAGCCGCCGCCATTTGCATACGCACGTTTTGTTTTGTTTTTAAGCCTGACGTGATAGGCTACCTAAGTCTTTACATAGCCTATCATGGCTGACTACAGGGACGCAAACGGCAGCAGCTACGGCCACCGCCATTTGCGTCCCTGCTAGCCAGCGGCCGGATGTCCGACTGCTGACGGAGCTGGCCGGCAGCTCCACGGAATCCCCGCGGAGTGGAGCCAGCCAGCGAGGATTCCGGGGGGAGGGACGGAGTGCCTCCCCCCCCAGCGGAACCCGGCGGAGCCAGGTAAGGGGAGTTTTGTACATCCCTAGGAGGAATCTCTGCCAGCTGCTGTTCTTGTGAAAGATGAGCGAGCTCCTCTCCCACGGATTGCTGTTCCTCCTCAGAATCAGAACTGCTCTGGGGCTCTATGGGCTCAGTTTCCACCCTGACATCTTCCCCGCTCCCATGAGGCCCCCCCTCATGCTCCTCCCCTGGGGCCCCAGGTTTGTGGGGGTACAGCTGGTGGAAATGCCTGAGCAGCAATGGAGCGTGCACATTTTCCGCGGGTTCCCAGGATCACTCATCTGGCCCGTACCCCTTCCAGTCCACCAGATATTTCAGGCGGCCGTGAGAAAGGCGGGAGTCCAGAATCTCTGCGACCTCAAACTCCTCCTCCCCCTCCACCAGCACTGGTGGCGGGGGGGAGCCAGCCAAGCAATGAGGGTCTCCAGAAACCAGGGGGGACAGCAAAGACCGATGAAAAACAGGATGGATCTTCATGGAGGGGGGGAGAGCCAGGCGAAAAGCAACAGGGTTAATCTGGGCCGTAATCTGGAAAGGCCCTGTGCAGCAAGGCACGAGCTTCTTTGCGGGCAAGTGAGAGGGAAAGTATTGGGTGGACAACCAAACCCAGTCCCCCAGTTGCAGAGAAGGACCCGGCTGGTGCCACCGGTCTGCAGAGGCCTTGTAGGCTGTCTTGGCTTGCTGAAGGGAGTCCCATAAGATGTGGTGTACTGCTCGC
Source organism: Heloderma suspectum (assembly GCF_057233095.1). Lineage (NCBI taxonomy): Eukaryota > Metazoa > Chordata > Lepidosauria > Squamata > Helodermatidae > Heloderma > Heloderma suspectum. The sequence continues at coordinate 157,457,006 of NC_139458.1, read as the reverse complement.
AACTCCTCTAAAAACTCATGGGCCACCGGCACTGAAGAGGGAGCTAGGGTGGATGGGAAAGCCTTGGGGTGGTAACCAAAATTGGCAAAAAATGGAGTTTGCCTGGTGGAAGCATGGCAGGCATTGTTATAAGCAAATTCTGCGAGACACAGCAAGAAAAACCAGTCATCTTGCTGGTAATTGACATAACAGCGCAAATATTGCTCTAGAGTCGCATTGGTGCGCTCGGTCTGACCATCGATCTGTGGATGGTGGGCGGAGGAAAGACGGAGTGTCACATGGAGAAGCCCAAGTAGCTCCCTCCAGAAATGGGCAGTAAATTGGGCCCCCCTATCCGAAATGAGACCCTCGGGCCATCCATGGAGCCAGAAAACATGCGTCAAAAAAAGCTCTGCTGTCTCCCTGGCTGTGGGCAACCCAGAGCAGGGGATGAAATGGGCCATCTTAGAAAACAAATCCACCACCACCAGAATAGTGGTCTTACCGTGTGGGGGAGGCAAGTCAGTGATGAAGTCAAGGGAGAGCAGTTTCCAAGGTCCTGAGGGGGTAGGCAAGGGGTGAAGCAAGCCTGTGGGCTTGCCTGACGGGGCCTTCACCCACTGGTAGGTTGGGCAGGAGGCGACATAGGTCTTGACTAGGGATGTACGAAAGTCACTTACCTTTTCGAAGGGTGACATTCGCGATGGGGGGGGACGCTCCATCCCTCCCCCCCGAAATTCTCTCCAGCCGGCTCCGCTCTGCAGAGATTCCTCAGAGCCACCGGCCGGGACTGCCCACAGCTGGACATCTGGCCTCTAGGCAGCCTGCAGGGATGCAAATGGTGGCTGCCGTAGCTGCCACCATTTGCGTCCCTGTATTTTGCCGTGATAGGCTATGTAAATATTTACGTAGCCTATCACAGCAAAAACAAAAACAAAACAGTGAACGCAAATTGCGGCAGCTACAGCGGCCTCCATTTGCATTCCCTTTTTTTTTGCCGTGATAGGTTATGTAAATATTTACGTAGCCCATTACGGCAAAAAAAAAAAGGGTACGCCCCTCTCTTTTGCCGTAATCGCCTACGTAAAAAATATTTACGTAGGCTATCATGGCCAAAAAAAAAAGGGGGAACATAAGTGGTGACCACCGTAGCCGCCACCATTTGCGTTCCCTTTTTTTTGCTGTGATAGGCTACGTAAATACTTACGCAGCCTATCACGGCTTCCTCAGGGATGCAAATGGCATCCCTGCATTAGCCGTGATAGGCTATGTAAGTATTTACATAGCCTATCACGGCTATAGTGATGAAGCGAATGGTGGCCGCAGCCGCAGCCACCATTCGCAAGTCAGCGCGAACAGCAGCAGGTAGGTGTCCCATTTTGCGCACCTTTCACGTGGTGGGGGGGTTCGTTCGGCCACGGATTTCGGGGGGCCAAATGCACTGGCATTCGGCCTCACTGAGATCCATGGCGGAATTCTCTGACATCCCTAGTCTTGACGTCACGACACACACGAGGCCACCAAAAATCCCACATCACTCTGTGCAGGGTCTTGGCTAAGGATGTACGAAAGTCACTTACCTTTTCGAAGGGTGACATTCATGGTGGGGGGGAGGCGCTCCGTCCCTCCCCCCAAGATTCTGGCCGGGGGGAGGCGTAAAGATTACGTAGACTACGGCGAAAATAAGGGCAACGCTATTTGCGTTGCCCTTATTTTCGCTGTAGTCTACGTAAAGATTTACGTAGACTACAGCGACCAAATAAGGAACGCGAATGGCGGCTCCCTATGGGGGCCGCCATTTGCGTACGCACTTTTTTTTTTTTTAAAGTCACCCGTGATAGGCTACGTGACGATTTACGTAGCCTATCACGGCTGACTTTGCAAATCTAGCCGTGATAGGCTATGTTAATTGTCACATAGCCTATCACGGGGGCGTTTTGGTTTTTTTTACTTTTATTGGAATGGCGGAATCAAGGTAAGTCCCACCCCGGGGGGGGGGGCGGACCATTTCTCCACCAATTTCGGAGGGCCGAATGCGTTGGCATTTGGCCTCCCGGAGATTCGTAGAGAAATTCTCTGACATCCCTAGTTTGACCTAACCTCTTTAGACTATCTCGGCTACATTATCTCAGCTGACGTTATCAGGATGGATCCTGCAAAGGTCCAGGCTGTCCTCTCCTGGCAGGCTCCATCCACCAAGAAGGACTTGCAACGTTTTCTGGGTTTTGCAAATTTTTACAGAAAGTTCCTGCTCAGCTTTGCTCAGCTGACATCTCCTCTCACGGACCTCCTTAAGGGCAGGAAATCTCCTTTTCATTGGATGGCATCTGCCCAACAGGCTTTTGAGGAACTTAAGAAGTTTTTTAGTTCTGAGCCGATCCTGTTACATCCCGACCTGAGGAAGCCTTTTGTAATGCAAACTGATGCCTCTGACTTTGCGATGGCGACGGTGCTTTTTCAGCCAGATCGGGCGGGTGGTGGGTTGCAACCCTGTCTCATGTCTGAGAGGAATTATACCATCTGGGAGAAGGAACTGTTGGCCATCAAGTCCGCTTTGCCCTTAGCGTTGCCCTTATTTTCGCCATAGTCTACGTAATCTTTACGTAGACTACAGCGACCAAATAAGGAATGCGAATGGCGGCTCCCTATGGGGGCCGCCATTAGCCGTATGCGCTTTTTTTTTTTTTAAGTCACCCATGATAGGCTACGTGACGATTTACGTAGCCTATCATGGCTGACTTTGCAAATCTAGCCATGATAGGCTACGTTAATCGTCACGTAGCCTATCACGGGGGCATTTTTTTTTTTTTTTACTTTCCTTGTAATGGCGGCAGTGGCAGCCGGTCAAAAGACCGGCTGCTGCCCCTGCCCCTGTCGAAGACCTGCCAAACTGCCGCCGGGACCCGCCGTCGGGAGGGACATTCGTGAAAGGTAAGTCCCATCCCGGGGGGGGCGGGGGGTGGGGGGGGCAGAGAATTTCTCCCCGAAACTACTTCGGGGGGCCAAATACGTTGGCACTCGGCCCTCCGAAGTTTCGGGGAGAAATTCTCCCCCATCCCTATGGCAGCGGCGGCTCCCGGCGGCGGTGCGGCGGCGGCAGCGGCAGCCGCGACTGGTCTTCCGACCGGCTGCCGCCGCCGCCATTTCAAAGTAAAAACAACAACAACAACAAACGTGATAGGCTACGTAAAGATTTACGTAGCCTATCACGGCTAGATTTTCAAAAAATACCGTGATAGGCTATGTAAATGTTTATGTAGCCTATCACGGCTGACTTTGAAAAAAAAAAAAGCTTGTACGCAAATGATGGCGCCCATGGGCGCTGCCATTTACATTCCTTATTTTGGCATGGGTAGTTTACGTAAATATTTACGTAGACTACAGCGAAAATAAGGAACACAAATTTGCGTACAAGCCATTTGCGTACAAGCTTTTTTTTCCTCCCAAAGTCAGCCGTGATAGGCTACGTAAACATTCACGTAGCCTATCACAGCTGACTGCAAGCCAGGGACGCAAACGGTGGCGGCTACGGCCGCCGCCATTTGCGTCCCAGCAGGAGAAGAGGTTTCGCGGCTGGAGAGATGGGGCGCTCCCCCACAGCCAGAATTTTGGTGGGGAGGGATGGGGTGCCTCCCCCCCAGCCAGAAATTCAGCGGGGAGGGACTGGGCGTCTCCCCCCCACCCAGAATTTTGGGGGGAGGGACGGAGCACCTCCCCCCCACTGCGAAGCAAGTTTCAGGATCAGGTAAGTGACTTTCGTCCATCCCTAGGTCAAACACACATTTCTCCAGCTTGGCATAAAGATGGTGGTCACGGAGACGCTGGAGGACAGCGGAGACATGGTGCTGACGGGCATGGAGGTCTTCAGAAAATATAAGTAAATCATCAAGATAAACAATGAGGAAAGTGTCCAAATAGTCCCGGAAAATGGCATTCATAAAACACGAAAATGTGGGGGGGGGCACAGGCGAGCCCAAACGGCATCACTAAATATTCATACGTGCTGTACCAGGTGCCGAAACAGGTCTTCCACTCATCCCCTTCCCAGATGCGAATCAGATCGTAGGCGCCATGCAGGTCCAACTTTGTGAAAATCTTGGCTCACCCCAGGCGCTCCAGCATCTCCAGTATGAGGGGGAGGGGATAGTTGTTGGGGATCGAGACTGAATTCAATGCTTGGAAGTCATGCACCAGGCGGAGTTCTCCTGCTTTTTGCGCACAAACATGGTAGGGGCACAGGCGGGGGAGGAGGAGGGGTGAATGAAGCCACGTCTGAGGTTTGTGTCCAAAAACTCCCTCAGAGCTCCAAGTTCTGGCTCTGAACCAAAAAGGTTAAGGGAAGAGGGTTTAACATTTAGCTTCACTCCATATACTTGGTCATATATATAGATATATATAGATATATATATAGATATATATATAATTAACTTCTTTGGTTCTCCAATTTTGTACTAGTTCACAGACACTGTCGCTAACAGGCTGTATCTACAAAAAGGTTGGTGTAGAAATGGATTCAGACAGGACTCTTTTGTTATCAAAGGAAGAATCCCTTTGAAAGCAGAGCACCATCTTTTGTAGTGGAAAATATCTCTATATTTAAGGGTTCCCCACTAAACATGTACAGATGCATGGCTTAAACTCTGATGCTGGATACTTACAGATGAGGCTGTTTTGCCACCACCCTGCCTCATTCACGTAATTTCACAAGGCGTCCAGATGCTGTCTCCCTGTTTTCCCACCATTTCTTTTATCGTTTTTTGTTTCTTACTGCAGAAAAGCCATTATTTAAGAAATGATGGAATAGTTGCAGAATGCCTTCTGATCATTAGCGCTAGCGCCTTTCCATCTGGAAGCACTCCTCCCATTTTAAGAATAACTCGTTCCCCATTTTAACCATGAGAACCAGCTCGGGACCAAATCAGATGCCATATCAAGTGTGTGAATGCAACTGAGGCTGGTCTGAAAGCTGCAGCTCCTTCAGAATGCAGCAGCGAGGCTGATGACTGGGGTGTCTTCTCCGCAGCATGTCACACCTTTGCTGAGAGAGGCTGCTCTGGCAGCCAATATGCAACTGGGCCAGGTTTAAGGTCTTGCTGTTAGCATATAAAGCCCTAAGCAACTTGAGACCAGGTTACCTTAGGGATCGCCTTACCCCCTATATCCCTGTTCAGTCAGTGTGATCCTTGGGAGAGGCACTTTCAGTGATGCCATGTGACCCTGAGGTTCACCTTATGACCACCAAAAATCAAGCTCTTAGTGTTGCAGCACCTGCCTGTGAAATTCACTCCCTGTGGATACTAGGCCTGCACCTACAGTGTTGAGCTTTATGTGATTAACTAAAACCTATGTTTTAGCACAGGCTTTCCCTGCAGGATAACCCAGCCTTTTATCTTGCTGCTGGTCATGTGGTGATTTATTTGTGTTTTACAAATTTTACTGTGATTTGTATGCTGTTCACTGCTGTTGTATCCGTTTATGAAATGTGTTTATGTGTGTGTATATATATGTATGTGTGTATGTATATGTGTGTGTGTATATATATGTGTGTGTGTGTGTGTGTGTACAATTTATATATATATATATATATATATATATATATATATAGTGTAAGAAATAATGAATTAAAATGGTTTTGCTATGAAAATAGCAAGGAAGCCAGAGCAGCCTCAAGGCATGGATGGGGAGGGAATATTTAACTGTTTTGGTTTCTCCCATGGTCCCAACAAAAATGGCCTCTCTGAAGCTGTTATTTGCATTCCAAGGGAAACTTGCATTGGCATCAGTGGGTGGAAGATTTCCTGCAGCTGCAATTTACATAACAAATCATGTGCACATTAATCACATTCATGCAATTAGTGTCAACATCTGGTTTGGCCTTCCATTGGTTCTGACAGGAAACCTCAGATTCAATTTCAAGAAAAGATGGAGAAAAAATGAGAACTTTACGAACATACAGTCAGGAACAAAAGACAAGGTTTTCAAGATTAGACCTTTCCCTTTATAGAAATGCTTATCTAATTTTAATATATGTAATGAATCATCATTCCTTCATATGAATATTTACAGTTCAGGTGCATACAAAGTTATACAAAATGCACTGCTGGTGGAATGGATGTCACAGAAACTCTTACAACACACTTCCACTTTTGACCTCCATGAACACAGCAGTTCCATATTTATGTGGATCGTGTTCATGTAACATTTCTTGATTTTGCAATATAGTATGAAATATTTATTTATTTAATCTATACCCCACCTTTCTACCAGGAAATGGCAGTCGAGGCAGCTTACAACAATAAAAGACAATATTTAAAATAAAAACATTATTGAAACAATCATAGAACTTTTTTTAAAAAAAACACACACACAAAAATAAAAGAATAAAACAGCACCCATCCCAACAGACCATGCTTGAATAAAATGTATTTGCCTGCTGGGGGAAAGACAGCTGAGAGGGAAATGCTGATATTTCTAAAGGAATCCAAAATCCATAGAGTTCTGCAACAACAAAATACAACATTCTATTTCTTTTCAACAGCTGGAAGATATACCACAGACAAGTATTATGTGGACAAGGCCAGAAGACGACACATGCTGGCATAGGAAGCTGTCTTATACCGAATCAGACCACGGATTCATCTAGCCCAGTATTGTCGACACTGACGGGCAGCGGCTCTCCATAGTTTCAAGCAAGAGTTTTTTGAGTCCTACCTCAAGGTGGCGGGGATCATAGGGGCATAGACTTTAATAACGTTGAAACCCATGTTGTTTGTACTAGCAGAACGCTGTAAGAAAAAATACAGGGCTAGAACATCATGGGCCCACCATGGATCACTCCTGAGTTTCCTGCCAATAACCCAGTCTCCCTGTTGATAGTCCTCTGGTGTGCGTTGGCAGTTCTGGATAGCTGTACATGCCTAAAGGCACACAGACAGTGTAGCTGTATTGGGCCACCTGTCTATTGGATCTTATTTAATTTTAAATGCTTCCAGTAGCTCAGCGTTCTTCCCCCATTTAGTGAGGGCTCAGATTGTACATCACTTGTGCATGGACTCAAGACCATCCTGTTGAAATCCATGTCCAATTACTCCTCAGTTATCATGCAAAATCATCTCTTATCACCCATGGAATATGAGGCTCATATCATGCCCATTGAATCCTCTGATGGGCTTTGAGGAGGTGACAAATAGGGAGATGTTACTTAGCACTGCTTTGAGTCCCCACAGGATCTTATCTTTACTGGAGGGTATTCTGGATCACTCCTGGTCCATCTGGCCCACTTCATTTATTTGAGGTGAAATAAGGCTTATCTGCCTGCAATTCTGCTTAGAGAGATTACCTGGAAGGTTGAATTTATCCCATTTAGGCTTACGGATGGTGGCGTTTGGTCTTATTAAAATGAAATTGTGTGTCCCAAGCACCCCCCACGCCCTGTGCATGCACGCACAAATAATTTCCATGCATTTAAAACAAAATGAGTATTGGACCACCTACAGATAGAATGTAATTCTAGATGGCTGTTCATATGGAGTGAGACGTTATGACATTTGTCTCTCCTTAGTATTTAAAATGACAGAAAATAACACCCAGATCCTGCTGTTGTTTTTATAAATCACTTACAAAGGGCATGAACAAACCAAAGCTAAGCACTTTTAAGTTCTGTTGATTTTGAAAAGATAAAAGTTAAGCGTATGACTACCTCACATGCCCAAATTGTATTAAGAGCTGGTTAATGTCAAGTGCAATAGGAGATGCCAGCTTAGTGCTGCCAAAATGTTAAAAACATATTCATAGTTTAAGTGTTAAGCATCTGGCCTACCGTGCTAAAAATGGAGGACTTGGCCATGGCTGTATATATTCTATGTGAAAGGTGGAGAGAGCCCTAAATGATACATTTGTCATAAAAGTCTGTAATATTATATATAATGGAATCTTGGGGGTGGGGATGGGAATTGATGTAACCTTCATAAACGTAATCATTTCAGTCATTTCTAACATTTAGCTTTTTAAACTTTGCCTTTAGATTATTATAATCTCAAAAACTAAATATTCCTTGCTGACATATTTGCAAACATGATTGCAATCCAAAAGGCAAACAAAAAGAATCCTAAACATGTATAATTCCATGTCTTGCAAAATGGCCGAATGAACATTGAACACTTGTATGTCCCATCCATTGATTTCAGCAAGAGAGATGGCACTTAAAAGAGCTTATTAGCGCCCAAGATTTGGGATGATCATGTTTATTGTATGCTGAATATTTAGGCTGAGCAAATCTCAGTATGCTGGTGTGTGTGTGTGTATATATATATATACAGATATATTCTTTAATCAGCTTCTTCCCTCTGAAAACATATTGTCAACGTTCCAATAAGTGACCAAGGGATTGATGAAAACTTGGTGTAAACATGTACAGGAAGAGAAGTATGTAAGTCTTAATTATTTGTATGGAAGACACCTGTCAAGTTTATTTTGTGATTTGTGTGCACACGCATGCATGTGTCTGTAATGTGACGGGATTAAGTCTAGGTCAGCACAGGCTGGTGTGTGACAGTGTGTCTCACTAAAGGAAGAGAGCAGATGAAATCATATCATCCAGTTTCTCTAGCTCATGCTGCAGAACTGTTTTGGGGTGGGGGTGGACTGCGCCCCAACCTGCACCCCGTGGGCCACGTAACATCAGGGGCCATGGAGGTGCCCCCTGATGCCCCCTTTTTTCTCTTTTCATTTTGCTGGAAGGAAGCACCGAGAGGTGGGGATGCATGGAGGCTTGCGCATTGGGACCATTCCATGCAGGGAAGAGCAGCCACTCTTCCCCACGTGGGTGAGTCCTGCCACCGCTCATCCCTGCTGCTATCTATCTCTGATGTGAACTTGGAAATAATAGTGGGGGCTCCACTGCTGGTACACACCAGCAGGGGAGTCCCTACTGTTATCTCAGATAAGCAGGGATGCCCTCCGAGGGGCTTCCTCCAGGGGATGGGGCTTGGAGCCTAATGCACAAAAAACCTAAACATGCACAAAATGGATGAAAACAAACAAAAAGCCTTTCAGATGATGGGAGAAAGGTTGTGAAACTAGATTACGCCCCCTGAAATAAATCGATGGCTCCCCTTCTACATAAACAGCTGCACCTATCCTTCTGAAACGTTGTTGATTTCTTACTTAGGGACACTTCTATGCCGTCTGTCATTTCCAGAAGAATAGTCAACAAGGAACATTTGGGGGATAAGCATATCCTCTTTTGGAGACCATCAAAATGTCAAGGCTGCTTTTGCACAAAAAGCCCTGTGCCTATTCATCTGAAATTTGGGAGGCTTGATTCCCTCAGAAAGCACAACTAACCCTGGAATTTTCATCCAGTTCTGTTCAGAAGGTAAAAAAATATATTGATAGTTCCCTTTTTAAAAATACAAAGCCATGTAGCACAAAACCTGCTGCACCTCTTTTTCTAATGTTTTTCAGGCTTAATCCACTTCCTGACAAACAGAAAAAAGTTATCGCCACTTTTGATTACCCATGATAGTCAATGGGAAGCATGAAGCCTTGGATTTCTGAACCTTGACTTGGATTCGGTACTGAGTCAAAGTGGGAGGACACTGAATTGGTCCAAGTTGAATTGGGCCATTTTCTGAGTTTGGGTCGAAGCTGGGGGTTGGTACACATTCCTGTTACTCAGGTCTGTCCCCCAGAAGCTTAATGGCAGTGATTTCTGGCTTAAGTGTGCCTAACATTGCAGCCAAAGAGTGCATGTCTTGTTTTGCTCATGTAACCAATGTCATTGTCAGTTATCTGGCAGTTTTGAATGGAAGAACTCATTTGGACCATCTGCAATTTCTTCTCCAAAGATAGGGGTCTCAGCCAATATTACAGCTGTCCTGCCTTGGACACCCTCCCAACTGTGTACCTTCACTAAGTGTACTCAGACACTGCAGTTACAAATAGATATATAGATTATTTGATCATTTTGGATGTAGTAACTCTGTGCTCAACCCTTATCTATAACATTAAGCAATTACCTCAGGATTTGGAATCTAACTCACTAAACTAGATTTTCTGCTTCGCTCAAACTACATCACCACTTTCACTTTACAATTGAATTGGGAATCAGGAATTGAAACATACATTACATTATATCTTTCTGAAGGCCCCAAGGCATCAATGTAAAAACAAAGCCTTAGCTGCATAATTAATTGCACATTCTTTCAGAATATTCTTGGCAAACAAGATCAAAATAATGCTATTAAAGGCATGGCAATGTGTTAGGAGACAAAAGAGACAACATTCACAGCAAAAGCTGGAACGAATGAACATACAAGTAGGTTACAAGCCACACATTCAAAAACTTCCAGGACTACAGAGACCTCACCCAGCAAACGTAAATGACATAATGAAAAGGGTGTTTTCACACATTATATTTTGAAAGCAGTGTTAAAAGTATAATGGGGAAGTCAACCTTTGGGTAACCATGTTGGAAAGAAGAGGTCTAGTCTCCACTTCAACACTGTGTACCTTCGTTCATTGATTACACTTTTATACAGTCCAATAGCCAAAGTTCTCTGGGTGATTCACAACATAATAAAACATTAAAAAAGCAAGAGAGCTTCGGCTATTGGCCAGTATAGAAATGAAATAAATAAAAATAAATAAATAAATAAATAAAATAATATAAAACTGATAACATATTAAAATTTAAAATAATTTGAAACAGTTAAAAACAATTAACAATAAAACTGCCAGAACATGATTAAAAACAGCAACAACACTAACATTAAAAGCCCCATCATATACCATCAAATGCCTGGGAGTAGAGGAAAGTCTTAACCTGGCACTGAAACTATGACAATGTTGGCACCACAAAGATTTCATTAAAGAGAGCATTCCACAATTGGGGGGCCACCACTGAGAAGACTGTCTCCTGTGTTGCCAAACTTCCAACCTTTCTCTTTTTGGTTAGATTATTATTATCATGGGAAGGACTGGCATTACATTTTAAGACTTTCACATTAGGGCCTAACTGTGAATGCTCAGCCGCTATACCAAAGCCCCTTTGCAGTAGCCAAGGACTGGCAAGATATCATCATGTTACCAGTTGTCTTATCACTGGCCAACTGCAGAAATGGGGCATGGAACACAAATGCTGTTCTCCTCAAAGTTCTTCAGCCATTCTCCTGGCAAGCCCCTGAACACAACACAACAAACGACTTTCCTGTTGTCACCATTCTTTTAATCAAGACACTTTTTTCTTTCAGTACTAAACTTTTCTGACAGACAAGCAGAAGAACAAGTGTTAGAAATAACTTGAGTCTTTTCTTTAGGATAGAAAAGGGCAGGTGGATTGTTGCAGAAACAGTGTTCAGCAGGAAGTGAGTGGCAGGATGCTTGTTGGGAAGGCTTTTTGGTCAAAGAGTGACTGCATCTGTTGAACTGTCAATATAGCTTCTTAAGAGCAAAGGTGTGCTTTTAGCACATCTCTCCCTTTATATAGGTGCAAAAGCACCTATAGTCCTTTATTATTATTTTTCCCTTGCAAGGCTGTGGAAGAGCTGGGCAGCCAGACTGGAGAGGGAGAGCTGGTCAGCAAAGAGGTGGCTGGGGAACAAAGCAGAGCAAGGAGGGAATGGAGAAGTCTGTGAAAGCATCAGCGAGAGTCTCTTATCTGTGGGAGCAGTTTTATTTTCTAGGTGCTCCTCCCTTGTGTCTCTGTAGCCAGATGGGTGGCACGGGGTGTGTGTGTGTGTGTGTGTGATGCAACAAATTAGGATTAAGACAGGATACCCAGCTTGGACATGATGACAAACCACAGTTAGTGCAAACTGAGATTCACAAGTCAGCTTCAAACCTTGGTTTCAGATCATGGTTTCTTTTTTATTTGTTACATTTATATCCTGCCTTTCTTCCAAGGATCCCAGGTGGCATACATAGGGATGTTGCGGATGCACGACTGGGTCCGGGAGTCTGTCACACACCCCAACCTGCAACCCCTGGACCACGCCTGCTGAGCCTCTGCCGTCCCTCATGCCCCCTCGGACTCACTGTGACATGTCTGGTGAGCGCCTGCCATTTTGCCACTTTTTTTTAACGGAAAAAAGGGTGTTTTAAAAAATGTACATATTTAAATACATGCAGTTTGGGGCTGGAAAAGCTTAATATCCACAACATTAGAGTCATTATGCGTAATACTGCACGTATTAAGTTTTCCCGGCCACAAACTGCACATATTTAAATATGCACATTAAAAAAAAAAACCTTTTCCGTAAAAAAAACAAAAAAAGGCAGCAAAATGGCAGGTGCTCACTGAATGGGCCTGGGGTGAGTGCAGGCGACTTGCTGAGCTCGCGGGGGCTCAAGCGTGGGTCCAGGAGGGCGAGCGGGGGTGGCACTTCAGTGGGCACCCGGAAAACCTGAGCTGGGGTTTGTTTGCACATCTCTAGGCGTACATGATCCTGCTCTTCTCCATTTCATCCTTACAACAAACCTGTGAGGTAGTTTAGGCTGAGAGTCAGTGACTGGTCCAAAGTCACCAAGTGAGCATCATGGCCAAGTAGGGACTAGAACCTTGGTCTCCTGAGTACAGTCCAACAGTACACCACACTGGCTCTTAAACCTTATTGGTTTGTGGCTAATCCCCCTAGAATTAGCTCTGGACTGTGATTGAGTAATTAGAAGATTTACCCCCCCACCCAGGAATTTAGCTCCCAACTGTAAATTCCTGCAGGATTCCCCCGCCCCCAGATTTAGTTCCCAAATGTAGGTTTGTAAAGGATTACCCTTCTGGAATTTAGCTCTTTTTGCTGTGCCTTTGTTTTGACTTCAGCTAATGATGTATGAGTTTCAATGATGACCTGAATGAATTTAATAAATAAGTAAAAATGAATGAATGAATGAATGAACAAAGATATAAAAATAGTACTTACCTTCTCCTCACATGAGTGCTTAACCTGTGTGTGTGTTTAACTTCTTTTTACCTTTCTGCTTCATCACCGGGACTCACACTGACTCCAGTGGAGACTTTTAACCTTCCACCCCTCCCCACAAAAAGGGGTTGGAATTTTAGGGGGAAAACTGGGTTGGGGGAGATTTCATCTTCCCTCCTGGAGTGCAGTGATCCAAATTGGGGCTGCACATGCTTACACAAGAGTAAAAAAAAAGAGAGAGAAGCCTCAGCTGCACATTTCGTGATTAGAATAATATGTACTTTGCATCCTAGTTCGCCAGGGTAGTTTCAGATGTACAAACAAGCCAGTGTTAAGATAAACATTACATCCTCCATGGTGTCCATCAATATCACAGTTCATGGAAATGTGCAAAGACCTTCTGGCCTATGTAATGGGTGGTACAGCCTACCCTTGGCAGCAGGCCTGGCATTGCCCTTTCCTATGCTGTTCCTTGCATCTGTGTGAGGCACTGACAATATGGGGACAAATTGTTCCAATAATCTCTAGATCAATGTGTTGCTATTGTTGTTGTTGAAGCACAAGTTGCCTTTCCAACATACTCTGAAGGCAACATACAATTAAAAAGCAAAAAGATACAATTTTAAAATAAAGAATTAAACAGTGAAAGGACACAAGTCTCAATTAATTAAACCATAAAAGAGAAGAAAGCCATGCTATTAAGAGCCACCCCAGTCAATAAGATATCAAAATCAGTTATTTATTTAAAAATCAACGGCCGGGATATGCTTTCTTAAAACAAGATGGCTTTCATCTGCCTACTCAGTGCCAGCAGTAGTAGTGATGGGTGGAAATTTCAGTTCAGCTCAGGTTTGATAACAATTCTCCCAAATGCACAAAGTTCTCCATATTTGGGATAAAAATAAATTAAAAGAATTCAAATAATAGGAGAAACTGAAACTGACAAATTTGTTTAGCCAGATGGGTGTGAAATTCATTTCATAAGAATAAGGTAATAATTTACCAAAGTTCACAAAGTTCTTATTTGGTAGAGAAATAATTTAAAATTTAAGGTTTTAAAAATCTGAATGCAGGAGAAAAGAGAAAATGACAGATTCACCTATCCCTATGAAATAGCCAAGTGTGTATGTCCCTAGGCAGGAAATGTCAGAGTTGGTGCCACAGTTCAAAAATCAAACAAAATCCTTTCCCACACCTTGACTTTCATGTAGGTTGAACGCCTGGAGGCAACAGTGTGATCATGTACATTGTGTCAACCCCTGCATATTCAACCAAAGTTCTGGAAGGGACTCCTACATGCATTCAGCGGTACTCAGGCCCAGGCCAGATAAATAAAGATAATCGTGAAAATGCACTTAGTATGTGTGGTTTTTAGGGTTCTGAGGATAAAGTAAATTCATTTCTGATTCATGCACTCAGACATTTTCACTTTAAATCCAAAACTGTTTTGAAAGATATCTTGCTTTAATAAACCTTATGTTCTTCCCAGATGAGAGCTTGAAGTGGCTCTTGTGTTATGTAAGGCTGGTAGAAGATAAATTTTTATAAACTGCTTTGCTGAAATCTGGATGTCCTAAATCTTTTTCCGTGCTGGCTAGTGGGAGAGATCTCTCTATATTAATTTGGACTTCATAGCTGTCATATGATACTGATACATTCCAAAAGCTAAGATACAAGACTACTCCTTAACCATAGGACAAACCAGCAGGAATTTTAATCAAGACAATATCCAATAATGAATAAAGACTGAATGTGTTTGGAAGTCATCCAGAATACACATTTGGGAATTTTAATCTTGATCGCCTTTGATTTTTTTTTCAAATCAGCCTTTTCAGATCATGCCATTCTGTCTGCCAGCAAAAAAGAGCCGTCTAAGGTATTAAAGTGTTTCATCTGTACAGACATTGAATATTGCAAATCTGTCTCAGTAATTGTAACCAGATAAGTTAAAAATGAATCAGTGCAAAGAACTGGAGGGGGGAAACTATAATATTTCATTCATAGAAGGAACAAAAATATTGATAATTTGTGTTCTAAATTATTTGATCCCTTTGTGTGATAATATCAAGGAAATTATGCTTGATAACATATCATCAATAAGTTTGTTGCTGTACTAAGAGCTAGGAGACAGTAGCAGCTATTCATCAGAAACTAAACCTTGGGGTGATATCCTGACTATGTTGAAATCAATGGGAAAACTTTCAACTGTGTACTACAGTACTACTGTAGAGAAGTAATCCATTGATTATTCTTAAAATTCTTCAGAATAAGGAAACTATTAGGAATAGATTAGTATTTATTTTGATGGTGTGTTAGACATGCAAAATTGGCAATGCTAATAAAGCACACAATTGAAGAATGATCAAAATCACAAGAACATGAGTATATAATTGTGGGAAACAAATAACATGACCCAGCTAGTACATACCAACCATCTATGAAAATATTACATAAAAATATGACTATAGTGTACAAAAATGAGAATCTTGATATCCAAATAGATGATGATCTTCATCTTTCTTTACAGTATCCCAGTATAATCCTGTTTCACAGTGACTGCTTCAGAATTTAAACTGAAAGACACCTCAAAGACAATACACGCCGTGAGAGCAGTGATAACAAGAGGGGATATTCTCTGAATGCACTGCATTACCACTCACCACAAAACATGTTGTGTCTCCAAAACTAGATAAGGCTCACACCACAGGCAGCTAACTGACTTGCTCCGGTGGCAGTGAGTTGAATAGACAGGTGTGTGTTGTTTTTGAGGAATCTTTCAGTTCCTACTCCCTGCCTTCTGTTCTTTAACCAGTTACTGATCCATAAGAGGACCTCTCCTCTTATTCCATGGTTGCTAAGTTTGCTCAGGAGTCTTTGGTGAGGGACTTTGTCAAAAGCCTTTTGGAAGTCCAAGTAAACAGTGTCTACCAGTTCACCCCTGTCTACATGTTTATTGACACTTTCCAAGTACTCCAAAAGTGAGACAGGGCTTACCTTTGCGAAAGCCATGTTGATTCTTTTTCAGCAGGGCTTGTCTTCTATGCTTACTAATGTTATCTTTAATAATGCTTTCAACCAATTTACCTGGAACAGACATTAAGCTAACTGGCCTGTACTTTCCCCTGGATCTCCCCTGGATCTCCCCTGGATCTCTTTTTTGAAAACTGGTGTTACATTGGCCATCTTCCAGTCCTATTATCATGGTTTTGAGTAACCTCCAAGCATTCTGAAGGGATTTAAACATCTTCCCCCTTTCAACTTCCTTTTCACCAATTCCCTCATTTTAGAGAAGTTTCCTCTTTTGAAGTCAAATGTGGCTGTGTTGGACTTCCTGGGCAATTTTCCACTGAAATATATATTAAATATGATAGCACTGTGATCATTGTTTCCAGTTGGTTCAACAACATTTACATCTCGTACTAGGTCCTGGGCAATACCATTAAGGATTAAATCCAGGGTCATCTCCCCTCTGTTTGGTTCCATGACCAGCAGTTCTAGGGCAAAGTTGTTTAAGGCATCAAGAAATTTTAAATTTAACTTCTTTGTTGTGACTGGAAGCTCATATGACCAACTTGAATACAAATGATACTGGCTACAGATGGAACTATGCCATAGATGAAACTTAAAATATCAGCCCTGTAACATGTAGTAACTTACCACATGTCTTTCGAAATGGGTGACAATTTCATTTGGTTATTTTTAAAATAAGAACTTACCAAAATTTGCAATTTTTTTCATAAATGGGACAGAAAAAACTGAGGGTTGTTTTTTTTAATTGAACAGGAGTGCAACCAAAACTGTCAAATCTACCTCTCCAAGCTCGGGCCTTTGTGGGCTCACCTCTTAAAAGCCTGGCTTTGAACCTCTGTGTATTCAACCATGTTTGTGGTGCTGAATTAGGGTTGCCACCTCTTTTTTTCTGACAAGCTCCTCATCTTTAACAGCTACGTGGCAGACACGTACACTGTGGTCTTCTCCATGCTGTACCTATCAGATCTGGCAGTGAAGATGGGTGAGGATTTCATTTGGTTTGCTTTTGGTAAGAACTTACCAAAATTCACAAATTTCTTTAGAATTAGCACAGAAAGAATTTGAGATTTTAAAGATGTGAATGTGGGAGAAACCCAAACTGGCAGATTTAACCATCCCTAGACCATGCTATGCATTTCCCAATGCTCAATATCAATTGTGGCTGCTGCTAGGGTCAAGAAAGCATACAGTGTGATGACACTGAGACATGTGGTATGATTTACCCTATATTATGGAGGGGAGTAACTCAATCCCAGGCTGCAGCCCCATTTTTTCCTGATAACATGTAATTATGTAATAAATCTAACCATCATGGGTTGCAGATTGGGCAGAAAGTCATCATAATCCTACATAGACAGAATGCCCTTTTATTCAGATATCAGATTTTCTGGATGTTTTAGAATTTGCTATGGTTTGTATCCATCATATACTGAGTATGCTCAGAAGAAGAAAGTGTTTCCTCTCCATCTCCTACACAGTGCACAATTAAATATGATAACAGCCGAAACCCAATCAAGAAAACAGAAGAACTGAAAGTACTTATGGTCTGAGCTAGCAAAACCATGTCAATGAGTTGCCTCAGAGGGAGATCAACATTTTCACTCAACAGTACTGGAGTTTTAAGTTCCTTGAGTTTGAAGTGGATTGAAGCATTCCAGGAGACCCTTTACCAGACTCCAAGAGTATGACCAGCCAACATCTGTTTAATAGTTCATTACTGTCTCTAAAAATGTCAGTGGAGAAATAGTAATAGCTAAGACCTTCATTTTCTCATAAGGAAACAATAATTATGATGGTCCTGTGGTTTTGTTTGTTTGGCTGTTTTTTTAAAAATCAAAGTATCCTGACAAACCTATATGTTTTCTCATAATGGTTGGTGATCAGTAGGTCTTGAAAATTCAAGTGATTTCAGATGTTTTACTCTCCCTTCAAACATTTGTTCCATACAAGGTATGGATGATCAAAAAATCAGTCTGCAGGAGCAGGACTCCTTTCGTATGATGTGTGGGAAACAGCAGAAATGCCTCTTGGTTGCTTCTTGAAAGATGCATGTGATGAGGAAGACCTGCCTAGAGTTACATACTGGCCAACATCTGACGCCCAAAGAGCCTACATGATGGATAATGTGTAGGCACCTACACTTGTTCCTTATGAAGGACATAAGAGGAATAAAATGGAGGTTGAAGGTGTACGCATAGAAGACATGTGAGGAAGAGAGACGGTGAGAGGCTGGTAGGGATGGATGAATTTGTCAGTTTCGCTTTCTCCCACATTCGAATTTTTAAACTCTCAAGTTCTTCCTGTCCCGAATATGAAGAAATTTACAAATTAAGGTAATTTTTTATAATGAAGGAACTGAAATGAGATTTTCACCCATCTGCGCCAGCCAAATTCAATAGCTACAGCATTCCCAACATGAAGAGAAACATGTTGTACCTGCCTACCATGTAGGTGTTAAAAATGAGAAGCCTGACAGAAAAAGGACCTGACAACCCTGATTTGGCACTAACATGCTTTAATACACAGGGTTTTAAAGCCAGACATGTAAGCTACCTTGGATTCCTTGCTAGAAGAAAAAAGGCAGTATATAAATGTAATAATAATAAAGAGGTAAGCACACAAAGCCCTGGGTCTAAATGGATGAATCTCTCCATTTCAGTTTCTACCACATACAATTTAAAAATAAGAATCCCAAGTTCTTCCCATCCCAAATGAAGAAATGGGAGAATCTGGGTAAATTTTTTATGAAAAACAAACTGGAATTAAATTCTCATCCATCCAAGAGGCTGGCACACTGTGATATGTTTGATGCTTTGACATGAGTTCAAATGTTGTGGTGCTCATTCCAGTCCCCAAAACATGTTCAGAGCGACCTGCCCCTTCTTTCCTCACACCTCGCTTGACAGACACAAGTATCCATGGGATCCAACCCTCTTGGCATGCAAAACTTTAAAAGCCTTTTGCGGGAAGCTATAAAACAACTTAAGCCCAGGAAGGAATGTACTGCATATTAAAAGAATAGGAGAAGTGGCTAATAGAGTTATATAAGTTTCAAGGATAGATATAATCAAGTGTGTACAATATAAAGCAGAAGGTTCGTAATGATGAAGGGGGTGGAAGGGGAGAAGCTATTTTGTAGTAGTTCACTGAACTTTGGCTGAACCTTGCTGTTTGGCAGCCTTCAGTAAGGACAGCCTAAGATGAGGCATTAGAGTTTGAATCTGAGAAGCTGACATCAAGCAGACAGCAAGACATGATATCTTATTTTCCTGAGCTGTGCTGACACAAATTGAACTCCGCTTATTATTTTCTTATGCCAGTAAAAGCTGTGCTTGGAATTTAAGCATTTTGCTTGCAGATGTTAAGAGGAGGGCTGCTTTGTCTTCATTTAAATAATTTGCAGATTGCTTGGAAGCATTTGAAGATTTAAAAAAACCTCATTTTTCATTTGAATCCAGTTCCATGAATCCATGGTGTTTGTGTTTTATACTTTCCCCAGCCTTTCCTTAAAGTTAAGAATCAAGAATTCTATCTGTTACACTGAGATAAGAGATAAAAACTTTATCTCTGTAAGGTAATTGACTGTTCCCAATAATGTATACTGATTTAAAGGCTTTTCAGCAGCCACAAGTTTATTTTTGTTTGTTTGCTATTGTTTCATTTCCAACAGTCTGAGAACTTTTAGCATACCATAGAATCAGCAGATTCTGATCTGCTGATGCTCCCCTAGCCATCTCAAACAACCACGGATGACCCTAGGGCAGCATCTAACTGTGTCATTCTGCAAACTCAAATAGCAGTAGCAAAGCTCCGCTGAATCTTTCCATTGTACAAGCAGTTGCCCATTATGCTTGCACAACTGGTTGTGCAAGCAGTTGTGCAACCAGTTGCACAGTGGGTTGCACAACACGTTGCACCATGGGTTGCACCAGAGTTATGCACAACCGCTTACTCAACCATGCTTGTGCAAACATAACTTTAGTTGGATTCATCTCTCATACATAGTTCAGAACCTACTTCCCGCTAGCGCAATGTCATTTACGCTAACGGAATGACACAGCTGGCTACTACCCCATGTTTCTCTGAATTTATTGTAGTGCTTTTCAAAATTGTGTTCAACCACATCTTTCCTCAGTGAGTTCCATAACTAATTTGTGGACTGTGTGAAAACAATAAAGGGATCCAAAATATATTTAGCTGGAACTATATCCAACATATTTTGATGGCACTTTCTTCCAAGTGAGCATACGTAGGATCACAGTCTTAATTTCTGTATATGGTTAGGGTCCTTTAAATTGCAGTGCATAATATTACTTCTATTATGTGATCAAGTGAAGAGCTGTTCTGAGGCTAGCTCTCTGAGATCATTTGTGATTTCATTTTCTATTATGCAAGGAACTACGCATTCTGCAGTTCAGTATTCACTATTAGATCATTATCAGTCATTCTTTTAAAATCATTCTGCAGAGTAGTATCAGTAGCTCTGCAACAAAGCTGCTAGATACATCTGTAAAGTAATATCTGCTTTGGCTCTAAACCACATTGGAGGGAGAAATGAAGAATTCTTCTGCTGGAATTATGTACATTAAGGATATGCATATTCCTTTTAATTATATTATGTTAGGATGTGGTTACAGATTGTAGACCAACCAGGGTTGAGCATGATAAGTTATGGCATCTGTAACATAAGAGTGAGTGGAAGGATGATCGACAGATGAGACCAGAAAGGAATTTTGGGTGGAGCTAGTGGCTGTTGGAGAAAGTCAGTTAGAAGGAGGACCGGGACAGTTAGAGTTCAGGGAAGGAGAGGGAGTTAAGTTAGAAGAGAGACAGTGAGAGGAATTAAGGGACAGAGCTAGTTAAGTTAGTCAGTGAGTAGAACCAGAGACAGGTTGTGACTGAGAAAGGAGGGAGAGAAGTCTTTTGAAAGCAGAGATGTGGTGTTAGGTGTTTGGAACCATTATTATTAATATTGAATAGTTATTGTTTGTTCTGAATGTTAACTTGTTAAAAAAATAAATATATGTGTATTCTTTTAAATGCCTATGTTCTGGTCTGCATGGGTTTGAAGGTTGGCATATCTCACCCAATGTGTTAAAGACAGAGAAAGAGCCCTACTGCTGTCTATAAATCAGCAGGCTGTGGCAGCTGGTGTTTGGGGGAGTCCTGAGAAAAGTCTGCACTTGGTGATCTCTAAATGCCAGGGCTTTACAGCACACCCCCAGAAGTGTCACACATCTTTTATACAGTGTTTACAAGTGGATGGTCAACTCTCATAATCCCTGACCATTGCCCACACTGGCTGGGGCTTATGGACATTAGTGTCCAAATTATCTGATGGGTACCAGGTTGCCTGAGGGGCCGCGGTGGCTTAGTGGTTAAGATGCTGAACTGCAGACCGGAAGTTCGGCAGGACAGCAGTTCGAGACCCGAGTGCCGCGTGACGGAGTGAGCTCCCATCTTCAGTCCCAGCTCCTGCCAACCTAGCAGTTTGAAAGCAAGAAATTGCAAGTAGATAAATAGGCACCGCCTCGGCGGGAAAGGTAACAGCGTTCCATCCACCACGGTGTCCAGTCATGCCGGCCACATGACCACGGAAGCGTCTTTGGACAGCGCTGGCTCTTCAGCTTAGAAATGGAGATGAGCACCACACCCTAGAGTCGGACACGACTGGCTGGGGACACCTTTACCTTTTACCAGGTTGCCTATCCCTGCTATAAGGGTTCTGTGTTAGCGATATGCCCTTCCTACTTCATTGGAAATGTTTGCTTTTGGCTTTTTAGGCAAAGTGTCTTTTTACCAGTGTGCCCAACACCAAATGCCCACTTGTGTGCTCTAAGTGGAGTGGACATGAGGAAAGACTGGTGTGGCCCTATGTCATGGACCTTGGTAGATCAGATCAGAATGATCATGTTGGGTATTATGTACTCCTGGTGGTGTGCTGTGATTGACTCCAGGAGCAGTTGGAATCCTATCCTTCATTGTGGGTGTGGGGAAGGAGAGGGAGGAAGAAAGGGGACAGTTGTCATTGTTAGATTAGTTATATTTGTTTGGTAAATCATAGCTGTGTAGTTTCAGCATGTAACTGATGTAAGGCAAGTGCTATAGCAAGAAACACACACATGCGCGCGTGCGCGCGCACACACACACACACACACACTGCTACTTGAAAAAGCAAACAGCATTATATTTGGATTTCATGTTGTTGTTGTTGAGTCGTTAAGTCGTGTCCGACTCTTCGTGACCCCATGGACCATAGCACGCCAGGCCTTCCTGTCCTGCGCTCTCTCCCGGAGCGTGCTCAAGTTCATATTCATTGCACCGGTTATGCTATCTAGCCATCTCATCCTCTGCCGTCCCCTTCTCCTTTTGCCTTCAATCATTCCCAGCATCAGGGTCTTTTCCAGGGAGTTTTCTCTTTGCATTAGGTGGCCAAAATATTTGAGTTTCAGCTTCAGTATCTGTCCTTCCAATGAGCAGTCAGGGTTGATTTCCTTTAGGATTGACTGATTTGACCTCCTTGCAGTCCAGGGGACTTCCACATCCAGTTCATTATCAAACCTCCTGTTAGTTATCTCAGAAGAGCCTTGCGTGAATGGGGGGGGGAGGTTTCCAGGGAACAGCTGGATTGAGGGAGATTCCACACACACACACACACACACATAATGGAAGAATATAGTTCTTCATATTCCCTGGTATATTTATTCCTCATTTTGTCCATTCCCTGAGCATGTGCAGAGTGTGCTTTTTATTCAAACAAAGAGAAGGCTGCTGATCTTTCCCTTCATGCTGCATTTGTACAAGTGAAGTGTGACTGCTTCAGAAAGAACTCTCCATTATACTGTCTCTTTTTCTTCATGAGTTTCATAACAGAAGTATGGTGTAGTGGTTAGAGTCCAGCCCAAAGTCACCCAGTGAGATAACTAACAGGTTTGATAATGAGCTGGATGTGGAAATACAAAGCTGAGTTGGGGGCAAGTGGGGTGCTGACATGTGTAGGAGTAAGTCGCATTGAACTCAGTAAGACTTACTTCTGAGTAGACATGCACAGAGTTGGTTCTCCTCTCCATTTTAGCCTCACAACGTCAACAACGACGCTGGATGTGGAAATAGAAAGCTTAGCAGGGAGCATAATACCTGGTGCAGGGCTCCAGACCGGCATGGTCATTTTAAAAGGTTTTTTCTTTCTTTCAAACAGCATTGCTTTAAACAAAGAGTGCATCGCTCAGGCACACCTAGGGCAGCCTTGTTTTGGGAAGCCCCAAGGAGGATGAAGTGTTTTGGCTGAAAGTAAATGGAGACGGAGGATTTCAATTGAAAAAGAACACCCACAAACAAGGCGGTGAGCACAATTCATTAAAAAAAACCCTCACATATTTATTATCGGAATATACTACCTTGCGTTTTTATTTACAAAAATTTTGCAACTCTCTGCGGATGACAAAAAAAAAGCTGCATGACTGCTGGCTCTGCAGGACCTCGTGGTGCCGTTCCGCAGAGGATTCCGTGGCATGGACTGAAGGGAATTCGATCCCATTTCAGTCCGTGGCAGAATTCTCTGACATCCCTAGTCCTTTATGATGCCCGTCTTTGCACAAAACTTTCTCTTGAGATCTCCGATTTTCTTGAAGAGATCTCTAGTCTTTCCCATTCTGTTGTTTTCTTCAATTTCTTTGCATTGTTCATTTAAGAAGGCCTTCTTGTCTCTCCTTGCTATTCTCTGGAAATCTGCATTCAGTTGGATATATCTTCCCCTTTCTCCCTTGCTTTTCGCTTCCCTTCTTTCCTCAGCTACTTGTAAAGCCTCATCAGACAGCCACTTGGCTTTCTTGCATTTCTTTTTCTTTGGGATGGATTGAGTTGCTGCCTCCTGAACAATGTTACGGACCTGCGTCCATAGTTCCTCAGGCACTCTGTCTATCAGGTCTAATCCCTGAAATCTATTCCTCACCTCCACTGTATATTCATAAGGGATATGATTCAGTTCATACCAGAATGGTTTAGTGGTTTTCCCTACGTTCTTCAATTTAAGCCAAAATTTTGCAAGAAGCAGCTCATGATCTGAGCCACAGTCAGCTCCAGGTCTTGTTTTTACTGACTGTATAGAGTATTTTGTACACCAAGGCCATGCTTGCTTGTTATCCCGGTGATTTCTTGACTTCCTACTTTAGCATTCCAATCCCCTATGATGAAGAGGACATCTTTTTGTGGTGTGAGTTCTAGAAGGTGTTGTAGGTCTTCATAGAACCAATCAACCTCAGCTTCTTCGGCCTCAGTGGTTGGGGCATAGACTTGAATTACTGTGATGTTGAATGGTTTGCCTTGGATTCGTACTGAGATCATTCTATTGTTTTTGAGATTGTACCCCAGTACTGCTTTTCCCACCCTTTTGTTGACTATGAGTGCTACTCCATTTCTTCTAAGGGATTCTTGCCCACAGTAATAGATATGATGGTCACCTGAATTAAATTTGCCCATGCTTGTCCATTTTAGTTCGCTGATTCCCAAGATGTCGATGTTCAATCTTGCCATCTCATGTTTGACCACCTCCAGCTTACCTTGATTCATTGATCTGACATTCCAGGTTCCTAAACAATATTGTTCTTTACAGCATCAGACTTTCTTTTCACCACCAGACACATCCACAGCCGAGTGTCCTTTCGGCTTTGGCCCAGCTGCTTCACTCTTTCTGGTGCTACTTGAAAATTCCCTCTGCCCTTCCCCAGTGGACACCTTCCAACCTGAGGGGCTCATCTTCTGGCGTCATATCTTTTAGCCTTGTGATACGTTCCATGGGGTTTTCTTGGCAAGAATACTGGAGTGGGTTGCCATTTCCTTCTCCAGTGGACCACATTTTGTCAGAACTCTCCGCTGTGACCTGTCTGTTTTGGGTGGCCCTGCACGGCATAGCTTATGGCTTCACTGAGTTACGCAAGCCCCTTCGCCACAACAAGGCAGTGATTCATGAAGGGGTTGGAGTTCATAGCTCCTGGGAAAATAAATGTAGTTTTTGATAGAAAAGGTTGAGTGCAGCTGTTATGGTTGCACTGTTCAGACAAAGGAACACTTACAACCATCAAGGATAGCTATCTGGGCCTAAGCATTGTTTTCAATGGGACTGTGTTAAATTATGTCCAGGGGGTGGGTATCATATGGGGTAGGAACAAGTCCTGAGAACAAGTCTTGATTCCTTCTAAGCACTACTTCTCCCTCACTTCAGGCCTGCTCCATCCATTTGACTCATTGTGCTTTATTCTGGTATCACTGTGCTAGAGTATGTGTGGATTGTGCGCTGCCTGAGTAAGGAGGTTCAGGATCGATCTTATCACATCCACTAAGCATAATTCTCAAGGATAGGGTCACTCTGTTAGTGACAAAAGATTGAGCAATAATTCCAAACATCATTTTGTCAAGACAATCCTGAAAAAAAAAGTCATATCCAGAATGAAGTTGTTTTGTTGTTGTTGTTGTTGTTGTTGTTGTTGTTGTTGTTATATTGATTTATATCATGCCATCAGTATGTGTGCTGCTTTCCAGAGTACAAAAGGTCAGATCCCTACCCTGAGGAGGTGATAATCTGTAATTCAACATGGGGACAGAACAGAGGAAGGAGAGGGAAGAGGAGCCAGAGGTAAACAGGGAAGCAGTATGCGGTTGTTTCAAGTACACATGCTTAGGTTTAGTTACTGGCTTACAGACCAGTCCTAAGGGTGAGGAGCCCTATTGACAGAGTGCTCTGATCTCAGACGCTCTGTCCTGTCCTAAACTCTTGCCAGCAGGGCAGGAGGAACGGCAGGGGCTTTGGGAGGGCGGGATCCCTCTGTCCTTCAAAAAGGGAAGTTCTGTTAGAAAAGCCTCAGAGTCCAT
The DNA here is from genome assembly GCF_057233095.1 of Heloderma suspectum. Taxonomy (NCBI): domain Eukaryota; kingdom Metazoa; phylum Chordata; class Lepidosauria; order Squamata; family Helodermatidae; genus Heloderma; species Heloderma suspectum. Next base: position 157,431,213 of record NC_139458.1, on the reverse strand, counting down.
CTAACTTCCCCTCTTGAACCCCCTCTAGGCAAGCCTGGGAATTAGGAGGCCTTAGGATCCCTCAGAGCCTTGGCCACTCCCTTCCTGCCCACTGCCACACCCCTGACACTCCCATTTCTCCCCCTCTACCAAGTCAGAGTTCCAATCTCATAGAGGAAGCCACTGTGGCTAGGAGGCGCTGGGGGTGGTGGTCCAGCTTTGGGGGAAAAAAAGACCTTTCCAAGATCAGAGCTTTAAGACCTTGGAGGGGATTTTCTAGAGAATCCTATATGCCTTGTGACATACCACTAGAGTATGCATATACAGACTACTAGGGATGGACAGATGCCTCATAGTTTGGGTCCTCCAGTCATCTGCTGAGCCGCTGACATAGCTTATGTGCCTCATGTGCCTTGAACTCCCCCCCCACTTGCTAAGGCACCCGTGCTCATGCTGGACCAGTCCGCGAGTGCCATTTTGTGAAAGAAAATGGCGATCACGAATATGCACACATCTGGTCTAACATAAATGGTGCCATGAATGGCCTATATACACAGTAGCCCATTTACACGTGTAATCTTGCATATATCAGCCATTCACGGTGCCATTTTGCATAAGACCAGATGGCGCATATTCGCGACCACCATTTTCTTTCGCAAAATGGCACTTGCAGCACTCACAGATGTGTCCAAGGTGAGGTCGTGTGGCTCAGCAAACATACGGGGGGGGGGACTTCAGCAGGGGCAGGGGCTTGGCGGGCACAGCTTGGGGGCCCAGGCGGGGGGGGAGTCCAATGGACTCCAGGACCCAATCAGGCACCTGAGCCATCCTTACATATCACACACAAAAGGGGGGAGGGGAGCGGGAGAAAGCAACAGAACAGTTTTAGAAACACAATTTAAAGATGCCAATTCCTTGTTGGTTTTCTGGTACTCATTATCTGCCACAAAGTCTCACATGGTATTCCTTAAAGTTTGCTCTAAAATAGTTGGACATGATGTTGGTGAACATCTGTTCATAGTCCATTTGGGAGATGATAAGAGCTTACTTATGTTTGGAACGTCTCGCTCCACTTTTCTATCCCCCCAATAACCAATACTTTAAAACAAATGTTTCATATCATCTACTGCTGCTGCCACTAGTGTTGTATGGTTAGCACAGTACAGTACAGACAAAAGACCTCCCCATGTACATGCTAAAAGGTATACAAATCTAAACAAATGCCAAATCCTTCTTAATGATAGATAATTCAAGTACCCTTCATTCTAAGTCTATAAGAAAGTGCCCTTAATTCTCTGAATGAAAAAGTGGAAATACATTCTGCTGGTCTTTGCTTACAATATTCCATAATATCTGGAAAGGTATTGTGGTTGAAAAGTTGGCAGCCTCAATAACAAGAGAGAGTGGCTTTAAAAAATGATCTATATTTTCCATGCTTTCTTATTCACTAAAAATAATTAAAAGAAAGCCATAACATTTTCCTTAATATGAAGTTTGCATCGGTGCAAAATAAGAGGGAAAACAGTAGAAATTGTGTTATGATTCTGTGGGAATTAAGTAGTTGACACTGAGGCTACTAAATGTTTGTTTGTTTGTTTGTTATCCTGCCTTTTTTCCTCCTTAAGGAACCCATAATCCTCCTGATCTCCATTTTATCCTCACAACAACAGCCCTGTGAGGCAAGTTGGGCTGAGAATCTGTGACTGGCCCAAAGTCACCCAGAGAGCTTCCATGGCTGAGTGGAGACTAGAACCCGGATCTCCTGGCTCCCAGTCTGACACTCTAGCTACTACACTGCACTGGATCTCAATTATAATTAAGATCAAGAATAAATGACTGGGTGGGTTCTTCTACCAATACTAGGCATTTATTTGCTGCTAGCTGGGGATAGGTGCTGGTAGAAACACTGAAATGTATAAAAAGCCACTATGGTCTAGTTCTAATGGTAATTCCAACTAGCTTCCTATGAACACCGCAGTCTGGTTTAGGGATGTCAGAGAATTCCGCCATGGATCTCCGTGAGGCCGAATGCCAGGGCATTCGGCCCCCTGAAATCTGTGGCGGAACGAAGCCTTCCCACCCCGCGAAAGCCGCGTGAAATGGGACACCTACCTGCTGCTGTTCGCACTGACTTGCGAATGGTGGCCATGGCTGCGGCCGCCATTCGCTTTATCACTATAGCTGTGATAGGCTACATAAATACTTACGTAGCCTATCACGGCTAACGCAGGGACGCCATTTGCGTCCCTGCGGAAGCCGTGATAGGCTGCACAAGTATTTATGTAGCCTATCACAGCAAAAAAAAAAGGGAACGCAAATGGCAGCGGCTACAGCGGCCGCCATTTGCGTTCCCATTTTTTTGCCCTGATAGCCTATGTAAATATTTACGTAGGCTATTACAGCAAAAGAGGGGCACAAATGGCGTAGTGGCTGCCATTTGCGTTCCCTTCCCCCCCCCCCCGCTGTAATAGGCTACGTAAATATTTACGTAACCTATCACGGCAAAAAAAAAAGGGAACGCAAATGGCGGCTGCCGTAGCTGCCGCCATTTGCGTTTGCTGGGGGGGGGGTTGTGGGTTTTTGTTCCATATTAAAATGTTCAAATGTTCCATATTAGCTATTAAGTAACAATGCAATTTATGTTCATTTTACAAAAAAAAAAAAAGCGAGAGAGAATGTTCTGAGAGAGTTCACATTCACAATCACATGATAAGAGCCTGCTGGTGAAAAAATGTGGTCCAGTGGCAAAGGTTTCAATTTTGTGAAGGCCTGGTCTAGAACAGGTTGTTTGGGTTTAGAACTTAAAAATGAAGGGAATCAATATAGAACATTTCCATCAAACTAGAATTCCTATAGCTTCAATGAGTCAGAAATGCAGTAGCAGGAACTGAGTCAGCCATTAATGCTAATTCAAAGCTGGGTAGCCAGTGAGCCAGAAACTGGGAGGCCACAAGCCAGAATTATTTTACAAGTCAGGGACAGAAGTGCACTCAACAAAGGGATGCCAGGACAGTGGAGCAATACCTGAAACATTTGGACTACTAGACAGTCCAGAATCATGTAATCTTTACATTATTTGAACACTTCTTTTTTGTATATACCTTGTCTAGATTCAGATGTTCAAGAGGAACTTCAACAGTGTTAGCCAATGAGGAATAGGAAAAGCATACAAAAGTCAGTAGAGTGCAGCTTGCCAGAATTGCAGAACAATTGTCAATAGGGCTAATACCTGATAGAGACTAGGGATGGATGAACTCACCACAGTCCAGATTGTGCGCCACTCACCAGACCCCCCCACCAGCCGCCTGCTCCTGCTTGCTGTGTGTGACAAGTCGCCGGGTGGTCTGTGAGCACATGGTGAGAGGCATGCAGCAGCCCAATCCCTCACTGAGTTGTCATTTTGCCTTAAAATGGTGGCTTGGCCTTAGTAGTAAAGGCCGATTTTATGCAAATGGCAGCTGTAAAGCAGCCATTTACACAATATTACAGGCATTAACGGCCATTTACACCTGTAATCTTGCATAAATGGTTGCTTTACAGCTACCATTTGCGTAAAATCAGCCTTCATGAAAAAGGCCAAGATGCCATTTTGCAGGTTGGCAAGGAATCCGGGATCCCTGTACTTGTCTGACTCAATGTGCACCGAGTCAGACAAGCTCGGGCATCCGTGGACTGGCATCTGGGGGCTGAGCCAGCAATTTTGTCACTAGGCCTCGCCTCGAGCCCCAGCCAGACACCCATGACATCCCTACAGAGCACCTCTTCCAATATGAAGTTAAGCATGTACTACAAACATCACCTGAAGCCACCCTCCATGTGACTCCTCCAAGGGAGGTGCAGAGGATGGCAACAAGGGAGAGGGCTTCCTTGGTGGTCCTCCCCCAATAGTGGAATACTCTCCTCGCTGAGGTCTCCCTGGTGCCAGGCCAAACCTTTTCTCTGCTCCCAGGCCGTTGACAGCATATGTTAAGGGTGGTTGTTTTTTTTTAACAGATCCTGGAGTTGTTATTGCTGATTGTGTAAAGTTATATGTTTGCATTCGAATGGTTTCATATTATATTACTGTACTGAATTTTTGTAGTTTTAGTCTTTGTATATTGGGCAGTACAGAAATAATAAATAAAAATACATACATACATACATAATAGTGATTTATCCTTCTCCCATGGACTCTGCGTTGCAGGTTTCCCATATACTGATATAGAGTTCTCAAACAGGAGTTGACAATGAATAGCTGTCTTCTCTCTAGCTAGGCCATCCAAAGCTTGTTATGGCATCTTGTGTGATTCACACACATATATACATCCCTTGATCTCCCACAGTGGTGCTTCTAACAAGACATTTTGTAAATGAGTAGGGATGCCTGAGTACAGAAGATACATCTACAGTGGTCTGGATCCTAACTTTCATGCTGTGCACAGAACAAAGTTCACAGGACAGGGATTTTCTACCTCCTCTTCTCTTTGCAGCCCCCCAGATATGCTCCTGGGGGTTGTCGGACCCTTGGAAATAGTGCAGCCTATGGTGCAGAGGGCTGCAATTAGGGTGAAGAGTTTTCAGAATTCCCCACACCCCACCCAGTTATGTTAATGGAGGAGCAAGTTAGGATCCAAGCCAGAGTACGAAGGGTAGGTGAATGTGTGAAACTTCCGTTTCTCCTTTTTAAAGTCAGAGAACTGGGAAGAGGGAAAACACAGGCTCCTGCTGCTTTTTAAAAAACCTAAATTAAAATGCTGTTTTTGAATGCTCCATGAACTCTTCAGAGCTAATACAGGAGACACTTGTTTTCTAGATAGGCATCAGTATCTGAGTACAAAATATCTCTGAAGTGGCCCTTTAACAGCTTCAACCTTTGACTAGCTGCAGATCATGTAGGGATGGACAAATCCATCAGTTTTGCTTCCTCCCACATTCAAAATTTTAAAATCTCAAGATATTTCTGTCCAATGTATGAAGACGTTTTCACATTTTCGTACATTCTTATAAAAAACCAAAACCAAAATTCGTCACCCACCCGCACCAGCCAAATTCCATAGGTACAGCTATTCCCAGCATGGAATGACCCATGATGTACCTGCCTGCTATGTAGCTGTTAAAAATTAAGTGACTTACCTTTCCGCAGATTATGTTGATGTTGGGGGGGAGGCGTTCCGTCCCTCCCCCCGGAAACCTGGCCGGGGGGGGAGGCGCTCCGTTCCTCCCCCCTGGAATCCTGGCCGGCTGGCTCAGCTCCACAGCGATTCTGCGGAGCCGCCAGCCGGCTCCACCAGCTGCCGGACATCCGGCCGCTGGCTAGCAGGGATGCAAATGGCGGCGGCCATAGCCGCCGCCGTTTGCGTCCCTGCAGTCAGCCGTGATAGGCTATGTAAATGTTTACGTAGCCTATCATGGCTGATTTAAAAAAAAAACACGTGCGTACGCAAATGGCATTCTTTATTTTGGCACGTCTTAGTCTACGTAAACATTTACATAGACTAAGATGGTGAAAATAAGGGGAACGCAAATAGCGTAGCATCTACGCTATGTGCGTTCCCCTTATTTTCGCCGTCTTAGTCTACGTAAATGTTTACATAGACTAAGACGTGCCAAAATAAGGAATGCAAATGGCGGCGGCCATGGGTGCTGCCATTTGCGTACGCGCGTTTTATTGTTTTGTTTTTTAAGTCAGCCGTGATAGGCTACGTAAAGATTTACGTAGCCTCTCACGGTGTTTTTTTAAAATCTAGCCATGATAGGCTACATAAATCTTTACGTAGCCTATCATGTTTTTTTGTTGTTTTTTAACCTGGAAATGGCGGCGGCAGCAGCCGGCCAGAAGACCGGCCTCCGCCGCTGCCACCGCCGGAGCTGCCGCCGCCAGGAAGATCCGCCCAAGGTAAGTCCCATCCCGGGTGGGGCGGGGGGCAGGCCGTTCCGCCACCGATTTCGGTGGGCCGAATGCACTGTCATTCGGCCTCCCCGAGATCCGTGGCAGAACTTTCGTACATCCCTATTAAAAATGAGGAACAAACCTGTTAGGAAAAAAGAGATGGCAACCATAATTTAGAACCACAAACATGGTTGGACACAGGCATACAAACCCAGACTTCAGATTTAAGCACTCAAAGCCCTGGGCCTGGATGGATGGATCTGTCAGTTTTACTGTCTCCCACCTTTGAATCTTTTAAAATTTCAAGTTCTTTCTGCCCCATTTATGAAGACATCTGTGATTTTTTGGTAAGTTCTTATTAAAAAAAGACCCTGAACCAAATGAAATTCATACCTGGCCCTCAGGACCTGACAGCTGTCTCAACTGAAAATAATTTCAGTTGAGGTGATTTCAGGTTATGAGTGCTCTCTCTGTGGCATTAAACTTGCAATGGCTGCTTCACACATGCAGGTTTGCACTTGATGTTACGGGCAGAGTGATATATATGGGGTGTATGAACGCCCTAGAAATTACTTGCTTCTTAAAAGGGGGAATATAGACATACTTTCACATGTGTAAAGCAAAACTTCAAGATGAGGCATTCATCATGAAAATAGCATATATCCTTTCCATAAATGTTCCTATTTTCAGTGTGCAAAATGCTGTACAATGCTGTTTATCCTGACAACAACCCTGTGAGGTGGGTTATACTGAGAGACTGTAACATACCCAAGGCTACCAAAAGAGCTTCATGGCTTCTCAAGATGACTGCCACCCTGGTCCTCCAGTGGCTGGATGACATCATGGGGCATTTCCCATCTGATGTGATGGCTGGATCATCCACTCGGTGCATCGGACAGGATCCAGCATTGCTGTGTGCAGCCTTGCCCCATTGAGTACATACTAAGACTGTTAAAATCATATTTGTGATAGTCTACACTTGGAAATGGTACTCATGGAATAAGCTGAACATGCAAGCTATTAATGTAAAGTGATTATTTCAAATTGCTGTTAACTATTCATGGAAAACCTGACAATATGTCTCAAATAACAACCTGAATTTTACCAACACCAATATACTAAGCATGAGTTTGACAGATTGTGTAGGAAAGTTGGGAGAAAATTGGTGCATCTGCTTCTGCTGCTGGGGATTAATGGGAACAATTAAGAAGGATAAAGACATTGCAGAGGGAGTTAAATGACTTATTTGCATCACTCTTCACTGCATGCCAGGGAAACAATTACTCTTATCTGGTAATAAAGATGATGTGCTGTCAGACACTCAGATGTCAAAAGGGTTTCTTCTTTAATGAATGCAGGAGGTAAGAGCAACAAGTCACCAAAACTGCAGACTGTGTGCAAAAGAAAGAAGTCATGATAGGGCTTTTGAGTCAAAGACTGAGAAGTTAAGAAAGACAAAACCTTTACAAAGGAAGTAAATCATATTCACATTTAAGAGCCTAATTGTGTCAGCTGTCAGGATTCATTCAATGCCAAGTAATTAGACTTGATTTGTTGTTCAGTCGTTAAGTCGTGTCCGACTCTTCGTGACCCCATGGACCATAGCACGCCAGGCCTTCCTGTCCTGCGCTCTCTCCCGGAGTGTGCTCAAGTTCATGTTCATTGCATCAGTGATGCTATCTAGCCATCTCATCCTCTGCCGTCCCCTTCTCCTTTTGCCTTCAATCTTTCCCAGCATCAGTGACTTTTCCAGGGAGTTTTCGCATTTGGTGGCCAAAATATTTGAGCTTCAGCTTCAGTATCTGTCCTTCCAATGAGCAATCAGGGTTGATTTCCTTTAGGATGGACTGATTGGACCTCCTTGCAGTCCAGGGGACTCGTAAGAGTCTTCTCCAGCACCACAGTTCAAAAGCATCCATTCTTCAGCGCTCAGCCTTCCTTATAGTCCAGCTCTCACAGCCATACGTTACTACTGAGAAAACCATAGCTTTGATTATGCAGACCTTTGTTGGCAAGGTGATGTCTCTGCTTCTTACTATGCTGTCTAGGTTTGCCATAGCTTTCCACCCAAGGAGCAAGCATCTTTTAATTTCATGGCTACACAGGCACTGTCTCCGGTGATCTTGAAGCCCAAGAAAATAAAATCTGTGACTGCTTCCATTTCTTCCCCTTCTATATGCCAGGAAGTGATGGGGCCAGATGCCATGATCTTAGTTTTTTTAATGTTGAGTTTCAAACCAGCTTTTGCACTCTCCACTTTCACCCTCAACAAGAGGCTCTTTGGATCCTCTTCGCTTTCTGCCATTAGGGTGGTATCGTCTGCGTATCGGAGGTTGTTGATAATTCTCCCGGCAATCTTAATTCTGACCTGTGATTCATCCAACCCAGCGTTTCTCATGATGTACTCTGCATATAAGTTAAATAAGCAGGGCGACAATATGCAGCCTTGTCGTACTCTTTTCCCAATTTTGAACCAATCAGTTGTTCCATGTCCGGTTCTTACTGTTGCTTCTTGACCCTCGTACAGGATTCTCAGGAGACAGGTAAGGTGGTCTGGTATTCCCATCTCATTAAGAATTTGCCACAGTTTGTTGTGATCCACACAATCAAAGGCTTAGGCGTAGTCAATGAAGCAGAAATAGATGTTTTTCTGGAATTCTCTTGCTTTCTCCCTGATGCAGCGAATGTTGGCGATTTGATCTCTAGTTCCTCTGCCTCTTCGAAACCCAGCTTGTACTTCTGGTAGTTCACATACTGCTGAAGCCTAGCTTGTAGGATTTTGAGCATAACCTTGCTGGCATGTGAAATGAGCGCAATTGTACGGTAGTTTGAACACACTTTGGCATTGCCCTTCTTTGGAATTGGAATGTAAACTGACCTTTTCCAGTCTTGTGGCCACTGTTGAGTGTTCCAAATTTGTTGGCATATTGAGTGCAGCACTTTAACAGCATCATCTTTTAGGATCTTAAATAGCTCAACTGCAATACTGTCATCTCCGCTAGCTTTGTTGTTAGTAATGCTTCCTAAGGCCCGCTTGACTTCACTCTCTAGGAAGTCCGGCTCAAGTTCAGTGACTGCACCATCATGGCTATCAGGGACATTAGGATCTTTCCTGTATAGTTCTTCTGTGTATTCTTTCCACCCCTTCTTAATCTCATCTGCTTATGTTAGGCCCCTGCCTTCTTTGTCCTTTATTATGCCCGTCTTTGCACAAAATGTTCCCTTGAGATCTCCGATTTTCTTGAAAAGATCTCTAGTCTTTCCTATTCTATTGATTTCCTCGATTTCTTTGCATTGTTCTATTAAGAAGGCCTTCTTGTCTCTCCTTGCTATTCTCTGGAACTCTGCATTCAGTTGGATATATATTCCCCTTTCTCCTTTGCTTTTCACTTCCCTTCTTTCCTCAGCTACTTGTAAAGCCTCATCAGACAGCCACTTGGCTTTCTTGCATTTCTTTTTCTTTGGGATGGATTCAGTTGCTGCCTCCTGAACAATGTTACGGACCTCCGTCCATAGTTCCTCAGGCACTCTGTTTATCAGGTCTAATCCCTTAAATCTATTCCTCACCTCCACTGTATATTCATAAGGGATATGATTTAGGTCATACCTGAATGGTTTAGTGGTTTTCCCTACATTCAAGCCAAAATTTTGCAAGAAGCAGCTCATGATCTGAGCCACAGTCAGCTCCAGGTCTTGTTTTGACTGACTGTATGGAGCTTCCCCATCTTTGTCTGCAAAGTACATAATCAATCTGATTTCGATATTGACCATCTGGTGATGTCCATGTGTACAGTCGCCTCTTGTGCTGTTGGAAAAGAGTGTTTGCTATGATCAGCTTGTTCTCTTGACAGAACTCGATTAGCCTTTGTCCTGCTTCATTTTGTATACCAAGGCCATGCTTGCTTCTTATCCCGGTGATTTCTTGACTTCCTTCTTTAGCATTCCAATCGCGTATGATGAAAGGGACATCTTTTTTGTGGTGTTAGTTCTAGAAGGTGTTGTAGGTCTTCATAGAACCGATCAACCTCAGCTTCTTCGGCATCAGTGGTTGGGGAATAGACTTGAATTACTGTGATTTTGAATGGTTTGCCTTGGATTTGTACTGAGATCATTCTGTCATTTTTGAGATTGTACCCCCGTACTGCTTTTCCCAGCCTTTTGTTGACTATGAGTGCTACTCCATTTCTTCTAAGGGATTCTTGCCCACAGTAGTAGATATAATGGTCATCTGAATTAAATTCGCCCATGCTTGTCCATTTTAGTTCGCTGATTCCCAAGATGTTGATGTTCAATCTTGCCATCTCATGTTTGACCACCTCCAGCTTACCTTGATTCATTGATCTGACATTCCAGGTTCCTAAACAATATTGTTCTTTACAGAATCAGACTTTCTTTTCACCACCAGACACATCCACAGCCGAGTGTCCTTTCGGCTTTGGCCCAGCTGCTTCACTCTTTCTGGTGCTACTTGAAAATTCCCTCTGCCCTTCCCCAGTGGACACCTTCCAACCTGAGGGGCTCATCTTCTGGCGTCATATCTTTTAGCCTTGTGATACGTTCCATGGGGTTTTCTTGGCAAGAATACTGGAGTGGGTTGCCATTTCCTTCTCCAGTGGACCACATTTTGACAGAACTCTCCGCTGTGACCTGTCCGTTTTGGGTGGCCCTGCACGGCATAGCTTATGGCTTCACTGAGTTACGCAAGCCCCTTCGCCACAACAAGGCAGTGATTCATGAAGGGGTTGGAGTTCATAGCTCCTGGGAAAATAAATGTAGTTTTTGATAGAAAAGGTTGAGTGCAGCTGTTATGGTTGCACTGTTCAGACAAAGGAACACTTACAACCATCAAGGATAGCTATCTGGGCCTAAGCATTGTTTTCAATGGGACTGTGTTAAATTATGTCCAGGGGGTGGGCATCATATGGGGTAGGAACAAGTCCTGAGAACAAGTCTTGATTCCTTCTAAGCACTACTTCTCCCTCACTTCAGGCCTGCTCCATCCATTTGACTCATTGTGCTTTATTCTGGTATCACTGTGCTAGAGCATGTGTGGATTGTGCGCTGCCTGAGTAAGGAGGTTCAGGATCGATCTTATCACATCCACTAAGCATATTTCTCAAGGATAGGGTCACTCTGTTAGTGACGAAAGTTTGAGCAATAATTCCAAACATCATTTTGTCAAGACAATCCTGAAAAAAAAAGTCATATCCAGAATGAAGTTGTTTTGTTGTTGTTGTTGTTGTTGTTGTTATATTGATTTATATCATGCCATCAGTATGTGTGCTGCTTTCCAGAGTACAAAAGGTCAGATCCCTACCCTGAGGAGGTGATAATCTGTAATTCAGCATGGGGACAGAACAGAGGAAGGAGAGGGAAGAGGAGCCAGAGGTAAACAGGGAAGCAGTATGCGGTTGTTTCAAGTACACATGCTTAGGTTTAGTTACTGGCTTACAGACCAGTCCTAAGGGTGAGGAGCCCTATTGACAGAGTGCTCTGATCTCAGACACTCTGTCCTGTCCTAAACTCTTGCCAGCAGGGCAGGAGGAACGGCAGAGGCTTTGGGAGGGCGGGATCCCTCTGTCCTTCAAAAAGGGAAGTTCTGTTAGAAAACTCCATTTCTTCAAAAGGGATTCTTGCCCACAGTAGTAGATATAATGGTCATCTGAATTAAATTCGCCCATGCTTGTCCATTTTAGTTCGCTGATTCCCAAGATGTTGATGTTCAATCTTGCCATCTCATGTTTGACCACCTCCAGCTTACCTTGATTCATTGATCTGACATTCCAGGTTCCTAAACAATATTGTTCTTTACAGCATTGGATTTTCTTTTCACCACCAGACACATCCACAGCCGAGTGACCTTTTGGCTTTGGCCCAGCCGCTTCACTCTTTCTGGCGCTACTTGGAAATTCCCTCTGCTCTTCCCCAGTAGTATATTGGACACCTTCCGACCTGAGGGCTCATCTTCCAGCATCATATCTTTTAGCCTTGTGATATGTTCCATGGGGTTTTCTTGGCAAGAATACTGGAGTGGGTTGCCATTTCCTTCTCCGGGGGACCACACTTTGTCAGAACTCTCTGCCATGACATAACTAAGCCTTGGGAGAGGCATTTCAACCTTTTAGTAAGGGGAGGGGACTGCACAAAGGCTGGGAAACAATTGTTGCTTGGGGAGAAAGGGTCATCTAGAGAACCCCAGTGTCAGGGTGGAAACTGAGTCCATAGAGCCCCAGAGCAGTTCTGATTCTGAGGAAGAACAGCAATCTGTGGGACAGGAGCTCACTCATCTCTCACAAACACAGCAGCTGGCAGAGATTCCTCCTGCCAGCATTCCTGGGATAGATAGTGACCCTGGCAGTGAGAGAGCGCTGGAGGGGGGCTTGCTGGACGCTCAGCACAGACACTGGGAGCGACGACAGCTGGAGGGCACCGAAAGGAGGCACTCCGCTCGTTTGGTGCTCAAACAACGGTCGCGTCCTGAGGACCCAAAGGAAAGAGGGAGGATCTCTCCATAGCCCATAAGTTCAGAGTCTTCCTGCCCTCCTTCTTCAAACGGGGACCAACTGCCTTACCTGGAGCTTAGGCTACTCTGCTATCTTTCCCCAGTGCTGTTCCTTGCTTAGTCGCTAGTGATTAGTATTTGAAAGAGTCATAAGGTAATAAAGGAATAAGGCCTTGGAAAGAATCCTTGTCGTCTGTGTCCTGAGTTGGCTATTGGAAGGGACTGCAAGAGGCAGCTAGGGTGCTCCTGACACCCAGCAGGCCCGTTTGGGACTGCAGGAGGGCCAGATTTGGCCCCATGACCTGAGGTTCCCCAATCCTGAGGTAGAAATAAACAATACAGACAACATATGGCTGCCACACAACACAACAGTTCTACATTTTTCCATCCATTTTTCTCCAATACCATCTAATAAAACAGTCACTGGATGTGACGTCATATCACTGATGATTTCCCTGCCCCTGCAAGGCAAAACCAAAGCTGGCTGGTTCAGATCAAAGAACTTCGTTATTTCACATTCTGTGGAAACCTAGAGCAATTCAGGTCTCTATATTTCTGACAGTGATAACCCAGTATATTGAATTAGTTCTGCTTGTTTATCGTATTTTTATCCCACAATTCTTCCAAGGAGCTCAGGGTAGTCTACATGCCTCCCCTTTATCCTCACAACAACCTTGTAAGGTAGGTTAGGCTGAGAGAGGTGACTAGCCCAGGGTTACCAAATAACAGAGGACATTTGAGCATTAGTGTCTTCAGTCTAAATCCAATACACTAGCCTCTACACTGGCTATTGTGTCTCTCTCACCACTGCAAATTTGAACTCAGGATTCTTTATATTAAAATAATGCAGCCTTCCCCAACCTGGTACTGTCTAGATCTTTTGGACTATAACTCTCATCAACTTTAGCCAGCATGGCCAATGGTCAGTATTATGAGAGTTGTAGTCCAAAACATCTGGAGGGTATCAACCAGGTTGAGCGAAGTTGAAATAATGCAATAAAGTGTGGTGTGATCTTACACAAAACTGGTTTATAATGCCCCTTTTAAAAAGGGAGGGGAATGTGAAGGAAAGGAATCATACACTTAGGAGAACCAACAGTGGATTCTGCAAAAGCATCTGTAAAATGAAACAGTCATTAGGGAAAACACAGAGAAGGAGATCTTGAGACAACAAACTCCACAATGAAAGTCATGATCCTTACCCAACATAAAGAGCCAGTCCTTTCTCTTTTTAAAATAGTGCTGTCCACAATCTAAACGCAAGACTAACTTTGCAACTCTGTGGAAAATTTTGCAGAAGTCTGTCTTTAGTGTACAGGAGTAATCAAAAGGTCAAGAAAAGAGGACAAAAGCATTGCTTACACATGTTGCCTTGGAATACAGTCTTCTGTCTTTATCAGCCTATTTGTGAGATACAACAGAACAAAGTTTGGGCAGTCAGGGAGAGATGATAAAAATGATCAGAGATATATGAGGGAAGATGAGAAAAGCTAGGTCTGTTTTGTGTACAGAGGTGTTGCATACGAGGGAACATGATGAAGGTCTTTAGAATAATTAATGGAATTTTTAAAAGGTAAATCATGTGCTTTAGATTATCCCTCTCTCGTCACAGTAAAAGCTCTTCAGTGAGACTGCAATCCAACATATTTATCAGCGATTCAAAGGAAACAAGTGGTGGGGTGGGCAATGGTGCTTAGTTCAGGATATGGTGGAGCATTACAAGCTGGAGGCAAATTCATAGGGTGAAATACAACTGTGTCCATCCACCAGCTGAATGGATACCGTTGGTGAAACTGACTCCCCCTCCCTCCTGCAGACCCTCTGGAATAATGGGGGGCATGTTGGGGTGCAGGGGAGAGGAGAGGGAGGGTAAATCCTGCTGCACTCAGATGACATTGGATGTTGCCCATATACTGGAACACATACACACACAAATTGGTGTCATCACTAATACTAAGTGAGAAAACTGCTATTTTCAAAAGAAAGGGACAATCTATAATTGTTTTCAATTTGTAATGATTTTGCGGCTCTCTGATTGGCCATACTGAACAATTGGAAGGGCTTTGGCAAATGCATGCCGTCTGCCTCTTCTAAAATATGCTCTCTACACACTTGATAAAAGTAAGGCCTTGCGTAATTTTATTTATTTATTTATTTATTTATTTATTTCATTTATGTCCCTTGTTTTTTTCCTCCTTAAGGAACCCAAGGTGGTGTACATAGCTCTCCTCCTCCTCCTCCATTTTATCCTCATAACAACAACCCTGTGAGGTGGGTTGGGCCGAGAGTCTGTGACTGGCCTAAAGTCACCCAGTGAGCTTCCATGGCTGAGTGGGGACTAGAACCCAGGTCTCCTGACTCCCAGTCCAACACTCTAGCCATTACACCACACTGGCTCTCATTTAAAATATATTTAAGTGCATTTCATATTCACGTGGAGTTACGCCAATCTGCAGGGGTGGGGGACCCTAAATAATATGAAATTTCGAAGTCCTTCATAAGGAAGCAACAGCAGAAAGAGAGAGGAAGAGAAAATAAACAAACAGTGGGACTGGATTCAGGACAAAACTATAAATGCTGTAAAGAAACAATTGTCAGCAGTAGGGTAGGGAATAGGGATTGCAAAGCGAAATAGAGATGTTCACAGCTAAGGTGACAAATATGCCTTGTGGGATTCACTAAACCTCAGTGGTATTATTCCCGGGATAAATCTAGCCTAAAAGAATTTAGAAAGCATGAGGTATGACGTGGCTGCATAGTGGGAATGTGGGTGAAGGGTTCTATTTTGAGAAGTATTTAGGCTTTCCCAGCAGCTCCATGGAGGTCGCAATATATCTTTATTCAGCTCCAATAAGGTCAGAGCTTGAACAGCATACTCCATTTTGGGCACAACAGGATAAACCTTTAGTAAAGCTGGGAGATTCTAAAGCTGAGACATGAAATGCTGGTTCAAGACTTGTGGGGGGGGAGGGAAGGGGTGTGTCCTATAAGAAGAAACACAAAGAACTTAGGAAACAGAATAGCTATCACTTACACAAGAGGCAATGATGACAGAACTTGACTTCGGCCTATACATCTTGGTGTAATAACTACAAACAGAAGAATTGTTTGGAGGATTTGGAAAGTTCAAGACAAGGTACGAACTATTATTCCTTTTGCTCAGGTTGTCCCCAAACCTTAAGGTATAGTTACACATAAGATTTATATTGATTTGTACTGAAATGGGTCTATAATGCCATTATAAAATCTGAACTGGCTAGACTAAACATTTGATTTCTCTACCATACTTTTATCCCATATGCATTCACCTGCAGCTCAAAGAGTGTGAGAAAGGCTCAGATATTATTTTTATTGAATCATGAAAAAATGATCATTAGACCATTGGTTTAGAAACATACAGTCAGGTCCAGAAATACTGGAACAAGGATAACTGTTTTTTGACAGTTGGCCTCTGTACACCACCACATTGAAGTTGAATGGAAACACACCCAGATGGGAGCGAAGTCAGGACTTTCAGCTGTAAGTCAAGGGGGCTGACAAAAGTGGGACCCTAACCATTCAGGAACTACAGCCAGTGGCATACACAGACACATCCCCATCGTTGGTGGCTCATAAGTAATGGAACGAATGACTGACAAGCAGCTGCATGGCCAGGTGTGGCCTGTTTCCTGGGGGCCCCATGACCAAGCAAGCAGATAAAAGGCCTGGAGGTGGTTCTGAGTGTTACATTTGCATTTGGTAGCTGTTCACTGGAACTCCCAACATGAGGTCCAAAGAGGTGTCCATGCGAGTGAAGGAGGCCATCATTAGGCTGAGGAAACAACATAAACCCATCAGAGAGATAGCAAAAACAGTAGGGATGGCGGAGAATTTCTCCCCGAAACTTCGGGGGGCTGAGCGCCAACGTGTTCGGCCCCCCGAACAAGTTTCGGGGAGAAATCCTCCGCACCTCCCCCGGGACGGACTTACCTTTGCCGAATGTCCCTCCCGGCGGCGGGTCTGGCTGGCGGTTCGGTGGGCGTTCGAGCGGGGCGGGAGCGGCAGCCGGTCTTTTGACCGGCTGCCGCCGCCGCCATTGCAATAAAAGAAAAAAAAAAAACGCCCCCTGATAAGCTACATTACGATTAACGTAGCCTATCACGGCTAGATTTGCAAAGTCTGCCGTGATAGGCTACGTTGATCGTCACGTAGCCTATCACGGGTGACTTTAAAAAAAAAAAAAAAGCCGTACAGATAATGGCGGCCCCCATAGGGAGCTGCCATTCCTGTTCCTTATTTGGTCGCCGTAGTCTACGTAAAGATTTACGTAGACTACAGCGACCAAATAAGGAACGCGAATGGTGGCTCCCTATGGGGGCCGCCATTAGCGTACGTGCTTTTTTTTTTTTTTTAAGTCACCCGTGATAGGCTACGTGACGATTGACGTAGCCTATCACGGCTGACTTTGCAGATCTAGCCGTGATAGGCTACGTTAATCGTCACGTAGCCTATCAGGGGGCGTTTTTGCTTTTGTTTTTAACTTTTGCGTTTGCGGACGGGCGAGGCGGGAAGCCTCCTCCCCGGCTTGAATTTCGGCCGGGGCGAGGCGGGAAGCCTCCCCCCTGGCCTGAATTTCGGCCGGGGCAAGGCAGGAAGCCTCCCTCCCGGCCTGAACTTCGCAGGGGGAGCAGCGAAGCGCCTCCCCCCCACCGCAAACATCCTTCGAGAACAGGTAAGGGACTTTCGTCCACCCCTAAAAAACAGTGGGAGTGGCCAACACAACAGTTTGGAACATCCTGAAAAAGAAGGAATTAACTGGCAAGCTCAGCAACAGCAAAAGGCCTGGAAGACCACGGAAGACAACTCAAGTGGATGACCGCAGAATTCTGCTGATGGTGAAGAGGAACCCTTTCACAACATCTAGCCCGGTCAAGAAAGCTCTTGCAGAGGTAGGCATGTCATTGTCAACATCTACAGTCAAGAGACAGCTTTATGAATGTAAATACAGAGGCTTCACAACAAGGTGCAAACCACTGGTAACACTCAAGAACCGAAAGGCCAGATTAGCCTTTGCTAGCAAACACCTAAAAAAGCCTGCCCAGTTCTGGAATAAGATTCTTTGGACTGATGAAACCAAGATTAACTTGTACCAGAATGATGGGAAGAGAAAAGTATGGTGAAGGAAAGGAACAGCTCATGATCCAAAGCATACCACGTCATCTGTCAAACATGGTGGAGGCAGTGTTATGGCATGGGCATATGGCTGCCAATGGAACTGGGTCACCGGTGTTTATTGATGACCTGACTGCTGATAAAAGCAGCAGGACGAATTCTGAAGTGTATAGGGCTATACTTTCTGCTCAAATTCAGCCAAATGCTGCCAAACTGTTAGGATGCTGCTTCATATTGCAGATGGATAATGACCCAAAACATACAGCAAAAGCTACCCAAGAGTTTCTCAAGGCAAAGAAGTGGGATGTTCTTCGATGGCCACGTCAGTCACCTGATCTCAACCCAATAGAGCATGCTTTTAATTTACTGAAGACAAGACTGAAGGCAGAAAGACCCACAGACAAGCAGCAGATGAGGGCAGCTGCAGTAAAGGCCCGGCAAAGCATCTCAAGGGAGGCAACTCAGCACTGGGTCATGTCCATGGGTTCCAGACTTCAGGCAGGCTTTCAGACTGTAAAGGATTTTCATCCAGGTATTAAAGGTGATCGTTAAGTTTGAAATGATGTTGGTTTGTTCCATTACTTATGAGCCACCAATGATGGAGGTGTGTGTATGCCACTGGCTGTACTTCCTGAATGGTTAGTGCCCCTTGAATTACAGCTGAAACTCCTGACTTCGCTCCCATCTGGGTGTGTTTCCTTTCAACTTCAATGTGGTGGTGTACAGAGGCCAACTGCCAAAACAGTTATCCTTGTTCCAATATTTCTGGCCCTGGCTATAAAACATAAAAGCACTGGGCTGGAAGACATAAGAAGATCAGTTAGTTAGTCTACCCTTCTAGGATTCTCCACACATTAAGGTTGCAATCCTATACACACTTACCTGGGAGTAAGCCCCACTGAATTCATTGGGACTTACTTCAGAGGAGACAAGCATATGATTTCGCTGTAAATCACATTGCTTCTGCAGTACATACTATTTGCCTTGTTTTAACTTGCAGGCGGAGGGGGAGGGGATGGTGCTGCCCCAGACTCCACCACAGACAGGCCTCACCTCCTTGTAGATTACTCCACTTATTCCTGAATGAAGAGTGCCATGGTCAGGTCCTCCTGATGATCTGCGTGGGGCAAGCCACCCAGGGTCACACAAAGAACACTGTACTGAAACATTTGTGTCACCTACCCAGGTTCCAACATAGCTTCACCCATTAAGGCAGTCCATTGGTTCCCTCTGGCCTGGCCATAAATGCTTATGGGTCAGTCAGTCTTTGTCTGGGCAACAGGCAGAGTCTTGCTTTGCCTATATGGTTCCCTAAGTGCATTCCAAGTAACTGCACTGCCTGATTTTCTGCCTATTCTCTAGTATACTCCCTAATCTTGCCTAGGCTGCATGTTCCATTCTTAGTCAGTGAAACTTATAAATCCAGCATTTTGTGCTCCTGGCTGTCAATACTTCACCCCTGCACTGAGAACAGGCTAATTAATGGAACAGTTGGGCAAGATATTCTAAATGACTCAAATAGCGGGTCAAATCAGCTATAGGACAAAACAAAATAGAAACAAAATAAAATCCAGAGTCACTAGCCCAACATATCCCAAACCTTCACTGTCTTAAACCTGGGGTCCAATTCAGAGGTACCAATATGACTCATATCCACTGGTGTGAAAGAATGATATAGTTTATTGCTGGAAAATGGCTGAAAGTAATAAAAGCAAAGAAAAGCTTACACATGGCCCTCGGCTCTCAGCTTTGAAGTAACAGGTATTGTCCGAAGGAGCTGGTTACCTGAGCAGGTAGTGCACCTTCCCCCTCTCAGATGAGAACAGGTAACTGACCAATCTGCCTAGTATTTTATAGCGCTTTTCTCACCTAGGGCATCTCTACACCAGCCTAAAATCCTGCATTTAAAACGGGGCTTTCTGCTTCCATTTTAAATGCAGGATCACAACGACTCCCTTTTCACACGCTTCCTTTCCCCCCACCCCCTTCCCCCTCTTTCTCCTTGTATCTGAGTCTTCCATTATCTTTCATTGATCTCATTCCTCTTCTTGCTGCTTTTACTCTTTTCACGGGGGAAACTGAAGCGGAACACAATGGGGTAATTTAATAGCTCATTATCTGTGAACTATTTAAAAATGGAACAAAGGAAATTTAGTGCAGGAAACGCCTTGAATGATCACGGCGTCATGTAAAGAGCCCGCAAACTTCTGTGAAGGAGCAATCTCAGTTGCAGGATAAAAGCTCAGTCTGAAGGAGCCCATAGTTTCAGACTGTCACAAGACACACACCGCCCTCCCCTTCAGCAAGGAGGAGAAAGGGGGCCCTTTCTTTCTTGGCAGGAAAGAAAGTTTCTCACAGCATAGAAAGGAATATTCTTATTAGCAAAAAAGCACAAACTGTGCATGACAGATACTATGCATTATCTGACTTTGGTGTTAGTAGCAAGAAGCGCTGACCTTCACTGTATGCGAGTACAGCCATGAAAACTAGGGCTGTGCGCTTCTTCGGCCCGCATCCCGAAGCAGATTGGGTGAATCAACTGGCCAAAGCGGTCCAGTTCCAGAGCAGGTTGGGAGCGGCCCGAAATGGCCCAAAGCTGGTTGGACCACTCCAAAATGCTTCGGCCCACTCTGGATAGCTGCCTGCCCAGCCACATGAGCCCCTGCTCCTTACCTAGACCCATGGGGAGCGCCTGCAGCTGTCGCTGTCTTGGAGGGAGTTGCCATGGTGACTCTTCGTCTTCTGGTAAGCAAATGGTGTGTAGATTGCAGCCATAAAAGGGCCATCTACACCATATTGCAGGCATAAATACACCTGTAATATGGCGTAGTTGGGCCCTTTACAGCCGCAATCAATGCACCATTTACTTACGGGAAGAAGAGTTACCTTTTAAAAATTCTTGCCATTCTTCCAACACAAAATCCAATACACTCACATATGCAATCAGTTTCTGAGCATGAATGGAAATTGATCTGCTACGTCTCCTTGACAAAGCACTTTCATCCAACTGGGTTCAACTCAGCCAATTCCATATATTTGCAGTGCATAATTAGAAGTAAACCCTGTTGACTTCAATTTAATTTATGCCCATGTAGGTATGTATAGGATTGCAGTCTTAGTCACAACAACTTCCGAAAAGCCTGAGAAAGGGGGGATCCAGTATAATGGGTTGGATACAATGTTGCTGTTCCATGAATGGAAGGGCTCCTTTCATTTGCAGAGGCACTGAGATCCAGCGGCGGTTGCTGCTGGAAGATGGAAGTGGTTTCACAGTTCCCCCTTGCAGCCCCCAGTGCTGCTATGGAGGACACAGATTTTATATTCTTCTAGCCTGACCAGTACAGTTTAGCAGAACTCAAAAGATCTATTTCTAAGACTAGAGAAATGAGGACAGGGCAGGCTGGACAGGGTGGACTGCAACTTCCATCAGCCCCAGCCAGCATAGCCAGTGGTGAGGAATGATGGGAGTTGCAGTCCAACATCTGGAGGGCCTCATGTTTCCCACCCATGCTTTAGGTGATAGTTGTTGTTCAGTCGTTAAGTCATGTCCGACTCTTCATGACCCCATGGACCATAGCACGCCAGGCCTTCCTGTTCTCTGCTCTCTCCCGGAGTGTGCTCAAGTTCATGTTCATTGGATCGGTGATGCTATCTAGCCATCTCATCCTCTGCCGTCCCCTTCTCCTTTTGCCTTCAATCTTTCCCAGCATCAGGGTCTTTTCCAGGGAGTTTTCTCTTCGCATTAGGTGGCCAAAATATTTGAGCTTCAGCTTCAGTATCTGTCCTTCCAATGAGCACTCAGGGTTGATTTCCTTTAGGATTGACTGATTGGACCTCCTTGCAGTCCAGGGGACTCGTAAGAGTCTTCTCCAGCACCACAGTTGGAAAGCATCAATTCTTTGGTGCTCAGACTTCCTTATAGTCCAGCTCTCACAGCCATACATTACTACTGGGAAAACCATAGGTTGATTAGACGGACCTTTGTCAGCAAGGTGATGTCTCTGCTTCTTACTATGCTGTCTAGGTTTGCCATAGCTTTCCTCCCAAGGAGCAAGCGTCTCTTAATTTCATGGCTACAGTCACCATCTGCAGTGATCTTGGAGCCCAAGAAAATAAAATCGGTCACTGCTTCCATTTCTTCCCCTTCTATATGCCAGGAAGTGATGGGGCCAGATGCCATGATCTTAGTTTTTTTAATGTTGAGTTTCAAACCAGCTTTTGCACTCTCCACTTTCACCCTCAACAAGAGGCTCATTAGATCCTCTTCGCTTTCTGCCATTAGGGTGGTATCGTCTGTGTATCTGAGGTTGTTGATGATTCTCCCGGCAATCTTAATTCCAACCTGTGATTCATCCAACCCAGCGTTTCTCATGATGTACTCTGCATATAAGTTAAATAAGCAGGGCGACAATATGCAGCCTTGTCGTACTCTTTTCCCAATTTTGAACCAATCAGTTGTTCCATGTCCGGTTCTTACTGTTGCTTCTTGACCCTCGTACAGGTTTCTCAGGAGACAGGTAAGGTGGTCTGGTACCCCCTTTCTTTAAGGATTTGCCACAGTTTTTTGTGATCCACACAATCAAAGGCTTTAGTGTAGTCAATGAAGCAGAAATAGATGTTTTTCTGGAATTCTCTTGCTTTCTCCATGATCCAGCGAATGTTGGCAATTTGATCTCTAGTTCCTCTGCCTCTTCAAAACCCAGCTTGCACTTCTGGTAGTTCTCGGTTCACATACTGCTGAAGCCTAGCTTGTAGGATTTTGAGCATAACCTTGCTGGCATGTGAAATGAGCGCAATTGTACGGTAGTTTGAACACTCTTTGGCGTTGCCCTTCTTTGGAATTGGAATGTAAACTGACTTTTCCAGTCTTGTGGCCACTGGTAGGGATGCACGAAAGTCACTTACCTGGTCTCGCAGCTTGCTTCGCGGTGGGGGGGAGGCGCTTCGCTGCTCCCCCCGAAGTTCAGGCCGGGGGGGAGGCTTCCTTCCTCGCCCGGCCGAAATTCAGGCCGGGGTGGGAGGCTTCCCGCCTCACCTGGCCGAAATTCAGGCCGGAGAGAAGCGCCCCGTCTCCCCGGCCGCGAACTTCAAAAGAAAAAAAAATGCCCCCGTGATAGGCTACGTGACGATTAACGTAGCCTATCACGGCTAGATCTGCAAAGTCAGCCGTGATAGGCTACGTTAATCGTCACGTAGCCTATCACGGGTGACTTTGAAAAAAAAAAAAAGCGCGTACGCAAATGGCGGCCCCCATAGGGAGCCGCCATTCGCGTTCCTTATTTGGTCCCTGTAGTCTACATAAAGACTACATACATACATAGACTACAGCGAAAATAAGGGCAACACTATTTGCGTTGTCCTTATTTTCGCCGCAGTCTACGTAAATCTTTACGTAGACTACAGGGACCAAATAAGGAACGCGAATGGCGACTCCCTATGGGGGCCGCCATTAGCCGTATGCACTTTTTTTTTTTTTTTTAAAGTCACCCGTGATAGGCTACGTGACGATTAACGTAGCCTATCATGGCTGACTTTGCAAATCTAGCAGTGATAGGCTACGTTAATCGTTACGTAGCCTATCACAGGGGTGTTTTGTTTTTTTTTTACTTTTCTTGTAATGGCGGCGGCGGCAGCTGGTCGAAAGACCGGCTGCCGCCCCCACCCCTGACGAAGACCTGCCGAACCACCGCCGGGACCCGCCGCCAGGAGGGACATTCGTGAAAGGTAAGTCCCATCCCGGGGGGGCGGAGAATTTCTCCCTGAACAACCTTCGGAGGACCGAATGCGTTGGCACTCAGCCCCCCGAAGTTTCGGGGAGAAATTCTCCCCCATCCCTACCTGAGTGTTCCAAATATGTTGGCATATTGAGTGCAGCACTTTAACAGCATCATCTTTTAGGATCTTAAATAGCTCAGCTGCAATACTGTCATCTCCGCTAGCTTTGTTGTTAGTAATGCTTCCTAAGGCCCACTTGACTTCACTCTCTAGGAAGTCCGGCTCAAGTTCAGTGACCGCACAATCATGGCTATCAGGGACATTAGGAACTTTCCTGTATAGTTCTTCTGTGTATTCTTTCCACCTCTTCTTAATCTCATCTGCTTCTGTTAGGTCCCTGCCTTCTTTGTCCTTTATCATGCCCGTCTTTGCACAAAACATTCCCTTGAGTTCTCCGATTTTCTTGAAAAGATCTCTAGTCTTTCCCATTCTATTGTTTTCCTCAATTTCTTTGCATTGTTCTGTTAAGAAGGCCTTCTTGTCTCTCCTTGCTATTCTCTGGAAATCTGCATTCAGTTGGGTATATCTTCCCCTTTCTCCCTTGCTTTTCACTTCCCTTCTTTCCTCGGCTACTTGTAAAGCTTCATCAGACACCCACTTTGCTTTCTCGCATTTCTTTTTCTTTGGGATGGATTTCGTTGCTGCCTCCTGAACAATGTTACGGACCTCCATCCAGAGTTCCTCAGGCACTGTCTATCAGGTCTAATCCCTGAAATCTATTCCTCACCTCTACTGTATATTCATAAGGGATATGATTTAGGTCATACCTGAATGGTTTAGTGGTTTTCCCTACATTCTTCAATTTAAGCTGAAATTTTGCAAGAAGCAGCTCATGATCTGAGCCACAGTCAGCTCCAGGTCTTGTTTTGACTGACTGTATAGAGCTTCTCCATCTTTGTCTGCAAAGTACATAATCAATCTGATTTCGATATTGACCATCTGGTGATGTCCATGTGTAGAGTCGCCTCTTGTGCTGTTGGAAAAGACTGTTTGCTATGATCAGCGTGTTCTCTTGGCAAAACTCGATTAGCCTTTGTCCTGCTTCATTTTGTACACCAAGGCCATGCTTGCCTGTTATCCCGGTGATTTCTTGACTTCCTACTTTAGCATTCCAATCCCCTATGATGAAGAGGACATCTTTTTGTGGTGTGAGTTCTAGAAGGTGTTGTAGGTCTTCATAGAACCGATCAAGCTCTGCTTCTTCGGCCTCAGTGGTTGGGGCATAGACTTGAATTACTGTGATGTTGAATGGTTTGCCTTGGATTCGTACTGAGATCATTCTATCGTTTTTGAGATTGTACCCCAGTACTGCTTTTCCCAGCCTTTTGTTGACTATGAGTGCTACTCCATTTCTTCTAAGGGATTCTTGCCCACAGTAGTAGATATGATGGTCACCTGAATTAAATTCGCCCATACTTGTCCATTTTAGTTCGCTGATTCCCAAGATGTCGATGTTCAATCTTGCCATCTCTTGTTTGACCACCTCCAGCTTTCCTTGATTCATTGATCTTACATTCCTGGTTCCTAAACAATATTGTTCTTTACAGCATTGGACTGTCTTTTCACCACCAGACACATCCACAGCTGAGTGTCCTTTCGGCTTTGGCCCAGCTGCTTCACTCTTTCTGGCGCTACTTGGAAATTCCCTCTGCTCTTCCCCAGTAGTATATTGGACACCTTCCGACCTGAGGGGCTCATCTTCCGGCGTCATCTCTTTTAGCCTTGTGATACATTCCATGGGGTTTTCTTGGCAAGAATACTGAAGTGGGTTGCCATTTCCTTCTCCAGTGGGCCACATTTTGTCAGAACTCTCCGCCATGACCTGTCCATCTTGGGTGGCCCTGCACGGCATAGCTTATGGCTTCACTGAGTTACGCAAGCCCCTTCGCCACAACAAGGCAGTGATCCATGAGGGGTTTACGTTATAGACTCAAGTATAAATCAGCATCTTATATTTGAGAAGTAATTTTTTTCCCCTAACTTCTCTGACAGCCTACTAAGAAACTGGAGTTGATGGCTATCCCATTATGGTCATCACTGGTCTCTCTGTCTCTGCTTATGCACAGCTATGTCATGTAGGAACTAGCACACCAGGGGCAGGGTATTCTATATCTTTAGTATGCTCACTAACTTCATGCAGGGAGTTTTGTTTTGTTTTGTTTTTTACATGGAAACACCATCAAAAATATTGAGTGTCTGACACTCCCAATTATGGGACAGTGCGGAATTCTAGCATCCCAGAATGAGCAATGTCTGGATCAATTTACAGCTGTAGCATAGTAGTTTATAGGTTCAATACACAAGTCTCTTTATCATCCATACCTAATCTGGATCCTAATCTGTTCCTTCTGAAGTCAATAGCTGAAGTTCCACTGAGGCAGAGTACTGCTCATATTGAGCTTAGAAGTGGTATTTTCCTCCTACCCCTTGGTCCAAAATTCTGTTTACCATTACACATTCCAGTTGCCCCTGTGAACTATGTTAAAGCGTGTATGAGAGAAGTATTCGTCCCACTGGTGGTACATGTGTTTCCAGATACATAATGGTATAAAGAAATAGGGGATTTGTGGTTGTAATATCATCTGACTTCTGTGCCCAAAACTTAAAACACAATGGGTAGAATATACCTTCTTTGCTGGAGGAAAAGAAATTACCTCCTTGGCGTCTACGTTAAGAATAGTGGCATTGATAAAATTGTATCTGTTATCTTTAAAACTGCTTTAAGCCAGAAGCTTGGATAACAAAGGACAGAAGTTGCTTTCATATTAGCATATATGTCATGTTTAATCAATCAAAAGAGAGCTGTAATTACTTACTCTTTTCTTAGCAAACTTTAAAGAAAGAAAGCCATGAACCTATAAAAATAAGTGTCATCCAGTTTGGATAGTTAGAGTTTTACAGGTAATTTGTTGCAGATTTTATGCAGATAGCTGATAATTATTTCCTTTCATGCTCATCTGCTATCCTGCCATCCACTTTTAACACAGACATAAGGAGTGCAGATGCAGAGACCAAAGCTGTGTAACAGTATTTTATTTTTATTTTTTTTAAGAAAAAAAACATTGATGTGTACATTATAAGGTTGCTTATCAGCCACCAAACAACTCCCGATTTTGCTAGCAGGCGGAGTAAACATGAAAAGGTGCCAACTTGGCTGTGACCTCATGGCTCGGCACGCATTACGGGCGTAAGAATTTACTGACATAAAAAAAGAGTACATTTAGTTTGCAATACATACTTACAGAAGACTAGGCTGGTTCTAGGCTTCTGTTCGCTCACTGTGAATTGATGAGATAGTTGTCAGACTGAAAGGTCTGACCCTACTGAAAAACTCTTTCCATTTGATTGTCATCAAATTGAAGGCTCCGACCCTACCACTCTGCTGTCAAAAAGGTTCATTCACTTCAAAGTGGCTTGCATCAGTAAAGCACTTTACAGATCAGGCTGCTAGTGACTATTTTTCTCTGCACTGAACCCTTGATTAGCTGTACCCCAAATGACCCAGAAAAAGGAATGCACAGTTGCACTGAAAATGACTTAAATTGTCAAAGGACATTGAATTGCCTGTACCACAACCAGATGAATATGTTTCAGAATATGCTAAAATTGGCACAGCTGTTTGACTTTAGAGTTCAGCTCCCTCACCGTAAGATGGTCTGTATTTTTCTGCTTCACAGATTAAACCTTTACAGCAGGAAATTTCTGAAAGAAGATCCAGAAAAGGAAAACAGAGGAGCATTTCAAGAAAGCAGAACTTGATACAATAGTTTGCCCGCATAAATTCAACCATTTCCTTTTTCTCTTCCTTTTCAGAAATTAATCAGAGGACTATGGATAAGTACTAAAATTATCTTTGTTGTCAATACATAGGCCAATTTATGGATTACTTTCGTGCAAGTACCAGCTGTTAAAATGTAGCTTCTCTCTTGCTGGTGAACTGTAGCCAATGATATAATAACTTCTTATTTTACTACCCCGAAAGAACTAAACTCATTTTAATGTGCAGTAAACTGCAGTGCTGCTGCTTGTATATCTCCAGTGCATTTGCATATTGGTGGAAATGAAGCTAAATATTTATTTAAATATTTATATTATTAAATATCTACACCCCATTTTTATTAACAAAATAAACAAAATAAACTTAAAGCTTACAAAAATTAATAAAATACATCAAGCGCAATACAAACAGTTCAGATTACAGTAAAAACAGTCCAAAGTACTAAAGTGAATTTCACACATTAAAATCAAGAGCAGGATAAAAGAATTCAACATAAATACACAGAGACAGAATTTTAACCCACACTGAAAGCTCAACAAACTAAAAAGGTTTTAGAAGCTCTCCTGAAGTTTGAGAGAATGCTAAATGAACCTCTCTAGGGAGGGATAAGATGCTGAACTGCAGACCGGAAGGTCGGCAGGACAGCAGTTCGAGACCCGAGTGCTGCGTGACGGAGTGAGCTCCCGTCTTCAGTCCCAGCTTCTGCCAACCTAGCAGTTCGAAAGCAAGAAATTGCAAGTAGATAAATAGGTACCGCCTCGGCGGGAAAGGTAACAGCGTTCCGTGCACCTCGGTGTTCAGTCATGCCGGCCACATGACCACGGAAGCATCTTCGGACATCGCTGGCTCTTCGGCTTAGAAACGGGGATGAGCACCGCACCCTAGAGTCGAACACGACTGGTTGGGGACACCTTTACCTTTTTAGGGAGGGATTTCTACAACATGGGTGCTGTAATTGAAAAGACCCTAGTTATATGGTTGGTTCACATCTGCATAATCATCACTTGTTGAATGTAGTATCAGACTATGACTTACATGTGTAAATAAGCCATTTCAGGTTAATCACCACCACACATAGAAATTCATATCATTCAATGGTCAACTCAGCTGCAACACTTCTTAATGGAAATACTTCCCCACACTCAGTTAAGAGTCACCAAAAGTTGAGTAATCAAGTGATGACATGTCAAATGATATACACACGTGGTATTCTTTAAACGGGGAAAGATTACTAATGGCCTCATTCTGCTACCCCACACAAGTCCATGCAGGATCATCCCGGTGCAGAATTTTTGCTTGAAATTCAGGGGAAAAGTACCTGCAAAAGATAAATATCATATTGTAGGGATTGTGCAGTATACTTCAATGTGATATGTATGGCAGCATTGACAGGGGATCATTCTGGAGATCAACAGAGTCGCCATGGGGCTTGCTGGAAACACATAAGCTAAATTAGCACATCCAAACCATATTTGGATGTGCTTAGAGTTTCTAAACCACTTGGTCAGCACAGCGTCACGTGCAAGGCTGTTCTGCTGGTGTCACAAACTGACCCAGGATGTCACACCAGCACAAAAAATGGATGTGTGGCATGTGATTGGACAAAAAGGGGACCTAGCAGGACTGGGTACCTTTCACCTGTATTTCATGTTAAATGCAATGAGGCATCATTGGCCCTGTTTTTCTGTGCAAATGTATTTAACTAATATTTGATAGTTAACCCTTTTTATAATGGGATTGCACTGAGAATCAGTGCAGCAAGGAAGACTTGCCCCACTTAGGGACATCGGAAGCTGCCTAATACAGAGTCAGGCCATTGGTCCGTCTAGCCCAGTATTGTCGACACTGACTGGCAGCAGCTCTCCAAGGTTTCAGACAGTTTTTCCAGCCCTACCTAGAGATGCCAGGGATCAAAACTGGGCCCTTCTGCATGCAAAGTATGTGCTCTTACCACTGAGCTACGGCCCACTTGACAAATGTAGACAAATGCTATGTGTACATCCATGCATCCCATTCACGCAAGGATTATCAGGCAGCATCCTTGGGCACCTACTGCCAACCCCACTCCAGCACTGCACTGATGCTTGCTCTCCACTCACCCATACCCACTCACCCTGGACCATTGAGCTCCATTGGCCACAATTCAACTGGCAGCTGCCATTTTGTTTTCCCTACTATGACCTGGATGTTGCATTAAAAAGAAAGAGAAAAAGCCTGATGCTGTGCCATGTTACAAGCTAAATCCCCCCCTCCCAAAAACCTTAGGGGTTCCTCCCACACAGGAGGGGGCCCACCAAGGGCACTTTGCTGATGGCCCCCTCAGTTCTCAAGCCAACCCTGATCACAGTGATGCAGATCTATGGGCTTGAGGTTATAAAATATTAAATTCAGAAGATATAAAATTACTCTGAACCAAGCATATGCAACTTGTGCCCTCCAGATGCTTTGAACTACAACTTCCATCAGCCCCAAAGAGAATGGCCAGCCCCAAAAAGAATGGTCAGAATGGCCCACGGATTATGGGGGTTGTAGTACAAAACATCTGGAGGGTACCAGCTTCCCTACCACTGCCCCAGCCCAGGGATAGTCCTCCCATGAAGCAGGGTGAAGCCCCTGCTTCAGACAGTGGAGTGAGATGAGTGGCAAATTGTGCCGTTCCCCCCTCTGTCCCAACCAGGAGGGCTGACCACCACCTTAAGCGGGTGCTCTAGAGAGCCCTGCCCGCCGCTCACCCACTGCAGCATTTGCTGCAGTCGGAGAGGGTGAATGGAGGGGCTCTCTGGAGCAATCACCCACTCAGTGATGCTAGCGGGTGTCCCACAGCATGCCTCTCCCACTGTGGCAAATGCCGCAGTGAGAGAGTGGCTGGTGGGGCACTCTGAAGCAGCCACGCACCCTCTAGCCAGAGAAAGCAGCTGCTGTGGCTCTTCACAGAGCCTGCCAGGCCCAAATGCTCTCAGGGGGTCCTTCTGCAGAACCAGGCATTGTGGGAGGGGGTGTCTCAGGATATTGCCTGTATCATGGTACTTTTAATGGCCAACACGGCTCTTTGGAGAGCAGTAGCAGCGGTGGCAGCAGCAATGGGAAGTTAAGGCAGGACACAGTGGTGGTGGGGGACATGGCAGAGAAGTGGTGGAGTTATGGTTGGGGTAGGGGGAGACATGGGGGGAACGTGGGGCTGGGAGATGTGATGGGGGAGGCACGGCAGGGGGTGAGGGATGTGGTGGAGGAGCAGAGGAATGCACATGTTTTTCCGTCTCAGGCAGCGGGAGAGCTTGCGCCAGCCCTGCCCAACCCTCTCCATAGACTTCATGCTATGGAGATGCTGCTCTTCATTGCTAGGATCTGAGTTCTCTGCAGCGCCAGGGTTGAGTTCCATCCTGACCCTTATTATAGGAAGCCCCTGCACAGACATGCCCAAAGACACATATGACCTTACCTCAGCTCCTCCTAGCCTAATTGCGTAATGTCTTCTAAATCTGTTTCAGTCATAAATTCATGAGTTCTGAGAACTAAAAACACTAAAATGCAAAGGAGAGGTGGGGGAGAGATCTGGCTTATGGCATTACCATTCTCTTGTACTGTGGTAAACTCACCCAGATTGATCATTTAACCACTGCAAAGACACGTAACATTTGTCCCTAATTTGCCATAACTACTTCATTCCATGTAGTTATACATACATTTGCTTGTGTTTCAAAACAATGAGTCACAATTTAATATTGTTCCTAGGAAACCTTGTACTACATAAGTTTATGACAAATGAATTTATGGTTTAAATTATTACACAGCCTCAGGGAACTTTCTTTCACAATCAGTGGCATTTGGGAGGAAGAGAGATTGAGAGAAAGAGAGAGAGGGAGATAAAGTAATGCGATCTTCATGCGAGAGCAACACAAAAAGTCTGATTTCCCGATTCTGGGCTTCTAACAACTGAGCTTCCTGACTACAGTCTGCCTATGACTGTGACTTAACCTCAGTATGCTCAAGGGAAATGCAGTATTGCATTTCCCTTAAGGGGCCTCCTCACCCCCATCCTTTTTTCACTCTCTTCAAGGGGAAATGTGTGGTGTTTTGTCTCTTGGGCCTACTGCAGCCAGCTAACAAGCATGTAATGGTATGTCCCCTAGCCAGTGATATTTTAATGCAATTTAATGGTACTTCTCTATATTTGATTAAAAACCTTCCCTGCTGAGATGGTTTTTGATAAATGGGTTGGGTTTTAATAAATGATTTCAAATAAGTTGGATGCAACTTTGGAGTGGCTCAGTCCAGCTGTTCCTATCAAAATGGGATACAGATAGCCCTCTGAATTCAGTGCAACAAGGAATCTGGAACTTCGGTTCTCCAGCTACATTCCCCAGCCCCCAGCCCCTCAACCGAACAACGAAAGATAAGGTAATACTACTGTTTGACAGATCTGAATCAAGGGAGCACTGTATATCAGGTATATTATAGAGATGTAAATGTAAACCACTGTGGGGGAGAGATCAGTCCGTCAGTGGCATCTAAAAGCGTATTTGGATAATGTCATCACAAAAGCAAAATATTTATTTCTAGAACTAGATTGTAGTATTGCAGTGGCAGCATATTGACTTCGCTCCTGTGTGACTGTTGGATCCTCCTTCCCTTTGCCCTTTTTGCCACCTGCTATGTTGTTCATCTGCCATGACACAAGCATTTGCATTAATGTGTTCTTTCTGCGATGGCCTATGGAACAGAGGGCTAGTCTAGTGGCCAAGAGACTGAACTGTGGACTGGGACCCGCCTGGTTCAAAACTCACTCTAGCAACAAGGCTGGTCCCAGGCTGGAGCTGAGCTATGGAAAACATGGGTTTGAGATGGATGAGCAGAAATTTGCAGGGGAGAACTACCAAAGGAAGGAAGGTGGTAGTATGTATAACCTCTGTCTCTTTAAGAGGCCTAGATTGTAAAAGCTGCTCCCTTTCCTCTTTGGGCACATGTGGTTTTCTATATAGCCCTAGGCATACATTCTGCCTGCTCACATGAGGGCTAAAAGTGGTGAGGGGAGGTGGGTGTGCACACGAGCCCCCACCCCCATGTCCCCATCACCTCAGTCCCTGGCATACTTTACACAGGACAGGCCTTGGTCTGAAGGACTGTCAGAGAGCAGTCCCCTACGTGAAGGCATTCTCTGCTGGCAGGGCTGTCCAATGCAAGCCTGGTAGAAAGAGAAAGAGCCCTCAGAAGGAAGAGCTGGGGCCTTCAACAGCTGGCCCATCAACAGTTAGCACCTGTATAGCAGACTGAGCGAGCAGATAGGTCACCTGGTCACAGCCTTTCCCTCTGGTGTGATGTGTTGCATTTCTATTTAAATTATAGTAATTATTTCTGAATTTGCCTCTATAGGTATAGATTAGTACATGCACATTTAATGCAAATCTGTGTCCTCTTTTGGGGGTGATGCATTTCCTCTTTTTTGATGACCCGTAAGTGGCCACCTTAGTTGAGCAGGGAGGTCTGAAGAGGGATCCTACATGCGTTCACTTGAGCTCAAGTAGAAAGCCTCCAGCTTTATCAGAGTTCCTGATTGCGTAAAGCCTTCTACTCATGCTCAAGCGAACACAGGTAGAAGCATCCTGTAGACCTTCCACCTCAACATGGGAAGACTGGAGATGGGGAAAGGGCATTGTGGGAGCACCCGCATTCCCTCCCATTTATGCCTGAGCTCATGATTCAGCTAGAACTCGTTTGGGTTGTGTTAGACCCAAAGCACACATTACTTTAAAAACGTAGCAAGCAGCTATGTCTTTTGTTTTCTTTTTTTACTCTAGAGGAAACATAGGGATCCTGATCCAGATTGGGATGCTATGTGTGTGAGGGGGAGCTTTAACACTTTCCCTCTTGCTTCAGTCCTGATCCAGATTGGCGCACACACACATTGTGCCTGCAATTTTTATATTGCCAAATGGTGACCCTGAAAATAAATGCCATAGGAGAACAAAGCAAAGGTGTGTTAAGCAGCTCTCACTGCATTTTAAGAGAATGTATGTTTGGCTTCACCATCATATTATTAAGAGCTTATATGAATTATTTGGCCAAAAATGTGATTTATACGTTGTGGGGGAAGACATAGTTTAGGATTTCTGTTTTGTTTTGCCTTTGAGAGCCAAATTAGATGTGAGGGCAGCAGATCCATTTATTTATTTTGGTGTGGTTTCTATAGTGAAAGAAGTGCATTGGGAGTGTGTGATACCTTTCCACCTGGCCATGGCTTACCACCCCACAGCTGTGTCCCTACCACCACACACATAGGGAATTTGTTTCTGTTCGCAAATCATGCAAACGTATCCTGTTCGCAATCGCGACTGCAAAGGAATGCTTTTTCCTTTTCTCTTTGAGAAATGTTTGCAAATTCCCAAATTCATGATTGCATTAAAATGTGTATTTTTTTTTTTAAAAAAAATGCACTTTGAAATGCACATTTAAAAAACAAGAACACATTTTTCATGCTTTAGTCAGTGGGTGGAGAAAGTGTGCACTTTTGAAAACTATGCACAGAAATGTTCACTTTTCCCACTGGAAATGTATACTTTCCATATTCAAACAAGCTGAAAAACAGGCCAAAAATGAAAACGGGAATGAGCTGAAATGTGTTTTTTGGAGAATTTGGGCAAGCTCAAAAATTCCTGGTTCTTCCATCCCCACATATACGCGCATGCACACACACACACACACACACACATACTGTTGTCTTCAGCTAAACTAAACTCAGTGGGGAGACAAGTGTTTGGGGACAGGGGAAGGTTAAGAGGAGATAAGCAGAGGGTATGGGAAGTGTTCAGTTCCCCTTTCCACATTCTCGTTTTGCACTAAAATCACCCCCACCCTCACTTTATATATAATTGGGGCCAATTAAATAAACAGGTCTTCTGCCATCATACATAGCTTGGGGTGTTCATACAAACCTGCTCATTCCCCCCTCCCCCCAAAAAACATACCTGCTGGCCACAACTTTGTGGTTGTGCATTCAGCATTAGAATGAAAGGAGACTGAGTATGCATATAGAATCTCTTTCACACTAACATTAAAAATGTAGACACCATGGGGGGAGGGATGTTTACAGGGGCATGTTGGCATTGGGATGGCATGGCTATGATCACACTGCTCCCCTATGTATTCAATGAAAGCATGAGAGGGTTCATATGGCCTCTCCATTGGAGGCCTTCAAACAGTAGGACCCTTCAAGGCCTAGATTGCTTCTCTGGACATCATGCTATATTATCTCTAGGGACCTGTCTTCTTGTGGGACAAAAAGCAGAGACACAGTGTACAGTGTGAAGTTCTGGTCACTGCCCTGAAAAAATTCAGGAATTTTTTCGTAGAGTTGGAAAAGGTGCAGAAAAGGGCAACTAAAATAATCAAGGGACTGGAGAAACTATCCTATGAGGAAAGGTTATAACATTTGGAGCTTTTTAGCTTTGAAAAAAAAGCAAGAAAGGGGGGACAGGGTAGAGATTTATAAAATTATGCATTGTGTGGAGAAGGTGGATTGGCTGATGTTTTTCTCCTTCTGTCATAATACTAGAGCCCGGGTTCATCCAGTGAATCTGAGCGGTGGGAGGACCAGACAGATAAAAAGGAAGTACTTCTTCACACAGCACATAGTTAAATTATGGAATTTGCTCCCATAAGATGGCCAATAGCTTGGATGGCTTTAAAAGGGGATTAGACAAATTCATGGAGGATAAAGCTATCCATGGCTACTAGTCATGATGGCTATATATTACATCCAGTATATGCCTATGTATACCAGTTGCTGGGAACACAAGTGGGAGGGTGTTATTGAACTCATGTCCTACTTGTAAGCTTCCCACTGCGTGAACAGAACACCAGAGTAGATAAGCCTTCAGTCTGATCCAGCATAGCTCTTATGCTCTTAGGTTCTTACAAAAGAAAGGGGACAGAAAGCTTGTAATCCCTAGGCTCAGCCAGTGGCTAGGAGACATGGGACTAGACATGTGACAAGCAGATTTTAAGCCAGCTGTACCCCTTACTTTTGCCATCCCTTCTCCAGTCCCCTCACCTCTGTCATCTAGATGTGAGACAGGGACCGTCCAGTATCTTTAGAAGTAGAATATTGTGTATGCAGTGTATATTTGTGTATATTCGACTGCATCTAGCATTTCATAGTTGGATGGAAATTGTATGAATTCGATTCAGAATTTGTTCAGAGTCAAAATACTTTTTAGGTCTATTGACTCTGATAAAGGATTCTGCTTAGAAACTTTTGTATAGTGCCATCCTATATATGTCTATTCAGAAGTAAGTCCCATTAAGTTTAGGTAAGTGTGTATAGGATTGCAACCTAAGGGTGCCATGCTGTGAAAATAGCCAGCAGCCTCCAAAGTTGGAGGCTGCCGAGTATCCAATCTGCAGCGGCCAGAGCATGGAGTCAATCCTCGTCTCTGTTCTCTGGCTGCCCTGCATTTTCACTAGATGGGCAAGTTCGCCTGTCTCGACACAGTGCTTCCAAGCAGGAGGGAAGGAGACTGGGGCGTGCATAGGAAGCTGCGTAATGCACCTTCCCTGGTCTCCTCCCAGGACCACCCCCAGGACTGCCCCCTTTCCCCCAACTCTGAGCTCCATTTCTGAGTGTGGAGACCCACACTGGCTATGAGGGGGAGGAGGGAGGGGGAGCATGATTTCTGGGCTTCGAGATTGGAGTCCTGTTTCTGACCTCGGAGCCCAGAAACCAAACAATCCTATGTCCCCCCCAGATGCTGTTTAGGGGGCACAGGATTGCTCTCTCAGTCTGGTATGGTGCTTTCAGATAGTACTTTTTTTCTAATTTATGTATTATTTTATTTATTAATAATGGGATGGATCCAGTATCTGCCTTCCACAAGATGAAGGGCTCTGCCCAAGTAAGGTCCCTCCAGCTGATTTTGGGGATGCCCCTCCTCCCCTACACACATCACAGCTCACCGCCATTCAGCAGGGTCTCCTGACTCTCTGTACCATTTTCAGGTGGTGGAAGGAGCTGCTATGGGAAGGAGGGGGCAAACTTCGCCAGCACAGTTGATCCAGCATAGATCTGGATCCAACCCAGTATTTGTATACAGCCTTTCTGCATATATCACCAAGGCAGAGTACAACAATTCAAATAAAAACAGCAAGTCATAAACACATAAAAGCAATAAACCATAATAAAACATTAAAAAATCAAAAATACAATAATTATGACAATGCATTTATCTGTGGTAGTTCTTTGAATGCTGTTGTAAACTTGGGAACATGCCATACGTATTGGGTTTTCATTCTGATGATGCACTCGCAATTTTTATTTTTATTTTTCGCTTTCAGACAATAAAGAAGAAACCAACAGTGACCATGAATGTAGGCAGGTCAAGCTGGCTGTTTGTTCCATTAGCATTTGGTGTACCAGAAAATGAAGGGGAAATACTACAATGTTCAGACATACTGAAATTTTAGGGATGGTGGAGAATTCGGCCACGGATCTCAGTGAGGCCGAATGCCAGTGCATTTGGCCCCCCAAAATCCACAGTGGAACGAAGCCCCCCTGCCCCACCACCCCGTGAAAGGCTTGTGAAACGGAGCACCTACCTGGTGCCATTCATGCTGCTTTGCGAATGGTGGCCGCGTCTGCGGCCACCATTCGCTTCACGATTTTTCCCGTGATAGGCTACGTAAATACTTACGTAGCCTATCACAGCTAACGCAGGGACGCCATTTGCATCCCTGCGGAGGCCGTGATAGGCTACATAAATATTTACGTAGCCTATCACGGCAAAAAAGGGAATGCAAATGGCAGCCGCTGTAGCCGCCATTTGCGTCCCTGCGCAGCACAGCAGCGGCCGGATGTCGCTGCGGGCGGCTCCGGCCAGTGGCTCTGTGGAGTTGCCGCGGAGCGGAGCCGGCCAGCGAGGATTTTGGGGGGAGGAACGGAGTGCCTCCCCCCCACCGCGGATGTCACGAAATGAAACAGGTAAGTCATTTCGTACATCCCTACGAAATTTCAGAGGCCAGCTTTAAAAACAAAAACAACAAGACTACTTCAAAAGCACATTTATACATAAAAAGGTGATAAAACAAAACCACCAGACCACACACATTCCATAAAAATAGTGGCAGCAAATCTATCAGTCTGTCTATTTATCCACAAGAAGCTGGACAGACCTCCCTGAAGATATTATGCCAGAGTGCGAGTGCCATAACAGAAAAGGCCCTGCCCTGAGGCCCAGTGGTGTTAACACCTTAAGTGGAAGGAACATGGAACAAGAGCCTCAGCAAACGACCTGAGAGGTTAGGGAAGTTACTGTGAGGGGAGAGGTAGCCCTTGGGCCCAGACTGCTTAGGACTTTAGGTGATCAGTCAGCGCTGCCACATTGAACCAGTCCCAGAAGCTAATAAGCAGTCAGCACAGTCAAGCCAAGAAATACTATATTCACTGCTCCTGTCAGAAACCAAGGCACAGCATTCAACACTAGCTAAAGCATTTGTTAGTTATGGGATACGCGTGTGTTAATCAGGCTATCTGATATACCAGTGATAAATTCTAGAATGGATCTTGCAGAACTGTGGACACTTTCTTGGGAGTAAGTCCCACTGATGTCCGTGGGCTTATTCCTAAGTATGAAGTGCATTGGATTGCAGTCCTGATTCTTACCTCTTCTTTTCTCATATAGGAAAGTTGGAAAGGCTAAATTATTTTAGCCAGAGCTTTTCTTTTTAGTTAAAGCAATGCCCAGCCAGCTGATGTTCTTCCATTGCATTATTCTCCATCCATGCTGCTGCCCTAGCTCCTGACCTGCATATTCTGTCCGCTGTAAGTTCAGACTGCACATGTAAACCGCTCAAAGCGTGTTCATGGTGGGGGTTCTTATATTTAGCTAGAGTTATGGAGACTTCACTAATCGAGTGTGCACTTTGCATTTTCTAGGACTGAATGTTATTTGTCTTAACTAGCACATCTTACAAACTGGGAGACATTAGCAGAACACATTGGAGTATGGAATGGCCATATTATCATTTTGATTTAAAAGCTGTCCATAGTAATGAGCTCAACATAACCTTTTGCCCCATTAGATTTCTACAAAGGAATCTATCTGGCTGAGGGTTAAATGCAGATCACACAGCCGCACAATATAGTCCAACCCCATACACTTTCCCTTCAAGCTGTTGGAAAAAAAACAAAAGACTTGGCAAATCACACCTCACTTATTTTTTAAGTAGTACATGTGGTTTAACTTTGCACCCACTTTTCCACTGGAAGACCTAATGTTAGCACCCAAAGACACCTGTATTATATTAGCAAAACAATTTAGACACCCAAATGATGGAACGAAAGAGGCGGATTATGGGTTGGTTTACAGATTACTAACAGAATTCTCAGTATTAAAAAAAAAAAATCAAACCTGGCAAAATACAATCTTCTCCCCACCCATTTGTATGTGTGTGCCACAGAGCATTTGATGAAATCAAAAGTTGGAAAAACTTTCACAGAACAGTTAAAAATGCAACCAACGTATCTTGCTTTTATGTGTTAGTGCACCTGAAAACCTCATGTCCACCCGTTTGACAAGGGCATTTTTGTCATTCCACAGTAGCAAAACAAGTGCAGGATTTGACGTGGTCTGCACATATGGCCATTAAGGGCACCAAGGTTTGCCGGAGGGTCACCTTTTTTTGGCTCTGGATCAATTTCATGGTCTCAGCTGTCCAGATGATTTGCAGAGAACACCAGCAGAGTACAGCAACCTGCTGGGAACCATCATCAAAATAGGTTAAAAAAAAAACCAGCAACCTGGCAGTCACCCCACATGATGTGTGAAACTTTTTCTCAATAGCACCCGCTCCTTTGTGTCCATTTTAGTCTTGTTTTGTTTTTTGTTTATTTGATTGGCTGACTATAAATTACTTTTGTGACCTTGTCTCTGTTTTCCAATATATATTTAATAGCCCTGTGCAATATTAAGAAAACAGAGAGAGAGAGAGAGAGAGAGAGAGAGAGAGAATGGATTTTTGAAATGGCTGCTTTCGGTTTGATCCAAGCATAAATATACAGCTGTATTAGCATGAATCTATACACAGGGCATTCCTCTTATACAATATATGTTGGTGTGGAAACTCATTTTGTCCTGCACCATATGTAGCTTAGGATAAATTGCATTCTTAAGCACTACCATTTATGAAATATTATCTGCTTTTATTATCTGTGTAAATTGTTTTGTTAGCCAACAGGTGTGTTATAAGTTGGAGGAGGGCAGACTTCAACAGGCTGCCCACTTGTCAATAGCCCAAAAGGGGACATGCATTGCAAAAAGAAAAGAAAAGAGGATATTGATTTGCATAAAATCTGCATAAGCTAATTTATATGTATATATGCCCATTTAGAAATAATCATTATAATTTAAACAAAAATACAGTACATATCACCACAGTGGGGAAGACTATGGCCATGCAACCTGTTGCTCTGTCTGCTGTTCAGGTGCTATTGGTGGGCAACTTCAAGGCCCAGCTCTTCCTTCTGATATTTCTTAATCTTTAAACCAGACTTGGCCTGGACAGCCCTTGAAGGAAGATGCTTCAAAACTGAGGACAGTTGTCTAGCAGCCCTTCAAGTAGACTACTGTCCAGTATAAAAGGTACACATGGCCACCCTAGACTTCAGGCTTATGGGATCTACCTTGTTGTTGCTTTTACTAGAACCTATCCACCAACTAGAGCCTGGTGCAAAAGAATTTAAGAATTCTAAGCCCAGGAATTTGTTTTGAGTACCAGAACTGAGCTGAGCCCACAGTCATTCCATATAAAAATCCATTCCTGCTAAGTAATTACCCCCAACCTTTCTTCGCTTCTGCAGTCTAATTTCTGAGGGGCAGGGGTCATATTGTTCTTGCTATTGTTAAACAATTGGAATGCAGAAAATCACCCAGAGATCTACCAGTAAATCCCAGACTGTCTTCTACATACTCTGACTGTAAGTAAATTGCACCATTGTACTTGGACTGACTACAGCGGCCTTCTTTCCATTCCCATTAAACATAAGAAGAGTCCTGCTGGATCAAAGCAAGGATCCATCTAGTCCTACATACCATTTCCCAAAGTGCTCAGTCAGACTCCTCCAGGAAGACCCCAAGCAGGGCTTGAAAATAATAACCCTACCATTAGGCAGAGTGAGGTGGCCGCCTCTGGCAGCAAATTTTTGGTGTCATGAAAAGGCAGCAAATTCTTAGTCATTAATTTATTATTATTCAGTTGCATCCAGATCAATGGGACTTAAATTAGTCATGACTCACACCCAATTGATTTGAATGAGTCTAAGTATGACTAAGTCTGGATCCAAGCCATTGATTTTTTTTTTCTGCTTCTGCTTAATTTGGCTCACAAAAAATCCTGACACTGTCTCCTCCCTAGTATCCACTCAGCTGTCTGAACCTCATGCTTGATAACATTAACAAAGAAGTTCCTCTTTATGGTGTTATGCTCCTTACAGAAAACTGTCATGCCACACATGGCATGCCAGTGTGTTTGAGCTGGGATTCACAATGCCAGGAGCTGGCCCTGTGTGTCACTCAAGGATTAGTTAGCAAAGAGCCAATCCTTGTGTGCCCCTAGTGTCTACTGCATTAAGCTGCTTAGACAATGTGTCTGTTAATGGTCATGTTTTTGGCCTACAGACATGACTGTTCTGACAGGCATGCAGCTGAAATGGCATTTCATTGATTGCAGCCCTTTGATTTTGGAAAAAAGATCGCAAATAGACCATGAAGATTGGTAAATACAGTATGGAAGTTGTGAATTATGAGTGACACCAGGTTTCCGACAGATGTTTCTGCCCTGTAATAGAAGCCGAGTTAACAAGTTTGCTTCCAGCTGGTTTGGGATATTTGGGGCCTCGTGGAATAGACTTGGCCGACGGAAAATTGCTTTCTTTGTTGTATTTCATCATGGTCCACTTTTTATTTTTAAAATGTACATGTGGTATAGCATGAAGGTATTTGCGGGCACACTCCAGAATAAAGAGATGAGACACTTGTTACTGGGTTAACCAGGGCCACAACTTTACTAACTTTAAACATAACAGACATCTCAACATAACTTCTGACTTTGTGGGACACTATAGTAATGCATGCATGGCCTATGTGACTATCCCTGCATTAACACAGGGAGGTCCTGCCCTGCCCTAAGTGAGAGGTAGTGTGTTGCCTGCCCCCTCTACATCTGACCACACTTTTTCAGGTGTTGAGGGAGACCTTCTTGAGTCACTAATCCCCTGCCCCCCATAACTCCAGGGGCTAACCTGGGGGATGTCTCCATGAGGGATTTACTCTGAGCTGGCTGCGTGTTGAGATTGTTAGGGATAGATGACATCATGGCATCCAGCAGCTGCCCTGGAGCTTATCAAGGAAAAACTGGATTTCCTGAGACTACTTAAAGTCTGATTCTTTTCCTTAACTTGGATTCTCCCTGGTATAGTTGCTGTGTGCCCCAACCCCCACATTGACCTCAGGTATGCTAGCCCTGCCCAGGGGTGTGTCTTTCACTGTGACGCCGGTCAAGGGGCGTTTCCTGTCCCTGCACAAACCAATTAGTGTCTACTCAGAAGTAACTCCCATTGTGGTCAATGAGACTTCTCCCCTGAATACCCACATTAGAACTTACAGAGATCCCCCTCAATTGAAATGGCACAGTTTAAAGCCCAATTCCCTAAATGCTGTAAAGTGCGATCTTGATGCTCCAATTCTCCATTGTTTGGTTTATTGCCTTAGGAAGTAACTACTTCACACCTTTGTTATAGAGATCCTGTGGTTAGAAAGGGGGCTGGTTTCCCATCCCTTTGTCCCCTCCCCACCTCTTTCCCAGCACAAGCATATGTGTGTCTTTCTTTTATCTATCTATCTATCTATCTATCTATCTATCTATCTATCTATCTATCATATGGCACTTTATAGCACTTAGGGAAGTAACTCTCATTGTGTTCAGTGGGGCTTGCTCCTGAAATGCAGGTCCATCTGGTGTTTCAGGGGATGGGAGAAGGGGGGGGGGAGAGTGTGTGGTAGAGCCTCTTTTCGGTTGAGCAGCCCCTGCCAGTCAGATGATGTTTACTCCAACCCACACCCCACACCAAGAAGTATGTTCTGTGAAGTGATTTTTACTGCTGCTGAGAACCTGCTTGTAGAGCCCTGCATGGACCAAATCGCAGCAAAGCTGATTCCTTTTAAAAAAAAATCCGGTACTCCTCCATTCGCTTCTTCTTCCATTGTCATGGAGACATGGCCCTGGTTTGTCCCAAAGGGGTTCCTTTCCCAGCTCCTAGATTCCACAGGTGTGTCTAGGAAAGCCCCCTTCACCATTGTTGGTGTCTCTGAATGTTCACCAATGCTTTTGCTTAGAACTTAGAATTTCTTTCCCCACTTGGCCCTGCTGTTGTGACCAGCTTAACTCACCTATTTATTATTTGCCCACTGGCACTAATTACCATGGTAAACAGTGTAGCACAGGCAAAAAAATAACCCAGCTCCTGATGCCAATATGACAGGCAAAACAATTATGTGCAATACTTATGTGACCAGCTGTTCCTATACTGCATCCCAGTGGGTGGGCCCCTGGCAAATACTCTCTGGCTGGGGCAGAGTGGGCTTATATTGTCCTTTCTTGATCTACCCCAGACAGCATCTGTAATGCTGCATGCATGCGCACGTGACACCTACATGTCCCAGCTGGACGCAACACTGCTCTTGCCCAAATCCAGCTGGGTTGGGCAGACAGAATGGAATTCTGGAGCCAGAATACAAAAAAACAAAATCTCCAGTTTGGCACTATAATGTCTGAAATAAGAGGAATCCATCATGTTTCTATGCAGACGTCATGTCCCAAAGTAGGGAAAGATTCTTTAACATGAGACATGCCCCTCCTAGTGTAGACTTCTTTATCTGTGTTTAAAAGCAACCCAATATGTGATACATGAACTCAGGAGAAGAACATGGGAGATTTCCTGTTTCCCCTTTCTGACATTACAAGACACATGTCCATAATCATTTTCTCACCACTTCCCTACCTTCAAGTTTAAAATTCAGTGTTTTACTGCATTAACTGCAGAATTGTCAAACTGCTATGCTGACTGAATAAAAAAGCCAGTGATTGCAAGTATGTTTGCCTCTGAGAAGCATTTCCTTGTAGCTTCTTCTCTTTTAAAAAAGTATTTATTTATATCTATCTATCTATCCATGGCAAGTGGGTACAGAAGGAAAGGGTGTGGGAGGGTGGTGGCAACTTAGTCCATTGAACACTGTTAGCATCAGGTATGATGATGGGAGAAACCATATTGAAACCATATTCTTTGACATGGGGTAATTTCAGAAAGGCAGCCCTCTCCCCTGAGATGGTATGGTTCCTCAAGAGAACATACCACTATCCCTCCCCTACCCCATTTGAGAATCTCTGCTTGCTAGAGCCACTTAATAAATGTCATGGCTTCTGGCTCTAATGATGTGATGAGCCACTTTTCTGTAGTCTCCGGACAAGCAATGAAATGCTGAGGTACCATCCCCCCATGAAGTGTGTAAGGTCAGAGGCTTCTGATGACTGCCTCCCATTGCAAATACAGGCACATGGCAAGAAACTTCTATGTAGCCCACAGGTTGTCTGAATCCATGCTGCCTTTCTCCCTTTGTTCTTCCTCTCCTACTTCATACACTCTCCAGAGAAGTGTACTGTCTCCCACATCCCTTTTCTTCTATGCTTATGCAGTCTTCCTTGCTTGCATGCAGCAGACTACTGGCCCAGCTTCTTTGGTTGGGAGCTGTGTCCGTTGCTTATTGAGTGGGACCTACCTTGAGACACAGTCACCAATTAGGTTAGTACACCTGGCTATATGACTGAATCTCTGATATGCATAAGCTTCTGGATTTGTGGGTGCTGATTCTTTTTAGCTAGAACTTGCATTATACCACCTCACTGTTGCTTTGAACTCTAAGAGAGTAGCCCTATTCTCTCAGACAGAGCGCTCCGATATTGGAGGCTCCAATCTAAGCTCTGATGATGAAGAGAGGAGGGAGCAGTTTTCCAGTCTACCTTCACCTCTGCAGGGTTTTCCAGTTAGAAACCTTCCTCCCCTAACAATGGGAGGCAATTCATTTACACCAGCTCCAGGGCTGGTCTAAATCCCC
Organism: Heloderma suspectum; assembly: GCF_057233095.1. Classification (NCBI taxonomy): domain Eukaryota; kingdom Metazoa; phylum Chordata; class Lepidosauria; order Squamata; family Helodermatidae; genus Heloderma; species Heloderma suspectum. The sequence continues at coordinate 157,387,003 of NC_139458.1, read as the reverse complement.
CCCCCCATGTTAAGGGTATGGTTGGCGGCTCAGAGAGCTGTGGATCCTACAGATTTCTCCATGTCCACCACCACCCTGGCACACCTCTTTTCTGCAAGGTTTCTGTGGTGGCTAGGAGGGGCAATTTATGCTTCCTCTCCAAGGGAAGAGCTCTCTCTCCAGAGAGCTTCGGCTATTGAGTGGTATAGAAATGAGATGAAATGAAATAATGAATGAATGAATGAATAAAATATCCACCATATCCTATGGCTCCTGGGACACCCTCCCCAGGACCATAGGTTAGCTTTGTTCATGTGTATAAACCTCTTTCCTGCCCTGTTTTACCACGGATATGACAATGCCTTTCTTGGGCTGATTCTTTCAGTATGATATAGGTGCCTGGTGTGAGAGAGAAAAAGGTAGAATAAAGGTCACATTTAACCTCTGCAAAAGTGCAAATGCTTTCCAGAGTATGGTTCTCATTCGGCCTCAACTGAAATGTACAACAGTTTGGTCTTGCACTTGCTTGGATGCTGAAGACACCCTGAAGCAGATGAGCAGATGGGAGTGTAAAAGGATTGCTCTGTGATACATCGCTATGGCCAGGTTTGCATGATCAGTGGGGAAAACGAAGCCACTGTGAATTCTGATCCCACACCCGCCTTTTGCCCAATTACACACAATGTGACATGGATTATCCTGTTATCCAAACCTGGTGTGGTGTGCAGTAGGGATGGCTTCTAAACGAAACTGCCCCTCAACCTATGGCTTAGAAGCCATCCCTGCTGTGCACTGTGCCAGGTTTGGATAACATGATGACCTGCATTGCATCGTGGGTAATCACTCAGGCAAATGGTGGGGGCACAAGCAGCACGTGTGGGGGCGGGGGAAGAAACCATAGTGGCTTCTTTTCCCCCGCTGATCGTGTGAACCCGGCCTGTGGTTAAAACAGCAAAGGGGCACCTTACAGACATGTGTGTGTGTGAAAGTGTGGCATAACCTTTCATGGGCTAGAATCTACCTCATCAGAGACATGAGACATGAAACAATATCCTCCATTCATACACACACACGAGTGTAGAGGAAAATGTAAACTCTGAGGTCAGAGGGAAATGAAATGTGCTGCTGCTGATGATGATAACCAGAATGTGACAATTATGTTAAAGCTGGAATACATGTAAAAATGCAAAGTGACCATTCATACAGCAGTGTGGATGTGATGATAACACATAAATAATAAGTGGAGTGGGATAAAAACCCATTATCTTAATTCAGGAGACAGGTGATAGAACTGACCTTCTTGAGAAATTGTAATCCAGAAGTTTCACACTGCAGTCTTGCCTTCTTCAGAAATGCCTACTTGAAGGTGACCAACAGAGTGTCTTGGGAGATGTAAATATTCCCCCACTGGTTTCTGAATAATGCCCTTTATGAGGTCAGATCTGTATCCATTTATTCCAGCAGTGCAGAACCTATTTCAGCCCAAGGGCTGAATTCCATTTTGGAAAACCTTTCAGGGACAGCATTACAATGATGAGCAGGACCAAAGGCAAGAGGTGTGTGTGTGGGGGGGGGGGAACCCAAATACTAACATATTTTAGCTTAAAGCTCCTACTGCCAGTAAGTAACTCAATTGAATTGAGAAAATGGGCTTTTATCCCACTCCAGTTATTATTTAGCTTATCAGTGCCAGAATGTGTTATGTGTGAATGGTCACTTCACAATTTTACATGTATTCCAGCTTTAATATAATCGTCAAAGTCTGATGATGATGGATGATCAGCAGCAGCAGCAGCAGCATTGCATTTAATTTCCCTCCGACCTCACTGTTCACATTTTTCCTCTACACGTGTGTGTGTGTGTGTGTGAATGGAGAATGTTGTTTCATGTCTCTGATGAGGTAGACTCTAGCCATGAAAGGTTATGCCACATTCAGAGAGGCATTTTTAACCTTTTAGAATGCGGGGCGGGGGGGGGGGAATGGCACAAAAGCTGGAAAACCACTAAATGTTTGATGGCTGGAGGAAGGGGCGTGGCCATATGGAAGACCCTGGAGGGCTGGGTTGGGACCCCAAGAGTGCCAGATTTGGCTCCCAGGCCAAATCCGATTTATTTTTTAGTGTAGAGAGACTGACCTGTTTGTCCTATGTAGAATGCAGAAGGGCATTGCTGCTGGCCAATGATAGCATATATCACCTTGGAAGATGATGAGGTAAATAAACCTTAGATGTGATAGCTGACGTAATTAGGTCTCTACTATGGGAAAGAGTTGGCAACTGGGCTTGTTTCAAGATCTAGTCTCTCTCTTTGGGTCTCTGTTGGGTGCCCTGTTGTTGGCAGCATGTATTTTGGATCAGGGACCTGACTGTAAGCAAAACAGACTCACCACCCAAGGCTTGTGAGAGGGAAGTATCAGTGTCCAGGATAGGCTGTAGATCATCATGGTTTGGGAGTGGTTTTGGCTGGAAGCAATGCATCATTTATAACTTAGGATATAAAATTGTACTATTTGGCATATTTATGAAATTTACAGAGGACATTTATTTATTCATTCATTCATTCATTGGAGTAATTGTAGGCTGGGTTTAGAATAACACCCCCTGAAAGTAGTTTACATTTTTAAAAAATCCTGTGTATGTTTACTCAGAAGTAAGACCCACTCTGTTTAGTGGAGATTACTCCTGGTATACATCTCAGGTATACATGCACTCCCAGGCTCAAAAGCAGAAAAGTCTTAGTTTTGTACAAGCAAAATTGTGTGTGTGTGTGAGAGAGAGAGAGAGAGAGAGAGGGAGAGAGAGAGAGAGATGTAAACTGCTGCATCTTAGTTTCTGCCCTCTGGAAAATAGGGAAAAATAAAAGTTGTAAATATAAACCACAAACTTAGTAGTAAACAAAATTGTTTAGATGGAAATAATCTGTATGAGACTATTTCTGTCTAAATAATACACATTATTTGTTTACAACTAAAGTCAGAATATTAATGACTAGCAGCATATTTGAATATTGGGTTAAACCATATAACAACATTGAAAATTTTGAATTCTTGAATACTGTATTATCATTGGGTAACACTGTAGATTGTCTTACATCTTCATGGTACACACTTTAACTGAGCACAAACTAGTCTTTAAAAAGTATTTCACTCATTCCAAAAGAGAAAATATGTTATTGATTGATTGATTGATTGATTTCATTTCTATGCCGCCCAATAGCTGAGGTTTTCTGGGTGGTTCACAAAAATTAAAACCACAAAGCATAGCATAAAACAATATATGTTATAAACCACAATATAACAGGGCAACCAGAATAAAACTTCGCAGCAATGCAGAGATTTAAAATACAGATTTAAAAGACCAGAGCTAAAAGACCAGGAAACTAAAATGCTAAAATACTGGGAGAATATAAGGTCTTCATTTGATGCCAGAAGGAGTACAACATAGGTGCCAGGCAAAAATATGTTATAGGAGGTGTGTGTGTTTTCCGTGTTCCCCTAGAGCTCCAATTTTTCCACTGGAAATGTTGACAAGAAAAGTCCCCTCCCCCATTTTTTTCTGGGATTTTTTTCCCCTGGGCCTTCACATCTCTATCAACTTCAGTTTTACCAGCCTGGCCTCGCTGATCTGCTTTTTTGGTTAGGTACTATAGTCTAAGAAATGCCCAGTGTCAATCCTGAAGTTGTGAGTATGCCCAACAAGTCAAAACAGATGTATTGTTGGGCTGGGCTATAGACAACAAATCTTGTTAGTTCGTACATGTACCTGGCACCTTGAGGTGGCTTCCCTACAACCACATGGGCACTAGGGAAAGTGTCGGCATTTCTATGTAGCATCTGCCAGGATTATTTGGCCTGCTAAGGGTTAACAGACAGGTCCTGGGCTAGTTACAACACTACCAGGGGAAAAAGAAAAAAGCCTGAAGCGCAGTTGTTTCTCTAGCTTACAGTAGAGATAATAGCTTTGATAAGGCACTGAGCCTCCTTTTCACTCAAGAGTTTGGATTAAACCTCTGTACCTTCACTAGCCTTATTCGGGGATGGAGCAGGACTCGGAGGCAAGAATCCACCCTGGGTAAGTGGAGGCACAGCAAAGGGGATGAAGCTCCATTCTGGCCACCTTCCTCTGGAGGGCTCTTGGGGCTTGCCTGGCTCTGTCCCCACGATGCTGACATTGCTGAGACTACCCCTGTCCTTTGCTTTTCCTCCCGGACCAGCAAAGAGGAAGGGATTTTGAATTGGACTGACAGGCTACCAACCTTTTTATTTTTTGCCCTGCTGTTTTGCCCTGCCCTGTGGGTTTGTTCTGGAGTTACAGCACAGTGGTTGGGGATGGGGGAAGAATAGTGCCTACTGAATATACAGGACAAAGAGGAATCTGGGTCTCCCTGGATTGCAGGCTAAGTGTGGTCCTCAGTCATGGTCCTGCAGCTGGCCCAATTACAGATCTTATCATATATTCTGGGTAGAAGCTAAGAGCATGTACATATGCATAGTGGTCAGTAGGTTTCCGATAGAAGGTGGTGCTTATAAGTGTAGTTCCATATCTATTGTTGTGACTTTAATTGAGAAATATATTGCTGTAATATTGATGATATTACATTTTGTGACTTGCTTCCATTTTGTTACTCCAATAGGCCTAATGTTGCTGGGACAGCTAAATCAGACCTATCACTAATTACCCAGAGAAAGCCTCTATATTCATTCCACATTTTCATTGCCCACCACCAGAATTTCCCTAATGAGTAGGCAGCCTGCATAATTGGTTGGCTGCATGGGCATAAGGCAGTGTCATTTTTTCAGTTGTGAGGAAGCTAGCTTTTGCTCATGCTTTCTGCTCCCACACCCTAACTGGTTGCTCCCCCTGGCCACCCTTCTACTCAGTGCTAGCTGCAGGTTAAAAGCTGCAGTAGCTACAGCTGCTGGAGGATTTTGTTTGGTCCACATTTTTAAGCGAGCTGCCGTGATTTTACTCCTCCCTGGACATGGAGAAGAACACAGTTATCCTTTGGTTTATGAAAGTGTCCAATTTTTACAATACAGTTCTTGGCTCAAAAATGTTTACAAACACATGTATTTTAGAATAATGTATGTACCAAAATGTGTATTTCAATGCATATTTCCACGCACATTTTAAAAATCAAAGCAGTTCACAGATTGATGAGGACACGGGACAGAGAGGACTTTTGAATGTGAAACTACATGGTCCAGAACTAGAGGTAGCCATCTATCCCTAGCAGTAGCTCCTAGCCTGCCCTTCCTCACATGGAGGAAGGGCGCATGCACACATGATATTTCAATCAACACTTCTTGCACCACTCCCCAATTGCCTGCCTTATTCATTGCTTAAAAAGAAAAGAAAAATACATTTATTTTGTGAATTGGGCTGTGGATTGAGAGAAATGGGGTGGAAAGGGTAGGAGAAGAAACCAGGAGTGTGAAGGTAAAGGAACACAGTCTTCATCCTTATGAATCTCTGGCCTAAGTGTGTGTTCAGAGGCACTTTGCTACCAAATTCTAAGAAGGATGCTTATACTTGTTATCTGGTAAGATAAAGGCACTGTGCATTTTTGTGCTCATTTCTCTTAATACACAACACAATTTATCTAGTAAGACACATTTTTTGCAAGCAATTCTCAAAATTTAATGCATTTTAACATTATTTTTACCAATACACTCATTTTTGTGGGCTCAGAGGTAGGGATGTGGGAGAAATCATTTCAATGTGAACTTTCCTAATTTTGCACTTTAGAACCAACATGCAAACTGAAACTGAGCTATCCTTCGAAATTCACACTTCTCCAAATTTTGCAATCACGTTTTCCAATCAAAAATGCATACAAAAATGCTATATTAGGGGAAATAACATTCAAAAATGTGTTTCATTAGGAAAATTGCTTGCAAAAAATGTGTACATTAGGCCAAAATGGATATAAACATGCATGTATTAGGAGAAATGTGCATGAAAATGCTTATGAATTTTCATGCAAACTTAGAGGGGGGGGAATCAGAAAGTTCAGAACAAACTGAACTTAAGACTGGAAAAATTCTTAAAGTTCAATATGAAACGAACATAAGATGGAAAAATGAGAAACTGAAAGAAACTGGAATTGACAGATTTATCCATCCCTAATGGATAGCAGGCAGGCTACAGTTGCACCAGTGGTAAGGGAAAGGGTATTCTGCACATGCTCAAAGAAACATTGCTTCTTGATTCTAAGCTTGTGGAAAGGGGATAGGCTTCACTGCCTCAGTGGAGAGGAGAAGGCACTCTGCCAAAGCTCAGAGCATTGTCTTCATTATTGTGACTGAACTATTATTTCTTCTAAAGAATTCTGTCCCATGGATTCAGTACCTGAGTTTAGGCTAGTCTCATATCATAGAGCTCAGTGTTCCTGAAATACAAAATCAGACCAATGTCCTCTAAAACATATAAATGTATAATTCTTTAACAATATGGTGCAAATAATGCCTATTCTGTAGCTTTAACTTGGCTTGTAACCTGTGGCTTGCCTTAAGGTGTAATCCTCTGTACGTTTAGACAGAAAAATGTCCTATAACTCCCAGCATTCCCCAGCCTGCCATGCTGGATGATGAATTCTGGGAGTTGTAGGACTTTTTTCTGTCTGAACAGGCATAGGATTGTGCCCTTAACTTTTTTTTTTTTTTGTCATCTGGAGACATTTGCAAGCATGCTGTTTTAGCTGTGACCGCCTTCTTGTGGCATACTTCCATCTGTATTGTGTTTCTACTTTCTCCCACATTATCTGCAAGGCCACACCCCTGGGCTCTGGATTCCACCCTATCCCTGCAACCCAATACACTGGAGCATCTCTTTCATCTGTGCAGTGTTGGAGAGTGCTATGTTCCATTGTCATGGTTTCTCTAATCCAAAATAATGTCATTATCAGATGAAGGGTAGTTAGGCATCTAGCCTCTTCTTTTAACAACACTACTGGGGATTTTTTTTTCTCCCAATGCAAATAGTAGCTTCAAGGCTGCATCACAGGAGGAAAGGGTTAAATTCCCTCTCCTGATGCCTTTGATCCTGATAATTATTAGAACCACACAGCTGATGCAATTTGCATTTTAACCCTCTCCCCCGCATACTAAACGCAAAAATACATTTAATCTACCGTGTACTTATATTACCTTTAGATGGACAATATACTTTAGAAGTACAATGTACTTTTTAAAAGCATTATTTATTAATTTCTTACATTTTTATACTGCCAAGGCTCTCTGGGCAGTTCACAATTAAAACCATAAAATACAACTTGAAAAACTTAATATAAAACTGCCAAAAGTTTAAAAATACCAGGTAAAACCCAGCAGCAGTTACAGCCCAGAAAAAGTCTGGGTGAAAAGGTGTGTTTTCAGGAGGCGTTTAAAAGATGTCACATTTTCTGCCTCCCGACCTGCACGAGGGAAGGTTTTCCAGAGAGTGGGAGCCACTACAGAGAAGGCCCACCATTGGGGTGCTACATGACGACATTCCGTTCTTTTTGGAATGACCAGCAGAACATCCTCTGAAGATCTTAAATGTCGTATGGGTATATATAAGGGAAGGCAGTCTGCTAGGTATCCTGTCCTAAGTTGTTTAGGGCTAAAAGTAGATTAATGTGGCACAGCACATCAAATTGGTTAAACTCTCCCCTTTCATTCCAGCCCTGGGATGAAATCACTCTAACATTATATTCTTGCTTCAGTAATGGTTTGGTCTTCCAAATGTATCCACTCTTCTAATTTTGCTCCATACTAAATGCTTGGCTCTTGATGCTGTGTACCTCATAATTCAGGGCAAAACACAGAATACCTCATGTCAGAGAAAAGCAGAAGAATATTTCAAAGGAGAAAGGTAGTTAAGTAGTTAAAGTAGTTAAAGGAGCCTAGAGAAGAGCAAAGCCCTGGCCTCCTCTACAAAGTTTCCTTTTAGAAAAAATAGCAACTTCAGAAGGAAAGAGTTGTGGTAGTACAGGAGACAGAGAAAGGTTGCATAAAAATGAAAGAACTCTGGCAGAACAAAGAGGGCCTGGCATTTGAACAGTAAGATAAGTGTAGCCGGCTGACTATACTTGCCTTTGGCAAATGATCTGAAAATACTGAGCAAGAGAGGGCTTCTATTAGCTAAATGGTAATAGATTAATCCCAAAAATATGTAAGTGAAAGGTATAGACAGAAAATAGCAGCCTGTCTCTCTGCAGGGAATAACAATTAAAAAGGACATTATACCTGTGCTTATTTAAGAAAGACAGTGGATATTTATTTCAATTTTGCTGCTAAGATTCAGAAAACAAATCCCCTGGAATTTTCATCGAATATTGCAGTTCCAGCACTGCCAAGGGCTCCATGGGTGACAAGAACAGCTGACCTGCTTTTCCTGTTACAAGTAATGGCCAGTGCACCCTTGTGCATTTGTGGCTTAGCTGAAGAGGGGAAGTGGGGGGGAGGCGATGGCTCCAGTGAGCCTTTCCCATATACAGCTATGCCCAAAGAGGGATGGATTGTGTCCACAATTGTATGTGTGTACAAAATACAATTTCCATCTTCCTTCACCTCACCAAGAAACAAAGACCTGTGCAACACAAATCCACTTGTTGGATCAGAATTTGCACGTGCATGAAAGTGCTGCATGACAAATACACTGGCTGGAAGCCTGAAGGGGGATGCACACACATTTCCTGACGCTGGATCTGGAACTGCTCATGTAGCACCCAACAAATGGTCACAGATGATGGGATGCAGATGAGCATCCAAAGCGGGGCACTCAGTCCACAGTACTGAACCGTGCAATTTGGGATTCTTCTTCCCTCTCTGCTCTCTCTGGTTAATGTGCACAGCTTTCCCCATGTAGAGCACATGAGTATCTTTTGCACTGTGGCTTTTGTTTCCACAATTGTCCTATGAAGTTGGTCCCAATTATTCCTATATGTCCAATAGGAAACAGACTGAAACCAAACAATTTTCTTGAGGCAGCTGTGTCCATGCCAAGTGAGTCCATGCGTGAACTGGGATTTGAATCCAGGTCTACCAGATTCATAAACCCAGCCTGTTGTCCACAGAACCAAACTTCCTCAGTATCGTGGCATCTCCAACAACACTAGCAGTGGGATCGGCAACCATTTCAGTTGATCCATTCGAAAAGAAATAGCTATTTTGAAATGTAAAAGACTTAAGGCAGAGATAACAGATACTTTGCTTGGATCCAGAGCTCTACAGATGTTCTGATGTACACACTGAGATCCCACATAAATAAATGAATAAATGCAGGGAATTGCCTCTCTAATTAAGTCAATGGATAAGCCTTTGTCGACACAGAAGCTCCATCTGGGCTAGTGCTAAGATGAAATGTAGTTATAGATTTTTATGGCTCTTTTATCGATTCCTGTGCTCTTTATTGTTTTGCATTATATACGATCTGAAAGAAATCAGACTGCAGCTTGCAAAGACTCTAAGAAGCTCTGGGAGCTGGTGGCTCATAAACTTAAGGAAACCAAATATGGCCTGGATATACATATTTTACCAAAGACGTGGGAGTCCCATTTTAATAAAGAATTCAATTTTAACTTTGATTTAGGTCCAATGACAAGAACCTTTTTACATATTCCACTTCCAGACATAAAAAATACACCTGTCTGGCCATCAGTAACTACTTCTGAGGTAAAGAGTTTAATATCATGCTTGCTGAGACAGAAAGCCCCTGGGGAAGACATGCTCCCCCCCGAGATGTCTCTGGACAATTCAAATTGGTGGGCTCCTGTACGAGCAAAAACCTTCACATATGTTAACTCTACTGGTAGATTATATAATGGCCGGGAACAAAGCATTGTGGTCCCAATTTTTAAGGAAGGGGACAAATCTCTCCCAGCTAAGTATCGCCCAGTTAGTTTATTGGATGTTGCTTCCAAATTGTACACACGTTACCTACTGGACAAAGCTGAAACTTGGGGAGAAAACAATAATATCATTGGGGATAAACAAGGAGGTTTCCGATAGGGGAAGTCAGCTATAGACCAGTGTTTTGTTCTTAACCATTGGAGAGGAAGGTATGCATGTGGCCGTAAGAAACACCTATATGCTGCTTTTGTTGATCTCACTTCAGCTTTTGACAGGATAAACAGGGAGATGCTTTGGAGCAAACTATGAAGACTCAGGATGGATAGACGCTTGCTGATTTTAATTAAGAACCTGCACACAGGTACTAAGCTCCAAGTCAGAGTAGGGAAAGAGGGTGAGCTTACAGAGGAAATAGACTCAACCAAAGGGGTAAGGCAAGGTTGTTTATTAGCCACTTTTCTGGTTAACATATACGTGAACGATATCATTGATCTACTAGCCGATAAATCTTATTTTCCAGTAGCTGTCGGCTCACAGAAACTGAATATACTACTATATGCAGACGATATGGTCCTTTTATCCCAGACCCAAATTGGTATGAGGAGATTGTTGAAAGTGTTCAGGGGAAGTATGCACTTAAGAACACCTAAGTGTGAATTATACAAAGACCAAAGTTATGGTGTTTGGCAACCGGGTAAACATAAATGGGTCCTAGACGGCCACCTCTTGGAACAGTCTAATAGATTTAACTACCTGGGAATTTGTTTTGTTCACAATGTCCTGTGGAATAGCCACTGGCAGGCTACCAAACTTAAGGCCCAATGCTCAATGAAGTGAGTACTAAAATTCGCTAAAGGGCGGGAATCTTCTGAAACCGGCCTTAACAGTTTTTGCTACTAGAGTTATCCCTCAGATGACACATGAGGCAGAAATTTGGGGTATCCTGGAGCCAAATCTGTTTGAATCAGTACAGAACAGATTTATCCGCATGCTACTGGGTCTTCTGCGAGGAACACCAGCAGCATACCTGCGGGCAGAAGCTGGTGTAATGCCGATACTGTATTTTATTTTGAGGACCATTTTTTATTATTTTTTAAAACTTAAAACGCTGCAAATGAACTAGTTAAACTGTGTATAACACAGCGGTTACACATATAATCTCAAAATAACTGCTTAACTAACAGCAAATTACTATTGAAGAAATACGGACTCGATTTAGAGACCCCCTTCGCTGCCAGAATTTACTCCAGCTGATGTAATATTGTAGTGCGGCTTCAAGACTTTTTTGTGGCAAAGGATTTGGATGCTATAAGTTCATCCAGATTTTCTAATACCTTCCCCAGTTTAAAACAGTGCTATGGACAAGAGAAATACGTGTCTGAATTAAACCAGCTTTTTTTCACAAGGCATATACAGCTTTGTGCTGTCAGACAATGAAATCAAATTTGGGGGAAGGGAGATTCAAGAAAATTCCCAGAGAACAGTGCATATGCATTTTGCGGTAGCCAAGAGGTAGAGGACACCATACATTATATGTTGTATTGTAAACTGTTTGATGGACCCAGGCAGTAATATCTGCAGAATCTTGTGTAGCAAAGATCCCTACATTTAGTAAGATGGGTAAGATTGAACATCTGTTGTCCAGCCCAGAGAGGTTTATTATGTTTAACACGGCTAAATTTTCAGTGAAGGCCACCCAGCTTAGACAAGCCTATCTGGCCTACCTTGAGACTTAAGATTCTCTGTGTTTTATTCTCTGTATATGATAGGTTCAATTTTATGTATCTTTTATGCATGTTTTATTCTCAGAAGTCTGCATGTCTGGCTATAACCTGTATTTGGTTGCCTTACTACTAATAAAGTGCTAAAGTTTTGCATTATATTGCATTTTATTCCTTTACATATTTGTATTGTATTTTATATTTTTGACAGTTCTATGGCATTTTAGGTTTTTTAACTGTTTGTAATCTGCTCAGAGAACATTTGTTATTGGGCACATTAGAAATGAATAAATAAAATAAAATAAATAAATCTAGGGCTGTACTTTGTGAAACATTTTCTCCCTGCAAAGGAACAATCCTGCCTCAATATATGTCTAGAATTAGGGTGTAGGCCTTCCAAAGCAATTCCACCAAGGACTAGGAAGGCTGGTACATATGGTTTATTTACAAAAGTAGACTTCTTAATAGTTACATTAATCTGGAATTCTTCCATTCATTTTGCTCTAATGGTAATTATTATTTATATTTTGCATTTTGGCCATAAAAGCCCTCCCTGCCCCCTGCCATCTGCCCCACACCCCCCACGTTGCTTTCAATTCTAAAACAGAACAGTATCAGTTATAATTAGATACATGGTAAAATAAGCAAACACAAGTGTTAAGAACAGAGCAATAAAACACAACTAAGGAGCAGAAGGATAGATTGAAAACAAAACAAACCCTGCTCACCTGAAGCTCATAAGAGAGGGGGCCAGTTGAACCTCTCTAGGGAGGCAGTTCTACACTCTGGATGCTGAAACTGCAAAGGCCCTGTCTCGTAACCCCACAAACCACACCTCTAAAAGCAATGAGATGCATAACTAGGCAAGATGAAAGGCATAATATATAGAGCAACGAGTTTAGATTTGGCCATTCAAATATTCAAACATAACAGCCATGGCTCAGACAAAAGGCCTATCTGGTCCAGAATTCTGTTCCCACAGTGGCCAACCAGATGCTTATGGGAAACCCACAAGTAGGACATGAGTGCAATATAGCACCCCTGGTCATGTTTTCCAGCAACTAGTCTAGTATGCAGAGACATACTACCTTTGATACAGGAGGTAATATATAGCGTTCTAGAAGCCATTCTTAGCCTTATCCTCCATGAATTTGTTCAATCCCCATTTAAAGCCATCCAAGTTGGTGGACATCACTACATCTTGTGGTAAGATTTGTAAGGGGGGAAAAACACAGCTTTGTGGGCCTGAAAACTTACAAAAGTTTTGTTCTCATAAACTAAAAATCTTTGGCTGAATTATACCAGAATATCCGCTCTTGTGTGCATTTGTCCAGGGGTTAAAAGAAACATTGTAAAGCTCAGCATAAGCAGCTTCATAGAAAAATGAGGCCTTCTTGGCTCTGTGAGATAAAGGTGCAGCTCTACAACTTACCTTGCTCACTTTCTGCCATTTTTATTCAGGCTTGTAAGAGGATTAGAAAAATAGCCTAGAAATGTCACAGCTTGTGAAAATTAAGTATGGATGAGAATCTTGTTTGGTGTGTTCTGTGATTTTTAAAAAATACCAAAATTTGCAAATTCCTTCATAAATGGGATGGAAAGAACTTGAGATTTAAAAACTTTGAATGTGGGAGAAAGCAAAACTGACAGATTCACTCATCCCTAGTGAAAATCCTTCTAAATGTGTTTTTGATTACAAGCTGATATGTATTGATTAGGTGTTTGGAGATTAAAATATGTAAGCAGAGCTGAGCCAAAACGATTTGCCTCATTTTGGATTCATTTTTATGTCAAAATGCACCTCTCTGTTTTTGCTGTTTGTTGCCACTTGGAGTAAACATATTTCTGTTGATTCAGTGCTACTCTGCCCTATGTAGAGTATTGGGCACATTAGAAATTTCATCCTCTCCTTCTTTTTCTTTGCCCTCCATGCTCTCTGCCTAATTTGCCCTCACTGCCATTTAATCCAATTGGCAATGGCAGCCCATGGGATTTTTTAAATCAGTGATGTCATGAAGTTCTGATGTGATTACATAAAAGTAGGGATGGGTGAGAATTGTGTTTGTCTTGGGTTTATTCTTATAAGAATTTATCAAAATTCACAAACTTCTTCATAATCAGGATGGGAAGAACTTGTGAGTAAAAACAACTGAATGTGGGAGAAAGTGAAATTGACAGATCCATCCATGTCTATATAAAAGATTCCTGTAAACAAAATCACCCAATTGCCAAGAGCAGTATGTACAAATGAGGCTCAGGACAATGAGGGCAAAGAGAAGGGAGGAACATGACATTGAGAAGAAGCACCAGCCAGCAGAATAAAAGGAACACATGGAAACAATATAGGGATCACATAACCCCCCCATTACATGTTCAAAGGACATTGACTATAGCGTGTTAGTATGCATTTTTGAAATGTACACATTTTTCTGTGCACACTTTTCAAATGTGCGCATTTTATCGGATACATTTTCCTGTTTCATAGAATGCAGTGCAAGTCTGGAAATGTACAGATCTCTGAATGCAAACTGTGTCCAGGTCTCCATCTATTTCTGGGTGGTGCAAATTGGGGAATTTCATCAGAAAAACCTGATGGGGTGGCTTCCTCACACATGCCTACCCATCCCCTTGCATGGATTCATTTTAGTGTCAAAATGCACCTCTCCACTTTTGCTGCTTGTTGCCACTTGTGAATGCATTTCTATGGTTTCAGTGCTATTCTACACATTCAGTGCCTTTGGTATACAAATAAACCCCCTTCTCATCGGCACTGAATGCACAGCATGGCAGCCGGATGCATCAGTGATGAAGTGCAGGGCTAGCCCGTGCATGAGGAGTCATCTGAGCCCCCTATTGTGAATGGTCAGTGAGGTGAATGTTGTTTTGGTACTTTGGCCATGATAAAGGTAGTAATTTCAAAGCAAATACTGTAATAATGAAATATCCATACTAGATGGGAAGCTGCATTTTAGCTAATCAGACCATTAGACCTTCTAGCTCAGTATTTTCTGCACCAACTAGCAGAGGCTGTCTAGGATTTCAAGGCAAGAATCTCTCCCACCCCTACCTGGAGATCATGCTGGAATTTGAACCTCAGACCTTTTGCACGTAAAGCATCTGCTGTACCACTGAGCTGTTATGTTTCCTACATTCATTGTAGCCCTATGTAGGAGTAATTTTTAAAAGCTGTCCTGGAGATAATTTTCAAACATTCAGACAGAGAAATTAAAAAAAAACAAATGTCTTCAATATTTGCGGCGCAAGCCATTCTAAAGAACCCCTCTTCCAAGCCCAAGCAAACAAGTTGTTAGGCTATAAAGCCAGTGCCCCAGGGGAAAAGGGATTTGAAGTGGCAAATGTGCCTGAGAGGGATAAGTATGATCTTTGGAGGAGGAACTACAGCAACAAAGAATGGCAAATGTGCATCTTTCAGATAGAGGCGGGCTGTGGGGGATTCCTAGCATATGGAGTGCCAAGAATTTTCAGTGCACCAGTGATGTGGACAATAGAGCCAGGATAATATCAGGCAACTATCAGTTTCAGTGGAAAGGCTATCCTGTGTGCTGTCAGAGCAGCAGGCTGTAAGGCCATGGCTCAGAGAGAGTAAAAGAAAGGTGATGCTCTGATTTAAGGCCAGCACAGATGCTGGTAAAAGCACTATCCCTGGACAGGGAGACAAAAAAATAGTTGATAAAATGCTGGGAATTAATTATAAAAGGAAGTACTTAATTTTTATTTCAAACTATGGCTAACTATATGACAGGTATATCGTTGGATAGGAATATGGGCAGATATACAGCCATGTTGGTCCATACAAAAGAATTCCAAGATCCACAGTCAGCCAATGCCTTTTATTACCATCAACCAAATCTGTACAAAATTGTGAGCAAGCTTTCAAGATCTCAAGATATCTTCATCAGGCTGAATGTTATAAAAAGCAGAGATGAGCAGGGGGAGGGAATAGGAGCAGGGGAAAGTCATGAAGTTTGATGTTGAAGTCATGAAGTCTGTGGGGTCAGGGGTGCTTCCAGGTGAGGCTTCAAACATGGACTTTTACAGGCTATCTAGATGCCATTGTCTTCTGTGTGTGTTCCTTCTGCTTCTAAGGAGGAAAAGCAGAATAGGTGCACAGTGCCTTTTGATTGGTAGTGCTAGGAGCCCTCTGTCTGGAAGCACCGTGTGTCTTAGGTAGGGATGTATGAATCCCTTACCTTGTTCCATTCCTGGGATCCTCCCCCCGGAATCCTCCCCAGCCAGCTCCGCTCCACAGCAAGGTGGCTTCCAGCCGCTGCCGGGCTGCTGCGGCCACAAATGGCGGCCATCGTAAATACTTAGGTAGCCTATCACAGCAAAGAGCAGGGGCATAAATGGCATAGCGGCCGCCATTTGCGCCCCTACTCTTTGCCATGATAGGCTAGGTAAGTATTTATGTAGCCTATCATGGCCTAATGCAGGCACGCAAACATCCGCCACATCCGCCGCCGCCACATCCACTGCCAGGTAGGTCCGTCCCGGGGGGGGGGATTTCGGGGGGTGGCAGTGGGGAGGCCATTCCGCCATGGACTCCGGGGGGGCGGATTCCAAACAATCCGGCCTCGCTGGAGCCTGTGGCAGATTTCTCCAACATCCCTAGGAGTGCAAGAGCAGAGACAGACTTAAATGGGTTTGGCTCTGCTAGGTGTTATGCATGCTTCAGGTTACACCTAGGACTGTTGAGACAAAGAAACAGGTCTGATTCCACGGTTTTTGAAAATGTAAAATCCAGTTTTTACTCAAATTTGTCTCCAACCATAAGAGAAATACAAAGGTTCCTTGGCAGGCAGAGAACAAAAGTAAATCAAAATATAGCAGTTCTTACATTAGTAAAGCTGGGGATTAATCTGGGGTGGTGTACCAACTTAAAAAATATTCAGTAGAAGCCAAATGGGGCAGTGTTATTGAGTGACTGGAGGGAAAGTAACCCTCAAAGCATAAAGTCTCCCCTTCAGGGGGTAGAAACTCATTTTCCTCCAGCTGATAGATACAGTTCCTGTTCCTGAATGGCTAAATTAGTTATTTACAAGTTACACGCAAAGGAAACCATGTTGGTCCATTAAAAAAAAAAATCTATAATCCATGGTCAGGCAATACCTTTATTAGGACCAACCCAAATGCACTAAAATGTAAGTAAGCTTTCAAGATCTCCAGATGTGAATATGGGCACAATCCAGCCAAAATTAGTCTTTAAAATTTCTAAATTTTCTCCCTTTATAAAGGGAGAAAAGCATATTCTTAACTTTTACACTGGAACTAATTAGACTTTTATACTGAAACTAACTGGATACTTAATTTTGGCTGGAGAATGCCCTACATTTGTATCAATCAGTGCTGGGTCCAGGTTTTGGAGGGTCCTTGGCCAAGACACCCTCCAAGGGCCCCCTCCCTCAGTGAGTCTACCTTCTCACTGCCATGGTCACCAGCTGCTGTTGCTCCTCATCTTCTTTCTCATCATTGCCACCATTTGCTTGCTAGACAAAGAGCCAGTGAGCAAGTAGGCAGTGGCATCTACTGCTCCTCCTTCTCACCACCACTGTTGTCTGGGCCAGAGTGAGAGGCAATGAACAAGAAGGTTGAAATGGTGAAGAAGAGGAGCAACTCCATGGGGCTCTTGTCAGAGGGGATCTGCTGGGGTGTGGACCCTCAGCAGGTGCCCAGTCATGCCTACCCTTGATGCCGGCCTTGGTACCAATACATCTAAGAACACTATAAGCTCAGTAGCCTACAATAAACATATGTACATCTAATGCATATAATACATGACTCAAGTAGATTATGTTTTTCTATAGTTTAGGGGTTTTAATGCAATAGAATTTAACAGCATATGAAACTGACTGGACGGTTTTATTTGTTCAGTCCTTCATGTAACATCTTGAGCAGGGCCAGTTCACGTGACACCATGTCACATGATGGATGCAAGCTGAGTTTGGTCCATGTTACAGTGAGGATGTAGGGAAGTTGCCATTTGATCACTTCATCACTCATCAGGTTTAATGTTCAGCACACGAGGACTGAGTCATACATCCCCAGTGATATGAACAAGACTTAATTTTGGTTTCTTTCTATGCTGCTCTACTAAATCCCATTACATTTCTGTAATGTTTGGATTAGGAGTGGATTAATCTGTTAATGGTGGTTCCTCTCAGTTTCTCATTTTTCCAGTCTTAAATTCAGTTCATCTCAGACTTTGAGAATTTGCCCAGTCCTAAGTTTGGTTTGTCCTGAAGTTTGAGAATTTTTTTAAGTTCACATAAAAATTCATAAAAAAAATTTGTGCACATTTCTCCTCATACGTGCATTTTTGTAAGCATTGTTGCCTAATATACACTTTTCAACAAGCAATTTTCCTAGTATAATGCATTTTTGAACACCCGTTTTGCTCATATATGCTTTTCTGTATGCAATTTTTGACTGAAGAACTCCATTGCAAAATGTGGAGAAGTGCGAATTTTGAAGGATAACTGAGGTTGGTGGGGGGCTGTAGCTGTAGCACAGTGGTGGAGCACCTGTTTTGCATGCGGAAGGTCCCAGGTTCAATCCCAGTGTCTCCAGGTAGGGCCAGGAAAACTCCTGCAAGTAACCCTGGAGAGCCGCTGCCAGTCAGTGTCAACAATACCAGGCTAGTGGACCCATGGTCCGACTCAGTATAAGGCAGCTTCCTATGTTCTTATGTTCCTATGTTCACATATTTGTTCAAAATGTGCAATTAGGTAAGTTCACATTAAATGGTCCAGGTGCTAGTAAAAAGGCAGGATATAAATGTAATAATAATAAAAATTACTGCAATACACTCTATGTGCCCTTTACAGGCAAATGAGCCCCCCACAGCCTGGCAAGTGGGATCTGAGTGGCTGGGGGGGGGGGCGGTCGGACTCCAGCCTCTGCTCAGACTCCCGTGCCATCCCTATTAACCACCCTTTGTTTTACTGGCACTGTTTTTTTTTAAAGAATAAACTTAATATCATGTTTCTTCTTTTTTATCTCTTGTGCACTTTATCTCTTGTTGCTCACTGCTCTGGAATCTGCTGAGATGTGGAGCGGTATACAAATGTTGTAAATAAATGAATAAAATAAAATAAGATGTGAATTGAATTAATCTCTATCCCATCCCTGGTTTGAATAAAGAAATAACATGAGTGGGACCAGTGATGTGCCTTTTTCCCACCTGAACATTGCTCAGTTGGGGAAAAGAACAACGATCAGCAGGAAGGAACCATATCACTGGCTTTACTGACATTTTCCTGCTTCTAAACATTGCCAGAGCAGCGTGAGTGAGAAGAAGCTATAAGGAGGTGCCTTCCCATACCACTGCAGTAATATAGGACTCAGGTGTTATTCAGCTGATTGTGTGCTGAACAGTGAGGTAGGTGAGCAATGAAGCAAGTTCCCTGTATACTCACTGGCAGCATGGATCAAAGTCAATCCACGTCTCAGCACGCAACCACAGTGCTCTGGCAAATTATAGTGCAAATTCAGCTCATCATGGGCTAGGGCTGACTGTAAGCAGCAAGCACACAAACACACACACACACACACACACACAAGGAGTATATATGCACTGTAGTCAGGCAGAACAGACAGACAGGGACTCTCTCATCAGTGTGAAGTTCTATCAAAGGTCTGTTTTTGCTTTCAGTCCAAACGTTCTGCTCCTGCTAGGAGACAAGGAGCTCTTTCCTACCATCTCTTGTGTTAAGACTCTTTTGATACTTCCATATCTACAAAGGAAAAGGGCTTGGTCATGTAAGAAAAATGAATTTGTTTCCAGTTCAGACAGCAATTAATTTCATTTTCTTTTAGCACATTATTTTTATTTTTAAATAAAGTTTAAAAAATGCAAGAAAAAGAAGACACATAATAATATAACATGATTACTAAAGAAACTCATAATTCTTAGTCTATCACCAATATCTTTGTGGAACATCTATGGTAAAACAGCCTAAATATGCCCTTCTGGGTAGGGGTGGGCCAAAGGTAGATCTCCAGCTGTTTTGGACTTCAGCTCCCAGAATTCCCATGGGCTTCTGGGAGCTGAAGTCCAAAACACCTGGAGATCTACTGTTTGCCCACCTCTGTTTTAGGGGATACATTGACTTTTCAGTTGTTATGCAATTTCACTTTAAAGTGTCATTGTTCCACTGGTGGTCAAAAATTCCTCTGAAATTGAATAAGTCTGGTCTTGAAAACAATATATGATGAGACCTTATAGTAAAATGGTTCAAACCAGAATTGATCAAGACAAGTACATGGAGCTGACCAAGATATTGTTGACAATGTACTGTTACAACAGTTCTAAGGCATTTCACTTTACAGGAATGTGGGAAAGATTGCCTGTGCTAAATTTGTTTGTTTCTTGTATGTAGTTTTATCCTGTCCTTCAATCATATTCCCATGGTGGTTTATAAGAAAGAACAAAACAATTTAAATGTAAATATAATAGATTAACAGAAGGATGGGTTAATGCTGTATTGTGAATGGAATTCATGAACTATAGATCTGAGAAGGGAAAATCATAGTGTAGAATTTGTGGAGCAAATTTTCTACTGTTAATTACAGAAAAGGTAGGAAGGTGATAATGTGTTGCTGTCTCTAAGATCACTGGGTGGAATATGAAGCAGGAGCCACAAGAGGTGCTACTGCTACAAATCTACTAATTTTGGCTGAATCTCCACATAGCAGTTATACCGTTATCATACCGTTATCATAGCTATTAGAACACATGACACCAATGGACACCAACAGTTATGATAATGGTATGATAATAGTATAACTGCTATGTGGAGATTCGGCCAATAAGTATTTCAGAAAGATAATAGGTATTTCTCTCTACTCAGGTGTCAGTGGGCCAGTGCTGGAACTTAGGCTATAGTCCTATACCCACTCACTTGTGACCAAGTCCCATTCAGCTCAACGGGACCTGATAGGAGAAGGGTTGCATTGGTCACCGTAATAGCACATGATGTCAGGATAGGAATAAAGATATTAGGAGCCACCACATCTAGAAGATGAAACCTTTGGCTTAGTGCATGTGGCCAGGGATGGCCCTAGGAAAAGTAGTGCCTGGGCAAGGAGCAATTTTGGTGCCCCACCACTATGGCTAGTTTTGCAGTGTTGCCAAGCTGTGTGGCTTGTGCAGGATTGCAACGCCTAGCAGTGTAACAGTCCTGCAGCTCTCAGGTTTTCCCACCAATATCCATGAACAAGGTCCCAGAGGTACCTCTCAATAATGTACTGCTTTTACTCTCAATACTCTCCTGCTTCAGTTCTGGGATCCCAGACCTTCTCCCAGGCTGCAGCTTCACTTCTCCTCCCCTCCTTTTTCCAACCTAGCTCTTCTCTTCCCAAAGGAAGAGCACTTCCTATTCCAGGTCAGGCTGAGGAAGCAGGGGCTGTCAGGAGATTTTGGCCTTATATTCTAATTATAGCAGAAAATCAGCAGCATTCAACAGTGAGAAAAGTAAGTCATGAAGACCCCACAGTTTTGGAGCTTAATTTTATGGATCTTCTCTTCTCAAGCCATGAACTATAAGTTTCCTCATTCTTTCACAGTTCGTTCACCTCAGAGCTCCTGCTCCAGTCCCGCCCTTTTATGCAGGCTCTTAATCAGGCCACTGCTGAGCTGTGCCAGTTTACATCTGATCTATTATTTGGTTTGGTTGCTTAGAGATGGCATTAAAGGCCCATTAAATGTTATTTTCGTTTGTGCATTTCTTTTGAAGTCTGCATTAGCCTGGAGCTATAGAGCTGTAGGAAGTACAGAGCTGTGACCAAACTTAGCAACCACCGTGCATGCCAGCTAGTTTTGTAGTACAACCAAGGCTGGATCTATGCCACCTATCATGGCAAGAGTCTTAACTGGTATATTTGCAAAAATGCAGATCATCTGGGGCTCAGAGTAGAAAACACTCCATCCTGAGTGCTGGCCTTAGCCCTGATTTGTTTGTGTGTGTTTAATTTTTATTTTTAAAGACCATTGTAAAGAAAATCTTGTAATGTAGACAAAAGTCAGCTTGAGGGAGGCGGTAAACAAGAAACATCAGATGGGAAAGAGAGGGCTTCATAAAGAAAGAGCAGAGGAGGTAGAAAGCCTTGGGAATAATGGATGGAAAGCACAGGAAACAAACAGGTGAAAGAGGCTGAAGAGGTACAGGATAGAAATGGATTTGTATCTGACCAACTCCCCTCTCTCCATCCCAGTACTTGGCTGAGCCAATCAGGGCTGGCCTTAGGGGTGGGTGAGCTGGGCGGTCACTCAGAGTGCCAAACTGAGAGAGGGGAGTGCAAAAGCTGAGCTCAGCTCGGTGGCTGTTTTTTTTACTGTCTGTAGTGAGCTGGGCTGGCAAAAAGCAGGTATCTGTAACCTTTCAAGGTTCTACAGGTTGTTTGGGTACTAACTACAAAAATGATCTTACTTCAATTAGCTTTAAAGTATTTTTCTTTTTCAATTTCCTCTCTGATGTCATTTGCGCCAGGTAAAAATGAGTGGAACACAGCTTTACTTTGAGGCAACATTACCGAGCATTTAGCACTTCAAATCCTGTAAACACTGTATAAGCAGTATATATACATAACAATAAAATAAAGCTGTAAGCTGTAAGAAGTCAGTTGGATACTTTTTTATTTATAACTTTGCTTTATTGTCTTTAAAGGTAAAAATAATGGATATTTTAAAATAAAGAATGCTTACCAAAAGATAGGAACTGCTACAAAACAAAAAATATTACAAGTAAAACCTGTGACAGTTCTGCTGTGTTGCATAGTGCACTACCACTGCTCAGGATGTGGCTTTTCAAACTTTGGCTTGTGCAAACTGTAGCACGGCAGCTGAGAGATCAAGGCTTTGAGCAATATTGTCCTCAGTGGACATCAGACCTGCACCAGGCCCCATAAATCCTCTAGGTGGCCCTGCAAAGCTGACTACAGGGAGTGGGGGGGGCACCAAAGGCACTCCTCACCCAGGGCGCTATTCATCCTAGGGCCGTGAGGATCCAGTCTGCCCTCCGCTTCCTTGGAAGAATGCTATTTGGAAGGCAGCCTCAAAATATTTGCAGGTATTGTTGGCAGAGATGTGAGAAGAGATGAGAATGGCTGTATTTATGTTAAACCAATTTGAATAAACCTGTCAGTTCTTCAAAGCTTCCATTTGTTGAACAGAATATGAATTGATGGCCATGTCAAAAGGCTGGAATCTTGTCAAAAACATTATAGCTATAGGAGGTGGTGTTTCTTGCTGTCCAAGGCAAATTAAAATGTCATTGCACACCCTCTCCCTATTATGTGCAGCATTATAATAGCACAATACTGTAAATGATCAAGAGTTGACCTTGATACTATTTTCTCATTTGTTTTATCTTCATACTTCTTTACTTCCCTCCCTTTACAGCTGTGCCTGGCTTGTCTTGGACAGCCAGAAGAGATGAGAAGGCTCTTGATCACCTCCTAGCTGACATGCTGCTAAGCAAAAGTGTAATAGGCTGAAGAACTTACTCCAAGACTTTTACGTAGCTGAGACACATGGACCTGGAATTTTGGTGTCTGAGGCAGTTGCTCAATTGGTCTCTCTTTTTTAAAAATTGGCTTGTATTGATTAAAGCATTTAAAATTTGGCTTGAATTAATTAATTGGTGCCCAAAGACCTGAAAAAGTGAACATTATATTCATATCAGAAAGAAAACAGTATGGCTACTATGTAAGGGATATTTCTCTCTCTCTTTCTCTCTCTCTCTCTCTCTCTCCTCAGTCGCTGAGAACTGATGAATACAATTTATTTAGACTCCCTCCCCTAAGGCTTGATAATATTGCACAACAATATCTATTAAGGAAAATTGTTAAATGGTAAATTAAGAGCTAAAGTTCTGTCATTGATTAGAATTCAGAAATAAAGACCGAAAGAGAAAAGAAAAGAAAAAATGACCAGTTTGCTGGCTAAAACAGCAATATAATGGAGCACCCAATGGAATAAATGCTATAGCTGTTGTTATTAATCAATTTGCAGAGGATAAAAATTAGTGAAAACTAGTTACGGTAGTCTTATGAAATACGTAGTAAAATTAGAATGCTGGAGAGTATATTGGAAGATTGAATTCTACTTCCTATAAAGTAATTCACTTTGGAATGTGCACATTAAACTACTCTTGCACACTGATGAGATGTGAATTAGTTGTAAACTTCTGTGATCTTGGTGTCATTGTGGACGAGCAGCTCAATGAAGACATCTCTTCAAATTCAATAGAGAGAGGCAACCAAGACTATAAATTAGATGCTAGGCTACATGAAGAGGGGAATGGATATCGTGCAGAAAATATGATTCCATTATACAAATCAATGGGGCAAATTCTTTTTCACAGCTACATTTAATTTAGTCACCTAATCTAAAAGAAAAAAAAAGTGATAGCAGAAATGCTAAAGATAAGAGGAAGCAAATCTTTAGAAGCAAAATAGAGAAATTTGGTCAGCTGCATCGACAGAAAGGAGATTTTGTTTTAAAAGAAGAGCAATGAGAAATTAAGGGCTTAAAGACAATGTTCACACATTACGCTAAACCATGTTTTGTTGATTTATCCACAAATTTCCTTGCAGTTGACCAAATAGCCCACAGTTTGTTTTCCCCATTCCTGGTCTGTTTTCCACCCACCCCTTCTGCCTGCTCCCTCCCTGCATCCCAGATGCCTTCACAGCTCTCTAGGACTGGTATGGCTTCACTGCCACTGGGCTACTGCAGAAAGAGGATGTGGAAATGCCCTCAGCACTTCCTAGCAGCACTTGGAGGCTAAGAAACTCACCTTCTTCCCCTCTGTTTTCCAAGACACACTGACTTCAGAAATCTTAACCCCTTCTTACCTCAGGTAAAGCTGGGAGACAAGAAAATCTCTCCGCCAACAGAAACTGCTGTGGATTTCTCCGGAAATTTATGGACCTACCACATGTCTCTGACATTGCAGAGGACAAGGGAGATATAAATATGTGTAAAACTGTAATCCCTGGCCCATGAGTCATTTCTGTATATATCTTGCCTCCTTCCACCTCCTTACTTGGAGGCCAAAGCTTGGAAGCCAGCATGAAAGCATTTTGGTAGACATTCTGTAGAAGGGATCCACACACCATTACACTGAATTCATAGCCACACAAGCCAGAAGCTGTTCATTTTCTCTTTGGTGCCTCATTATGGAAACATTTCGCTATTTCCTGTGGAAAAGGAAACTCTGGGTGCCTACCAATGTCTAAGTGCTGCGATCACATGAGTTTCTGCAAAACCACACATGGTCACTTATTGACCATACCCAAGAGGCATGCTAGAAGATAATTTAAAAAATACCATCAGTGGTTAATAGGTGGAAATGCGGGTTAAAGCAGTTACTAAACTTGGAGAGAGAACTTAAGGGATGAAGAAAGGAAAGCAAGAATTGCTTTACAGGAATAACAATGGGTTGTATCCAATGTTACTCTAACTTAAGTCCCATTCATTTCAACTGTGCTGGCAGTCTGGCCTCTGTTTTGCATCCACAACAATATGGGTGTGATGGTGCAGTGGACAGTCTTGTGTCTAGCTCCAGGGAAGACGTGGAGGCAGTGCTATGCCAAAATCCAATGTTTTGAAAGTTTTCTTCCCCCATGAAAGAGGCTTCCATTGTTCTGCCTCAATTTACCTAACCACTCTCAGGTGGCCAAGGATATTGTGTGTGTGTGTTCTTTCCATTACATGTCTCTCCATTGCTCGGCAGTCTCTCAAGCTATCTGCGCTTCCTGATCTTAAAAAGCCCTGTAGGAGCAATTACCTCATGATATCTTCCCCTGGGTTCTAACTGAAATGTGGGGAGCCAAGGAGGCTACCGTCTGCTGGACAGATGATAGTACAATGAAAGACAGGACACTCGCACACACTCCTTGGCAACCTTCTAAGTAAGGTAAGCATGAAAAACCTGAATCCAACCCATGAGAATTTCTCTGAAATTTTCTTCAACTTTGAATTTCTTTTCAAAAGCAATTTCTTTCCTACTGAATTGAACAAGAATGGTTGAAAACAATTTTTGGCACAGCACTAGTTCAGACACCTTAGCATGCTATATCCATATCCTTATCATCCTGCAATGTCAGCTACAGGGCAACTAACGAGTGCTGTGAAATTAGGCAGAGCACCTAATTTGAAATCGCAAGTGCTTTTGATAATTTGGGTTACTAGTCTATGAAGTTTTCAGTTAGTGATGTATTATGACAGAGAGTCAGCTTAATGAATGTGATTCAGTATATTAGATACTGTTTGGTGTACCCCATGCCCCTGAGCTGGAGGAAGTGTCAGGATTTGTCCAAGGTTCCCCCCACTAAAAAAAAATTGCGACTGCAGAGGTTTCCCCCCTGCATATACACAAAATGTGGCGATCCAAAGTGGAAGACCCATGCATGTGTAAGACAGGGGAGTGGGGCTCTTTAATCCTTTCCCCTCTCACAGTTTTCCCACTGTTCCCCACTGAAGCATGCTAAAAGCACTCCCAGCTGCTTTTCTTCCTGCAGAAAGAAATGATAGGGGTACCTTTTGAGCAGAAAGGCCATCTGAGCCAAAAGGACTGTTAAGCCCTGCCTTCTGTTATGGGTCTTCCGTTTCAGTTTGTAGCTGCATTTTTATATACAGCAGGAGCAAATCAGAGGAAAAACTAGACATGACTCACTACTGCACATAGTTTCGGCCTCAGGGTCCAACGTTTATGGAGCTGGTTTCATTATGAGAACAGAGTACTGGAATTTTATATTATTTTTGTGCTATTTTCACATGTAGATGTTTAGCAGGAGGAGAGGATCAGGCAAACAGGCAGACAGATTGTGGAAGTTTTTACCCACCTCCAGATTATGCTCTTGGGGTTTAGGTAGGTAGATCATCTCAGATGGTTGTCTCAGGGTTCAGGTAAGTAAATGTGGGATGGGAAGATGCAACCCCTCAGATATCAAAGTCCTCTAAGGAAGCATCTTCACAAACTTGATGAGCCCTACCTCCATTTTAAGATCTTCTGCTGATGCCTTCCACCAAGTGCCTTCCCCTTTGGAGGTGAGGCAGATGTCAACTGAGGAGAAGGCTTCTTTGGCCATGGCGCCCTGGTTATGGAATGCCCTTCCCAGGGAGACTTGCCTGGCACTATTAGGCACCCAGGGCAGCCTTCCACAACCTGGTACCCTCCATATGCATTGGACTGCAATTCCCATAATTCCTAGCCATTGGCCATGCATCCAACACATCTGAGGGTGCCAGCGTGGGGAAGGCTGACCCAAGCTTTTTATATACAATGTGTCTATAAGCTTTTGCCTGCTGTTTTTATCTGCTGTGTATGGTGGTGCTGGGGTTGCATCCCTAATTGTTGTGTTGTTTTGAACTGCCCTGGAATATATTTTAAATATTTCAGATAAATAAATTAATTAAACCTCTCCTCTGTAACTTGCATGGCCATCACAAAACTGGATATTTTATTTCTCCCTTAATTAATACCTATAACACCAATTGACATGTTAAGGCAATCCTATATACACAAACGTGCCTGGGAATAAATCCTGTTGAAGTCAATAGGACTTATTTCTGAGTAGACATGCATAGAAGTGCACTGTCAGGCTGCAATCCTATATATACTTACATGGGACTAAGCCCCACTGAAGTCAATAGAGCTTACTTCTGAGTAGACATAGAATTGCACTGTTAAGGTCTTAGTTATGCCAAGTGGTGTTATACATATTCAGTCAGGGAAGCAATTTTGAATGAAAAATCAAGATATTGTCATTGTTAACACAGTTTGAAATGTCTGTGCATACTTACTTGGGATTGTCCTATTGAACTCAATGGGACTTTTGAATAAACATGTATAAACTTGCACTATACAAATGATAACAAAAGGAATTGTTATGAAAATAAGATATTTCTAGTTCTATTTTTGAACCCATCTAAGTAAATTCAAATTAATATGTCAGAGGAAAAAGCTCAATGCATTCTGCACAATAACTATTAATCTGGACCTCAAGGATGTATCTGCATCTTATTTTCCTTAATATGCAATTGATACCTATGTGGAAACTGGTGGTAGGGAATATAGAAGATTAATATACACCATTGTCATCATAATATTTAATACAAGTACACAATTGGAAAATTAGGTCATGAGAGGGTGGGAAATGGTGATTCATTGCCATGCCTGAGAGATGCAGAATTACCTCATCATAAATTCTAAGTCATCTGTTTTTCCCTATTGTCATTGCAATGAATCACTATCATTAATAAATTGGGAAGTCAAATAACATCTTATACTATCTGGATAAACTGGTTGCCATCTGACATCTGTCTTCATTAGCACAGCAGTAATAAAATTAATGAAAAACACTTAGCTCACAATATTCAAACTAAGTCAAATTGCTTTTAAAAGCTGTATAGTAGATGCTATGGTGAAGGATCTCCTCAGAATGAGGCTGCACAATTGTACAAAATGGCACACATTGGATAAGGACTGACTGCTAAATTTTGTTGTTGTTGTTCAGTCGTTGTGTCCGACTCTTCATGACTACATGGACCATAGCATGCCAGGCCTTCCTGTCCTCCACTCTCTCCCGGAGTGTGCTCAACTTCATATTAATTGCATCAGTGATGCTATCTAGCCATCTCATCCTCTGCCGTCCCCTTCTCTTTTTGCCTTCAATCTTTCCCAGCATCAGGGTCTTTTCCAGGGAGTTTTCTCTTCGCATTTGGTGGCCAAAATATTTGAGCTTCATTTTCAATATCTGTCCTTCCTATGAGCACTCAGGGTTGATTTCCTTTAGGATTGACTGATTTGACCTCCTTGCAGTCCAGAGGACTCATAAGAGTCTTCTCCAGCACCACAGTTCGAAAGCATGAGTTCTTCGGCGCTCAGCCTTCCTTATAGTCCAGTTCTCCTAGGGATGTCGGAGAATTTCTCCACAAATCTCCAGGAGACCGAATGCCAACGCATTCGGCCCCCCGAAATTGGTGGAGAAACGGTCTGCTGCCACCCCCCGCCACCCCCTGGGATGGGACTTACCTTCGGCGAATGTCCCTGGCGGCATGGCACGACTATCACGGCTAGATTTTCAAAAAACACCATGATAGGCTACGTAAATCTTTGCGTCCCTGGCCTGCAGTCAGCCGTTATAGGCTACGTAAAGATTTATGTAGCCTATCATGGCTGACTTTGGGAAAAAAAAAAAAGTTCGTACGCAAATGGCGGCGCCCATGGGCGCCGCCATTTCCATTCCTTATTTTGGCCCGGGTAGTCTATGTAAATATTTATGTAGACTACGGCGAAAATAAGGGCAACGCTATTTGCGTTGCCCTTATTTTCGCCGTAGTCTATGTAAATATTTACGTAGACTACCCAGGCCAAAATAAGGAATGCAAATGGCGGCGCCCATGGGCGCCGCCATTTGCGTACGAACTTTTTTTTTTTTCCCAAAGTCAGCCATGATAGGCTACATAAATCTTTACGTAGCCTATAACGGCTGACTGCAGGCCAGGGACGCAAACGGCGGTGGCTATGGCCGCTGCCATTTGCGTCCCGGCAGGAGAAGAACTTTCATCGCCGGAGAGGCGGGGCGCTCCCCCCCGGCCAGAATTTCGGCAGGGAGGGATGGGGCGCCTCCCACCGCCAGAATTTCTGCGGGGAGGGATGGGGCGCCTCCCCCCCACCCAGAATTTGGGGGGGAGGGATGGAGCACCTCCCCCCCACCGCGAAGCAAGCTGCGGGACCAGGTAAGTGACTTTCGTCCATCCCTAGTTCTCACAGCCATACGTTACTACTGGGAAAACCATAGCTTTGATGATACGAACCTTTGTCAGCAAGGTGATGTCTCTGCTTCTTACTATGCTGTCTAGGTTGGCCATAGCTTTCCTCCCAAGGAGCAAGCGATTTTTAATTTCATGGCTACAGGCACTGTCTGCGGTGATCTTGGAACCCAAGAAAATAAAATCGGTCACTGCTTCCTTTTCTTCCCCTTCTATATGCCAGGAAGTGATGGGGCCAGATGCCATGATCTTAGTTTTGTTAATGTTGAGTTTCAAACCAGCTTTTGCACTCTCCTCTTCCACCCTCAACAAGAGGCTCTTTAGATCCTCTTCGCTTTCTGCCATTAGGGTGGTATCGTCTGCATATCTGAGGATGTTGATAATTCTCCCGGCAATCTTAATTCTGACCTGTGATTCATCCAACCCGGCATTTCTCATGATGTACTCTGCATATAAGTTAAGTAAGCAGGGTGACAGTATACAGCCTTGTCATACTCCTTTCCCAATTTTGAACCAATCGGTTGTTCCATGTCTGGTTCTTACTGTTGCTTCTTGACTCTCGTACATGTTTCTCAGGAGACAGGTAAGGTGGTCTGGTACTCCCATCTCTTTCAGAATTTGCCACAGTTTGTTGTGATCCACACAATCAAAGGCTTTAGCGTAGTCAATGAAGCAGAAATAGATGTTTTTCTGGAATTCTCTTGCTTTCTCCATGATCCAGCGAATTGATCTCTAGTTCCTCTGCCTCTTCAAAACTCCGCTTGTACTTCCGGTAGTTTTCGGTTCGCATACTGCTGAAGCCTAGCTTGTAGGATTTTGAGCATAACCTTGCTGGCATGTGAAATGAGCGCAATTGTACACTGGTTTGAGCACTCTTTGGCATT
Source organism: Heloderma suspectum (assembly GCF_057233095.1). Classification (NCBI taxonomy): domain Eukaryota; kingdom Metazoa; phylum Chordata; class Lepidosauria; order Squamata; family Helodermatidae; genus Heloderma; species Heloderma suspectum. The sequence continues at coordinate 157,356,787 of NC_139458.1, read as the reverse complement.
GCCCTTCTTTCGAATTGGAATGTAAACTGCTTTTCCAGTCTTGTGACCACTGCTGAGTGTTCCAAATTTGTTGGCATATTGAGTGCAGCACTTTAACAGCATCATCTTTTAGGATTTTAAATAGCTCAGCTGGAATACTGTCATCTCTGCTAGCTTTGTTGTTAGTAATGCTTCCTAAGGCCCACTTGACTTCACTCTATAGGATGTCTGGCTCAAGTTCAGTGACAGCACTATCATGGCTATCAGGGACATTCAGATCTTTCCTGTATAGTTCTTCTGTGTATTCTTTCCACCTCTTCTTAAACTCATCTGCTTCTGTTAGGTCCCTGCCTTCTTTGTCCTTTATCATGCCCATCTTTGTACAAAACGTTCCCTTGAGATCTCCAATTTTCTTGAAAAGATCTCTAGTCTTTCCCATTCTATTGTTTTCCTCTATTTCTTGGCATTGTTCATTTAAGAAGGCCTTCTGGTTTCTCCTTGCTATTCTCTGGAAATCTGCATTCAGTTGGATACATCTTCCCCTTTCTCCCTTGCTTTTTGCTTCCCTTCTTTCCTCAGCTACTTGTAAAGCCTCATCAGATGGCCACTTTGCTTTCTTGCATTTCTTTTTCTTTGGGATGGATTAAGTTGCTGCCTCCTGAACAATGTTACGGACCTCCGTCCATAGTTCCTCAGGCACTCTATCAGGTCTAATCCCTGAAATCTATTCCTCACCTCCACTGTATATTCATAAGGAATATGATTTAGGTCATACCTGAATGGTTTTGTGGTTTTCCCTATGTTCCTCAATTTAAGCCGAAATTTTGCAAGAAGCAGCTCATGATCTGAGCCACAGTCAGCTCCAGGTCTTGTTTTTACTGACTGCATAGAGCTTATCCATCTTTGTCTGCAAAGTACATAATCAATCTGGTTTCGATATTGACCATCTGGTGATGTCCATGTGTAGAGTCGCCTCTTGTGCTGTTGGAAAAGAGTGTTTGCTATGATCAGCATGTTCTCTTGGCAAAACTAGGGATGTACGAAAGTTCTGCCACAGATCTCGGGGAGGCCGAATGCCAGCGCATTCGGCCCCCCCAAATCGGTGGTGGAATGGTCCGCCACCCCCCGGGATGGAACTTACCTGGGGCGGATCTTCCTGGCGGTGGTGGCTCCGCCGGCAGCTCCAGCGGCAGTGCGGCGGCGGCGGCCGGTCTTCCAACCGGCTGCCGCCGCCACCATTTCCAGGTTAAAAAAAACAAAAAAACAAAAAAAGTGATAGGCTACGTAAAGATTTACGTAGCCTATCACGGCTAGATTTTTAAAAAACACCGTGATAGGCTACGTAAATGTTCACGTAGCCTATCACTGCTGACGTTAAAAAAACAACGTGCGTACGCAAATGGCGGCCCCCATGGGCGCTGCCATTTGTGTTCCTTATTTTGGCACGTCTTAGTCTACGTAAACATTTACGTAGACTAAGACGGCGAAAATAAGGGGAACGCAAATAGCGTAGACACTACGCTATTTGCGTTCCCCTTATTTTCGCCATCTTAATCTACGTAAATGTTTACGTAGTCTAAGATGTGCCAAAATAAGGAACGCAAATGGCCGCGCCCTTGGCACCGCCATTTGTGTACGCGCGTTTGTTTGTTTTTAATCAGCCGTAATAGGCTACGTAAACATTTACGTAGCCTATCACGGCTGACTGCAGGGACTCAAATGGTGGCGGCTGCCGCCGGCATTTGCATCCCTGCTAGCCAGTGACCGGATGTACGGCTGCCAGCGGAGCCGGCTGGCGGCTCCGCAGAATCGCTGCAGAGCACAACCGGCCGGCCAGGATTCCGGGGAGAAGGAATGGAGCGCCTCCCCCCCCCCCCCGGTGAGGATTCCGGGGGAAGGGACGGAACGCCTCCCCCCGCACCATCAGCATAATCCCCGAAAGGTAAGTGCTTTTCGTACATCCCTAGGCAAAGCTCTATTAGCCTTTGTCCTGCTTCATTTTGTACACCAAGGCCATGCTTGCCTGTTATCCCGGTGATTTCTTGACTTCCTACTTTGGCATTCCAATCCCCTATGATGAAGAGGACATCTTTTTTTGGTGTTAGTTCTAGAAGGTGTTGTAGGTCTTCATAGAACTGATCAACCTCAGCTTCTTCGGCATCAGTGGTTGGGGCATAGACTTCAATTACTGTGATGTTGAATAGGTTGCCTTGGATTCATACTGAAATCATTCTATCATTTTTGAGATTGTACCCCAGTACTGCTTTTCCCACCCTTTTATTGACTATGAGTGCTACTCCATTTCTTCTAAGGGATTCTTGCCCACAGTAGTAGATATAATGGTCACCTGAATTAAATTCGCCCGTGCTTGTCCATTTTAGTTCGCTGATTCCCAAGATGTTGATGTTTTGCCATCTCATGTTTGACCACCTCCAGCTTACCTTGATCCATTGATCTTACATTCCAGGTTCCTAAATGATATTGTTCTTTACAGCATCGGACTTTCTTTTCACCACCAGACACATCCACAGCCGAGTGTCCTTTCAGCTTTGGCCCAGCCGCTTCACTCTTTCTGGCACTACTTGGAAATTCCCTCTGCTCTTCCCCAGTAGTATATCGGACACCTTCCGACCTGAGGGGCTCATCTTCCGGTGTCATATCTTTTAACCTTGTGATACGTTCCATGGGGTTTTCTTGGCAAGAATACTGGAGTGGGTTGCCATTTCCTTCTCCAGTGGACCGCATTTTGTCAGAACTCTCCACCATGACCTGTCCGTCTTGGGTGGCCCTGCACGGCATAGCTTATGGCTTCACTGAGTTACGCAAGCCCCTTTGCCACAACAAGGCAGTGATCCGTGAAGGGGGACTGCTAAATACATCGTTCCAAAACCAAAATGGATTGAGGTTCCTCTGTGAGTTTTGAAATGTTACTCACAGTGGATATGATGATGTATTGGAATGGGCTTGTTTTTCTTAACAAACAGCTAGTCACCAGAAATTAATATATGTTGTTGATGAAAATAAATATTCCAAATAAAGTTATTTTGTCTTAAAATAGCTTTCATCAATTAATTGCTTTTATGTGAGCTCATAGTTTCTTAAAATTGTCAGTCCAATTGTAATCAAGGTCAATAATGCTGGTGGAAGTTCACTAGTTTCTGCAGAAGAATAAATCATTGAGTGATTACTGATGGGAATTCAGTTCCAGAAATCAATTAAAACAGAGTCCTTTACTTCCTTGAAATTCCAACTATTTGCTAAACATTTGGATTTAATCTTTGATTTCTGTTTTTTCTAGTTTGAGGACTGTAAATAGTTTATTGAAAATGGGGAGAAATTCATTTAACGAGTGCTTTGGGGCAATTCTGAACATTTTAAAATAGCTTACACCAGAATACTTTACTTAATGCCTTGTGTTCGTTACTGGTTTTGAAGAAAGCCCTTGTATCAAAGCAGTTGTTAGTAATAGCTTTATATGAATTATAGTTTTACTTCAGGCACGTTACATCAGTCTGTGTTAAATATGATAGCACTCATCATGCCATACGGTGTCCCCTGCTTTAATTAGTGCTTGTAAACTGCTTTATGTTTTCAAACAAAGCTGCGTTTGAAGTAAAAAGAAAAAGAAAAGTAAAGTAAAAGGTGTTGTGTGGGTAAATTAGAATGTTGCCAATGCTCCAGAGAAAAACACTTACTAATGAATTAACATAATACAAAATTGCCCTATGCACATATTGTGATAAATGATTTTAGTGTTTAAGAGTGCAAACTTTCAAGACTGACACTTGTAAAATGAAAGATCCCAATCTTGGAGCCTTCCATCTACCTTAAGCCCTGCCAGGCAAGGTAGGAGGAGTGGCAGAGGGTTTTACAACCTCTCCATCCTCCTTTATTGTATTTTGAGCTAGACAAGAACCCCTATAGCTGTCCCACCTGGCTGGGGGCAGGGACGGAGGTAGAGAGATTGGTGGATGCAGTGGAACTATTTCCTCTCCCTTTCCTCCCTCTTTGTCCTCTTCCAAGGTTGTTGGAAGGTTTCAAGGTTTTGACTTTGGGAGTGGAGCTGCTGCAGATCCAAGTGGCCCCTTCCAAGGCCGTAACTCTACACCATAGAGCGACAACTTCAGAGGGGGGAATCCCAGTATTCTATGGCCCCCGAGACACTGTCTAGGGGCCACAGGATTGCTCTCACAGTAGGATCCAAATGGTTTTCCTCTTTGTCCTTAGAAAATGATTTATGCAGTACAAGTGTAGGCAGTACTTGTGATCAGTGTTTCAAAAAGCCCTTCAGAAAGTTCATTTCCTTTTCTGAAATAATTTATTTAAATGCCCCCAATATCATGTCATGCTGTTCATTGTTGTTGTTGTCCTTGCTTCATACTTTTCAACATTACTTCAGTATGATTTGTTCCTTCTCACAAGACAAAACAAAAACAAAAAATCTCCATTAGGAATATACAGATTTTGTTAAATCCGCTCGGTCGGTATTGTCAGTATTGTATTGTCACTCATCTTTTGTTCCATTGTCTGCTCATCAATGGAATCGGATTTTTTGTACAAGAACTTCATTGGATGCAAATGTGCATTAGTGTAAGGGCTCATTTCTGTGAATCCCCCCCCCCAAGTTAAAAAATGGTCCAAAAGTCCAAAGAATCTGTGCAACTTGGAGAAAGCCGATCCTCTGCAGAATCCACAGGTCGGATTCACAGAAATGCGATCTTATTTGAATTCTCTGCAGATTTCTCAGACATCCCTACCTACCATGGATATAGACTGCAGCCAGTAGGAGACAGCATTCATATTGAATCTAGTGGTGTTGAGTGTCCCATTTCCCCACATTGAAGCAAAGCTGTTTCTGATGTTTTATTTTAAAACCTTCAAAATTCTGAAATAAGGAGTGTCATATATGAATAGATTCAATGGAAAGGAGTCTCAGTTCTATGAATTTTGTACACCAATTATGGTATTTTCTGCATGCAGAAATGTTGGTCACTTAGCTGCTGTTTGAATAACAGAAAGTTATCTTAGAAAAGGTGTTGTTTTGAGGATACTTAATGACTAAACAAAACAGACAAGTAATGGCTATGTATTCAAGGATACAACTGCAATATGTAAGTCCCAAAGGACTCACAGATGTACAAGTGCACAATGGATTGCACATAGTAATCATATTCAAGAGGAGTCGGGCAAACAAATCAGATAAGGGTAGAAAACAATTTTGCTTTTGTAATCTCTGTTTTTGCTACAGCTGCTTCCAAAGCCAAACCACAAACAATTTTTTTAACTCCCTCCAGTGCCAAAAAAATAATTTGGCAGTGAGGAACCTGCTCAAAATTGCTGCAGCAAAGGTGTACAACTACAGCAAAGTGAGAGATAAAAGCGTGTAAAATGTGTGAGAGCCCAGTCATTCCTGTGCATCACAGTTTACCGAGGAAATCCCTTTGAACATGGAATGGGCTACACCTTCCTTATTATTTCAACAGCTATCTGCCTCAGCAAAAAGTAGTGTTATATGGTTTGGACACCTATCTGCAAAAGCAGATTAAAATGTTTCATTCAGGCATCTGTTAGCTTGGAACCTAGCCTTATTTTACTTTGTTATCCATTTAAAGACACAGAGACCTGGATCAACTGGACACGATCCTGAATGAAAGACACAGAGTTGGGCTAGCCTTTCCTTGTTTTATTTTATTTAAAATTATTTTTAGGCCACCTTTAAAGGTAGAACCCTCTGTTCTAACTAGCACTCATCATCTTACCCATTGGCTAGTTATTGAGCATCCATCCGGCCTAAATACAGCTAGACAAAATCCCACACTCAGTTGTTAATCTGCTTTCTTTTTCACATGGTGCCAGGCTACTTGTTCACTGACATTCTCTAAGGGCTTCATCGTTGTTGTTCAGTCGTTAAGTCATGTCCGAGTCTTCGTGACCCCATGGACCATAGCACACCAGGCCTTCCTGTCCTGCGGTCTCTCCCGGAGCGTGCTCAAGTTCATATTCATTGCATCGGTGATGCTATCTAGCCATCTCATCCTCTGCCGTCCCCTTCTCCTTTTGCCTTCAGTCTTTCCCAGCATCAGGGTCTTTTCCAGGGAGTTTTCTCTTCGCATTAGGTGGCCAAAATATTTGAGCTTCAGCTTCAGTATCTGTCCTTCCAATGAGCACTCAGGGTTGATTTCCTTTAGGATTGACTGATTTGAGCTTTTATCCTGCGATTGAGATTGCCCCTTCATGGAAGTTTGCGGGCTTTTTACATGATGCCGTGATCATCCAAGCCCTCTCCTGCACTAAATGCCCTTTGTTCCATTTTTAAATCGATCGCAGATAATGAGCTATCAAATTACCCTGTTGTGTTCTGCTTCAGTTTCCTCTGTGAAAAGAGGAAAAGCAGCAAGAAGAGGAGCAAAATCAATGAAAGATAACAGAAGACTCAGATACAGGGAGAAGGGTGGGGGGCGGGGGGAAAGTGCATGTAAAGGGAGTCGGTGGTGATCCCGCATTTAAAACGGAAGCAGAAAGCCCCATTTTAAATGCAGGATTTTAGGCTGGTGTAGAAATGCCCTAAGTTAATTGCTCACTTCTTCTATTTCACATCCTTACCTATTCTGTACAGTTGGCCGATGTGTGAAACATCTTGTACAAGATGCTTGCTTGCTTATTTATTTATTTATTTATTTACCATTAAATACAATAAAATCCCTAAGCGGTTCACATATACATATTAAAATCACATTTAAAATACAATATTAAAAACACAACATTAAAAATAATTCCAGTAACAATAAAAGCAATACAGTGAGCAGTAAGATGGAGCAGCCTGGTTAACTGAATTGCAGCCCGGGGAAAGCCTGGGAGAACAAGTGTGTTTTCAGGAGCCGTTTGAAAGATGCCACGTTTTCTGCCTCCTGAACTGCACAATATTTACACTACATCACAGAGTCACGTTAACTAGTTGCAGACCTGTTGCTATTCAGAGCATTTATTTGCCGTAAGAAGATATGATTTTCCTTTAGTTTAGTGTAGTTTAGTTTAGTTAGTTAAACGATTTCTTCTGTTGGTTAAACCATTTCTTCTTCAGCTGAGCATCCAGGGCAGCTTACAACAAATCCCTATTTCTGATGCTCTGTCCTGGACACAGCAGTCTTCTCGAGACATGAGAGCTCTGATTAAGGTTCCTCCAGAAATAAGCAGAATCCGGGGGAAGATACGTGGTGCTGGGTTTGGTGGAGCCAGTCTCTCAACTTGCCGGGGCTTACCAGAGCATAGTAAGAAATGTAATGAGGCCTCTACTGAGGCTTCATCAGCTTTGCAGCCCACTCTAGTTGCGCGGACCTACTACGTCTATGAAGTCATCAGAGCAGCATCACTTCAGTGCAGTCTGCAACATTGTTAAAGCTTCTGGGGCCATGAGGCCCTACTGGAGTCATGTAGGTTCAATGACAGAAAATAGTCTCTGGAATCAGAAATGAATTCCAAGTGACATTCTGGTTATTTAGCAGATTGGATAGGTTTCTAATTCACTGAATGTGCGGAAGGGAACATGTTACACTCTCGGCCAACCTTTGGTCCCCAGCCTTTTTTTAATTGTGGACACATTTGGAATTTTGAGTGACCATCGTGAGCACTGCCACAAGATGGCTGTCTTGGCATCCTTGCCCGTTCATAAAATGACTGCCATGGTGGGTATGGTCAGCCATAGAACACTAACTTCCCAGAAGTCAAATTGCTGAGACTAAAAGGAAAGTTGCTTGCCCAAAAACTTAAGTACAAGGTAGAGGTGGAGTCTGAGCTCCAAAACACAAAAACCACTCTTTTGAACTCAAAGAGGATGCTGGATGGCAGCACTTTACTCTGCAGCGAGCCAACCTCCATGTGTATGTGCATGTCTGTGTCTGTGTCTGTATATATATAATCTCTTAAGAAGTAAAATAAATATCAGGAAAGGCAGGGAGCTTGGTGAATGCCAAGAGAGATGTCCAAGGGCAAATTGGTGCCTACAGACACCAAGTTGGAGACCCCAGCAATCTTGGCCATATGGACGAATTCCATTTAAGGTGATTGTTTTGTGTCTGGAAAGATGAGAGCAGGGCTCGGCAACCAGGTGCCATCCAGATGTTTTGGACTGCAACTTCCATTGGCCCCAGCCTGGCAGCCTGGCCAATGGTGAGGGAATATGGGCTGGTAGTTCAAAACATCTGGATGGCACCAGGTTACCCACCCCTTTTAAAAACAATTTTACTGGAGGGAATGCATGGGGAACTGTGGACGTGCCCTTGTGGCAAAGCTAGTCATATTGGATGAAAATGATTAGTTCAAGACTGCAAACAGCATCCAAGCTCGAGCCTGCAGTTTTATCATATGTTTTCAGAGTAGTGTCAGTGACTGTAAGTTGACAGGGTATCTAGATCAGCAATGGAACTTGCCTGTAGCGTGTTGGTTGTTATACAGTTTAATACTATCCAAGGAATTTGATGCAAGAGACCACATAAAATAATGTGCTCTGATAATTCAATCTAGATGTCTCCAAAGATACAAACCACTTCATCAGCCTCAGATTAAGTCAGTATGAACTGCTGCCTTTGAGTACCTTTAACCTAAGAAAAATAATATTTTACCATCTGGTTATAATCAAATGGGGAGGGGGAATGAACAACAGAAATCACCCCAAGGTATTTCTCATGAACACTGAAAGAGTTGGCATATATCGAGCACCAGCTGAATGTGAAGAATAGATAGACAAACATCCTTTTAATTCAGTGAGTTTGCAAGGGCTATAAATCAGACCCAAATTCCATCCTGAAGTTTATGATCACCCACTGTAACCCCGTTGATATGCTGGTATTTCCCATACTGTATCATCATCTGTTCTGTTCTATAGTTACATTCTCCACACAAGTTTAGAGCTGAATGCCTCAAGTTCTTTTCTAATTAAACGCTGTTTGTATTTTGATTAATGTCACACCTCCTTATGGTAACTGCTGTTCTTACAAATGATCGAAAAGTTGGAGCAATGTTGATATATATCCTGTGACCATAGTACAACAAGATGGTAACCTGCCATATTTCCCTGAGCACCACTGGAATGTTCTGACTCCAACTGGATATGAGACTGGCAGTGTATTTTATGGGATTCCTCTTAAACAAGTATTTTACTGTATTGCAGTGTGTAATAGAAAGACAGTTTAGTAATGGCAGTGGCAAATACCAGTGTGTCTAATTTCATCTGCTATAGCCACAGGATAAAGAATCTATCTGCAATATCAAAGTAAATTAATATTGTGACTTGGACACCGTCGTGTTAAAGTGTGGAAGAACATAATTCATTCAGCTTTTATTTCACAAAACAGAAGAAATAAAGTGTGTGGGTATATAGACAAATGCACAGGTAGGTGAAGCACACACAACACTGTAAAAATTCAGGGAAGAATTCTGCTTAATAATGGATTTGTAAGCCTTTCCCCACCCTTTATTTAAAAGACTAGCAAAAGGACCAGGATTCGCACAGGTGGGAATAGCCGTTGCATTGATACAGCAAAAACTGCAAACCAACTTATGCAGCAGTCAGAGTTGGACACCTTGTGCCTACTCTGTCTGAGTGAAGCCATGCCCAGTGGCACTCCTAGGCATGGCCCCTGCCAAGGTGCACCCCTGTAGCCCATTAAGGGAGGGTCTGTCCACTCCATTGCCCTGAGAGAGGACTACCTTGCAGCAGCGGGGAGGGATAGGTGTATAACTGTGTCCATTGGCCTACTAATCTTCCCTGGCTTCAAACTGAACTGAGTGACTGAAAATGTTCGAGGGGTCCACTCCTTTCTCCTGAGGGATAGCTTCTCCTAGTGGCTGAAGATATATTGCAGACTTCAACCATATGGACTCATTCTACACTTTTAAATTAATTAAAATTAATCAACGTGTTTTAAAAGCAAAATGATCCCAGGGTGCACACTGCTAGGTCCCCCTTAGTAGGCATGCCAAGTTTCAAGTGTCTAGGTTTCATGGTCTTGGAGCTATGTTGGGATCAGATGGATGGAACATATTGTATTTCATTGGAATAGATAGTTCATTAGAGGCTCTGCAGTTTCACATTCCAGCACAAGAGGGTTGTGAGGAACATTTTCATTGGGTGAAAAGGCTATTTCCCGCTCTTCCACAGTATTGTTCCCTGTATCACTCCCTGCACTACAGGGATAGAAGAAAAGATGGGAAGGCCTAGAAAAAAAGCTGCAAAATGCAGGGAGAAAGTGTGTGTTTTTCTGGTTTTTCAAGGACTGTGCTTGCTTTTTTCTGAAAAATTGGAAAAATTCAACAGCTCTAGATTATGAAATATTTTCTTTTAGAATTTAAGATAAAGTACTTCTATATTGTAATCCAGCCTTTACTCCCCCCAAATGATTTCTAAAAACTATGTAATAAGAACACTTTTATAGAAAGACTAGAGATGTAAACTGTTTGGAAATAATGAAGCCAAGGGGGGAAAAAACATATATATATATATATATATTTATCTTTTCTATAAGATTCCCAGCATGGTTAGTTCTTTCAGGCCTTATTCAAATTATTGATCTAAAGTATATTTTACTGACAGACAGCTTGGGTATTGTTCTGTAGAGTCCTGTATTTCTGATACTGTATCAGTCCTTTAGGGCGCCGCGCAATCCTATGGGGATAGGCGGCCACCTCTGAACTCAGAGGTGACTGCCTATCAAATGCAGGGCAGGAGAAGCATGGACAGGATCGTCCCTCCACACTTCAGCTGCCCTACATGGCTGTCTAGCCATGGGAAGGGGGAATGGGGAGGCAGCAGCCAGATGACACATAGGGTGTGTCATACGGACATTTCCGCCTTCCCTGCTCTGGAACACCACCTGGAACGCCCCATTTTTGCTGTTCCATGCTCCTTTTCCAAGTGCAGAGTGTGGGGCCATTCCACGTTGCCTGCAAGGCAGCACGGGATGGAGGGAAGGTCGGTTCCCAGAGTGCGGGCTCCGAGGTAGGTTCCTGGAAACCCACATATCCTATAGTCGTCTAGCTGCTGACTAGAAGCCATAGGATTTCTTCCTTAATGTAGTTCTAATCTATTCAGACAATAATTATAAATTTACTGAGTTTGCTTTTAAAAGTTAAAATATAATGATAATTTTATGAGCAAACTAAGTCATATATAAAATAACTTTAGGAAGAGAAAGGCTGCTTTATGTTCATGGCCATGCTGCCTGAGACTGATGGGAGCTGAAGTCCAAAATTTCTGGAGGGCACCGGGTTGGGGAAGGCTGTCTTAAAGCAACAAAGTGACTTTTGATCTGTAAAGAATGCTAAAAAAAAAAAAAAAGTATTGTTTATTTTTCAATTTTTCCAACATTTCCCATTTTTCAAAACAAAACAAAAAACAAAAAAACAAAACAAAACATGGCTTCAAAATTTCTGTAAATTTTACATCTCTAAGTAGAAGATATCATGGTTCTAGCACTGGATTAGTGGTAGTAGACACATTGATAAGGGTAATATCCCTCTGTCCAGATTTAGCTTTGTGACATTGTCGCATAACCAAACCTTAGGAAGAAAAACCCTTAGGAAGAAAAATGATGCTGAGGGAATTGGGGGAAAGATGCAGTTATGAATGGGCAGAAACAGAAAGCCAAAAAGATAAGCAATTGGTCTTGTGAAACTATTGTCACGCATGGAAACTCAGAGAGTTCTTAAGACAACCTACTCTAACCTGGTTTCATTAATGCTCCAGCACATCAAGATCATGGGTCACCAGCATTTGAAAGACCTTCTGAAGGTGAGCCAGACCAAAACTTGTTCAGATTTCAAGTCACCATCTACTGTGGCATTCATAAAGCTTGTTGAATATGCCAAAATCTATTTTTTTTTAAAAAAGCCAGCTCAATATATATATTGTATGTATGTATATGTATATGTATATGTATATGTATATGTATATGTATATGTATGGGGCCACGGTGGCTTAGTGGTTAAGATGCTGAACTGCAGACCGGAAGGTCGGCAGGACAGCAGTTCGAGACCCGAGTGCCGCGTGACGGAGTGAGCTCCCGTCTTCAGTCCCAGCTCCTGCCAACCTAGCAGTTCGAAAGCAAGAAATTGCAAGTAGATAAATAGGTACCGCTTTGGCGGGAAAGGTGACAGCGTTCCGTGCACCTCAGTATTCAGTCGTGCCGGCCACATGACCACGGAAGCATCTTCGGACAGCGCTGGCTCTTCGGCTTAGAAACGGGGATGAGCACCGCACCCTAGAGCCAGACACGACTGGCTGGGGACACCTTCACCTTTACCTTTTTATGTATATGTATAAATGGATACATGCATCAGTTCTAATCCAACTGGCAAACCAGCTCCATCAAAGTGAATTAAATTCTACTTAAAGGAATCCATTGTTTTGTTTATAGAGGGTTAACACACAGGTGTATATTGCAGCCTGATCCCACAAACTTTGTTTATGTCCATCAAGCTACTCCTGAAGTATGCCAAGGCTGAAGCATCATGCTCTTAATGCCTTAATTTAAGAGTGGATTGTCCCGATGCTGTCTCCTTTCTATCTAGGGAAATTCAGAATATGTGCAGGTGTGCTCTTCTTGGAAGAAGAAGCAGTAAATAACTTGTGACAAGATAAAGCCAGAGATAAAATTATGAGTTCTGCTCTGATTTGTGCAGACATTAGATATCTTAATTTTATCATAGAAAGAGATGATTATACATATATATTCTGCTTTTAATTACAGGTTAACTGACTTGGCTGTCTTTGCCTTTGACATGGGGCGCGGAGGGAGGAGATGGATGCATGAACAATTTTCCAAATTACCCAGCACCTAGAATTGGGGGATCTTTTTCTTTTTTTTCTACTTGGACCTTTTTCTTTCTTTTCTAACAGTTTCAGCCGTGAGCGATTTTTATTTTACAAGAAACACATATAGTCTGTCCATAGGTTACATTCTCTGCAGATTAATCAGTAAGGCTGGAGTCATGTCATCAGATTTTTCTTTCAGCATACCATGTGCATCTGGTTGTAAACTATGTGTAAGAATTTGCAGCTGATGAGAGGCTGGTGTAGGCGTTGCCAGGAGTGAGGTGGGAGCTACTGCCAGCCATGCACCTGGTAAAATCTGTAGCTCATGTGAGTGGGGCCATCAACACAATTACTTCCCATACCAGTGTTTCCTGCCTGCAGGATGGTGCAGAACTGAGGTAGGAACTATTGACATCCCTGGCTATGCCTACATGATCCTTCAGTCATGGGGCTATAACCAACGTTAGTCCGACTCAGAGTAAACTCATTGAAATAGATGGGTCTTACATTAGACCAACATTGGATACAACCCATTACCACACCTCTCTTGACAACTAAAACCTCAGTTTCACTGGCCCAGTCAGAGTAGTGAACTAATGTCATTTTGGAGCCAGAATTCCTTTTTCCCTCTGAGAAGCATATTGGTCATTCAAAACAATTTACCTGATGACCTTTTGTGTAAAATAAAAATAAAAATATGGAAACAGCAGTAAATACAAAGACATTTATTGCCTTTCTGAAATTTGTTCTAAAGTACAGGAGTAAACTTAGCATTGATTCTGTCCCCTGGGAATATTTCAATTTTTTGGTTTAATGTCTTAGAGGAGGTGGCTATCTCATGGACTGGTATAGTATTGCAAACAGATTTTCCTTACATTGCAGTTGCTTATGTTCATTTGAGTCCTGAGGTCATCTGTAATGACATCATCACTGGAGCACACTGTTGACTACAGGCATATGAATGCTCATTTGGGAGTAAGTCTCATTGAATTTAATGGGATTTACTTCTGAGTAAACAGGATTGGGTGGTTTGCACTATTTCCCAAGGGGTAAGATACTGCCTGCTTTTTTTGAAGACGGTATGCCTGTCAAATTGGATACCAAAGACTATAGAAAAACCACCAACCAACCTTAGAGTGGAGGCTGTTACAATGCTTCTCTTTATTTGACCCCATTGTATTTAGGGCGTGATCCTATTGGGATAGGCGGCTGCCTCCAAACTCAGAGGCGACCGCCTATCCAACGCAGGGCAGGAGAAGCGTGGAGGGGATCGTCCCCTCCGCACTTCAGCCTCCCTGCATTTGCAGCTAGACAGCCGATTTTGGTTGTCTAGCCACGGGAAGGCAGAGTGGGGGAAGTGGCTGCTGGACATCACATAGGATGTGTTGTACCGGCATTTCCGCCTTCCCTGCCCCGGAAAGCCCCGTTTTCACCGCTCCACACTCCTCTTCCAAGTGCAGAGTGTGGGGACGTTCTGAGCTGCCTGCGAGGCAGTGCAGGAAGGTGGGAAGGTCAGTTTCCAGAAACCAACATATCCTATGGCCGTCTAGCCACTGACCAGTGGCCATAGGATTGTTCCCTTAACCTATATTTTTCAGGGTCTACTGTGAGTTATATGAAAGCACAAGAAAGTTACTGAAGCCCAGAATTTTATTTTATTTCATATATTTAATTCAATGTAAGTATATGCATGCATGTTGAAGATATACCAAAACAGGTAATCGAGCTGGCCTGTTCTCTAGAAGGCATTACAAAACACTGGACGTAACATAGCATTTAACATTTTATTAAAACTGTTACATACTTTATATACGTATTGTATGATGGCTGAGCCTTCTAGTGATTCCAGCCCTAAGGTGGCGGGTGCATTGGGAGGGAATCTAAACAAATACACTAATAGGTTGATATTGTGTGTGTCATATGAAAATCCTGGTTCTCTCCTAATATGGAGGTGGTGTTAGGACATTTTGCAAGACCTCTGGTTGCATTTATAATTGACTTTTCAGTAATGTTGGGAATTAAGTGTCAGGGGGAGGGAGATTTGCAAGTATTAAAAGGAGTAATTCATGTAAGTCTCTTCTGTAACAATAGCAGAGATTAAACCACTTCACATTCACTTGGAAGACCTATGAACTCTGGGGTTAAGTGGGATATATAACCAACTATCTCACAGCCACATCAACAGAGGCCTTACCCTTGAACTTATCTTATCTTGGGCAGCCTGATCCATAAGCCTGTTAAAAAGTCAAGAATACTTTCATTTAATCTGGTTTAAGTTCCATTGACTTCAGTGGGACTGCATCAGTTTAAATCCAAATGGTAGGAATTAAATAGTTTGTGAATTGGTCTGTAAAACACTCCATACATTCCTATAAAAATTCCAATAAAAGTTCAGTGTGTGGGGGGTGGGAATCTACAGAAAGCCACTCTATACATTTTCCTGAGTCATCTTCAAAATTTGCAGACTCAGGTCCCAACTTTAACTCCAGCTTGAAACGTAAGACCTGTGTGACCCTTGTTTAATTTTTTACTGTATATGTCTGTGTTGTCCTTCTGTTGCTCAGGCAACCTTTTCCCCCTTCTGCCTTCTACTGCTCTCACCTTCTCTCTCTCTCTCTCTCTCTCTCTCTCTTTCTTTCTTTCTCTCTCCATTTCTTAAAAAAGAAAGAAAATGGTGCGGGTAGCCCTTCTACCCATGACCAGGACCAGTGTCATCACCTAGCAAATTTGGAGAGCTGACTAGGCCAGTCTGAAATCCTTTTCTGGTCTGCCATTCCAAGCATCACTGGGTATCTTGCTCTAGCCACCCTTTTAGTTTCCTACAGTGTCCCCAGCCTTGCGTCACTTTGGGGCATGTGGGAATTTTTAAATTAATTTATTTATTACTACATTTATATTCTGGTTTGGGTTTTTTTGTCTTTCTGCAAGGAACCCAAGGCAGCTTACGTAGTTCTCCTCCTCTCCATTTTATCCTCACAACAACCCTGTGAGGCAGGTGAGGCAGAGAGTCAGTGACTGGCTCAAAGTCACCCAGTGAGCAGGGTGGGGACTAGAATCCATATCTCCTGAGTCCTAGTCCAACACTTTAACCCCTACACTGCACTGGCTGTCAGTGAAATTGAAATGGTGGCTAGACCAAGATGCCCAGTGTTTCTTGGAGCACTGTTCAGGTAAGCCTGCTTAAGCCTGTCGACAGAAGAGGGGGCGCACCAGAGGACAGTTTGGAGAATATATCCAGTCCTGTCACAGTGCAAAGGACATTGTGCTAGCAGAAACAAACACTAGTGCACTGATAGCATGTGCTTGGCAAAGGGGAGTGGGGAAGGGCTGCTTTGCTACCACATTTTGGTGGCGCAGTTTGTCTCCAAAATTTGGCAGTGTGGTTTGCAGCTGAAATTTGGTGGCAAATTGCCACTTTTCCCCTTTGCCTAGCAAGTGCTAATGATGTTGCGCTACTATGGGTTTATGCTAGTGCTGTGACAGCACTGGATGCTGCCCCTTGTCCAGGGTATTCTCAAACCTGGAGCCAGCCCTGCTCTTGACCCCCACCAGTTGAAGATCAATATCATAGAATCATAGAATAGTAGGGTAGGAAGGGACCCACAAGGCCATCGAGTCCAACCCCCTGCTCAATGCAGGAATCCAAGTCAGAGGATCCCTGACGGATGGCTGTCCAGCCTTGTCTTGAATGCCTCCAGTGTGGGAAAGTCCACTGCCTCCCTAGGTCATTGGTTCCATTGTCATACTGCTCTAACAGTCAGGAAGCTTTTCCTGATGTTCAGCCGGAATCTGGCTTCCTGTAACTTAAGCCCATTGTTCCGTGTCCTGCACTCTGGGATGATCGAGAAGAGATCCTGGCCTTCCTCTCTGTGACAGCCTTTCAAGTACTTGAAGAGCACTATCATATCTCCCCTCAGTCTTCTCTTCTAAAGGCTAAACATGCCCAGTTCATCTCTCCATATGTTACCTTAGATCTGCAACATTATAATTAATTGTATCATGGGTTGTCACTTCATATTCAAGACCAGATTATAGGTTTTTGAGAAGCAAATAAAAAATTGACCTTGTGGAATACAGTGTTTATGGGGTCCTATTGCATTTCCCGCTAAGAAGCCCAACATCTTCCATAATGCTCCTTCATTCTTCTATAAGCCCTATGAAGATATAGATATGAAAAAATATACAGATTATCATTCCGGGGAACAGCTATTCTCATAACAGTGTCACAGTAGATTTTACTTGCTGCTAAGAAAGCTGGCATCAATTCTGTGTTTGCTATTAAGATAAAATCAGTGTTGAAAATACCTTTGTATCATGCAGAATCCCCTTCATGGATCACTGCCTTGTTGTGGTGAAGGGGCTTGCGTAACTCAGTGAAGCCATAAGCTATGCCGTGCAGGGCCACCCAAGACGGACAGGTCATGGCAGAGAGTTCTGACAAAATGTGGTCCACTGGAGAAGGAAATGGCAACCCACTCCAGTATTCTTGCCAAGAAAACCCCATGGAACGTATCACAAGGCTAAAAGAGATGACGCCGGAAGATGAGCCCCTCAGGTCGGAAGGTGTCCAATATGCTACTGGGGAAGAGCAGAGGGTATTTCCAAGTAGCGCCAGAAAGAGTGAAGCGGCTGGGCCAAACCCGAAAGGACACTCAGCTGTGGATGTGTCTGGTGGTGAAAAGAAAATCCGATGCTGTAAAGAACAATATTGTTTAGGAACCTGGAATGTCAGATCAATGAATCAAGGTAAGCTGGAGGTGGTCAAACAGGAGATGGCAAGATTGAACATCGACATCTTGGGAATCAGCGAACTAAAATGGACAGGCATGGGCGAATTTAATTCAGGTGACCATCATATCTACTATTGTGGGCAAGAATCCCTTAGAAGAAATGGAGTAGCACTCATAGTCAACAAAAGGGTGGGAAAAGCAGTATTGGGGTACAATCTTAAAAATGATAGAATGATCTCAGTACGAATCCAAGGCAAACCATTCAACATCACAGTAATTCAAGTCTATTCCCCAACCACTGAGGCCGAAGAAGCTGAGGTTGATCGGTTCTATGAAGACCTACAACACCTTCTAGAACTCACACCAAAAAAATACGTCCTCTTCATCATAGGGGATTGGAATGCTAAAGTAGGAAGTCAAGAAATCACCGGGATAACAGGCAGGCATGGCCTTGGTGTACAAAATGAAGCAGGACAAAAGCTAAAAGAGTTTTGCCAAGAGAACATGCTGATCATAGCAAACACTCTTTTCCAACAGCACAAGAGGCGACTCTACACATGGACGTCACCAGATGGTCAATATCGAAATCAGATTGATTATGTCCTTTCCAGCCAAAGATGGAGAAGCTCCATACAGTCAGTAAAAACAAGACCTGGAGCTGACTGTGGCTTAGATCATGAGCTGCTTCTTGCAAAATTTCGGCTTAAATTGAAGAATGTCGGGAAAACCACTAAACCGTTCAGGTATGACCTAAATCATATCCTTGATGAATATACAGTGGAGGTGAGGAATAGATTTCAGGGATTAGACCTGATAGACAGAGTGCCTGAGGAACTATGGACGGAGGTCCGTAACATTGTTCAGGAGGCAGCAACAAAATCCATCCCAAAGAAAAAGAAATGCAAGAAAGCAAAGTGGCTGTCTGATGAGGCTTTACAAGTAGCTCACGAATGAAGGGAAGCGAAAAGCAAGGGAGAAAGGGGAAGATATACCCAACTGAATGCAGAGTTCCAGAGAATAGCAAGGAGAGACAAGAAGGCCTTCTTAAATGAACAATGCAAAGAAATCGAGGAAAACAACAGAATGGGAAAGACTAGAGATCTCTTCAAGAAAATTGGAGATCTCAAGGGAATGTTTTGTGCAAAGACGGGCATGATAAAGGACAAAGAAGGCAGGGACCTAACAGAAGCAGATGAGATTAAGAAGAGGTGGCAAGAATACACAGAAGAACTATACAGGAAAGATCTGAATGTCCCTGATAGCCATGATAGTGCGGTCACTGAACTTGAGCCGGACATCCTCGAGAGTGAAGTCAAGTGGGCCTTAGGAAGCATTAGTAACAACAAAGCTAGCGGAGATGACAGTATTCCAGCCGAGCTATTTAAAATCCTAAAAGATGATGCTGTTAAAGTGCTGCATTCAATATGCCAACAAATCTGGAACACTCAACAGTGGCCACAAGACTGGAAAAGGTCAGTTTACATTCCAATTCCAAAGAAGGGCAACGCCAAAGAGTGTTCAAACTACCGCACAATTGCGCTCATTTCACATGCCAGCAAGGTGATGCTCAAAATCCTACAAGCTAGGCTTCAGCAGTATGTGAACCGAGAACTACCAGAAGTACAAGCTGGGTTTAGAAGAGGCGAGGAACTAGAGATCAAATCGCCAACATTCGCTGCATCATGGAGAAAGCAAGAGAATTCCAGAAAAACGTCTATTTCTGCTTCATTGACTACGCTAAAGCCTTTGATTGTGTGGATCACAACAAACTGTGGCAAATTCTGAAAGTGATGGGAGTACCAGACCACCTTACCTGTCTCCTGAGAAACCTGTACGAGGGTCAAGAAGCAACAGTCAGAACCAGACATGGAACAACCGATTGGTTCAAAATTGGGAAAGGAGTACGACAAGGCTGCATATTGTCACCCTGCTTATTTAAATTATATGCAGAGTACATCATGAGAAATGCTGGGTTGGATGAATCAGAGGTCGGAATTAAGATTGCTGGGAGAATTATCAACAACCTCCGATATGCAGACGATACCACCCTAATGGCAGAAAGCGAAGAGGATCTCAAGAGCCTCTTGTTGAGGGTGAAAGAGGAGAGTGCAAAAGCTGGTTTGAAACTCAACATTAAAAAAACGAAGATCATGGCATCTGGCCCCATCACTTCCTGGCATATAGAAGGGGAAGAAATGGAAGCAGTGACAGATTTTACTTTCTTGGGCTCCAAGATCACCGCAGACGGTGTAGCCCTGAAATTAAAAGACGCTTGCTCCTTGGGAGGAAAGCTATGGCCAACCTAGACAGCATAGTAAGAAGCAGAGACATCACCTTGCCGACAAAGGTCCGTCTAATCAAAGCTATGGTTTTCCCAGTAGTAATGTATGGCTGTGAGAGCTGGACTATAAGGAAGGCTGAGCGCCGAAGAATTGATGCTTTTGAACTGTGGTGCTGGAGAAGACTCTTACGAGTCCCCTGGACTGCAAGGAGGTCAAATCAGTCCATCCTAAAGGAAATCAACCCTGACTGCTCATTGGAAGGACAGATACTGAAGCTGAAGCTCCAATATTTTGGCCACCTAATGCGAAGAGAAAACTCCCTGGAAAAGACCCTGATGCTGGGAAAGACTGAAGGCAAAAGGAGAAGGGGACGGCAGAGGATGAGATGGCTAGATAGCATCACGGATGCAATGAATATGAACTTGAGCACGCTCCGGGAGACAGCGCAGGACAGGAAGGCCTGGCGTGCTATGGTCCATGGGGTCACGAAGAGTCGGACACGACTGAACGACTGAACAACAACATCATGCAGAATAGAGTTCATTCTTTTACCTTTATTTCGAATTCTTTGGAGGTATGCGGGGGGGTGTTGTATGTATTTGTCTTTTGGTTGGTTGTTTTGCAAGGGCCTAAATAAATTATCCAAGGTCTCAATTCGTTCTACAAGCAGAGATATTCCATAGAAATCATTAGCAGTCCCCACTTCTCTGCCTTGAAACCATGCTGTATGTGCTTGGGCAACAGGACCTCACTATATGCCCCCTGTATCCCAGTTAAAAATCTGTGAACTCTAATTAATGTAGGTTGCCTTCCTTGAAAAGTCTATTTTGTCAACCATAACACAAACACTTTTGTTGAGTTTTCATGTTGAGTCAAATTCAACATTAATTAAAAGATCATAATCATTAGATGGCTTTCCCTGTGAAATTCTAAGGCAGGGAGAGCCAGAGTGTGCCTGTCTTTTATACGACTTGCATGGAGAACATATAGCGTGCATCTATTTCATATAAATTGCAGGTCTGCGATTCATTGCCTTGGATTACCAGCTCTGCAAAGGGAGCCTTGTCTGCTATGCAAAAGTGCTGTAAGACAATAGGGAGAATGCACCAAAAGAAGGAGGTGAAGGAAACAGAAGAAGAGAGCAACCCAGACAAACCAAGAAACACTGAGGCCTTATGACTGCACATCTTTCATGGCACTTTGAAAAAGATATGAGTTCATCTCTCCATATCTGCTTGCAGCCACACAAACCATGATGGAAGAAGCCATATTCTGTTTTTGTTTTTAGCTTTCGGAAGGGAGGTTGGAGTTCGGCTGCTGCCATCAGGGCCTCCCAGGGGACTCTCTTGAAAGTGAGATGGACCATCTAAAGGGTTTTTTTGATTTAAATGAAATTTACAAATAAATACATGACTGAAAGAGAAGGGAAATGAATGAAGGGGAAACTGCAATGACCCAGGAGAAACCTCTTTGTTGTTCAGAGAACAGGGAATGGAAAAGTGCAAGCATTTTTATTTAAAAAATGGTGATAGCTATGTTAAAATCACATCATCATTCATTTTATAACTGATTCTGCAACATGGTGCAAATATAAGGTATTATTAGTGGTAATTAATACAGATTTTCAATGAATGAAGTTCTATAGAAACCTTATCTTATTGATACTCAACACAAGAACCCTGCGATACAGGTCGCTCATACTTCCATTGTGGCTGAGTAGATAGTTGAATCTTGATCCAGAAGAGCTGGTTCCAACCTCTGACATGGACTATTGTGTGGCTCTGACAATATTATTATCCCACCTATAAATCTCAAATACTAGGTCGCTTGGCTCTATAATTGTTGGTTGTATATCTGGTTATGTTAACAATATGCAAATTCAGCTACTGCAACATGCATATATAATCATTTTTTTCTGAATCATTTATCTTGCTTTCTCAGTTAACAAACTGCATAATGATCTTTATCTCATTCACACACAGAACAGCCTTATGAGGCAGTTCCCATTTCACTGGAGAACAACTGAGGCAGAGAGTAACTTGCATATATAGTGCATCCATATAGAGCATCCATATAGAACTTGTAACCAAGTTCTAATAGCCAAGTAGAAAATAAGCATGCCATCTGTCAGGGATGAATGATGCATGCATAGTTTCAGTCATCTACTTTCTGTGTGAAATACATAATAGTAATCAAGAAATATTTGGGCCTCTGCTTCCATGTATTTTACCAAGAAAAGTGTTGATTTATGCAAGTCCCAATTTACATGGGTCCTATGTATTTTGCACCTGGAAATCTGCTCCTCTGTACAAAAGTCTTGTAAGCAGCAGGTCTCTCTATTCCAAGTGTAACATCTATTAGGCCATATTGATTCTGATGCTGCTTCTTTGCATAGCCAGAATCAATCTAGACAACAGTTTCATGCTGTGTGTATTCACATTGGGGGACACATAGTAAAATGGTGCGGGATGTTGTTCAGAGTGAATGAGCAACCAGGTTTTGCCCTTTTTTGCCTTTAAGCAGTTAGCTTGCCAAAGTAGCTTTACACTGACCTATTCTTTCATTTATAAATCAAAACAGTATCATAGTTAAAATAACTTTTGCACAACATCAACAAAATAGCTTCTCAAAGGAAAGCAGCACATTGCAACACATCACATTATAATATTCACACGTTATCATATTATGATATTAGCTGACCCATTGTTACACCCATCAGTTTGAATGGATGTAGCTGGTTCAGTGGTGGCTAAAATATTACCAAGAACATGAATAACTAAATAATTCCTCGTTTCATTCCCCATCTCATACCTTCTCACAGTTCTGTGCTGTATTCTAGATCTGCATATAGGAACTAAGCAGCAGCCTCTGACCATACAGTTCAACTTCACTGTCTTGCGGAAGCTCAGCTATGAAAATGTAGTGCAAAGAATCATGACCTTATGCCAGGGCAATGACTGTTGAGTCTCACTTAAATGCTTCATTGTTGATGTATGACATCTTTGGTTCAGACTCATTAAGGACAAACAGTTTTGTTCATTATGGGATGTCCCTTGAAAGAGTTACAGGTCTTCTCTCCATAACAGTAATACATCATGAAGGGACTGGCTATCATTCCCTCAAAAGGACTGAAAACTCTGTGGTGAATGGCTGCATTCCGTGGGCCAGATTCTAATTGCTCATGTTTAAGGTAATATGCTTGCTTAAAAATCTATTTAAGAGCTTTTAGTTTGAACAATGTTACAAGTTTAATAGATGTGGAATAGGCAGGAAGTTTTCGCCTTGTCAATTTGGGAAGGCTAAAACCACACATTTTGAAAGGACTCTGTGGGATATGACCCCTGTCAACCTTCCTTTCCCTACCCCTCCACAATGTATCTCATTCCCAATAACAGTAATGTATTGCTGAGGCCTACATACCTCTGACAGTATAAACCTCTTGGGAACATTTTGAGCAATGGCTGAGGAGGGCTGCTTTTTTTTTTTAAACCGCTTTAGTCAAGAAGCTGGGACAACTGATTAGTTGGTTTCTAAGCAGAGTTTGTTTCTCATTGAGTCCGCATTGATTACAATCTGCTGTCATCTGTAACCTGCAGAACATTATAGTGCAATATAATTTACTAGAGAGATAATCTGTTTCATGTATACAAATACACCAGCGATTCAACTTATACAATAACACAACTTCTTATTGTCAGTGAAAAGCTTTGCCAGAAACAAGTCAGTTCAGGCAAAGATACATGTGCGTACTTTGCCTAAGAGAAATATTCTTGTCACATAAAAATCCCACTATTAATCAAAAATCACATTACAGCTTCTGGAATTAAGTTTCCTTTACTACTCTTTAATAATAAGTTCAAGATAAGATAAAATTGGTAATTGTATGTTCTCTTCTGATGGAAGATAATAGCAAAGTGGTATAGAAATTTGAGTTACAAGAATATATTCACCCCGCTAATAGGCTTTCATTATGTGGTCTTTACTGATTTATTCATTACACATTTTCTACATATATAGAAA
The DNA here is from genome assembly GCF_057233095.1 of Heloderma suspectum. Classification (NCBI taxonomy): domain Eukaryota; kingdom Metazoa; phylum Chordata; class Lepidosauria; order Squamata; family Helodermatidae; genus Heloderma; species Heloderma suspectum. The sequence continues at coordinate 157,332,968 of NC_139458.1, read as the reverse complement.
ACTTTAATTGAAAGTTGCTTAATACATTGTTACAAAATGTTAACTCCAAAGTTCTCTTTAACTTAACAATCATTTGCGGTAGGAGAACTAGCTTAATTCAATAGCACGCTCTTCAAAAAGATGCAGAAAGCAAGAAAGATTCACTCAGCATAATTGTTTGAACAATGTTTATTAATGGGAGCATTTTCCATGATACTTTTAGAGGCAGGGAATTACTTATTTGTATTTGTGACTCTTCTTAGGAAAATGTTCACAGAAAACAGGTAGCTCATTGGATGAAGGATGTTGTGGGCCAAAGTTACCATTCTAAGGCTACAATCCTAAACACATTTCCTACCTACGGAGTACACCTCATTAGAGACAGTGGGGCTTACTTCTGACTGTTTAAACATGGATAAAATTGTACTTTGAGGCTACAGTTGTATGCATATGTACCTGGTAATAAATCCCATTGGAATCAATGGGGCTTACTTTTGAGGAAACACACATTTAGGAACAAGTAAAAGCAAAAAGGGTTGTACTGACATTGTGGGTAATCTCCCACAATTCCCATTTCCCTCAGCTTTCAACTGAGGTTTATATGCAATATAATGAGGTGGGAATGAGCTGGTAGAGTGCTGAGATTGTAGAATGGACTGTACCACTTTGGATTACAGGTGAGGGTTACCACTCCTGTGTAAAAACAAAAACAAAAAAAACCGTGCCTCCCTTCAAATAGAAAACTAGGGAGAAAGGTTCTACATCCAAGCTGTGCTGGTTTATTAATTGCAAGGCATATTTATCCTAGAGGAATATTTAAAAAATAATTTCTCACCTGTAATCCAGTGTGATGTAATCTGTTTTAGCACCTTGGCACGTTACCCCCTTGTTCTCTTGAAAATGTAGACCAGACCTACCTCTCTTTCTAATACACCAAGAAAGTTATTCAAAATGCAGCACCCAGGTTGTGAACTGGTATGTGGTATACAGAGCAAATAGCTCTAATATGGTTTCATCTTCACCGGGTGCGTATCAGTTTCCAAGACCAATTCAAAGTGCTGCTGCAGATCTTTAAAGCTTTAAAGGGACCTTGGTGTCTGAAGGACTGCCTTCTCCTGCCCATGCACCAGCATCAGAGACCCTGCTCTGCATGCCCCTGCCACGTGTGTGGACAGCCCTCTTGTGCAAAGTAAGAAGGTACTTTAGCAGGCATTTGAGATATGTGAATTGATTGAACTGCTCCTTTGTGGTTTTATATCTGATGTAAGTTTTGTTGTTTTTGTTGTTACCTGCTTTGACATCTTTTGACTGATATGCTGGATGATTTTTTTTAAAAAAAACATAAAAAGAGTATTCTGATACCTTTAAGACCGATGGACTTACTGAGACTTTAGTTGTGTGTTGTGGCATCTGGCAAAATAGGTTCTTGCCCACAAATACGTCTCTAGGAAATACGTCTCAAATACGTCTCTAGGAAATACGTCTCAAATACGTCTCAAATACGTCTCAAATACGTCTCAAATACGTCTCTAGGGATGCCAGTCCTCCAAACCCTTCCCTCCTATCTCATTGTGTTGGTGCTTTGCCAGCAGCCACAGAAGAACAGGGGAAGGGAAGTATCTCTTTCCCCCTTGCCTGACATGCTGCTACAGGAGCATCTGTCAGGAGCTCTGGGGAAATTACATTTCCTGGTGCTCCTTGCCCTTGCATGCTGCCATAGTTCCTCCTGGCATGCCACATCACAAAGGGAAAGAGGGAGAGAGACCACTACTCCTTGAACAGAACAGGGGCAACTGGGCATGGGAGGGGGTTGGAAGCAGGCAGGGATCTTGCAGAGCAGGCTTAAGTTTCTCTCTGGCTCAAATTTAATCTGAGCTGGAGAAGAACTTTTGGGATCATAATGTTTGCCTTGTATTGATGCAAGCATGATATTTCCAAAGCCAGGAAATACAAATTGATGTGGCATCACTATTTAAAACACATTGGGTTAGATGCAGACTAAGTTAGTTGAATGTAGCCCCTATTGAAATTAGTGGAAATTAAGTCATGCCTAACTTGACACACTGATTTCAATTGGACCCAAGTTCAACTAACTTAATCTGGATCTAATCCATTGCTTCTTTATTGGCTGTTCAATGTCATGCCAAGTGAGTGATAAAACTCCTTCCCAGGTGCCCTGGACTGAAATATCTTGCATAACTCTATTTGCAACATTAATGCAAAAGTTTTGTTTTGTTTTGCTTCTGTTTCTAGCAGCAACTAATTTTAAAAGTTCTCACATACTAAGATGGCCTTATACTTTTTGAAATATTTCTGAATGCAAACTTTGCAGCTGGCTATATTTCTTACAAAGGGAACACACAAAATTCCAGACTCCTGTTTGGTAAGTAGCTCATTTCCACCCAGATCCAAGTTTTGCATCTGAGATCCATGTGTTTGAAGAAAGATATCCCTTGTTTAAATATTCAGTAATAAATCTGGCTGTCAGCATTACAAAATAACATTTTATATTAATTTAAAATAAATGGATGTTGTATTAAAGTTTGACACTGAGAACATCTCTACACCAGCCTAAAATCCTGCATTTAAAACAGGGCTTTCTGCTTCCATTTTAAGTGCAGGATCACAACGGACTCCCTTTACACGCGCTTCCTCCCCTTCCTTTCCCCCCTTATCTGAGTCTTCGATATGTTTCATTATGCAGCAACTAGATGGCGCTCCTCTTTTTGCGGGTTTTCCTCTTTTCACAAGGGAACTCAAGCACTGTAATTTGATAGCTCATTATCTCCAATTAAAAAAAAAATGGGATAAAGATCACTTAGTGTGGGAGATGCCCTGGAGGTTGACGATGGCATCTAAAGGATCCACAAACTTCTAAGAGTAGCCAATTGCAGGATAAAAGCTCTGTGTGAAGAAGCCCTGAATCTCACTTTTCTATGGGCTGGGCTTTTGTAGAGCGATAGAGGTGTACATGGAATCTGTAGCAGAAATTAGCTTTTGAGATTCTCAGGTTCATTGTTGAGTTTTTGGCCTTGATGGTTGCAAAGCAACATGTGGAGGGAAAACTGTGCAAGCACTACTAAAGTATTGAAAATGATATGGGGATGGGGTTGGCAGAGCTTGTAGTGATGGAGGAAACTTTTATTGCCAAGTACAGTTTCCTAGTTCACAGTGTCCACAGATATATTACTCAAATCAGTTCACTTAAGAACACACTTTCACACTTGTTTTCAATAGGAGTTAAGCACACCTAACCATCTCTGTATTGCATCCCAAACCTCTTCTTTCCTTGTCCTCTAGCATCTTGCATTGTCTCAATGTACTTCAGATGCTTCAAATCAAAAATTTTGCAATTTGAACAACTTAGCAAAAACTCAATTCATGCATGCATGTATTTGCATGATTTATTCCAATTGTAACACTGGAGTTCCATTAACACTGAATGGATTTTTATTTTCATACCAAGCATAACTAAGGTATGTTGTATTTTGTGGAGAAAAGTAATTCTAGCGCACTTCCAGATGAGATTTTTATTGTGTCATTGCTCTGTCTCATTCCCTGAGTTTTACATGAGGTCCAGACAACATCTTCCGGTCATATTCCTCCCATGTTTTCCCATGGCCTCTTCCATCTTTTTTCTTACCACAGAAAATCCATTAAGTTGAAAAAGATGCAATCACTGTGCAATGCCTTCTCACTGGTAGCACTAGAGCCCTCTATCTGGAAATGCCCCCTCATCTACCATATCTTTTGAGACTGCCATGATAGTTTCACATTTATTTTTATGCGCTGGGTATTTCTACATTAGGAACCATCATGAAACTGCAAGGAGACCTCTATTAGCCAGCAGGCAATTTGTAAAATGTTTGGTTTGGTTAGTAGTGACATATATTGGACAGAATTCCAATATATAAAATACCAATAACAATATCAAAACCAAGATCTAAGGGTCATGAGTTAAATCCTATGAATTAATTATAAAGAGGATTTAACTCATTAACTGTCTTTAAGAGGACAGGTTCCTTGTTTCTATTAATACTGAGAGGGAAGGAGGCAAAACAATATTTGTATGCTATGAATGTTCTAGAATGATATAGCTTTAATAGAGTTAACAATTACATCACAACACTGATACATTTACCTGGAATTGGGGGGGGGGGGCGCACTAAAACTTGCTATATAAGGGAATGGGAGGAATTCAGTAGGAGTTTTCCCTGAGTTTGATATCACTTATTACCAATCAATACATGACACTAAGGGCAGAGTGCCAGAAAAAGATGATATTAATAAAATATTTTAAAGGGAAGCACTTGAGTGTACCTGATGAAAAGAAGTACAGGGGGCTCTTTGGATCCAAGCTAATGCTTGTAAAATGAAAAGTAAATCTATATATTTAGACTTTGAAGTTTCCTCTAGCTTTAAGAAGGTTCTTCTTGCATTATATTTAGATTCCAAGGAAGGTTTCTCTTGTCTTAAGAAAGAATAAAGCTGGAAGAGGAACTAGACAACTTGCTTGCATTCAATATTTTTGGTGTATGTGTGGGGGGAGGGGTAGAAAATCCAACTGGCTAGGTCAGTTCAAGACAATGTGATGTAGTGGTTGGAGTGTTGTACTGGGACTCAGGAGACCCGGGCTCTAGTTCCCACTCAGCCATGAAGCTCACTGGGTGACTTTGGGCCAGACACTGATTCTCAACCTAACCTATCTCACAGGCTTGTTGTGAGGATAAAAAGGAGAGGAGGAGGATTATGTAAGCTGCCTTGGCTGGGGTTCCTTGGAGGAAAAAAGACAGGGTTCAAATATGGGGTTCGAATAGCAAAGAGACTAGTAAAGAAAACGTTGGATTCCAGTGGTGATCCTTATTTTGCACCATTAAATTATAGGGCACCTTGGCTCCCATGAAACTAGGACTGTCACTTGCAGCAATAATGTTGCAATCTTCAGTAGAAAGATCATAACAAGGTTACTAATACTCCTAGACGATGGTGTTAGACAAAACCATGACCTCCTTCAAAAATTCTGGATCCAACCTAAAGTATATAGGAATGAAGGAAAATGTAGGGAAAGAAGAATGGGACTGGATACAGATGAAAGTGAAGCAGTATTACAGAGATAGTAGGATTAAAAAACAACATGAAGACTTGCTAATGTCTATAGGGTGGGGCCTTATAATTGATACAGTTGAAAGGGAGACAGATGTGGTGATATAGTTTTCAGAGAGCAAAGAGTGAATTAGTCTCAGCCAGTATATTTACCCAGGTTTTTACAGGGAATGGAGGCTGGTTATATAAAGGAGTGGGAGGAGGACTCTCATGGGAATCAGTAGTGGTAGTTAGAAGTCACACGTTGTCTTATGTTAATAAACGCTCCCTAATAAACTGATTTGCCATCAGTTATGACTAAACAACGCACCCTTTCTGAATGTCCTTGACCCAGGGCAAAAGACATTATGTCCATCTGCAAGGTCTATTAACTGCCCAATGCTTTGTGTATGAGATTGTAGAACCAACCTTCCTGGGTGGCTATGGGTGCGTACAATCCTCAGTTTATCGGCTCAGTGGCAAAACTCCCATAGATGATTATGGCTGAATAATTGCAATTAATTATGAGGTAAGAGTTGTAAAAGTCAGAATTTGACAGATGCTTGCATTCACTAGATGCATATAAAATGCTCGCCTCTTATATTGGAAACAATTATATGAGTGCAGGATGGCCTCACTCACACATTCACGTTTGATCCACTATAATGTCTTTTCCCCGGGTTTGCAGTGAGATCTCCATGGAATTAGATCATGGTCAAGATTTAACAGGAATTCACAGTATTTATGATTGCAAACAGCAGAAGTTCAGTCCCACATTATCTTCATAACTGAAACAGTCAGTGACTATCCGGTATTATTCCATTTCAAGTAATGGAGCCTGGAGTATATGTAGATTTTACCCATTTTTTAATTTTACTTTTGAAGGCAAAAGAAGTTACAGCGCTTTTCCGATCTGTCCACACTGTCGCTTTTAAGCATGCCCTGCTCAAAGAGCAGCAAATTACAGCTGCATCTTCTGCAGTAGTTTACCATCAATCCAGTCCTCCTGGTCCTACATAAATACTATAGCAGTACAGACTCATCCAGTAGTAGACCCAACCAGCTATTACTACACTTGGTCAGGACACATGTCTCCATACATGCCTGAAACCTGATTTCCCATTTTCAGGGAATAAACCCTTCCAGAACACAAATATCTGGGATGAAGAGGCTCTGCTGCTACAGGAACATCTTACCTCTGCATCCCTGACTCCATTTTGTGGAGGACAGGTTGCTGTCAGTCCAGTAGAGCTACACCAGATACCACCATATTTACCCAAATGGAAGCACAGCTTGCATAGCTGTAGGAACTCTAGGGTGCAATGCTATGCATGTTTAGACAGAGAAAAGGCCTACAACTCCCAGCATTCCCCTTGCTGGCTGGGGAATGCTAGGAGTTGTAGGCCTTTTCTCTGTCTAAACATGCATAGGATTGCACCCTTAGTCTACTTAGCAGAGTACCCTTGTTAGGTACCTGGGATGGAGGGCAGTAACAGAGACAAGATCACAGCTTTTCCAGAAAAGGAGTCTTTTTACTGAGAAAGTAAAACAAGAGGCAGATTGCAAGATAAGTTACTGAAGGTTTGTCCCAGAAGGGAGAGGGATAGCGAGGAGAGAGAGAGAGAATGATGAGGTGTTTCAGTACTAATTGGAAGGTCACACAAGAACTCTGGACTCTTGATTTATTTATGTGTTCAGTTTATATCCTACCTTTAACTCAAAACAGTGCTCAAGGCAACTAACAATAAAAATACAGATAAAATACAAAATTATAATTAAAACACAATTAAAAACCACAGCAATTAAAAACACAGCAATAAGAAAGGAATGAGTAGAACCCACTTACATCAGCAGCAAATCAGCTTATATGTCAAAAGCTTGCCTGCCTGAATAAAATGCCTTTGCTTGCTGGTAGAAGGAAAGCAGAGAGGGAGCGAGTCTTGCCTCCCTTGGCAGAGAGTTCCAGAGCCTGGGAGCAGCACTCTGGGCTTCTCTGCATTTAGCAAAAATCCTACAGCATTAGTGGGGCTTTGTCTTCTGGAGTCTTCGTGGGTTTAATGATCCATACAATACACGTGCTCCCCCCGCCCCCCATTTTTGCAGATTTGCTTCCCATATGTTTCATTTATACTGCTAGCAGATGGCTCTGTTTGCGTGGTTTCAATTTATTACAGCTTTTTCAGGGTTTTATAACATGGCAGATCCTCGCTTGAAAATGACAGGAGAGGCATTGGACATTGACAACATTGTGAAAAGGACCCGCAAACTTCCGGGAGTGAACAATCACGAGCACACGATAAATGCCTCATGTAAAGGCACTCTCAGAAGGCCCTCTCTTGTGGTCCCACCAAATGTGCCTCTGATAGTGGCGGGACTGAGCCCATGGATCTTAAAACCTAAGCATTGGCTCATATGGGAGAGAGTGGTCTTTCAAATAGCCTAGTCCCAAGTCTCCAATAGCCAATTGTTCAGTCATACACTTGATTGATTGAATCAGGAAGCTGGGGAGATTAGGCTTTAGTGAGTTCAAGAGTTCCAAGGACAGCAAATAGAGGGATGGCTGGGGCATCCCCTTTTCCATTTCTGTTGAGGGACCTACAAATGCATTCTTTCCTAACTTGTTAGACCCTGCCAGCTAACATTTACACACAAAATTGCGACTTTTGAGAAAAGGTGATACTGCAATGACCCAAAATGGAGGCAAACTGTTCCTCACTAGCAACACAGCAATGAATGTGATTTCACTGGGAGAGCACTGGGAAAGTTCATTATGCAGCGAGGTGGTATTTAAACTGCAACAACGGAATCAGAAAGTCGGATACAAGTGCCTATCACAACATACTCATATAAAGTGCCACAAAAATACTTGACTTCTCTATCTCATTCAGTCTGATGGCACGAGGGACAGCAAGACTCATAAATATGGTAAAAGGTTGCCATTATTGGTTCAAGTAGCTGTTTAAAAAAATCATTAAGGTAGTTAGGTATATCAAAGTTTATGGGAGTTGGGCCATACTGCACCACACACTAGCAAATACAGGAGAGTTCTTTCATCAGTCCCTTTTTCACAATAATTCAAACTGTCTTAAAAAGAGGGCAGCCAGCCAATGCAGCTCAGAGACCTGAATAAAGTTTGTAGAACAACATCACCACCCAGAACTGAAGCGAAGCAAGGAACTGGGTAGGCGGAAAGGCCTGCCACTGACTTCAGAATCATGGTTGCTCTATGTTTAACAGTGAGGGGACACACTCCAAGGAATGCATATGGGTGATGGGAAAGAATCATTAGAGGCAGAGCTAAATGGAAAATGTACAGCAAGTCCTGGACATCTTCATGCAGCTCATGACATCTCAAAAGACAAGAAGCAGTAGCCATTTTACCCTTTTGCAGGCAAACTCAAAATGCCATTTCGTTTGGATGGTTATTGTACTGTCTCCACCCACACCACACCCTCACCAGAACAGCCATGCAGCAAAGATGTGCTACAGGAAGACTGCGGGGGTGTGGGGGCAGGAGGAGGCATACATCAGCATAGAAATACTTCGGTGCCAATGGGGAGCTGTATTAAGCTCCTGCCTTTATTCCATCACTGGGATCCCACCTGTCAAGTTTATGAACCTCAGTGCAGTAGCTGATAGAACTGAAATATTATACCTAACCCTGAAGACAATGATTTTTATTTGTTTCTTATTTCTCTGTGATCTAAGGTGCACTTTAGGGAGGGCAGGAGAGCATTCACATGTGTGCATCACCACACACACCTATGCGCACACGCAAACACTGCTCCGGACCATATATTCGTTATTTTGCAAAAGTACCCATATCTCGGTTTATTAAAAGGCAGGGATAGGGGAACTGGTGGTCCTCCAGATGTTGATGAACTCCTCCTTTCATCATCCCTCACCATTGGACAGGCTGGCTGGGACTGATAGGAATTGGAGTCCAGCAACATCTGGAGGGCCACAGGCTCCCCAAACCTGTTCTGAGGCATAAAGAAGTAATCCCAACAAATGCTCTTATAAGAAACTGCATTTTGCAATTTAATCTTTAATATTCCAAAGAAGAGTCCTTTAACCTTGTGAATCTTTCTCTCTGTCTCTCTCTGTCTCTGTCTCTCTCTCACACACACACACATACACACACACACACTTTGCCTCCCTACTGCTCGAATGTGAAGTTTGTTTATTAAATGAATTTTAACCCATCCTTCATTGTAAGATACCAGGGCAGCAGACAAAAACATAAGAACCAGAATATGCCACAAATATAAGATATGGGCAGGTTGGTACAGGGAGGAACATTCCTTTGGGGATTTTGGATCCCAAGATGGTTACCATTTTAAAGGTAAACACCAGCACTTTGAATTGGGTCTGGAAGTGAATAGGTGCGTCCACATGCATTCTCATGACCATAGCTGGCACACAGTGCTGAATGTAATGTTATAAGATTAGGTTTGGATATGAGAGGGTTGATGGGGCCAGGATGACTGCAAATATACTTCTTATTAGTCCATGGCAAAGTTCCCAGATACATTTCATTTCATTTCATTTCATTACTGTACTGCCCAATAGCCAAAGCCCTCTGGGTGGTTCACCAAAATTACAACCCCAAAACACAACATAACAAAAACGTAATATAAAAACTTTCACATGCAAAATTTTAAAACAATTTAAAACAGCTTTAAAAAACAGTTACAATAAGATAGTGGGACCTGATAAAACAACTGACATTAAAAAAACACACACACCATCATATGCCATGAAATGCCTGGGAGTAAAGGAAAGTCTTAGCCCAGTGCTGAAAAGATGACAGGTGGATCTCAGGGAGGAGATCATTCCACAATTGGGGGCTACCATTGAGAAGGTCCTCTCCCTTGTTGCCATCCTCCAAGTCTCCCTCAGAAGAGGCATTCGGGAGAGGGCCTCAGGTGATGCGCATAATATATGGATAGGTTCGTACCTGGAAGTACCATCTTCTTCAAGATCTCTTGATAGCTGGATCTCCCTTAAGTCTCCTGAATGGGGTGAAAGCAGACCACCACCACCACCAGGCTGAGGTTGCTGTGATCTAGGTATCTGTGACAGGGAACAAAGAACAGACTGGGCTTTTTGAGAAAGAGGACGAGAGCTGAGTTTGGGCTTTGCCAGTTCTGAAAGCATTTTGCAGAGATGGCCGCCTGTCCAGAGATCTGATGTGGGGCAGTGGATTGGCTCTCTGTTGGACTGCTTAAGCTCTGCCTCCATCAATGCTCTGTGTGTGTGTGTGTGTGTGTGTGTGTGTGTGTGTAAATATTTAATCAATATTTGCAAATTGCCATCATAGTTCTTAATGGGGCTTTTATTGTTTTATGGGTTTTTTTATCAGATTGTTGTTTTGTTTTGAATTTTTTGCACACCATCTTAATTGGTTTCAGGAAGGCAGTATAGAAGTACCTTAAATAAATAAATGAACTCAAATGCCATAAACCTCCAGTGACTGACCTCCCACCAGTAGAAACCAAACTCAGGGAAGCACTGTGCCCCTGAAACATCTCACTGCTCGGAGAAGTGGGAAGAGTGTGACCCTAACGGCAACATAATCATTAATACATTTTGATGCTGTAATAATTGCACCCTGGCATTTTAATATTGAGGGTGGGCGTATCTCTGATTGGCATGGTTACAACACTACAAGTAGCAGAAGATAATAGTAAATTAGTGGCAAGAATAGCAATGCAGTCTCTTGTTAAAGAGTGAAATTGCATGTTACTGTGATTGGGTAGCATGTAGCTGAGGCTTATTGTTTGTTGTTCTTGCTGTTGTTGTTATCATCATCATAATTATTTACTGTAGATTAAATGCACACAGCCTGGGAGGGGAGGATTAAACCTCCCACTCCTGACTGTTCGCTTCCCAAAACCTCCCCCCCCCCCCCAGGTGGAGATTTTTAAAAGGAAAAGTCTCCATTGGCACAAATGGAGGTATTTTTCTCTTTTTCAAACCCCTGTTGGGGGGAGGGAATTTTGAGATCATCATGGAATAAGGGTTTAATCCTCCTCTCCTGGTGCACAGTAGTCCTGAATCAAATTGGGGACATGTGCACTTACTCTAGAGTAAAATGAAAAGATACGCCTCAGCTACATACTATGCGATTAATGTAACATGTAGTTTGACCCTCAGATATTCCTCTCCTAAATACCTGGACTAGCATATCTATTTGCAGTGCCAGCACTATCCCTATTGATCATATCATGCCACTGTGGCATTCAGCACTCCTTCTCATACTTACTTAATTGCCAGCACAGTGAATCCTTGACTGGAGCCGCTATTCCAACCGTGCAATCTCTCTGCTCTTCCGTCTCTGATCCTATGCACGGTTATAGATAAGATCAGCTGTTGTCAGGATGTGTATGTGTGGGTGGGCAGGGGGTGGGGCAGAGAGCCAGGCTGTCTGAGTAACTTACAAATGGGAAAGTTCATATATTTGAAAAAAATATTTGCTTCCAGGCTGTAACCTTGTATACCAAGCGTCAGTAAAGAGTAAATATTTACAGCCAAGTTACAACCTGTCCTAAAAATCTGGTTCTTGGTTGTTGTTGGGGGGTTTAAAAAAATACAGAATCCTTGACACATCAGGGTGCAACTTTCTCCAAATAAATGGTGTTAATTATAGGTTTCTGGGAGCATTATCAAGTATATTCTTGAAATTCATTTTTAAATGCACTTTAATGATTTTTTTTCTTGGCCTAGCAGTTACCAACCCAGCAGCTTTGTGTGTGACTTAAAGCTTTTCAACAGACAACAGTGATTTGTGTTTTTTTTTTCTTTTAGTGAGTTTGTCATGCTTAACTTGGGATTAATTTGACTGCAAGTGTCAAATAAAAACAGTATTCTGCCAGCGCTGCTAGGAACCATGTGGCTGAAATACCAAAGCATGACGGTATGTTGGTCCCAAACTTTGAAAGATTGATGCTGCTAAAATATCTTTGTTCCTCCTGGAAAACCTTAAGTCACAAGATGGACGACAGAGAGGTAGTACACTTGGGGGAACATTTTCAAGAATTCCCAATTAGCAACAGCAAGTGAATGGAGTTTGCTTGGATTTAATTGCACTTCCTTTGGTATCATAACATATAGAAAATAACCTTCATAAATCATGCAGCGACAGCTACTGTAGTTGTCCAGTCTTGCAAACAAGTGGACTCTTCTTTCAGCTGCTGCTTCTGTTTGCTTCTCTGCTGCCCTTCACCATCTGCAGTTCATCTTATCATCCGAGAAATATATGAATTTCTTCGCTGGTTTCATCCCTACCCACCACCCTCCACTACTGCAGCTTCTTCTTCTTGATTTGTTTGAACACCATCTGCTACATATAACAAGTGGAGTAGTTGTAAAAATGTGCTAGCAGTGAGAAAATGTCAATAATTTTATGCTTGGCTTTTGCAGGATCACAACGAGTTGGGGGATTGGTTTTTGTTTTCTAAAGGACCACTCAAATGGCATACACTGTAAACGAGTTCCATCTCGCATTTCGAGGGGTTGTTTTTAAAGTCACCCTTCTAAGCAACTTGATTGAGCTCAACATCTGGTTTACACAGAAAATTAAAAGAAATCCTAAGCAAAAATTAAAAAATACAAAACAGCTCTCACATGTATTTAATGAGTTCAAGCTATTCGAAGTATTTCATAGAATTCCCCTATGTGGTAGATTGGTGTACATTCAGTCACTCTGCATTTGCATGTTACCTGCAATGAATGAATGAGAATTTATGTTTTTTCAACTTGGAAGTAACTACAAAGTACTTGTAAAAGGCTGAATCTTTCAAGTAGGAGGCCATGGAAAATGGAACGTATGTCATGGCATAAAATTACCACAGGGTGGTGGAAGCAGTGCAGTTCCTCATGTACACTAGGGCAAACTTTAAAAGGAGAAAAAGAAAGCCCTTATGGAAGAATAATTTGTGAGTCACTTTGCCTCAGATTTAGTCTAAAGAGAGGTGTCAAAAATTCAGTTTAGCTCATGGAAAATCCAGATGGCTAAACATTTGACCCATCACTAATCCCTCTACCAGCCTTACAGCACCATTACCATCTCGGTCATCACAACATGGCAGACACAGTTGCTGAAGTTCCATGGAGTGGCACATAGTTTTTAGGAAATTAATTTTAAGTCAGGTTTAAGGATAGAGGATGTGCTCTTTTCAGGAGGGGCTGTGTGCGCTGAGCTGCAAAATGGTTGTTGGGGGGGATGAATGTTCGAGGTGAATACTTACAAAAGCTGGCTCATGGCTCTCCTTTGTCTGGGATTGTGCTAACAGGATCTTTTTGCAGGAATCGACCAATTGTTTCACATTCAATGTACTGGATGAGATGCATACTGTATGCAGAAATGCTTGAGTATCTCAGATTTGGAGTCCAAAGTTCTGATCAGTGTCTTTTTAATTCTCTTTATCAGGAAAAAAGAATTTTGCTCTCCACAAAAATATCATGGAGGTGGGATCAGTGTTCTAGTGTATATGGAGCAACAGCTGCTATTCAGTGTAAATCTATGAACAATATTGTACCAGATCAGTCTTCTGCTTACTTGGAGTAAGGAAAAGGAGCTGTAAAGGAGCAATAGTGACAAGCATTAACAACTGTTCATATATACTTTTCCACACTGGCATTGGTGAACTTATTCATACTTTACAAGACTGGCAAAGAAAGCAAAATTGTGCCTTATATTTTCCCAGTATGTAACAGACTGAACTTCAGATTCAGCTATGTGTTAGATAACATCATGTTTAAAAGAGTTGATACAAGGAGTGAAGCAACTGAGGTGAACGTTTTAAAATAATTCAAAACTTCCTTCAAACATGTTCTAATTATTTCTCTTCCTCTTCTTATATCTCTGAAGAATGAGCAAAAAACAAAGACACCCAAATAAACCATAGGGAATGAAATGGTTGAACCTTTTGAGGCATTATACACATTTACTCTGATATTTCAGCCATATTATTTATGGGACAAGGAGTTTTTTTAACCCTAAAGAAACAAGACTGTCTTGTCACTCATCATCTGCAGAACAATCTGGAAGGAGTGGGAAAAAAACTTAATAAAGCTCTCAGAGATTCTTTAAAATTGCTTAGACGTTTCTCAGGCATTTTTCCCCACTATCTGCCTGATCCCCCCCCCCCCCACACACACACACACATATTCCTCCTTTAGCCCTGAAGTAGTTTTTCTTCATGGACATATAACATTTGTGTTGTACTGCTTTCTTTATGGTATGATTTGTTAGTGAATTTTTATGTATGGGGTGTCTGCATCTGGTAAGGTCTACAACTGCACCTCTTTGACAGGTCCAGATGTTGTGAAGATAAAATACCTCCTGTGTGAGGAACTGGCTGGAATAAGGATCTATGATGGGTGTTCTTAATACAGTTTAAAAAGGCATCTGTCTTAAAATAATCCCAACATCTTACTTCTCTGTTTACTGCTCTGCCCAATCTTTTTTGGTTGATCTTTTAGAGCTGCTGTTAAGGTAATTTGCAACTGCAGCTTAGGTTTTCCCATTATTAATTTGGATGCCTTAATGAAAGAAACTCAGAAACAACATGTTATACTTCTACTTTATTTATCAAACTGATGTGACCAGGAGAAAATGTGTGTTCAAACAATATTTGAATGCACGTTGGCAACAGAGCAGAATGGAAGAATCTGAAAATGAGCAGCAGGATGACTGAAAACGATCAACTCCTTGGATGTCATACCTCATAAGTCTTTGCAAGCTGACCTCTTAAATATACTAATGATAGTTGACCCTTATTAGTATTTCTGGGCAATGCATGAGCTTGAGTCTCCTTAGGTAAAAGGTAATGCTTCAGACCACCCTTTAGACCATTCTTTCTTGTTATAGCATATATTAATGTTATTCTTGGTACATTTACTTTATACACAGTAAAGGGTAGGAAATGGCGCTAAAGTTGTAAATCAACCGTGCTCTAGAATGGATTTGCACCATAACTGATCATCTTGAGAATTCCAGTCTTGTTTTTGACCGTGGCATGTAGAGTCCTAAACATAGCTTGTTTAATTTTTATACCACTCTGGTTCTCTGTTGTGCCATGAGGGTCAAGTTGTTATTGTGGGGGGCAATGCACTGAAGACAGAATATTGCTTTAATAAAAAAAAACTAGTACTAAAGGCCTTCATATGCTGTTAAACACAGCATTACTTCTAAAGCTTAACTATAAAAGTAGAGGAAGATAAGGGTGTTATTTAAAAGAACATGCATCATGTTTAATGGATGTCAAGTACTATACAATAAATAGCTTTACATATGCTAGCTTCAACACTATTTTGTTTCCAAAGGTTATATCTTCATAGCGATGCCTCAAAAACCTAGTGATCAATTTTCTATGATCCCAGATATCAGCTTATTCGAAGTAAATAAGAAAAGTAAATGCTATGATGATAGCCAAATAAACATAGCATGTCTGTAAAATCCATCACAGGTAACTTTTTCTAAAAATGCCAATACATTTTCGCACATTATTTCGGTCAGATGAAAACCTTTTGCTTGCTAGAGAAGATTTACAGATATGTCTCTCGTCTGTTTTGCAGATGTGCCTTGGTGAACTTAACAGTAATACAGACTGTCATCAGGGTTGTCTTCAGATCTTTGAAATCATTTTTGCATTGCCCGGCACATATTTTATTGGATGTTTGCACGCTCTGAATATATATCTAGCATTTGTGTGTGGCCGCATGTGCGCCTACTGTTATAAACACTTATGGTGAAAAGTTAACTACTCTTAAAATACCAAGGTAAATGTATTGGCTCTGAGGTTTCCTAAATAATTAGGAAGAGGAAAAGGTAGAAGCAGATTAACAGTTCTCCTGCCTTTTGAGGTCACTCATGAATTTCTTTTTCAGAATAAAGTACAAGAGTGCCATTCTGACTTGCATTCACTCAAGCGATTACATGATAGTATTTTAGCCAACTTTTCCTCATTTGCCTTTCTTTTTGGAGTTCCTGTGTTTTTGCAAATTGGTGCAAAGATTTCTTTCTTTGGTATTCTTCTACGAGAATATTTGAACAACTTGCCTTGTAAAGATTCTAACTAGGGGGAAATATATTTTTTCATGAAAGATGCTGAGAGAAAGAATCTTTTCCTTTCTTTTTTTCAGCTCACCAAAAGCAGGCAATGTGGCCATCTTGTCTGTTGTTCAATTATCCAATTGTATTTTTAATTATTCAGTTAGACTGGCAGTCTGATGAACTGTCTTACATTTTCTTGATGTTTATTTAGCCTAACTGTGTTTTGTGTTTTCACTAAAAGGTAGCTTCCAAACCTCAAATATGCTCTCAATGTTTCTTGACTGAGACATTTAACACTGTAATCCTAAACATATTACCTGGTAGTTATGTACCACTGAAGTCAACAGGACTTTTTTTTTTCAAGTAAATGCATTTGAGTGTTAATAACGCACACCTATATGCGCACACACACACACACACACACACACACACAGTCATGCATATACACGCACATTCCATGTTCAGAATTAGAGAGTGCTTACTATTCCAAACAAGCACTGTAATCCTAAATGTAGTGTCTCAAGAATATCTCCCCCTAATGTTACTTCATTATGATATTATTAAAATCTGCCCACCTCTGAGCAGGATCAGTTAAAAATTTTACAAATATATAAATATAGAGGTTTCTAAGCACACGAAGTACAGAACCCCTTTTTTTCTAATGACAAAACAAATCAAAACAAAACAGCACTTATTTAAAATATCTTATCTTTTTAATCAAACCCAAGGGCTTTTCAGAGAAATTCAGTTAAATGCTTACATATGTGCTATTGTTATGCTCTGAAGGTTGCTTAAAATAATCTTTAAGCAAATGCTAAACAATGTGTGCATTTGCTTTTGGTAATTCCATATTTGTTTCACCACTGCATTAAGACCAGTTACCAAAAACAGAGATTGATTTATGAATAATTTGTCTGATTCGTAGAGTTTGTCCTTAGATTTATAATGTTTTGAAAAGTACCATCAATAGCAATAGCGGTATACTAGTTAAATAAGTGAAAGTTGAATTTGAACTTGGCCAGGTTAATTATAGCCCATTTAACAGCCTTTTTTCTCTTCACCCTTGCATCCTAGTTTATATACATTTGAACTAATTCTGAAAGGATGTTCAGGCATGTTATGCTGTGTCCAGTGACATTAATAAATTAATGCTCCCAATAAATGTATACTAGAAATTTGATTTTTATATCATTGTAGTTAATGCAAAGCAGCTAACATGCCAATCTGAAACCCTTTAAGTGGAAGTGTCCTATTGAAATCAGTGGAGCTTACCACCAAGTAATAAATAGATGGGTGTATACCACAGGGTGAAAAACACTACAATTCTGTGAATGAATCCTAAGCAGTTGGCTGCATAGGGGTTTAGAAAGTTCATTTTAGGTGATGCAGACTGGTGCAGACTATTTAAGTAAGCCTCCTGTGGATTGTTACAAGTACTATAAGATGTTGTTGTTCAGTCGTTCAGTCGTGTCCGACTCTTCGTGACCCCATGGACCATAGCACGCCAGGCCTTCCTGTCCTGCGCTCTCTCCCGGAGCGTGCTCAAGTTCATATTCATTGCATCCGTGATGCTATCTAGCCATCTCATCCTCTGCCGTCCCCTTCTCCTTTTGCCTTCAGTCTTTCCCAGCATCAGGGTCTTTTCCAGGGAGTTTTCTCTTCGCATTAGGTGGCCAAAATATTGGAGCTTCAGCTTCAGTATCTGTCCTTCCAATGAGCAGTCAGGGTTGATTTCCTTTAGGATGGACTGATTTGACCTCCTTGCAGTCCAGGGCACTCGTAAGAGTCTTCTCCAGCACCACAGTTCGAAAGCATCAATTCTTCGGCGCTCAGCCTTCCTTATAGTCCAGCTCTCACAGCCATACATTACTACTGGGAAAACCATAGCTTTGATTAGACGGACCTTTGTCGGCAAGGTGATGTCTCTGCTTCTTACTATGCTGTATAGGTTGGCCATAGCTTTCCTCCCAAGGAGCAAGCGTCTTTTAATTTCAGGGCTACAGTCACTGTCTGCGGTGATCTTGGAGCCCAAGAAAGTAAAATCTGTCACTGCTGCCATTTCTTCCCCTTCTATATGCCAGGAAGTGATGGGGCCAGATGCCATGATCTTCGTTTTTTTAATGTTGAGTTTCAAACCAGCTTTTGCACTCTCCTCTTTCACCCTCAACAAGAGGCTCTTGAGATCCTCTTCGCTTTCTGCCATTAGGGTGGTATCGTCTGCATATCGGAGGTTGTTGATAATTCTCCCAGCAATCTTAATTCCGACCTCTGATTCATCCAACCCGGCATTTCTCATGATGTACTCTGCATATAAGTTAAATAAGCAGGGTGACAATATGCAGCCTTGTCGTACTCCTTTCCCAATTTTGAACCAATCGGTTGTTCCATGTCTGGTTCTGACTGTTGCTTCTTGACCCTCGTACAGGTTTCTCAGGAGACAGGTAAGGTGGTCTGGTACTCCCATCACTTTCAGAATTTGCCACAGTTTGTTGTGATCCACACAATCAAAGGCTTTAGCGTAGTCAATGAAGCAGAAATAGACGTTTTTCTGGAATTCTCTTGCTTTCTCCATGATGCAGCGAATGTTGGCGATTTGATCTCTAGTTCCTCTGCCTCTTCGAAACCCAGCTTGTACTTCCGGTAGTTCTCGGTTCGCATACTGCTGAAGCCTAGCTTGTAGGATTTTGAGCATCACCTTGCTGGCATGTGAAATGAGCGCAATGGTGCGGTAGTTTGAACACTCTTTGGCATTGCCCTTCTTTGGAATTGGAATGTAAACTGACCTTTTCCAGTCTTGTGGCCACTGTTGAGTGTTCCAGATTTGTTGGCATATTGAATGCAGCACTTTAACAGCATCATCTTTTAGGATTTTAAATAGCTCGGCTGGAATACTGTCATCTCCGCTACCTTTATTGTTACTAATGCTTCCTAAGGCCCACTTGACTTCACTCTCGAGGATGTCCGGCTCAAGTTCAGTGACCGCACTATCATGGCTATCAGGGACATTCAGATCTTTCCTGTATAGTTCTTCTGTGTATTCTTGCCACCTCTTCTTAATCTCATCTGCTTCTGTGAGGTCCCTGCCTTCTTTGTCCTTTATCATGCCCATCTTTGCACAAAAGTTCCCTTGAGATCTCCGATTTTCTTGAAGAGATCTCTAGTCTTTCCCATTCTGTTGTTTTCCTCGATTTCTTTGCATTGTTCACTTAAGAAGGCCTTCTTGTCTCTCCTTGCTATTCTCTGGAACTCTGCATTCAGTTGGGTATATCTTCCCCTTTCTCCCTTGCTTTTCGCTTCCCTTCTTTCATGAGCTACTTGTAAAGCCTCATCAGACAGCCACTTTGCTTTCTTGCATTTCTTTTTCTTTGGGATGGATTGAGTTGCTGCCTCCTGAACAATGTTACGGACTTCCGTCCATAGTTCCTCAGGCACTCTGTCTATCAGGTCTAATCCCTGAAAACTATTCCTCACCTCCACTGTATATTCATCAGGGATATGATTTAGGTCATACCTGAACGGTTTAGTGGTTTTCCCGACGTTCTTCAATTTAAGCCGAAATTTTGCAAGAAGCAGCTCATGATCTGAGCCACAGTCAGCTCCAGGTCTTGTTTTTACTGACTGTATGGAGCTTCTCCATCTTTGGCTGCAAAGGACATAATCAATCTGATTTCGATATTGACCATCTGGTGATGTCCATGTGTAGAGTCGCCTCTTGTGCTGTTGGAAAAGAGTGTTTGCTATGATCAGCATGTTCTCTTGGCAAAACTCGATTAGCTTTTGTCCTGCTTCATTTTGTACACCAAGGCCATGCCTGCCTGTTATCCCGGTGATTTCTTGACTTCCTATTTTAGCATTCCAATCCCCTATGATGAAGAGGACGTATTTTTTTGGTGTTAGTTCTAGAAGGTGTTGTAGGTCTTCATAGAACCGATCACCCTCAGCTTCTTCGTCCTCAGTGGTTGGGGCATAGACTTGAATTACTGTGATGTTGAATGGTTTGCCTTGGATTCGTACTGAGATCATTCTATCATTTTTAAGATTGTACCCCAGTACTGCTTTTCCCACCCTTTTGTTGACTATGAGTGCTACTCCATTTCTTCTAAGGGATTCTTGCCCACAATAGTAGATATGATGGTCACCTGAATTAAATTCGCCCATGCCTGTCCATTTTAGTTCGCTGATTCCCAAGATGTCGATGTTCAATCTTGCCATCTCCTGTTTGACCACCTCCAGCTTACCTTGATTCATTGATCTGACATTCCAGGTTCCTAAACAATATTGTTCTTTACAGCATCGGATTTTCTTTTCACCACCAGACACATTCACAGCTGAGTGTCCTTTCGGGTTTGGCCCAGCCGCTTCACTCTTTCTGGCGCTACTTGGAAATACCCTCTGCTCTTCCCCAGTAGCATATTGGACACCTTCCGACCTGAGGGGCTCATCTTCCGGTGTCATCTCTTTTAGCCTTGTGATACGTTCCATGGGGTTTTCTTGGCAAGAATACTGGAGTGGGTTGCCATTTCCTTCTCCAGTGGACCACATTTTGTCAGAACTCTCTGCCATGACCTGTCCGTCTTGGGTGGCCCTGCACGGCATAGCTTATGGCTTCACTGAGTTACGCAAGCCCCTTCACCACAACAAGGCAGTGATAAGATGCTGTCTTCCTAATTAGTTTGTTGATGAGAGAATTGTCCATTTCAGAGAAATGAATTCCTTAATTTCATGGAGGTTTGGATAACTGACCGGTATAGCCATGAAGTCATTGTCCACTTGTGCAAGAAGTCTAGTTTCTGTCCACTGAATACTTGGAACCCCAAATAATCCTAAGGGCAATAAAGGGCTTTAAAATGAAAGTGCAAGAAAGAAAAATGGGCTAAAAACAACGGGCTGAGTCCAGATGTAGTCATGCTTAAAATAGACCCATTGAAATCAATGGAACAAGTTATGACTAACTGAAGTCCCATTGATTTCAGTGGGTCTACTCTAAGCATGACTAAGTCTGGCTCCAACCCAGTAACGGCTTTCTTTCTACCATAAATAGAGTAAGTGAACATGGGTAAACTAGGTGATTACTTCAAGTTCGAACAAGAATCAGGTGTTGCACATTGATTTTTTTCTTTTTCTTATTTTCAGTTTTTTTAAAATACGTACACAGGCTTGTATATATCCATAGCAATGAATACATATGAAATGCGTATATATAAAAATACAGCTTTCTAGCAATTGTACATAAGCTTCAACAAAAGTGGACCAGATATCCAAATAAGTATCCGTTCAAAGTGGGCGCCTATATGCCACCCATTCAAATATTGAAAGAGTTGTAAGGTCCTCTATCCATCTACACTGACCAGTCATTAATTTCTAAGAAGCAAGTAGATAATTTAAAAGAGCATGTACATCAGCAAATATTAAAGACTATTCCAGTACAAAGTTTATCTGTACAATAACCTCCTCCCCCAAACAAGCAACTATTGGACATTGACAAAACATATGTTTAAAAGAAGCATTAGCTGCATTGCACCATCAGCAATAAGCAGAATTAGACAAACTCTTATTAAAGAGACATTGTGGTTTTGTTTGTGTGTTGTTGTTGTTTTAATGAATTGGCAGAAATGAACACAAAAATGCATATGAGTTTTCATGAGAACTTTTAAAAAATTATCAAAGTTTGGCATGAACTGAAGTTTGGCAAAATTATCGAAGTTGAGGCTGAACTGAATTTAAGACTGGAAAAATGACAAATTGAGAGTAACAGATTCATCCATCCCTGTTTAAAAGCAGTGCTGGGATGTGGTGTGTAAGTAAGCATTTTAAATACACCCATCCTGGTCATTTTCCAAAGTTTACCTTTAAAGAGCTCAAGTTGAAAACTCCACTTGAAACTCAGCAGTTCCAAGGTTCTCTTGTGAAAGATGCTGAGTGGAAATATCTCTGGGAGAAAAATGAGTTGTGCATTTAGCTGCTACAAGTGTACCTCTCCGGATTGTGGCCTTGTCCCTGCATTTAAAAGTTAATCTTAGCGGGGGGGGGGGGGAATACCATGTATTCAAGCAACGTAATGGCACAATGTTGCTCTGTTAATTTTATTTTCTTTCTCTCCCACAATGATCAAGCCCACACAGAGGCTCCTGAAGCAGCATCATAAACTTTCTAAAGTTAGGCCACAGGAGAAAAATGCCTCTTCATCTTTGTCTTCCCAGGCTGTTTGGATTGCAAAATAGCATTATGTATGGTGTTCACTTGTTTGCTGTATAAAACAGATTGATATTAATCCTTCAGTCTGGAAGAGTTGCAGAGGGAAGAATCATATTTTTCTATTTCCTTGTGTCCAAACTTGCCTGGCTAGAGCCCAGTTCACATGCAACTGAATTCTCCTGGGGGACAAATGCACAATTACTTTTAGCACAGCATGTCCAATACACCCTTTTAGTCTCAGATTAGTGAATTAAAGCAATGAAAATGAATTTCACATCCCAAATCTCCAAAATCCTGAAGACATGCCACACTGTGGGATCACGCTAAGTATGGCAAGAGCAACTTGCCAACCCTGTTACAATGTGACTGTTTTGGCAGCATTTAGGTGCTCACATTCACTAGTGGGGAGGGGGTGGAGGGTTAGAACCTGAACAGAACAGACACTGGGATTTTCTCAAGCACAGGAATGCAGTTGCCATCAGTGCAGTTTGCTCACCATCCACCTGTGAGCAAAAGGGGGATTTCTACACTTGGAAACTGGATTCTAGTCATAATTTATAAGTAGACAAAAAATAGAGAAGGGGCTTTTTACATCCTCTGAGAGGTGTTCACTCTTGTCCAAACATACACTCTGTAAAGACCTGTTCCTTAGGCTTAGACTTGCCCAAATGCTCCAACCCTGGTCATATTCAATTATCTTTAAAATCATCTGAAGAAAGGAAACCATATATTATAATATGGGAGTTTGTGGGGTGGGGTAGGAGAAGCTGTCTATTTAAGGTTACTGCTTTTCATACAGCACTGGGATATCATTCAACTAAATGGGTTAGATCCTGATTTTGCCATGCTTAGAGTAGGTCCATTAAAATTAATGAGACTCAAGTTAGTCATGAATAATTTAAGATCCATTGGCTTCAGTGGGTCTATGCCAAGTATGACTAAATTGGGATCTAACCCAATATTTGTAAGTGTGACATGGGAAGTTGCTTACAACCATCAGACATTGGTTCATCTAGCACCACTGGAGGCTGATGGTTCCAGTTTCGAAGAGGCAATGATTCCATTCCAGGATTTAGTTACAACAACCAGCCAGAACTCTAAAGGTGCTGTCCAAGGTGCTGCACCGTATCCCCCCAAATGGAGATTTGGAGATATAGCACCTTGGATAGTGCAGTATTATATAGTACTACTGATAGTGTAGGGTTCCAAGGCAGGAGTTTTTCTCAGGCCCACCAGAAGATGCCAAGAACTGAACCTGGGAGCTTCTGCATGCAAAGTGTGTGCTCTACTACTGAACTAAGGCCCTCCCCTACAACTTAACCTTCCATATCTTGGGAAGACAAAAGCGGCCATCCCTTCACTGGATCTCAGATATAAAAATAAGCTCATGGCAGTGAATTTTCCTTGTACCATAATGCTTCCCTAACCCAGGACAAAGGGTCTGAGTCATCAACCATGGTATTTGGCACAGGAGTGTTGGGGAGAACATTAGTTCCCTGCCTCGCCCAAAATTCACTTGTACACCACAAGGAGAGCGGCTATCACAGCTGATAAAGTCTGGGGAAGGGCCGTAGCTCAAGCTTTGCCTGAAAAAGGTCCCAGGTTCAATCCCTGCATCTCTAGGCAGGGCTGGGAAAGGCCCCTGGATAGCCACCATCACACCCAGCATAAGCAATACTGAACTAGATGGTCCCATGGTCTGACTCACTATAAGACAGCTTCCTCTGTGCCTATGAAGCACTCCAAAAGGAGGGACACCCACATGACTGTCTGGGGGCACCCCACAGTTGTTCTTTAGCCCTTTGCTACAGGCAATATGAATGAACAGAAGGAGACTCGTCCAGTGTCCTGGCAGAAAAGGGTTTAGGAAAGGGGTCAAGGCAGTCTCAGGCCTGCAGTGCTTCCAGACAGAAAGCTCCTAGCACAAACAGTGAAAAGGCTTTGTGCACCTACTCTGTCTTTTCTTCTTCGATGAGCATAATGAAAAAGGTTGTGGGAAAACACAGGAGGGTGACAAATGGAAGGTGATGGCGTCCGGGCATCTCTCCCGCCCTACACTGTTCTGGAGCCACTGCCCCCCAGTCCTCTGGGGCAGATTTTGGAAGTGGGCTACTGGAGGCTGTAGCGGGGAGGGGGGATTGTCAAAAATCACCACCCTTTCTGCCAGTGGGAGCATCCCGTGACCGGCATTCTCCTCACAAGGATTTAGGATCCATGCCCTGGTACGGGGCTGCCTGCTGCTGGAGTGGGGAGGCAACTTTGCCGCCCTTCTGCCAGAAGGACTCCTGCTCCGGCAGACACTCGTGGCATTAATTTCCATCCACAGAGCTCTGCCTGAGTTCCCCGGGACAGTCTTGGGTTCACAGGGTCAGCAGCGCCTCTGGGCTCCTGGTCCACCACCCCTGGGGTATGGGTGATCTGTCAGGTACTGGGAGCGAGAGTGCAATTAGACGATCCAGATTCCACTATCAGAGCAACAGTGGAAAAGAAGTGCTGCATGAGGCAGTTGGACCGGGAGCCGGGAGATCCGGGTTCTAGTCCCCACTCGGCCATGGCAGCTCACTGGGTGACTTTGGGCCAGTCGCACACTCTCAGCCCACCCCACCTCACAGGGTTGTTGCTGTGAGGAGAAAATGGAGAGGAGGAGGATAATGTAAGCCGCCTTGGGTTCCTTGCAAGAGGAATAAAGGCGGGATATAAATGCAATAATAAATGCAATAATAATAATAAATAAATAAAGGGAAAGAAAGGGATGAAGGATATGGCACAGGTCAGAATGACATGTAAGGTCAGATCCTGTGTATCATGAGCACCAGGAACCTAACTCAAAATATAGCATCTGCTCATTCATAGGTTGATCAGGGTGTTTTCCCCAAGCCCTGGTTCTGAGCAAACATTTCTTTGGGTCTTTGCACTGCCCTTGGCAGCAACCAAGATAAGGAAGCAGGTGATGCAATAGCAAGCAGTGCCTGAGGTGGCACATGCACCCCGATGCCCCCATTGCCTCCCTCGTGAACCCCTGCCACTGCCGCTCAGCCCTCCACCCCACCCCTCCCCCTGCTGTCGTCGCTTGCCCTCTGCCAGCGAGGCGGAAGGCAGGCTCTCTGAAGAGCTCCATCAGATGCTCTGGCTGGTGCGGCTGCTCAGAGAGCTGGCCATGGCCAGGCCCAAATGCCTGGCTCTGAGGGGGTCCTTTTTCAGAGCCAGGCATTGTGGGAGGGGTCCTTTCTCAGAGCCTCCTACACTGGCCGCTTGCTCTGGCTGGTACAGCTCTACAGAGAGCCCGCCCTCCCTGGGAGGATCCTCAGAGCCAGCCAGAGAGTGGGTGGCTGCTCTGGAAAGCTTTGCGGGCCGCTCTCCTCTGCAACAGTGAGAGAATGGCCAGTGGGCTCCTGGTGAGGTGGGAGTGTGGAATTTGTTGCTCCCCTCCCCCATGCCACTGCCTCAGGTAGGGGCTTCACCCTGCCTTACAAGAGGGCTGGCCCTGGTACTAAAGACCAAAGGATAAAGAATAACTGAAGGATAGTGTTTGTGGGACCAATGGCTGATAAAGAAACAGCCAGACTAGACTAGACTAGACTAGACTAGACTAGACTAGACTAGACTAGATTAGGACTTCGGCATTAGAAAACACATAACTGGAATCCTGGTCAGGATACCACCATAGGGTCCCACTACCCCTTGGGATTTTACACAATACTAGGAGGAGGGGGGATAATTTCCATTGGGACAGCAGTGCACAGAGAGGAGAGGATCCAGCCTTTCCTCCACAGCAGTAATCCCAATGAAAATACCTTCCCCGTGCTGCAATTAGCCTTAGCGGGAAGCTCCCATTTGTGCCTGTGGGAGCTCTTCTTTTTAAGTTAACTGCAACATTCGGTGAGATTTTCATAGAGATTGCAGCTTGGAACAGAAGGGTTGACCCTCCTTTGCCCACACAGTGATCCCAAGGAAAATCTGCCCCACAACTAATATTAAAATGTTAAATCCCCTAATGTAGTTGCTAGCTATGCATTTAGCATAACATGTAGTATGACCTTTAGTAATGAAGGCCAGTCCAACATAGATCTGTTTTAATTTCCTCACCTTTGGTAGGAACTTCCTATGCTTTTTCCCTGCCACCATGAGCTCCAGAATCATATTTTGTAAAGTGGAATGTGGAGTTTTTAGGATTGTGCATAACCAACTACAATTACCTAGATTGGGTTATACACAAAATACTTCAGTTGTAGCTCTAGAACGTATTTCTAGAGCCCAGATCATTGGATCCATGTCAATATATGCACCATCACTCTGTGGTTCTAGTGTGCATATGGGGACTCTGATGTGCATATAGATATGCCCCATTGGAATCATGCACCTAAACCAGAATTTGCTAATTGCATGTGAACAATTTTTTTACCCATGCTTGAATATTTGATGCATGTCAAACGTAGACACCTCTGTCTTCAAAACTTGAAGCCAAATGTGTATCTGACTTGGAGACCACCCCAATTGATCTGAGAAACCAAAGCAAATCTGAGTTTGCCAGGCAACCAAGAAAGCTGAAACCTTCTTAACCATACACGTTAAGAAGATCTCATAATCTGGAAGAGAAAGGAATTTCTTCAAAGGCACTAGCATAAAGACATGCGACTTCAAGAAGCATTACATAATTCATATACCATGTTAGTTTTATAAGTTTTTCCGTGAACCTTGGAGCTGATCTGAATATATTAGTAAACAGCTCTTTATATAGTTTCCAAACAACAAGTTATGTCTTGCACTACAGGATAGTTATCTATCTTTGAATGTCATTGAAACATGCATTTCGAGAGCATTAGCTAAACCATGGAAAGCATGATGAATTAGGGATGTAAAAAAAAAACTGCAATGGATTCAAATGAGTTCAGATTTCTATGAATCTGACCTGCAGATTCTGCAGCAGGAGAACTTCTTCTGAGTCTGCCAGATTCTGAGGACTTGTGGATGGTTTTTATTTTGGGGGCATATTTGTGCTAATGTTTTACTTTGGGGATATTTGTGCTAATTTGGGGGATATTTGCATAATATATTTGAATAACTTGGGATATTTGCATAATTTGGGACAATCTTTGGGGGAAATATCTTTTTGGGGGGATACCTAACTTGGGGGGAATACTTTGGGGGGATATTTGTGCTAATTTTTACTTTGGGGGGATATTTGTGCTAATTTTTACTTTGGGGGGATATTTGTGCAATTTTTTTTACTTTCTTGTTAATTTTTCACTTTTACTTTTTACTTTTTTTACTTTGGGGGGATATTTGTGCTAATGTGCACTTGCGCTAATGTGCATTAATGCTAATGTGCACCTGCATTAATGCACATTAGCACTAATGCGCACTTGCACAAGTAGAACAAATTTCTTGTACATGTCTAAAAAAAAAATCTGATTCCATTGATGAGCAGAACACAAACAGAACAGATTTAACAAAATCTGTACATCCCTAGTCTGAATTTCATTCTTTCTAATATTATTATTTTTTATATTGGGGTTGTCTGAAATATTATTTATCTTGTCAGTACTCAGAATTAAGACCAAATTACATGTGACATTAATTGCCTATATGCAATTAATGTGCACATTTAAAACAATGTAAATACCCATGAGTGTGGGTCAAACATCACTGGAACCTCTGGGAGTGGGGAGGGAGAATGTAACCCTGCTAAGGTCCCAATGAAAATCTCCCCCCGGCCCTGCAAACCTCCTATTTCTTTTGGGAGGAAAGCCTCATTGGTGCCAATGCAAACAGTAGCTTCAGAGGGCATATTTGTCAATATCACAACAGGGATGAAGGGTTAAACTCCCACTCCCCACCCCCAGAGTTGGGATGCTCCCTCCCACACACCTCCAAGGTTACCATTTACATTTTTAAAATATGTATGTTAATTAGATGCATGCAATTAAGTTGGGCTATGCACCGCTTCAGCCTGAAGCCTAAGCTCTGAGTCAAAGCGGGGTGCTTCAGGCTGCTTCGGGCCACCGCCTAGGCAAGACGGAGGTGCCCCGAAGTGCCCTGAAGCAAAGCAAGTCACTCCAAAGTGCTTCAGTGTGCCAGCTTCCCTGGCAGCACTGGCTCCCCTGGCAGTGGCGGCAACAGCGGCAACTCCCTCAGCAGTGCCGGCAGTGGCAGCGCGCCCCCCCAAGGAACAAGGGCCCAGGTAAGGAGCTGGGGGCTGGGTGTCATGGGGGGGGCGAAGCAGGATTTGGATGTCTGAATCCCTCTTCAGTTTCATAGGCCAAAACGAGTTGGGGAGGGGGCAAATCAACCTGAGCCAAATCAGGCCCACCTCAGAAGCCCCAAAGTAGCCTCCAAGTTGGCCTGGGGGGTCCATGCACAGCCCTACAATTAAGGTCACATCTTGTTTGGCCCTGAGGCACAAGGGGTTGAGAGGCAAACATAGACAAGGCTTTTATACCTTGAATAGGCATGAAAAAGAGAATTTTGTCAAATGAAGTTTTTTTCCATCCCTGGCTGAAATTCCATTGTCTGCACAACTGTTAAAAGGGATCAGTGCTGGACTTTGCATCTGGTCAGCCTACTAGATGCTGTCTGGAGCTGCAATCCTATGCATACCTAAGTGGGAATAAGTGGAACTAAGTCCACTTATGAAATCAATGGGTCTTACCAGTGAAGGTGTGGGAGCTGCTTCTCCCATTTCACTACTAATAAAGTTTGTACCAAAGAAATCACATGAATCAGTGACAACTGTGTGTGGCTGCTTCCCACCTGATTGTTGCCCAGCCAGGAAGGTGGAGGATAATCAAAAGGGAAGGAGCCATTCAACTGAACCTGCTCCCCTTGGTTCCTGGATGCAAATGGCACCAGCAGCAACCCCAAAGCATGGGAATACAGCTCCCACACCACTGTTAGTAATGTCTGGGTTGCCCTGAACATCCTAGTGAAAAGGCTTAGGCTAGGTCTACAGCAATAATATAGAGAAACGTGTTATGATAACTTGTGGAGGGAATCCCTCAGGTTATGCCACCTGTGTCACTCGATGTGGAGATATCATATAGCTTATCCCGCGACTGCCACCAAATGTGGAGAACCTCCTTTAGGATTATCCCTTATCCAGTTCTGCTGCAACTGTAAAACACAACCTCTTTTATTTACCTGGTACCCTTATTCTGAATAGCAGTTGGGCACAGCTGAAACACGGCAGAGGTTCATATAAGTAAAACAAAGATACAGTAAGTTTAATTTTTTAGAATACTAAACAAGAAATAAGCTACTTAGGCTTAGTTCTGGCAAAGTGCCAGCCCATGGAGCCCAGAGACACACTAAACGTCACCTCCTTAACTCAGTTTTACTTCTGTCACATACTTTGCTGCACCTTCAGAGTGTCATTGCTCCAAAGAGAACTAACTCTGTTCCTGGTAGCTTTGAATTTAAGAAATGATTTGAGAGTGACTAGTGGCTGGAATGTGCTGCACTGGAAAAACTGTCCCAAAAATGCCAATTAGACTAGGAAGCTCTGTCTCAGTTTCATATTGTTTTCTGTATCACTCAGTATCCACTTAATCAAACAGAGGTTTCTTCATGCACTGGATATTTTCCACATAGCTGCATTATCCATCTGATTTCTCCCTCGAAAGCTAGGCTTCTCCCAGTGGAATCAAATGAATATATATGGTGCTACGATGATTGACACAGTCAGGAATTTTGCTGCTTTGTCATGTATTATGATTGTACACTTAATGCTGTGCATGCAACTTATTCTAGCATTCAGCTATTTCTAAAAAGAAAGAAAAGAAGAAAGAGAGAAGTAGCAGCCATCCATTTCAATTATAGTCTGTTAATTCCCCCCTTTTCTTTGACTTTCAAAAGTTCTACAAATAACATACTACAAATAACAAACCCCATTGTAATCAATTCAGCCAATTTCCAAGTAAACATAGTTTAGATCAGACTGTAAGTACATAAGAACATAAGCAGAGCCCTGCTGGATCAGACCAAGGGTCCATCTAGTCCATCATTCTGTTCACAGTAGCCAACCAGCTGTTGACCAGGAACCCACAAGCAGGGCATGAGCACAACAGCACCCTCCCACCCATGTTCCCCAGCAACTGGTGTACACAGGCATATCGCCTCTAGTACTGGAGGTAGCATACAGCCATCAAGCCTGGTAGCCTTTAGACTAGAAGTACCACTTCTAGTCTAAAAATGTGATGCATTTAAAGATGCCGGCTGTGAGTGACATACTTGTCCTTGTAGGTGGAAGAAAGGTCTTACCTACCTCAGTGTCCATCAGGAATACATTCATTTCCACAATATATCCACGCAGTTTTGCAAAAGTTCAATTAAAAGGACCCTCATGGCAAATATTCTGTTCTGCATCCAGTTAGGGCTTGTTTATACATTCAGCAGGATCAGATTGTAACGGTTTTCCTGGACTTTATCACTTTT
The DNA here is from genome assembly GCF_057233095.1 of Heloderma suspectum. Taxonomy (NCBI): domain Eukaryota; kingdom Metazoa; phylum Chordata; class Lepidosauria; order Squamata; family Helodermatidae; genus Heloderma; species Heloderma suspectum. Next base: position 157,302,220 of record NC_139458.1, on the reverse strand, counting down.
GACTACAGGTTGGCATGTATGTGTAAATGTGCCCTTATGAACAACAGCAACAACAACAACAATTTTGATAGGAGGGCAGGCAGAAGAGTTTTCTTTTGTTCATGCTAGAGTTTACTCTAGCTTTTATTCCTGAACAAACTCCCCCAAATCCATATATGAATGCCAGGTTCTGGCTGGGGTCCACTCTTCAATGAAATGGCTCACAATCCCAGCTTCCTTTAATGGCCACAATGCTACCTTCTTCATATTCAGCATCCCCCTGCTAATTCTTGGTGAATCGTAACTGGCAATAGTTTGCAGCTTTTCGTAGAAGTGACCATAGAACACAGGAAGGTCCTTGGTCCATCTAGCTCAGTATTGTCCAAACTGACTGGCAGCAGCTCTCCAGTGTGTCAGACAGGACTCCAACCCTTCCCTACCTGGAGATGCTGGGATTGAGCCTGGGACCTCCTGCATTCAAAAGGTGTGCTCTACCACTGAGCTATGGCCCCTTCCCAGAGGGGAGCAACTGTACTATTAAAGAGTGTGTTGAGGGAAAGTGTTCACTTAGAAATGGGGCTATTTTATCAGTTCTCACATATGGACATGTTGTTTGCTAAGCCCTGAAGTTAAGCCAAGATAATGTGAACAATCTGTTTCATACAAACATGGCAACAGTGACTGTTGGAGATGCTGTAGCTCTGTACCTGGTCCATTATATATGGTTCAGCCAAGATAGTGAGTTGATGCATCCCACAAGATGTTCCTATGAATGAAAGGATAACTAAGAGCTGCTGTACTGGATGAGACCAAAAGCTTATCTAGTTCAGCATTCTGTTCACACTGTGGCCAACCAGCTGCTTGTGGGAAGTCCACAAGTAGAACATGAGTGCAACGGCAGCACAACCCTCATTTGTGTTCCCCAACAACTGGCATACAGAGGCATACTGCCTCTGGTACTGGAGATAATATATAGCCATCATGACTAGAAGCCACTGACAGCCTTATCCTCCATGAATTTGTCTATTGTGGGTGAAAGGAGGGGGAAATAAAGAGACAAGACACAGGTTATTGGTATAAAATTTGGGCCACATTTATTGAAATTGAGCAGATCTGCAAAGGGGAACCTAAGCAGGCAACTTCACTAAGCCAGAGTAGCCTGGCATTGTATTGGGTGAGACATTCGATGCCTGTAGAGTGGCATCTTTGATCACCACCCCTCATGACTGCTTAATTTTGGGTCGGAAGGCCTTCCCCAGTCACCTCCCCCACCCCAGGGCTGCAAAACTCAGAGTGGGTGAGAAGAGCTGGCCTCAAAGGCAATCCCTATCTTCCAACTGGGGCTGCAAAACCCTGAGCTGGAAGCCTCAGGCCTTACCAGTCATCAGAAACAGTGTCTCTAAAGGCTCACCAACCCTATACCCCACCAAAAGTGCCCGCACATAACCGCCTATTTAAAATGTGACCTAAGTGATTAAATAGAGCCACAACAACCTGAATTAACTCTCAAACCCACTTACAGTGTGAAGTAGGCAAAAAGACACATAGCCAAAGCCAATCAGACCATGAGCCAAAAATTCCTACTCAGCCCCTAAAAGGACGACCAGCATAACCTACACTGCATACAGGGCAGGAGGGAGGGAGCTGCACTTTGAAGAGGCAGAAGGGAGGGGCCCCACAGCCTAAAAACAACCAGTAAGCCCCTCCCCTCCCCGGTGATGCCACTAAGGAACGCTACTAGCATTCCACTCATCTCTGCTTCCCCCCCCCCAAAAAAAAATCCTTCCCACGGCCAGCAAGCCAGATTCAGGGGCAAGGTACATCCCCTTTTAAAACCATTCAAGATGGTTGCCATCATGACATCCTGTGGTGACAAATTCCATAGCTGGACTATGCACTGTGAGAAGGACTATTTTTATCTGTCCTGAATCTCCCACCATTCAGCTCCATGGGATGATCCCAAGTTCTAGTTTTATGACAGAGGTTATGACAAAAACCTCTCCCTATCCTTTCTCCACACCATGCATAAGTGGTTGAATATGAAAATAAAGTTCACAGGGCTGAACCGGAAGCACTTGCAAAACACATGATCTGGTTTAACAGGAATGGCATTTGTATTACCGATGGCTTTTCTAGATCCCAGTGCAAGCTAAGAAGATGTCTATCAAAAAGGGAGGCAACACTTTTCATGGCAGGAAGTGATCATACTAGTTTGTATTATCAATATGTTCTCTGACTTCTCGTGGTTCTGCCCTAGAATCTGAACATTCAGGCCTATAGTGCTAAGGAAAGAAGCAGGGGTATTTTAATTTTTGGTACTCATGACAGTTGCCAGAGTAGTGATTCAGAAGCAAAAATAATAATTTTCTTACAATTCTAGCAACGCTTTTGAAAATACACCTCCAGCGTATATCTGTGGACTCGCCCTTTGGGTGGAGATGCGATTGTAGTATACCAACAATTCCTTGGCTTCACAGATGAGTCTTTTGGCATCTAATTGAGTTGAATCTTTATGATGCAGAAGCCTATCAGATGTGCTGATGATTTTTGTAACGGCCACAGCGTAGTCATCAAACAGCAGCAACATGCCTGACCTGGAGACTTTTCAACTAGTAACATGAAAGCAAAATGCTTCATTATTTGATTGTTTGAGTCATCCAGTCTGGCAAGCAGACATTTTCAGTATTTCTCCAGTTAAGAGATGGGAGTCAGCTCCTACCAGAAAACCCAACACTCTTGAACTGTGTAAATGGATGTTGAGGTGGGTGGTGCAGCAGTGTTAAATCTGAATCCTAATTTTGCAATACAAGCCACCATCTCTCCAACAATAGGTTACAAAAAGCCCAATTAGCATAATGGTTTTGAGATAAGAGAATGAGTCAGTCAGACCGAGATTTTTAAATATGTTCTTTGACATAATATGCAGAGTGAGCAGAAGTCATGTGTGCAAGTCCAGTTAATCACAAGTGAGTTAACCCTGGTGGTTTTCAAGGAGTTCCATTTAGAGACTTCATCCATATATATATAGCTGTGGACCCTGGTAGTGGTGTCCCTAAACCCCTTACTCCAGTGCTCAAATTACAGGGATGCCACATGCAACCCCCTTACATTTGGTGATGAGCTGGAGGAAAATTCTGAGAGTGCCTTGGACTGCAAGAAGATCAAACCAATCCATACTCCAGGAAATAAAGCCAGACTGCTCACTTGAGGGAAGGATATTAAAGGCAAAACTGAAGTACTTTGGCCACATAATGAGAAGACAGGATACCCTGGAGAAGATGCTGATGCTAGGGAAAGTGGAAGGCCAAAGGAAGAGGGGCCGACCAAGGGCAAGATGGATGGATGATATTCCGGAGGTGACGGACTTGACCTTGGGGGAGCTGGGGGTGGCGACGGCCAACAGGAAGCTCTGGCGTGGGCTGGTCCATGAAGTCACAAAGAGTCGGAAGCGACTGACCGAATAAACAACAAAAATCCTTAGGTATTTTCTCTTAAAAAAACCCTTAATCCTATCTTTTTTGGGGGAATGGGTCTTTACTATGGAAAAGACCCTGATGCTGGGAAAGACTGAAGGCAAAAGGAGAAGGAGACGGCAGAGGATGAGATGGCTAGATAGCATCACCGATGCAATGAATATGGACTTGAGCACACTCCAGGAGAGAGCGCAGGACAGGAAGGCCTGGCGTGCTATGGTCCATGGGGTCACGAAGAGTCGGACACGACTGAACGACTGAACAACAGCAATAACGTGTTCTGATTTGCTGCTGCTTTGGTTAAATTTCATTGTTCTGCAAATGAACCCAGCCAATCAGGGATATGATAAAGATATTTCGCCAACCAGACTTGGGATTCTATCCAACATCACATGAGTAGACATCTGTTGGCCTAATGGGACATCTCCTTCTTCTCCTCCCCCTACAACTACCCACACCCCCTCAAAATCTGCTCTAGAGGGTTCACCAACCTCCCAGAGCAGATTAGGGGGCACATGGGAGGCAGAAGGGAAGGGGAATCCATGCTGCTAGTACTGTCCATTCTGCTGGTAAATGGACATTGTTGGACACAATCTTTAGCTTTTTGCTGGTGCCACCAGGGACAAATGAAGCCCATTTAAGTGAGTGCAATGCTTCCTATACAAGTCACATGGTGACTTGTATAGGAAGCCAATCAGGGATCATGAATCAGAGCCTATTAGACATCATGAACAACAGAGAACACTTTTGCAATGATCCTGGAAAGATCAGTGAAAGTGGGAATCTTTTCTCAGTTGTAATAGAGATTTTCATAAATGGAGTGCCCCATAGATATAGATGTAGATGTAGATATAGATATGTGTTTGTGTGTTTCTAATTGGAAATTTTTAATTCAGCAAATTTAAAATTAATCTCTTTACTACTTAATAATCACCACCACTGTAGATGAATGGAGATACACATTTCACTTTGGGCAGCACAGCACTTTCTGTAAAACGTTATATTTCTTCTTCTTTTCACTGCTCTGTTACCAAGTGTTTTGTGCCCAGGATACTCTATGATAATGGCTATATGTGAAATATTGTTTCTGTTGTTTTCTGTTTTTACTCTTTATATTAGTTTAATGGTTTACTATATGTTTTAGTTTGCTTATTATTACTGCTATTTTATTTTTTCTCTTCACTCTGTTGAATGCTGTTTGAAAATGTGGTCTAGATAAAATTAATGACTGAATTATAATATAATAGAAATTATATTTTACGGGGTGGATCAAGTCTTCTTTTCAAATATGCTATTAGTTTAAATAGTTTCTTCAGTCCTTTGGTCAAGCTGATTTCTCTTTATAGATAAGTATGAGCCTTTTGCTATAGGTTGAAATGGTGCTGTAGCTGTAAAAAAAAGATCTGAACAACTGCAAGGTTTCTAATAGGATAACTTATAAAATATCATTCTAAAACCTGGAGCTGAATTTCACTAATATGGTGAGAGGGCCTCCTCAGATCATGTTGTTCTTGACCAGATGAAAATGAAAAGAGGTCCTAATTATGCAGAATATGATTGATCAGAGAAATAAGATGGTTCCTGGATCAGTTGTTATAAAATACCTAATGAATGTTAGAAACAACCATGTTAAATTTAGGCCACTTAAGTTCGGATATGATATTTACTGTATGGAAATAATGGCACATGAAAAAGAGATGTTTACATTCATCTGCTGGTAGTAAGTACATCGTTCAGGCAGTCAATACAGATTCAGCTCCCCAATCCATGTAGTCCCTGCACAATAAACTTCCATCATACCATACATCATAGGCAATATGTACATGCAGGATGGTGTATATATTGCCTACACTGAGCTTATTTTCATGGGGAAACTGTTGTGCATTAAGAGGCCCTGAGAAACAGAATAATACTTCTAATTTAAAACTAGATGTGGATCACAATTGATTTCAGAGGCCTGTTAACATCCCATTTGTATGATATAACCTTATGTATGAGCTCGCTTCCCATTTATGGCAACTGCTCTTAGGAGAATAAAACGCTGCCTTGAGTCAGTTGCCATGTGATGAACAATGGTAGTCATCCCTTGACAAAATCAAATATTGAATAAGATTAGGGATGTACAAGAATTTGTTCCCATTTGCAACCCAAAACAGAAACCTGTGCAGGAGTGCAATTCTCAAGAATTTTTTGCAATATCCTGAGCGTGCATTTATGATCGAAATTGCACACTTGCACAAATGCACATTTCACCCCCAAATCCACATTTTCATGCTTTAGCCAATGGAGGGGGTGCATTTTTCCCAATCATAAATAAATAAATAAATAAATAAATAAATAAATGGAGCCCACATTCAGGAATACAAACAAGGCGAACTGAGCTTGGAGGAGGGATTCGGAGAACTTCAACAAGCTCAAACATCACATTTGCCCATCCCTACTTAAGAAGGTTGTCAGAATCCATCCCAGTACAAAAATATTCATTGGAAAAGCTCTGTTTCAGCAATCAGTCAGCATTCTGAAATGCAGATTGTCAAAAAAAAAATCCTTAAGATTCTGGTGTTGTAGCAAGAATGTGCATCTGAAAGAAGACAATAAGGTAAAGGTAGAAATACATCCATGGTGCATTTGTGACAGCCAGCAAGCTGTCATGACAACAATCTCCATGCATAGCATTACATAGAGAAGCAGTACATTTTTATTCTAAATGAAGTGGTGATGTGTGTGGTGTCCCCCTTTCTTTGGAACTCCCTGCCCCTGGAGGTCAGGTAGGCACCAATACTGGTGTTGTTTCTGGCACCTCCTGAAAACAGTACTGTTCTAGGAGGCATTCCCTAACTGACTGGCCATGGTTTCTATTGGCATTCTGTTTGTTTGTTTTTAAGCATATTTTTAATATAGTGTTTTGATTTTTTAATTCTTTTACTGTTTTATCTTTTGTGTTCACCACTCCAAAATCAGTTTTAGATATGGAGCAGTATACATATATTGTAGATAGATAGATAGATAGATAGATAGATAGATAGATAGATAGATAGATAGAAGGAAAAAAGTATTAAACACACATTCCATGGTAGGTTCTTTAGGAATATGGAGCTCACAATGAAGGGGCTCAGAGCCACAGTGACTCAGAGGAAGAAAAGTAGAGAATATTTTATAGAGCACTCCGGTGCCAACAGTTGCCTCCTGGGGTGGGCTGGGCAGATTCACTTGGCAAAAACATCAATAACACAGCCATGGAAGAGACAGGAGTCCGTCCTGGAGGGCTGGAAAGAAGCTTACCAATGGGGTTGAGCAATGGAATTAGCCTGGGAAGGCAGGATAGAAGGGAGGGGCTATCCTGGGAAAAGTAATTTGTTAGTCAAGGCCAACATTAATTGTGTAGGACTTCAATAGCTCCAAGCACACCCTGTGAACCCACCCATAGATTTATATCAGTTTTTGGTTTACAGAGCCTAGAGCATTGGCTGTGTTTGTGAAAAAAAACAACAGTATTTTAAACTGGCTTTCAAATTTGTCCTCCAAAGGACCATATCAAGAAACAACAGAGGAATTTCAAAATATAATTTAATTACAAAATGTAATTTTCAGAATTTCAAGGTTGCCCTTTTGGAGGACAAATTTGAAAGTCAAATTATTACATTTCAGACTCTATGTATAATCTTTGTTTGAAGCTCCATGACTGAGCTGCTAATCACTCAAACCCCTTTTGTCCAAAATTTCCATAAAACAAGGCACGCGGATCCAGTGATCTGTTCCAAGTGCAGGAGCTCTGATGGGCTCATAGAGCTTCTCCATTCATTCCTATAGTACAATCTATAAATGGATTCCTTGGCATCCATTCGCAGATCTGCATGTGCAGATCAGTTTTTCCCACTAAAATGAGTGGGGGCTCCAACATACACAAAAAGGCCCATATGACCATCTGAATCCACACAGAATGCTAGTATGAAGGGAGGGACTATATATTTAATGCATTGGTGTGCAGAGCTCTTCAGTCTATTCAACTTAAGATAAAGTCCCTTACTCAATATTTTAAGTAACTGACCTCTAAAGTCTGCCTAGCAACATGGTATGCTGGAATGACAAAAGGCCGCTGTGCAATTAGCTAACATTGTTAGATGTGATCAAAAAGAGTGAAATATTTCCCATTCCCCCCCTCCTCCTCCTCCTCCTCCTCTTCCTCCTCCTCCTCCTTCTTCTTCTTCTTCTTCTTCTTCTAAAGCCCTTTTCAGATGCTCAACTTTAAGATGGTAAAATGAACATGGGGAGGAGGGGAGAAAGTGCCTCCACCCAATTTCCCACAATCTTCCCCTTCCCCCTCAGCCCCACCCATGCCACAGCCTGCCCCATTCATCAGCTTTCCCCAACTCTTGAGGGATCATTTATAGGGTGGGTCTGGGAACTGGCAGAGAGAGAGAGTGGTGGGAAAGTCAGCTCCTGTCCCCCCCACTCTTTGATGAATGGATCTCTGGATTCAACCCATTATGTGGAACCAATCTTCCTTGCCTTCCTTGTAGCAATCCCTGTAGAGTTTCTCTTAGTTTTGGAAGTAGTGCAAGGAGTGTCAAACTGTGAGTCTAGTATGCTGGCACATCTGCAGGGATTTAGGCTTGGTAAAGGAGAAGAGGGAAAGACACATATGACCCTCAGGAGATGAGTTCCTTATAGGGATGAGCAAAGCTATCTTCAGCCCAGGTTATTTTCATGTTTTACCCATAATTCCATCCCATTCTGTTTCCACATTAATCTGCAATTTTTAAAAAATAGCTTCTCAGAATGCATGTGTATATGAATGCATATTTAAATACGTGCTTTTTCTGAAAATACAATTTTACATGCGGTATATAAATGAAATTTACATTATTTCAAAATACAGATTCAAATGTGTCTTGTCTCTCAAAATACATAAATATGGTTTTTTTTATACATTTAAACCACCAATAAGTGTGTCACAACAACTGGAGAAGTGTGAAATCCAATGGATAACTAAATTCCCATTCACACAATGTAAGGCCCAGGGCCTGAACCAAGCTATTAGTAGTTTTAGAGAGGCTTAAATCCAGAATGCTCTCTGCCTTTGGTGAGAGGGCTGCTGTTTCCCTTAACTGGCCTCTTGATGTAGCCAGATGAGTCAAAAGGGTGAGATGCAGCTCCAAGAACATTCCTTGCTAATGAGGAGAATGTCTTATCACTGATGTGCCTAAGAAGCAAAGTTTGTTTACCTTAAAGTGGCAGGTGGCTGTGCTGAGAACCTAGTGCTGTTAGTCCATGCTGGGAATAGACACTAGGGAGCACTTGCTGCTGTTATGCTGCCTACTGCTAACATGTATGGTATAAGACCCATTGTGCCCCATGGCTCTTGGTTCAGAGAAGCTGTCTGATCCAACCATTGGGTATGCCTGTGTGCTGTAAGTTACTCAATAAAGTATCTCCTTGTAAGTAAACCATTGAATCTGATTAATCACTATCTTGGCACCTCTAACCTAAGAGTTCAACGTCCACTGCAGGGGCGATACACACATTAGTCTGAGAGGTGTGGATCAGAGCATTTTGCATAGGAACTGGTAAAGATCACATTCCTCAGGGGTCAAAGGCACCCATGCTGGACCTGTGAATGTGGAGGAAATAGGATCTATGAAGCTGGGATAGGGATGAGGGAGAAATTTGTTCAGTTCACATTTTAATGCAAGCTAAATTTTGCCCTTTAATTTTGCACTTTCAAACAATACACAAACCAAAATTCAGGTATCATTCAAAATTCACACTCCTCTGAATTTTGCAATGGAGTTCTCCAATCAAACATTGTGTACAAAAATGCATACATTAGCAAAACATGCACATAAAAATAAGTATATTCATGAAAATAATGTTCAGCATTACATTAGGAACATTGCTTGCAAAAAATGTATGTATTAGGAAAAACTGTTCAAAATGCACACACAAATATGTAGAAATTTTCATACAAACTTAAAATGAAAAATCTCAAATTTCTGAATGAACTGAATTAAGACTGGAAAAATGGGAAACTCAGAGGAACTGAAATTAACAAGTTTGTTTCTATCCTGGGATGATGAATTAGGTATTCAACAAATGCCTATGTCAGCATTTGCATAATACCATGTTTCTCCTAGTTTTCCTAAACACTACTTGGGCTGGATTCCCCATCTTGGCTACAAACTTTCTGATGTCCAGTTAAAAACTAAGAAGAAACATTGCCATCCCATCTGCGTATATTAGTTCTCCTTGATTCCTGTTCTGCACCCGGCCACATTTTGTGATCTACAGCATGGCTGAAGCCATGTGGTAAGCTACTGTTCTTGACCAATGGTCAGGATCCTGTGTATATGAATAAAAAAGGACGAAAGTGGGCAGAATGAGCCACAGAAATATAATGGCACGATGGAACGTTCAACTTGTTTTCCCTCCTTCCCTGATTTAAAGATTGGCTTTATATAACTTTCTGCAACTCGCCCTGCCCCTAAGTGCATACTGTGGAGGGCCCTCTAAGGGGACTCATTCAAATTCTGAATTAATAATGTATTATAAAAGTTTCCATACAAACCATTTTCATTTTGGAATGTTCAGATCGGGGGGGGGGGGGTGAAAGAGCAGCTGAAGATTGCTATGAAACTATTTAGCCATATCTAATTCAGCCGTGTATTAGAAAGACTTTCAACCTAATACACTTGAGTCTATTGTATGTACTCAAACATTCCAGTCAACCAGACTGATAAAACCAATTTAACGGGTCTATTGGCAAGAGTGATCTCAGATTTTCTCAAAGTCATATCTATGTCTGCGCATGCAAAGCAGCACATTTTCACTTGTGAGTTTGATTGATTGGCTTTTTAAAAACCTGTCCTAATGAAAAACAAAGCAAACTGACATGCACTCCCATGTACTAGATCATACCTTGATTATTTTTGCAGTCAAGACAAGACACTTTAAAAAGTTTTCATTGTTTTCAAGAATTGATATATGCTGCTCTGACCCACAGAACTGTCAGCTGTGGCAACAAAAATCAAAACAGATTTGTTAAGAGCTTTGAAATGAAAAAGTTTATTTACGTTTTTGTGTATTTCCATGATTAAAATTAAATATTGTGCCATTGCTCTTATGGGCAATTTACTATTTTCCATTATTGAGTGCAGCCATGAAATGTCTGAAGGGGAAAGGTGTAAGCACTTGCATCCCAAATAATCTGCATTAGGAGGTTTGAAAGGGTCAAATACAAAAGATCAGATTAACCATTATCAGGGCCGGCCCTACCACTGGGCAGAGTGAGGCGCCTGCCTCATGCAGCAAATTTTGGATGTCAGGAGAAGGCAGCACATTGTTAGCTATTAATTTATTATTGCTATATGTTTACTGCGAGGGAGGGAGAGAGGTTCTTGAGGGATTTTCTACCTAAAGTGCCAAAATAACTTGACTAGCCATGGGTACCATGTACCTTGACTTACGGGGAGGTGGGGGTGCAGGGATGGTGCCATTTGCTACTCTGCCTCAGGCAGCAAAATGACTTGGGCTGGCTGTGACCATTACGCTGAGTAAACTATAGTACAGAACACCCTTCCCCAATGCGGTGCCCTCCTGATGTTTTGTTGTACAACTCCCATCAGCCCCAGCTTGCATGGCCAATGATAGGCATTGTAGTTCAAAACATCTGGAGGGCAGCAGGGAGGCTGGCACAGAATCCAACGCTAGTCAAATTTACCTTCCTTTCATCTCCTTTAGCCATCTGGTAAATTATCTGGGAGCTCCAACATATGGAAAATTGCTTAATCTATTCCCAACCCCACATACTGGACTTCTTTATAATAACATTCTGACCATAAAATGAATATTTACCTAATTGCAGGGTAACATCTCCCCATTTCGTTGGCCCTCATTTCCTCTATGCAGCCCTTGCTTATTTGTTTCTCTTCTCATGATTTCTCCCTTCACAATAAGTGGGCTTTAATTCATGAGTAGTGTTTAGGTTTTCTTCAGAATGCCAACTCTGCTAGATCTGACTATTAGATCATTCAGAAGGTCATTTCTTGTACCAAATCTACCCAGTGGAACTTTGACGTCTGAATTCTGAAGACCAAAAGTCCACCTCATAGACTTGACTCATTGTTCTCAAATAGAATAACATTCTTCTTACTTGGCTGCTTTGTTACTATTTCCGTGATCAGACAGAGAGACCGTTTTTCAGTAGGGAAGGTGAATATTCCATTTTCTTCTATAACAATTTGTACCATTTTGTTTCTAAAGTGTCTTAAAGTGATTTCTCCCTAAGCATTTGGAATTTTCAGTCATATGCTACAGGAACTATACTATACTGATAGCCCAATCCCGTGCATGTTTTCGTGGAAGCAAGCCCTACTTGCTTCCAAGAAGCCCCCCAAGAAAGTCCACATAGGGTTGCAGCAATCCTAAAGTAAGTCCCACTAACACAGGAGTAAGGCCGATTGGACCCATCAGGACTTACTTCTGAGTAAAGATAGATAGCCTTGTTCAGTTAATATCATATTAACCATGCCACTGTCTTATTGCATTAATACCATTAAAATATTATTCTACTGGGCCATTTGGGTTAGCAGGTGATATATCTGTAATGGTCAAGTTACCGCAAGCTGCTCTGTGAAGCTCATCTTGAAGTGTGGGATATACATATGTAAATAAATGAATAAACAAAATGAGACATTTAAGGCCCAGCCATGCTTCAAGGCCATTTGCATGCTAGCAATGTACCCCCATAGCCTTTTCTGCTATGTTTTCAACACTGCTGACATCCAGGTATGTTGCCATGTGAATCTGCTATAGCCAAAACAAAACAAAACCTTGTTGCACATAAAGAATTTATTGTGGCATGAATTTCAGTGTAATTATTTCAAATGTAGGCTCTTGTCTCTTCAGTCTCCCAGGCACCTTTAGGTCATCTAGGCAGCAGCACCCCAATTATGGGATTCTCTTCTGAAAGATGTTAGACTAGTCCCATCCCTAATGGCTTTTAGGCAGGCAGTAAAAACATTTTAATGTACTTAATTGTGATTCTGAAATTTTAATGGTCTTCACCCTTTGGGGCTTTTAAATCTCTGTTTGCTTGTTTTTACTTTTGTTTAAAATGTTCAATTTGTTCTAGTGATTTTATTGGCTTTGAATTTATTGTGAACTGCTTTAGGAGTCATTGCTAAGGCCGAAAGGTGGTCTAGGGATGATTTTATAAATAAATAAAAATCTTTGATTATTTTTCCCTTTCCTCTCACATCCAGGCTCTTGCCTGATCCCAAAATTTCTTTGTCTTCATCATCTCCAAGCCCCACCTTTTCCACTCTGTGCTTCTACTGCTAAAAATGTCATTTATTTTGTAGCTATCTCTCACAAGGTGATGGGGATTTTTTCTCATTGTCTTTCCTTCCCCTTCTTTTCTCTTCAGTCAGTTCAGAATGCCTCTGAACTGTGATGAAATCATTTTTTCTCTTCCATCGTACAAATCACAAAACCATCCCTTGATTTCTGCATAGGCTGTCTTTCACTTTTAGGGCTGCCCCTACCAGTAAGCGAATGTGGCAAAAGGCTCAGGTGGCAGGCGCTGGGTGGCAGGGGTGGCTTCCTGACCATTCCCCTCTCTTGTAGAACAGAGCTGTGTGCTCCACACAGCTTGCCCTCCACCCCTAAACTGGTCAGCTGCCCTCAGGTGCGCTGGAGGAGGCAATCCAGTTGCCAGTTTGAAGAACTGCCAGTTCTATATGTAGAATGGAGGGGGGGCACTATGTTGTCCTTTACCTCAGGCAGCAAAATGTCTTGGGATGGCCCTGGTCATTCTCCATCTCAAGCTCAAGGTCGTCACATCTGAGGCTTATTACATGTATTTATTTATTTATACTTAATGTTTATATACTGCCTTATCTGCTAAAAAGCCATCAAGGTGATGTACAACTGTTTAAAACAGTAAAACTTTAAAACAATCAAATGAACACGAAAAACAGCAAAAAAAATTAAAACTATATAACTTGAAAGGCCAAATGGAAAAGATGCATCTTTACACCCTGTCTAAAGGCCAAGTGAGTGGGGGCCAATTGAAGTTCTTGAGAAAACACATTCCGTAGTTTGGAGGCCACACAGGAGAAAGCCCTCTCATGTGCCTCTGTGGATAATGGTGCCCGCAAAAGGGCCTCTCCTGCAAATCTTAGTATTCAGGAAGTATTACATTTTTTCTCCTTTCCCACATTCTCCACTTGAAGGGACTTTCCAAATTAAAAAACCTTCTGAAACATCATACAGTGTTTGTGTTTGCATCGATCTTTTGCTAACAGCTTGACTTCAGTCCCTTCATAATGAATAAGGGAATGGCCACTTTAAGCGGAGGGGGGAAGGGGTGTTGTGGAATGTAGCTATAATTCTGCCCATTATTTTAAAGCCTAGTGGTGTGTGCTGTAGAGCTTGGGAGTGTACAGAAGTAAGGGTAGAACTAAGTATGCCACCTCCAACTCCCACCTTGAAGTCTTACCTGCTGCTTTTCCTCTGGAAAGCAATGTCAGGAGAAGTGACTTTGGAGGAGGAACACCTAAACTTTTTCCCATGCCACTTCCCCTCCCCCAACACCCCACTCCCAGCTGCTTTTCTCCTAACTTGGATTCCAGACCCACAAATAACAGAAAAGTAACAAAGGCTAATTGAATAGAAGGCATTTCTGACAAGGCAGGCTATAGGCTTGCTGATTCTCCACCATTTGTTATTTGCTTAAAGCAAAGGGAGGCCTTCCTTGCTCTAGTTCTAAGTCCTAAAAAAATGTTGTTTTCATTACAGTTTCAACTGGGGTACAAATCAGCGCCAGTGAGGGGTGGGGGGTAGAATCACGGCAACTCACCGATTGGTGCCACTCATGTCACTCATGTCACCCTGTTCCACATGGCATGACTGCAATATAACCCTGCTGACCATCAAGGATGGCATGACAAGATATGGGAAACTATGGACTATGGATAAGATCTACTCACATCAGTTAAAGGCTAGGGCTGTGCAGGGACCCCCCGATCTGACTCAGAAGCCGCTTCATGGCTTCAGAGGCGGACCAGATTTGGCTCAGGCTGATTCAGGAGGGGCCCGACCAAACTTGGCCCTGAACCCGAAGCAGGATTCGGATGCCAAACCCCACTTTGGGTCACCCCGATGCCCCCGTGCAACCCCCCAGCTCCTTACCTTGCTGCTGCCACCTCCTCCTCCTCCATCACCGCCTCCTCCTCCTCTGTTGCCACTGCCTCCTTCTCTGCCACCCCTGCTGCTGCCTTCTCCTCGCTGCCGCCTTCTCCGTCGTTGCCTTTGCTGCCTTCCCCACCCCCAGCTCCTGAGGCCTGGACGCACGCTGATTCTTCTTGCAGGGAGTTGCCATTTTAAAAATGGCAACCTCCTGGAAGTTGCTATTTTAAAAATGGGGACTCCCTGCAATAACCATCAGTGCACATCCAGGCCCCTGGACCTGGCGGTGGTGATGGCAGCAGTGGAGGCGGCGGTGGCGGAAAAGGCAGCAGTGGCAGAGAAGGCGGCAGTGGCAATGACAGCAGTGGAGGCAGCAATGGTGGAGGTGGGCGGCTCAGGTAAGGACCTGGAGGCGCCAACGCAGGTGGGCCGGGAGTGCCGAAGCTCCAAAGTGCACCAAGCATTTCGGAGAGCCCCCAACCTGCTCCTGGCCTCTTCGTACCCACTCTGGTTCGCCTCAGAAGGGGCCCAAAGTGACCAGAAGCAGCCTGCTTCGACTTGGGGTTCAGGCCTTGGGCCGAAGTGGTGCACAGACCTATTCAAGGCTACAGCTAACCCCAAATGTAATGATGATTTAATAGAAAAACGGTGCTGGGTTCTAAATGAAACTAACTCAACTAACTGAAATAAGACGCTCAACAGTACTTTAATAAAGGATATGTATTTGTTACAGATAGATATACAAGCAAACCCTTTTACTATTATTCTGATTTTTTCCCCTTGGTGATTATTTGTTAATTTATATAGTCGTTTATTCTAAATTGCATCCCATATAGGAACATGGAAACGTTGGAAGCTGCCTTGTACTGAGTCAGGCCCTGGGTCCATCTAGCCCAGTATTGTCATCACTGACTGGCAGCAGCGGCTCTCCAGGGTTTCAGGCAGGATTCTTTCCCAGCCCCACCTGGAGATGCCGGGGATCGAACCTGGGACCTTCTGCATGCAAAATATGTCATCTGCCACTGAGCTTTGGCCCACATAAGAGGGGATGTGTTATTAAGTTAGAAATGCATATTGCTTTAATTGCTATTTGTGAACCACACTGAGGATGTAAAGCAGGGTATAAATACTTTAATTGATAATAAAATAAATAGGAGCCCATGCGGTAGTCATAAGAATCTCGACATTCAGTTTGTTAAGATATGCTTTTTTAGCTGCCACGTTTCTTGTTTCAGCCTGAATATATGACAGTGGAGTAACCTGAGTGACCTAACATTTTATGATTATTTTAGATCTGATTAGACTTAACATCAATCTTCATTTTTAAAGGGCACTGGAAAGAGCTTGATTTTAAAAACATTGAGAGCTGGCAACCCCGCGAGCCACCTGGTTGAACCTGAGGTTGGTCGAAAGTCAGCCTTCACACCGTTTCCTGTGAATGTACAAAGACACCAGATGCTCTTGTTGGGACTCTGCCTTCCCCAGGTCAGCATCTGGAGTTTACAATTTCTCCCTGAAAGAGAATGCAATTAAGAAGCTCTTCTTCTCTCTTGTGCCGTATTAAGTGGAGAAAGGATTGCTAGAGAGCTTGTACTGTGTGTGTGTGAGAGAGAGAGTGTTTGTGTGTTTAACGCCTCCTCCATGCAACATGCATTTCTCTCCACAAACCTTAAAGACAACTTCCCAAACGAAACGAGAAAATTTCTAGTGCATTAAAGCAGGCAGCCTATAAACATGTGGCCCTGGAGAAGGTCTGCAGTAAATGGGATTCATATGTTTGCTATTACACTACTGCTTACAGGTGCAAGGGAGAGAATGGAATTCTCTTGTCATCCATCTTTTAAACCCCGTGCGCTTTAATGCTTCTGGTGCTTCATTTTCATAGCTCTCAAAAGCAGAGAAGTGATCCGTCTCCTTCTTTTTCAAGAAGGGAGACAAAAAAGAGAGTTGTAATGGCGGCTTCCCTGAACTTACACAGCTGGCCCACCTGGGTAGCAAAGTCCGTCTGCCATAATAATTTGACCACACAACCACTAACGAACAAATAATAACTGAAGCATTTGTGTGGGGGGGGGGCTATCAGACTACAGAAGGTATATAACAGACAGCTTACAGAGAAGTTATGGGTATTGCAACCCCCAACACTAAATTCAGTTTTGCCATTGATTTCGATAGGCTATGGCTTATACCCTATATTCTTCAAGGTTTCGCAGAGTACCAGATGCGCTGCGACCAAACGGATAGCTCTTGTCATTCTTTTAAGCAGAAGCAAAGGCAACTCTTCCTTGGCTTCAGTCTTCTGGAACACAACTCTGAAGAATTGTCAGCCGTAGTTTGTATTTGGACTATACTCCATGAAAGCTTATGCAAAAATAAATGCGCCACTAGACTCTTTGCTGTTGTATGTTATAAAGCACCTAAATTCTTCTAAGCACTGTACAGATATTGAAAGGTAAGACAATCCCTGCCCACAGGCTCATGATCTAATAGACGTGACTCAAAAGGAAAACAGAATGGGCAGGGAAGAGGAAAAGCAAGCACTGGTGCATCAGCTCCTTCTCTGGCTGACTGGTTGATCTCCCCCTTGCTGTGATGGTCTTCCTGGGAAACAGGGGGTGCAGTCACACAGTGGCCCTTGGCCTCCTGGCTGGCAGCAGAGGCCAGAGTGTGCCTCCAGTCACCTCTGCAGTTCCAGGGCAATTGCCACTATCTCCTTCAAGTGTGGGTGAAGTCCTGATCTTCAAATGAAACTCTAATCTTGAACATTCTCATTGCTGAAGTAAATATCCCATGTGGGGAAGCAAAGCAGTTCCATTTTACTGTGCTACATTCCATTTTTAACAGATGCATATCAGGTATCAAGGTTTGCACAAGGGATGTTTGGATTATATTTAATCTGTTCTGCGTGAGTTCCACAGATTGGGTGGAGTTTTGAGATCCATCATTCACAGAGCCACAAATTCATCTTTTTCCCACTCAGAAAATTACATAAATAAGTGTCAGGAGCGCCCTGGCAGCCTCTTTCAGTCTACGACAATAGCTAACTCTCAGAGAAAAGGATTCTTTTCAAGGCTTTAATCCTTTTACAACTTAATGACTCTTTCAGATGCTAATCACCAGCGACTAAGCAAGGAACAGCAGAGTAGCCTATGCTCCAGGTTAGGCAGTTGGTCCCCGTTTGAAGGAGAATCACGGGAAGACCCTGAACTTATGGGCTATGGAGAGATCCTCCCTCTTTCCCTTGGGTCTTCGGGACGCGACCGGTGTTTAAGCGCCAAATGAGTGGAACGCCTCCTTTTGGCGCCCTCCATCTGTCATCACTCCCGGCGTTGGCGCCGAGCATCCAGCAAGACCTCCTCCCGCGCTCTCTCGCTGCCAGGGTCACTATCTATCCCAGGAATTAGGGTTGGCGGAGAATTTCTCCCCGAAACTTCGGGGGGCCGAGCGCCAACGTGTTCGGCCCCCCGAAGAAGTTTCGGGGAGAAATTATCCACCCCCCCGCCCCCCCACCCCGGGACGGGACTTACCTTTCCCGAATGTCCCTCCCGGCGGCGGGTCCGGCCGGCGGTTCGTCGGGTCTTCGTCAGGGGTGGGAGTGGCAGCCGGTCTTTCGACCGGCTGCCGCCGCCGCCATTCCAATAAAAGAAAAAAAAAACACCCCCGTGATAGGCTACGTGATGATTAACGTAGCCTATCACGGCTAGATTTGCAAAGTCAGCCGTGATAGGCTACGTAAATCGTCACGTAGCCTATCACGGGTGACTTTAAAAAAAAAAAAAAAGCGCGTACGGCTAATGGCAGCCCCCATAGGGAGCCGCCATTCACGTTCCTTATTTGGTCACTGTAGTCTACATAAAGATTACGTAGACTACGGCGAAAATAAGGGCAATGCTATTTGCGTTGCCCTTATTTTCGCTGTAGTCTACGTAAAGATTTACCGTAGTCTACGGTAAAATCTACGTAAAGATTTCGCCGTAGTCTACGTAAAGATTTACAGCGACCAAATAAGGAACGCGAATGGCGGCTCCCTATGGGGGCCGCCATTTGCGTACACGCTTTTTTTTTTAAGTCACCCATGATAGGCTACGTGACGATTTACGTAGCCTATCACGGCTGACTTTGCAAATCTAGCCGTGATAGGCTACGTTAATCGTCACATAGCCTATCACGGGGTCGTTTTTTGTTTTTGTTTTACTTTTAATTTCGTGGCCAGGCGAGGCGAGGCGCCTCCTCCCTGGCCTGAATTTCGGCCGGGCGAGGCGGGAAGCCTCCCCGCCGGCCTGAATTTCACGGGGAGAGCAGCGAAGCGCCTCCCCCCCACCGCGAAAAGCTGCGAGACCAGGTAAGTGACTTTCATGCACCCCTACCAGGAATGCTGGCAGGAGGAATCTCTGTCAGCTGCTGTGCCTGTGAGAGATGAGCACGCTCCTCTCCCACAGATTACTGTTCTTCCTCAGAATCAGAACTGTTCTGGGGTTCTATTGGCTCAGTTTCCACCCTGACAATAAGTCCACCGCAAGTTACAAAAGTATGGAATTTATGTAACAATTTACCAGGGATGGCAGAGAATTCCGCCACGGATATCGGGGAGGCCGAATGCCAGTGCATTCGGACCCCCTAAATCTGTGGCGGAATGGCCTGCCCCCCCCGCCCCCCCCCACGGATCCCCCCGGGATGAGACTTACCTGGGGCGGATCTTCCGGGCGGCAGCGGCAGCGGCGGCTGCAGCGGCTGGTCTTCCGACCGGCTGCCACTGCCGCCATTTGCAGGGTTTTTTTGGTTTTTTTACACACACATGATAGGCTACGTAAGTTTTTACGTAGCCTAAAACATCTGGGTAAAAAAAAAAGAAAGCGTACGCAAATGGCAGCGGCTACGGCCGCCGCCATTTGCGTTCCTTATTTTGGGCCGTCTTAGTCTACTTAAATAATTACATAGACTAAGACGGCGAAAATAAGGGGAACGCAAATAGCGTCCACTACGCTATTTGCGTTCCCCTTATTTTCGCCGTCTTAGTCTACGTAAATATTTACGTAGATTAAGACGTCAAAAATAAGGAACGCAAATGGTGGCGGCCATAGCCCCCTCCATTTGCATACGTGGTTTGTTTTGTTTTTTTTCCCCAGAGCCCTCCGCAGCCGGAAATCCGGCTGCAGATGGCTCTGGCCTGGCTGGGCCTGGCCGGCTGCTCCGCAGAGATGCCGCGGAGCACAGCCGGCCGCGGAGGATTCCGGCGGGGAGGAACGGAGCACCTCCCCCCCGTCCAGGATTCCAGGGGGAGGGACGGAACGCCTCCCCCCCACCATAAACATAATCCGCGAACAGGTAAGTGATTTTCATACATCCCTACAATTTACAGAATTTGTATATTTACATATTTTTAAGCCTTAAAAGTTGTGTATTCATTAACATAATATTTGTGAACTGGGTAACGTTCTTCATCTAACTTACAGTTTCACCCATGAATTTATTTACATAAATTTAGGAGTATTATTTTTAACCCGCATGTCCACGGAATCCACCTGACATGCAGATGCCAGTCTGGCACAGAATCCATAGTCCAGAAAACAAGAAATCCAGACTCATTTCAGTCTGGATCAGGTTTCTCCAACATCCCTAGTTTGCACTCTAGAACAGTGCATACTATAGGACTTCATGTTTGAGTAAGCCACTTATAAGAAAACCAGACTGATGTTCAGCTCAATTCAGAGATTTTCTTTTCTTTTCAGTCTGGTGGTGCTTGAAAGTATTGGGGTACTCCCAAGACCCAAAATCAAGGTCAAGAGCACCGATGAGGGCCCTTGCATATGTTTAGGTATCAGTGATTTCAAAATAAAATGATTAAAAGTATCCCACAACTTTTAGGAATACAAAAACACTCAGGCAAACCTTTAGGACAGCAGTTCACAGCTCAAATCATCCTTTGGGGCTATTTTATGATTGATTCATATTTAGTCTTCTTTAACTAATAACAACAACAATGAAATGCAGGATTTGGAAATAGTAATAATAACAATGTCAAGTATTGCCGTAAACTTCGCATCACTGGGAACAGTGGGAACCACTATTCTCATAGCTGTTGCTGGTACAACAGTGGGGGACAACAAAGTTGTGAGGAGGAGGAGGAGGAGGAGGAGGAGGGAAGGGTAAATTTAAAAGGAGGCCCTGTGTTGAATTAAATCTTCTGGATAGTCATCAAGGGCACACCAACATAGATCATGTTAGAGTACTCTAGCTTTAAGATTGAAAAGCTGTGAATGATTATGTTTGCTCAGTCTTGACCCAATAGAAAAGGACTTTCTGGCACAGCTGTGGATCTAGAAGCAACCCAGGGTTCTGAATCTGAGAGACCAGGGAATGCTGAACACCATCTATTATAGTCATCCCTATCCTCCACAAGTCATTAGCAGTTAATTAAAATAAATAACGGTATGCCTGCAACATAGAAGCTCTGAGATTAGCTTCCCACTTCAAGCACTCTTCAAGCCCAGTGACATTGGGATTATACATCAATGTTCCTTCCCATTAACTGCTAATCTCCGTGTCCCAACAGCCAATTACTGAGGGAAAGAGGATGAAAGAAGAGGCATCATTCCAGAACACGGAAGGATAAGAAGCAGGTAGCATTTGGTAGAAACAATGGGATATCTTATCTGAACCTGATCTTCCTCTTCTATCCAGAACTCTGGATGTCTCCTGTTAATCTTGCTGTTGCTCCAGATAAGTCAGAAGAGCAGCCATAGAAGACAGCAAATCACTCAAGGGTTCTAACACCCTTGATTTTATTCTGTGCACAGTGCTTAGTACATTCTATAAATTATACATTTTATAAATTATAAATAAGTCTTTTTACCCTCTTTAAGCAGTGTTCATTCATGCTGATGAAAGAGGAACAGTGGCTGAGTTCTCACTGATATGGAGGATGGCCACTTTTGCCCTCTATTTGAAGAACTGCCAGCGGACTGTCCTGTTGGTGAAGGGCTCTCCTGTCCGATTCTGGTTTACAGATCAAGACTCAAGAGCCATCAGAACTGTTGCCCATCCATAGCTAGTAGTACCTGGGCAGCGGACTGAACAGGCAAGCACCCAGGTCACCTGATCACAGTCTTCCACACTATGGTGACATGTACTGTATTCATATTTAAGTTATAATAAGTATTGTATCTAAATTTGCATCTATAAATTAGCCAATGCAAATGTTATGCAAATTGTCTCCCTCGTTGTGAACAAGTGTAAATATTAAATAATGCTCTTGCCACCTATCCCAGGAAAATCATGCTTGTTGAAGCCATGCGGGCTCCCCCAGATCCTTCTCCAATATATCCTACCAGTTGTCCTCTTCTCTGTGTGAATAGAGAGGCCCTATGGATGTCCAGTAGCCCTGCTTCTCTGATTTTGATGCAGATGAACAATGCACATGTGGATCAGAAGCAGGGGCGCTCCATTTTAAAGCAGAGTGCCTGTTCCCTTGCATCTTCCTTATTTATCTGCACTCTCATTATCGCCATTCAAGACCCAGAGTTGAACATGTTGGCTTTAAAGTCTGTTTGTTCAGCTGAAGTAACTGCAGGATCCTACATAGGCTTCATTCAGGCCAGAACAGCATTCACATAGCCTTCCACATTGTACAGATGAAAACAGAAATAGACTTGTATCATCTCTATCTTCACACCAAGGTTTGCTGCCCAAGGCCTCACTTCACCCACCCCCCTCCACTCCAGCCATCACTTCATTATTGATGAAATCTCTTTTCCATCAGTTTCCATCATGCTCTATTCCTTTACTCTCCATTCACTTCTCCAGTACTGATTTAAAAGCCAAGAGAGTATTTTTTTCTTTGGATTAAAGGAATATGGGGGGTGGGGGAGTGGAGAGAGACATAATTATCCTATATATTTTATCAACAATTCAAAATATACCTCAGATACAGCCTGTGGAACATGAAATTGCAGACTGTACACTGAATGGTGCCTTAATCTCCATGCACACACTTTTATCAACAAGGGGTTAGATCAGATGACCTTAGAGGTACCTTCCAAATCTATAATTCTATATGCCATGTGATTAGAGACAACATGCATTCATGCTCACACACACACACAAAGATTTAACAACTAAAGACCACAGGATGGGACCACCAACAAAAAAAGTAGTAAGACATGGGGATAGGGAATGGGTGGCACATATAGATGTCTTGGTTGCTATCTGAGTTGGAAGGCAATAGATACATATTAAGATGCTATGTAAGTTCTCCTGTTAATATTTGAATGTGGTGCTAAATTTGTATATGTAGCAGATATTTTATGTTGGTTGGTGAGATCCATAATAATAATAATAATAATAATAATAATACATCTTCTAAAAGCAAAAATAAAGACAGTGCTTTACCAGTGACAGGGACCAGGACACAGGGTAAACAGAATCAATTGGAGGAGCATATGAGTTTCAGCCAGTCAAATAAAGAAAGAAGCAAGATGCCAGTTGGTTATTTGTTCGACTACTGCCCAGAAGTCCAGTTGCCCAATGCAACCCAGTGCAGGTTGTTTGGGGGTTTTAAGTTTAGAATTATAACATTTTTGCAGTTTATTATTTTACAGTTTATTATGCATTATGCTAACATTAGTGGTTAAGTGGTGCCTAGCTCTTGCCAAACAATGTTCCAATTAGTAATTCATAGCGAAAGTAATAGCAATGAGACTGATGGAAGGACAACCTTTGACAAATGACACATAGAAGTGTCAAAAGAATCATAGAATAGTAGGGTTGGAAGGGGACTACAAGGCCATCGAGTCCAACCCCCTGCTCAATGCAGGAATCCAAGTCAGAGCATCAAGAGAAGATTCCTGGGCTCAGAGAGCAAGGCAGGCAGGCAGGCAGGCAGGCCTGGATTTCTTCAAAGCATATGGAAGAATGGAATCTATTACATGTAATTAGGAATGGAGAGCTGGAAACTGTGGAATTAGAATTTGATTATGCAGCCTGCTGTGTGCTGGGTGGGAAGAATCACCAGTCTGAAAGGTATCTTCACATTTGGAGGGTCTTATGATTTGTTCTGGGCATCCATACATCTGAAAGAACATTCTCACACATGTATAACATAAAAACCAAACCAAACAAGAAGTGCAAGCCTAATACACACACATAGAGTGAGAGGAGGAGGAGGGGGAGAGAGAGAGAGAGAGAGAAATGTTCTTTTGGGGAGATTCTTTACACATGAGACATGGATCTTCAGAAATTTAATACATGGCATTCCAGGCCAAATTTAAAGGATGGTAAGTATGACTTTTTCAGTTTGGGTTTGTGTGACGTGTTTCGCTTTGTTTTCTGACAGTGTGCGTATTTGGGAGGTCTCTGCACAATTGGCTAGCTGCCACACATCAAATGCCTTCACACTGTTGTTAGATAAAAAGTCCTTGCTTTCGGTTTAGAAGAAAAGAATGCCAGGCAGGCAGCAGTGGATCCAACACTATTTTATTGAACGTTTTGCAAAACGGGTGCAGAGCAGTCTGGACCCCGAGACACGTGTGCAAAAGCCCTTTATATCATATCGCTTCTATTGTTCTTACCAGTAACCAATGAAACAGTTAGTACATCGGCTCACTAAGTCAATATCCAATATACAGTCACTATCAGCTTACCAAGCTGTTAGTCATGAGCGCGTCAGTATGATTCCCTTTTTGCTCCGCCTATATTTTCCCGCCACTCGGGCTCTTACGTAACTTGAGACGCCAACGGTTATGGAGTCTCCTTTTGTCTAATACTGTGAGTACTCGAAAGCAGCAGTTTGCACACAGGCACACCTGCTAATGGTGGCCCTTCCTGGTGAGGACACCCTGCTGCACTTGTGCAAAATCCTGGATCCTCTTTGAATACTAACAGAACTTTCAACAGTTGTGACATTACACCAACAAGACGGTTGAATGATATGTACTCTTATCTAGAACATCTCTTCTGGTCTAGTGCAGATCAGAACCACCTGGCCTTAGAAAATTCATAGCTGAAAATTTAGTTCATTTTGCACTGAAGACTTCTGCAGGTCTCAAAAATATATGAACTCTTACACCAGCAAGCATTGGTCCAACAAAAGGCATCACCTTAATAATCCAGATGCTGGATCTGATGGGGTTTCACTATAGCTAGACTTTCTTGTCTTGCAGATCCCCAAGTCCTGGGTTAACTCTCTAACTACCAGACTATCACCAGCATATCGTGGGTGGGGGCGGGAATAATAGTGTTGTCATAGCAAAGTTATTGTTGCAAAACCATTTCCATTTCTTTCTTAGGAAGATTATTGCAGCAAAATGACCACCAAAATGTAGATGGCTTGATACGGTTACCAAAACATAGATAGTTTCACATGCCTTGTGTTCACCTACTATTGATAAACTCAGAATTAGTAGCCTTGAAACCAAGACAATATAGTGTCCAGACTCTAAGATTGTCTTCAGTGGTCATTCTCTGGGAGATCCTGCCAAAAGAAGTCAGGTGAGTGGCTGCTAAGAAGAGGGCCTTTTCTGCTGTGGCACCCCAGTTGTGGAATGAGCTCCCCAGAGAGGCTCACCTGGCGCCTACATTATGCTCTTTTCAGCGCCAGATAAATTCCTTCATATTTCCCAGGCATCTTAGTCTTTTAGTTTCTGTTGTTTTAAACGTGTTAAAAGGTAAAGGAAAAGGTGTCCCCAACCAGTCGTGTCCAACTCTAGGGCGCGGTGCTCATCCCCGTTTCTAAGCCGAAGAGCCAGGACTGTCCGAAGACGCTTCCATCTTTGCATTGCTGCTAGGTTTTATTTTGGTTTTTATTTTATACTGTAGTTTTAAACTTTTAAACTTTTATATTATATTGTATCATGTTGAATTTTATGGTTTTAATTATTGTGAACCTCCCAGAGACCTTAGGCTATTGGATGGTACAGTAATGTGATAGATAGTAATGTGATAGATAGATAGTAATGTGAAAGATAGATAGATAGATAGATAGGCCTGATCATCATTCAGAATAGAGTGGTTATTATTATTTATTTATTTATTTATTTATTTCATTTCTATACCGCCCAATAGCCGAAGCTATTTCACTATAGGCACAATAGCAATTTATTCTAGCTAAGTCCTAGCTTGGTGTGTTTAAAATCTAAATGCCTGTAGAAATGGCAGCTCAGTAAGAATAATTGAGGAATGCCCAGTTTTTGCTCTAGATTTGGGAACTATTATTTATTTTGCAGAATCCCTGCCCACTCCCAAATTTCATCTTAGGGTGCTTCCAGATTGAGGGCTCCTAATGTTAACAGTCAGAAGGCATTGTGCAGCTATTTTGACACTTTTTACTTAATGGATTTTCTGCAGTAAGAAAAAAGCCATGGAAAAACATGGGAGGATTACAAGAGGAAGACAATATCATCTGGAACCCCTGTAAAATTCCATGAATAGGCAGAGCCATAAAAGCTTGGTCTGGCAGCACCCTTAATGGCTGGGATCCAAAGAACTGCACACCTACTTCCTTTCATATGTCCATGCCCACCTTTGGCTTGTTGTTGTTTTTTTCTTTTTCTTTTTGAAAAGCAGCCCTCAATGCCACATGGGAAACCGGTTTTGAAAAAAAGGCACAACCTCCCAAAGCAGTTTGTGATATAGCATGGGAAGGGAGAGAGTGTATGTGCTGTTCAAAGGGCAGGGCGGCGGGGGGGGGAATCAAAGTTTCTGCTGGACATTCCCAAACCCTTGGACACACCTAAAGTAGCTCTTTGGACCCTGGCCACGGTGCTCATCACTTTTGCAAGCCATTAGGAATGTCATGCTCCAATTTACATCTTGCATTAGACTGAAACAGATGTGACATTGGAGACCTGTGTTTGGACATTTCCGTTGTATTTTATTTTATTTATTTAGAGCGGCCATGAGCAGTAGTGCTGAGGAAGCGGGGTAACCCTTTCTTCCACGCTTTTTTCCTGATCTAAATCACTCCTCTGAGGCCCAAAGCTTCTATTTGCCTCGCTGGCCAAAACTTACAGATACCTGCATCATGCCTATTTTTCCCTGCATCAGGTCTACTAGTAGTTTGGACTGAGGGGGATTTAGATTGGAAAACAATGTGGGGAAAAGGTTAAAGCCCCCTACCCCAGCACCACTGCCCAGATCAAAATTGTGGCTGCTTTAAAGAAAAGCAGATTGGCAGATCCAACCACAGACATCCTGTGGCACATCTGTTCCAGCCCTGGGTACCTTCAGGATTCCAATAACAGGGTTGGAGAACCTATGATAAACCCTCACTCAACAGGAACTCACCTTGCTTCAGTATGCATACAGTGCCCTAGGAATGTTGCCTTAATTAGGAAATGTTGGTTAAATGTTACCGGCCTCAGCAGTTATTGTGATATAACTTTTAACACTGCAATTACGACGTTGATTTATTCCGTATTTTGGCCACCACTGGGACTGCAGTTAACTTTACAGGGGGTTGTTTTGTTTTTGTTTTTACAAAATAGTATGTATAAAAGCATATAACCTACTTAAAACTGAATGCAGTTTCAGTAAATAATACATGTTTAATAAAGTCATATTGGAATATGAAAAAAGCATTAATCAAAGATTCTTTCTAATGTAGCAATGTCGCATCAATTAGCCATCACTGCTACGGATCACTTCATAAGTTATGTTTTGTATATATTTGCAAAACATTTGCTTACCAGATCTTGTACTACTATCAATTTGAAAAGGAGTGAATGGACGCAGATTTTTTTAATTGTCTGGAGGGGGTGGTTGAGGAAAATTTTGTAAACTCATTATAAATTGCTATTCGAAGGGGGAAGGACTAATTAGACAATTACATATTTTGCAAACATATCAAAATACTGAATCTGTTTGCCAAGATGTAAAACTCTCTCCTGTAATCTGAAACCATTTATAAATGTTAAAAACAAGTCTGCTATTGTGTAGAGTTTTAGCTTGCACTATATGGCATTTTCTAAGCCTGTTGGTGAAAAAGGATAGCTATGACTTTCTTTTCTTTACAAAGTACATACCACACACACACACACACACACACACCACAAAAAGAAAGGAAGCCTTAAATTGGCAAATATTTTTATAAAATGTAATTAATAAGGCTAAAAAGACTATTTTTGAGTTAATTTTAATGAGGGAGTGAGAGCAAACATCCCTACGGGAGGAGAAATCGCAATCAGATGCTTTTCTATGAAGGTTACACTGCAACATTTCAACTCAGACTCATTATATATCTTCAATATAACATTGCAATACGACCTTTATTCTTCTTAGAAGGCATCAGAGACATGTGAAAAGAGATAGAGGTTTCTTTTTGCACATGCACAAAATTACATATTCAGTTTGTGATACTTGCAGTGGGTTCCATAAACCCCATTTCTGTTGCTTTTCCATTATTCAATGGTTGCCATGAATTTCTGTTGGAAGTCCTTCTCAGCAAAAGATTTCCCGAGCGACCCATCACATCTGGCAAGAACTGAAAAAGTTTGAGCTGGCTTTGGGAAGCTTTCTTATTTTGCTTTGTTTGCTTTTGTTTTGTTTACTTGTCTTTTTTGCACAGTGCAGTTTTGGGTTAATGTGGACTCCTGAAATCGAACTTATTGGGGAGGCGAGGTGCCTCATGGAATAAACACAGCATTATTAGCACCAGTTTGAGAACTCTGTACTATTGTGATCATTCTTTCTTCCTCACTCTTTCTCATAGACAATAGGGTAGTTAATTTATAGCCCTCAAAGTAAGGCAAGCATAAACCCATTCATAGACTGCCCTGCACTTTCAGTGTTAACTTAATGTTTTATTGATCATTCCAAATATCAGAAAGAATACTAATCATTAAGCATTTTATGACTATTTTTATTACTTTTGGCCTAGAAACCACACATGCTCCATTAAGGATCCACAACCTGGTGCAAATGAAAGATAATTTTTCATTTACAAAGTCCTATTGTGGAGCATCATTTTTCCTATTAATACTTTCCACAGAACTAAAAGATACCCAAACACTCCTAACATAGAGAGGTAAGGCTTAGGAATGTACGCTTAATAGTTCACAAGCCCAGGATATGATATCTTTGCCTTGCATTTCAGAAGGATCTACTGGATGGAGTATTTATGGCATTTGAGACTCAAGGCTTCCCTTGGGGTAGAAGGGCAGAGGGTAGTGGTAAAAGTCATTTAATATGGAAGAAGCCATTAAATATGAACAAAACATTGTTTTGTGAAAGGCTAAATTCCTTTCCTTTTTTGCTTCCATACACAAGCACAAGCCGTATATATATATATATATATATATATATATTTTCTCTCTTACATGGGTGTTCTCACACAAACAAAGCAGCACTTGAAAATACACCATTACAACTCTATATATCCAGTATGTAATTTGTACTTAACAGAATGATATTTAGGATCATTTACTCCAGCCATAAGATTTTCAGCTGCATGGTGGGAGGTAATGCTTCAATGAAACCTTTGTTTTTTTAATCTTCTGATACAGTTGCTGAGGCAGTTAGCTGACTTGAAAATTACATCAGTCTTTTATCATCTGGGGCTCACATGCAGTATTTTGGGCCACCCCACCAAAACATATCATTTCATAGACAGAACTATAATTAACAATACATGGTTTTGGTTTGTTTTTTCTCCTCTCTCTGTCTTTCTCTGTGTGCACATGTCCCCCTTGTTGAGGAAGCTTCAGGCAAAAATTGTAAACTGGAAGATGGAAGGAAGAAGGAGGCTAAATTCAGGATGGGTGAGGAAGAAAGCTATTTTATGCTCAAGGTGCCATTGAATCCTGCCAATTTTGTTTCTCCTTCTGAACAACGACCAGAAAATAGATCAAGATTCCACCCATGCTACTACGTGATGTAGTGAAACTGGACTGCTGCAATATTTTGGGTCACTTTTCAAAGGAGCTCCTCCTGTTTGGCTCCTTGATTGCGAAAAGAGCGTGGAAAGAAAAAGCCGTGCTGTTGCCCCTTCGTTGCGTGATGCTAGGCACAGCAAGCTGGGTGGTAATGGGGACATAATATAAAACTGTTGCCTAGTGTTCCACTAAGCTCTGTCCTCCTCTGAAGAAAAAAAAAAATCCCTCATAATTCAGGCAACAGCTGGAAAGCTTAGCCTAATGGTCTGTGCTTCAATGTGGAAGGTCACAGGGTACTGATCTAAGGAGCTCAGAAGCCTCGCTCACCCGACTGTTGACACTTAGTAAACGGAGAAGGAGGGGCCTGTGTGTGCAGCTGAGAAAGCTATGCCCAAGCAGCACCAGGAACAGCCAAAAAAAAGGAAGCAACTTCTATTCAGGATTTGCAGGAGTCCTGGAAGCACTGAGGGAGGCGAGGGGGGGGGGGAGTGCAGCAACAAGGCCCTTTGGTGCCTCTGAGTTACCTTGTATTATAACAGGATTAAAGTACATTTAGCTTCTCTATTAGCATACTTGAGCCCCGTTTAGCTCTACTTGATGCTTCCGATGGGCCTTTGATCAGCCTTGCATGGTGCTGGTCAGCTCAGGACACACAACAGTCAAAAAGCGAAACTGTGAAATTGTCCTGATGCTGAATCTCATGCGAGATATTTCTGACTGTTCTCAGTCACTCATCCCCAATATTCTGATTTCCTTTTCTTTCTCTCTTCCCTCTTCTCTCTTCTTCTGAAGAAAGTAATTTCCACTTTTGTGTAAAAGTGTGTGTGTGTGTGTGTGTGTGTGTGAGAGAGAGAGAGAGAGAGACAGAGAGAGAAGATTAAATGAAAAAGGTAACACTGTGACCGATAATAATTAGTTCCTACACTAAAATCACAATTCCCGTTTATGTGCCAGTTTAGCAGCATCTCCTAAAAATACTATAATTTTGACAGTGCCTGCCTTTTTATTGCTTACATTTGCATATAAATTAAATCCATATTGTAGCTTTAAGGCAAGTTCAGCTTAGAATTCTGGGCAGCTCAGGGATCTATTGTTTTACATTCACTTTCTACATTGTGGATAAATGGGGCAGACGGGGGGGGGGGAGAAGAAAAAGAAGGGAGAAAGTCAGCTTGGTGGTGTTTTAATTGCTTCTCAGCCAATTATGACCGAATTAATATTTAAGTATTTTCCATCGCTGCGAGAAATTGTTTACAAAATACATTTCCTGGTATACCATGTCTATGTGCCCCTAGGGCAACAGCTATATTGGAATGTTTGAGGAATGAACTTCAAAAATAATGAAAGGAAAATATTTTCTTTGTAATTGTTGCAAAGTTGCATCTTATCAATTACAGGCAAAAATTTTAAAAAGTAGGTGCAATAATTATTCCCAGCATCTAGCCAAAAAACTGCATCAGTCCACACGCGTTCACCAAGAAACTGTGGGCGGGGTATGTGCGTGTGCATGTGGAATAAACTCTTTTTATTTCACTCACTGGATTTCTTTTTTAAGATTTTTGCTTTTGGCTGTTTTCTATGACTGAGAAAACTCCACTAGCTTATATGAATTTCTGTTCCAGCAAGTTTAAAAAATCCACAGGCTGCTAACACAAATGCATCAGGACATAGCCTGGGAAGAAAAGAGATGTTTGCAAAGGTGAGTAACCAGAAGCAAATGAAATGACACCTTAAAATCTTTGTTTCAAAAATTCTTTAATACGACACAGTATGGTGTGTGTGTGTGTTTGCTTCATTTCTTGCCCTTGTTCGTACCAACCACTGGGCCACATTTGAGAAAATATCTAAATCAAAGCTCAGAAAATTTCAGAGAGAGAAGAAAATTCATTGATTTGGGAAGGACAAAAAAGTTAGCTAGGCTTGCTCTGTCCTGTGAGCCAAGAGTGGTATAAATATACATGAATGTGTTTTATCTATCTATCTATCTATCTATCTATCTATCTATCTATCTATCTATTTAGAAACGTTCCTCCTTATATGGTTTTCACCACTACAGAAAGTGCTGATGCTGGTTACACTCAGTGGTCGTAAGACCTAGTTACATCATAAATTATCTTTTGATTTTTACCAAACCCCTGTGTCAGTTGCTTTAATCTTGGGTTTGTTTACCCAAGGGCCTAAAAGTTAAAACTGAGCAAAAGAACTCCTAGATAATGGTGCCTGGATATTGGGTGCTTCCAGAAGAGGCTTTTATCCTGCAATCTTGCCTCAAACATGGAATATTATGATGCGGGGAAGGGGTCCCAGATAATGACATTATCCATTTGTAACCCTCCCATGTTTTCCCACCACTTCTTCCATACTTTTTTCTTACCAGAAAAAAATCCATGAAGGAGGAAAAGACAGAAGAGATGCACAATGCCTCCTTTTTTGTAGTGCTAGGAGTTCTGTATCTGGAAGCATCCATTATCCCAGAGGTCCAAAAGATAATATTTTACTGGAACTGGTAGGCTAATATACCCTCAGCTGTACCCATTTCCTAATGTCTACTGAATGTTGGAATTATAAACATTTAGGCATTTGGAGGGTGGGATATTGAACATGCATACACATTTTTTAACCTCTTACCCCAGTCTTATGGCCCAATGTGCAAGGCAACACATTAGGGGTGTGATCCTATGCACGTTAAGACAGAAATGGCTGGTTGGAGCATGCTGGGAGCTGTAGGCCTTTTTTCTGTTTAAACATGCACAGGATTGTGCCTTAATAGAATGTGACCCAGGGGGTACTTGGACCAGTATAAGGCACCAGTCTGAGCTGTAGTATTGCATGGGGACAGTAAAACAACCAAGATGCTGCCTCTCAGGGCAATGTAATTATTGTTAGTTCAAAAATACTGCTTTTCCCTTCAGCATTTGCTGAGGCTTACTCTGGTTATGCATAGTGTTTCTCCCCTCCCTGCTCTGACTAGCTCACAGCTATTTTGCTATCCATTTCCCTTTCTAGGATCTAGGCTTTGCATCATATTTGGTATCATTTCCATATTCTTTGCACAATTAGTCAAGACGGTCCAGGCTGTACCTCTCAGAGGTCTTCTGAGATTGCTTCTAATTATTCGTTCTGATATGATACAAAATAGTTTAAGTTGTATCGAACAGTATTGTTTCTATTATGGAAGCAGTTCCATCAGCAGAACCAGGAGGGGGGTAATTCCCCTTCCACTGGCACCTAGCCATGTGTCCTCAAAATCTGCTTCAGAGGACTGGGAAACCCTCTGGAATAGATTTTTGGGAGGCAGGGAAGGCTGTGGGGCAGGGTGGGGCAGGGGAGAAGGTCCCATTGCACGAAAGGACTTCCACTAGCACAACTTTGGATTTAACCATTTGCTTTTTTTTATCGAATGATCCTAGATATGGCCATCTTTGCACTCCAGTCAAGACTAATCAGCCACTCCAGTTGACTAACCAAACTTCCTCAAGGACATTCACAAAAACAGCTATTATATGGATTTATATCTGTATAAATTAATCCTAGAAATTCATTGACCAGTTGTATGATTCTCTGGAATGTGAGTACTCTACTGTATAGCATTTTAGCTGAGATCATAGCATTACACATGTACATCAACTCCCTTCTGGAATGGTTGGATGTTACTCTTATTACAAATGTGTAGGGATGTACAGAGTTTGTTAAATCCGTTCCATCTGTGTTTCACAGATTGCCAGGTATCTTTCATTCTGTCATCTGCTCATTGACAGAACTGGATTTTCTATACAAGAATTGCATTCATGTCCAAATGCATATTTGCACTAATGCGCATTAGCACTAATGTACACTTGTGCTAATATGCATGAGATCTAATCTGCACTTGCACTAATGCATATTAACATGGATGCACATTGGCAAACAAACAAAATTGCACAAATCCCCTCACCCCAAGGAAAAGCCTGTCCATCAGTGCACAGAACCTGTACAACTCAGAAAAAGCCAGTCCACTGCAGAATCCATAGGTCAGATTCACATGAATCCAAACTCATTTGAATCTGTTGCAGATTTCTCCAACTTCCCATGTGTAAGGATACAACAAAGTTTGTCATTCTTCAAAATAGGTGAATTTCCCAAAGTAAAACCCAGGGCCAGAGCCAATACCTGGCATCCTTGGGCAACTGCCACGGCCCCAGGACCTTCCCAGGGCCCACTGCTGAAATCTACCCTGTCCCCCCTTAAAAAAAATTCTGGCCCAGCCTTCCAAACCATACCAGGTGGCTGGATCTTGCTACCCTTTTAAATTCCCCACAATTCCCCTCACCTAGTGACACTTTAAGACACTGTGAACAATTGAAAGAGTGGCTACACTCCCAGCACTGCTTGGCATTCTGCTACCACAGCCAGGGAAGCCCACCAGGGCCCACTGACAAAGGAGGGGGCTGACTAGTGGTTGCTCTGTCCAGGACCCCCTCAAATCTGGATCTAGTCCGAGTAAGGCCAAAATAAAGCAGTTCAGATGATGGAGGCCATTCTTGTCCTCATAAGGCAAATCCAACGAGAGAGAAGGAAAGCGTGAAAAACAACTTGGTCAGTCGGAATGGATGTGGTTCCGTTGCATAAGTGGTTCAGCAGCATAAATTAAGACACATAAAAAGGTGGAGGAAGCAGACACCTAAACACTTTATGATGGCTCTGAGAATGCCTGAGATTGGCCTGGTTAGACTACGACCAGATGGTGAACCAAGCTAGAGAAAGAACTGCACAACTTGCTTCATCGCCTTATAAGAGTATATGCAGGGAACATCTCTATCACTTGCTCAGCTTCTATATGGTGCTCAAATCTGGGTTCTGAGCTACAATTCAAATGCTGGAAAGGTTCAAACCACCTTCCTAAGGGCAATTTCTGGTGTCCCCAAATGCATGGCAGCTGCAGTTTTGAGACTTGAGGCAGGCCTCTACTCTACAAAAGCCAAGGTCTGGACCCTAGCTCTGAAATGCTGACTTTGACGAATGCTTCCTGTTTCTCCATCCAATTACATAGGATTGGTCCACTGACATCCACAGGTAAGTCTATGGATGAAGATGATGAATGACCAAGTATACAACCTAGAGTTCTCCCCATTACTGCTTTTCTTATAGGGCCCTGATAAGGTTAGATCCTGTATAATCCAGAGTATTAAAGATACAGATTTTCAAGTTTCACTTGCAGCAGCAAGTAAGACCTGCTCTCCCTTGGCATTTGGCATTCACCCATCTTCTATTAATTCTGAAGCCTAATATTTGCATATATTGAACATCCCAAAGTATAGGAGGGCATTCACTCCTACACGTTCTAGTGCGATTCCTTCAGCCCTCTTGGATGGGAGATTTAGGGGGATGCCTTATTCCAAGAGACTATGTCCTTGAGGCTCAGAAAAAAGTGGTGAAGTGCAATGCCCATCATGACAGTCTCCATAGCGGCACCCCCAACGAGATTCCAATGGTGCAGGCAACTGCATTGATCCATATCAACAGTTCTAGCAGTTTTCATTTCCACCAAGAGCAGGTCCTTTGTAAAGCGAATAGATCTTAATTGCCCATTCAAGACCAAGGCAGCCCAAAATACTTTGCATTGCAACAGGGAATATATTGTTGCTGGTAAAATTAATTTCTTCCCTGCTACTGTGAGGATTGCAGCTAAGCTCAAGGGAAACGGAATTCTGAGGGTGGGGGTGGCAGATGATGTCAGCATCCCTGATCATCAAGCAGTGCTGGCGCTGCATCTCCATGAGACCAGGCTGGCTCTGCTACATCACTGCATATGATGGATGCTTTCCCAGGTAAATGTCCGAATTGGCTGATAGAATCTGTGGTTCTTAGGTCTGCACACAGATGATTCATACACATCTTTCTGTTGAATCATTCTCCTTGCAGGCTCAGGTTTTTCTGGACTTCCAAAGAAATCTGAGCCAACTATATTTAGGCTCCTGTCCTTTATGCAGAGGATTTTCATCAGCAAATCCATCTTGTATATACAAAGTTAAGTGCTTTTAAGTCCAATTGATTTCAATGGGAGATATTTAAGCACATGCTTAGAAATTATTGAAATTAGCAGGACTTAAAGTGCTTAATAGCTGGCTGGATTGTGCCCAAAATGTTTTGTATAACACTGTTTCACTAGTTTTAGCTAGCGCTGCAAGCAGTAATTGCTTTAGCATCAATCAGTAAATTAGGGCACAATCCTATGCATGTTTAGACAGAAAAAAAGGTCCTACAACTCCCGGCATGCCCCAGCTAGCCATGCTGGCTGTGCTGTGGCATGCTGGGAGTTGTATGCCTTTTTTCTGCCTAAACATGCATAGGGTTGTGCCCTTAGTCAACTAAAGCTCTAGACAATTAATGAGAGGCAATTGGTGAGGGTAAATGTTTATTAGTGGTGCTGTGAAGGGCATACTTATTGATTCTTAAACCTATGTTTATCATGTGTAACTGTGATAGTCAGTGAAAAAGAAAATATAACAAGTGATCGAACTCCAGTTCTGACCCAGCACTGGACAAGAAGATTAGGACTCAGTTAACCCATACTCTGCAAGACAAAACATCAACATAATTTCCAGAAAGAAGGATTATCTGTACAAAAGTAGATATCAGTTTATATTGGCAAGTGGTTACTTGGCAAAGGGGAGGAAGAATGTGAAGAAATCTCTTCCTCCCCAACTTCTTTTGGTGAAAACAGGACTCCACTAATGGCAAATCTGGATCTAACCCCTTATCTATTATTTTATATCAATCTATTTAGGTCATCTGTTGTTTTTTAAATGCCATAGTTTGACCCAACCTATTGAAGTAAATATTAAATTGCTTCAATTATAATTGAGTGAGAGCAGACCTGATAGCTAAGGAGTTTGGAGAGAGTGCAAAAGAAAAAGGCACTCTTGCAGCAGCATCTGTTACTGCATTGACTGATGTAAGATGTGCTCTTGTTCTTTATCTGAATTTTCTTCATACAGAGCAGTACAGGCCTAACCCTAAACCCCAAAATAGCAAACATAGTTGAAAACAATGCAAGAAACCTGTCAAAAGGAAAGGCACTGTGATTTGAACAAAGTTAAAACATCCACCCCAATGACAGACTTTATGTTCCCGATGTCCTAGCTGTAGCCCTAGCCCTGTGGTGCTCTCTGTGTTATTATTGCTGTTAGCAAGCAATCTCATTATAGATGGTTGCTATACATCTAGCTTTCAGAATGGGTAGGTCTTTCATATAAATAGGTTATAGCTGTCAGCTACATTCAGTGTTTTACTTTTTTAAAAAAATGCATTGACTAACACAGGAAGTTCTGAAACTCTCCACCTACAAAAGGAGAGCCATCATTTCGTTGTAGGGCACATGCTTCACATGCAGAAAATCCTGGCTTTAGTTCCTACGGCATCTCCAGCTGGAAGGATCTCAGGGAACAGTGCTGAGAGAACTGTTATTAGTCACTTTACTACTAGAATAGATGAATCCATGACCTGACACCTCCTTATTGGTCAGCCTTCCCCAACATGGGCCCCTCCAGATACTGAGCACCACAGCTGCCTTCAGTGCCATGGGGGGGGGGGGAGTAGAATTTAATTTTAAAAAACAAAGAAGGAAAATTGGTTGGACTACAATTCCCAAAAGCCCCAGCCAACATGGCCAATGATCAGGGATGACTGAGAATTGTAGGTAATAGGGGGGACCCACATTGGGTAAAGCAGTTAGATATGCTCTAGGTAAGACCACCGTTTCATGCAAGGAACTCCGGTTCAGGACCAATGGCTGGAATACTCAAACCCAATATAACACGAGGTTTTCCATTTCAAATGTGTGCACTATAAATTGTGCTTCTATAAATCATTCCCTTCAAAAGGAACAAATAATGAACCTTGTCAAATGAGTTGAACTGATTGCTGTTACTGCGAAAAATGTCAATAAACAGAAAAGGAGTTTTGAGGTTTAATCCAAGGACTTTGTTGGAAAAGGTGCTTATAAAGATGCATCAGAATAATCCAGGTATTCCCTCCCTCCTCAGTACTATGATTCCTTGAATACTGAGAGTCACTCCTCATGCTGTTTCTTTCTTTTTATTCGAGTGCAAATAGCCCACTACAAAATACACACAGGCCACATGAAACATGAATATTCTGCGTACCTATCAATATACGTGATGCTTTCTCATTCCAAATTTTCAAAATGCAACGGGGAAAGGGTTGGTGTCCTGATCACCAATATTTGGAGGGGGAAAGCATTAAATAATAAATGCACTTCTCATTCATATTTTGTATAATCTGTGTGGTTTTTTCGCACTCCATTTTGTGTACCCAAGTACAGACGTAGCACAAGGATCATCTGTCAGTAGTTGCTAGGATTTAAATGTCCATGGCCCCAGATTTGTTATGAAATAGT
Source organism: Heloderma suspectum (assembly GCF_057233095.1). Taxonomy (NCBI): domain Eukaryota; kingdom Metazoa; phylum Chordata; class Lepidosauria; order Squamata; family Helodermatidae; genus Heloderma; species Heloderma suspectum. The sequence goes on along the minus strand of NC_139458.1, from coordinate 157,264,319 downwards.
AGCTGGAACCAATGAGAAGGGTTTCCCTGGGAAAAACTCCAAGATATGAGAAAAAAGTAATCATCAATCTCTTTTATCAACTCTGTAGATTAATTGAATTTGTGTTCTAGACAAATTCAAGCACATCAGAATCCCCCACGGCCTTCTACTGAAGTCTAGGATCTCCCTCTCCTCCTGTCCCCAGCAGACAATGGGATCAGAGCTGTCAACTTTGATAGCTTATTTTTCGTAGATATAGATATTAAGAATAAATGTTGGTCCAAAATTTAAAATGTTCAAGGGACTCAATTTTTTCAAAGTTTAAGTATGTGTTTTTTAAAGTTACATAATTTTATCTTAGATGCCCTAAGCTGTGATGACCGATTACAGACTTGCTTACAGAAGTACAGGTATCTCCATCTTCCTGTATTAAACCTAGCTCTATTATCTTGTAAAGATCCGATCCACCTTTTGGTCAAGTGGTAGTGATCCCTTTAAGAAACTGGCCCACCTTGAGCTTGTAGAAAGGCTTTTATATTTGTCAGGGAGAAACACACACACACACACACAGGAATGCTATGTTTTTTTTTTATGTGGTTTAGGAAATTCCACACAGATGTAGCCAATGGGTGAGTTCACACATCACGCTAAGCCACCCTGTGAATAAGCCACAGTGGGTGGGTTGTTTGCAGAACACCCCTGGTACGCCCATCAATCGGGCTTGTTCTCCTCCTCCTTCCCCCTCAGTCCTCCAGCCAGCTCCAGCATGTATACCAGGGGCCTTTGTGGCAGAACCCATGTTGTCTACTCATCCTGGCCCCCTCCCCACTCTGATCACTGCCTTTTTTTCTGGTGCTTTGGGAGTGCACAAATGGGATCATACTTTTCATCATTATCTTTTCCCATCCCTTTGCAAGTATGCAAGAGCACATGTCCACTTGTCCGATATGTGTAGCCTTGCCTTGTCAATTTCCTTTATGTTTCAGCTGTCAAAGGGAGCACCAAAGTGAGAGACGTAGGTGCACCAAATGGGGGGTGGGATATATCCCACTTGGCAATGTAATCCTCTTGCTTTTAACTGTTGAACTGACACTTGTCAGTGTCCTCCTCCCATTCAACACATCCCCTGCTCTCCAGCAAGTCCAGAAAGGGGAGATATTGGCTCTCCCTGCCCCTTTTCGTGGCTTCTTTTTGAAGCAATTACTGCTGCCATTACTGCAGAAGAGCCTTGTATGTGAATCTGGTCAAACATTGGTTTGGCACTTATTTTTTAACAAATGGATTAAATCCAACATCACTGTGGTGGAAAACAGCTAGGGACTGTGGGTGGGAGAGGGAACAAACCCCTGCTTCCATCAGTGGAATGACATTCTTCAGTGCAACCCATTACTTTTCTTTACCCCTTAAAAACTGTTCCAAACAGATGGCAGAGATAGTTGTAACTACAAGACAAACAGCAGTGTCCACAGTCCTATTCCCAGAAGGTGGCGTGTGTATGTGGAGGGGAGGGGAGACAGTGGGGAGGGGAGAAAGAGCATGCATAACAATTATACTGTGCAAATCCAGCTTCTGCCAAAACCCAAAACAAGTTTCTCCTGAGCTCAATCCAAGGGAGAAGGCTGTAGATGTGCCCAGAATGCAGTGAGGGTACTTCCATAGTAGACTCTCTGCTCAAATTATGTACAACTGCATGAACTTTAAAGGTAGACTGGAATGGAGGTACCAAACCACTGCCTCTTTCATGAACAATTCTGGGCCATGAGCCAACTGCATCCTCCTGAGAATCCTGCACCTTGCTTGAGTAACTGTAGTAATATACAATGAAATGGATTAGTTTGCATGTCAAAAGCACAAATTCCTTTTGTGTCAATAGGGGCAGGGTCTGTTTGGCCTGTGTTTATGGCTGTTTCCAGATGAGGCTTTTATGGTGCCATCACCATAAAAGCCTCATTCATGGAATTCTACAGGGGGTTCAGATGATGTCGTCCTCAACTCGTTAACATCCCATGGTTTCTTACTAATTGTTCCATCTTTTCTCTTAGCACAGACAATCTGTAAAGGAAGAAAAGACAGACTAGCTGCACTATGCCTTCTCATTGGTAGTGCTAGGAGCCCTCCCTAGGAGAAGAACCCTATAACATTATATATTTTTTTAAAAACCAAACAAATGCTCTCAAAATGCTCTTTTTGCAACTCAATCATAAATGTTTCTAAAGGCATCTCTACAACAGCCTAAAATCTTTTTGCAACTCAATCGTAAATGTTTCTAAAGGCATCTCTACAACAGCCTAAAATCCTGCATTTAAAACTGGGCTTTCTGCTTCCATTTTAAATGCAGGATCACAATGACTCCCTTTTTCACCCACTTCCTTTGCCCCCCTTTCCTCCTCCTTCCCACCGTAGCTGAGTCTTCCATTATCTTTCATTGATCTCACTCCTCTTGCCACTTTTCCTCTTTTCATGGAGGGAACTCAAGCAGAACACAACGGGGTAATTTGATAACTCATTATCTGCGATCTATTTAAAAACGGAACAAAGGGCATTTAGTGCAGGAGACGCCTTGGAGGTTCATGGCGTCATGTAAAGAGCCTGCAAACTTCTGTGAAGGAGCAATCGCAATCACAGGATAAAAGCCCATGTGAAGAAAGCCCAAGAGTCTGCTCAGTCTCTTTCCCAATACACACAGACTGGCCTGGTTCACATGGTTGCAGGGTGGTTAATAAGCCATATTAGCCTGTTAACTGCTCTGCATGTGCCAGTCACATGCTGGGGGGATTAGCAGAATTACCTTCAGCAACACAGCTTCGTATCATGCAAAGCCGTGGCCAGGGTGACTTCTTGCCATAGTTACCAAGCCACCCAGAACCCATGGGCTGTTGTAGGGTTCTGGGGTGGCTTGTTAACCATGGCACCAAGCCACCTGGTGGGTTCGCATGACATAGCAAATCAGGCTGCCAAGGGTAATTATGCTAATTCCCCCCCCCCACTGCACCAGCATGTACAGTGGGGGAAATAAGCAGAGATTATGTGAACTGAGTCAGTAACCACTTTCTTGCACGGAAATATGAAATCGCTCTCTTGAGTAGGAGTAAGTCATTACACTAGAACTGCCTATATGCTGTGCACCACAAGAAGGCTACATGGCACTGAGGAGACCTGCAGACATAGGGCTGGCTCCAGGTTTAAGAGAAACCTTGGCCAAGTGCCCTCCATGGACTTCCTATGTTGCCCCCACCACGGCTGTGGACGTACCTGGTGGCAGTGGTAGGTGATTATGAAGCACCATTTTAAACTTCCCACAAAGGGATGCATGGTGGGAAATTTAAGATGGCAGCTTGTATCTACCTACTGCATGATATGGGGGAGGGCAAAATGGGCAGACATCAGCACCAGTGGGCCCTGACAGGGCCCGGGGGCCTGACAGCTGCCTGAGGATTCCAGCTGCTGATGCCCAGCCTGTGCAGACAGGTGTGGCATGGGATGAGCTAACAGATCACTCCAAACTCACTTTCGCTAGGCATGTGGTTCCAGTGTGCGAGTTTCTCAGCCTAAATCAACCCAAAATGTCAGCTTACGTAGGCTATGGATGCACGGATTTTATTAAATCCATTCCATCTGTGTTTCATGGATGGTCAGGCATCAGATGGTCATTTGTGCAAATCTCCCCCCCAAATGTTTTAAAATCTGCAAATCCATGGAATCCATGCTACTCAGAAAATGCTGGTCCACTGCTGAATCCACAGGTCAGATCCACAGCAATCTGATCTCAGTCAAATGTGTTGCCGATTTCTCCATCATCCCTCGGCTCAGTCATTCTCAAACATTAGTGATTGTGGAAGATATTTATGTTGGCCTACATCCCCCCCACCCCAACCCCCCACAAACATACACTGCCACTGTTGCCTTGTCCTTGCTCAACACTCAATGGATGTGTGGGATATGACTACATGTGGGGATCCTCCTCTCAATGAGTCATGTCTCAGGGCCTATTCACAGACACAGCTGAAGTGCTAAGACATGGGCTGAATGGATCCTCATTGCAGATATCTGTGTGCCAAAGTGGTCGTATGGTTTTCTCTGCCATCCTTCTCACAGGCCATTAAAATGGCCATCAGGGATACTAGCTGATGAGAAGAATGCTGTGGCAACATCATCAGCTGCATTGCTCACACTACCTGCCTGCGTTATGGGTGAATGAAATATTCTCAATGCTAGTGCCCAGTCTGGCAGAAGCAGGAATTCTCATACTTTAGTTATTGATGACTTCTACCTTTAAAACTGAAAAAAATACTCTATGGGCCAGATCCAGACTAAGGCTAGATCTACACTACTGCTTTATAGCCACTGGTAACTGTTGGGGTGCATTAAACATTCAATATACTGCTTTTGTAGAGTTATTTCCTGCTCCTTATTCCACATTACCAGTATACCACAACAAATGTCATTGTGTGTCCTACATGGTATAAATGCACAAGAGGGATATAGCGTTACCATGATGTGGTCATAAGGATATGACACAAGGTGTAGAACTGGCCTAAGTTAGGACTACATTAGTCAAGCCTTAGACCTGTTGAAATTAATGGGCTTGGACCCAGACGTTGAGTAGACCCATTGAAATCAATTTGATTTCAGTTAGTATGAATAACCTAAGTTCCATTGATTCCAATGGATCTGCTCTAAGTATGACCAGGTCGGGATCCAACCCAATGGAACTTAGGTTAGTCATGACTAACTTGTCCCACTGATTTCAGAGGGACTAATGTGTGACTAACTTAGCCTGGATACCACCCTGTGTAGTATAAATATGGTGCATTATTTAATTCACATGGAAACCTAGCTTGCATAATCTTCCCCTGATTTAGGGAAGATCAGTTTTGCATACCAGACCTTTGCATGGTCAGGTGTTACTGCAGAGAATCCAGTTCACATCAGAGAGGAGAGGCTCACATGCCTCCTCTACCACCATGTTACCGGAGGTCTACTCTGGAATGAATATATGAACCAAGCACATGGTGCGTCTCATGCAGCAGCTGTCCATCTAAGATACATTACATCAACTTTCTTTTATATTTTTTTATTTGATTTGAACCCCGCCTTTCTACCAAGAAAAATGTAACTCAAGGTGGTTTACAATCTTAAATAAAACTTGATTAAAACAATAATAAAACAAATTAATTAAAACTCAGTTAAAAACACAACAATAACAGAATGAAAACAATATCCAGCCAACAGACGCACATACTCACCAAAGGCCTGCTTGAATAAAAAGGTCTTTGCCTGTTGGCAGAAGCACAGCAGAGTGGGAGCAAACCTAGCCTCCCTCAGCAGGGAGTTCCACAGCCAGGGAGTGGCCCCTGAGAAGGCCCTCTCTCATGTTGCCACCAAACATACCTCTGAAGATTGCAGTCTTGAAAGACAAGGCTCTCCCACAGACCTTAAGACCTAGGCAGGCTCATATGGGAGAAGGCAGTCTAGGCCCAAGCCATAAAGGGCTTTATAGGTGATAACCAGAACTTTGAATTCTGACTCGAAACAGACCAGTAGCCAGTGAAGTTTTGGCTATTGGACAGTATAGAAATGTAATAAATAAGCTGTTGTTATATGTTGTTTGCTTTCATGGAAAGAGGTAAAAAGACAGATATCAGCTGCTTTTCTACACACAGCTGTTAATCACTGCATCTGCTTTCAGTTTCATCATAGAACTGAGATCCAAGCACTACAGAAAGAGCTTTTCCTTTTACTGTTTTTCAGCTATGTAACCTCCAGGTGGTGCTGTGATATAGTAGAATATCACAAATACACAAGTAGGAAGCTACCTTTGTTTTACCTTTCAAAAACAATACCCAATTGTCCCCACTCTAAAACAACAACAACAGGAAAATGATCTTGAAATACTGAAGTGAAACTGGAGGATCACAATGTTGTCTAAAGAATCCGTAAATAACCGTAAGTAAGATATCACAAAAAGCTCGTACATGCAAAAAGAAAATGTCCATTATGGAATAGGGATGTCAGAGAATTTCGCCACGAATCTCGGGGAGGCCGAATGCCAGCACATTCGCCCCCTCGAAATCGGTGGCGAAACGGTCTGCCACCCCCCCACCCCCCACCCCGGGACGCGACTTACCTTGTGCGAATGTCCCTGGCGGCGGCGGCTCCGGCGGTGGTTCAGCCACGGCGGCTGCGGCGGCCGGTCTTCTGACTGGCTGCCGCCGCCACCATTTCCAGTAAAAAAAAAAAAACCCAAAAAAAGTGATAGGCTACGTAAACATTTACGTAGCCTATCACGGCTAGATTTTTTAAAAAAATACCTGATAGGCTACGTAAATGTTTACGTAGCCTATCACGGCTGAGTAAAAAAAAAACGCGCATACACAAATGGCGGCACCCATGGGCGGCGCCATTTGCTTTCCTTATTTTGGCACATGTAGTCTACGTAAACATTTACGTAGACTACGGTGAAAATAAGGGGAACGCAAATAGCGTTCCCCTTATTTTCGCCGTAGTCTGCGTAAATGTTTAAGTAGACTACACGTGCCAAAATAAGGAACGCAAATGGCGGCGCCCATGGGCGCCGCCATTTGCGTACGCACGGTTTTTGTTTTTGTTTTTTTTCACTCAGCCGTGATAGGCTACGTAAACATTTATGTAGCCTATCACGGCTGACTGCAAGGACACAAATGGCGGCGGCTACAGCCGCCGCCATTTGCAGTCCCGGCAGAACAGGATTCGCGGCAGGAGGGACGGGCGCCTCCCCGCCAGCCAGAATTTGGGGGGGGAGGGACGGGGTGCCTCCCCCCCATCCAGAATTTCGGGGGGAGGGACGGAGCGCCTCCCCCCCACCGCGACTCAACTTGCATCAAAGGTAAGGGACTTTCGTACATCCCTATTATGGAGCCATTATGAGTCATTGCCAGCGTTGATCAAGATATTTAAAAGAAGATAAAGCCTTAATGGCACAGACCATCATCCTATATAGTAACAGTGAAATCATTCTCCAAGAGCGAATTCGCATGTGGGCAGACTGGCATCGCCCATGCATAAGAGGCAGGTATCTGCAAGTGTGGGAGAACACAAAGGCTTGCAGAGGTACAAAAACACATTGGGGGTGGGGGAACCCCAAGGAGGTGGAAATTCCAAAAACAGCCCAACAAGGACTGAGCCTGCTTGGCAGGCTGACTGACTGTTGGGGGAGGGGAGCGAAAAGCAGGGGGAAGGGGGATGGAATGGAGTAACCTAGAATACGGCATGGAACCCTGAGCAGGACCACTCCACAGTGCAACATTTGCACATTCAATTTGGCTGTATCAGGGATGGACAGAAGGTAGATCTACCAATTTTTTGGACTTCACCTTCCAGAAGCCCCTGCCAGCATGGCTAATGGCTGGGAATTCTGGGAGTTGAAGTCCAAAATATCTGGAGATCTACTTTTTTGCTCACCCCTGGTCTACATCATATTGCAAAACTCAGGTTTACTATGTGGTAATAGTAGAGGTGTCAAATGAAAGCACTGAACATGTATGTAATTTGCCACACACAAACATTACCAATTTGCTCCACAACCACCACCACCCCAAAATCATAACATAGACTGGGCAAGCCCGGAAGTAAACCCAGGGTGAGAGGCTACCTGTCAGTCTGTAAGGCTTCCCCAGCCATTGGCTGAGCTGATGTAATATCTCTGAAATCTGGAGGAGGGATATGAGCGGAGAGCCTGCAACGCAGGGGGGAGTGTGGGGAGGGGCTAATAGAAAGTAAGAGAATAAGTCTGAACGTTGTGAATATAAGGGCATATCTGGAAACGGAAGACAAAGGGAAGCAGTTGACCTAGGAAAGGAAGACGAAATAGGCAGCCAAACGAAGTGTGGCTAGAGGGAAGAGGAACCGAGGGAAGTGAGGAAAAGAGGCTGAAGAGGCCGAAGTGTTAGAGGCATCAGCTGGAAATCCACTTTGCCCCTCTGAAGGCATTTGATGAACTGACTGATGGACTGATTTAATTTTTAAACCACCCAGTAATCAAAGTTCTCTGGGTAGTAGTATATGAAGTAAAACATAAAATACAAAGTAGCAATGAAACGATAAAACAAGTCAAATCAAAACTAAACAAGTCAAATAAAAACCAAGCACGTCAGAGAACGTTCTGTGGAAAGTGACTATAACCGAATGCCAGGAGAAAAAGGAGAATGTTTCAGAAGCTGTGCAGCCTGCCCACACGAGGGCTAAAAGTGGGAAGGGGATGTGGGCGCACATGCAAGCCCTGCTTGCAACGTCCCCATCCCTTTGGTCTGCACTCTGCAGCTTCCCAGTGTTGAGCTGGAAGGTCTGAAGGGGAATTCTTCTGCATTCACTTGAGCAGAAGCCTCCGCAAAATCGGGAAGCATCGCGTGGCGGCTTCAACTTGTGCTCAAGCAAACACAGGGCAAAGCCCCCATGCAGGCCTTCCAGCTCAACAGGGGAAGGGCAGGAGTGGTTGGGGCAGGAGCAGTGTGGGTGGGCTTATGCGCACACCCACCCAGTTTTAGCCCTCACATAAGCTGGCTCAGTGCTTGCCTTGGGCTATCGTGGCTTCTGAATGCATCCAAAGAGGGTCCCAGGCATGGGGACTGATCCAAAGAGGCCTGTGTACAATGCCATCCCAAGTCATTTGCTGCCTGAAGTGGAGACCAAGTGGCACCCAGGACCAGCACCTTAAAAAGTCTTGCTGCATCTTGCAGACACCATTCCCTGCCTTCATCTCTCTGCCACCTCTCCCTTGGTGCTGCCTGAAACAGGTCATGTCACCTTGCCTCATGGCAGGCCTTGCCTTGCCTTGCCTGTGTATATACCTATGTTTGTTCCTGCACCCACCAGGGCTTCTGAGGCTCTCTCTTCAAGCTGCACCTCCTCACTGTGTGTGAGGCCCCTTGGGAGAGTCCCCTCTTTCCAGGAACAGCTTTGTGGGCTATACGGTGGTCTGAGACAAGGAGAGGAGCCCAAGCAGCTCTGGCAGGTATATGTGGAAATTCTCTGCATGGCAATTTGGAGCCCAGCCATGCTGATCAGGCTGAGCACAAGCCAAAGGAGATTGATGCTTGCATTTATTTATGGCTATGTCTGCACTACAAGTTAACTACATTCTGTCCTAGTTTGCACTGCATTGCTTACAGCTCATTAGTATCTGGCCATCTGCTTCTTCCAATGCTCCTGTGTGTTAGAAGTGTATCAGGTGTTCAAATGCACTGGGCAATTCTGGGGTAGTTCATCAGTCCCTATACTTGCAGGTTTGGTTTCCATCATCCTTCTAGATTTTCTCTCCTCCTCCTACACACAGACACACACACACACACACGTTTGTTGGAAGCATTGTATAAAATTGTACATTTATGATAGTCATCACCTTGTTCTTGCAAAACATATCTTTTTCATGTTCATTATTTCTTAATGAGGAGATTATATTGCAATCCATATAATAAATTATGCAAAGTATAACAAATGGAAAGATTCAATCCCAAAATCTCTCTCTGTCTCTCTTTTCTGAACCGAAGCAGATAGACAAAATGGACAAGGGAAAAAACAAGCTGTGTTCACAGGTGAGGGTTGGCCATGGCCACTTTGTAAGATTTGCATCTCTGAACACTTTTATTTTATTTTATTGGAAGATACAGAAGTCGAAGCATGGAAAAAGTATTCCTCTTCAACCAGTGGACCTTATCCAAGAACTCGTGTTTGCACACGTTCAAACAGGCACGAAGCTGCAACACGCTCACAGCCCAATAGTCATTCAGCCTGATGTGGTGCTGAAATATCGTGGTAAAGATCCAGCATTTGTGTGTTTGTTTCTATCCTGCTTGTCTACATAAAATGCTCTCCAACTGGCATACAAACAAAAAATATGATATCAATATAAACATGAAAGGTCCGTAAAACAGCAGTTATAACTTAAACCAGCCTAAAAGCAATATACAACAGCAGAAAAGATTACACCTCCAGCCCCTATCAGAATAATATAATTTTTACAGCCCATCTGAAGAGAACCTGCACATCTCCCCAGAAAGGTATTCCATAACTGTGGTGCCATCACAGAGAAAGCCATGCCCCCTAGTGCCGCCAACCATTTTCCAGTGGAGACAGGCCAAGACAGCATGGCCTTTAGAAAATAAAGGGAGCCCTGCTGGATCGGACCAAGGGTCCATCTAGTCCAACATTCTGTTTCCACAGTGGCCAACCAGCTGCCCGTGGGAAACCCGCAAGTCGGACATGTGCAATAGCTTTCTTAGGGCTTGGAAGACTCATATGAGCAGAGGCGGTACTTGAGGTAACCAGGTCCCAGGGTGTTAAGAGCATGACCTTAACCCACCTCCACAGTGCAGATTGCCCCCAGTGTGAATGGGGCACTTGACATGAGCACCCAATCTCACAAAGGCCAGGTTTGCATGATGCTTCCCTTGCTTTTCTGAGGGGGAGATATCATACGAATAGAGCTTCTGCACAATCTGGCATTTATGGAGAGGGCCTGTGCCACACAGATAGCACTATGTGAGGGAAGGGGATGGGCACACACCACTTCTCAACCATTCAATTTCACTGTCAGCCTAGGCTGGGGGTATGAACTGGCACACTGACTCTCAGGCATCACGCACACACAACTGCACGTACGCACAATGCCTGGCTTCTCTCTGCCAGCACTTCTTCATGAAGCTAGGCATCTGAAGCTAGAGTCCTCTTCGTTCATCTCTTTCGGAATCTTCATCTTCACCCTACTTATGGTGTCTGACACCACTCAGAGTGATGGAGTTGGGCCTTGATCAAAAGTAGACAGGAGACAAATTAGAGGAAAACCAGGAGGAATTTCAGGAGGCTAAACAGAAATGGGAGAGGCTGGATTTTTCCTTTATATTCAAACTTCTCCCTCTGCCGTACCCCCCCCTCCCGATTTAGCATGAGCCAGATTGGTTTATTATGCTATATTTTTTTAAAGGAAGTGAATGCATAGGAAAATATTATTCAGTCTTGAATTAACATGACCAATGTGCTCCCTTGAAGTCAATGTAATGTCTTTCAGCAGTTCTGTTATCAACCCATATTTCTTGAAGGGCAAATCACTAAGAGACCGTCAGTGGCATCTGGGCCATGTCTATAAACCCCCAGGGTAAATTTCATAGCCAGGTGATGAAGCATGTCAACCACATGATCGATTACTCATATCCAATCGGCAGCCTCACGTGGCTTTATGCTCACATGTATCATTGCGATTTATTTTACCAATCTAACTACAATAAGTCACTAATTCTTTGATAATCCAGTCTGTCAGATAAACATTTCTTTGCTCATAGATAGGAAAGAATGTGCAATGTGTAATAATAATAATCCACTCATGCACGTATGCACACACACACAGAGACACACACTCAACATGACTACTCTCCTCACACTGTTTACTAAGTACATAAGAAAAGGCATGTTGGATCAGCCCAAAGGCCTATGATCAGGGTTGTGGAGCCTCAGGCCCAAGGGCCAAATCTGACCCTCTGGAGTTCCAGTCGAGCCCTCCAAGGCTCCCCAGAGGGCCGTGCCTCCTTCTCCAGGCCCCACTCTATTTCCTCCAACCACCAGTTGTTTGGTGGTTTTCCGGCTTTCATGCAGTTCCCCCCCCCTCCTTCTAACAGGTTGAAATGTCTCCCCTAAGGCTGAGTTACTGGCAGCCAGAGCATTGAACTACAAACTAAACTATGCTGGTATTTTTGTTTTTTTGTTTTTTGTATTTTGGCCCCACTGCTTTTGCCTTTGGCCCTGCCCACCACTGGAAGATGGCTCCCAAGAGCAATGGAATTTGGCCCTCATGTGGAAAGAGGTTCTGCACCCCTAGCCTATCTAGTCCAGCTTCTGTTCCCACAGTGGCCAACCAGATACCCCAATGGGAAGCTCACAAGTATAACAAGAATGCAATAGCACCCTCCCGCTTATGTTAGGCAGCAACTGATATTCAGAGGCATATTGCCTACAATACTGGAAATAATATATAGTAATTATGACTAGCAGACATCGATTCATTTACATGTGAGATTCAAGGACTGTAGCATCTTCCCTTGTCCTGAAATCTAGATTCTGTCAAGTTTTTCTAACCATTAAAAAAGGCTATAGGGCTAAAAATGGAATGTTATGCCCCTGTGATGGCATGTGTGTGGAAAGTGTCATTATATAGCTTAGTCACTAGGCTTAGTTGTATCTGGGTGAAATCATGAGTCTCCTGGGTCTGTTCAGTTCCTGTATAAGAGAGACACAATAAAGTTCTTATCAAGTATCCTGACTGATGTGTTCCATGACAACATGTTACTTGTTCCTCACATTTAAATTTCCCTAGATGTTAAATCATGCCATTTAAAGTATAGCATTAAGAGCAGAAAATCAGTTATAGGCCACTTTTATAGATACATGTAAATTGCTTTCTAGAGGCTCTGATGCCCAGCTTTCTCAAGTACTTCTACTGGGAAGTCTCACTGAAATAAAATAGGACGTATATCAAAACTATGGTCCCAATCCACATATAGTTACACATTTATTGTTTGTTTGTTATATTTATTTCCCACCTTTCCTCTAAGCAGCCCAAAATGGTGTACATGATCCTCCTCCTCTCCACTCAATCCTTACAATAATCCTGTGAGGTAAGGTAGGGTTTGTACTTGTAGGGGCCGCAGTGGCTTAGTGGTTAAGACGCTGAACTGCAGACCGGAAGGTCGGCGGGACAGCAGTTCGAAACCCAAGTGCTGCGTGACGGACTGAGCTCCCGTCTTCTGTCCCAGCTCCTGCCAACCTAGCAGTCCGAAAGCAAGGAATTGCAAGTAGCTAAATAGGTACCGCTTCGGCGGAAAGGTAACAGCGTTCCGTGCACCTTGATGTTCAGTCATGCCGGCCACATGACCACGGAAGCGTCTTCAGACAGCGCTGGCTCTTCGGCTTAGAAATGGAGATGAGCACCACCCCCTAGAGCCAGACACGACTGGCTGGGGACACCTTTACCTTTGCCTAAGGTAGGGTTAGAGTCAATGACTGACCCAAAGTCACCCAGTGAGCTTCCTGCTTAGCGAGGACTAGAACCCGGGTCTCATGATTTCCAGGCCAAGATTATAACCACACTACAGTGGCACACTGCATAACGGTGCATTCACAACCCAAGGAAAGTGTTTGGTATTGATATTTCCACCCGCATTACAATGTAGTGCAAATAGAGATCCCATTGGATGATTCATGACAATATCTGTCTGTCTGTCTGTCTGTCTGTCTAGAGAGAGAGAGAGAGAGAGAGAGAGAGATACCACTCACAATGCTGCTGTACATCCATTTCAAATATTCATTTATGTTCAGTCTGTTCATTGAGGTTCCTTATCCAGCAAGGCAGCCTACATGTGGGAGCTGCTTTCACGAGCAGATCTCCTTTGCTACATAGAGGGCACATACTGTGTCTAAGGTCAAAGTTAATGACAATGAGAAACTTTACCTAGGTTGTAAAATGCATGGGAACCATGTTCATTATCATGTCTGAAGAAGAGCTGATTTAGAAATGTCTATTTTGCTGTCTGTACATGTGCCAGAAGACACCACTTCTGCTCCTTTCCAACCTCTCAAGCATCATCAGGTGCCATTTTTACCATCACTGTGAGGGGTGACATATAGTGTTCCTAGCCCTGACATCCAGTCCAGAGGGATCCGCTGCAGGGAAACCCAGGCCGCTTAGGGCCCCACAGATTTCCCCAGAGCCCTGGCGCATCTGCCATAATTTGTGTGGTGGCTCCTTGGCTGTCTAAAAGGTGTGATAAGGTAATGGCGGCTGCCATTAGCCTAGCACAGGGAAACTACAACCATAAATTGCACAGTTTACAGCATTTGCAGCTGTAAAGCACTTCCTTCTAGGTAAACTGAGGCCTTTTACCCCCCAATTTACCTAGAAGGAAGTGCTTTATGGCTGCAAATGCCGTAAACCGTGCCATTTATGGCTGTAGTTTCCCCACACTAGGCTAATGGCAGCTGCCATTAGCCTACTGCGCCTTTAGGCAGCCAGAGAGTCACCCCACAAGCTATAGCGGATGCGCCAGGGAAGGGTATGCCAGTCTGCTGCAGAATTCTGGGGAATTTGACCTCATTTGGGTCTGCAGCAGATTTCTCCAGCATCCGTAAGTGTTCCACCTTGCCAGTGGCATGTTTTTGTTCAAGGCCTAGTTATTTGCCCTGGCCCTTAATGCTGTATTAATCAGATAAAAGTGGGAGCTACCCTGGAGCTGCTGTCAGGGTGGACACTGAGCCCATAGAATCCCAGAGTAGTTCTGATTCTGAGGAAGAGCAGTCGCTCCTGGGAGAGGAGCGCGCTCTGCTTTCCCAGGGCCCACAGCTGGCGGAGATTCCTCCCACCAGCATTCCTAGACTTGAAAGCAGTCCAGGGAGTGACCAAGCAGAGAGAGCAGACTTAGTGGATGCGTGGCACAGACGCAGAGAGCGGTGCCAAATGGAGAGCGCGGAAAGGAGGCGTAGCGCCCGGTTGGCGCTCAAAGAACGGTTGTGCCCAGAGGAGCCAAGGGAAAAGGGGAGGGATTCTCCCTAGTCCTTATATTCAGGGGTCTGCCAGTAATTGCCTTTCAAACAGGGACCAACTGTTCTAACTTAGGGCATAGGGATGCTGCTGGTCAGATCTAGTTGCTACCTGTAGAGCTGTTAAGTTGTAAAAGAAGAATAAAGCTTTGAAAAGAATCCCTTTGTCTGTGTCTGGACTTGGCTACTGGATTAGACTGAGGGAGCCCTCCAAGGAGCCCTTGACAGCTGCATCTCTAGAATTTCTGCTTTTCCCAGGCTACTGCAACTTACACAGGAGAGAAGCTACAGTTTAGTTCACTATTTTTTTAAATCAATCTGCCGAAAAGAAAAGGAAAAGTGGAGACCACCATTTGGGGGATGTCTTAACCCTAAGCCAGACCACCCTGTTGCAGTTCCCCAGAGAGGGGCGGAAACAATTCCTCAGCCCCCTCTGCCCATGTGGACAATTCCACCCTGACTCAAATCCAAACATTTGAGGCACAATCCTATGTATGTTTAGACAGAAAAAAGTCCTCCAACTCCCAACATGCCCCAGCCAGCAGTGCTGGGGAATGCTGAGAGTTGTAGGACTTTTTATGTTTAAACATGCATAGGATTGCACCCTTAATCAACTATCCTGCTTCCATCCCCACCACTGCTGCACCCACTTAAGGACCCATAAATGCAACACACCCACAAGCCTCTCCAGCCAACCCGTCCCTTCCTGGGTAGCTTCCTTGAGGTTCTTCCCAGTTAAAAACCCTGTTCCCATACCCAAAACCCTATTGGCTTCACCTTTTAAACCATAAGAAATCCCAGTGCAAATCAGTCATCAAGCAGAAGGGACCTTTATCCGATTAACTCTTGCCTAACTCTGCAAGCCTGCATGTCACCATAAGAAAGTCACAGTGGCTGAAATGACAACTGCCAAATACCTACCAGGGGCACTGAGCAGACTTTGCTATTTACACAGACCACCAGGCAAAATAGCAGCACGGTGCTCGAGAGGACTTGCCCTTTGAGGATTTCAAGTGGATGTCTGCTATCAGCCTTCCCCAACCTGGTGCCATCTTGGGAATGATGGGAGTTGCAGTCCAACACATCTGGAGGTTGGGGAAGCTTGTCCTATATGTATGAAAAGAGGGGTAGGAAAGAGAAGAGAACTTTTCTATCCCTCAGTTCTCTTGGAGTTTCTTTGTATTTATAAAAATGGAAGAAAAATAAGCATTATTCCATGGATTGCCACTTGTGTTCTGTTGCAAGGATATGAGACATGAAGGAGCACCTTTATATAAATATCCCATTTATTGTAACTGCAGCTGAAAGCCTGATCCCCCTATAAAACACTTTGTTTTCCCCTTCTTTAACAGTGACTGTTATGAAATTGAATGTGAAGGTGAATTTGAGGTGAATTTGCATGGATTTCCCCTATAGGACATCAATATGTGAAACAATTAGGTACCTTATACTGTCATTTAATACATTTGCACCAACCAAATGCCAATTTACATTTACTAATAGCAACACTATAATATGGAAAGAGGACATATTCTCTGCTCAAATTATTCCCCCGCCCCCAAAAAAACCCCAACACTATTTATTCAAGACTTCACCAGGTATTCTGTGGCTGTTAATCTGGTTTGATCCTAAATTGTCCTCTCATTAATTTTTGAAAGGGAAAAAAAACTTACTAGCAAGTGTTGCCAATTTAAACCTAATGTTTAGCCACAACAGATAATTGCATTAGTCTTGCAAAGCTTTCTGTAAAGTCTAACCCAATCAGATTTTTAATTTAATGCACCATCAGCTGTTTTTATGATAATATTTAATCTGCTGAAACAAAACTAGTACTCTATGAATATCTATAATATTGAAGATAGATGGGATTTTAGCCATTCCCTCCTTAAGGGTGACCCATTGTTCATTATAATATGAATTATCTATGTGGAGAAAGAGATATTTATGTTTGCCTTACTGTCACAATGCTAAAAAAAAAAAAAGAAAAAAGTAATGAATGGGATTTCTCTATCAATGTTTAGCCATTAAATCTGGGAAATGGCCATCGCAAGGATGGGGGAAACACAATGCATGCCATTATTTTGCCAGGAGAACAGTAACAGCAATCGTTATGTGGTCAGCCATTTTGTTAAAAAAAAACCAACAACAACAACGAAGGGGTGAAAATACCCATAAAATACCTGCAGTGCATAATTGCAAGCAATCTGCTAAACCACTCGAGCAACTTCTGTCCATTTCAGTGGGGCTGCCACTGGGACCTTTAGGGAAATCGGTCAGAGCTGTTCAGTTGCAAGAGGACTCCATCCCTCGATCCAAACTAAGATCAGCACTTATGTGCAAGTGAAAATGAACAGTACGCGGCTCAGCATTATTAACAGGATAAAGGGGAAAGCTGCAGCCTGATCCTGTGTATGCTGGCTCAGAAGGAAGTCTCACAACAGTTGAATGAAGTTTCATTCCACATAAGCACTGGACTGTAGCCTTAACATTCTGTTAGTCTCCTGCTAACAGCCAAGAATCCAGAGTGCAGCACAGAAATACCTGTGGGGAAGGGTGGAATCCAGGAAAGAGGTAAAGAGTTAGGATGAGCTGGAGAGCTATAACAGAACAGTGTGCATGAAAGAAATGGTGCTCAGGGGCAAGACAAGAGGTGACAAAACAAAATTGGAACCCCTGTTGGTGTCAGCATTTATGTGCATAAGACTGCAAGTTGCAAGAGAATCATTCTGCCAACCTTCATGGGCAAGATTTCCACTATCTGCCTTCTGAATCCGGGGAGAGGTAGTCCTACAGGATCAGGCCCCAAGATTTTGTTTTTAGATGTATGCTGTTTGTTTGTGTGTGTGCCTTTGTGCAAATATACATTTATGTTATTTCCTTATCTTACAGTTGAACAACCCTTTCAACAACCCTTTCTACCCAAATGATGAAAAATATCACACAGCATACTGACATATTTACAGTAAGTTTGAATTGCTTCCTGCAATAACATAGATTAATGCTATATGAAATCCCCTTTCATATAACTACAGATATAGATCCATATGTCCCTAGAGATATTGGAGTGAGGAGTAATTTATGTTTACATCATCATACCATATCACAGATCATGATCCAAGCATGAAACCAAACTTCAGAAAATTTATGACACAATAACAACAATGAAAGATGAAAACTTGTTTATTAAAGTGAAATCCCAGCTCACCCAAAATTTATATTTCCCTTTTGCATGCAATGATAAAAGAGAACTCATCATTTTTACTTGAAGCTATGGATTTTTATGTTTATTTTAGTCTCTTACCGGGGAGATTAAAAACAAAACAAATTGGACCTGATAAAAGAATAAATCTAATGGGCTTGTATTATATACCCAGTGCACTATATACCCGACGCAAATCCAAATGCTAACTTGAGGTCCCTTTTATTAATTCAAGTACAAAAGCAAGATCTGTTGGAAAGAGAATGAAAAAAACAGTGGAAACTAATCATTGGCAACACTGCTGAATGTGAACTGCTGGTGTTCGCCTGTAAGGATGGTAATACATTTGTCGTCCTTGATCCTATGCAAGGTGGAAACAAAGCTTCAATGGCAGTTTTACTAATGCTGACTTGATTACCTGTTTAATTCAGGAAGTGCCATTGTGACTACTGTAATAGCAGCAAATGAGGGCGGCAAGATAATTCAAGTAAAACAAACCATTCTCGTTGCTGTGCATCCACCAATTTTTATCCAAGCAACTTCTGATTTTTGTTATCTCCTTCTGTTTGGTTGCTTATTCCCTGGAAACAAAACGGCAGGATCTTTTGACTACTCCGATTAGCTTGTTTGATAGCTTCCTCTCCTGTCCCCCACCCCCTCCCCAAAATCCTTCCTATCATAAATTTTGCATTACTCGGTGCACAATAATGCAACGTAAAATTAAATAAACAATTTAATTAATTTAATTAAAATTAAATATTAAACATATTGTGTGTGAGGATCCCCGCGCCTTTGATTTAATTGGGCAGGAGTACCCAAAGCAGTTTGGGTAACAGTGAAAAATAATTAAAAACAACAAGTATGGTTGCCTCTGGGTATGAAGAATAGTCAGGGAGCTTTCTCCTGAGAAAGGTTTACTTAATTAAAACTAAACTAATCTTGGAGAAAAGGGGGGAAAAAACCACTTGATAAGCATTTCATAATACAAATCATAATCCCCAAAAAGTGATGTGCATACTCCTTCGACGTGGATACATGAAAAGAAATTCAGATGGTTGCATTCTGCCACAAGGAGCACTTGTGCCACAAATGCGACACAATGCAGTAGCCAGTGTGCTAAGGAGCTGAACATTCCCAGCAGTTCTTGGATGGCCTAGAATCTAGATAGTCCTCAACAAAGCATAAAAGCCGCATTGGCCTCAGAACTGGTGCTTCATCTGGAGTACTCCTTATTGCTTCTTATTGTGAATCTAACAACAGGCAGGCAAGCAGTGCAGCACAGTAACCTTTCTTCTTTTCTTTCTTTAACTTACAGCTTTTGCCAACGCCAGTAACCTTATTTAAAAATCAAGCCATGGCTCAAGTTGGCAGGTAGACCTTTAGGTTACATTTTCATATGCCAAAAATAAGGACCATGCTGAGCTTCCACAGATGTCCCTTTAAATGCTTTCCATTCATTCCTGCACTGGAGGAAGGAGAGTCGTTGATTTATACACCAGCGTCCTATCAAGACATGGTCGTTGCCAAATGCTTGCATTTTATACAATCCCTGCTAACAAATCCAAACACTGTGAACAACTTGGATACATCCCAAGGTCGCACACTCTCCAAGGCAGACATCAGACCAATTGCTTTGAATTGCCATACACACACAACTGTCTTCCAACAGGCTTGCAAATGCTGACAGGTTTTATAATCCATTTGAAAAACAAATGCCTGCTTCAAATATATCTGGTGGTGTCAATGATTGCACAAACTGATCGTTGCAGCAGGGTATTATGTGAATGTATCGGAATATGTCATAATTAATATTTTAGGTCAATATCCCATCATGAGAGAATATTTCTCCAGCCAGTCTTTTTGAGTTCCTGTTTCACTGGAGGGAGCTTTGATAAATACGAATATACAACTGAAGACCTGTGTCAATTGATCAAAATATTTTTGTTGTACTTTCTCTATGTCAGTTTTCCCTTTATCTTTGCCCCCCCACACGCTCCCCACTACTACACACAGCGCTCAGATACACACACTTGCACTACTTTTGCACGCACAGTCTGGCAGTTGACCAGCCATGTGTTTATTCTCTTTTCTGCTGAACTCCTTTCCACCAGTAACACAGAGTCCCATTTGTCCTCGAGGATTCCGTAGTGCCTCAGAAGTTCAGCCAAAGAACTTATTTCAATCAACTGAAGCCAAAGTCCTTACAGCTATTGAGGTTAACTTTCAAGGGTTTCAGCATGTGCTACAGATAGTTGTTGACATTGTTATTACAGTTGTCAACGTATTTTGTCATTTTGGGGGTCACATAGCAAAACCATTGAGTTTCTGCAAATCAATATGTTCTGTGCTGTGCAGCCCCGGTCTATACATGTGTACTCATAAGTACAAGACAGCTTCGGCTATTGGGCGGTATAGAAATGAAATAAATAAATAAAATAAAAATAAGTAAGTCCCACTGTGTTCAGCGGAACTTACTCCCAAGTAGTGATAGAAGAATCAGTGGGGTTATCTGAGGTTCTCCACATTCCACCTCAAAGCTCAGGCCATCATATTCCCAAATGTGAGCTTTTATTGTTGTTCAGACAGGGAAAATGTGCATTTGGGTACATATGTGTATCCGAATGGATACTTCCCCCATACACACACATTGTGTAAAGTGTGAAAATGTGTCTTTTTTCCAAAATGCGCATTTTAAAGTGTGCATTTTTCTGATGAACACATTTTGCAAATACAATCACAATCTCAAGAATGTGCGAGCTTTGTCCAAAAAATGAATGTGCACTCATGTTTGGGGGTGCAAGTGGGAAATGTTCTAATGTTAAACCAACTGAAATGAAATTCTCATGCATCCCTGCTCTCAAATATGTGTACATTTGAAGGATTGCAGTGTTAATTTGATATCAGATTGATCTGTCTACAGACATAAGCAGTGCTCTAGTCTAACTTAACCTAAACTGGCCTTGACTTTCCAAAGTGTCAAACAGGCCATTCTTGCATCTTATCCAGCCATATCCACATGTCCCTCTGAACAGCCCTTTTCATCCCAGAATAGCCCCCAAACATGTGTACACAGGGTTGACTTTGAAAATGAAACTACTGGGGAAAAAGCAAAAGAAGAAACTCAAATGTGCTACAGACTGAAGCTGCATTAGACAGAGGTGATGGCCCGCCATTCTTCTCACTATTCAAAACTATAATGGCTCAGCAGAAAATTTAGACTCACATTCTAGACAATAAACTTAGACATTCACATGCCTCTTCAGCATGAACTACATACAATTTATACATATATGCTACAATGCTAAGGAGAATTTAGGTGCAGGTTGGGGAAGAGGGTACGTAAATGCAGCTGTAGATGTCTTCAAAGTCTCTGCTTCAGTCATTCATATGGCTGAATGGGCAGGCTGCTTTTCAGTAGAAAATTGGCTTGCATGTTTATCCATGCAAGCAGCTGCAATATACTTCAAAGGAACCACCAGCTGTGTGGCCTGTTGCACTCAAAGCTTCCTAGAATCCCTTATTGTTAATTCCTTAGGATTTCAAGATCCATATAATTTTAAGCTGTAAAGGTCCTCCTTAATTAAGCAAGATGCTTTGGTTTAAGGGCTTCTTAGCCATAACTGCCTCTGTGCCCATTAGACCCATGAGTTCTTAGATTACTCAGTGGGATTTGCTAGTAGTTGCACATGGCAATGCTATCATATTTGAGAATAGATATAAGTGTCAGGATTCAGAAATGAAATCTTAATCTAGACAAGACAGAGGCACTCTTGCTTGGGAGTACAGATGATCCAGGAAGGTCATCAGCCTATTTTAGATGGGGTTGCGCTCCCTCTGAAGCAAGAGGCTATCAACTTGGGGGAGCTCCTGGTTCTTGAAAGAACCAGGAATGCCTTTAAACAACTCCATCTGGTTTGCCAGCTGCACCCTTTCCTAGAGAAATCAGATCTAGTCATTCATGCCATACCTAGTCACTTCCAGGCTGGATAACTGTAATTGGTTTATTCAGGGCTGTCCTTGTAGACTCTCCGAATGCTTTGACTGGGTCAGAATGCTGCAACCAGAGTTTTGGCTGGGGCCAAGAACATCAACCAAATTATGCCAATTGCATACCAGCTTCCATGGTGTCCAATTTGTTTCTAGACTTAGTTCAAGCCAAGTGTTGGCTTTGGCCTTTTGAACCCTAAACAGCCTGGGACCAGGGCATATCAGATGCTGTCATCTTTTATTCTGCATGCCACCTTGAGTACTCCTCAGTATTGCAGTCTCTCAATATTGCAATCTATCAGTAAAGTTATATCAACGTTTTAAGGAATAGGACCAGGGTGGACTTACATTAAGAGAGGTACGGGGTCAAATAACACTGGATTCATACACACACCAGTACAGGCTGCTTCCATTTTAAGCTCCATCACTTTAACCATATATGAAACATATGTGAAGGCCCAAACCTTGATGAAGACTGACATTCAGATGTAAATGCTAACAATCCCAGATGAATTCTGAAAGTGCCTGAAAATCTTTTCTCGAGATATTTTTAAATGACAGCTTCGGGCATTCTGCTGCCCTGCTCTTGCAACATCTCATCATCCTTAAGGGTCATGTATTCTGCCTTGGGCTCCTTGGGGGAAAAGGTGGGATATAAATGTAAACAATCAATAAAAATATACCAAAGAGTGACCAAACCCATACAGGACAAACCTAGGCATGTCCACTCAGACATATATCCCATTGATTTTACTCCCAGGTAAGTGGGTATACGTTTGTAGCCTGCTGTTGCTACACATGGGGAAGTTTGATTCTCAATGAATCAGTGGGGTAGAGAGTAAGTTTAGGGCCAAACTGTGGTGCAGCAGCGGTCAATTCTGAAGGGAAGGCGCTCGTCATGACAGTCCCTATGGCGGCACCTCCAAGGAGAGTCCAAAAATTCAGGCTGTTTTGTTGATCCACATCAACAAACCAGTTCTAGGAGTTTTCAGCTACAACAGGGAACAATATATTTTTTTCTGGGAAAACTCATTTCCCCCTGCTACTGTGAGGCTTGCAGCTGAGCTCAGAGGGAACAGGGAATTCTGAGTGGGGAGGGCACAGATGATGTCAGCATCTCTGCTAATAAAAAAGATCTGGCACTGCATTCCTGTGAGCCCTGGCTCCGCTACACCATTGGTGCTGAACCCAGGGTCTCTCTCTCTCTCACACACACACACACACACACACCCAAGCCTACCCCTTAATGTTCTTAGAAATGAATGGTTGGCATTCTCTCCTATGGAGAGAGATGACAAAAGGCTGCCTCCCGCTGGAAGTCTTGGCCTTGCCGACAGGGATCCCATGGGGTTGTAAAATGCCTCTTTGTACACAGACTGCTCAGAGAGACCCTGTCATCCCCAGAGGCCCCAAGCTGTAAACCCTCCTCCTCCATACATGCCCTCCAAACACCACACTAGCCACTGTATCTCCCCCCCCCCCGCCGCCCCCGCCGCCAGTTTTAGAACATATACATGTGAATGCTGGGAATCTTGCTTAGGGGACCATCAGGACCCACTTGTGTGGCTGCATTTTTTTTAATATTCACAACATTAATCTGGGAGCGTCAACATTCAAATGTGAAAGCAGAAATTTCAGACATAATTGCAACATAACTCCATAAAACAAAACTGATGACATGGTGGCCACTACGTAAAACGGAGCAGCCTGGAGACAGTCCCTGAGCTGCTGGTACCACTGTTCTTGATCCATCTTAATTATTTCACTTCCTGTCTCCACTTTTAACATAGAATTGAAATGAGAAACCTATGAACACGCCAAGGCATCATTGCAGTTCGGACCATCTTAATAGCTACAAACATCTTGAGGTATTTAGGGCAGTCCTCAGATTTCCCCATAACCATGAAGCAACCATGTGAGGTAGTCTTCTCTTCTGTTCCATTGTGGCTATTTATGGAAGCTGAACAAAATGCTCTTTCAGAACATCTCATGTTGCTGCCACGCATGCATGCTATAGTTGCTGTCATGAGGTCAGTGCAGCCACCCTCATACTACGAAATCACCAGCAATTTAGAACCACCTTGGGAATGTTTATCTTTCCTATTACGCAAAGATATACATGACAACGGGTGCGTGTTTTCCTTTTCATCCTTCTCTGAGCACATACACCCTTCTTCCCTATCGTCATTCAATATTTACTGATCAAAAAAATATAGAATAGCACACAGTGGTGAAATTTGCCAGAAGGCAGGCAGAGATGATCATGAGAAAGAAATTGATATTAAAAGGAATAGTTCTTCCACTTCCAAGGTACAAGGGAGGCACTGAAGAGAGCAAGCTAAACAGAGAAGAAATGATGGTCATTTGCAAGTGAAATATCCCTAAACAATATCTGAACTAGGATGCATTGTTGGATGTGAAAGCACAAGGCAGAAGCGCATGCAACAAAGTATTGTTGGGCCCAAGAAACAATAGAAATCTGTCAAATGCATGGCAAACTGCTGCAAGCTTCATATTCCTCCTGCCATAGTAAGCACAAGAGCATGATCTTTTAGATCACAGGTGGGCAACCTCTGGCCTTCTGGATGTTGCTGGATGCAAAGTCCTATCACCCCAACAACTGGCCATGCAAACTGGGGCTGATGGGAGTTGGAGTCCAACAACATCCAGAGGGCCACAGGTTCCCCACCTGTGATCTAAAAGATCATGCTCTTGTGCTTACTATGGCAGGAGGAATATGAATGATGTTGGTGGGGAAATTCTCACTGATTTCATTAAAAGTAAGATCAGAAGATGTAAAAAAAAAAAAAAAAATCAGCCATACTGCATGCAGTATGTATGCCAAGGTTACTCCAGGGAGACATGTTTGGGGCTCAGAGGATCGATTTGTGACACATGGGGAAGAACTCAAAGCCATCCTTCAAAAGAAGACTCAGGGGGTTCTCAACGGGGGGGGCGGGGCACATTTGGAATTTTGAGGGCTTGTCATGGGTACTCTCACAAAGTAGCTGCCCCTAGGGGTTGCCCATTTGTATAATAGCTGCCATGGTGGGCCTGGCCAGTCACAAAACATTCATTTCCCAGAAGGCAAAATGGTGAGACTAAAACAAAAAGTAACTTGCCCAAGAACTTCAATGCAAGACAGAGGTGGGGTCAAAGCTCCAAAAGACAAAACCACACTTTTGAATGAAAACAGAGGTTTTGTGGGTGGGCAGCACCCTCCTTTGCAGCATGCCATCCTCCCAGTTAATCTTTTTTAATGGGGGAGAAACCTGAAGAAATAAAATCAGGAGGGGCAGGGAGCCTGGCAGGCACGAAGAGTGGTGTCTGCGGGCACATTGGTGCTCACAGGCACCTGTTGGAGACCCCGGAGATAGGTCCTGCGGGCCTGGTTTGAAGAATTCCTAAGGAGTTCTCTTGACATAACAGCAGACAATGTAAAAGCACTTTGCATGAGTCATGCTGTCCCGACTGAAGTGATTCAGCTCATTGATAGCTATAGGATGACTCACAGGAGTAGGCTCTGCCGGGTCTGGACAGGCCTTTTATAGTTATCACTCACATAATTGCAGTTGCTTGCGCATGAAGAGCAAAGGGATACAAACTTCTCAACCAATGCCAAGGTTTCCAGTTATGGAACCAACTGCCCATATATTCCTTTGATTTTTGCAGAATGATCTGCCCCAAATTCAATGTTCAGAAGATTCAAGCACTGCCATTGGCTGGCATGGCATCATTCAAAAATATGTGTATCGTTTATTTTATGTAATAGTCGTGATGCAAAATAATTGTCTAGATATTAGATAGGTCTGTTTGGGATGAGCATTCCCTAGGTTTCCAGGTTGTTGGGTGGGGGGTTATAATTAGTTCACCGCCAAACACATAGCGATAAATGGGTTGAAGAAGAAAAATATTCTTTTTTACATCAGAGGACTCATAATACTTTGTAATATACTCGCGCTTGGATCTTTGCTTTCTGTGTGTGAACTATTTCCAGGAAACTGTGAGCATCCTCCAGTTAAGGTTTAGCACCTTTGAGTTTCACTGATTTCAATAGGAGGGACATGCTCAACTCCAACTGATTTCGATGGGACTTAGAAGTGCTTAAGCATAGCTGGATCATGCAGGGCCGGCCCTCGCATGGGTTATGGTGAATCCCCTGCTCAGGTGGTGGATTGGGATAGATGGCAGATACCCCGCCACACACACACTGCTGCTGCTGCTGCTGCTGCACTGGCTATGCTTACCTGCTGTAGCAAATGCCACAGTGGGAGAGCGGCCAGCAGGGCTCCTTGGGGCGGCTCTCCCCACAACCCGATCCCTTGCTTTGAGGACTCTCCTGAGAGCAAGAGATTAGGCAGGTGGGCTCTCCAGAGAGCTACCCAGATCCTTCCTAAAAGCAAGGCATTGTGGGTGAGGTGGCCCCAGAGACTGCCTGTAGAGGCAGTCTCTGGGGCCACCTCACTCACAATGCCTCGCTTTGAAGAGGGATCCCTCCAAGCATGGCATTTGGTCCTGGTTGACTCCAGAGAGGCTGCCCATCTGATCTTTCATTGTGGGGGGGCGGTGGTTGTGGTGATAATGATGACGATGACGATGGGGTGGCCAAAGGGGAAGAGACAACGGTGGCAGTGGGGGGAGCAGCAGTGCAGATCCTCTGACCTCGACTGGCAGGACATCTTGCACCGCTGCTGGGATCATGCCATCTAGGCATCGTAGCAAATGAATGTACAGGCTTAAAAATGACACTGTCCACTGCAGAACTACTATGCGATGTTTGCATCAGTGCCAGGTTTGAGGGGGCCCTTGACAAAGTAGCTGCTGGTGGCTCCCTGTCTGGAGACAGCACAGGGCACTCCAATCAATACTGGATGGCCCCCAGTTGATCCGAGATCTGCCATTTTAATTTCCCATAATTTCCCCAGCACAGCATCACTCCTGGGGCATTGTGGTAAATTTAAATGCTGGCTCCCACTGAGGGCTAACTGCTTTAATTTCCCACAGTGTAGAGCAATGCTATACTGGGGAAATGAAAATGGCAGCTCCCCAATCCAACTCCGCATAAGAAGAACATAAGAAGCTTGTGGGATTTTCTGCTTCAGGTGCCAAAGAAACTTAAGAACATAGGAACATAAGAAGAGCCCTGCTGGATCAGGCCAAAGGCCTGTCTAGTCTAGCATTTTGTTCACACAGTGGCTAACAGCTGCCTAGGGAAGCCCACAAGTAGGACATGAGTGCAAGAGCACCCTCCCGCTCATGTTCCCCAGCAACTGGCATACTGCCTCAGATACTGGAGATAATATATAGCCATCATGTTGAGTAGCGATTGATAGCTTTATCCTCTATGAATTTGTCTAGCCCCTTTCCAAAGCCATCCAGGTTGGTGGACATCATTACATCTTGTGCTAGCAGATGCCATAGTTTGACTATGTGCTGTGTGAAGAAGAACTTCCTTTTATCTGTCCTGAATTTCCCACCAATCAGCTTCATTAAGGGCGTAATCCTATGGCCACTAGTCAGATGCTAGATGGCCATATGGTAGGTTGGTTCCCTGAGAACCGACCCTCACACACCCTCCCGCACTGCCTCGTAGGCAGCGCAGAACGGTCCGCGCTCCGCACTCAGAAGAGGAGCGTGGAGCAGCAAAAACAGGGTGTTCCTGGGGGCATGTCAGGCGGGGAAGTCAGAAATTCCAGTATGACACATCCTACATGTCATCCAGCTGCCACTTCCTGCGCTCCGAGGTCCCATGTCTAGACAGCCAAAATCGGCTGTCTAGCTGTAAATGCAGAGTGGTTGAAGCATGGAGGGGACGATCCCCTCCACACTTCTCCAGCCCTGCGTTGGATAAGTGGTCGCCTCTGAGTTCAGAGGTAGCCACCTATCCCAATAGGATTGCGTCCTAAATGACTCCTGGTTTTAGTATGAGAGTGGGAGAAAAATGTTTCTGTATCCAATTTCTCCACACCATGCATAAGTTTTTACACTTCTTCCCTCACTCGCCTGTTTTTTCTAAGCTAAACAGTCCCAGACATTAGAACCTTGACTTAGGGGAGATGCTCCAGCCCCTTGATGATTTTGGCTGCCCTTTTCTGCCATTTCTCCAACTCTACAATATCCCTTTTTAGGTGTGGTGACCAGAACTGTACACAGTATTCCAAGTGCGGTTGCACCATAGATTTGTATAGGGGCAGTATGATTTGGCAGTTTTCTTTTTCGATTCCTTTCCTAAATATCCCTAACATAGAATTTGTCTTTTTCACAGCAGCCACACACTAGGTTGACATATTCATCAAGCTGTCGACCACAACCTCAAGATCTCTTCCTTAGTCAATCACTGCTAGCTCAGATCCCATCCATGTATACATGAAATTCGGAGGGTTTTTTGCCCCAACATGCATCACTTTACACTTACTTACATTGCACCACATTTGCCATTTTGATGCCCATTCTACAGTTTGGGTAGATCCTTTTGGAGTTCTTCACATTTCCTTGAGCAGGCATCTGCGGATGCTCATGTTGGGGGCCTCAGCATTTGCTAATAGTTACTAATATTTGTTCATATGTATTTATTAGTAATAATTTTAAAGCATTTTTCAAATGCTTATTTTATTTATCCTCACTACTGCCCTGGGTTGTAGGTTAGACTTTACAGGAAGACATTCATAACACAAGCCTTTGTGTGTCTACTCAGAAGTAAGCCCCCTTGAGTAATCCTAGGGAAGTATGTATAGGATTGCAATCTAAATGGGGCTTACACAAGAAAGCTTCCCAATGGAGTGTATTTTTGCATTTGTTGCTTTAAAGTGTTGTAGACATCCATGAACCTTTGTTATAGGCAGGGTGGAAATCCAAGTAAAAGCAATAATCCTATTCCATCAATCCTTTTAAAACATTTTATCCTATCTTTTAAAATATTTTTAATTCAAAGCTGCTTACAAAGATAAAACATCAAAAAGCATACTATTACCACTGAAACAATATCAAATAGACTTAAAGCACATCTCCATAAAAACTCTACACTAGAGTCAACAGAAAATCACGCACAAAAAGTTTTGCAAAATAAAATAAGTTTTCAAAAATCTGCTTAAAACCAGGAAAAAACTGGGCTTGGTAAAGCTTCTTGGAAATGGGAAGAGAATCCTACAGCTGTGGAAAGGTCCAGTCTAATTGCAGATCAGAGAACAGGGCCAATTATGCTGATCTGAAGGCTTGGGTAGGCCCATAGTCATGCATCTTCCCAACTCAATATCTGTGAATAAATATTCTAGGGATGTACGAAAGTTCCGCCATGGATCTCGGGGAGGCCGAATGCGCTGGCATTCGGCCTCCCCGAGATCGGTGGCGGAACGGCCTGCCAACCCCCCGCCTCCCATCCCGGGACAGGACTTACCTGGGGCAGTTCTTCCTGGTGGCGGCGGATCTGGCGGCGGTTTGGCGGTGGCGGCCAGTCTTCTGACCAGCTGCCGCCGCCGCCATTTCCAGATTAAAAAAAAAAAAGTGATAGGCTACGTAAAGATTTATGTAGCCTATCATGGCTAGATTTTTTAAAAACACCGTGATAGGCTACGTAAATCTTTACGCAGCCTATCACGGCTGACTTAAAAAAAGAAAAAACACGCGCATACACAAATGGCGGCGCCCATGGGCACCGCCATTTGCGTTCCTTATTTTGGCACGTCTTAGTCTACGTAAACATTTACGTAGACTAAGACAGTGAAAATAAGGGGAACGCAAATAGCGTAGATGCCACGCTATTTGCATTCCCCTTATTTTTGCCATCTTAGTCTACTTAAATGTTTACGTAGACTAAGACGTGACAAAATAAGGAACGCAAATGGCGGTGCCCATGGGCGCCGCTATTTGCATACGCGCGTTTTTTTGTGTGTGTTTTTAATCAGCCGTGATAGGCTACGTAAACATTTACGTAGCCTATAATGGCTGACTGCAGGGACGCAAACAGCGGCGGCTACAGCCGCCGCCATTTGTGTCCCTGCTAGCCAGCAGCCGGATGTCCGACTGCTGGCGGAGCTGGCTGGTGGCTCCGCAGAATCACTGCGGAGCACAGCTGGCTGGCCAGGATTCTGGGGGGGAGGAACGGAGCGCCTCCCCCCCCCCGGCGAGGATTCCAGGGGGAGGGACAGAACGCCTCCCCCCGCACCATCAGCATAATCCCCGAAAGGTAAGTACCTTTTGTACATCCCTAAAATATTCATCTGCTGTATATGGCCTGAAAATGATGGCTTTAGTGGTTTGATTTTCTGTAATGTAATAGGAGCTAACCCCTTTACTTTTACTTTCCCGTAATTAAATCCATTCAGACTGTAGGGCTTCAATAGAGAGAAGATCAAAAGAGAAGCTAATGATCTTGCAGCAATGGGAGTCAGATATGAGGATTTCCTCTCACCCATAATCTGGCCCTGGTTTCCAAAGCAATGAATGACCATTTTTGCTGTATGTTCCAATATGACTGACACAGTATTGCTAAGATTACAGAGCACAAAGAGTTTTCTTTATTTCATTGAGACATTTCTCATTGCACAATTGTGTGAATGTGTTAAGCCTTGGTGAAAAAAGAAGAGAGCTGTCTTACTCTGAGCCTAAGCACATTGAGGGCCACTTCATCCATTGTGGTTTGGGGGTTTTTAAATGTACGCATAACTTTTTTTAACATACACACCTAAAAATCTTATCTTATATTTTACAGTTTTAATTGTTGTGAACTGCCCAGAGAGCTTCGGCTATTGGGCGGTATAGAAATGTATTAAATAAAAAAAAAATTAAATAAACAAATTTATTTATTATTTTAAATAAATAAAAATGGAAAGAGTGAATGCAAAAAAATCAGTATTAGAAAACCCACATTTGAGAACTTGACTGCAACTCCGTGTAAAATATACAATTTGCTGGGCATGTCGCTATGTAGCATAGCCATTCTGCATTTTAAGCAGCAATCATGTTTGCTGAAAGTACACCAGAGTTTCCTATTGTAACATAATAAAATGTGAATGACAGGTGTGCATCCTTAGACACCTCCGTGATGCATTTAAGGTATTTAACTTGCATACAAGCTATGTATTTGCTGCATGTGGTTAAAGGACTACAAAAAGATCCAACATTTTTTGTGTGGTCCATAATTCCTTTTTAGATTCCTGAAAGTCGCCACCTTTGCTTTTTTCGTTTCTAGAGCCGATGGATGCCAAGATAAGTATGACCATGTTGTAACAATATATGGCAAAGAAGTATGCAAAGGATGTAAGTTAAGATGCATTGTATTCTTTAGTGACCCAGTTGTTCTAACTTTCTCATTAGGAAAATTCTAGGATAACAGAATGGGTGTGACATGCCTACAGCCATAACCTGGTATTATTCACTCATACCATGAAAATGAGATGGGAACAGAATTATCTGAAAGTTATACAGGAATTATATGATTTCCAAATTAGCTGCTCTTTTCCATATCACAATGTACTGGACACATAGTTAATAAGAGATATTGCAGTTTTACATCTACTGAAGTTGTTGAGTGTATATCTAAGTCTGTATCACTACGGAAATTGTACCCTTGTCTGTGCTTTGAGAGAGCCACAGCTGAAGCAAAGCCCGACAAAACTGCTGTACTTACTTACACATATCTGCATATTCAAAATGAACTGCATTGGTGCTCTATGCTGTCACTCCAGTTTTAACGAAAATCTCATATTTTGCTTTACTTTCACAGTAGACAATAGCCCTCTTCAGGCATTGAGCATCATGTACTACTGAATCATGTATGTGTGGGCTAGGCCTGCCCCCTAGACACCAGTGAACAGTCAACAACAACATATGTTTATTGCTCTTAGCCATAGGCCATTGCAAACCAATGAAGAATCAGTCTGAAGGGCCCACTATGCAGATATGACTGTACATGTGGAGAAGGGAACCATAACAGGCCAGAATTCACATCCCCATGGAGGAGGCCTTATGCGTATACATCCATTGGGCCCCATTCAGACTGAAGCCAATTGCATATTGGCTGCAGGGGACATGGCCAATGCACACATCAGTGCCTAGAAGGCAAGGCCAGCCCCTTATGTATGACAGCTCCTTGATGGATTCAGACTGAAGAAGACTAACCTAGTGATGCCAACAGAGCACACGCTGGTGCAAAAGAAAGCGTAAAGTGACAACAACATGGATCCAAAGATCCTGCTGCACAAGCAAAATACACTTTCACTTCCAGTTCCCCTCACGGACACACCTGCAGTGGTTCCCTTAAAACAGAATCAAAATATAAATGTATGTAACACAACAAACACTACCCCTGTCTTTCTTAAATCAGGCAGGTCTAATCCCCTCCTAAGGGTCTATTATGCCTGAAAATTTCCTCCACTTCTGAACAAACAAAAGGTTATAGCCATTTTTTTCCTCATGATAGTCAAGAGAAAGCCCAGGATTTCAGCATCTCAACTCGAGTTTGGTATCTGAAGTGGAAGGCCTCCAAGCATAATCAGGCCATTTCCTGAAGCCTTGAATTGAGGTTCAAGTCAAATTATTTTGGTCTGTGCATCATCATCATCACCACCATAACTGATTTTTACACTGCCCTTCAACATCAATTTCCAGGGTAGTTTACAGGTAAAATAATAAAGACAATACAGAATAAAGACAATCAAAACAAAAAGATAGCAGTTAAAAGCAACATCCAAATTTGATGGAGAGATACTTTTAAAAGACTGGTTTTTAAAAGCCTAGTGCCAAAAAAGTCTAGATAACAGTGTAGGAGAGAGTTCCAAAGGCAGACACCACAACCAAAAATGCCCCCTCTCTGGTTGTCACCTGCCTCACTTCAGAAAGCAGAGGCACCTGGAGGAAGGTACCAGGATGTGACTCAAATGTGTGGGCAGGATGATTCTGGAGCAGGCATTCTTCAGGTTGTTATTATTAATTAGTAGTAGTAGTAGTAGTAATTACTACAACTACTACTAGACCTGCAGTAAAATGTTGCAGTGTGTGAAGGCCTCCTTTTCAGTGTTCCAGGCAGGGTGGCATGGCCTCCTGCACAATAAAGAGGGAATCGTTGCACAGTGGTACAGCACATGCTTTTGCATGCAAAAGGTCCCAAGTTCGATCCCCAGCATCTCCAGGTAGGGCTCAACTAACATCTGCCTGAAACTTTGGAAAGCTGCTGCCAGTCAGTGTTGACAATTCTGGGTTAGAGGGACCAACAGTCTGACTCCATGGAAGGCAACTTTCTGTGTTCCTATGGCGTGGCACTCCATTCCATTCCCCCTTCCCCCTGATTTTCTATTTTTCACCCAACCATCAGCCAGCATTCCATGGCCATGGAACATGCGGAGTTCTCACTGTGCTCTTTGGAGGGGTCTCCCCACCAATTTTATCACCTCTGCGAAACCTGAGGTTCCCTGAGCCCTCTGATGATACATAACTACAACTGGGAGAACTGAGATCCCTACTGCATATTTATGAAATGTTAATTTGCACCTCCCCCTACCAGGGATCCAGTGTGATGTACAATAAAAAAAAAACCTGATTAAAAATTAAGAAACACAGGAACGGAGATCATGCCTGACAATACAATTTGAGAACAGGATTAAAATTAAAATTGAAGATTAATAAAACATTACACCGCATTACAAGCCCAATGGAACAGAACACTCTTATTGCCCATCTAAAGTAAAATAAGGGAGCAATCCTATGTCTGCTAGTCAGCAGCTAGACGGCCATAGGATATGTAATTTTCTGGGAACCGACCTTCCCCCCCTTCTGCGCTGCCTCACAAGCAGCACAGAACACCCCATGCTCGGAAGACGAGTGCAGAGGAGCCAAAACGGAGTGTTCCAGGGGGCGTTCTGGGGTGGGGAAGGCAGAAATGCCAGCATGACACATCCTATGTGTCGTCCAGCAGCCTCCTCCCCCGCTCCACCTTCCTGCAGCTAGACAGCCAAAATCAGCTGTCTAGCTGCAAATGCAGGGCAGGAGAAGCACGGAGGGAACGATCCCCTCCGTGCTTCTCCTGCCCTGCATTGGATAGGCGGTCTTGTCTCAAAAGAGAAGAAATTCCAGAGAAATTCTCATGGTTCTTGTGCTTACCTGAATTACGAGGTGGCTGAAGAGTGTGTGCAAGTGTCTTTCATTGTACTATCATCTCTCTGGGATGCTGTATCCTCTTTGACTTCCCACACTTCCCACCCAGGGGATGACGTCTTGAGGTAGCTCCTCCCATAGGGCTTTTTCAGATCTGGAAGTGCAGGCAGCCTGGGAGACTGCAGAGTAATGAGGAGATGTGTAATAGAAAGAAAACACACACGCACAGTACCCTCAGCTATCTCACAGTGATTAGGTAAGGTCAAAAATACCACCAAAAGAAATTCCAAATAAATTGCAAAATGCCCTGAGAATGAGGCAGAAAAATGGAAGCCTCTTTGATGGGGGAAGACATTTTTCAGGAAGCTGGAGTCAGATTTTGGCTTCAGATCCACCTCTTCCCTGGAGGTGAATGCAGCACTGCCCCCCCCCAACACCTGCTACATCTTGCAGGGATGAGGTGATATTATCAGCTCCTGAATTAGAGACAAGGTGTATCCACAATCACCCTAAAGAATGACAACTAGAGCTGAGCCAACATTTCTCAGAAGACAGTTTTCCCAGAAAAGAACTGAGATTCTTCTTTTCTTACCCCACTAGAAATAAAAGGCCACTTTGCAGAATTTTCTCCATGTTTTCCTCACCATTATTTTTTGTGGTGGCTGAATTCCCTTCCCTTCCGCCCCAGTGCCCTGGAATGATACTAGGAATGGGGTATTGCAGAAGATTAAAAAAAAAAATGGGGGCCAAGCTGCTAACACAGTTGATGCTGTTGCCTTTTGCAGTGGCAGTGCAAATTAACAAACAAACAAACAAAAAACCCTGGGGGGGGGGGGAGAAAAAGAAGCTGTGCTACAACCCTTGCCAATGGTAAGCCCTACCTACCAGTGAGAAATTCTTGGAGAATTTCTCCTCCCCCTTTAGAAATTCAGTGAAATTGTCTCTGCAATTTATCTGCCCACAAATAGGGTGGAGAATTTGAAGAGGCCATTTACGCTTAGCTCTGTTTAAAAATGCAACCAGTCCGCATGCAAGTCAATGGAGCCTGAGGCTTCTGCATGAAGCTGAGAGCTTGATTTGTCCGGGGAGGAGGTCTGAGGGTGCAATTTAAGTACAACCACCTCTGGCCTGAAATGTTAATTATGGACAATATTGCAAGGCTGCTGCAAGCTCTCTCTCTCGCTCACTCTCGCTCTCTCAGCATAGCCGTCCAAGCTGCAATAGGAGTTTAACAGTGAATTATACTGCAGGGTTGTTGTATACTACTTTCTCAACCCAACCTGCAGTATGGGGATAAACACAATGGATAACAACACAGAATTGTTGTAAACTACTCTCTCAGCCTCAGTCCAACGACCAGTCTCCAATAGGGATCTATTACCTCTCGACAATACTGCATGGCTGTTGTAAAACACTCAGAGCCTGATTTGCAGTATTCAATGTGAACTACGCTGCAGGGCTGTCAGAAGTTACTCTCCCATCCACAGTCCCTTACAAACTGAAATATAGGGACAACTAACCTCATTTACTTTGGAATAAGTGGGTGTGTGTTTTTTCTGTGTCATGCTAAATAAGAACTGAGTTAGAAAGAGAAGGAACTCTTCTCTTTGCTGCTACCTTTTGGAGGTTGGGTGTGTGTAGAGATACAGTGATGCCTAATCCCATCAACATTAAAATCTTGGATTTCTCCATTGATTTCAATGAGTTGCTCTCATTTCCATGCCTGGAGATATTTAAAAGTAGCTTCTCCGCATGAACTGCGACACAACCTATCCAGACAAGGAGATGGTTCTCCCCACTTTTTATATCTATGTGCCTCTTCCTCTATCCTTCTTTTCCAGCCACTCCATTCAATTCCCCCTCCAACTGTTTTCTCTCCCCCCACCCCAAAAGTCAGTCCACATTCTGTAACCAGTGAGCATTCTCGGTCCTCATTGGACAGTTTGGGGAAATGTCTTCTCCCCTTTGGGGTTTTTTCTAAAGCTTTTTTTGTACTTCCGCAAGCCTCGGGGTTCTCCCAAGGTCTGTCAATACTGCACTCTTTTGTGTAGCTGTTCTCGTTTTACCTATATTTCTGTGGACATTCTCCCCTGAAGATCAGAAATATAGAACAGAA
Organism: Heloderma suspectum; assembly: GCF_057233095.1. NCBI lineage: Eukaryota > Metazoa > Chordata > Lepidosauria > Squamata > Helodermatidae > Heloderma > Heloderma suspectum. The sequence goes on along the minus strand of NC_139458.1, from coordinate 157,228,392 downwards.
GATTGCTACAACTGCTGCTGCTACTCCCAATACTACATGGCATGGAGATTATACATACAGTGAGACTGATAACATGTAAGTAAGCTGTACTATGGGTCCCACTTACAGTTTTCTGACTGTTGCTTCTGTAGTCATATGGACACACAAACAGTAGAAACTATTGCCTCCCAAAAAGGAAACCAAGCAGAGCTTCTATCTGCTCCTGTTTATTCCACCCAGGAGGCTGCTGATGACAGCCTCAGAGAAGTGAGCAGTCCCACATCTGCTGGAGAAAGCACACCCACAGTCCAAATATCTCCGATGCAAAGATACTATTAGCCTTGTGCAATTAGTGATTAAAAATTTAACAAAATGTCTAATAAAATAATTGCATGATATACATGCACCAAGCACTTCATACATATTGATACTGCAAAGCATTTCAGCTACACTAAAAAGCCATAAGTTGCAGCCCAGTAAGTAAGACATCCATTGACAATCCTTTGGGAAAGGGCACCCATTAACAACATAGAGCTTTTGAAGAATAACAACTCTGCAGCTCACCATAATTACAGCTATGAGCTATGAACTCCAAAGTCATTACAATGAATGAAGTCAGAATGAAGCAGTTTGTGACTGCAACCTATGGTGGACCAGAGAGACAAGAAAACCACCATCACAGGGTTGCCTGAGAAAGCAAGCAATTTGCAGACCATTCTCACAGGGTCAATTAGTTGCACTAAGTTAGTTGCACTTGGGTCTCGCTGAAATCCCTGCGAAAAGCTAGTCATGATGACTGAAGTCTCATTGATTTAAATGCAAGCTAAGTGCAACTAGCATAGACTGGATCTGAGCCATTATCAACTTTGGTATTTTTGAAATGGGTGTTTTTCTGCATCCCTGTTGCAAAGTACAGCTAGGGTGCCACAGACAGATGGGACTATTTGGATCTGTCCACTTTGTAACTTTTTAGTTGAATAGCACTTTTATTTTAGCTGTAGTGAACACATCTAGGGGACATCTATAGTAAACTTGTTATGATGGGGAAGAGAAATATAAATGATGGAGTGACCCAAGCCCAGAGAAAGTTAAAGATGCTTAAATCCCATTGAAAGCAATAGGATACATTTGTTGTGTCTAGTTTATGTCCCCTTAATTTTAGTGGGACTTTAGAGCAATACAACAATGGAACCAATTACCTAACTTCATTAATTAATTCACTAATTAGCTAACTTCATTTGAATGTTTGGCTATTAAAGGTAAATACTTGTCAACTGGACAGCAGCCCCACTGGGTCAGATCAAGTACCAATAGCTGTATGTCTATCAACCTTTCAAACTTGTATCAGTTTTATACCACTTTAACTATCATGATTTCCCTTAAAGAATCTCAGGAACATTAGCACAATGAGAATGTGGAGAATTCTCTATTAATTTGTTATAATTAATTATGTTTCTACCCAGCCTCATTAGATAGATTAGATAGATAGATAGATAGATAGATAGATAGATAGATAGATAGATGATAGAGCGAGCTTACAGCATAAAACATAGAATCATAGAATAGTAGGGTTGGAAGGGGCCTACAAAGCCATCGAGTCCAACCCCCTGCTCAGTGCAGGAATCCAAGTCAGAGCATCCCTGACAGATGGCTGTCCAGCCTCATCTTGAATGCCTCCAGTGTGGGAGAGCCCACCACCTCCCTAGGTAATGGGTTCGATTGTCGTATTGCTCTAACAGTCAGGAAGTTTTTCCTGATGTTCAGCCGGAACCTGGCTCCCTGTAACTTGAGCCCATTATTCCGTGTCCTGCATTCTGGGATGATTTTGAGAAGAGATGCTGGCCTTCCTCTCTGTGACAACCTTTCAAGTACTTGAAGAGCGCTATCGTATCTCCCCTCAGTCTTCTTTTCTCAAGAAAAATAAATTCAACAACCTCCTTGGAGGTGGGGTGGGGTGGGGTGGGAACTAATGAATTAAAAGCAGTACTAGAAAAACAAACACTGCAGTGAGTGGACACTTATATCCTCCAAAGTGACAAGCATTGAAAACAATAAAACAGTACAAATGCATGTGCAAAGAAACATAATTATACTTGGTGCTTCAAACTGTAGGGGCCAGGCATATCTAGGGAGGCAATGGCAGAGATGTGGTGCTGTGCCACCATAGAAAAGGCCCACTCTCCAGTCCTCACTTACCTGGGCAGGGGTGATCTCAATATAGGTTATATAGCCTAGGGCTATATAGGTTAAGGATGCAATCCTATGCATGTTTAAACAGAAAAAAGTCCTACGAGTCCCAGCATGCCTCAGCCATATCCATATGTCCATATCATTAGGTCATAACAACTGAAACTCATTCATATGAAAATGACTATTTAGTTCCCTGGACATACCATGTGACTGAATTACTATAACAATGGTGTTCAAGTCATGACAGATATGAGTGAGTTTGTCCTCAAAGTGCCTTGCAAATAGGTCATGGAACTATAATCCACAGGGTCCACTGGTAAGAGGGAATGACCCATCTGTAGAGTAAATCTATTAGTGCTGTGCCAAATCCTTCCCCCTATTTTCAGGAACTTTTTCTCTCCCTGAGAAATAGGCATTGTTTTTTTTTCTGCCTCTTTCACAGGGAGGGGGAGAATTTTGGAGAATTTTTTCCTTGGGGAACGGGACAAGGTTTCCACATACTTTTTTAGGTGTAGGCAATTATTGAGGGGTCTTCTTTCTATTTTTTTATTTAAAAAAAAAACTCCTGGGCACTTGCAGGAGCCCAGGACTCTTCTCCAGACCAGCAGGGAGTTCTTCCTGAATGCCTATTGGAGAGGGCAAGGTCACATGGACTCCTGAGAGTTCAGAAAGAACTGGAGAAAAGTCCTGGGCAACTCTGAAATTCTAACCACTCCCAGCCTCTTCCCCAGAGTTTTCACTTTGCCTGACCCACATCCCCACCTCCGCCCCTAGCCCCACAAAATGGAAGAATCAAAACTTTTGGCACAGCACTAAAATCTATAGAGTAAACCAATCTCTACATTAAATATGCTGCACATTAAATATGCTGCAGTGTTGGTTTACATGCACAATGCTGTAAGTCGACAAAAATATATTGATGTGGCATCTTTATGGCAATGTAAGAGAATAACTGTGATTACAGTTTCAGAGGGAAAATGGTTATACATGTGTAGATCATGGAGAACTATTGAAGTGGGCCATTGAGAAGATCCAACTCTTCTGCCATTTGGATCTTCTAGTCCTAGACATCTTTCCACTTTGACTGGTTATGTGTCTTATTTAGAATCTGAGTTGAGCTTGAGCAAGAGTGGTCAAGGAGCTCTCTTCCTTTCCTTTTCCACTCTCAGCAATAGAGTGACAACTATGCATGTACCCAACAGTTTTCTCTGGTCCATTTCACACATATTTGGCAGCCACAATGGTGAGTGTGTCAACAGGGCGCCCCAGTTAGTCTCAGCTGTCTGAGGAGTAATACAGATATTTTTAAAACCCTGTTTGTCACATTCATAGTTTTCACTTACAAAGAAGTATTTTGCTGCACCTAAAGAACATAATGTGTGAAGATGCCCTTCCATGTTGGAGACCATGCTGGGTAGAATTTTCAAGAGGACTTTGGTGCTTAGGAAAATTAGGTTGAGGAGCGCCCCTCCTCTCTTACCCCAGCCTCTGGTTGCACCAATGCAACATTATTTGGGAGAGGGTGGAGGTTGGTCTTGTGAGCAACACCATTTATGTTACCATTAATCATACTTAAACGAGTTACTTATCAGACCCAAGAAATCACATAACTAATATTGTTTGGGGCTTTCCCTTCACCTTATTGTAATGAAGAACTGTCAAACATCTATGACTGATTTACTGGAAGGGGTTTAAATGGTACCTCATTCCTTTGAAGAGGTAGCTCTCTGGTGCTCTGAGTGACATCCTCAGTTCTTCCTTCTATTTTTCATTACATTTTTAGCCATCGCATAGAAATAAAAACAAACACATGGGATAGGCCTGCTGCTGTCTTTTTATGGATCACCTAATTTGTTTGCCCATAGCAGAGATCCTCCTAGTGCCTGTTGGATGAACTGGAGAAGCATTTTTGATAGAAGCAGTGTCATCAGTAGGGGCAACCTGCTTGGCGAAGACATGCTGGTTGCGCATCACAAGGTGTCTCTACAGAAAGGGCAGCACCTTCACAGTTGGTGCATCTACATCTCGTACAACACTGAAGTCACATTCCTTCTCAGCTCAACAAAATCCACATACTAACAGTGATGTATCTTGCTGCCCAAAACGTTCTTCCTGGGTTTCGTTTTGCTTTATATGGACTGAATCGTAGCTTCACACCTAAGATCATATTCTCTCTCCCTCTAATGAATGCTAATTACAGGCTTTACACTTAAAAGCTTGAATTAATGCTAATGACAGCCACCTTAATACCTTTTGGAGTGGGCGAAAGGGAACCTTGATACAAATTGGCAGTGGGAATTTCAAAGACACCGTAATCCAAAGGGCAGTTGAGCAGAGCTACAGTCATGAAACCAGTTTACTTCTGGAGTCACTCAGCTGGTTTGGGAAAGATGTGTGGGCCATGGATGCAACACTGATGTCAATGTTTGGAGGTGGGGGAGGGGCAGAAAGGATTTTATAGGCAAAAGGAAGATCACTGTATGACAGAGTTTAAAGTCTATGGATGTAATCCTATGCACCCTTAAATTAGATTAAGCCCAACTGAAATTAGTGGAATTTACTTCTGAGCAATGTCCGTAGGCTTGTCCTATAAAGGTATGGATGGTATCTTTTCAGTTCAGTCACCAACCATTATGCCCAAAGTACTTGGAGGTTATGTTAGCCCTTGTAGTTCTTCTTTGTATGTCAGTGGAACTGTATGAGTTTAACAGTTAACACCTATGTGCTGTGGATCAAACCGGTAGCCCCCATGAGCAAGGGGAAGCTTTTCCAGTGTCAAACAAGGTTAGAGAATGGTTGGCCTCGCTGTAAAGAAACAAGAGAGGAAATGATGACATTCAAAGGCACAAAGTCAAACCCATCTCTCTCTCTCACACACACACACACACACACACCCCTCTGATCCTGTGGTAGGAGTTACTTCTTTAGCTCCCCTAGCAAAAAAAACCAATGGGGCTTATTGCAGACACAGATTCTTAACTGGAAAAGAGTTTTATGCCATGAAAAAGCCCAGGGTGTGCTTGGCGATGACCCTTAACAACCTTTGGGCTGTTCTGAGGATAGTTTACCCACTAGGCCAGCCTTTCCCAAGCTGACGCCCCCTGGATAGGTTAGACTATGACTCCCATCATAGCCAGACAGCAAAACCACTGACCACTCTCTCTTTGTCTGGCTGGCTGGCTGTCTCTCTCTCCGAGGAAGATGGGAGTTGTAGTCCAACACAACTGGAGGACACCAGGTTGAGGAAGGTGATATCCTTTGACTGACTCTCTACTAGGCTGGAATCTGATGCACACACTGTGTCCTATTGAATACTGTGGGGTTTACTTGGGAGTAAACATGCACAGGATCGGACTGCACAGGGAAAAGAACCCATGTATGCACTTTCATGAATGAAGCTCACACAATCTAATTAGTTGGCTGTGGTTGGGAAACTGCTTTCTGTTGCACCTTTCCAACCAGTGTACACTGTCAGCAATACAAGCCGCTTGCTGTGATCATCACATAACAGGGTGTATTCCAAGTACACCAAGGCAGAGGAGTATCGTGTGTGAAGCAGGCATGCAGTGGTGTAGCAGTTACAGTGTTGGACTGCGACTCAGGAGACCCAGGTTCTACCCCCCTCTCTGCCATGAAGCTCACTGGGTGACTGTGGGCAAGTCACAGCCTCTCACCCTAACCTTCCTCACAGGGTTGTTGGGAGGATAAAATGGAGAGGAGGCGGACTGTGTAAGCTGCGCTGGGTTCCTTGCAAGAGAAAAAAAGGCAGGATATAAATGTAATAATAAATAAATTAGCCACCTTTCCTTGCTTCTCAGAAGCATCTTCTTGATGGCAGCCAAGTTACACCCTGTACTCTTGCCTAGTATTGAATCTCAAGCAGATGGCATCTGTCAACAGGGCTGATGTAGTTTCTAAAAATTCAAAGGTTTTGGGATTGGTACCCCCCCCCGCGCGCCCCCCAGTGTTTTGAAGGTGTGTCTATCCCCGCTGCTAGTATTTCCTTATGAACACAAAGCACTCGGGCCTTTTAAACGCGTTATGGTGCCCCTTCAAGAAGGAAAAGAAAAGTCAACGCTGCCTCCATCGAGGGTTGGCCGATCCGCTGCCAAATCTCAAGGTGCCGCAGCCTGACGTGGGCGATTGCTAACCAGAAATCCAGCCACCGTCCCGCCGCGCCATGTGGAACCTGGCCTGCGGCCTGAGGTGTGTCACCTCGCCGACGGCTGTTATCTCCCGAAATGGTTTCGAACAGGCCTGAGATTACACAACGTGGCCCTATTGGTACAGCAGCCCTAACACTTCCCCGGTCCAAATGAGCCTCTGCCTTCAGGAAGGCGCGCCCTCTTCCACGTTTGAAACGAACAAGCAAGCAAACAAACAAACCACGCTATCAATCAATACATTGGCGACTGGTCACTTCGAGGAGAGAGAAAAACATTTCAATCGTCAAAGAAAAAGTGAGCTCCCATCTTCTGAAAGATATGTCTCAGCTGGGAGTGTGTGTGTGTGTATATGTACAGTCTTGGCATCGCTAATAATGAGAAGACAAGCGCACAGCGCGCACAAAGTGCCAGGCCAGGCGCCTTTAAGTTTACCGTGGAATCCAGGTCTAAAAACATACACGGAGAGGCGGGGGCCGGGAAATGTCTCGCTTAAAAACGAGGATTTCTTTAGTCGCATGGACCTTGGAGCCGCAGCGGCCTTGTTAAAATGCGTTATACTTTCGGGGACGCTAAAGATTATTATTCGGGGGGGGGGGGGCATCTTTCTCTTAAAATAATTCAGTGAAAGCATTTCCTTTAAAAACGTAAGTAGGGTAAAAAAAAAGTAGTGTGCATGTTTACCACGGACTTCAGCGGGACTTTCGGTGCCTGCGACTGCAGTCCTACATTACCTGCAACGCTTCCTGCTCAAGCTCAACCTTCCCGCAGCTCGCCTCCTGCAACTTCCCTCCTTGGTCAACGTCTTAGAACTTTGTCCTGCTACTTACGCCAGCGGTTTTATTCTCTCTCTCTAGTCATCCAAGGTGGGATCAGATACGAGCGCCACACAAAGCCATTCCCAGAAAGTAGTGGCAGGAAGAAGAAGCAAAGGGAGGCCCGCCCTAGACCCTGCGTGTTTATTCGGAAGACAGTCCCACTGAAACCGAATAGGGCTTATTCGCAAGTCGGTATGTCCACATCGGAATTGCAGCCTTAAGTCTTAAGACGGCAAAAGCAGCTATCGCCTTGGCGCTTTTAGTTCTAATATGACACCCAGAAATAGTTGCTAGAAAGTCAGTCTGGTTGTTAATCTTTGTTCTTAAGACTCAGAACATGCATTCAGTACTCAGTAAACGTTAAGAACAGAACAGAACAAAACACCGGGGGACATGTAAGCAATTCTTTTCTAGTAACACTTCAAGCTGCATTTAAAAAAGAAACAAACCCAAAACAGTAACGTGTTGTTCGCCACCAGGAATCAGCACTCCTTTCGGACGATCCTGCTCCAGACATTCCTACCAAAGCCTTAACTTTTAACGGCGAGGTTAGAGGGATCTTCCGAGATCCACTTTTTTCAAAAGCGATCCAAATCACTCCCGTACAATCAGCTTTCCGGCCACTTTCACCTCGCACGGTTGATGATTTGCATTACTCAAATCACACACACACGGTAGAACGCAGGAGGGGGGTCGTCGTTTTCCCTCTTTACATGAAAGATTTGCTCACCTGGTCCTCATCAGATCTTAGGGCAAATGGCTTTCACTTCCACCAAGGTCTGGAATCTCGGGCGTAGCCAACCCGCAGAAAGCTTCATTAGCAAGTTTACATACACTCTTTTAAAGGCAGTTGATTTAGGATTCAAATCTACAGCTCCCCCACCCTGACGACAATTTCAGTGGGAGAAAAATGTTGTATAAATCTTGATTAGCAGTCGACACACAGACTTTAAGCCCACACACACACACACACCTCTTTTTTTCTTTTCTTTTTGGGTAAATGGAATGCTAAAATGTTCATCATTCTCTCCTGCACACCTTTCTTCGATGCTGTCACATTTCACTTGAAAACATTTTTTAATGATCCTTTCAATCAAAATGGTGTTTCCTGTTCAGTGCTGATCCGATTTTTATTTGTCGAAATTCAATTAAAAAGCACAACAAAAACGCTTCCAGTGAGGAATAGACAGTACTGGGCTAAATAAATGGGCGAATGGTCTGACTTAGTATAAGGCAACTTGAGACAGTCACAGGTTCCTCCACTTTAGGAACACTTGGAAAGTTTCCATGTTGCCTTTTTGTTTTCCTAATCCCGGTGAATGTTTGAAATCCCGGCTGCCACACACCCGGCAACTTCGTGAAATGGCTTTACACATGAAAACGTGTGTGCATCCACGCGCACACACATTATATATACTATACACACACACACACACACATATTCCTTCTCCACACCCAAACTTCATATCAGTTTGGGAAATTCTAGAGAGAGACTAGCAAGAAATAAGCTCTGAGTGGACATGTATAGGATTAAACTGTTTAGGCTGCAATCCTATATACAACCTTACCTGGGAGTAAGTCCTACTGAACACAATGGGGATTACTTCTGTCAGAAGAAAAGCATTGAAGGATACATTTTTAAATAATGAGAATAGCTTTTTTTTCCACTGGCATCATGAGATAGATAGATGATAGATAGATGATAGATAGATAGATAATATAACGTCTGATACGGTAAAATCTGCAGCCTTTAGCAATCAGATACTATGCTCAATAAATCAACAATGTGTGTGTATGTATGTGTGTGTGTGTATGTATGTGTGTGTGTATGTATGTATATGTATGTATATATATATATATATATATATATATATATATATATAAACCAGCTGTTACTCTTCCAAGTCTAAAGCTGTTTCCTTAAATGTCTCTGTACAAGAGATTTGAGGGGTGGGGGGTTTGACCTACATATCCCTTGTTTTCTGGAAGCAATGATCTGATAAGGAAATATTGTATTCATGTGTTTTCGAAAGAAAGAAAGAAAGAAAGAAAGAAAGAGGCCTATTTTTGCATGTCCTCGGGGCTCTTAGCCAGCCATCAAGTTTTCAACTTCCTAGGAAATATTTCCCGTCCTTCCTCTTAAGGAAGCGTCTAAATACAGGCTAGAGGTGAAGGTCAACCAGGCAGCTGTTTTCATAGACACGGGCAGGGTGGGGCACCTTAAACAAACACGGGTTGTTATTAGGGATGATCGCAAAGTGTCACCCTCACCGGCCGTTCTTATCTTCTAGTTTTATGACATGCCACGCTTAGACAGTCACGTTCCCCAGCAGGCAGTTTACCAAGCATGTCAAACTCCCTCCAGTACATATATACTTTCTTTCAGACTGTACATTTTAGAACCTAAAGGAAATCTTGCCCCTTTATTATCTGTTTATAAACGCTTTTGTGGTTTTTCTTTCTCTCTTTTTAAGAAAAGCTATATTTCAGACTACACACACACACACCTTTCTCGCATTGTTTGGCCATCAAAACACTTGCCGCGCTCAAGATAAACATCGTTAGAAAATCATTGTAATTGGGACGGTGAAATCTGACCTTTGACCGGGAAAGATAGAGCTCACAATAGTGTGTGCTTTGATTCCTGGAAGGAGGAACAAAGGAACAAGTTCCTTGACAGAAGTCACCGGCTTCGGCACCTCCAGAGGAAGGGGGGGGGGTGTACAAATAAGCGCGTGGCCTTCCCTAGAAAGACCAAAAGGGCTGGGCCGAGGCCAGCCAGGCCCGATCTGAATATGTAAAATACCTACTTATTGATCGGCTTCCCCATTGCGTGCTTCATGCCATGCGGTAAGCTCTGCTAGGAAGAAAAAGAAAGACAAGAAACCATAAAGGGGGGGGGGAGGCTGTTGATGTGGTCAGGGCTTGGACTGGCTAGATGGACGAGAAAGAGAAGATCCTTCCTGAAAGAAACAGTCATATGATAGGACACGATTTCAAGAAAGGGGCTTCTAGGGGTGGTTGGTTGGGTCACACGTATGTACCTCTTGATGACTGGATCTCTGAAATACCCCCATGGAAAAGCATGGCGAGAATATGGAAGTTCTTCTGTCTGTAGCTTTCATTCATTCACATATGCCAGTCAACTCTCGATGCTGCAGTCATGAAGCATGGTGCCAAACGCTTAAATCCTCCAGATGTGGAGCAGGTTGACTCGGAAGTATGTCCTAGCCGTACTGCCCCATCCTATGCAGCTTTATTCGGAATTAAATCCGACTAAGTTCAGTGGGACCTACTCCCGTGTAAATGTGTTTATGCTTACTCTACGTACCGGGCAGCATAAGGTGAAAGAATTATGGACTCCTCGACGTGTGTGTGTGCGTGTGTGCGGGGGGGGGGGGGTAATATTACCCAGTTTAAAAACAAGCCAAAAGCCCTGTAACTCCCTGAATGCAGTAAATTGGAATATGGGAAAGAGAGTTTGTCTTAGCTTTCTCCCTGATATGCCGCTTTTTTATTATATAGAGGGATGTGCTTTGTTTGTTTTTGCATGGGGAAAATGTCCAAAAACATGCCCTCCGTGGTATCTGTTTTCCGGAATACTACCATGTCAGTTTACCACTTTGTCTAAAGTGCAGAATGGTTCTTCATTTGGATTGCTTCCGTAGGGCCAGATTCAGTCATCAGATCAATGCAGTCTCCTGGTTCAAATGTAGCTTCCCTTCTCTCATCTCATTGAATCACAAGCTTCCCCGTGAAAGTCCGGTGATGATATTGCGCCTAAACTATGTTCATTTCTTGATTCTAGGATATGATATTCCCGGAAATGGACTGTGTGCTTTAACTTAAATAGACAATCATAGAATCATAGAATCATAGAATCATAGAATAGTAAGGTTGGAAGGGGCCCACAAGGCCATCGAGTCCAACCCCCTGCTCAGTGCAGGAATCCAAGTCAGAGCATCCCTGAGAGATGGCTGTCCAGCCTTGTCTTGAACGCCTCCAGTGTGGGAGAGCCCACCACCTCCCTAGGGAATTGGTTCCATTGTCGTATTGCTCTAACAGTCAGGAAGTTTTTCCTGATGTTCAGCCAGAATCTGGCTTCCTAAGAGGCCTTCATAATGTGATACCCAGTTATTATGATGGTTGTGGCTGGTGGGGGTTTGAGTCCAAAACGTCTGGAGGAACCCAGATTGAGAAGGGCTGCCCGATACTCTTCGTGTTGATTGGCAGTCGAGCAAAGAATCAATAAAAACAACCCACTCTTTTAAAAACTATCAGGAGTTCGCCTTTCCACCCGCAGAAGAAATAGTGTCAGCTTTGCCTATCTTAGTCCCTATAGGGAAATTTCACTTGTTGCACCCGGACAAATAGAGTATTAGAATGCATGGCCTTATGTGCATTTCGCGAGAGGAACTGAGAATCAAAATTGGGTCGCTACGGGGCTTGAAGTACCCCTCACCCCATCCCCGGAAGTGAGTAGCTTTGCTTCTTTGGAGTGAAAGACGGTGAGCGACTTTTAATCTCTGGGAAATCGATCCAGGTATTTAGGAGGGGAGGAAACTCATCCTGGAAAGCAGAGGTGGGACAATGAGAATACAGCCTTGGAGATGGGAAGCAGAAACAGCAGGTGGCTAGAGAGCAGCGCATTTTACGTGGAGTCTGAGATGCTGCTCGTCTTCCAGGGCTGTTTGCTTGTTAGAGCTGGCGAGGGAGACCGGAAATGCATTATTCAAGGTAGAGAATTCAAGAATGCTGCCAAGACCGGGCCTCGCTCCATCGTATCTGCAGGGGGAATTGCTGGGGCCGAGAAGGCAGGTGCCTCGGCCCCCTCCACCTCCAGAGACGCGCTCTGAAAGAGCAGCCATCGGATCGCGGGGCTAGCCTATGCGGGCTGTTCTGAGGCTCCCCTTTGGCGAAGCGCGGAGGAGCCGCGAAGGCACCAGTGTCCGAGTCGAGAACGCCTTCCGTTGGGGCGCCATCGCCCTCAGCAGCACCTGCTTTGGGTCCATCCTTAAAGTTGGAAAACTCCTGCTATGACAGCTATTCGCTGCGGAGCTTGTTAACAGCTCCAGCCCTCGGGGAATGTGTTTCGGCTCGATGGGGGGAACAAATCCGCATTGTGCCTGCTGCTTCCCAGCCGCCCCACGCGCAGATGGGTGTGTGATTGATCGCCCGCGCTTGGCCGCGGGTCCCGTCCGATTCACATCCGCCTACAGCGGACCCAGCGGACACATAGCCTGGGACTCCTAGGAAAGGCTTCCTCTGCATTCTCTCTTCCCATAATGCCTCGATACTTTCTTCCAGGCCTCGCTGCCTGCCGGAGGTAACGGTTGACTCTGTAACTAACTTGCCACACAGAGCCACGCCACATTTTTTTTTTTTTTTTTTTGTCTCAGACGAGTCCTGAGCTAAAGGAATTCCCTGTATCCTGGTCCTCGCTTGCGTTAGTGTTACCAGTCATATATTGTATCCAGTGTTCTGTTGCCCTCTCATGGACGTGGGCTTGGCCAAACAAGCAGGAAACAGTAACCACCCCCCCCTTTCCCCCAATACCTTTTGTCGCAACAGCCCCCTATCTGGTTATGTTGTCATAATTTATGAATGTCTGCGTTATCCATCTTGGTAGAAGAAGGAACACTTGGCTCTCTCTCTTTCCCTCTGTATGATCGCTCACACTCACACACACTATGGATGCAGTTCGTGTCCATTCAAACCAATGGGATTTTGGCCTTCGTGGGATATGAGTTCGTTAACTCAGCCCTTCCTCAACCTGGAGCCCTCCAGATGTTTTGGGCTATAACCCACAGCATTCTTGACCATTGGCCATGCTGGGGCTGATGGGAGTTGAAGGTTGGGTGTACCAGGTTGAGGAAGGCTGGGCTAGGTATATACACGTGTGTTCTGGCATTATTATTATTAGCATTAGCATTTCCGGATACATGGCATCTCGACTGTTTCCCCTCCAGCCATTCCACCACAGTATTTAACGCCTGAGTGTTGAAAACTGTTTAATGGTCCAGCTCGCCAACATTCGAATATGGAAGGGATTCAGTTCTATTCGGCACTTTTCAGACAATAGAACCTGGGCGGCGTTCATTCCTTTTCACCTGGGCTTGAATGGTTTCTTCCTTCTCAATGGAAGGACAGTGTTATATTCCACTTTCTGGATAATCCGAAGTAGACACAGAGTTAAACCTTTCCAACGCATTGTATTCACAGTCCTTCTCCCCCCCCCTCCCCTCCCCCCCTCAACACGCTGAAATATAATTGGGCAATAGAAGCCTTTGTTTTCATGTATGGAGGAAAACCGCAGCGGAATAAGAGGGAGGCATTGTTTGATCAGCACATTTCAACCGTGATTCATAACAAATGAGCCAAGGCATTTCTCCCAGGAGTTCCTTGTCTTGGGCGAGGAGCACGGAATGGACAATAAAAGATATATAAACTGGAAATTGGAAATAGGTAAATAGCTATTTTATAGTACATGGTGGGCATAGATGCACATTCATAAGGGTGCATATTGGGGAGTGCATGGTATTAGGAGGGGAGAGAGAGATGTTTCTATGTGTATAAATAAATATATTCCTATTCCCATGGAAGGCAATAGAAACATTCCTGTTGGTTTGAGTGGGTGCGCGCGCGCGCGCACGTAAATGAATGGGCATTTTGCTGTTGACTTCAAATGGGAGTAGGATCCCACAGGGCACACGTACATAAACAAACATTATTATGCATATAATAATGCATTATATATATATATATATATATATTATGCATAATATATATAACTATATATTAAATTTGAGTCGTTAAATGGACCTTAGGGAAAGCAAGTTTGCGGCTAAAAAGGGGAAAAGCGCATTGTCTCCTGCACAGCTTCGGGGGGGGGGGGGGAGGCGTGTCAGTAGACAGGAAGAAACTGAGCTGGGTTTGTAAGGATTTTCTTAGGTACAGAAAGTAAAACAAAGCAAAAAGGGTTTCTCCCCTGTCTTACCGACAGCAAGCAGTTATTTTCTCTGTCTTACTCCCACTTCAGCAAATAAAAGGGGAGGTGTGGTAGATGGGTGGAGCTTAACCTTTCTACAAATAACCCCAAGTCTATGAGAGGAGAGAAATAATTAAACCACTCGCGTATCTTTTGATGAGCAATACCAGCACCCTAGGAGCACCCTGCACCCTCTTTGCAAAAGACCGCCCGTACTCTCGTGAGATGGGCGGGTATTTAAAACAACAAGCAGCACTACCGAGCAACAGCACTGAAATTAAGATTTTTGCTCTATTATTTACCTTTAATCGATCATGTTTGAACTTCAACACTCAGTTAATTTTCTCCTTCTGTGTCGGGGATGGGCATTAAAGGTTCTGATTCAGTTTTCTTATTGTGATTTTAAAACTTTGCATCCTAAAGCCTTTGACTCAATGGGGGCAATTTCACTATTTAAGGTTACTCTGAAGTAAGATATTTCAGGATCACAGCCTTGGTGACTTTTGCTCAGTATGTATACCCATGCAGAAGCACACTGGAAGTTGAAGGCTGAGAGCAGTTCAACCTAACCCTATCCTATGAGTATTGATTCCAAACTAAGCCCTGCTGCTTTCAATGAGATTTAAGTCCAGATAAGTAGGCACAGAATTGCAACCTAATGGTGCAGTCCTATGCCTGTCTACTCAGAAGTTGTGCCTAGCAAGAAAGGTGTAGAGGACTGCATCCCTGCAGTGCAATCCTATATATGTATCCCCTGGAGTAAGTCCTGTTGAGTTCAATGGTATATGGCCTAAAGTTGCAATCCTATCCACACTTATATGGGAGGAAATCTCACTGAGCTCAGTAGGGCTTAGTTCTGAGTAGACATGTATACAATTGCCTGTCTTATTTGGAAATAAAGGCCCTGAGAATTATTGGGAAGCATAGGAATCAAACCCATAGAGAAGAGGGGGAAAGAAATCGAACTGGGGGGGGGAGGAGCCAAGAAAGTTGAGCAACATGTGTGTACACGATGTCGTTTTGTTCTGGGGAGGGATTCGAAAATCGAACTTTAATGCCAGCCTACATGACAAGAAGGAGAGGTCACATTTTAGTAAATACTATTGTCAATGAAGTATAGCCTCAGTGACACCATGCTCTAATCCAAGATTTCCAAATCTTCTCTGTTCTAAGGGTCAAGACAAAATAGGCTTGATGAGGTCCTAGTAAAAAAAAACGTCAGTCTTGGACTAGGAAGAGCTGTGTTCAAATTCCTGGGCTGTGCAATGAAGCTCACTGCATGACTTCTTAGAAACCAATCCCAATTTCTCAGTGTACCTTACAGGATTATCGTGCTCAAAAGGGGGTGGAAATATATGTACACTGCTGTAAGCTCCTTAGAAGGCATAAAACATAATAAATTTAGACCAAAATTCCAATGGACACATTGCTTTTCTCACTGACAGATATTAGCACATCTATTACGGAGCCCGTAATTGACTAGGTCGAAGCTCTAGTCAATTTCAGGGTTCTTATACAGTTCTCTCTACACCGCGATCTGAAACACCAGGTTCTAGAGCATCCTTCCCCAACCTGGTCCCCTCCACATGTTTTGGACTACAACTCCCAGCATTTCTGATTATTGGCCATGCTGGCTGGAGCTGATGGGAGTTGCGGTGCAAAATATCTGGAGGGCTGATCTAGAGGGTGCCCTGTTGTTAAGGAAGAGGGGAGGTAATGGATCACTCTCCTTTGTTTTAAATAACGCGGCGATTATGACACTTCTAATCACCCAGCCCTAAACACAGGCATAGCTCAATTGTCTTACACGTTTTCTCATAAGTAAGTTCCACTGAGTTGTAATGGGACGTAGCCCCGAGTAGGAGTATTTAACTTTGCACCCTTACTTGATGAGAACGCATCCGACTGATCGCCATACGTCCAAGTAAAGTGTACTTAGCGATAGAGCTCGGGGTCCAAATTATTTGGGCCAGTGTGGTACAGAATGTTAAATTAATGGTGGACAACAGAGGTTTTGTGTGCGCGCTGTTAAACAGCCACAGAATAAGGGGCTTCTCTGACACATCCTTCCCATCCCTTCAGCCTT
This sequence comes from Heloderma suspectum, assembly GCF_057233095.1. NCBI lineage: Eukaryota > Metazoa > Chordata > Lepidosauria > Squamata > Helodermatidae > Heloderma > Heloderma suspectum. The sequence goes on along the minus strand of NC_139458.1, from coordinate 157,212,168 downwards.
TTAATCACTGAACTGTATTCAAGATACCCCAGACTTTATCCCTCAGGGCAGAATGCATGTAGGTGGGCTGGACTCCAATCCTAAGCACGTTTTCTAGAGAGAACAATTCCACTGTCCTCAGTACAATTTCTTGTGAGTAAATTCCTACACCAGTGAGTAAATTGCCTACAATAGTGCTGAAACGACCTTGCCTTTGCCAATAATTAGGTTCGGCCACATTATTTTCTGTAAAGCTGGGAGGGGGGCTGATCTGATCTGAACTGCTTTGGTTCCAACCTCAGTGGTAAATACCTTTCCTTATGCTTACTACTTTGCCATTCAACACCACCACCGAAAAGAAATCAAAACTGGAAGGCTAGATTTATCCTGTACAGCCCGTGGTTAAGCAAGTTACATTCATTTTAGTGGAAGAAAGTGAAGCATGTATTTAATGGTCCCATTGAAAGCAATGGAGTTTAAGTGCTTTGGCTGGATAGTGTCTGTTGTCCTTTCCTGAGTTACTCAAATTGTACCCCAAATTTTGAAAAATTCTGGACATTTCTATGAGAAAGTGAGACAAAAAGAATATATGTTTATGAAGAAAGGACAGCTTTAATAACCAAGTGAACTCCATTCCATCTCGGTCAGTTTTTAAATATATAAAATAAATAAAGGAGAGGAGAGGAAGGAGCAGGACGAATTTTACTACTGCTATTACCAGCACAACTTCAATAATAATAATAATAATAATAATATCAAAATCCAATGCAGTTCAGGCAGCAGTCCTAACCATCTTTTTTGAAAGAAAATCGCACCAAACTCAAGGATTTACTTTCAAGAAAACCTGAACTCTTCAGACTGCAGAACAACTAGACTCAATGGGATATAGGATTATAGAAAACTGTTTTATACGGAGTCAGGCCCTGGGTCCATCTAGCCTTGTATTGTTGACACTGACTGGCAGAAGCTCTCCAGGGTTTCAGGCAGGATTCTTTTCTAGGCCTGCCTGGAGATGCCAAGCACTGAACCCGAGACCTTCTGCATGCAAAGCATGTACTCTACCACTGGACTACTGAATAACCGTGTTTCGGGTGGTGCTGTAGAGGCGGCGGGGGCGCGTCTGGCTTTTAGGTCACACCCAGATGCGCATAAGGTACCGGGCAATTTCATGGAAGAGTCACCAGAACACAAAATTAATACTGAGCTCCCATGACCACGGTATCTCCAAGCAAATTAAAAATGGTTCTGTTCTTAATAATATTGGCCTGTCAGAGAAAAAGGATTTATCCACCTGCTTGTAACTGTTAGTTCAAGTTGCCTCCTCGTGGGCTGGAGAGAGAGAAAAACTCTTGGAAAGAGATACCATTTGCTTCATCTTGATGGTGGAAGGGAGGAGGGGGAGGAAAATGTCTTAAATGAAAGGACCGAATTCACATAGCTATAAAGAAGAAGGAGAAGGAGGAGAAGAAGAAGAAACAATAGCTTCTCGAAGAAGGCCAAGGAGGGAAGCATCCCCCCCCCGTCCATTCATTATGCCGTGTAGCTAAGCAACCGCCTGCAAAGTACTGATCATTCCCACTCTTTCCCCCCCCCCCTTTCTATTGCTCTTCCTGGCAAAAGGCGCCTCAGTAGAAATTCAATATGATCTTGGATGCGAAGCAGGGAGCTGTCAGACAAATTTCTTTCCAACCCATCCTGGAACTCGAAGGAGCCAGAAAATTTCGTGACATTATTAGTCTCCATATAACTATAGAGAGAGAAAGAGAGAGAGTTCACAGAGAGAGAGAGTTCCACCACTGGAACCTATGGACCTAGTACGAACTCTGGGATTGCCTTGTATCTGTCCCCATCCCCACGGTGCAGCTGAAGTTAGTTGTGATCAAGTAAGTCCCACTGAGACAAATTAGTCCAGCGACGAACCGAAGTCCCCTTCCTGTCAGAGGGGGCGAGCCTGCGATCCTATACACACTTTTGCGGGGTAGGTCTATTCCACCCAGTAAACTTGCACAGAACCGGGTTATTAGTACGACTAAGTTTAACAGGATTGTGGCATACATTTGGCCCCCTCTGGATGGTGGGGGGGGGAGGGGCCGGAAGAGGACAGCGAATAACCAAAGAAAAGAAGATTTTTAATGAAATATTGATTGCTTCCTTTTTTTCTAAAGGGAAGGAATATGTACCACATAACTCGAGAAAAATATATAGAATAAGAAGCATCGGGTCTTTTAATATATGAATATATTAAACGTATGGGAAGGGGGAGGGGGGGAGAAGAATTACAGCATTGACATAGATCCTGAACACAATCTACACTTTATTTCAGACTACATAATTCTGAACATAAGAAAAAAATCTTTGGCTTGCAGCAAGGGGTTCAGTCTCGCAGTCTGTGGGTCATATCATTGTTCTTGCTCGGAAAAAGAAACAACACACGCACACGCACGCACAAAATAAAGAGAGGGGAAGGCACACACAAGAACTCACGGGAAGAGGGTGGAAAACAAAGTCGGAAAGAGCCAGACAGACACTTCAAAACCAAGATGCTGAAAGGCTGGGGTGAGGGTGAGATTAATAATTAAGAAAACAAACAAGGAAAAATAAAGACGGGAGGGGAGACCACTCAACGGTTGAGCGAATAGAAAAAAACGCTACACATCATTTTTTTTCTTACCTGAAATTAAATATATACAAGATCATACGATGTTTGGCTATATAGATTTTTTTTTTGTAAGTGTTCAGATCTTTTTAAAGTCGGAATCCTTATAACTATGAATAGACAATAAATTCAATTTTCTTTTCTTTTAAATAGCACCCTTCTGAGTCCCCCTCAAATGTGTCACTGCAGTAAAGACGTCCTTTATTTTATTTTTTTTCCAAATTGTCCTCTCTCGTTCTCTCTTTTGTATGGTTATTCTTTGTCTTCCCTGGCGATCAGGTTCATAATAATATTATAATAATTATAATAATAATAAGGTTAAGAATAAAAAAACAAAAACAAAAAACAAAAACAAAGTCTGTGGGAGCCGAAGCTCATTCGCTGTCCTCTTTGTCTTGCACGGTGGTGGTGGAATGGTTGTAAAGTCCTTGAGCCATGAGATGCAGCGCCAGGCCGTTCTTGATGCCCGTGGCCTTCTTGATCTTGGCCCGCTTGTTCTGGAACCAGATCTTGATCTGCGATTCGTTGAGGCTGAGTTCCTGGGCCAAAGTCTGCCGCCTCTGTTCGGTGATGTAGCGGTTCGCCTGGAACTCGGCCTTGAGTCTTTGGAGTTGCTCCGCGGTAAAAGCGGTCCGGGGCCTCTTGTCTTCCTTCTCGTTCTTTTTCTTCTTCAGCTTCCTCGTGCGGGGACCTACAGGCAGAGGGGGTGGGAGAGAGAAGCACAGACGCACGCACACAAAGGGGAAGGGGGTAGGGACAAGAGAGGGGGGAGGGGGAACAGCGTTGCGAGATCAGAAGCATTCCAGACCAGACCAGACCAGACCCAAAAGAACAACCACCACAAGTGACGTCTGGACGCAGCTGCGAAGTTCTGATATGAGGAGCAACTCCGGATGATCTGTGGGGTGCCGTGTTTGGGAATATGGGGAGACTCTCGCTTTAGAATAAATGTGGGGCGTCCCTTTCAAAAGGGGACATCTGGCAACCGTAAAAGGGGAGGGGGGTTGGCGGACGGGGTTGCAAATGAACTGATCTCCTTGGGTCACTGCAGCTTCCCTTTCCTATCCAGCCCCACACTGTGAAAACGTGGGTGCATCCTCCCCCATCTCCTAGACCCGTTTACTGGGAAGTGAATCCCACATTTGTAAATACAGGCCTTAGTCTCAAGTAGGAGTGCATAATTACACAGCATCGCCAACTTTAGCTAGCTTGCGGTAGTATCGCGCCAGGAAAAGAACCCAGAGAAGTAGACGAAAGGAAGCAAAAAGAAAAACAAGAAAAGAAGGGGGGTCAAGAGAAAAACCAACGGGAGGGGGCTAAACCAAGAAAAAGGTCTGTGTTGCTCAGTCTCACGATTGTACCTGCTGAATCTAATCTTCCTGTCTGGGCCCAAACTCAATAGTTACACACCATATCTAATGCAGTTTTCTATTGATCTCTCTACATCTATATACCTGTGGCTATAGAAAGACAGATAGGGTGATAAATAGATTGACAATTAGATCAATCTGTTCATTTAGATTTCATGAGCTAGGTGCATCTGGAAATACTCGCAAGTATAATGTTTGCCGTGTGTGCGTGTGTGTGCAACCCTTTGCCGTGTTTTACCCACGAATTACCAAACCCTCTTCCCTTTAAGAGACACCTATAACCGTCAAGTCTTATCTCTTAAAGGCAAAGTTTCTTAATTGATATCAAACCCTTTAAAAGAAAAAAATGGCCGACTGGTTAGTTGCGGCTCAGGAAAATAATTTTATTTATACATATATATATATATATGCCAGAGAAAATTGAGAAAAAACCTTTTTCAGCAGGTGCTTGCGTTAGGGAACGCGGGTCCCCCTTTTGCCCTAAGGCAAAACTACCTAAAAGGTAGTTTATATTCATAGGGAACTTGCGGAATTCCTAGTTTTCCAAAAAGACCACAGAACAGATACGCTGCATTCCCAGCGCTGCAAGGGTTAAATGTTAGGTAGCATCCCAGGAAACCTTTCCCAACGTCATTAATCTTCAATATACATAAGTATAAAGCCATGTTTCAAAATACACAACAAGCAGTTCCCACTGGATTTTGAGATAATAAATATCGGGGTAGACAGAACAAATAGTGAATCCAAAATAAGCACAAGTGGTTTGCGAAGTGTTTTTTTGTTGAGGAGTGGGGTGGGGAAAGGACAGTGCCGATCTGTACGAGAAGCACACACACGAGAAAGTTATCAACCTTTCTCGCCAAGGTGCCTATGTATTTTTAGCGGGGTGGGGGACACATGGACGTTTAAATCTGTTTTGACCCAGAGAGAGATCCAAACTTTATTCCTCCAAATTAAACCAAGGGTTTCACTCAATAGGCAAGTAGGGGTGTTTTGCTTCTTACATTTTCATATTTTAATAAAGAAAAACAGGAACTGAAATGCAGTAACTATAACGAGCAAAGTTTAGACAATGTGCTCACTTTATAAAGATCAATTTGAATAGGTGCCCAACTGTCAGAATCATACCTCCAGCACTACACTCTCTCTCTCTCTCCTTATCCTGGGAATCTCACTAACCCCTATGGCGAGCTAAGCGAAACCTCAATTGCCTGGTTATGGTTGCCTAATTTAAGAAGAGAATTGGGTCTCGATGCCATTCTGCCATATCTTAGGAGTCTGTCGCTCCTCCCGCAAAGGGTGTCCTCTCCAAACACACACACACACAGAGAGAGAGAGAGAGAGAGAGAGAGAACTACACAGGCACGGGTCTCCTACACCAGGAAAGATTTCCTTGAAACCACAAGACCCTAGAACAGCAACCTGGACCTAATCCTCCACAAAAGCCGCGGATCAGTATTTTCCAACCGTATAAATGGTTGGAAACGAAGATCTCCAGAAGCCATCTCTACTCAGGGAAAGTTGGCACAGATGAGACCTCCAAATATCCCATCCCGCGCCGGATATTTCTTTTTACCGAAAAGTTATGCCTCTGTGCAAGATGGGCGCGCTCACACTTGCAGCCTACCTGGCTTCTTGCTAGAAATCCGCGCGCTTCAACCTAGTGTGGCCCTCCTGGCCCTACCCGACTCCAACCCCATCTCCATAGCCTTTGCGGGATCCCGGATACTATGGCAAATTATGTGATACACCTCCCACTCATTCTATTGAGATTTTTTCCCCATAAGGGGATGTGGAAATTGAAAATAATGTAGCAGACATGGAAAACAGACTGCCGCTATAGCAGTTTCTTTATTTCAATAAAGCGCGGGCACTGTAAATATCAACAGCCCACTGGTGTTGCCCGAATCAATGAATCCCACCCACGTGTTGGGTAAAACTAGACGTTTCCTTGGTAGTTGTTGCGGTTCAGACGGGACGTGCCCTTTCGAAAACCTTCTTGTTTTGCTTGGTTGAATGAGAACACACACGATTTTAGGAAGGGAAACGTGGAGGGTTTAAAAAAAAAAAAATCATACCGCCCCCCCCCAATCACCCAATTGGATATCGGGAAGTTCTTTTGGACTCTCCTTCACAACACACACACAGAGAGAGAGGTTCTGCCATTAAATAATTTTTAGAAGCATTTTTTTAAAAAGAGGAATTGCCTTTAAAAATAGAATGGGTCAAGAACATGAATCATTGCTTTCAGATTTACTCCTCTTTCAAAGATATCCTGTGTTAATTTGGGCCAGTCTCTTGAACAAGAGTCTGATGAGGAAAATCTCCTGACACAAGCAGGCCGCAGACTGAGACAACTGGCTTATTTCAAGATAAAGTACCTTAACGAGAAATCTTTGTGTTAGTATGTATGTATGTTGTGTTAGTATGTATGTATGCCCGCGTGTATGCATTTAGGGATGTCTGTCCACGTGTGTATGCGCACGTGTGCATTAGGGGGTAAAATATATGGCTGTATGAATCTCACAGTTTTTCGTCCCATTTACAAAAACCAACAGCAATAGTTACAAACTGCCCAGCAGTATTCCCTAGAGACATCCCCCACATCCCTGCAATAATAATAATAATAATAATAAATAAATTGCATGTTGTGTTTGGCTCGTGGGTGAAGTTCACTGCTCAGATGGTTTTCAACTGGGAAAGTAAAGTAGGCACATTCAAGGATAGACGAGGTTTCTTGGAGGAAGAAGGCAAGAGGTGATGCGCACACACTGGAAAGGTGAGCTGAGAGGAGGACTTGGGGGCCTATAGGCTAGAAAAGGCCCCTTTTAACCTTTAACCCCACACCAAGCAGCAGCATTTGTCAACAGAGGCTTGGCTGCCAAATGAGCGAAGGTGCTTCCTTCGTAGAGGGAAACGCCTTTTTTTTTCCTTTAAAAAATACAACCAAAACCACCCCCCGCTTTGCAAAGCAACGGCCCTGGGAAAGAGTAATAAAATCATTGCACTTGGCCGCGGAAGGTATCGCTGACAGCTCAATCACTCAATCAATCCGTTTAGTCAATCAAAGTGGCTTTTCTGAGTTTCAAGGAGCGGGGATGTGTCAATAGCGCCGTGATCGAGATGGCTGCCGCTGATAGCGGCGGATTGATCAATCGCCTGCAGAAAGGAGTTCATAAAGAGCCCCGACACTCGGGGGGCGGAAGAGGGACGGCGAAAGGGAGCTGAACGAGCCTCGGGACGCGAAGCGACTCACAAGCCTCCCGGTGCCGCCATCTCCGGAGCTGGACTGTGCAGCCGCCAAAGGCGCCCGCAGGCCAGGCCTCGCGCTCTCGGCCCTGGCGTGGGTGCGGGCGATCGCGCCGGTCTTCTCGGACGCTCGCCCCGGCGTTGAACGGGAGCGGCTTCCTCGCTGGACTCTTCCAGACGCTGGGCTGGGGATTCAGAGACCCGCTCTCATTGCCCCCTCCCCTGCCCTCCCCTCCACATATCTCTCCTTCCTTTTCCGGAAGAATTTACATCCAGCTTTGCCAGGCAAACCGAATATTCGCAAGAGCCTCCGAGAAGCGTCAAGTTTCTGACCTTTATTTGGGGATGGGTGTTGGGTATGAACACATTTCTCACCCCAGCAGCTCGGTGTGGGGGGGGGAGGGGGTGCTTTTTAGCAGCTACATGCTGCCCACTGGAGAAATCGCCTAACGCTCTGTGCTAAAGGACAACCAGAAGACGATAGAGAAGGCCTAGGGGGCTGGATTTTTCTTCTCCACTGCGAGGAGGCCTCTGTTTGCTTTTCAGAAAAGTCCTTGTGCTTCCCATCTCTTCCCCCCTCTCCCCCTCTCCCTCTCTCTCTCTCACACATACACACACAGTCCATCTACCCCTTTTCCCTTCTTTTTTTCGGGCCTCGCCTCCTGCCAGTTCCTTCACAAATACATCCATCACACGCAACAAGTGTCTCATCCACCCTATAATTCCTCAGAAGCTAATAATAATAATAATAATAATAATAATAATAATAATAAAAAAAATATTCATCACAATACTAACCGTCTGCACCTATGTCGCCACGTATAAGCCAATAATTCTCCCCCTAGCCCGACATCTGAAAGTCAAAGGCTGCCTTTTAAAATATACTAATGCGATTAATTAAAAAAAAAGATATTTAGAAAGTTCTGTGTTTTCTGGATTAGAACACACACACACCAACACACGGGATTTGGGAGGAAAGAAACGAATGGCCGAAGCGGCCCTCAACACCTCTTTCGGTCCTCGCCCGCGCCACCTCGCACCAGCCTTAGGCTGTCGAAATCCCATTGACTTCAACCGGCCTGGCAAGACTGCCGCGTAAGGTTGCAACTTCTTCCCAGACTATCGAGCTGGACATACCCGTAGAGCCTGCCTGGCCTTACGTATTTGGAAGTCAATGGGGCGTCCTAGTCCAGGATAAATGTTCATAAAATGGCAGTTTTGGAAGAAGCCAGCCTTGGTAGGGGATACACACAGATTAAACATAAAAAAAACCTTAAGGGCAGTCCTGTTAATTTCGGGGTTTGGTGGGAGGGGGATTCCGAGAAAGAGCTCTTTGGGGAGGGGGCAAATAGATCGAATCAAACAAAAACACTTCCTAGGCGGGGCTGCCACACACTCCTTTAGGCCACATCCCATCATCCCCGGCTTAACCCAGGATCAGCCTGGGTTGACTTCGAACTCGAGCGAGGAAGAAAAAAACATATGAGTCGACCAGGGCAGCAGCGTTACCGCCACTGAGCCCCTCGGGTGGTACCCTGCGGGTTCTATCCCACGTTGTGGTCGAGCTGCCGTCCCATTCATGTCAACGGGTCTACTCTAAATGGGACTGGCATGGGATACGACCTACTGTGACCTGCTGCAACCCGATTTACTCCGAAGCAAGCCCCGCTGGTTTCAGCAGACCGTGGGGTCGCAGGCTGGGGGCGGGGGGGGGGCTGCCGTTTCTCGGATCGGAGTGGCGGTCTGGCACCCCACGCAGCCCTGCAAGCGTTCCCACAGAAGACAGGGGAGGGGGGTTCTCGAGGCACGGACGAGGATTCTTACCCGAGGACGGTCTGTCTGAATACCTAGTGCAGTAAACCCAGGCCGGCCAAACCAGCGGCTGCTGACCATCGCTCTTGGCAACGGCTCCTCCATTATTGGAGCCCATGAGGAGGATGGCGGGGCTGGCGTGCTCCCCGTACTTCGCCGGGTTAGTTCCACTCCCTTCCGAGCAGGAGGAGGAGGAAGAGGAGGAGGAGGAGGAGGAGGGGGGCTTGGCCGTCCCTACCGCCGCTGCCGCCGTGGCGGGGCTCGCCTTGGAGGCCGTGGAGGAGCGGTCGGGGTTCCCGTGCGAATCCGCGCTAAGGAGAGAGGAGGCCGGGTTGGGGGGCCTGCCGAGCAGAGGGCTGACATTTTCTCTACCTGAGCTGGCCGCGCGATCTAGGCCTCTGTCCCGGCCGCCGCCGCCGCCGCCGCCGCCTCCTCCTCCCCCCCCCGCAGTCCCCGCGAGGGTCAAGAGCTGCTCTTTCTTGCAGCCAAAGTCCGGCCTCAGGATGTTGTCGATGAAAAAGTTGGTGGTGCGATGCTGCTGCTGGGGAGGCGGCGGCGGCGGCCGCTGCTGCTGGGGAGGCGGAGGCGCCTGCTGCGGGGGATGATGGTGGTGGTGGTGGTGGTGGTGGTGCGGCAGAGGCGCCAGGCAAGGCGCGGCCGGCGACACGGGAGCGTGGCTGCTGGGCGACACCGGAGCGCTCTCTCCATCGCTGCCGCCGCTGCTGCTGTGCTGGGAGCTGTCGCCGGCCGGAGTGGGAGCAGACTCACGCTGACTTGCGCTGTCCGTCTGCTCTTCCATAGTCAGCCGCCAGCTCCGGGGATCGCTGTCTTTTCTCTCGATTCCCCCACCCCACTTTTCCAGGAGGTGGTGAGATGAGGAGGAGGAGGAGGAGGAAGATGATTTAAAACGAGGGGGGGGGAGAAAAGCAATATAAAATCCACTTGTTGGCTTGGACCGGAATCTAGAGAGAGATATCCAAAGACTCGGACGTTTGGAGGGATTCACCTTTTTTTGCAGTTATCTTATATTTCCACTCTCCCTCCCTCCCTCTCTCTCTCTCTCTCGCCCCTTCCCAAAAAAAAAAAAAAAAAGCGAGAGAGAGGGAGAGAGAGAGACCACAACAAAACCAGTCCCTCAAACCCCTCCCCCTTCCCCCCAAGTCTTCTCACAATCTACCCATCTTTCTTCAAACGCCGCAGCTTTGGGGTTTCCCCCAAGTGTCAGAGTCAGCTTTGCCCCCGGATCAGTCTTGGCAGATGCTTTAATCGCCAGCTCGCACGTGCATATTTTTCTCCCACCTCCACCCCCTCCCTCCACTTCTCTTTATATATATAAAAAAGGCAAAATCTCTGACAGCTCCGATCTTGCAACAAACTCTCCCTAAAAAATCTCTCAGCCACACTTTTTTTTCAGTCCAACCGGAAGCACGTGAGGATGGCCCGCACGTGGAAAAAGCCAATGAATAGCCCGGGAATTCTGTGACGCCCCTGACGTCAGCCAATGAGCTGCACTGTAACTTTGCAGATACATTATCCAAGGGGCTGGCTAATTCAGAGAGAGATTTACGCTTTCCTTAGCGCATCTCTTCTAAACCCTGCTTCTCTCTCCCATTTCCCTCCAGCCGAGGACTTTTCATCTAGCCATTTTTCTTAAAGGCTAATATCAAATAAATGCCACAAATAACTTTTCCGAAGACCATAAAATGAGTCTTTGTGTGTATGTGTCACTTCTAAGGCTTGGATTGGGGATTTTCAATGAAATCCTTCTTGTGTGTTCTTTCTTTCTTACGAGTAAAATACTAAAGAGAAATTATAGGGGTGGTATTTTAGAATCCTTTCCCAATTTAAAACAAACTAAAACTAGATTACAGGGGGGAAATGTCTATTTCAGAGGATGACCATTAATCAGTTTTGAGAGCTGCCTTCCAACCAGATTTCGCACATTAATCTCTGTGTTTTGTGGTTGCGTTCTGGTTTGTGTAAGATAGGTAAAGGGGGCAGATTAGAAGGCGTCAGTCCTATACCCACTTACCTGGGAGTAAGCCCCATGGAACACAGTGAGACTTTCTTTCCAGTAGACATGCCTGGGATTACGCTGTAAAAGAAGGACATGGAGGAGTTTGTTTTGGCAAAAAGGCCCTCGAGTTACTTTAAAAAAAAAATCCAGCGTCTCAATTCAGCCACAAGTCAGCACTTTCCAGGTTCACTGATTAAAATGTGAAATTTGTAGTGCAATCCTTCCCTCGTTACTCAGAACTGAAGTCTCACTGAGTTCAATGAGACTTGCTCTCAGGGAAGCGTGCCCGGGATTGCCTCCTTAACCGCAGGTCACAATCGGATCGTGTCCTTGGTTTTTCTAATAGACGATGGCTCGATAGTGGGCTTTGGGTAAACAGCCGTTGTCAGTCCTGAACACATCTATAACTATTTCCTTCTTCCTCGCGCGTAATTATATAACCGTGCAAACGCTCCCACAGTGTTTTCACACATGAACAGGTTAGATTAAAAAACAACAACCCGGCGAGCAGTTAGCGGGTTGAAAGTGTCAGTGTAAAGACTAGAGAGTATTCTTAGCCAAGCCTGTGGTTGAATAGGCTTGGTAACAGCAACAAAATCAAACGTTTATCACCTGGTTAATTTACAGGATGCTGAGCTGCCAATACCGCCCCCATCCCCCAAATCACCAAAACTAATAATAATAGTCAAAACGGACCTCCTATAATTTATTCAGACACTGGTTTGTTTATTGATTCGTTCGTTTATTTTGAAACAAGACTGGACCTGTGTGTTGTTGCGTTTTGTTTGCAGGACGTTGCTCTCTAATACAACGTTCTCCTTGGTTTAATCATTTCTCCATGGGTCATTTATTGTTTGCAATACACACACACACACACTTCCTCTTGATCTTCAAAACGTTTCACTGTTATGAAATATTAAAAATATTGGTGGAAAAGCTGAAAAGGATTCACTGGGCCACCCTAGTGGCGATGTCTTAGGCTGGATGCTTTACCTTTCCAGGACCCTGCACCTGTTTCAGGTGTTCATAAACATGCTTAGGCTGAAGAAGACGAAGACAAAGAAGAAGAAGAAAAAGAAGAAGAA